>NC_134121.1:4037195-5237195 GCF_040939455.1 Microcebus murinus
GTGTTGACACTGCTGACCAGTCAAGCAAGAGGAGGATGGAGAATGGCAACTGGATTGATTATGGGTGACCCCAACCCCCATGGGGGTGGGGTACTGGGGCAAAACTGCCTGGGGCATCCATGGATCCAGGGCAGAGGACCTTAGCTACCATGTTGGACACTTTCCAGGTTTCCTTTCTGGGCCCCAGAGCACCCCCACTACCATGCACTCCCCATTCCCTTAGGTCCAGACATGCTGGCTCTCCTGGGCCACTGCCTTGCTCACTGCCTCTTCAAGCCCTCCAAGCCAGGGCACTGGGGATGTCATGCCCTTCCCTGTGCATTCTGGTCCATACCTTGCTGAGTCGGGACTCAAAAGCCAAGGAGGTTGAAGATTTAGAACTCTTCATGCCAGCAGAGGCCGTGGGGAGGGGCCGCACACGGTCTGGGCCATGGCTCCCCACTCTGATGGCTGGACTCCAGGGTTTGGCCGCACTCCTCATGTTTGTCCTCGTGGGTCTGTCCTTCTGTAGAAGAGCAGAGAAGAAAAACATGTGTCTCCATAACCTGAACCTGATGAGTGATGTCACAAAGCTTCATCCCATATACCACAGTCACCATTGCCATCACAGAGAAGGAGCACTTAACACTCTGCTGGAAATAGGAATAGAATATCCTAAAATGAGAGCTTTCTACTAGGCTAATTTTGACAACTCCACAACAGCATTTACCAAAGTATTGAAACACACTTGCAGTATTAATGATGTTCTGACATTACTTTTCAGCAAAATAATAGCTTCCTCTTGGCAAGGACACCTAAAACAGCATTAGACCATATACTAATATACTCATACTCTCTCACTCTCCCTCTCTCCATATATATGTGTCACATCCATATAAAACAACTCAGCTTGAGTCAAGACACAAAATGTCCATAAGCTTTGCAGCTTTAGGATTGACAAAGGAAAAACCTACCTAATTTTTAAATAGACATAAATGAATTATTTGAAAATCAGATTTTACAGAAGCATAAAATGACTTTTTTCTTTTGAATGAAAATGGATATCATTTAAAAATTAATAAAGCCTATTTGGATTGGTCAGACCTAACATTATAGGGCAGAGTGACTGCCCTAACTACAATATTTAATGAAAGAAAAATTGTTCACACTTGCAGGATGCAGCTAAAGAACTAAGGGGGAAGCCGCACATGCAGACACGGAAGGCAGCCCAGGTCTGGGGGTCAGGCATCAGAGCTGTCATTCCTCAGTGAGGAGCAGTCAGGCCCATCCCTTACCCTCCCCGTGCCTCTGTTTTTTCCATCAGTAACATAAAACAGGACTGAACTAAATGCCCTCTCGGGTCTCATCCTGCTCCAACCCAGATTCTGCCTGTCTCTATGGACTCTAATGGCCACAGGTGTAACACAGGGCACCAAAATCGCAATGCTCTATCCTTTCAAAGAATACCAAAAATATACTCTGAAAAACACCCACAGGTGACAACCAATTCCAGCAGCACTGCCATGGGCACAGGGGTCTGATCAGTTGCCCCTGGTGATGGCAGCTGGTACTAAGCATCCCTGGCCGCCTCTCCCCCTGCTGCATCCCTTTAACTATCATGAGAAAGACTGTTAAGCCTTGGCAGCCTGTGACCTCCTCTTTGTCTCCTTTCCTGGCTGGAGACCATTTCTTCTGATGACATCCCTCTGCAAGCGCCATCTATCTAGTTCCTGTTCCTATTTAAACAAAGTGACGGGCCAGTGGCAAGTGCGCCAGCACCTGCTGGAACTCATCCCAGCTGTGACTGCAGCAGCTATGTGAATGTGGCTACTGGTGAAAATATTCTTTTTTAAAGACTTTGTAATTTGTTTTCCCTAGTTTTCTAGGAAAAACTATTCATGATTTCAACTATACGATTAGTTCAGAATCTTACAAGGTTCCAGGTATCATAATTAAAAAAAAATTCTGTATTTAAAGAACCAACTTAATTCTCATGTATTTTATTGATGTTCAGCAACGATTATTTTTCTTTCTCAAGCCACAATTTTTATTGCTGGTTTCCACAGCAATGATGAAAGAATGCCTAGGTTAAAACCTACACAATAACTAATTTCTTTTTTTTGTTTTTTTTACATTTTTACATCTTTATTATTTATAATTTATTTAAGTCTTTTAAATTTGCTAGGACTGATGCTCTTTCAAAACAGTAACTAATTTCATTAGGACTCCCTCCCAATAGCAAGTGAACTAACAAAGACTCTTGAAGAGAATTACTGATGAACCGTACCAATTACTACAGAACCAACCAGCAACGAAAGCATCAGTCTGACTCACAGAGATGACTTAAATAAAATACCTGTTTAATCAATGCACCCTTTTATGTTAGGATTAGAACTGCTTTGAAATGACTATTACAGGGTTTACTTTATGAAAACATAATATGGTTTTTCAATGTGTCCACATTTTCTAAAATCTGCCCAGGTTACCCTGAAAGGAAATGCCTTTTATTCACTACCCATCAAAAGATAAAAATGGGGAGATGAAATGCAGCAGAAAGAAGATGGAAATTTTCCTTGCCAATCTAAGTCCTTGATTAAAAAAAAGAAGAAGAAAAGAAAGAAAGAAAGAAAAGCCATCTCAGTCAAAACTCAAGGATCTAAAACTCCTCTCTTCAATCTCCGGCAACAAGTCTGACGGCCCTCTGGCCAGTGCGCCTGACAAACGAGGGCCCTCCTGGGGCCACGAGCTGCTGGCTCAGAGGCAGCATTCTCCGGTCACTGCGTCCGTCCTGTCAGGCCTCTTTATTCTCCTAGTACTTTCCCATTACTGTTTCTCCCGGACTAAACCTTTCATTTTGTACCCATTCGCCAGCCTGATTCTTAACTTCAAATCCCATCTTCTTTCAAAGTTTAAAATATACAATAATGAAGGTATCGATGTCCTACTCGCTGTCACCAGGAAAAGAAGTCTACAGGTGGCGAAAGAGCCCGGTTGGATGCCTGGGAGCAGCCCCAGGCCGCCAAGCCATGGAGCGGTGACAGACCTGCAGCATCACCCCAGACAAGAGGAGGAGAACGGGTATGGGAGGAGGCAGAGGAGCTCCTACACTCTGGTCAGACTGAATGCGGCTGTGCTCCCTGCTCCCCAGGCTCCACATGTAGGACCATATTAAACATTGCCCCTCCCCACTTTGGCCCTGCCCTCTGTCCACCTGCAGGAAGGCCTTCTGCAGGGCAGGGAGCTGGAGCACACCTAGGTCCACCCCGAGCTTTCTGCAAGCTTCCTCCCAACCCACATCCAATGGCTCCTTCTACTATCCTCTCACCTCCTCGCCTTGGCCTGGCTCTCTGAAAGAGCGAGCCAGTCACTTACATAAACATTGTGTCATGACGGGGCAGAAGCTGCACTATCCCACTCAGAGCCCAGCAAGGCACTGCCAGATGTTCTCTGTGGATGGTCATTAAATCCTCACTGTAACCCTACAAGGAAATGTTACCTCCTGCCATGGTCTGAATGTTTGTGTCCCCCAGAATTCACATGTTGAAACCTAATCCCCAATGTGGTGGCTCACAAGGTGGGACATCTGGGAGATGACTGGTCCATGAGGGCAGAACCTTCATGGATGAGATCAGGGCCCATATAAAAGGCCTAAGGATGCTCGTTCTCCTCTTCCACCAAGTGAGGACACCACAAGAAGGCTGTCTATGAGCCAGAGTAAGCCTTCACCAGACATGGAATCTGGTGGCACCTTGATCTTGGACTTGCAGCCTCCAGAACTGTGAGCAATAAATTGCTATTGTTTATAAGCCAACCAATCTACAGTATTTCCATTTTAGCAACCCAAGCAGACTAAGATATTTTACAGATGGGGAAACCTCCTTCATTTCAGGAGTTAAGTGACTTGCCCAAATCACAGAGTTTATCATGGAGCCAAGATTCAAACCCAGTTTAAACTGGCTCCAAAACCTACATGCCTAAACACCAGGGATGGATGGGCTCTCTGAATGATCTTTGCTCTCTTAGGAAAGCACAAGGACTTGTGGACCAAATGCTCCTGGTCTGAACCCAGCTCCACTGTGGACTGTGTGAACCTGGGCATGCTTTTTGAACATGATGATTCTCAACATCTTCACCCAATAAGATGGAGTTATAAATGCCATCTTCACAAAACCATGACAATTAAGGTAAACAGGTATATCAAGCACTGGGCACACGGAAGGCTATCAACAGCTCAGAGCTGCCTTCCTGACAGACTGTTGATTGTGTTAAGCAGAGGGCTGGTCTACTTCATGAACTCAGCAACACACAGAGACGGACGGGTTCAGCAGCAGGAGGTAGACAGACGCACCGAATTTGAGGAGGGTGGTCTTCTTATACACAGAGAAGCCTATTTTCATTTGGAAACGTGAAAGAGGAAAATGCATACCTTATAGTCATTAGAATTGTTCCTGCCTTAAATCCGGGCTGATGAAAGATGAACCCAGGTGAGAACGCTGGTTTTCTTATGGATATGAATGAGTCATATAAAACAAATAGATGGGCTCTGGCCAAGCATGAGACAGTTAAAAAAAAAAAAAAGGTTTCTATTATTAATTCCTTGATTTCTTAAAAATATTCATAAACATCACCCAGGATCAAATTGATCAAGGAATTACAGTTAAATCTGGGAGCCCACTCCAGTGGTGGGACGGGTTTGTCTTTCCAAGGATGTTTAATTTCTCAAACATTTTCTTATTAAGCTTCTCTCCTCTCCAGAATAGTGTAAGACATACATTTAAACTGCAACTCGTAAATTTGCAGTGTGAAGAAAGGAGGGAGGAACAAAAGGGGGGGAGAGGCGACAGCTATGCTAGGAATACAATTAGCTGCCTGGGCACCAGGGAAAGTTGGGCCACACACATCTGCTCCCTCCAAACCACACCGTCAGAGGGACCTCGGCTTTATTACCCTTTTAAGGCCAGAAAGCAGAAAGGCAATCGGAAAACCACTCTGGGCAATGAGAAATTAATCGTGAGTCTCTGAGAGTGGGAGAGGGCATTCCGGTCACCACCACAAACACAGTAAGCACTAGGAAGCGGAAGGCTGAAGCATTCAAGTCTGTGAACTAGCAAAATAAGAATGTGCACATAGCTCAATTGCCATGGGACTCGGCAGGAAACAGAACCTAAGTGAACAACATGTTGAAAATACCAAGCTAGGGCTTTTTAGAGCAGGGGCTGAGTTTGCTCCTGACTCCTCCTGCAGTGGTGGAGGGTCTGCTCCAGGGGACATGCGGACATATGGGGACGTGTGGCGGCACTGGCAGCTGTCACAACTCAGGGTGCCACTGGGTAGAGGCCAGAGATGCTGCTAGACACCCTATAACCCGAAAGGCAGCCATACAACAAAGAAGCATCGGGCCCAACATGCCAGCAGTGCCCAGGTCGAGAGACTCTGTTGTGGAGGAAGAATGAGAGCCCCAGATGCTGGTCCACAGACCAACCAGCACACGATGCATCCGCTTAGTTTCCCATTTAGCGTGGAAACGATTCACACTAAAAACTGGGCTCAGTGCCAGCTGAGGGAATCCCAGACTTCAGCAAGTGGCCACAGGAAATGCTTCAAAGCTGATTATTTTCCCGTAGTCTTGAGATGAAAAATCATCCCAATAGCCTTAGATTCCTTTCTTGTACGTAAGGGAACATTTCCATGCAGCACCAGAAGAAAAACTACAAATTAAAATTCACTGAGCCCATCAGCAGAAGTCACTAGAAGAAAACAAGAACCAAGAAGTGATAAAACAAAAACTAAACGGAAAAGAACATTAGTACGTCATTAATCACACCACCTCAAAACTGAAGACAAACTCTGATGGTGGAATAAGAACTTGCAGAAACTATGGGATGCTGCCAGAAGGCGGGACCCCATGAGGAACAGGGTGTAATCTGGAATGAGAAAAGTAGGCTGAGGCAGGTCCCAAATACGAAACCCAGACCCAAGAGAGAACCTGTAATCTGGACACTGTATTAAGACCAACAGCTCAGAATCTCTGGTCTGTGACATCCTTCTGTCTCCAAAGTTGGCTCGAGCACCGCTGTCCCAAAGAGGGGGATAGCCACCGATCAGTACTTACACCCTACTGATAATGTGGCTTCACATCAAAGAATTAAAAGTGAATGAGCCGGCCGGGCGTGGTGGCTCACACCTGTAATCCTAGCACTTTGGGAGGCCGAGGCGGGCGGATTGCTCAAGGTCAGGAGTTCGAAACCAGCCTGAGCGAGACCCTGTCTCTACCAAAAATAGAAATAAATTAATTGACCAACTAAAAATATATATACAAAAAAAAAAATTAGCCGGGCATGGTGGTGCATGCCTGTAGTCCCAGCTACTCGGGAGGCTGAGGCAGTAGGATCGCTGAGTCCCGGAGATTGAGGTTGCTGTGAGCCAGGCTGATGCCACGGCACTCACTCTAGCCTGGGCAACAAAGTGAGACTCTGTCTCAAAAAAAAACAAACAAACAAACAAAAAAAAGCGAATGAGCCAAGGCAGTAGAAAAAAGAGATGGAAATAAATAAAATACCTCAAGAGCCCTTTATTTAGGAATAGTTTTAAAGAGTCTATTACATAATAACTAAAAACTGCAGTACAGGAGGGAACTGGAGACTTTCCTGCCTGTTTAGGCGGCAGCGTCTTGAGCTATTTTTATTGAGTCCTGGTTCTAGGCCTTTGCACATGCTACTGCCTCTGCCTGGGGCGCCGGGTGGGAAACAGGGCAGCTGAGAAGGGAAGCGTTCACAGGGTATGGGCAGGTTTTGAAAGAGCAAAAGGGAAGGTGCAGAACCACAGGACTAGCACCCTTATCACCCCAAGGCCTGCCAGGGATGGGGAGGAAGAAGCTAGAACCCCCAGGGAGCTGGACGGAGATTCAGGAGCTGTGGCCTTCAGTGAGGAAACACAACCAGCCTGTGGAGACTCGGTGGGGAGGAGCAGGGGGAAGAAAAGCCTCAAGCTCATTCTGACAGCCAGCACTGCCCACTGGCTCAGGGAGCCATGGGGCATGGATGCAGTGGCAGGTCACCTCCCCACCCCCCAGCACACAGCTGGTGGAGGGAGACAGAGAGGGCATGTGGAGGGACAGACAGGAAGCCCAGGATGAGCACTCAGTTCTCTAAGCCCAGCTAACTTCAACACCAGCTTCCAAAGTGAGCTCAAATCTCTCTGCTCTAGAAAACCTCCCCCTGGTGTAGGAGGGTCTCTGTACAAGGGCTCCTCTCCTTGTCTGTCCACTTACCTGCCTGCCCAGCTGGCCCGTAAGCCCTTTCTGGGGCAGCCTCATGGCACCTGCCTGTACACTGCCAGCCCCAGCCCGGACAGACAGACCCTGAACCACAGCTTCACGCCAACTTCCCCATTTCCATCAGCACCATGGCCTTTCTCTTGCTTGCGCACACTCAGACCTCAAAGTCACCATGGACTCTCCCTAGGGTTCCCGTTTCTCACATTCACAGCTGCCAGGACTGGCAGATTCGACGCCTATGGTTCCCCACAGGGGCCCTGCCTTTCTTTCCAGCACAGACCTGTGCTCAAGTCCCCCCAGAGCTCATCCCTTCCATTTATTCAAGACAGACTTCTGAAAATTCAGCTAGGGTCAGTCATTTGCTGCTCAAAGTCCTTCATTTTACCTTATTTTTAAGCTAAAATTTGTCAACACCGACTACGTGCCAGGCACCGTGTTCAGCGTTTTCCTGTGTTTTCTCTCATGCTCCCAACCACGCTGCAGGGCAGGGAGCTGCTGTCACCGCGTTTCTGCAGCAGCAACAACAACTGGCACGGGTTCACCAACTCCCCAGCAGCACCGCTGCAGGCTGCGCACCTGGCCCTGCTCCCTTGCCCACTGTCTTGGTTCAGGCTGTGGCAGCAAAATACCTCAGGTTGGGTAAACTCTCAACA
Source organism: Microcebus murinus (assembly GCF_040939455.1). Taxonomy (NCBI): domain Eukaryota; kingdom Metazoa; phylum Chordata; class Mammalia; order Primates; family Cheirogaleidae; genus Microcebus; species Microcebus murinus. The sequence goes on from NC_134121.1 coordinate 4,045,104, forward strand.
GTGGAAACTGATTGCTCACGGTTCTGCAGGCTGGAAAGTCCAAGACGGCACCAGCAGATTTGGTCCGGAGAGGGCTCACTCTGCTTCCAAGATGGCGCCTTCTTGCTGTGCCACAAGGCAGAAGGGGCTAAGCAGCTCCCTTGAGCCACTTTTATAAGGGCACTGATCCCCTTCATGAGGGTGGAGCCCTCATGACTTATTTCCCAAAAGCCTCACCTCTTAATATCATCACATTGGGTTTTAGATTCCAACAGATCAATATTTGGGGAGACACCAACATTCGGACCATAGCACCCACCAAATTAAGTGACTGCTTACCTGACCACTTACCCTGCAGTGTGGCCAAACCAGGCTCTTCTCTACCCTTCCAACGAGCCTCCTTGTTCTCATCTTTCGGCATTCACCCAACTGAGACCCTCCCTCTGTGAATGCTCTATCCCCTCCTTTGAGGCTCATGCTAATCAAGACTTCCTTGCAAGGCCTTTCTGATATTCCTACCTCGAAACCTCTAGAAATTCTGCAGCTCTCTTGCGGACCATCTATGTCCACCAGCACCGCCTGCCCCGAGCCTCCCGCGCCTCTCCCCAGCCGCAGCACATCCCCCAGGCAGCCTCTGTGCCTCTGCTCTGTCCCTTCTTGCCCACCACAGTCGATGCCCTCTCGGCTGCCAGAGGGGTCTTTTAAAAACATAAATCACTTAAAAGTGGTTAAGATGGCAAGTTTCATGTTACGTGGCTACCACAAGTAAAAGTTTAAAAATTTGTTTAAATACACACACAGACACAAATCAGATCATGTCATTCGCTACACAGGCCCCTCCAATGGCCTCTCACTGCATTTGGAATAAGAATCTAGGTTATGTCATGGCCCCCAAGGTCATCAGCAGCCTGGCCCTGCCCACTCCCCACCTGGGCTCCAACCGCTCTCCCAGCCCATGGCTGCTTCCAACTCCTGGACCACGCCCAGCTAGCTCCCCAGCTCTGCACTCGCTGCTCCCTGTGCCCAGGAGGTTCCCAGTCCTCACACAGCAGTGGCTCCTGTCTCTGCTGTCTCTGCTCACCTGCACTATCTTTAGGCAGCTTTTTCCTTCCATTCTCTCTGGCAGCTCTCCCACCCCACCTGACAGTCTCCAGTGCATTTCTCCCAAGCCTTTATCCCCTAAGATCATTGCTGCCAGTGATTATCTGTCATTGATTATCTGCCTCCCTCTGCCTCCACGGAAGGTCCATGACAGTGGGGCCTTGGCTCCTTTGTTCACCTGGTATTTCGTGATCAACAGATATTAGTTAATGAATCCTTGGACTCTGCCTTTCACCAAAGACATGCATGTGGGTGTCTCCCTGCCCCTGCCCTACAAGCCAGGAACTCCTACAAAGGTGCATAGGTCCCAGGAAGTAGGTGCTGAATTAACCAGTGAATACAATACAGGACTAGAAAGCAATGACAATCTTTTTCCTGTAAGATTTATAAATGTCTCTAAACAACTGCCAGGAAAAAAAAAGTTCCAAAATTACTTTGATGACAAGAACCCCACTGATATGGATATAGAGCCTTCTAGCATTATTACCTTGAAAACAATAGTTGTGTTGATGTATGTTAGCATCATAAAACTTAATCTCATTAACTCATAGTCATGCTTAAAAAAGAATTCCTAAAATTATTTAACACCAAAATCTCTAAAAATCATCTACTGCTTCATCTAATTTCCTGAATTTATTCCTCAAGGATAACTACTAAAATTTTTGGTATACATTCTAGTTTCACAGTAATAGTAAATAATACTTTACATTTTTATGGTTTAAGATTTAACCACATATCTTAATAAAAACACAATAAATGAATTTCTGCTAGTAGATGCTTCGCAAAGTGGGAGCTAATGGCAATCACAAAATTAGAAAACCAATAATTTAAAGTATCAGGGACTGGATGCGGTGGCTCATGTCTGTAATCCCAGCATTCTGGGAGGTGAGGCAGGAGGATTCCTTGAGGTCAGGAGTTCAAGACCAGCCTGAGGCCAGGTACAGTGGCTCACAGTTGTAATCCTAGCACTCTGGGAGGCCGAAGCAGGAAGATCACTTGAGCTCAGAAGTTCAAGACCAGCCAGAGAAAGAGTGAGACACTGTCTCTACTAAAAATAGAAAAAATTAGCCAGCCAACTAAAAATAGAAACAAAAAATTAGCTGGGCATGGTGGTGCATGCCAGCTACTAAGGAGGCTGAGGCAGGAGGATCGCTTGAGCCCAGGAGTTTGAGATTGCTGTGAGCTAGGCTGATGCGAGGGCACTCTAGCCTGGGGGACAGAGCCAGATTCTCAAAAAAATAAATAAAGTATCAAGTCTGGATACTTTATCTTTTATTCAACCTTTTCTGTTTCTTTGTTCCACATCCCTATGAGGTCAGAGGCAAGGCTGCCAAGGCAACAGGCAGGCCAGTTCTATCTCATTCTGTTCTGTTTCCTCTGGGAACAACGAGAGAACTGCAGGGCACACTGCCCCACCCACCCAGCAAAAGCCTGTACTCTCCACCAACATGCTTCTGGGGCACTTGAGCTACCAAAATCCAGGAGGCAGGGGACACGTCCTCTCCCCCAGTGTGGCGGGCACAGATGCAATAAAGGACCCTGTGTGACAAGAGCCTTGCCCATGGGTGGAGAGGTCTGGCCCTCACCAAGGCCACTGTCCCATCTTGGCTCAATGTCCCTTAACCACACTGGCCTTCCGACCAAAGGAAGATATAAGCAAGGAAGAAGCCAGCACAGCTCTGCAAACCCAGGAAAGGCAGCCTACACATGCCACGTGCCCACCATGTGATATATGACTAGCCGTGTTGCAGATGGGACCTGACAAGAGAAGCCACACAGCATGATCTCATAAGGCCCCTTGCTGAGAAGATGGCTCAACAACTCAGGAAGGTGAGGCCTTGGTGGAAGAATCCCACCCACTCCCCTACTGTGGCATATTTTCCACCCTCACCATGGCAACAAGGCCTCCACAGTGATCGCCATGAGTCATGTCACGTGACCGGACCTCCTCATGTGGCTCCCTTCAATACTTTCAATGCTTTACTTCACTTCTCTTCCCCTCTCACCTGCTCATCTCTGCTGGTTCTTCCCTACTCACCTGCATCCTATGTCACAGGTACGGCACCCTCAGGATGCCAAGGGAGGGGCTCACCTAACAAGCGCCTGAGCTATCTTGACTAGTTTCTGTGTGTGTGTATTGTTGGGGAGACAACCAATTTAATAACAAAAGCAGATTTTGAGCTTGGTAAAAAATAGATCTTTGGCATTTAAGGGGAAAAAACCCAGGGCGCTGGTTCCTTCCTTGCATCCTGCTCAAAAAGGATGGTCTTCTCCTTAGATATGTCACCTGCAGAGTCATATGGTTTCTGATGCATTCACAAAGGACTCCCACCAGGTAGAAACAGATTTTCTACAATGATGACATTATTCTTCAAAGGCAGCCCTAAGTCATGAAAGTTTGAAGAGTTCAGAGTAGTAGGGTCTCAACTGAATCCCAACTACACTGAGTGTTGTGGCCTCAGCACCTTGGGGGGCTGGCTGGGGAGGGCACCCCAGTCTGTCTGAGGAACTAAAGAGCCTCCCAGGACAACTCTCAGCCTGGGGAAGAGAGAGGAGGTAGGAATAAGGCTATGGAGACCACACTGAAAGAAATATTTCCTCAAGAAATGCTAAGGTCTCCCACCCTATTCATCATGCCAACTGGGACTAATTGAAGACCTAGTGCTCTGGCACCTCAGAGATACAAAACACATGGTGGCGGTGGTGCCCAAGGTGCTGGAGGTGGCAGCATGCCAGGGAAGGCTCCCATCTGCAGCCTCAGAAGACACCTATGGAGAGGTGTCCAGGACTCTGGGCAGCAGAGGTCTTCAGCTTCAAGGAAATGATGGCAGCAGCCATCCTAGAAGCACCTGGCCAAGTACAGAAGGTAGAGGTGGCATGGTGGCTGAACCTGTCAATCTATGTTTGCTCCTTGGGGCTACCAGGAAGAAAGGAGGGGAACACAGAACCTGGCTGGAGCTTCTATAGGCACAGAGGATACAGGAACAAAATCTGGATTGTCTCTATGCAGGCCCTAATTCATGCCTGCACTGCCACCGTGGGAGCCTGGGACTGTGGTGGACACCCCTCTGTTGAACACGGAAAGTCTGTCCCTCCGCACACGCTGTGGGAGCCCGGGACTGTGGGGGACACCCCTCTGCTGAACACAGAAAGTCTGTCCCTCCGCACACGCCGTGGGAGCCCGGGACTGTGGGGGACACCCCTCTTTGAACACGGAAAGTCTGTCCCTCCGCACATGCCATGGGAGCCTGCCCCTGCTCAGAGTGCCGTGAGTTCTGGATTTCCTTATTGTTACTAGATTAACTTAAATCACTGAATGCAGCTGATTTCTTTTTTGTTCTCACATTCCTGAAATTTTCTTTTCCAACCCACAGGCTTTAGCTGTTTTCCTGCAATGCCAGCTGGCTAGTGAAAGCAACTGCTGTGCTCACTCCCATGAGCACACTCTGCGGGGTTAGTTTATTCAGTGCCTGGAATATGCCCTATCTTTACTCAGCATCGACGCTTCTCGCTTCTCGTATTGTGTTTTAAATATATACATGACTCATAAATATGAGGGATAATTTTGCAGGCTGCTGCTGGGATTACCTTGTCATTACACATTCCCTATATAGTGCTCAGGGGTAAGTCTACAAGGAACAGCAAGTACAGCAACTGCTACATGTGATCCGTTCTCGGGGTGGGGAAACAGAAACAGTTATGTAACAGCATTTCGGCTACCCTCTAAGAATGGGCTTTTTATGATACAGACATGTCAGGCTTTAGATGAAGAAAGATAGTTCCCTCCTGTCCTTCAAAGAACAAGGCATGAGCCATACCAGAATGCCACCCCCACCTCCTCTTTGTTTCAGGAAAAGGCATACTCAGTGCTCCCTGGCCAGGTCCCTGCTCCCCTCTGACTGCTCCTACCAGTTGCTTTGCACACTGACCCCAGGACAGCAAATGACCAGCAGCCACTGGGAGGCACAGTTCTCTCACCCAGCCTCTAGACCTCCCCAAGGCCACTCTGAATGCAGAATGACAGGCTTCACGTGCCAGATTCCTGCTTTCTACCTACCTCCTACCATCTTGTAAAACTCAGTTTATGTTCCCCTTCTCTGGGGAACAGTCCTTCCTCCCCAACACAGTGAATGTCCACAGCAGTCTGGACTCAGGCTCATCTGCACTCCTTACTCAAGACGAATATTCTGTTTATTTGTCTGACTTCCACCCTACCTTCCCAGCCCAGATGGTCCATGAGTGAAGGACTCCGTCTCATTCCTCTTTGGTTCCGTAGCTGTGAGCCCAGTGTCTGGTCCACAACAAATATCAGTTAAAGATTGATCACAGACCTAAATGTGAAAGCTACAACTAGAAAACTTCTAGAAGAAAACAAGACAAAATCTTTGTGACCTTGAGTTAGGCAAAGATTTATTAGATACAACACCAAAAGTATGATCCATAAAATAACTAAAAAAAAAAAAAATCCTGATAAATAAGACACTGTCAAAATTTTGAAGACTTCTAGTTTTCAAAAGACATTGTCAAAAAAATGAAAAGACAAGCCACGAGCTGGAAAGGAAGTATCTGCAAAACACAAAACTGATAAAGGACTTGGTTCCTGAATTTATAAAGAACTTACAAAACTCAATAATAACAAATAATAATCATCACAGTAACAAAATGCACAACTCAATAAAAATGGTAAAAGATTTAAATAAACCCTTCACCAAAGAAGATAGTCAATAGGCACATGAAAAGATGCTACACATCATTAGTCATCAAGAAAATATAAATTGATATGCTTGGCATAGTGGCACACGCCCGTAATCCCAGCTGCTCCAGAGGCTGAGGCAGGAGGATCACTTGAAGCCAAGAGTTTAAGGCCACAGTGAGCTATGATCATACCACTGCACTCCAGCCAGCCTGGGTATCACAGCAAGACCCCATCTCTAAAAATAATAAGAAAGAAAATGAAAATACAATTTGAAACCACAGGAGAGATTACTATATAACTATAAGAATGGCTAAAAATTTTTTAAAAACTATCAAGTGCTGTCAAGGATATGGAGCAACTGGAACTCTAATACATTGCTAGTGGAAATGCAAAATGGTACAGCCACTTTGCAAAGCAGTACAGAAGCTTTTCTTTTCTTTTCTTTTCTTTTCTATCTTTTCTTTTGAGACAGGATCTCACTCTGTCACTCAGCTGGAGTATAGTGGTACAATCACAGGTCACTGTAAAACCTTGAACCCCTGAGCTTAACCGATCCTCCTGTCTCAGCCTCTCAAGTAGATGGGACTACAGGCATGTACTATTATGCCCCCTGTCTCACACTATGCTGTCCAGGCTGGTCTCAAACTCCTGGCCTCTAGTGATCGTCCCACCTAGGCCTCCCAAAGTGCTGGGATTATACGTGTGAGCCACTGTGCCCAACCAGTTTCTTAAAAATTAAACATTTATATAATTTAGTAATCCCACTCTTTGGTATTTATCCATGAGAAATAAAAGTTTGCCTTCATACATCTGTAACACTAATGTTCATAGCAGCCCAATTCATAACAGCAAAAACTATAAACAACCCAACTACCCCTCAATGGCAACCCAATAAACAAACTGTGATGCATCCCCCAAATAGAATATTACTCAGCAATAAAAAGAATGAACTATTGGCCTAGCACAGTAGCTCACACCTGTAATTCCAGCAATTTGGGAGGCTGTGGGAGGACAGATTGAGGCCAGGAATTCAAGACCAATCTGGGCAACATAGTGAGACTGTGTCTCTATAATTTTTATTTTTTAGTTAGCCAGGCATGGTGGCATGTGCCTATAGTCCCAGCTACTCGGAAGGCTAGGGCAGGAGGATTGCTTGAGCCCAGGAGTTTCAGGCTGCAGTGACCTATGATCGCACCACTGTACTCCAGCCTGGGCAACAGAATGAGACCCAAGACCCTGACTCTTAAAAAAAAGAACTACTGACACACAAAATGATGAATTTTTAAATGCATTATGCTAAAGAAGGCAAACTCAAAAGGCTACTCACTATATGCACAAATCTTATCAACCCTTCAAGTCCCAGATTAAATGTTACTTCTTCCTTGTAGCCTTATCTGACTACCACCTCCCCACACCTACACAAAGACAAAAGTGACTTGACGTGTCTCTAAATTCCAAGCATTTTATCTATGTCTTGCTTACATTTATTGCCTTATTTTGTATGATAATATCGTGTCTCTGCAACTAACTGGAAGCACTAAATCTGACTCACCGTTGTTACACATAGCCTCCGGATCAATGCCTGATGCATGAGAAGTGTTCAGAAATTTTCTTTTTGAAGAATTAATGAAAAATGAAATGGCATAGGTGACTTTCATCAGATAAAGTTGGTGTGCACTCAGGAAGAATAATATAGCCTAGGAATCTTACTGATATTTCAGTTGAATAAATGAATGAATACCAAAGGACAGAGCAATCAGTGTTAGAAAGAAGTTCACTAAAGGGCTGTGGTACATGAGGACAGGAGGATGCTTGAAGGGAAAGTGGTATTTGACTTGAGACTCTCACTATGGGGTGAACTGTGTGTCACCTGGCCCCCTTCCACATTCATATGTTGACGTTCTAACCCCTCAGAATGTGGCTATACTTGGAGATGGAGTTTTTAAAGCGGTAATTAAGGCCAGGCAGGATGGCTCATGCCTTTAATCCTAGCACTCTGGGAGGCCAAGGCAGGAGGACTGGTTGAGGTCAGGAGTTTGAGAACAGCCTGAGCAAGAGTGAGAAACCTCATCTCTCTTTTAGTAGAAACCTCATCTCTACTAAAAACAGAAAAAATTAGCCAGACATGGTGATAAGTACCTGTAGTCCCAGCTATTCAGGAGGCTGAAACAGGAGGATGGCTTGAGTCCAGGAGTTTGAGGTTGCAGTGAGCTATGATTGAGCCACTGCATTCTAGCCTGGGCAACAGAGCAAGACCTATATCTTAAAAAAATGAATAAATAAAAATAAAGTGATAATTAAGGTGCAATGAGGTTGTATATGGCTGGGCCTTAATCCACTGTGACTGGTGTCCACATAAGAGATTAGGGCCCAGAGGTGGCTCATGCCTGCAACCCTAGCACTTTGGGAGGTCCAAGAGGGAAGATCACTTGAACCCAGTAGTTTGAGGCTGCAATGAGCTATGACTGAGCCATTGCACCTCAGCCTGGGCAACAGAGCAAGACAATGTCTAAGAAAAAAAGAAGAGATTAGGATGCACACACAGACGGAAGAGCACGCCCCAGTGGTGGCTTTCGGGTGCAGCAAACACTTGTTAATCAGAAAGTTACCTGTGTGTTTTAATGTAGGAAACTCCGGACCTACAGCGTGGCCCTCCAGTCAAAAGTTAGAGCATTGATTAGAACATGTAACGGGATCCTGATGATCCAGACTCAGAAACAGCACGTGCCCTTGGCTCTACATTCTGTGTAGACCCCACGTCCAGCCAGAGCGCAACGGTCTGCTCGCCCCTCTCCTTCCACCAAGCAAATCTTCCCACACTAACCACAGCGATACTTTTAAGGTGTAGGTCAGATCCCCTCTCCTCTGCTCAGATCCCTCCAGTGCCCCCAATGCAGTCCAAGCTCCCCGCCACGGTTCACGCACGCCTGGTGCCCCACTCCCCAGGCCTTCGGCTCCCTCTCCAGCCCTGAGCTTTGCTGCACCTAGGAGACAAAAAATCAGGCCCAAAAGGAGTCATGAGAATTCGCGCCTTTACACTGTCAAACAGCAGGGCCATTTCATTCGTTTGCTCAAGAAACCTTTCTGTAGCATCTTCTGTATCAGAGGCACAGGCATGGGCAGAAACAAACACCGTCCCTCCCCACTTGGGATTCATTCCAGTGTAGGGAACTAGCACATAGTCACAAATATGTAAGATAGCGACTGACTGGGAAACGCTACTAAAGAGAGTCACACGGTGCTATGAGAGTCTATGCAAGGAGGACATGACCAAGTCAGGGAGGAAAAGCCCCTTCCAGTGGTATTTCCAGGACAAGAAGCATGAACTAGGTGACAAGAGGGAGAGAACACCCACGGGCAGAGGGAAAAGCAAAGCAAGGGAAAGAGACCCCATGGCAGGAGGCAGGAGAGCCAGTATGTTCCTGCTGGGGAGAGGCTGGCAATGAGGAACACAAGAGGGCCCCGCTGAACACCCCTCACCTGCCCTGATCCCATCAAATCTGCCTAATCCTCCTTAGGGATGGTCCTGGAGATACCCAAATTGCAAAGCAGCCCAAGCCAGTGCACAAAAGCTGCCATACCATTTCCCACCCTGGGGCTCCTCCCATGCAGCAAGGGCACCCAGGTAGCACAGGTGAAGCCAGGAAGACTTCCTTTACTTATGCTCAGACCTCATCAATAAGACCTTCGACAGGTGACAGGAGGCAGTGGGTACCAGAGAGGTTCTCCAGCCCTAAGACTCAGAGACTTATGTACAACCCAAGACCATCCCCCAAAGATCTCATCCTTTATCTGCTGCGTAGCCTCCCCCCAAACTCATCTGCTGGCTTTCCCCAAGGGGCACCTCGGTAGGCCACTTGTCACTCTGCCCCTGTGCCACTTATTTCAGGCACTTGTGGCCCTTCTCATTATAAGGAGGCCCATTACTGCAGCAACCAGGTGTGGCTCCTGCATGGTCTGGTCTCAGAGGGATCCTCTGATTCCCCAGGTTGAACGTATTGCTGGCCAACACGTTTATATAATTACTCTTGTAATTATACAAAATGAAAAAATGCTCTGCCGTCTCTCCCTCTTCTCTCATCTCTTTTCTTCAGCATCCTGGCTGAATTCACTGACAGTAGACTCATATTCTGTAAACTGAACACATTCCCTTCTCATCTAAATATCATCACTTTGTGATCAAGCAACCTTGTTGTATGCCTTATTGACCATGTTAAAGAGTTCTGCCTTCATCACTGATAATTTTAATTTTTAAATTTAGGAGCATTTCATTTTCATTGCTTCTCAATTACAGTAAGGCACAGAGTTTCAAGATACGTTAATGTAAGTCAATTTTAGGAAATGTGATAAGTAAGGTAGTTAACCATGGCAACAACTGTGAACAGAGGAATTAAACAACTAAACTCTGGGAAACAACGGTCCCAGCACAAGAAGTGAAGAAATGGCAGTAGGGGTGCAGAGAAGGGCATGGAATGGGAGAGACGGGAGCAATGCAGGTGCTTCTCAGAATAGCCCAGCCAACCATGCAAGGGGGCCCACCAGATTACTCTCTCCATCACGGCCCCCTGTGGGCAGCCATGATCACAATATGGTGTTGTGATTTATTAGCATTTACTGTCCCTTCTCCTCCACCCTGTGCAGGTCCCCCGAGCCTTGCACGCTCTCTGTCTTGCTCATCCTTTCAGGGCCTGGCACACTGCCTGGCTTGCACTAGGCACTGAGTGAAGATATGGCAGTAGGGTGCAGAGAAGGGCATGGAATGGGAGAGACAGGTGCAGTGCAGGTGCTGGGTGCATAACTGGATGGAGGACTATTTTGAATCTCAGATGACAGCTTTTTAAACTAGAGATAAGGGACACAGGATGGAAAGGAATGTGGGGAGCACGGTGGCTCTGGGGGTGTCCAGGAGCTGTGCATATGGGGACACAGCTGCACAAAGCCTGAAAGCAGGTGCAGGAGTTGGGAAGAGGTCAGCGCCCACCAATAATACAACTTTTCCTCCATGCCTCTTAGGTTGCGTTTCCTCAACAAATTCTTTGCTTCTTTTTCTAAAACATAAGTTAAAACCTTTAAGGTATCTTGAAATACTGTCACCCAAATAGTCACTCTTCCTAAAATTTGTCGTCTATTTTCCCACCCCTGAGCTTCTATACCTAGGATACTGCTCCCAAGGATTTTGTTGCCTGTGGGCCTGGAAAAATGCTTGTTTATTTTATTTATTTTATACAAATATAAAAATACAGACTCATAAAAATTTCAAACACAGAAGTATATCTATTTGCCAATCTGTTGCATGGGAAATGATAATTCATTAGTATTTGAACTTGCATTTCCATTATTATTACTGAGGTTAAACATTATATATTTATTGGCCACCTATCTATATTTCTTCTTCTGAAAAGTGCCTATTTAAAACCTTTGCCCATTTTTATTTTGTGTTTGTCTTTTTCTAACTGATAGGTGGTAATTCTTCATTTATCATGGATAGCAACCTTTATGGTATGTGTGTTGCATGTATGTCTCTCTGCCGCTTGCCTGTCTTTTAATGTACTGAGAGTCAAAAGTGTCATTCTTTCCCTTTATGACTTAGGACAACTAGCCATAAAGGGAAAGAATAACAAATATGACTCTCTATAAAAATATATATGTATAATGTACATTTATGTATGTAAAATATATATATATGTACACTTTAATACTCTTGATATACATCTATGTACATGAAATACTTTTTTAGTGTGTGTGTGTCTTTCATTTAGCTTTTATTTCCTCACCCAACAACCCTGTGCAATAAACACTATTACTACCCCCACATAGTAAGACTGAGGGACAGAGTGGTTAAGGCTGAGCGGTCGGCCTCCAGTGCCCACGCTCTTAACCAACACCTTATTTTGACTCAGTATTACTCCACACAACTCATTCTCCCTTCGTGTTATAAAAGCAGCAAAAATCACCACAATGTGATAATGGCATAGAAAGAGATAGCTCCTATAAATAAATAAGATAATCCAAAAATCATATGACACAGAAAAGCTGAAAGTATAAAAAGATGAAATTATAAAATATTAGAAAACATAAGGATGGCTCATAAATGACACTGAAAAAACCAGTTAGCATTATTTTTTAAAAGTCAGTTTATATCTACTTCCACATTATCCACCAAAGTAAATACTAGAAGGAAATAAATCCCTTAAAAGCAGAGAACTTAGATCTCTAAATGAAGAAGAATTAGAAAAAGAATAAACAGATTTGACTATGTAAAAATGTTAAATGGCTACATGTTTTTTAAAAACTCATTTTAAAAAGGTAAACAATAGACTGGGGAAAATAACTGACAAAAATATGGCAATAAATCTTACTATTAATAAAACCCATATAAATTAGCAAAAAATTGCAAGCATTATGATCCTAAAAAGATGATCAAAAGAGAAAGTACAACTTGTAAACAAGAACATGAACAAATGTTCACCCTTACTGTATTAAAAGAAATGCAGGCCAGGTGAAGTGGCTCATGCTTATAATCCTTTGGGAGGCCAAGACAGGAGGATTGCTTGAGGTCAAGAGTTCGAGACCAACCTGGGAAACACAGCGAGACACCATCTCTACAAAAAATTGTGGCACATGCCTGTAGTCCCAGCTACTGGGGAGGCTGATGCAGGAGGATCACTTGAGCCCAGGAGTTCAAGGATGCAGTGAGCTATGACTGTGCCACTGCATTCCAGCCTGGGCAACAGAATGAGACCCTGTCTTTTAAAAAAAGAGAGAGAGAAAGAAAAAAGAATTGCAAAATTACAATAAAGCGGTTCTATTTTACCTATTCTTTTTCCCCCCATGATACTGTCCACTGATGGAATGGATGAAATTGAACTAGTACTCTCAGACACAATGTTGCTAAAAAGTAATTTAGCAGCCAGGAGCAATGCCTCATGCCTGTAATCCTAGCACTCTGGAAGGCCGAGATGGGAGGATCACTTGAGGTCAGGAGTCCAAGACCAGCCTGAGCAAAATCGAGACCCAGTCTCTACAAAAATTAGAAAAAATTAGCTGGGTGAGGTGGAATGCACCTATAGTCTCAGCTACTTAAGAGGCTGAGGGAGGAGGCTCTCTTGAGCCCAGGGGTTTGAGGTTGCAGTGAGCTAGGATGATGCCACTGTACTCTAGCTGGGGAAACAGAGCGAGACTCTGTCTCAAAAAAAAGAAAGAAAAGAAAAATTAGCTGGGCATGGTGGTGTGCACCAGTAGTCCCAGCTACTTGGGAGGCGGAGTAAGGAGAATTGATTGAGACCAGGAGTTTGAGGTTGCAGTGAGCTATGATGATGTCACTGCTCTCATGCCCAGGCAACAGAGCCAGACTCTCTCCCTCTCAAAAAAGAAAAGTAATTCAGCAACACACACAAGCACCATTAAAATGTTCATGCCCTTTTACTCAATAATCCCACATCTGAGAATCTATTCTAGAGATATAACCCCAAAACATGGGTAAAGTTCTATGAACAAAGATAGTTGGGTAAAGTTCTATGAACTAAACTATTATTTATAGTAGCAAAAAACAACAACAAAAGAAACCTAATTTTAAAGAACAGGGAATGATAAATATTTTATAGAATAGCCACTTAATACAACATTATATACCACTAAAAATAAGTGTGAAACTATATAATAACATTTAACAAAACTTATGCCATAATATCTAGTTGAACAGATAGAAAGAAATTTAGGAATTTTAACAGTTATACTAAGGCATGAGATTGAGTCACCATTTTTTCTAATTCCCAAATTTACCGAAACATTGTATCAGAGCATGAGCTCTGGATTGAGAGAGACCTAAGTTCCCACTCTGACTGTACCACTCACCTGCCCACCCACCTGTCTACCCTCCTGTCTGACTTTGACCAAGTCACATCACCTTTCTAGGCCTCTGTTTCCTCACCTGTAAAAGTGAAGACCAAAAGATATCTACCCCATGGGGCTACTGTGAGAATCAAATGAGATAAGGCTTGTAAAGAGCTTGACTACAGTTCTTGTCATACAGTGTGTGCTCAAAAATGTAATTTTTATCATTTAAAATTTTTAATGTATTTAGAAAATAAAAGTGAAATGAGACAAGATACTTCACATGCAATGGTTTATTTCAAATTCCAGATTTTCAGATGAAAGTTTAGTACTGTTTACTTTGTACCTCTGTTTAGATAGCACTTACACGTTAACTCTCTTGACGAAGGAAAGATTAAAGGAAGTGAAACATGGCTACTCTAAAAAGGAACCACGTCAGAACAGTCTATGGAGCTGAGTTGTGAAGGAACAAAAAGCAGCCGTCTTAGTGGGAACTACAGCAGAAGCAATAAATAGATGTCTTTACCCCTGGATTCTGTTGAGAGGGGCGGAAAGCACATTTCCCAAGTAAACTTAAAATACGGACTTCCTGCACTGCTGAGCTAAATATTTTACTCCAATAAGAAATGAGTCAGTGGGACAAGAATATAAAAAGCAAAAACTTAATTGATGGAAATGGAGTGGTTAAGAGAATTTTCAAAGTATCTTGAGCCCTGGGAGGAACCAGGTGGCAGATGGGGGGGGGGACTGTCTAAACAAACCGTATAATAAATAACTTCCTAGAAAAGCCTCTACCTTTGTCATATTATTGCTTGAAACTCTGCCCTCGGGTTTCATAAGCATCTAATTTCAGAGCCTCGCACAACGCACCGCCTGGAGCACTGGGACCTTGTCAGCCAGACGAGAAAGCACTCTACAGTACTGATCTCCTCCCAGGGGAGGCGGTGCTAGATCCTTGGGGGCTAAGCACCAGTCAAGTGGGCGGTTCTCTCCACAGGACCTTAGACTTCCCACTTTGCAAAAAGAATGCACTGAAGCAGCCCTCTTCACCTTGGATGTAAAAATAGATCTCCACACTGCTGCTAATTGGTACCGGTAGAGAAGACTTTTATTCCAAAGAACTTTGTATATTAACTTGAAGTCAGCATTAGTCATCTTTACTCTGCAAGATGAAACAAGTGAAAAGCCATGAGAAAAGACAATTTTTTTCAAGATAGCAGAAAATAAGTTTCAAATCCCTTTCCATCCCCTCAAAAGCATGCATGTAGCATTAATTTATCCAGTTCTTGCACCACAGAAGAACATACACTGCCTTAGGCATATCAGATTCACTAGGGCTGTTAGAACTTATACCCAAAGCAGAGGAACCTCTTACCCTAGATAGAGCAGTTTTCTAAGATTTTCCATCCTCATCTTAAATAATAACCAACTATGTACTCACTCACTTTGCTTCTCTGCTTCTCGTGCTTCTCGGCAGCTGCTGACTCAATCAGCAAGTCAGCCGCACTGCTGGGGTCTGATGCCCGTGGGAGGAAAACCACACGCAGGGCTGGGCAGAGCAAGCTTGAGCAACAGCTTCACTCAGGAAGCAGGCGGGTCTGACCCACCCAGCTTCTGACCGCCTCTCCCTCTCTCGCCTGCCATTCACATTCAATCTCTCTGTCTCTTTCTCTATCAAGCACAAAGTGCAAAATCATATTTCCATCCTGTTGCTTCCTGAAAACGTAATTTGTACCTCCCCCAAATGTAAGGATTTCAAGATGTAGGCTGGCTAGCTTCTTGCCGATTGCTCCCTGAGATATCAAACAGGAAAAAAACAACACCCACAGCCTGCTCTTCAGAAGTGGGTTTACCCTGAAGCCTCAGCCACCCCACCACCCCGCTTGCCACAGCTGTGAGCTTGGGGTGGGACTGGGAAGTCCGGTACAGCCAAGAAGCACGTCACAGCAGGTGGTTCTCGTGAGCCAACTAAAAGCATCTCAGAAGGTAGGGCTCCAATAACTTGTTGTGATTTGTTTTTTCATTCTAAATAAATATTTTCATACCTAATTTTGAATTTAGAGAGCTCCAAAATGATATGGGCATCCTCACAAAACCTGGGGTGCACACTGCCTGCCACTGCAGACAGCCTACGCAAGGCCCTGCAACGATGGGATCTGCTGCAAAAGGAGCAAATACACTGCCCAGAAAAAACATGGAAGACATTTTGCAAAGGTACATAAGTGACATGTGTTATAGCCACACACCCAAGAACTCTTGTCAGTGGGCCTAGGCTAAGCCTAGTCATTGCCATAAGCTGGATTCTAATTGCTATGTTACTGAATACCAGGCGTGGAAAGCAGCCAAGTAGCTCCTATACGGCAAAGAGCTCTCATACAGCAGGTGGTTTGGGTTTGCAGAGCCTCGGTGACACCAAATCCCACGTGTTCACTATAATTCCATCCCCTACATCAGATCCTGCCATTCTAACCGATGGACCACAGTAAGGAGCTGTGGTCAGGCAACTTGGAACTGGCCTTCCCCTGATCAGGTGTTGCTGCAACGGTGGCCAAACACCCCACCTGACCAATGCTGCTGCCTCTCGTGGCCACCCCTCTTTCCCTTAAAGGAGCCAAGAGGAACAATGTGCTATACCTGCGCTCACTGAAGAGCATCTACCCTTCTGGGCGGTCAGGGGCATATAAGGACCCTACTCCTCTGGGACCCCAGCGCATGGAACCATGGCATAGATGTGGGAGGTGTTAGTGGTCAGGACTCTGCAAGTGACAAACATTCAACCTTGTTTAAGCAAAATGTCAAATTTATTGGCTCGACTAATTGGAAATTCTCAGGGTAAATTTTTGGCTTTAAGCCAGCTAGACCTTGAGGCTTGAATGATAAATCAGGAATTGTTGTTTTAATCACCTCTCAGCTATGCTTTCCTACCTTAGCATCATTCAAACACAGGTGGTCTTGGTGTGGGAAAGCCTTTCCCAGCAGCATTGCAGGATTGGAGGTCTTTAGCATTCAACATGCCAGAAAAGAGACTCACTCTCCGCAGAAAAGCACTCCAAGGTGATACACTGTCCAACCCATTCACAGGGGAGAGGGACTTGGATGATTGGCAGCCCCAACAGTCATGGAAGAGCAGTTTCCAAACAGAAGAAAATACTGGTCAGACAAAAAGGTACAAGCTAGTTACCCAAATAGTGTCTTGGATTATTAAGCCTTTCATGTGACCATATCTTACTTCCTCAATATGACTATAAATCTATTAATAGAAGGATATACATGAAATTCCTACAGTGGTTATCTCTTAGAGTGTGGGTCATTTATTTATTGAATTCACATTGTAGCTTCCAAATTTTCTAAAAATGAGTATTAAATTGTGTAGTAAAATAATGCAATTAAATTATCACATGCTAAAAACGATCATACTTACAATAGCAAATATATATAAAAATATGTATGAATAAACCAGGTAACAAAATTACAGGTACCCCTTCCTCCCTCACCAGAATCTATATTTTACTGAATAGATGAAAAAACACACCATGTTCTCTCAATTAGATATTCATTCTCCACAAATAATTTTATAAATGTGTTGTCATTTCAATAGAATGCTAATAGGATTAGAAATGTGAATAAAATTCTTTTATAAAATTATACTAAAATTTATCTGGTAGAATAATTGGTTCTTCTCTATACAACTGATAGAATAACTGATTCTTGGCCAGGCGCTGTGGCTCACGCCTGTAATCCTAGCACTCTGGGAGGCCGAAGCGGGCGGATCGCTCAAGGTCAGGAGTTTGAAACCAGCCTGAGCAAGAGCAAGACCCTGTCTCTACTAAAAATAGAAATAAATTAATTGGCCAACTAAAAATCTATACAAAAAAAGATTAGCTGGGCATGGTGGCACATGCCTGTACTCCCAGCTACTTTGGAGGCTGAGACAGTAGGATCGCTTGAGCCGAGGAGTGTGAGGTTGCTGTGAGCTAGGCTGATGCTATGGCACTCTAGCCTGGGCAACATAGCAAGACTCTGACTCAAAAAAAATAAAAAAGAATAATTGATTTTTTACTGTAGAAGCTTACAGAATAATTGACTCTTCTCTAAAGATGAAAATTCTTGAAAAAATTGAAAAGGACTTGTACTACCAGTAAAATAGATGAGAAAAGTCAAATAATTACAATAGTATAGGTTCAGGAATAGAAAGAAGAGCAATAATAGATCATACTAAAGCCCAAAAACAAGAATTCAGTTATGACAAAGATGGCATCACTAATCTAAGCTACAGAACAGATTGCTTTCGCTGGGCACAGTGGTGTGCACCTCTAGTCCCAGCTACTGCAGAAGATCACTCGAGCCCAAGAGTTCAAGGCTGTGGTGTGCGATGATCACGCCTGTAAATAGCACTGCACTCCAGCCTAGGCAACATAGCAAGACCTGATCTCTAAAAAAATAAAATTTTTAAAAAGAAAAAAATATAGGAAATTATATATCTGAACAAGGTAGGAGAGGCCTCTCTGAGCCTAGATGCAAAGGCTGAATACATAAAGAAAAAAACAGATGTAAATTTAAAACCTCTGGAAAAAAACACTATAAACAAAATACAATTGCCAATGACAAGATGAGATGACATCTATACATAACCTTTGGTGCAGTTATTCCATTTGTAGAAATGTATACTATGAAAATAATCATGAATGAATACAAAGCTGTATGAGCAAGAGTGATGTGCTTATCCTTGATTATAACAACAAAGGAAATGATTAAAACTTTAATTCGTTAAATTATTGTATATCCACATAATTAAACTTTATGTAGCCGTTAGAAGTA
The DNA here is from genome assembly GCF_040939455.1 of Microcebus murinus. Taxonomy (NCBI): domain Eukaryota; kingdom Metazoa; phylum Chordata; class Mammalia; order Primates; family Cheirogaleidae; genus Microcebus; species Microcebus murinus. The sequence goes on from NC_134121.1 coordinate 4,063,531, forward strand.
ATACTATACCAATATCACCTATAATATAGATGTAAAAATCCTCAACAAAATACTGGCAAACCAAACCTAGAAACATATAAAGGATTATACACCATGACCAAATAGGATTTATCCCAGGAATTCAAGGTTGGTCCTACATAGGCAAATCAATCAATGTAATTTACCATATTAATAGAATAAAGGACAAAATCACATGATCATCTCAACAGATGCAGTAAAAGCAACTGACAAAATACGATAGAACACTCAATAACTAGGAATAAAGGGGAACTTCCTCAATCTGATAAAGAGCAACTACAAAACACCCACAACTGACATCACACTTAATGGTGAAAAGCTCAAAGCTGTTCCCTAAATCAGAAACAAGACAAGGATGTATTTGCTCTCACTACTTCTAGTCAACATTATACTGGAGGCTTTAGGTAGGGCAATTAGGCAAAAAAAGGAAAGAGAAGGCATCCAGATTGCTAAGAAAGTAAAACTATATTAACAAATGACACATCCTTTTTTTTTCTTTTTTATGGTTTAATAATATTCTATTGTACCACATGTTCTTTTTTTTTTCTTTTTTCTTTTTTTTTGACACATTCTTATATATAGAAAATCCTAGAGAATTGATAACAATAAAAAGCTCTTAGAGCTAATAAAGGGGTTTAGCAAAGTTGCAGGATCCAAGATTAATATACAAAAATCAATTATATTTCTATGTATTTGCAATGAACAATCCAAAATATTAAGAAAACAATCCCATTTACAATAGCATTAAAAAGAATAAAATACTTAGAAATATGTTTAACAAAAGGTGGAAGATTTGTACACTGAAAACTAGAAAACAACATTGAAAAGACTGAAGTCAATTAATGAACAGACGTCCTGTGTTCTCATCGACTTTTAATATTAAGATGGCAATAGTTCCCAAATTGATCTACAGACTCAACACAAAACCTAACAAAATTCTGGCTGCTCTTTTTTCCAGAAATTGACAAGTTAGTTCTACTGTATAACTCATATGGAAACGCAAGGGCCCAGAATACTCAAAACAATCTTGAAAATGAAGAACAAAGTTGGAAGACTTACACTTTCCAATATCACAACTTAATACAAAGCTATAACAATCAAAACTGTGTGGTATTGGCCTAAGGACAGACATATAGATTAATAGAATATAATTGAGAGTGTATAAATGAACCCATACAGTTAGGGGTAGTTGATTATCAACAAGGATGTAAAGACAATTCAATGGGAAACAGAACAGTCTTTTCAATACATGGTGCTGGGATATCTACATGCAAAAGAACAAAGTTAGATTCCTACCCCATACTGTATATAAAAATCACCTCAAATTATAAGAGCTAAAACTTAAGACTCTTAGGAGAAAACATAGGTATAAAACTTCATGGCCTTCTATTAGGCAATGTTTTCTTAGATATGATATCAAAAGTAGAAGTAACCAAAAACGAACTAGATAAATTATACTTCATAAAAATTAAAAACTTTTTTCTTCAAAGGGAACTCTCAAGAAAATGAAAAGATGGCCCATAGAATGGGAGAAATTATTTGCAAATCATTTATCTGATAAGGTTCTATTATCCAGAACATATGAAGATCTCTTACAACTCGACAACAAAAAGACAAATAACTCAACTGAAAATGGGCAAAGGATCTGTATAGGAATTTCTCCAAAGAAACTATACAATGCAAATGGCCAATAAGCACATTAAAAGATGCTCAACATCATTAAGCATTAGGAAAATCAATCATTCAGCACTATACAAATCAAGGCCACAATGAGATATCATTTCACACCTAACTTCCTAGGGTGGAAGGACAGACAATAACAAGTGCTGGACCGGGTTTGGGTGGATCAAGATTGTAATCCCAGCACTCTGGGAGACGAAGGCAGGAGGATCACTTGAGCTCAGGAGTTTGAGACCAGCCTGAGCAAGAGTAAGACCCCATCTCTACTAAAAATAGAAAAATTAGCCAGGCATCATGGGGTATGCCTATAGTCCCCCAGCTACTTGGGAGGCTGAGGCAAGAGGATCACTTGAGCCCAGGAATTAGAGGTTGTAGTGAGCTATTATGAAGCCACTGTACTCTACCCATGGCAACAGAGTAAGACTCTGTCTCAAGAAAAATAAAAAAAAATAACAAGTGTTGATGAGGATGTGGAGAAATTGGAACCCTCATACAGCATGTAAACATAATACGGTAGAGTCATTGTGAAAAGCAGTTTGGTAGTTCCTCAAAAAGTTAAACACAGAGTTACCATTATAGCTCAGTAATTCCACTCTTTGCTATATATTCACAAGAACTGAAAACAGGAGTTCAACTAAAAAAACTTACACACAAATGTTCACAGTAGCACTATTCACAATAGCCATAAAATGGAGAAAACCCAGATGTCCATCAATTGGTGAACAGATAAATATAATGTGTAAATCCATACAGTAGAATATTATTCATCAGTAAAAAGGAATATATTGAAAAGAAAAAAGGGAATGGATGAACCTCAAAATATTATGTTGAATCAAATAACCCAGACACAAAAGGTCACCTATTGTATGATTCCACTTCTATGAAATGTCCAGAATAGGGAAATCCACAGAGACAGAAAGGATTAGTGGCTGCACAGGATGAGGTGAGGGGTATGGAAGGGGAATGACTGCTCTGAGGTTTATTTTGGGGGCAATGGGAATGATGGCGGTACTTATTGCACAACTTTGTGAATATACAAACAAGTCACTGTACTGTACACTTTAAAAGTATAAATTTTATGGCATGTGAATTTGAGGTATCTCAATATAAATATGATATATAAATATATTTTTATATTATAAAAATCAAATATTTATATAACAAATATAAATGTGAATATATGTGAATTTATGGTATCTCAATATAAAGAACGATTCTGTAAAATATTTGATGATATATAACAATGATTACAATGTATTTAATGGAAAATAAGGACTGTAAATGATATATACAATAGGAGCTCATATTTATATTTGGGCACAGAAAAAAATCTATATATTAAGAATGGTTATCTCTGATGGGATGATAGGAAAATTTAATATCCTTTATGATTTTTAAATTTTTCTACACCATCTACATGTAACCATTTTATAATTTTAAAAATTTGATTTAAGCATAACAACAATTATGTATCCTGACAGCAGGAGACTCTATCTGTAGCTTCATGACTTATTACTGCAGAAAGCAAGTTCAATCTGACCCAAGGAAGGCTTTCTTAATTGTGAAAATAATTAAATCTGGACAAGATTTCCTTTGCAGGGAATACGCAATCTCTCCTGGGTTCTCCAAGAACAGAGTAAGATGACCATGACCTGCCACAGTGCTATGCTGAGGTGCGGATTTGCAGCTGGCTGAGTGGTTCCAGGCTGGCAAGCCCCAGAGCAAGGCTCCTCAGCTGAAGGAAGCCATGAGCAGGCTAAGCTCCTAAGTGCCTCAGCGGGAAGCCTGCCAGCTCTCCACAGAACAAGAATTTCCCAAACCCTCGCCAAAAACCAAAGCTTAAAAATGCTCTGTTTTGCTCTTGGAAAATAAATTATCAACCCTAAAAATAACTAGGACAAAGCCAAAGGATGAAATTAACTCTGAATGAGTTTCAAAGAGATGTTTGAGTAATTTTTGCAAAGACTGTCAGAGTAAGAGTCCTCCGGACCCCTGCGTTATAGCAGAGGGGGATCCAAGAGAATCCGCATGATTCAGGATGGAAGGGCACACTCCCAGGGGCAAAAACAAACAAACAAAACAGTAAAAATCTTCATGAGTTTCTAAGTTTCATCTAGCCAGCAATAGACCCAGTATTTATTACCGGAAAATAGGTATAAATAGAAATTGTTTATCTGATGAATTAGTATATCATAATGAATATATTAATATATTAAACAAAATCTGAAATTTGATATAAGCATGTAGTATAGAAAAATATTACCCTTTTTTGTTACATCTACAAAGCCTGACTTCATTCCTACTGAGAAGAACTTGATTTCTTTTTTTTTTTTTTTTTCCATTTTTAGTTGGCCAATTAACTTTTTTTTTTTTTATTTTTAGTAGAGACGGGGTCTCGCTCTTGCTCAGGCTGGTCTTGAACTCTTGAGCTCAAACGATCCACCCGCCTCAGCCTCCCAGAGAGCTAGGATTATAGGCGTGAGCCACGGCGCCTGGCCGAGGAACTAGATTTCTGTTAACCAAACCATGTCTTTAGATGACTTTTTATTTTTGTTCTAAGGCATAAAATTTCACCTTAAGAAATTACACAGAGAGAACTAATTACAGAGGGAAACATAGCACACTAAGCAAAGAGTTGTTGGTGAGGTTGGGCTTCTTATGAGCTGAGACAAGGTTCGGCATGCCCTCCCTAAGAACATACAAAGGCCAAGCTTTTTCTGTAAATGCGTGGCTAGGAACAAGCAGCTTTTCGGCTTGCAGTTTATAATACACTGATATATTTTCATTTTTAAAGACACTACTATAATGCCAGGTGAATTCATATACTGAAGGTCATGTAGTGTGACCTTGAGAGGTCATATAGGAATGAGGTGTGCCTGGCTCCCGGACAGATATCCCTGCTGTCCTCCCACCTAAGCACTGCCCACCCTCTCCTTCTAGTGCCCCACACCTGCCACCCACACTGTGCTTCTCTCCTGGGCTGTGCGAGGGTACAGTATATGCATATATTTGCATTTGCTTAATTAGTCAGGAATAGGAAAGCAGCTACCCTTTTAATTCCAAAGCAGATGTGAAATTAATTTGGGAAAAGAACAAGAGTCCTAGGGAATGTGAAGAATGACTCAGCCTCAATTCCCCACAAGTTCCATCACACTTGGGGATGTGCCCGTCCACTTGACTCTCCTGCCATCAGGATTCTGAATGTGCAGTACCCTTTTCTGACCTCCAGCTGCTCCTCTTTTGGCTGTCCCACTGTGACCTGTGACACTCCCTCTGAGCCTGGTTTTGGATGCTCACAGGCAGGAGGTTTCTTCCTTCCCTTGCCAGTTTCACATGCCTCCCTGACCAGTCTGAACCCCAAGATCACCCCCTTCCACCAACCCTGGCCCTGCTCAGTCAGCAGCCAACCAGGCACTGCCAGCTCACTCATTTTAATTTTTTCCTGATCAGGGTCTCCAAACAGACTGCCCTGAAGCTACTTGGCCCTCATTGCCTCTAAGCAATTGATTTAGTCATTTCTAACTGGCTTCTTACCAAACTTCTCGGAACATTTATTATAAGAGTCTCTTGGTTAAGTTAACTCAGAGGGGGAGAGTGGTTAGCCTGAATGTGATCATAGGTCGAGTACTATTTTCCAATTCAGCCTTCTTATTAACAAAGCTGACGGTCCGATCTCAATCTGATTCCTGACTCCTATCTTTCATTTCTTAACGGATTCTGAGCTGTCCAATTTGTGATGGTGGTTGGGGGTGGTGTGGGCGAAGGAGAGTGACGTCAGCAACTGTTTCCCAAGCCCCAGCAGATATCTTGGAGCATTTGTTCCCACCTTCCTCCGTGGGCAGAAAATAGGAGGAAGAAATGAATAAAGATAAAACAGCAATTAATAAAACAAATTTTTAAATAGTCTTAAAGATTAATAAAACTAAAAGTTGGTGTTTGAAAAGACTAACAAGATAGAACTTCTGGGAAATCTAATCAAGGAGGAAAAAGAGAAGGTAACCAAACTAGAAACAAGAAAGAGGACATAATTACACGTATGGATTTGTAAACAAGGCAAAGCAGATCATTTTCTAGGAAAACACAGATTACCAAAATTAACTCAAGAAGAAACAAACAGTCCAACAGAAAAAAAGGCATAGGATATTAAAAGGCAATTCACAAAAAGAAAAATACAAATGACTGCTAACCATATGAAAAGATGCTTAACCTGTCTAGTAGCAACAAACAAGAGCTAAAGCAATAAGATATTTTTAAACCCATCATATGTACTAACATTTTTAAGAGATAATAGTGTTAGCAAAAACACAGGAGATAGGCACTTTCATACACTTGTGTGTATAACTCTTGGGAGGCAGTTGGAATGGGGATTGTAAAGGGAGACTTTTCATATTTCACTCTATTTCTGTATTTGAATTTTTGTAAGAATATGTTTTCTGTGTTATACCTGAAATTTTGAAAATGGAATTTTAAAGTCTGTAGGCACAAGGATCACAATTGTTACTGTTGATTTAGGCTGGAGAACAAAATAATATAAAATAAGGACACAGACTTAAAATAGCTTATGGATCTGAAACATAACAGAAAGGAGAAACAGAAAAATAAGCAGCAAAGTACAGACTGGAAATGATAAAGGAAAAAATTACACATGCAAAGCATTAGTTCTGAGGGCAAAACTGCTGTTCTATCTTGCAGAGCGTCTCATGCCCAGCAAGCCCTTAATAAATGCTTGTTGAAGAAATGAAAGAAAACTGGGACCAAAGTCAATAAATTACAGAAAACATTAGCAAGTGTCATCTGATCAGAAAGAGGAATAACTTAAAGACCTTACAAACGTAGCTGTCAAAATATCAATCTCCTTGTAGGCATTGTTCAGCCCAGAATCCTGTGTAATAATAAACTAGCATATATCCTTGTCTACCTAAGGTTCAAGGTTCCCAAAGGTTGTGTCTTTATGGGTTTACCAAGCACCCTCTCTAGAGTCACTGAATCAGGCCAGCGTCTGGCACAGTCCTTGTCACCAAGGGACTACAGCCCAACGCACAGACGGCCAGTGGCTGGAGCATGCATGGAGGCCCACGGAAGTATATCAAAAGGTAGGCTGGGATTCCTATTTCAAAAGAAACAATTTTGTTCACATATATTTTAAAAATTTGAAACATAAAGTTATTATAGTCACTGAAATCCTGTTACACTCTTAATATAGCCATTAAGTTTGAAATTTATACTTGCACTAGGAATACTAGTCATTTTTCTGCAACTAACCTTCAGGCGAAAGGATGTGGTTCATCTCAATCTGTTCCTGTTTTTTCACAATATATTTTTATAATATTTGTGTGCTGGTGCTTGTATGTGTTTATATTTGTTAAAATTTTCAGTTTTCATCTTTTTCTATTTTGTAGCTTCACATCAGTTCAGAAAAATTGACATAGAAAAATAATTTGATGAAGTATAAAAGTCATACTGAGAATAATATAAATATTACTGAAAAATTATAAGGATCATTATTGAACAGGACTAAAATACAAGCTGCAGAAATACAGGCCCTATATTCCAAGTGATATGCTACCCAGGCAGTTTAAAAAGGGAAGTGCAAATAGAAAGTAAAACAGAGAATACTGCAAAATTGGAATTTATTGGACCATTGATCCATTTGCTCCTAAGGCCTGAATGTTTTATTGCTTTATGAAGCTTGTGAAATAGTGGCAGAAAACCACACAAGCTTTCTACATCACTTTTAACAAAGTGTGATGGCCTCTTTGGTAAACCAACCAAGTTCTTCCTCAAGGGCCAGATAATGTTTCTCAGTGCAAAACCAACACATTTCATTACTAAAAGAAGATCACAACTATAGAGACATCATTCAAAGTTGCATTCCTCAGAGACAAAAAATAGGTACACAACACACGCTAATGGAATATTCTTTGGAATAACCCCTAAGTTAATGATAGGTGTTTTGGTCAGAGAGAAAAGAAAGCAAGATATTAGCAAATTCTTCTATCAAATAACACTCTAATATCAACATGGTCTGTACATGTGGAGGAAGCATTGCTAGCACATGTATAGACCAGTCAATAATTTCAATTTACCATTGAGTGAAACTTCTTTTGCAAGGCATTAATCAGCACCTTTCATGTTCACATACAAGGGCCAAAGTAGAAAATGGAAAAGGGGCCCAGAGCTCTAAACTGATGAGAGGACCAGAAAGAAAAGGAGTTGTTACATAGAATAAAAGATGTTACACTTAATGCCAATCTACACCAACACTTTTTTCCTCAGAGACGGGCTGATTATCTAAATAATCTAATCTTTACTCAGTACCAAAAAATGGGTAAACATTTTAAAGCAAACTACAGTCGTGGACAATCTGTCTTTTCAACGTGCATGTGGACAGCAGGTGCCAGTGTCTGCTTGTCCACACTCAAGCAGGCAGGCTGCTAAGGAGAAAAGTGCTCTCAAGAATATTTAAAACAAGGAACAACATCAAACTCTTTCTTCATGACCATTTCTATGAGCTCAGGCAACTTGCTTAAGTAATATATTTCAGTAATCTGTATTTGGAGCAGCCTGAATCTTAGCCAAAATATCATGATTTTAATGATGACATGTTAGGATATCTTGATATGACCAAACTGCAATGTAGGCAGCTAAATCTCCATGAGTTTTACTTCCCCAGCACTTGACAGTTTTCTTCACAAATAAATAGATTTTTGACATATTATTGGAGTATTTTAAAACTACACTGACATGCTCCAAAACAACATAAAGAATCAAATGCAAAGAGTGGAATCCACTGTTATCTATTAAATAGAAACACTTAACTTTCCAGCTGGTAAGTGTGATATGCTTGTTAACTCAGCAGCTGAAAGAATGCAGAGAGTGCCCTTCAGTGTGAGATCAGCCTGCAATCTCTGTGTGCACACTTAACCTGAACATGCAGACCTATCAGAGCCAAAACACTTGCTCTCTTTCCTAACAACCTCTAATTCTGAGTTAGGCTTTCTATTTCAATGGAAATAGAGTAAGAAAAGAAATGGAAAGGCTCTGGAATCTAGAAAAATAGAAAAATAGTGGAAGATCACAGACAATGTGATTCCTCTTATAAACAAATGAAATATGGTATAATTTTAAAATCATTTAATATTTATTATTTTTTAAATTATGATGAATATTTTTGGGCTTTCTGCTCTAAAATAGGCCCATAAGCTTTTGGCAGATATCTCTTGGAAGCCAGTGCTTTCCATTGGAAGAGCTAAATTTGTATCTCTTAAAGATGCTGTTAAGAGTTCGGCATGCACCTGTATTTCTTGCTACTCTGAAGGGTAAGGCAGGAGGCCTGGGAGTTGGAGTCCAGCCTGGGCAACATAGCAAGACCCTATCCCTAAAAAATTAAAATTAAAGATGCAGTTAAGTCTCTGAAAGGAGTCCAAATCCTCTACCTTTTTCCATCGAGGCTAACATTTGGAATTCAGGAGGGACCAAAATGACAGAAATCCCAGACATGTCCTTGGTTCCTCCTGGAGTGCAATCTGCCTAAATAGCCTCAGCCCACAGGAGTCCCCTGCAGCCAGGAGGGTAAGCCTGAGGGCACCATATGGAGCCCCACACAGCATGCCCCGAGTGTGTGCCTGAGCTGGGCACTGCAGCATCTGGGCGCCATCCTACAAGCCTGGGGAACCCTCACAGTCAGGAAGGAGGTGGCCCGATGGGATCAACACAGAGAGAAAAGGGACACAGAGGTTTTGGTGTAGACACAATGGACGGTGCCAGCAGCTAACAAAGTCTTCATGGATGGGTGTGAATGACATGGACCAGACACCATCCTCCCCAAAGACAGTTCACTCCCGTTACTGGAGAAACATGGCTGGAAAGTAAAGTCAAGTTCAGATACAGAGAAATAAAGTTACTTTCTTTTTGAGACAGAATATGTTAAATGTTTTTACTACAACAAGATAAAATAAACAATATCAAAAAATTTTTAAAGTTCACAGAAGCAACAACAAAAAAGAGATGGACAGGGCACAGCATCTAATCTACTGGCATTCTTGGTCTAACTGAGAGAGACATTAACTGAGAGACAATTAATTACAGTGATGTGATCACAGCAATTACAGAGGTATACACTGGGATTACCGTAGAGAGGAATGCCTAACTCTCGGAAAGTAGAGAACACTTCAGAGAGTTGGTGAAAGCCTTCCAAAAGCAGGTCAAACTGCACACACCCGATCACTGAAAGAGGAAAAGCCACTGCGGATTCTGGTACCCATTAGCTGCTGCAGGAGAGATGAGCTGGAGCTGGGAAGCAAGGCCAGAACCCAACCTCAAATGCCTTTGCCTGCATTGCTACAGTGGCTGGACTTAACTCTAATCAATGAGGACAACTGAAGTACAGAAGAAGGATGATCAAATTCACATTTCAAAATGACTGCTCTGATGGCAGTGTGGAGGAGAGATTATAAGGGAGCACAGCTGGGGGCAAAAACTTGTTAAGAGGCAACTGAAGCAATCTAGATGAGAAATAATAAACTAAGAGCATGACTATGAAAATCAGAACAGGCTGAATCAATAGATACCTAAATGTAAATAATATGATGTGGCCACCAGTTGGATCTTGGTGAGGAAGAAGGAATTTCCTGGTTTGAGTAAAATTCGCTGAGACTGGGAAAATAGGTTTGCCATGTGCATTGGTTATCTATGGCTGTATAACACGTTATCAACAACATTTAGCAGCTTAAAACAACCAACATTTATTATCTCACTGTTTTTGTGAGTCAGGAATGTAGGAGAAGCTTAGCGGCTGGTTTTAGCTCAGGGTTGCTCATGAGGTTGTAGTCAAGACGACAGCTGGGGCTGCATCATCTGAGGCTCGGCTGGGGCTGGTGGCTCCACTTTCAAGGAGTTCCCTCACATGCGTGACAAGGCAGTGCTGGTTGCTGGTGGGAGATCTCAGGTGCTTGCCAAGTGAACCTCTGTAGAGGGTTGCTAGAATATCCTCCTAATATGGCAGCTGGCTTCCCCCAGAGCACGTGATCCGAGAGAGGGAGGCAGAGCAACAAGGGAGCTACGATGTCTTCAGTGACCTGGAACTGAAGTCGCACACTACCACTTCTGCCTTATTCCATTAGTTAGAAGGGAGTTACTAAGTCTAGCACACAGTCAAGGAGAGTGGAATTAAGCTCCACTTCTTGAAAGAAGAAGTGTCAAAGAATTTCTGGATATATTTAAAAATCACCACAGTATGGAAATGGAGAATATGAGTTCAATTCATGTTGAATTTGAAATGTCTGAGACATTCAAATGTCCAGCAGGCAGATGACCATACTCATAGATAGTAGCTTCTGACTTTAACAAGAATAGCGTAAGGTCACAGAATTAAGGAGGAAATGAAAGGCAAAAGAAGTGGGGTCAGGCAACTCCTGAAAACTGAGCCATGGAAAAGAACTCTATTGAGTTAGAGGTCAGAGTAGGGGATTTTGGTGGACTTCTTTTTGAAAGACAGGAAGCATAAGAGTATATGTATAGGTAGAGGTAGAATAAATCAGTAGAGGGGAAAAAGTAAAAAATATAAATGGGGACAGTTGACAAAAGTCTTAGCAGAATCCTTTGCCAAAGAGACCTGAGGCCAAGGGAGAGAATGGGTGCTATTTAGCGTGGCCCTGTTGCGGGGCAAACGGATAGGTAACAGACTGTTGGGAAGATGGATGCCAGCTCATACTGAGAAATAAATCTCAAATCAGCTTAGTTGTTACCTGCACCTTCCTACCTTCTCTTACTGCTGTGTGCAGACCCATGTTTCATCTCTCTGGCCTGTTCCAGGTTTCGGCATTCCAGCTTATCTGCTACCATGTTCCCTACCCCCTCTATAGCCTCTGCTCCTCCCTATGTCATTCGACTGGGCTGCCTGTCTAAGAAGTGATGACTTCAGCTGGGCCTCAGAATATCCTCCATGGAAATCTCCATCAGTGGCCCTGACAGACTTAGAATGATGAGACTGTCTCTGCTCCCAGCCTGTGACCTAGTAAGATCCCTGCCTGGACCCCTAATAGTATGGATCAGGTTTTTAAAATATCTTTGGGACAGAGTCTGTCATACTCCTCAATATGGAACAGATGAAACAGCTGCAGGGCTACTGTTTCTGAGCTAGAACTCTGTTTATATGTCCAGATTCTTTGATGTATTACCTTTTAGAGCTACTGAAATTTGTTCTAATACAATGTCCAATATAAATATAGTTCCCATTCTGTTTTTATGACCTCAACAAAACCTGACCAACTGTAGATGAACATTAAACACTGACAATCATGGAAATTAATACACTGATATCAGCAGTTCCTCATTTTAGCAGTTAGTATGGTGACATTTGGCACAAATGGCCATTTAAGGGAGCTTTCTTTGAAACATGCCATCTTATTAGATATATGATATCAAAACTAATGAAATCATGGGGAAATTTGGGGGAAATTTCTTATCTAAAATTTTTTAATGAATAAAGAGATTAAGCTAGTAATATTTTAGCTACTATTTATAAAATAACTATTATAGGTCAACCACCTTTCTAGGGATTTTTGCTTAAATTGTTACATCTAATCCTTAACAAACCACTATGAGTTAGGTATTCTTTTTTTAAATTTTAGACTCTTTTAAGACTTTTTATTTCTAAGCAATTTCAAACATACAGAAGAATTATTAAACAAATAATACAAAGAACTCTGGTATATCCTTCTCTGAGATTCACCAACTGTTAACATTTTGGTACATTTGCACTCTCTATACACACACACACACTTATTGTTTTAAAATAATTTGAGAGTAAGTTGCAGACCCCATGCTTCTTTTTTTTTTAAGGGCTTACTAACATTTTATTTTTTTATTCCTTTTATTTCATCATATTATGGAGGTACAAATATTGTTAGGGTTACAAATATTGCCCCTGCCCCCCCTCCCCCCATGTGCCAGAGATTCAAGCGTGTTCAATCCCCAGATGGTGTGCACTGCACACGTTATGTAAGCATACACCCCTCTCCTCCTCCCCCTCCCGCCTGCCCCCACCTGATAAAAAGTTTTTTTTTCTTTTTTGTTTGTTTGTTTGTTTTGACATTTTGGTTACATTATATATCTTTGCCTCTAGAAGAAGATGTTGGGAAAACCCTATCAGACATTGGCCTAGGCAAAGAATTTTTGAGGAAGACAAGGCAATCGCTGCACCATCAAAAATAAACAAATGGGATCTGATCAAATTAAAGAGTTAGGTATTCTTTTTTCCCCTGTGGGCAGTTGAGGAAACTAGGAATCAGAGAGGTTAGGTAATTTGTAAAGGCCACACAACTTGCATGTAGAAAACCTGAGATTTGCACAGGATCTTATCTAAGTCTAAAGTCTATGCTTTTCCCATTTTCCCATATTGCCTTTCTAATAAATGGCAGTTAATGTTAAATGTAACTATATTGACCTCCCACTAGTTGTTGCCCCCAAGGTGATTTCACTATCATACCACCTGCTTTATTTTCTCCACAGAACTAAGCACAATCTGAGATTTCCCTTTTATTACTAATCTCCTCCACTACATTATAAACTCAATGACAGCAGGGTCCTTGTCTGTTTTGTTCCCCCCTGTCTATCTGTACCTAGAACACTGTCTAGCATAGACAGGTAATTGATAAATATTTGTTGAATTAACAAATGAATGAAAAAAATTCAAAAGAAGAAAAAGCACTAAAACAATTTTTACATAAATATGTACTTTAAAAGAAAGCATTTGACAAATTCAAGAAATAACTTAAATAAGATTTTTAAAGAAATAACCAAGTGCTTATCTGGGACAAACTTTGCTATGTTTTATCTTCAGTAAGGCAACTGCCAAACTTGTAAGATCATAACAACAAATATGTGCTTCTATAACTGAAATTGTGCCTGAAGAAGTTCCTCTTTCCCAGCTCCTGTATACATTAATCTAAAAATTAGTAGCAGTTTTTTCCTAGAGAATATCCATGGCCAGTTTAACTAAAGGAAGATACTTACTAAGATGAAACTATCAAATGTGAGCCTAAGTTGAGCCAGTTAGTACCAATATATTCCAGAATTTTCTTTTTAAATCCTAATTTCCTCTGACAATTTTACCTGCAAATTCATTTCCTAAGTCACTGGGGAGCCAGGTTGAGAAAATATAGAATGACCAACCAAGAGTCTTTACTTCCATTGGCAAAATCAAAGTAGGTAAGTAAACATATGTCCTAACAATGAAAAGCAGACTATACTTTGAATTATCTAAAATGTCTTACTGCGAAGATACTTCCAACAAGATTCTCTCCAAAATACTTTTGTGAATTAGCATTTTTAAAAATATGGTAAGCCTAAGTTTTAAAAGTTTGATACCAGTACATGAATAAACAAATCGACATAAAATAGACCTAGTATGTGAAAAGAGGAATAGATAATAGTACATGAATAGACATGGAAGAGACCAAGAATTAGGTCTAAACACCTACAGGAGGTTAATATATAATAAAGCTGGTATTCCAAAGGAACCAATAAATGGTGTTGAGACAGCAGGATAGGAATCTGGGAAAAACTACAGTTGGGCACCCCACTTTACTACTTATACCAGAAGTGGCTCCAGCAGTATCAAACATTTAAAGGAAAAAAATGAAAATAATATAATTAGGAGAAGAAAATGCAGGAGAATCTTTAGAGTTTTAGTGTAGGGAAAGTCTATTTATAATATAAAAATGTACAGGTTAAAATATAAAAGAAAAAATCAACTACATACAAACCAAATCTTTCTGCATATCTAAAACATAAATAAACATAGTTGAATGAACTTGGAACAAAACACTAGTTACTGATATCCATATAAAGTTAATTTCCCTATACATAAAGGATGCCTACATGAAAAGTTTGAGACATCACCATGTTGATGAGAATGTGAAGAAATTGGAACTTTCATTTTTTGCTAGTAATATATATTGATAACATCTATGGGAAGCAATTTGGCAATATCTATCAAATGCACACATGCATATATCCTTTGACAAAGCAACTCCACTCCAGGAATGTATTCTACAGATTTATCCTTCCTGGGGCTGAGAACGGAGGGCTCAGGAACAGAGGTGGAAGATAAACTGCTTTTTCCCCATATCCCTTTTGGAACATGTCGTATTTTGCATATTGTCATGTATTACTTTTTCACAAAATAGAAATTTTTAAGCTATAAGTCTGGGAATTCTTACAAAAGAAAACATATTTATCTACCCTCTCCTTCTGTTAAAGCCAAAATAGAGAAGGAAATTCAACCCATAATGAAAGTAAAGAACAACCTCACCCCCGAACAACAGATATTTCCCAGAGACAAGGATTCACTGAACAAAATTGAGGGAGGACTACAAGAATTGATACTTACTTCTCTAGATCTTAAGCAGGTTTCAGGTTTCTCTAAACTGAGTGACAGGCTGCAGCAGGGAATATTCTGCCCTGTGGGCACTGTTTCCCTCTGAGGAAAGGTAAGGGAGAAAAATGAGTCATCAAGGATTAAAATGGAGAAAATTAGTAACACATAATGTTACCTGTTCCTACACGAAGAAGAGCAGTAAGTAAAATCAAAATGTTGAAAAAGTCAGTGAAAGAGACAACTCATTTGGGAAATGGAATAGAGGAAAACAATGGCGAAAGTGATCAGAAGGATGTTAGATATGGGAGGTAAAGATCTGTCAGACACAAACTTGGTAATTCTGCAGAAGAGAACCAAATAAATTCACAGGAAAAGAAAATTAAAGATATAATACAGGAAAACTCTCCTGAAATTAAATAACTCAATCCATAGCTTGAAAGGTTCACCATATGCAAAGAAAAATCAGTAGAGTGCAATCAAGGCAAGACATATCCTGGCAAAGTTAATGACACTACCAACAAAGAGGCAGAAGCAGCAGATAACCTGTAATGCTGGAAAAAACCATCTGCAGTTTTCTCCAGAACATCAGTGTCAGAAGACAAAACAGCAATGTCCACAGAGCATCAAGGGAAAGACATGTCCCCAGACTTCTTTACCAAGCTAGAATGCCACTTGTAAGGAAACAGTCATTTTACAATATGAAAGAACTCAAGCATTATCACACTCAAGAATCCTTGAGAAAAATGTAGTTGTAATACAGCCAACCAAATAGTTAAATGTAAAAATGTGCTCATTAATGGAAAGTTCATAGCTTCAAACCACCTTGGTCTCATCTACCAACATCACTTACCTGGCTTTCGTGCAGTAAGTCAACTCCCCTCCCTCCTTCCACTCTTGTACCCGAGTCTGCTCTCAACATAGCAGAATGACCACGTCAACACCCTCACCATCTCACAGAGGGTAAAAGTTCAAGTCCATGCACTGGCTTACAAAGCCCCCTTCCCAATCTGCACCCCACATGCCCTCCTGTCCCGTGAGCATTTCCCCTCACTTTTGCGGCCTTGGACTCCTCCCACTCCTCCTCAGGTCTTTGCTCTTGGCTGCTTCATCCATGTGCGCTGATTTGATGCCGTCACCTACTCTAGGTCTTGGCTCAAATGTCATCTTCTCAGTGGGGCCCTCCCTGACCACCCTATTTAAAATTCGAACGAACCGCCCTTGGTACCCTCAACCTCACTCACCCTATTCTATTTTAGCACGTATTCCCTTCTAATATGCTATACGATTTATTCATTTATTAGGTTCATTGTTTGCCACCCCATGTAGTACATTAAACTCCAGGGAGCAGGGATTTCTGTTTGTTTTCTTCACTTCCTTATCCCAAACATGTGGTTCAGGGTATTCAATATAATCAATGAATGAATTAGCAGTAGTTAGTACCAAACCCAAGTAAGCACAGAATTAAGTCTAAATGGCCTAGGTTAACTATGGCTACAAAACTGAATATAATTTTAAGAAGTTGACCAGGTGCAGTGGCTCATGCCTGTAATCCCAGCACTTTGGGAGACAGGGACAGGAGAATCACTTGAGGCCAGGAGTTTGAGACCAGCCTGGGCAACATAGTGAGACACCCCCAAGACCCCACCCCCACAAAAAAAACATTAGCCAGGCATGGTGGCACACACCTGTACTCCTAGCTACTAGGGAGGCTGAGGTGGGAGGATTGCTTGAACCCAGGAGTTCAAGGCTGCAGTGAGCTATGACTACACCATGTACCATGGCCTAAGCAAAATAGCAAGACCCCATCTCTACAAAAAAACAGAAAAATTAGCCAGGCTTGGTGGCATGCACCTGTAGTCCCAACTACTCAGGAGGCTGTGGCAAGAGGATCACTTGAGCCTGGGAGTTTGAAGTCACAGTGAGCTATGATGATGCCACTGTACTCTAACCTGGGCAAAAGAGCAAGAGCCTGTCTCAAAAAAAGAAAAAGAAAAAAGGTTGGAAGTGTGTGTGTGTTCAGGGAGTAAGGAGCAAATATTAGTATGATAATTTTTTTTTCAGAAAGATATATTGAAAGATTTCTTTCTCAAGTTGATAAATTGAGTTTTAAACATTATGTTTTAGCATAATGTTTAAGAGTATAAAGGTAACTAATAAGAGAATTAAAAACAGACAAGTATGCCTTAAAATTAACAGCAGGGAGGAAGAGAGAAGCCAGACCGTGCAGGGTAAGATATCAATCAGTTTCTAGCTGAAAATGAGTAGGAGTTATTTTGCGTCACTGTCACCAGCAACCTTTAACCCAAACAATAATACTAGTGATACACAGAAGAAAAAAGCATCATCTCAGATAAAGTAGGAAAACTGCCACAGTCCTAAACCACAAACTATGAATACATACCTGGCCAATTTTGGGTTGAGTTGAAGGAACATGCTGAGAGTTGGGATGTGCCCACTTAGACATCCTGCAGGGTTCAGATGTCCCCAGAAGGTTCACCACCTCAAAGGGCACCGCCAGTGCCCACTGACTACAACCACCATATGTGAGCAATGGGCACAATGGGAGGGGGCAGGAAGCAGCCCAAGGGAAGGAGGCTTGGTCTACCCAGCACAGCCGTGGGCAGGGGTAGGCTGAGGGAGAAACCACGGCAACCAGGCATTATTATCATCTGTGATCCTACGGTTTCTAAAATCAAAGCAATCAAAGCTCTTCCAGGACAAAGGCCCTGGAAGACACTGAAGAAACCTTCTTGGGGCAGACTCCAAAGTGAGCAGAACAGGGGCATTAGAGGCAAAGAAAAGAAAAGATCCAGATAAAAAGTACAGGAGGGAAAACAAAGCCTGTGTATAAGGCCAAGGTCATAGATACAAACACTGTGAAAACAATAGAAGAGAGAACTTGGGAGCCTCAAAGCTAGGAAGGTTATCCTGGCCCACCATTTCCATGTGGCTTAAAAGCAACAGGAAAGAATTCTGGTCAGATCCCACACAAGAAAAAAGAAAATACTGTACTGACTAATGTCTCTGTAGACAGTGAAAGCATGCCAGAAAGACAGGCTCATGAAACACATGAAAACTACAACTTCATGTTTCCAAACAAGTTAAAAGACATGAAACTGCATATTAGAAAGGTTCACCATGTGGAAAAGTCAACAGAGAATGGCTAGTGCTGAAACACTGCTAGTAAAACTACTAGATTAAAGAGATAAAAGAAAAACAATCTTTTGGGCATCTACGCAAAATAACCAAGTTTCTTATGAGGGGAAAAATTAGATTGTCATCAGACTTTGACAGCTGACAACAGAGTAACATACTGAAGATACTCAAAACCTAAGCCAAGGATTTCCCAACTAACCTAACAGACCCTCAAATACAAAAGTCACAGGTAAACTGTGTTGAACATGGAAGAACCCAGGAAATATTATTTCTATGGACTGAGGAATCTCCAAGAAAACAAATATCAGCCTAGCAAAATGTCTGGAGTGATTTCATCATGAGGGCTGGTACTAAGCACTAAATTTATATATACCCACAGAACTAAGATCAAATTATTATTAATATAAGGGAAACAGTAACGAAATGTTTAAATAGTAATATTTTTGACAATGTAGTTTTGGTACAACTATCAAAAAGTCCTAGGAGAAAATATAATACTATAGAATTATAGGGAAAGGTAAACACCCTTCCACATGTGCCACGAAACCCAGAGCCATAAAAAAGAGATTTATAATTTTACTACAAAAAAATTTGAAACTTTTATATGGCCCAAAAACACCATAGACAAATTCAAAAGACAAGTAACAAACTGGATAAAAACATCAGCAATACACATGATTAACTGTTGGTATCACTAAAATATAAAGGGCTCTTTGAATCAATTTTAAGACAGCCCTGTTGAAAACTGGGGGAGAAACACAGAAGAAATACAAATAGTTAATAAATATATGTGAAAAGTTGTTCACACTGATGAATAATTTTTAAATATATGGTAAAATAATCTATGATATAACATTTGTCAGACTGGCAAACACTAAGTATTGGCGAGGTTGTAGGGACATATTTATTACCTACTGCGTTAAAGAATTATGCTGGATGCTAGAGATATAAATATGAATAATATAATAACATTCTTCCTATCCACACAGAACTTATATTTTTAGGTGGCAATAAGAGGACGGAGGGAATTTTTTAAAACAAGGACACAATTATTTAAATACAATTCTGAAGTGCTACAGAGCAGAAATACAGGGTGCTTTGAGAGTGTAAGAAAGGAGTGGCCTGAGATAGTCTGAGATGAAGAATTCTCAACCACTATGAATTGATAAACACTTTAGGAGAGCAACTGGCAAAATCTTAAATATCCACAACTTTTGTCTCAGTAACTCCACTCCCAGATATCAATCCTACCAAAACACATGAAAGCAAATATGTACACAAAATGATGTTTACTACAGCATTGTTTGTAACAGCAAAAAGTGAGAAATAATCCAGATGTTCCACAATAGGATATTGGCTAACTGAGGGTACATACACAGAATTCAACCAGCAAAAAGAGTAACATAGATGTCTACATACTGACATTAAAAGACTGTGTTGTGATGTGAAAACAAAACCAAGCAGCAATAGAGTCTGATTATGTCAGTATAAGCACATTTCTGGAAAAAAATCTAGTATATGCACAGAAAAGATCTGAAAGAATAGAAACAAAACAGTTGGTGGAATATTGGGAATCTTCACTAAGTCATATACCTATATTGTTTGTAATTTTTTTCCCCAAGCAAGATTACCTTTTGAAAAGAGAAATTAAATTGAGGAAACAAAACATTTCTTTAAACCTCATGTTTAAACTAATGGTGATGAAATAAAAGTGTTCTTCCTAATCATAAACACACACAAACACACACATTCTTTACTTGATAAATACAGTGTTTAATATTTTGGTCTTTCCTTTTAGGTTCTCTTCCTTCACTCAATATTTAGGTTATACATAGATCCACGTTTTATGTGTCTTCTGCGTAAACTCAAAGTAAGCTGAAAAAAACTCCTACAATTTCCCAAACTCATTATAGTTTCAAAGCTAGACCCAGCCTGCACTACCCTTTCATTTGGAACTCTTATTAAAATACCATACTACAACTTCTTCAATTAAAAAAAAAACCCTAGGCTCTGACATTAGGCTTCCTTTGCTGCTACTTATAATGACTAAGTTCTGCGCTTATAATACATATTTCATTTAATTACTACATATCAAAGGGTTTTACATATTTTCTCATTACATTTTAATTTTTTAAGATACTGTCACACTATTTTTTAGATGAAAATGAGAAAAAGAAATTGAGCAACTGACTGACTTAAAAGTCATAAAACAATATAGCAGGAGAGTCAGCAAAAGAGAAAACATGTGTCTCTTACATAGAGGCTGAAATCCAGTTTTATTCCATTCACCTCTAGGGTGAGCTGCACAGCTTTGAAAGCCACCTTCCACGTTCAGACTGAATCCTATCCCAACTTTACCACCACGCAGTAAGAACAGCCTCAGATCTTGTTATAGGCTTGTTTTTAGCATGCCAAAGCCAGTAAAATGCTTTCCGACTGGCAAGAGAAACAAGCTCTGAAACATTTAATAATTTGCCCGCAGCCTTTGAGCATTTCCACTGCAACTCCTTTCCAGATCCCTTCCTATTCTCTCTATACAGTCAGAACATTAGAAAAATACTTGGATTGTAAGATGAATACCTTAGGAGTCTGTTTAGCATAATTTAAGTCCAAATATTTATTAAGTTTCTCCTCTGTTGTAGAAATGGTGAACACTATGAATATAAAAATGGAAAAGATACTGTCCTGGCTCCCAAGAAATCCAGTCTGGTAGGGAAAACACAGGCACAAAAAATACTACACTGCTAAAACGCCACCTCCGAGGATCCCCTGAGCCTAAGAGTTGGAGATCGGCCTGGACAACACAGTGAGATCTCATCTCAAAAAAGGTGGGGGGTTCTGCTGCAAGGTGGAGAGAAGATGCCAAACTGTCCAAGGATCAAGGTGCAATCCAGTGATAAGTTCCCTGAGTTTTCTTTCTGCCTCATTATCCCAAACTTAGAGCTAAAGAAGCAGACAACTTCAAAACACCAAATAGCACAGACTAAAAAGCCCCAAGAAAAGCCTACTTGTGCCCAGACATGGTGGTTCACACCTGTAATCCTAGCACACTCTGGGAGGCTGAGACAGGAGAATCACTTGAGCTCAGGAGTTCAAGACCAGCCTGAGCAAGAACAAGACACCATCTCTACTAAAAATAGAAAAATAAGCCCGGTGCAGTGGTGTGCACCTGTAGTTCCAGCTACTTGGGATTCTGAGGCAAGAGGATTGCTTGAGCCCAGGAGTTTGAGATTGCAGTGAGATATGATGATGCCACTGCATTCTACCTGGGGTGACAAAGCGAGACTCTGTCTAAAACACACTTTAGATAAATCAAAATGCAATTCTAAGAAATATTCAAATAATCCACAAGACAAGAACAAAATCAGAAAAAAACAGAACTAATTTTTTTAAATAAATAAAATGGTAGACTTAAGCCCTACCCTATCAATAATTACACAAATTACATCAATTAAAAGATAGCGATAAGCAAATTTTAAAACATGTCTATAAGAAACCTACTTTAAATATAACAATATAGACTGGTTGAAATTAAGACAATGATAAAATATAACAGGCAAAAATATTAATCAAAAGAAAGCAGGAGTGGCTATATTAATAACAACTAAAGTAGACTTCAGAGAAAAGAAAATTTCCAGAGACAGAGAAGAATAAAAGGAACAATCTGTCAGAAGACACAGCAATCCTAAACATAGATATACCAAATAATAGAGCAGCACAATATGTAAAGCAAAAATTGATAGGACTGGAAGAAAAGTAGACAAATCCATAATTACAATTGGAGTCTTCAATACCTCCCTCTTAAACAACTAGACAAGAAATCTGTAAAGATTTAAGAACTGAACAACATCAAGCAACATGATCTAGTAGACATTTTTGGAACGCCCTACCCCAAAATAGCAAAATAAACATTCTTTTCAAGTACTCACTGAATATATACTTAGACCAAATCCTGGGCCACAAAGCTCATTAGTGGTTGCCTAGGGCTAGGATAGAGAGTGGAAGAATTGGGTGTGGTGTGGGGAGATGGTAGCTAAGAAATGTAGGGTTTCTTTCTGGGCTAATGAAAAAGATATAATGTGAATTTTCATGGTGTGAGTCTTCAGCACATTCAAATGGTGGATTATGTTGATTGTTTTCAAGTATTGAACAAACCTTGCATTTCTGGAATAAATCCCACTTGATTGTGGTGTATAATTATTTTTATACATGGCTTCTACTGCTAATATTTTGTTAAGGAGTTTGAGGAGTGCTGTGTCTATATTCATGAAGGATATTGGTCAGTAGTTGTCTTTTTTTGTACTGTCCTTGTCCAGTTCCAATATCAGTAACACTAGCTTCATAAAATGAATTGGGAAGTGTTCCCTTCTCATCTGTTTTTACAAAGATACTATGTGGATTTGGTAGTAATTTTTCATTAGACATTTGGTAAAATTCTCCAGTGAAACCATCTGGGCCCAGATATTTGTCTTTTGGGAATTTAAAATTTTTTTAATGTTGATTCTTCAAACAAAACTCTAGTTTTCTGAAGATATTTTTCACAGTTGTTTCTATTTGTTAGGGAACGGTATAATTACCTATTATTTGTAAAAATTTTCATGTTTCTGTTTTAAGAACTTTTAAATTAAAAGTTCAATTTTCTCAATAGTTGTAGGGCTATCTAGATTATCTATTTCATATTGGGTGAGTTGTGGTATTTAGTTTTTTTAAGTAATTAGACCATTTCATCTAAGTTGTCAAATTTATATGTGCAGTTGTTTATAGTATTCTCTTATGCCTTTGATGTCTACAGGTTCTGTAGTGATACCCTTGTTTCCTTCTGATAACTGGTTATCTGTGTCTTTTCTCTTTGTCAGTCTTGTTAGAGGTTTATCTATTTTATACTTTTCAAAAAGTCAGCATTTTTTTCATTGATTTTCTCTAATGTGTTTCTATTTTCAATCTCATTGATTTCGTGTGTGTATGTGTGTGTGTGTGTGTGTGTGTGTATGTATTGCTTGATTTGGCTTTATTTTGCTCTTCTTTTTCTAAATTCTGAATGTGGGAGTTGAGATTATTGATTTGAAATGGTAACTATGTGAAGTAACGCATATGTTAATTAGCTAGATTTAGTCTTTCCACAATGTATGTATACTTTAAGACATCATGCTGTACATAGACTCCAGCCTGAGCAACACAGCAAGACCTCACCTCTAAAAAATGTTTTTTAATTAGCCAGGTGTGGTGGCATATGCCCGTAGTCCTAGTTCCTTGGGAGGTGGAAGTGAGAAGATTGCTTGAACCCAAGAGCTTGACACCAGACTGGGCAACAAGGTGAGATCTTGTTTCTACAGAAGAAACTTTTTTTTTTTGAGACAGAGCAGAAATTGAGGGAGAAATACCCTTGCTATTCCCTTCCTCTCACCTTCCAGTCTTCCACTAGTGCCTTCCATTAGCTCCACCAGGCCAGAGGCAGCTGACAAGGCAGTCTGCAAAAGGAAGTTTGTAGGAATCTCTCTGCAAGATAGAGAAGAGCAGGGGGGTAGGGAAGGAACCTGAGGGTGAAGTGACAAAACCCTATGCAGTATCTTATCTCTGTAGCTCCAATGCCTGACAGTGTGTGGCTCCTATAGAAGGAAACAATTATGTATTGAGAGGAACTGAAAATTCCCATTGAAATGCAAGAATGAAGTGTTACTGGACTACAGAGAAGAGAGTATCTCATCCCACAGAAAGTAAACAAGAATTGATTCACAAAGGAGAGGATGAATGAAAAGTTATAGAACTAATAAGCAAAGATTTGCCAGAGACATTAAAAAGTGATAACGTTTACCAGAGAAAATGGCACAAACTGAAGGTATAAGACATGTAGGCTTTTCAAGAAATGATAAGATTCAAAGTCAAATTCTATTAATATCAAGTTCCGTTCCAGAATCTCTCAAGACAATTATATAGCTTTCCCCTTTTATTAATCTAATACAACTTAAACATATTAAACTCTCCCCTTGTATTGAATTAACTAATATATGTGCTATTATCAAACCATTCTGGAATTCCTAGAATAAAACCTATTTGGTCAAAATTTATTATTACTCTTTTAATATTCTCCTAAACTCATTTTGTTGTTTATTGAGGACATTTGCATACCTACATAAACATGGTCTATAGTTTACTTTGGTGGGCTTCTACTGTTCTCTGTCAGGGTTATTTTAACTCATAACATTAGGTGACGTGTTCGAACTAAATGATAATGGAGACACAAGTTATCAAAACTTGTGGGATATTACAAAAGCATTCCTGAGAGGAAAACTAATAGTATTAAATGCTCACATTCAAAAAAACAGCTCAGAAATTGACAAACTAAAAAACAGTCTCAAGGAATTGGAAAAAGAAGAGCTTCAACTTCAAACCTAGTAGAAGAAAAGAAATAACTAAGATCAAAGCATAACTAAATGAACTTGAGAATAAAAGAACTATACAGAAGCTCAACAAAACCAAAAGCTGGTTTTTTGAAAAGATAAACAAAATTGAGAGCCCTCTTGCGAGATTGACAAGAATTTGAAGAGAAAAGACTCTAATAAACTCAATTAGAAATGAAAAAGGAAAGGTCACAACAGACACCATGGAAATACAAAACATTATCTTTGATTACTATAAAAACCTATATGTGTAAAAACTACATAATGTGGAGGAAATGGATAAATTCCTGGAGACATACAACCTCCCTAAGTTTACCCAGGAGGAAACAGAATTTCTGAATAGACCAATTTCAAGCACATAAATTGGAGCAGCAATTAAAAATCTTCCAAAAAAGAAAAGTCCCAGACCAGATGGCTACACTTCAAGAGTTTTACCAAACATAACAAAGAAGAATTCATACCTATACTACAGAAATTATTCCACAACATTGAGAAAGATGGTATCCTCCCTAACTCATTCTACGAAGCCAGTATCACCTTGATACCAAAGCCAGGAAAGGACACAACAAAAAAGAAAACTGCAGACCAATATCCCTCATAAATATAGATGTAAAAATCCTCAACAAAATTTTAGCAAATCAAATTCAGCAGCATATCAAAAAGATAATTCAGCATGACCAGCTGGGCTTTATTCCAGGGATGCAAGGCTGGTTCAACATATGCAAATCTATAAATGCAATTCACCATATAAATAAAAGCAAGAACAAAGACCATATGATTCTCTCAATAGATGCAGAAAAAGCATTTGACAAAGTCCAGCACACCTTTATGATAAAAACTCTTAACAAAATAGGCATAGATGGGACATATCTTAAAATTATCAAGGTCATTTACAATAAACCCACTGCCAATATCATACTGAATGGGGACAAACTGAAACCATTCCCATTTAGAACCAGAACTAGACAAGGTTGCCCACTATCTCCACTTCTATTCAACATAGTGCTGGAAGTCCTTGCTAGAGCAATAGGACAAGAGAGGGAAATTAAGGGCGTCCAAATGGGGGAAGAAGAAATCTAACTCTCACTCTTTGCTGATGCTATGATATTATACCTAGAAAACCCCAAAGATTCAACCAAAAGACTCCTTGATAAATGAATTCAGTAAAGTCTCAGAACACAAAATCAATACACACAAATCAGAGGCTTTCATGTATGTCAGTAACAATCTAGCCAAAATTCAAATAAAAAATGCAATACTTTTTACAATAGCCTCAAATAAAATTAAATATCTAGGATTATATGTAATGAAAGATGTGAGAGACATAAACAGGGAGAACTACAAAACACTAAGAAAAGAAATTGCAGAAGACACAAACAGATGGAAAAATCTACCTTGCTCATGAATTAATAAAATCAACATTGTTAAAATGTCCATACTACCTAAAGTGATCTACAGAATTAATGCAATCCCTATCAAAGTATTATCATCGTTCTTTACAGATCTAGAAAAAATAATTCTATGCTTTGTATGGAACTACAGAAGACCTCGGATAGCCAAAGCAATCTTAAGCAAAAAGAACAAATTGGGAGGTATCAGTCTACCAGACTTCAAGCTGTACTACAAGGCTATAGTAATTAAAATGTATGATACTGGCACAAAACAGAGATATAGACCTTTGGAACAGGACTGAGAATCCAGAGATGAAACCATCTGTATATGGTAATCTAATCTTTGACAAAGCAGACAAAAATATACATTGGGGAAAAGAATCTCTTTTCAATAAATGGTGCTGGGAAAACTGTATAAATATATGCAGAAGATTGAAAATGGATTTCTACCTCTCACCTCTTATAAAAATCAATTCACAATGGATAACAGACTTAAACATAAGGCATGAAACCTTAAGAATCCTAGAAGAAGATGTAGGGAAGACCCTTTCAAACATAGGACTAGGCAAATAATTTTTGAAGAAGACTCCCAAAGCAATCACACTAGCAACAAAAATAAATAAATGGGACCTGATCAAATTAAAAAGCTTTTGCACAGCCAAGGAAACTATCATTAGAGCAAATAAACAGCCTATGGAATGGGAGAAAATATTTGCTCTCTACACATCTGATAACAAGAATCTATCTAGAACTTTAAAAAATCAACAAGAAACAAACAACCCATAATAAATGGGCAAAGGACATGAACAGAAACTTTTGAAAAGAAGACAGAATAATGGCCAGCAGCAAACATATAAAAAAATGCTCAACATCTCTGATCATTAGAGAAATGCAAATCAAAACCACAATTAGCTATCACCTAACCCCAGTGAGATTGGCCTTTATCAAAAAATCCCAAAACAACAAATGCTGGCGAGGATGTGGAGAGATAGGAACACTCTTACACTACTGGTGGGACTGCAAATTAGTGCAACCTCTGTGGAAAAGAATTTGGAGATACCTCAAAGAGCTAAAAATAGAAATATCATTTGATCCAGCAATAGCACTATTAGGCATCTCCCCAAAAGAACAAAAGACATTCTATAATAAAGACATCGGCACCCAAATGTTTATGGCAGCACAATTCACTACTGCAAGGATGTGGAAACAACCCAAGTGCCCATCAATTCATGAGTGGATTAGTAAAATTAGGTATATTTATACAATGGAATATTACTCAATTATAAGAAACAACAGTGATCTAGCACCTCTTATAATTTCCTGGATAGAGCTTGAGTCTATCCTCTGAAGTAAGATATCACAAAAATGGAAAAATAGGCTCCATATGTACTCACCATCAAATTGGCACTAACTGATTAACACTACGGTGCTCACTAGGTAGTAATATTCTTAAGGGATTGGGGGGTTGGGGGTGGGTAAACTCACAACTAATGATCGCGGTAAGCATTATAGGGGGGGAAAGGCACGCCTCAAATCATGGTTTGGGTGTGGCAAAGTCATAACTTGTAACCAAAATGTTTGTACCCCTATAATATCCTGAAATAAAAAATAAGTAAATAAAAAATAAAAAATCAATCTAAAATAGGCAATAAATAAATAAAATTAGGTGAGATGCTTTCCATTTTTTCTTATTTTCTGACACATTTAATAGCATAGGAGTTCTCACCATGAGCCTTTGATTATTGCTTTATCTGGGGCATGGGCTCTTCTATTTAAGCATTCAGGGTTCCACGTGTGGATGTTTTATTCAATCTCATCATTCCTGCTACCACCACAAAACGCTGATTTCTACTTTCCAGCTATATTAAGCTCAACTCTCACCTCATGGATTTTGGAGATGAAGTACAACAAGATCCTTGTCTTGTCGCGACTAACTCCTCTTTCCCCTTCATTTTAGATATCATTTTCTTCTAGAAAGCCTACCTGACATCCCCGCTCCCAATTCCCTCTGCCCAGTTCTGTGCTCACCGCCATCTTGGCCTGCTGTCCTCTTTGGTAACTGCCTGCTCCCTCGTCTGCCTCCCCACTCAGACACTGAGCTTAATAGAATGAATCTGTGTCTTGTCCATCACTATAATCTCAGTGCCTGGTACCCGGTAGGTACTTTATATTCATAAGCAGAGTATTATATATAACCTTGCTCTATAGAAACAAGAGAAAGAGGAAAAAATTGAATCCCAAACTGTAGTTTAGAGCATGGGTTGGCAAACTGTGGTCTGCAGTTCAAAATGTGGACCAAATGAACAAAATCCATTCCTTTATATACCATCTATAGCTGCCTTCACACCACAAGAGCAGAGTTGAATAGTTGCAAGAGAGACCACACCGCCCCACAAAGCCTAAAATATTTATTGTCTGGCTCTTCACAGAAAAAGTTTCCAGATTCCTGCTTTAGAGCTTTCATTACAATTTCACTAAGCCAAGAACTTTCTTTTTTGATGCATCAAAATAAAAAATTAGAGACAATCCAGAAAAGGCTGAAAAGAATGAGTCATTACAGCTGAAACAGGTTGCGCACAGTCACTTTTCCATTACCATGTGGATACTCATTCGATAGTGTCATGAGATACAGCAACCACTGTTGTCTTCTCAACTCTCAGTCTGCTACAGTGATGTCCACACAACATCTGTGTGAACGTTAGCACTGTGCTTTTTTTTAAGCTAATGCTTCACATACAGCAGAGGCTGGTCATAAGGTTAAATGATTCTAGGCGCCAGGAGGTCAGAGGTCAAGAGAATGAGTGAGAACAGCTGGGTGGGAAGAGCTCATGCTCCAGATAAAGCAAGAACCACTACTCTAACTCTAGCCAATGCTGAAATACCTTTCACTTTCTCAAGAGAGGCCAGAAATCCAGATTTTTATGTGAAATCTCTTGACTATTAAATGTTGTCAATCAACATGTCAAAATATAAAACTAAATAAATTTGTAGGGCAGATTGATTTAGGTCATAGAATTAAGGATTTCTTTTTTTCTTTTCTTTTTTTTTTTTTTTTTTTTTGAGACAAAGTCTCACTCTGTTGCCCAGGCTAGAGTGCCATGCCGTTAGCCTAGCTCACAGCAACCTCAAACTCCTGGGGCTCAACCAATCTTCCTGCCTCAGCCTACCGAGTAGCTAGGACTACAGGCATGTGCCACCATGCCCAGCTAATTTTTTCTATACATATATTTTAGTTGTCCAGCTAATTTCTTCTTTTTTTTTTTTTTTTTTAGTAGAGAATTGCTCAGGCTGGTCTCGAACTCCTGAGCTCAAATGATCCGCCCGCCTCAGCCTCTCAGAGTACTAGGATTACAGGTGTGAGCCACCATGCCCAACCTTAAGGATTTCTATTCAACAAAGATGCCAACAACAAAGTCAACGGACACATAACATATTGGGAGAAACTATTTGCATTGTCTAAAAATCAAGAAGTGGTTAATGTCTAAAATAATCTAGTCAGAAATCCCCACTGAAACATGGGGAAGGAGCATGAACAGATAATTTATGTCAAAGGAAACTCAAAAAGATAACAAACATATATAAAGATATCCTCAAACTCAGTAGTAATGAGAGAGGTGTCAATAAAAAGAGGGAGACTGCTAAAAATGAAAAAGTGGAAAATGCCAAGTGTTTACAGTGATCAGGGCCTTCAGAACCCTCGTGTGTGGCTGGGGGAGCACAGGATGGTGCAGCTACGCTGGAGAAAGGTCTGGCAGTACTTGATTATATTAACCAGGCACACACTGCAACCTGGCGAACCTGCTCCTGGGTCTACATCACAAAGAGAGTCTCACACAAGTCCATGAGGGGACATGTATGA
The DNA here is from genome assembly GCF_040939455.1 of Microcebus murinus. Taxonomy (NCBI): domain Eukaryota; kingdom Metazoa; phylum Chordata; class Mammalia; order Primates; family Cheirogaleidae; genus Microcebus; species Microcebus murinus. The sequence goes on from NC_134121.1 coordinate 4,093,414, forward strand.
GAGTTTTGTTCAGTACTGGCTGTGGCATCTGGGAGTAGGAATCAGTCTGGGTGTCCATCCCTAGGAAAGGACATGCAAAATATGGTGGATACAAAGACCAGATAGTCACAAAGCAACAGGGATGAGTGGTGAGTTATAAAACTAATACACGGTGGTAAGCAATAATACTGAGATACAGAATAAAGGCTAGAACATGACACCATGTATGGAAATTAAAAATACATGCACACAAAACAGTATATAGGTGACCCTTGAACAACACAAGTTTGAACTGTGTGGGTCCACTTATACTTGGATTTTCTTCTGCCTCTGCCACCCTGAAACAGCAAAACCAACCCCTTCCTCTTCCTCCTCAACCTACTCAATGTGAAAACAACAGGAGACAGACACTTATGACAATCTACTTCCATCTAACGAAGAGCAATATATTTTCTCTTTCTTATGATTTTCTTCATAACAGTTTCTTTTCTCTAGCTTACTTTATTGTAAGTAATGTCATACAGCATGTGATACATATAACATAGAAAATACATGTTAATCGACTATTTATGTTATCAGTAAAGCTTCCAGTCAACAGTAGGTATTACTAGTTAAGTTTTCGGGAGAGTCAAAAGTTATATGTGGATTTTTGACTATGTAGCGGCCCGGTGCCCCTAACACCGTTGTTGTTTAAGAGTCAACTGTACATACACAAAAGCATATATATAAACTTCTTAGAATAGTTGTCCATGGCCAGGCACGATGGCTCACACCTATAATCTCAGCACGTTGGGAGGCCAAGGTAGGAGGATCACTTGAGCTCAGGAGTTCAAGACCAACCTGAGCAACAGCAAGACCCCATCTCTAATAAAAATAGAAAAATTAGCCAGGCGTGGTGCCACATGCCTGTAGTCCCAGCTATTGGGGAGGCTGAGGCAGGAGAATCACTTAAGCCCAGAAGTTAGAGGTTGCAGTGAGCTATGATGATGCCTCTGTCCTCTAGCCCAGGCAACAGACTGAGATCTTGTCTCAAAACAGACAAACAAAAAAGAATCATTGTCTATGGGTAGAAGAGCATGAGAGTGGGGCACAGGCATAAAATGGAATGAATGAATAAATGAACCAACAAATGTATGAACAAGCAAAACAAAAGAGAGGCTTTCATGGACCAATGATTATAAAGTGCTTAAAACAAGAATATAATTAATTCAATTTCTTACTCCTGAGGTCTAAAAACATCAGAAAGGAAGAAAAAGATCTACAACTAGGTACAACCTGTAAAGTTAGATAGAAAAGATGATTTGACAATCTAAGCCCACACTCAGGTTCAATGAAATTGAAATGCCTTTCAAACTAAAACATTTAATTATACCATCTGCAGCACACAGAACTCAGACAACTTGACCAGTTAAGTCAGCTTGGTGCTTTAAATCCCCATCCTCAGCACAAAATAAAAATCAGCTACATGTGAAGCAGGGGATAGAATGCAGAAGAGACTGCTTCCTACGTTCTTTTAGTTGTTCTTTTCGACAAACATTAATAGGCTCCAACTGTGAGTACCTCACCCTGCCAGGGAAGCAGGGGATATAACTAAGTGTGACTTGCTGTTCAGTCCTCACGGAGTTCCCAATGCTGTGGGAGATTAAACTCAGGCAGACACAAAGTGAAGCAACAAAAACTAATTCAAGCATGGAAGAGAAGTGATGAAAGGCCACATGAGCAGAGTGGATGGCAGAGTTCGGGGGTGGAGACGCTGGAGCGGTGGCTGGTTCCGTGGGAGACACGGATGTGAAGCTGCACGTTTCTGTGCTGGATGAGGAGGCACCTGTCACCTGAAAGTGATAAAGACCAATTAAGAGAAAAAATAACTTTAAATGGTTGGGTGGTCCCTCCACGCTCTGCCACTGGCACATCCTCAGGGCTGCTTAGCGTGCGCCATGCTGTAGCTTCTCCCAAAGTCAGGAGACGGCTCTTTGACCATGGTTTCATCTTAATACTCACACATGTTGCTCTCTCCCTAGAGAAGGCAAAAAACACGTCATAATCTGGCTGGGAGAACTCATTTCCAAAGACAGTGTCCATCTTTTTCTGAGGAACATAGGATGGAAATTTTGCAGAAAAGAGTTAACATAACAGGCATGAGACTGCCATTCTTAAAAAGACCCTTAAAAGGTAAAGTTGACCCTTGGCTGACATCTGGGATCTTAGAATTCAGGAGAGTTCTCACCATCCTAACCGTAAATTATTTGTGCCTAAATTATTTGTGCAAACAACTGTGGTTTATTCTGAACACCTGCTTTCCATCTGGGAGTCTGGAATGTGATCTGTGCCAGACAGAGTGCCTATGTGACCAGCCCCCAATAAAACACCCTGGGTGCTGGGTCTCTAGTGAGTTTCCCTGGTAGACAGCATTTCACATGTGTTGCCTCAACTCCTTACTGGGGGGAGTTAAACATATCTTGTGTGACTGCATGGGGAGGTAACTTGGAAGCTTGTGCCTGGTGTCCTCTGGACTTGGCCTCATGCACCTTTTTTCCCTTGGCCGATTTTGCTTTGTATCCTTTCATTTTAATAAATTATAGCCATGAGTACAACTAAACGCAGAGTCCTGTGAGTCCTCTTAGAGAATCATCAAATCCAAGGGTGGTCTTGGGGACCCCAACATGAAAATAAATTCATGATAAAAGATTATATTGGAGATTGGACCAAGATGATGAACTCAATACATAGTTCTGCCTTCTAAGTGGCTTAGAATTGTACAGAATGGCAGAAATATTACTTTTTAAATAGTAAATCTATAAGAAACCTAGAAAACAAGACCTAAAAATGTCTAAGAAATTTATGGAAGGTAAAAAGTACTTACAGCCACATTATTCGAGCAAACCACAGCCCAATACAAGCTTGGGAGGAAGCTGTGATTCACTGGAAAATGGTAACAGGTTCCTGGCTCCAAATCAACAGATAGAAAGAAGGGCAGGGATTGGATCTGACAAGGTGATTAACTTAGGAACTACAGTCAGAATGGCTGGGACTGTTGGACTTGTCCCCACATAGCCTGAGCAGCCCCCAACAAATCCCCCCACTTTCCACGCAGCAGCCCATCACAACCCTTCGATAATCATGATGGGTGGGCTACGGTAAATAGGACAGGCAGGAAAACAGGAATTCTCAAACTCATTGATGAGCACGCAAAGTAAGAATCACCAAGTTTTTATTTAACATCACAAAATGGGGACACCAAATTAACAGGAGAACATATACTCAAGGGAAGAGGTTACTTGAACACATAGAAGAAATTATTAGACATCTTTGGAAAGGTTTAAGGGGACTTATATCTATGAAAACCAAGCTGCTAACTGGTAAGTGAAGATCTCTATAATATACTATGAAATAAAAAACAAGGTGAAGGGCATACATAGAATAATGCTACTATTTATGCAAATAAGGAGGAATGAAAGACATGATCCACATTTCTGTTTGTGTGAAGAAACTTTGGATGGATACATAAGCAACTAATGAAAATAGTTACCGGCTTGTCGAGGTGAGAGAACTGGGCGCATGGGGGATGGGATGGTGAAGAGACCTTTCACTTACACCTGTTTAATACAAAATGGGTTGTGAGCACTGATTACCTTACATATCTAGAAAATTTAAACTTAAAAAGCAGAGACTTTGAAAGTTGAAAATATGATAATCAACATTAAAAAACACTGAAGAGACGGTCTAAAGAGTTGACCAGACGAATCTAAACGCTAGATTAGTGAACTGGAAAATTAAACTAAGGAAGATCCCAGAGTGCAGCCCATAAAGATAAAGAGAGACAACATTTGAGAGAAAAAAAAATTTATTTCAAGAAACATGAAAGATAAATCAAAAAATTCTAATTCATAGTTAAGAGTAATTCCCGAAGCAGAAAACAGAAAGAATGGAGGGAAGGAAATACTCGAAACTCCCACAGTGCCAAAGAAATGTGTATTAATCTTCAGAGTGAAAGGGACCAGCAAGTGCTGAGCAGGAAGAACAGAAAAGATCCACTCCTAGACAAATAGGGGTGAAATTTTAGAACACCAAGGAGAAAAATTTCAGAGAAAATAAAAAGGTTAACTACAAAGAAACAGGAATCAGACTGCACAGACTTCTTTCTCATCAACCATACTGGATGCCACCAGATAATGAAACATTATCCTCAAAATTCAGAAGTTTTTAACCTAGAATCCTATACCTAGCCATGAATATTCACATGGAAAAGCAAAATAAAAAATATTTTTTAAACATGCAAGGGCTCAGAAAGTTTATCACCTACAGAAAATAAAACAAAACAAGTACTTAAAGACTCACTCAAGCAAAACAAATGAGATAAAAGCAACAATGATGAGCAAATAATCTGTAAAATTCAGTTTATCTAAATAATTGTTTATGCATAATGTATAAAACCTAAAATTTTATATGATCTTAACATGAGACAATTAAAATCATGTTAAGGTTATTTTTTGCTTTACTCCTGGGGAGTTCATATAAACAGATTATCTTTAAACAGCAAGAGAAAAAAATGTTTAGATATATGTGAAAAATTAAGGGTATCAAAGGAGCTCAATTTCATTTATCATCAGGAAAATCCAAATTAAAACCACAATGTTCTATTCACCAGAATGAATAAAATGGAAAAGAGAAATTGCCAAGAGTTGGCAAGGATGTGGAGCAAACACACACACTTCTGGGGTAAATAAACAGGTGTAACCACTGTTGAAACTGTTTGGCAGGATCTGTTAATTCTGAAGCTGAGCATATACACACTCTATGACCAAGCAATTTCAGTTCTAGAGATATACTCAACAGAAATACATACACTCATTCAACAAAAGACATGTACTAGAATGTTTATACAGCACTATTCATAACAGTCCAAAACTGTAAACAACCTAAATGCCAATCGAGGTAGAAAGCCTATCTACATTATGGATGTATACACACCAGAGCATGTACAGCAATGAGAATGAATGAACTACAACTACACTCAAGAATATAGACAAATCTAGGCCGGGCGCTGTGGCTCACGCCTGTAATCCTAGCTCTTGGGAGGCCGAGGCGGGCGGATTGCTCAAGGTCAGGAGTTCAAAACCAGCCTGAGCAAGAGCGAGACCCCGTCTCTACTATAAATAGAAAGAATTTAATTGGCCAACTGATATATATATAAAAAATTAGCCGGGCATGGTGGCGCATGCCTGTAGTCCCAGCTACTCGGGAGGCTGAGGCAGAAGGATCACTCAAGCCCAGGAGTTTGAGGTTGCTGTGAGCTAGGCTGACGCCACGGCACTCACTCTAGCCTGGACAACAAAGTGAGACTCTGTCTCAAAAAAAAAAAAAAAAAAAAAAAAAAAAAGAATATAGACAAATCTCACAAATGTAATGTTGGTGAAAAGAGGCCAGATATAAAAGCCTATATACTGTATGAGTCTATTAATATAAAGTATAAAAATGGGCAAAACTAACCTATAGTGTTGGAAATCAGAATAGTGGTTATCCTTGGTGGTGAATGGCACAGGCAGATTCTGGAGTGTAGGAAAGGTGGTTTCCTGTTCTGAGTGCTGGTTATGTGTGTTCAGTTTATTAAAATTCATTGAGCTATACACTTGTAATTTGTGCACCTTTATGCATGTGTGTTATACCTCAATAAGAAGTTGCCAAAAATTTTATGGATATCTACCACAAGCAGAATAGGAATAAAACCTTTTACTTCCATGTCTTGAGAGGGATAACAGAACAAAAACTCAGTCAATCCAGCAAAAAGCAGGAAATGAGTGGAGACTGGAAGGACATAAGCATAAGAAACAGAAAACATAAAATAAGATGGCAGAAATAACCCCCAATTATCAGTAATAAAAACAAATATAAATGGGTTACAGTTGTCCATTAAAAGACAAAGATCTCACACCTATAAAGATAGCTACTGTCAAAAAAGTCAGAAAATAACAAGTGTTGACAAGGATGTGCAGAAACTGAAACCCTCATGCATTGCTGGTGGGAACATACAATGGTACACCTGCTGTGGAAAATAGCATAATTCATTCTCATAAAATTAAAAATAGAATTATCATATGATCTAGCAATTTTATCTCTTAGTATATACCCCAAAGAATTGAAAGTAGAGTCTTAAAGAGATAGTTGTACCCCCATGGTCATAGCAGCACTACTGACAATAGCAAAATGTGGAATCAACACAACTGACTTTTTACATTAGAACGAATAAGCAAACTGTGGTGTATACCTACAATAGAATGGTATTCAGCAATAAAAAGGAAGAAAATTCTGACACATGCTACAACATGGGTGAACCTTGAGGACATTATGTTAAATGAAATAAGCCAGTCACAAAAAGACAAACATTATATGAAGGTACTATATTAGGTACTCATATGAGGTACCTAAAACAGACAAATTCATAGGGAAAGTAGAATGGTGGTTGCCAGGGGCTGGGGGGAGAAAGGGTAATCGGTACAGAAATTCAATTTTGCAGGATGAAAAGGTTCTGGAGATTAGCTGTACAACAAAGTGAGTATACTTAACACTAGTGGACCACACACTTAAAAATGGTAAATGGTAAAAAGATAGCAAATTTTATGTTATGTGAATTTTACCACAATTTTTATAAAAAGACAAAGATTAAGTAATTAAGCAAAATCTAGCTATAAGCTAATCACAAGAGTAACATGCGTTTACAGTAACAACTAAAACAAAACACAGAAAATTGAAACTAAATTAATGTAAAAAGATATCCCAGATAAATGCTAACAAAAAATGGATATTGCAGTATTAATGTCAGACAAAATAGAATTAACAGCAAAAATAATTAAATAAGATAGCTATTTTATTCCCAAAAGGTACAACTGACCAGGAAGATGTAAGAATTGTGAGCCTTTAAGACTAAAGCATAGCTTCAAAAATAACAATCTTTAAAGAAAAAAAATACATATATAACTGACAGAATGAGAAGAAGAAAACCTTACAAGAATCATAGTGGAAGTCTTTAACACAATTCCAAGAATCAACATGTCCAATAGAGAAAAAATAAGTTAAGGATACAAAAAACATGAATTATAATCAATAAACTTGAGATCAATATAAAGAACTTTGCACCCAATATATTAAAGGTATAGTCACAAAACTGACAGTTCATTTGAATGCCACTTAATTTCTGTTTTTAATCTTTGTCTTTCAACACTATGGCACAATAGAGATCCCTAAATCTTCTAGCTGAAAAACATCTTTCTAAAACGCTAGAAATAATATAAATAACTTTGAAATCAATGAAAGAGATAGACAGTGAAGCCAAAGTGTAAGAATGCATGCAAAATAAAGGCATTTTCAAACAGAGAATTTATCATCACTGAAGAAATTTGTAAAGAATGCACTTAATAGACAGTCAAGTAACAAAAAAAAGCAATAAAAAAAAAGAATGCACTTGAGGAGGAAGGAAAATGTTCCAAAGAAGAGTATCTGTGATACAAAAAGGAAGAGAGAGTGAAGAAAATAGTAATCAGGTAGATAAATCTAATAAATATTGACCTAGAAAATAATAACAATAACAGCAATAATGTCTAATTTGAAATGTTAAAGTAAAAATACAGCTAAGGACAAATGGGAAGTAACTGAAATGAAATAATTAGGAAGTCCTTGCCTTGTTCAGGAGAGGACTGGTTGATTAAATAAATGATTCAAGCTTTCAATTCAAAAGGCTAGAACTTGAACAAAATAAACTCAAGTAGAAAGAAAGACAATAGAAATTAATAATATAGAAAAAACAGAATTAATAAATCCAGAAGCTGGTTCTTTGAAAGGATTAATAGAATAAGCAATCATTAAGCAAGTCTGACCAATAAAAAAGAGAAAAAGCACCAAAAATAAGTATTGTATTATAAAGAGGCCATACCACAGATATGTAAAAAGTTTCTCACAACAGAATATTAATACAACTTAAGCTATATATTAAATTTCAATAATGTTAGTGATTTTCTAGGAAAATAGAAAATATTAAATTGACTTTAAAGAAATAGAAAACCTGAGAAAAATCAACGATCATGGGGAAAAAAATTGAAAAGGTAGTTAAATACTGATACCAACCTCCTCAAAAACCCCAGCACAGCCTAGGCAGTCTGGAGTCAAATTCTGCCAAACTTCAAGAAACAGATAATTCTTCTGTTCCAGAGCATAGAAAATAACAGAAATTTTCCCAATTTAATCAGTGAGGACAGCATAAACCTAATTATGAACTTAGACAAAAATGAGGGAGGAGGACTCTATATAACAATCTCACTTATAAATACAGATACCAACACCCAAAATAAAATGTTAGCTTATTGATTCTATCAAACAACCCAAAAGTGCGTTTTAAATTAGCCCAGGATTTTAGAGAAAGAAAATCTAGCAACATAATCACTTATGTTAACAATTTTAAGGAGGAAACCTACATGGTCATATCAACACATGCTATACAAAAGCATTTTGGGGAAAATCAATACCCACTCCTGACTTTTTAAACTCTTAGTAATTAGGCATAAATGGAAACTTATTTAATATGATAGAGTATACTTAGTGTACATACAGAGAGAACATTCCCCTAAAACCAACCCCAAGACAAAGATGTCCTATGTAACCTTAGTAGTCAACACCGAATAGGGGTAACCAACGGAAGACAAGGAATAAAAAGTACTAACATAGAAAAGAGGTCTGCTGTTTCTTAACAGACGACAGGATTATTTACCTGGAACAGCCAAGCAAATCAACTGGAGAACTGCTAAAACTGCGCGGAGGCTCCGCTCCAGATCTAGTGCGCTACCTCATTAAGCCGCCGGCTCCCAAAGCCGCCGTCCGCAGAGCCCGGCGGGGCTCGGCGAGCTTCTGCCCCGCCCCCCCACCTGCCTGTCGGAAGAACAGTGTTTGCAACTGGATAACAAAATCTTCCGAACCCAGAAACTGTTCTGAAGGGTCGAGTTGTGCCTCTAACCAAAAACACTTTATCTGTGGCCTCCAGCTCGTGCAGCCGCCCGGGACGCGCCGCCCGCCGGCCCGCGGAGGGCGAGGCGGCTCCGGCAGCGCCCGTGCAGCCCCCGCGCGTTACACAACCGACGCGGCACACGGCGCCCCGAAACAAAACTAAGACATTCGGAGTCAAACTTGCCTAAAAAAACAAGCACAGAAAACTCACTGTATTTCAACGACATTTGGGAAAGGAGGTTGTCAGGGCTGCGCCCACGCCAGGCTCCGCACGGCCGGGCACTGCGCGGGCTCAGCAGGTGCGCCGCGCCCGGGACCGCGCCGCCGGCCACCGGGCACCGGCCACGGGGCCGGCGGGCACCGGGCCGGCGGGCACCGGGCAGGCGGGCCCGCGCCCCGGACGCCGAGGCTGGCCAACGGCGTCCCGCCACCACGCAGCGCCCCGGGGCAGCGCCAGGGAGGGAGCGGGACGCTCCCGGGCTCGAGGACCGGGCCGGGCATGCCCACACACCTGTCCACCACGGCGCGGCTGAGGTCGCCTCCCAGGGCCGCAGCTGCCCGGAGCCGCCTGGCCCCTCAGTCCCGGCTCCTGCGACAAGCCCCGGGCCCGGAGAGGAGCGGGCGGCCACCTGCCTCTGCCACCTGCGGCACCGGTGCCGCCGCTCCTGGGCTGGGCGGGACAGGGCAGGACCCGAGGGGCACCCGGGCCACCGCAGCGATGACCGCAGCGCGTCTTCCCAGAGGGGCAGTCCCGTGCCCCGCGCCCGGACTCCGGGACCCCGCGCCCGCCCGCCCGACTGGGGAGGACCGCGCGGCCGAGGCGCAGAGGAGCGCGAGGCCAGCGCGGCTCGTACTCACCGGCCCGGCCCGGCTCCCGCAGCGCCGCCGCAGCCCGCAGCCCCGCGGCTCCCGGCGCTCTCTGATGCGCGGCGAGCGGTCCCGCGATCCCACCGGCGCCTCCGCCAGCCGCCTGCAGGGGGCGGGCGCGGGCCGGCGCGGGGCTCCCTGGGAAGTGTAGTCCCGGCCTTGGCCGCCGCGCCCTCGGCCGGCGGCTGGCGGTGCTTTCTGCCTCCGGCCTTCGCCCGCTGCCTCAGGACTCCGCCTGCGCTCGCGGATAGTCGGTGTCCGAGCGCCCGGCCGAGACCTGGGCCGCCTCTCCCCACTCCAGGCCAGAGGTTCCGAAAGGGTGGTATCCGGACGGACCGGCAGCTTCGGCCTCTCCCGAGAGCTTGATGAAATGCGAATTCTCAGTCCCACTGAGGCTGTTCGTCTTTTATTGTTGTGAGACTCTGAAGGGGGCCCAGCAATCTGCATTTTCGCAGCCCCTTCCAGTGATTCTGAAGTGCCCTCAAGTTTGAGAACTACCGCTCCAGACTTCTCTACCCCTCCAGGAACCTCATCATGCCTGTGGCATTAGCTGCATACAGACACAAAATTCCCAGGTGGTAGGATCTTTTGTGCCCGATTTTATGATTAATTTTTACTTTTATTTCATTTGCTCAGAGATGCATGCTGTCTATACCATTTTTTACTTTTGAAATATTTGAGTTTTTCTTTGCGACCTAAAATAGGGTCGATTTTCATGAATGTTTTTTGAGGGTATATGTACTCTCTGTTTTAAGCCTACAGATTTTGTTATCAATGAGATATAATTTAACAATTCTGTATCTTTAGATGTATTTTGACCCGATGTAATCTGGAAAAAGTAAATTAAAATCTTTTACTACTATTGTGTTTTTATTTCTCCTTATTTCTCTGGAGTCCTGCTTTATAAATGATAATGTCATGTTATGTGCAGAAATATTCATCTCTCTTATATTTGGAACTTGTCCAAAATGACCATCCTTGTCTCATTTAATGTTTCCAACCTTTGCCCTAAATTATACTTTGTCTGATATTATGACTAGCCTGTTGAATTTTTTTTTTAATTTTTTTTAATTTTGGCATATTATGGGGGTACAAATTTTAAGGTTTCAATAAGTGCCCTTTCCCTCCCTCCTCCCACAAGTCTGAGTTTCCAGCATGACCATCCCCAGATGGTGCACATCTCACTCATTATGTATGTATATGCCCGCCCCCCTCCCCCCTCCCACCTGCCCAATACCCTATTACTGTAATACCTATGTGTCCACTTAGGTGCTACTCAGTTAATACCAGTTTGCTGGTGAGTGTATGTGGTGCTTGTTTTTCCATTCTTGGGAAACTTCACTTAGTAGTATGGGTTCCAGCTCTAACCAGGAAAATATAAGATGTGCTATATCACTGTTGTTTCTTAGAGCTGAATAGTACTCCATGGGCCTGTTGAATTTTGTTTGCGTTAGCTCAATACACCTTTGCTCTTTTATATTTTTGTCTTTTCTGAAGCTTTTGTTTTAGGTAAATTCCTTGAATTACAGCTCAGAAGTTTTGCTTTGTGATTCAATCTGAAAATCCTTTTCCTCACTGTAGGTGAGTTTAGCCCTATTCATGGGACAGTTATATTATGCTATGTTTTAATAGCCTTTTTCATCCTTTTTTTACTCTTTTATTAATACTTTGTGTTTGCTTGCTGTGTTTTGTGTTTCTTCTGATAATTTAGAAGGTTTGTATTTTTATACAAGTGGTGCCCTTATAACCATAACTTTATACAATACTTTTATTTCTCTATTTTTTCAAACTGTTTCAGTTGCTTCCTATTCTGAATAATTATAGTACTTTCTAAATTATAGTATATTTTTAATTATAGTACATAGTACTTTTCCTCTTTTTTCTTTACCCCCTTTTCTTCTCATGCAATGTAAATGATTTTATCTTTTGTTAATGTTTGCTTTTTTTTAAATTAACTTACATTTAGATATAACTTTATTACTTGATTTTTAGTCAGCTTTGAATAAGCTGTTTTGATCCCTGGCTGTAAAAGAATGGGACATCATGTGCTTCAATACCCCTCTTCCTTTCTTTCCCTTCTCTTCCCAATTCTTGCTAATTATACCATTGCACATCACTAGGTTTATAAACTAGTTATAACTAGGTTTAAACTAGGTTATAAACTAGGTTTAAACTAGGTTTATAAACAGAGCCATTCTGCTCTGTAACCACGATCCCCACATTTGCTTTGGTCCTGATCCTACAGTTAAACAGATTCAGAAATACTACTAGTTATTTGGCCATAGGTTCCCCGACACACTCATTTTATGGTAAGATCCTGCTTTAGTAGTTTCTTCAAGAAGAATTTATGGAAATTATGTTCTCTGAATTTTTCATGTTCAAAAATATGTGTTGCCTTTATCCTGAAAATCAGTTTGACTAGTATAAAATTCTTGAGTGATATTTTATTTCTTGAGAAATATATAGCTATTTCTTCACTGTCTTCTAGAATTGAATGTTGGGGTAATAAAGTCTAAAGCCAGCCTGATTTGTTTTTCCTTGTAAGTGACATTGACTTGCTGCTCCAAGAATTATTTGTCTATGAAATCCAGAAACTTCACTGTAAGACATCTTGGAATTATCGCTCTGAGCCAGTATTTCCTGGGACATAATACATCAACTCTATGGATTCAATTCTTCTTTTTATCTGGTAGTTTTTCTTAAGTGAAATCTTTAAACACTTGTTCTAATACTTTCTCTCAGTGTTCTTCAAAGGTTCATAAGCACCCTATTCCCATTGCTGCAAGGAAGGATTTTGCACATCTAGGTCTGCAGGTGAACTTGGCCAGCTCTGCTTGAGAGCTCCCGCTTTCTCCTGTTTTCTTTCAAGTGCCTGTGTCAGCCTTCCACCTGGTTTATGGTTTCACCTGTCTCTTAAGAGTTTTAATAAAGATGGTGCTTATGTTTATGTTCCTCATATTCCTTCTTACTCTTGAGTAATTTCTAAGGTCACTACATCTAAACCAGAAGTCCATTTCCATCTTTTTTTCAGATTGTTCTATTATTTTAATTTCACCTATGTTAGGTGACCATTGATCATCCAAACCCAGATACTGTTAGAATGAAAGAGCGTGGTAGTAACATGACGCCAGGACTAGCACTGTACACCCGGATTATCTCTGGGAGAGCAGGTTAGTCTACCTACAGTGCTCTCATTTTGGATCGTCAAGTTTGGAGTTTTTATTTGCAGACTTATTTCAACTGGATGACCTTGTTTTTCCAACCCACCCCAAGTCTAGCGATGTTACAGTTCCACCGGTTGGGCCTCTGGGACCCCTGCAGTCCAGAACAGGTACTAGAAGAGGTAGCTCAGGGCTCTCACACTTAGCTGTATTACAGATATTGCAGATTCCATCACAAAACTTAGCCCAGTTCCCGCATCCTCCCACCTCCCTGAAAGCCTGAGCCTTAGCCCGGGGCAGGAATCCACACAGCTTTCCTTATCCTCATTTTAAGAGCCAGGACTCACTAGTCAGTCTCTATGCCTATGTCTTATGGGCAGGCTTAGATAATGTCCCCCACGGTGTTGAACTCCCAGCCTTCCCTACCTGAGTCCAGGCCCAACTCCAGTGTTGAGATGTCTTCAGGCCAGCTCCCCACTTGGATTTCTGTCCCACTTCTAGTCCATGAAGATATTGTTTGATGTCTTTGAGTCTAGTTATAGAATTAGATTTTATTCCCTTTATATCTCATTGCTATGTGTTTTAGAGGATGAATTCACAGTGCTATACTCATTCGTTAATATTAGGGCTTGTCTGAGTGCAGTGGTGTTTATAGCTAATTGATCACAACCAGTTACAGATTTCTTTGTTCCTTCTCCACTCCCACCACTACACTTGACTAGCTCTTTAAAAAAATTAAAAATTAAAAAAAAAGTATACCAGGACACAAAGAAAAAAATTCATGAAAACTCTCAAAAAAAAACAAAAGGAAAAAGAAAACCTGAAGCCAGGTGTGATGGCCTGTACTCCCAGCTAGGCTGAGGCAGGAAGGTCACCTGAGCCCAGGAGTTCAAGGCCAGCCTGGGAAACACAGGAAGACCCCATCTCTGAAAAAAAAAAAAAAGGTAATAATCACACAGAACACAATAAAATAAATAAAATACGCAATAAAATAAAATTAGAAATTAATCACAACATAATAATATAAACTCTAGTCAGGGAGGAAAGAGAAAATAAATATCAAAATTATGAACTCTCTAGATAGAAATTCCAATATGAAAATTATCTATCAAACGCTGTGAGATGTTGACAAAGGGGGACTCACATGAAAATTTGTTACCTAGCTGAAACTAAGAAAGAAATAAAAAAGCCCTGATAATAAAGTGTTCAACTCTAGAAGTTAGCAGACTTTAAGGAAATAATTAATAAAGGTAAAAGCAGACATCAAGTGGGGAAAAAACATGTTTGACCTGGTCAATAAAATATCTGTTCTGTGAAAAGACCAACAGACACAGCGAACGTTGACAAGGCTGCACCCGTTCAGCTCAGGGCCTGGAGAGAAAGCAGCCAACCCTACTGACTGCTCTTTCTGCAAACGCACCATCATGCAGCGCTTCGCACTTTCTGGAAATACTATGATATTTTTGTTGACCACTTTCTCTCTCTTAATATCTCTCCAGAAAATTGATTCACATTTTTCTCCTTTTTCCTCAAACCTCCAACACACCCTGCCTCGTCCTTACCCTCAACTGCCTGCCTCGCTTCTGATCACCAGGCCAGAAGCTAACCTCTACCTGCTAGCGGCAGCCTGCCTTCCCACGTCTGGGTCCAGACTCGGTCTCCTCTCCCCCGGAATGGATGCAGGGTCCAGCCTCCTCGAGAAAGCCAGTCCTCCCCCTGAGCTCCGCGTCCGCTGCCTGTTAACTTCTCAGGGAAGTCTCCAGCAGCTCTTCCCCACGCCCCTGCACCATCAGTTCCTCCGGCCCACTGGGTCTTTCCCAGCAATATGTAATTTAATGAGATCTCTCTCATCTGATAAACACTCTCTTCACCTCACCCCTCCATCCAGCTACTCTCCCATTTGTTTCTTTCCATTCCCTGAAAAATGTCTCCAAAGAGTTTTCTCTACGTGCTGACTCGGTTTCTCTTCTCCCATTCTGTGGTGAGCCCCCTCCAATGGACTCTTGACCCACTTGCTCCATGACACTGCCCTTTCAAGGATGCCAATGACCTCTACACTGCCACATCCAAAGCTGGACGTTCAGTTCTTAATGTTCCTCGATCTTTCAGCAACGTTTGACCTGGCTGATCACTCCCTCCTCTTAAAAATATGAATACATCTCTCAGAACACTCTGATTTTCCTGCTACTTCTGGCTACACCTGCTTAGTGTCCCTTGCTGGTTTTTCCTCATCCTCCGGACCTCTTGACCTTGGAATGCCCTAGAGCACAGTCCTTAGGGTGCCTCTCTGTCTTTGCTTAGCCCTTCATAAGCTCATCCTATGTGTCATGGCTTTAAATGCCATCTGTATACTGATGACTCCCACATTTTTAATCTCTTGCTGGGAGTTCCTCTCTGAACTCTATCCTCATATATCCAACTACAATAATTAGCATCTCAAGTGCAATGTGCTCAGAAGTGAACTCCTGCTTTTCTTCCTAAACTTGCTTTTCCTGTGGTCTTCCCCACCTTAGTTAATATCAAATCTACCCTGAAGGGAAAACCTTTGAAGTCATTCTTGACTCTTCTCTTTTACACTAGGTATCCAATCTTGCTGTGAGTCCCATCTGCCTAACTTAAATCTATTCCGAATCCAATGAACTCACATCATTGCCCTCGTTACCACTGGGGCCAAGCCATCCTCTCCTCTCACCTGGATCATGGCAACAGCCCCCTCACTGCTCCCTTTGATTCTGGTGGTGCTCCCCCTCGGCATAGTCTTCACAGAGGAGTCAGGGGGATCTTTTTAAAGCGTAAGTCAGATCATGTCCCTGCTCTGCTCGAAATTCTGTATGGATTCCCCCATTCCAATCTCACTCAGATTAAAAGCCTGAGTCTTTCCCAAGGCCGCCACCACCTGCCTGCCCATTACCACCTCTCACATCCTTCCCCCGCTCGCTCCAGTCCAGCCATACAGCTGTCCTCTCTGCTCCTTGAACATCTTGGATTTGGCTTCTGCTACGGAGCCTTTGACTTACTGTTCCCTCTGTCTGGAGTGCTTTTCCAGGCAGTCATACAGCTCTCTCCTCCACTTCCTTCAGGCCCTTTCTTAAATGTCACTTTCTGCTCACTATGGTTTTTTTGTTTTGTTTTGTTTTTTTGATTGTTTGTTTGTTTTGAGACAGGGTCTCTCTGTCACAAGGGTTTGAGTGCAGTGGCATCATCTTAGCTCACTACAACCTCAAACTCCTGGGCTCAAGCCATTCTCCTTCCTCAGCCACCAGGGTAGCTGGGAATAAAAGCACACGCAACCTCACCTGGCTAATTTTTCTCCCCCCCCCCTTTTTTTTTGTATAGATGGAATCTCTCTCTGTCTCTCTCTCTCTCTTTCTCTCTCTCACACACACACACATGCAAGCACCCACCCCTTTTCTTATCCCCTTTCCAAGTCTTATTTTTCTCCATAACACTTATTACTCTCTGTTAGTCTCCCGGCAACTAGAATGTATGCTCTCTGCAGATTAGCACTTTAGTTCTCCATCCAAGTTCTAACTGGGCTGACCCAGCTTAGCTTCCAAGCAGGCACGTTAGAGTGGTATGGCCACAGATGAAGCACTTTAGTTCTGTTTTATTCATTGCTGTTCTTTTTTGATTCTCTTTTGGTCATCCCCAGTGCTGAGAACTCTACTTGTACATAGTAGACACCCAATAAATATTTGTTGAATGAATGAATCAATCTCACAAATTCAAGATTGGTTCAATATTAGAAATTTTGTCAAGGTCATTCTCTGTCCTAACACACTGAGATGAAAACTTTTCCCCCCAAAAGCATTTGATAAAATACAATATCAATTTCTCTTTTCAAAAACTCTTAGTGAGTTTAGGAATACAATAAAAATTCTTAAACCAAATAGATAATCTAGCTCCCAGAAACCTTCAGTAAATATAACATTCCATGGTGAAGCATTCCTACTAAAAGTCAAACCAAGAATGTCTAGTCTTCACGACTAGTCTAAGAGAAGAAATCAAGAAGAAATGAGCGGCAATAAAAACACTGACAGCACAGAAACCGGTGGCAAGCCCCGTGAGCACCTGTCCCAGCAGGTGGCCGGTGCCCCTCGAAGCCTGCCTGCGGGTCGCGCAGGATTCCCTGGGCCAGGGCGAGGCATCTGGAGAGAGGAGACCCCCTCTCCCTTCACACCTCGTCATCTGCGGTCTGGAACGTGACTCAGTTTCCGCCCAAGGGTTAATCCACGTGGCAGTCGTGCCTGTGCGTGTCCCAGGCCTGCCCACCTGCGGCCGGAAGCGGGGCCGCGCGTCTCCTCGCTCCCGCGCGTCCGCGGCGCCGGCCTCTGCGCCCGCGGGTTCGATGCCCGTCCCCTCCGACCCCAGGCTGAAGCTTAGTCCCCATGTGGCAGTATTGAGAGATGGGGCTGCAAGCCGCGCCTGGGTCACGAGGGCTCTGTCCCGTGGGTGGATTAATCCATTCATGCATCAGGGATCCATAGGTTGTCGTGGGAGTAAAACTGAGGCCTGAGCTAGCACAGTCAGCCCCTTGACACGTGATGCCCTGCGCTGCCTCGGGTCCCTCAAAGTCCCCACCAACAAGGAGGCTCTCACCCCACGCAGCCCCCAACCTTGAACTTCGCAGCCTCCTTAACTGTAAGAAACAAATGCCTTTCTCTATAAACGACCCAGTTTCAGGTATTCTGTTATAGGTAACAGAGAACACACTAAGACAAACCCTTCCTCGTGATTCTAGTCCCATGTCATTCCAAAATATTCCTTTTATAATTAAGAGAGCCAGAGCTGATTTCTAAATCTTTTTAAAAATAAGTGACAGAGAGAGACCCTGTCTCAATCAATCAGTCAATAAATAAATAAAGGCGAGGAGGAAGGAAGGGAAGGGGGGAGGGCGGGAGGAAGGAAGAAAGGAACGCAAAGAAAATTCAAAGACCGAAAGGCGAGGCTCACAGAGAAGGTTTTCAATTATCTTGAGGGACAGGGTCTTGCAATGTCGCCCGGCTGAAATGCAGCGGCGTCGCAGCCGCCTCGGGAGCAGCTGGGACTGCGGGCGCCACCGCCGGCGGAACAGGTTTCTCGGGGGTCGCTGCCACCTAGAGGATTTATCTAGCACCGAACTGTGTGCCCAGAAATGTCATAGCCTCAAACCGGAGGTTGCTTTTAACCAAATAAAGCAAAATTCCTTGGAGTTTTGAAAAAAAATTGCTAGATGTTTTACGATAGGAATTAATAAATCTTTCGGTCATGGACCCATTTTTCAATGTGATGAAACAATAGATGATTTTTCTAAGAAATCCACATACCAAACAATACATTTCCAGGGATCCTGGGACCACTAAAGTCCACCCTAAAGTTTGGTCTTGGGTTAAAATTTCTGTTTTATTTTAACTAAAGGAATTAACCGGCTGAGCGCAGTGGCTCACGCCTGTAATCCTAACACTCTGGGAGGCTGAGGCAGGAGGATCATTTGAAGTTAAGATTTCAAGACAAGCCCGAGCAAGGGAGAGTCTGAGTCTCTACCAAAAAAAGAAAAATAAACCAGGTATGGTAGCGCATGCCTGTAGGTCCAGCTACCTGGGAGGCTGAGGTGGGAGGATTGCTTGAGCCCAGGAGTCTGAAGTTGCAGTGAGCTATGATGCCACCACTAACTCTATCCCAGACAACAGAGCAAGAGCCTGTCTAAAACAAACAAACAAAAATAATTAACTAAAAGCTCCGCATACAAATTCAATTCGATTTTAAATATGAAATTAATTCAAAAACAGACTCAAAGTGTATTCACTTACAAAATGTTCCTGAATTACATTTTTCTTTTCTTTTTTTTGTGTGTGTGTTTAGGTCATTAAATATGAAATATATGATTTCGAATCAAAAGTTTAGTTTATTATATCTCAAACAAGAAGCAGTACAATTACCCAAAGTATGCACCTAAACTAGCAACATAGTTTTGCTATCTTAATGATTAGCTTGCTTATGCCAGCAGCAAAAAGCTTGGAAAGCAAGTAGCCATGAAATCTCAAAAGATGTTTTCCACAGCTTGTTGAGAATTGAGTAGTTTTCCTTGCAAGAAGAGGTCCAAGCCTGGAAGAGGTGGTAGTCAGTTGGTGCAAAGTCTGGTGAATACAGTGGATGACAGAGAGTTTCCAAGTCCAGCCTTTGTAGTTTGAACAGCGTTGTTTGTGCAACTTGTGTTGTCTTGCAAGAGGATTGGCCTGTCTGTCTTTGACCAGTCTCAGCTGCTTGATCACAAGCATCATCATCATTTTGTCCAGCTGGTTGCAGTAGACATCTGCTGTCATCGACTGACCAGGTTTCATGAAACTGTAGTGGATAATATCAGTTCTAGACCACCAGACCCCATTAACTCTTTTTGATGAATATTCAGTTTTGGAGTATGTTTTGGCACTTCATCTTTATCCAAACATTGTGCCAAACGCTTGCAATTGTCAAAAAGAATCCATTTTTCATCACACATAACAATACAGTGTAGAAATGGTTCACCTTTATGTTGTGACAGCAAAGAAAGGCAAGCTTCAAGACAATTTCTGATTCTGGTTTAATTCATGTGGTACCACGTATCCAGCTTCTTTACCTTGTGGATTTGTTTCCAATGACCCAATATTGTTGGAATAGTAATGTCAAACTTGCTGCTAATTCAGCATAGGTTGAGATGGATTCACTTCCACTGCAGCTTCTACCTCATCATTCATTACCCTCGGTCTCAGGTCGTCCACGTGGCTCAATTTCAAGATTAAAATTACCAGAACGGAACTTCTCAAACCATCGACGTACTGTGCGTTCATTAGCCACACCCTTCCCAAACATTTCCTTGATATTTTAAGCTGTCTGCACTGAATTAGTTCCGTGACAGAATTCATCTTCAAAAATAAGATGAATTTTTGACTTATCCATGGTTTCACAAAAATTGTTCTAAAAAAATTTGAAAGATAATCACAAGCCAAACCATGCATTTGAAAGAATGAGGATGCACCTTCACAATAAACATAAAACAAGAAGTCTCAAAGCTAAATGTCAGAGATAGCAATTGTCAAACTTACTACTTAAGGAAATCGCACATTTTGTACTTAATAACCTACAACTCTGACAATGCTTTGATTTTATGAACTACACTTTTCACTTCACAATGAAATATGAGCCCACACAAAGACACACACAGTGTGAGAAAGGGGAGCAGAATCCGGAGCAGAGTGTTGGTCAGGCCAAACCAAATTACCCTGGGTATCCAGTAGAGCCCTGGAGGCCCCTCTGCTTGTTCCAAGGCTGTGGGAAGGCTCTCGAGTTGGATGGGCTCTGTTGGCAGGCAGCTTTATATTCCAGCCTCAGTTTCCCTGGGTATAAAACGGGAATAATGGGACTTACCTCATGGGGTTGGGGTGACAGTTAAATGAGATAGTGAATGTAAAGGCTAAGTTCACTGCCTGATACACAGTAAACATTTAATGATTGTTGAGTGGCCATCTTGTTCCTGTCCCCGACAGGTTCTCTGGTTGAGGTCACAGGGACGCTACTTGGGTGAGGTTGAGGCAGGAGGATCGCTTGAGCCCAGGAGTTTGAGGTTGCTGTGAGCTAGGCTGACACCATGGCACTCTAGCCCTGGGAACAGAGTGAGACTCCGTCTCAAAAAAAAAGAAAAGGAACTGAGGAACAAGTATGCAGAATATACTTGTAGAAAACACATCCTGTCTAAGTGTACAACTTTGTTTTTTGTTTTTTTCATATGGCGATACGTTCATACATATGGCTGTAAATTCGTATATACCAGAGTCACTACAGCCATAAAAATGTTTCTCATTCTACAGGTGAAATTAAATGACTGGTCCAAGTTAGGAGCACCAGTTTTGCAGTCAGACAGATCCATTCCAAATCTGGGTTCTGTCATATATAACAATTATATACCCATAATAAAAACTGAAAACATTTTTTAAAAATTGGGGCTCTGCTGCTGTGGCAGAAACTGTTGGTTGGCCCCAATATCCATTCTTGCTTTCTGAAATATAAATAGAGCCCTCAACTATATTAAATGTATTGTTTCCAAAGAAATTAGACTCTGGGTCCTTATCATGGCCCACAGCTTGGTGTGCTGTATGCTGAGCAGAGCACTGCTTCATTAAAATGTCACCTACACCGCACACTGCCCTCACGTCCTAAAATAGCTCTGTGCTGTCCTTTGTTGGGTGAGTCATCCCTGTGGTTGCTCAGGCATGCAGTCCCTGTCACTGCATGGAGGCACAGCCTGACTGTCGGACTGCAGGTTTGTCCTCAGTGGCCTAGGCTGATCCAACCATAGCGATGTGCTATGAGACGTCTCTGCCCACAGGCTTTGTCCCCAGTGAACGCTACATAATATGCACATTATATGGTGCTAAGTGTGTATGGATTTGTGCTCCCTTCTCACAACAGTCCCCTCAAACTCCTGCCTAGGATTTCCTTTCCTCGAGTCCCACCATTCTGCAAGGACCAAAAGCTGTAGGGCCCAGTTTCTTTCTTCACACCCTAGGGCACAGGCTTCTCTAACAGAATTCTTAAAACAGGGTCTCTTACTCCAGTCCCCAAGGACAACCATCCCCTGCCATCCCCTCCAGGCTCATACATAGGAGATCATAAATAAATGGAGTCCCTGGAACATGTGGATGGTGTCTCCTGGGAGTATGCAAAATCAATGATGCTGGTTCCTGCAGAGAACAGGGTGACATCCCAGGGGCCAGAGCATGGAGGCAGGATGGTGGCCAGGCAGGCCACCAAAGGCTGGTAGAGCAATGCCACCAGGCCTTCCCCACCCTCCTCCCAAACACGGCTTGGTGATCCCTGGGCCGATTATCCACCTTCTTCCTGGGGGAATGGTCTCTGCCCCCCTTGCCCCAAATTCCTGTGAGTGTTTTACTGAGGTCTTTTCCATGAGAAGCACGTTGTCCTTCTACCTGCTGGGAGCAAGTGTGACAACTGTGGTATCATAATAGCAGTGATATATAGAGAAGAGAGATGCAGTGGCAAGAAAACAGGCTTCCAAGCACGAGTTTTTTCTGTAAAGACCAAACAGTGTGCAAGCAAATTTTTCCTATAAAGGCAGATAGTAAGTATTTTAGGCTTTGAGGACCATATAGACTCTTCTGCAACACTCAGCTTTGCTGTTGCAGTGTGAAAGCAGCCACAGAGAATATGTGAATGAATGGGTGTGACTTCATTCCAACTACATTTTATTTACAAAAAATGGACAATGAATGGGCTGGATTTGGCCCATGAGCCTTAGTTTGCCAACTCCTGGTTTAGAATCACGCAGATCTGAGTTTGAATTCTGACTTTGCTACTCTTCAGCTATAGGAGTTTGGCAAGGATCTCTGAGCCCCAGCTTCCTCATGTGTACAATTAAATCAATAAGACCTGTCTCTTAAGAGTTTTAGAAGGTTTTAAGACAAAGGCATAAAGGGTACCTTGTGCACAGTAAGTATTCAACAACTGATAGCTACATTACTCTAATTATGACAGTTTAAAAGTGATTCAGTCAGCAAGGGCTGGATTATACAAGGAGGACTTCCTGAAGGAGGGAGATCTTGGGCTGTATCCTGAAGATTATTATTAGTGCAAGTGGTGGCCCAGTTGCACTTTCTTCCCTGTTCCTCAGACCGTTTGAGAAGTTAATCTTCAGGTATCTCTCTCCTCCAGTAGACTTCTCGAGGGCAGCAACCAACAGGGTCTAACCTACACTTCCTTCCTGGGGCCTAGAATAGGACCTAGGTCTTCCATATAAGTAAATAACAAAACCAATAAAATCATCACAAGGATAGCAGCAAGAGTAGCTGCCATCTGTTGAATGCCTTCTAAATGCGAAGCTCTGTTCTAGGCACTTACAATATATTATTTTTAGATGTACAACCACCCTAGGAGGTAGGGATATTTCCATTTTACAGATGCTACTCACCAAGGCTTAGTAACTTATTTAAGGACAAATGTTAGCTAACCAGCACGTTTTGCAAACCAAATCTCTGTGCAGTATGGCATAAAGAAAAGGGGCTTTGGAGACAGAACCATGTTCCAATCCTTGGCTGTGCCTTTTATTAGCTACAAGATCTTAGGCAACTTATTTAACCTCTCTGAAGACTAATTTTCTCATTCACAAAATGAGGCAAATAATAGTATCTACCATCCCATGTTGTCATGAGAATTAAATGTGACAGTACATTTAATAAAATGAAAAGTCCCTTGGACAATATCTGGCATACAGTATGTATTTGACAAGGATATCCTTTTACTTAGATACTTAGCATCTCAGAACTGATCCTCGAAGTAATGGAATAGCTGTGAAATGTCGTCCAAATTCATTTAAGATGATTGCAGGTATTGAGGCAATTAAAAGAGGGGGACGAGAGGATTGATTATGAAGCGTCAGACTTACTGTCTCCTTTTAGGTGGAAAACAACAATTTTAAGTTAAACTTCAGGCTCTAGATTTTTAACTTTGCTGCCCCTCAGGATTAGCTAGACTGACTGAATCAGAGCATATATGAGGCACTGTTTTTCATCTGCAAAATGGCAGCCATCATGGGGATGTTTAAAATAAAGTGTGTCTAGCAGGTGCTCAAAAATGATGGCTGATATTATTGCTGTGGGGGTCGTTATTATTATTCCGTGGGAGGTTTCATCTTTCTGATCAGTAGAGTGCAAGTTATGTGAGACCATTGCTGAGATCCCGTATAGCTTTGACAATCACTGATTCTAGGGTTCTCTGATGAAATATATTTGAGACATCCTAGATAAAGGGCCATGCAAGGGCTATACACGTGGTGAGGTAGTTGACTCTGGAGGCTCAGCTAGTCCTGGTGGATCAGATATGACTCAACTGCCCCTCTTGTGAGGATGAAACAACAACAACACAACCATGAAGTCATTCCCTTTATTCAGCATCTGTGCAGCCCTCACTCTCAGCAGCACATTTAAGATATGGCCAATGAACACTTTGGGCTCTAAAAGGTGGAGCTGGTGGTGTTTGCCGACTGTTCCAAACCCTCTCATCTCATGGTCTCATCCGGCTCCAATGCCAGCTCTGCATGGCTCTGGCTTGCTTCATGTAGCCAGAGAGGTTAACTGACAGCACCTGTCCTCTTGCCCCTACTGCGTGTGTCTCTCCTGCTCTGGGGTTCCACACGGATAACGACACAAAGGATGTGTGTGCAGCCCTGAAGTGCAGGAGAGTTAACGTCTGGCGAGGTAAATTGTTGATCAATGGGAGACGGCCACTGATAGATAAACACTTTCCAGTTTACATAGGTCCTTGGGGCATGGTCCCACAGATCCTGAAATTCTTCACACTGAGTGGCAGCCAGCTCAGTGGCGCAGCCTTGCATTGGCTCTCCTCTTTCTCTCCTTTGCTCCCCGTCTCTCCTTCCCACCCCCTGGCTATGCTCCTTAACACACCTGCCATGAGCCCTTCACCTCAGGCTTTGCTTTCTAGAGGACTGAGGCTAACCACCAGGTGGCCCTAAAAGAGAATTAGGATTTGGAAGCTAAATCGTTCACCAGGGTCTTAGTCCATTCAGGCTGCTACAACTGAATACCAAAAATTAGGGTCTGGAGGCTGAGAAGTCCGACATGGAGGCACTAGCAGTTTTGGTGTCTGGAGAGGGCCCACTTTCTGGTTCATAGACGTGCCTCATATCTGTGTCCTTTCATGATGGGAGTGGCAGGGGGACTCTCTTTTATATGGTATTAATCCCACTTCAGCAGAGACTCATGAATTTGGGGGGAACACAAACATTTAGACCATAGCAACCAGTATGACCACAAGAAGAACACTACTACAGGTGGAGAGTGGAGGAAAAATAACCTTTTGCAAGCAGCAGCATCACGATTAATCAGGCTCATTGTGATGAACTGACACGCTGTGTGGGGACAGGAGTAGCTGTGGCACTTACATTTTATGAAGGCTCTATGGTCACTTTCCCCAAATTTGTATGTTGAAATCCAGATGCCCAAGATGATGGTATTAGGAGAGAGGGCCTTTGGGAAGTGATTAGGTCATGAGGGCTCTGTCCTTATGAATGGGAATAGTGCCCATATAAAGGAGGCCCTGGAGAGATCCTCAGCTCTTCTATCATGTGATCACATGGTGAGAAGGTGCCACCTGTGAACTAGGTGGTACCTAGACACTGAAGCTGCTGGCACCCTGATCGTGGACTTCTCAGCCTCCAGAACTCTGAGAAACAAATTTCCACTGTTTATAAGCCAACTAGTCTATGCCATTTTATTACAGCAGCCCAAACAGACTAAGACAGGAGGTGATGCTAATATTAAGGACTATGGAGTAGTCTGGCTTCTGGCTGAAAAAATAAGATGATAGGCTCAGAGTAGGCAATTGCCAGCTCCAGTGACATTGTGAAAGCCACAGGGCTCCTTTGGCAGCTTTTAAGAAGCAGTTGCAGGGAAGACTGCTCAAGATCAGGTCCAGGATCTAACTGTAAGAATGGTAGCACTAAAAAAGAGACAAAATGCATAGTCTTAACCTGTCTCCTAGTCAAAGTCAGCACCTTAATGGATAAGAGCAGAACTCAGAGATGTGAAGTGGGGACATATGAGTGGATAAGGCCAAGAAATTGAACCTTTTGACTACTAGAGCCCCCCGCTCTCCCCAGAAGAGGCTGCACATGACCTCCTCAGACAGGTGCTTTGCAAGATGCCATTTGTTCTACTGAAGATCGATCCCTCCACTCTTGGTTGTTTCTAGGTAAAGACCGAAGTCTGGTTTCTGCACAGCCTGAGCAAGGCAGTCAGTCTCTGCTGCAGGAGAAAATGTCACACTTTCCAAAGGACCCATGGCCCTGACTACAGTGTGCAGGAGAAACCTGGGGGATCATATGTGAAAGTCAATTTTGAAGCTGTTGGGCTGGGGGTGAGTGGAATATAAGCGTAGGTAGGGGAAGATTTTTCCCACATGAAGGTGTCCACCTATAACTAACGATCCAGTGCTACAGCAAGAGAACCCAGAGCTGGTCCTAATAGACTGCTGGGATTGAACTTGGCCTAGAGTACATGTCGAACATATTGCCAGACCTATTCTTGACACGGCATAGGTCAGAAGGCTCAAGGAGGTAGGACCGCTGGAATTGATTTACTATGTAAGACCTGAGAAGCCACCAGGAGACACTGCCTTCATTGGGGCACTGGCATCTTTGAGTGGCTGAATGGTGGTGTCCTCTGTTGGCCAGTGTGGACAGCCAGAGGTCACTACCAGTGGAGATGACAAAGGCCAGGTGACCACATTTAAGTATCAAAGGAAAGTGAATGTACTTACTGTATTGGGAAGCAAAACCAGAGTGGTGAGCATCAGGGTTCCTTGACTTGCAGGGATCTGGAGAGATGACAATGGATCATAGTGTTCCTAGTGGGGAGAAAGATGAACAGCAGACTAGTTCATGCTTGATTTGTATAATAATAATAATAAAAACAAGAGCTTGTGAACAAAAGGCTAATGTCAGCTGTCCCAATGAAAAATCACATTCCCTCCCAAGCTCCCAGGTCACTGTAGTCACTTCACAGGCCCAGAGCTCACTGTTTGAAAAGGAAGCCAGACATCCCTTAAGGAAGGTCCTTGCAACACCTATACGTACGTATGGCAGTGGTCCTCAACCTTTTGGGCACCAGGGATTGGTTTGACGGAAGACAGTTTTCCATGGACTGGGGAGAGGGGTCAGCAGCGAGAGTGGGGGGAGGCGGAGGCAGATCACAAGAGATGGGAGCAGCTGTAAATACAGATGAAGCTTTGCTCACTTGCCTCCTGCTGTGTGGCCCAGTTCCTAAGTTTCACGGAAGACAATTTTTCCACAGACAAGAGAGTGAGGAGGGGGCAGGTGGAGCTCATGTGGTGATGTGCTGCCAGTTCCTAACAGGCCGAGAATGGGTACCAGGCCACAGCCTGGGGGCTGGGAGCCATAGATGTATAGTAAATACTTCCCCAACCATTCCTCTGGAAAGACCTGAGGTTATTTTTCAGGATAACTGAGCACCAGGGAAAGGAGAATGTCCAGAATTTGCAAGGACTGTGCGGTATAGGATCTGAGATAGGAATGATTAAAACCAGAAGACCCAAAACACCACATGCGCCTGTGCTTAGAATGAAGTCTTACAGAGCCCTGGCTCAGTCTCAGCCCACGGGAAGCCTGATGCATCTCCAGATCCACCTGTGGCTATTTCCTCAGCCTCAAAGTAGGAACTGGAATACTGTAATAGACACTGTAATCAATATGAAAATATTAATGTGATATTTTACTTTTTTTTTTATACCAAGTCTTTGGAATCTGACCTGTGGCTGTTACCTCTCTGGCACTTCCAGCCTGTTCCACGCACAGGCCAGGCTCACTCCAGCTGCTAAAGAAAACCACAGACATAGTCAGAGTTTGCAGGAAGCTGTCAAGTTAGAGAGCACGGAAATTGAAAGCATGTATTTTACATTTACAGCACATCTTAATTTGATTAGCCACGCTTCGAGTACTGACTAGTTATATTTGGTGGAGCCACTGATATACTGGACAGTGCTGGTCTAAATAATCCTTGATTGTGTGCCCATTCCACAGAACATCACGCCAGGACTGTATTGAGGACACCATGCCAAACGGACTCAGTAAGCACGCGAAATGGCAAGTGTTCTAGATATGCAGGCAACTTACATACATGCCAGAAAGCGGAATATAAACCCTACAAAAATTCAGGGGCCTGTCACACTGGTGAAATTTTTAAAGCTGGTAGATGTATAGAAAAGGCTTTAACCTTGCCCAAAGAAAGGTCTGGCCTTTGCCCTCAGCTTCTGGGAGGTGGTCTCTTTAGACCCTTGGAACGTCATTCCTGACAGGAGTGTTTTTGTTTTGACTGGGGGCCTTGGGCCAGCCAGATAGTAACAATGTGATTTGGCTCGGGGGCTTTGGGTCACATGGCATCACTTTGACCTTCTAAGGGGTTGGAGACTGGGATCAGCCACTTATGCCATCAACCATGCTTACAGAATGGAACCCCAGTAAAGACTTTGGACACTAATGCATGGGTCAGTTTCCCTGGTTGCCAATACTTCATGCTGGGAAACCAACCCTGTCCTAACTTCATGGGGGGAGGGCAACTGGAAGTTCTCATTTGTACTTTTCTGGACTCTATAATAAGCATTTCTTCCCTTGGGTAATTCTAATCTATATCTTTTAGCTGTAACAATTCATAACTGTGAATAAAACAGCTTTCAGTGAGTTTCATAAGCACTTCTACCAAATTATCAAAACTAAGAGTCATCTTGGGGACCCCTGAACTTGCAACTGGTATCTGACGGTGCCCCCCAACTTTGCAGTTGGTTAACTTTCCCAACTTTATTATTACTGCTTACGCAGTAAGCAGCTCATTCACATTTATCCACTTCATACTTTCTTTGTTCTTTGTAATGCCTTGCAGCTCAGACTTTCTATCTTAGGTCACTTTTCTTCTGCCTGAAATAAATCCTTTAGAATATCCTTTAGTGAGATCTGCTGGTGACAATTTTTCTCTTTTTGTCTGAAAATATCTTATTTTGTGTCATCCTTGAAATATATTTTTGATGGGTTAGGATTCTGGGTTAATAGTTACTTTTTAAGGCACATTGAAGTTTTAATATCAGTCTTCTGGCTTCCATTACAACTGTTGAAAAAAATCAGCTATCTGTTATTCCTTTGAAGGTAATCTTTCCTTTATCCTCAGCGATTTTTAATAATTTTTTTTTTTTAGCCAGGAACAGTGGCTTATGCCTAATCTCAGAACTTTGGAAGGCTAAGGTGGGAGGATAGATTGAGGCCAGAAGTTTGAGACTAGTCTGGGCAACATGGCGAGATCCTGTTCTACAAAAAATATAAAAATTAGCTGGGAGTGCTGGTGTGTACCTGTAGTCCTCGCTACTCAAGAAGGCTGATGGCCGGGTGCAGTGGCTCACGCCTGTAATCCTAGCACTCTGGGAGGCCAAGGCAGGAGGATTACTTAAGATCAGGAGTTTGAAACCAGCCTGAGCAAGAGTGAGACCCCATATCTACTATAAATAGAAAGAAATTAATTGGCCAACTAACATATGTATACAAAAAATTAGCCGGGCATGGTGGCGCATGCCTGTAGTCCCGGCTACTCGGGAGGCTGAGGCAGCAGGATTGCTTGAGCGCAGGAGATTGAGGTTGCTGTGAGCTAGGCTGACGCCAGGGCACTCACTCTAGCCTGGGCAACAAAGTGAGACTCTGTCTCAAAAAAAAATAAAAATAAAAATAAAAATAAATAAATAAAAAGAAGGCTGAGGTGGGAGAATTGTTTGAGCCCGGGAATTGGAGGTTAGAGTGAGCTGATTGTGCCATTGCACTCCAGCCTGGGTGACAGAGTGAAACCCTGTCTCAAAAAATTTTGGGGGGTTTTTATTTCCTGAAGATTTGTTATTAATAATCTATGGGTGGATTTCTTTTTATTTATTTTGTTTGCAGTTCATAATGATTCTTGAATTGGTAGGTTGGTTTCTGTTATCACTTCAGGAAAATTGTCACCCATTAGTTTTTCAAATGTTTTCTCTGCTAAATTCTTTCTCCCCTTCTGTACTCTAATCAAACATATGGTAAACCTTCTCATTGTATTCTCTTAGGACTCTTACCCTCACTGTATGCTTCATTATGGGTACTTTTTTCTGACCTGTTTACCATTTCACAAATTCTCTCTTTAGCTATAACCTTTCTTATAGATCCATTTACTTTTTTTCTTTTAAAGTTTTTATTTATTTTTTTTGAGACACAGTCTCACTCTGTCACCCAGGGTAGAGTGCAGTGGCATCATCTTAGTTCACTGCAACCTCAAACTCCTGGGCTCAAGTGATCCTCTTGCCTCAGCCTCTTAAGTAGCTGGGAATATAGGTCCATCATGCCCGGCTAATTTTTCTATTTTTAGTACAGACAGGGTCTTGCTCTTGCTCAGGCTGGTCTCAAATTTCTGAGCTCAAGTGATCCTCCTGCCCTGGCCTCCCAGAGTGCTAGGACCATAGGAAAGAGCCACCATGCCTGGCACTTACAGATCCATTTAGTTTTTAGTTTGTTATTTTTTCAGTTGTAGAATTTCTAGTTGCTTCTTTTTCACATCTACTCTGTCAATTTTTACAATTTCCAGTTCTGTCCAAATTTTCTATCTTGTTTTTATCTCCTTGAACATAGCAAGAACAGTGTCTGTGCCAGGAGTGGTGGCTCACGCCTATCATCCTAGAACTTTGGGAGGCCAAGGCAGGAGGCTTGATGTCAGGAGTTTGAGACCAGCCTGAGCAAGAGTAAGACTAAAAATAGAAAGAAATTAACTAGGACTAAATTAGCCAGCAACGAAAAAAAGAAAAAAATTAGCTGGACATGATGGCACACACCTGTAGTCCCAGCTACGCAGGAGGCCGAGGCAGGAGGATTGCTTGAGCCCAGGAGTTTGAGGTTGCTGTGAGCTAGGCTGACGCCACGGCACTCTAGCATGGGCAAGAGCGTGAGACCGTCTCAAAAAAAAAATAAAAATAAATAAATCTGTCTGATAATTCCACTATGTGGAGGTCCAATGTGACTGTTTCTGCTGCTAGTCATTTCTCTTGGCTCTTGTTCCTATGTTTTATCTTATATGCCTTGATATCTGTGACTGTATGACAGACATTGTATTTGAAAAATTGTTGAAGTAATTTGAGAACTTGGGTGATGTTATCTTATTCCAATAGATTTTCATTTGATTCTACCAGGCACCTAGGGGTACCAGTAGTCAGGATTTCCCAAATTTATTGTTTGAGGTTAAGATTTCCTAGATCACTCAGATGATTTGAAGCTGGGTTACAACCCTTGAAAAGACAAGTTTACTTCTGGCCTAGTTTTTTAGAATCTCGACCCAAAATAGGCTCCTTGCTTCCACTTTTGTGTCTAGTCAGCATCACTCAATTCAGCTTCTCAGTCTTTTTCTTTACTAAACATCAAAAGCTTCCAGAGCAAGAGGCACTGGATACAGGACTTAACTCTGGATTTCATTTTCCTCTCTGTCTTCACCCAGTAGTTCTTCATTATCTTCTTATTGCCCCACTGCTTTTTATATTTCCTTCATCTTTTTTTGGTTTTTCTAAGCATGTGACTACTCCAAATTACCTACTCAATTGTTATCAGAAATGGAAGTCTCTGCTATGCAAATTTAAATTATTAATATTATTATAATCTCCTGACTGCTTGTTTTGAGTTTAATGGGCAAAATCTGCAATAAAATCCCATTCATCTGGCATGATTAGAGACTACAGAAACAACTGATTTGATTAGAACTAAAATCAGAGGCTACAATTACTTCAGCGATAACTTTCCTGAAGATATAGATGCAAATGCTTTCGTAATATAAAACACTGGGTTAAGAATTAGTTTGTTTAGACAGCTGATGAGAATTTTAAATTATATCAATATGTACAGTAGTCTCAATCTTGATGTCATAAATCTGAGTTTGTTTATATCTGCTTACTAAAAAGGAACAAGGAGCTTTCCTGTATCAAAATATTTGTTTGAATAGTTTTTTGATGTGATGAATGATATAGAAAACTACATTTGTTATAATGTATGTGGTAGAATACTGTTTGCTAATTTGTAAGCAGTGTTCATCATAGATTAATTTTATTCACTGGCTTCATGATAATTAACTTGCTGATTTTACCCGATTTGTTGTAATTAATCCAAACAGTATAAAAAGGCTGTGAGGATTCCCTTAAATTTGGAAGCATAATTACAGAAACTCCTTCTGGTAAAAATTTATTTTATTTTTTGTGTAAATTAGTGACTAACAATTTAGAAATACAATGCTGAATATCAGTTTGCCACAACTGGGTATTCAAGCTAATGGAATATTCATTTTTATATTCTTGTTTTAACTTTATTCATATGTGGCTCATCAAATTTCAAAATATTAAATGACAATACTCTTAACATGAAGCTTTCCTAAGCACATAAATACCGTAACGGTGATGAATCAGAAGGCACCTGGAGAATCTGCCCTGCTAGATCTCACTCATCCCCTTATACCTGCCAAACAGACAGCCCATTCTGGAACATTGGACAAATGAGTATTAGCTGGAGGTGGAGGGAAGGACAGGAGAAAGTGACTTTGAAGTCAGAATAGAAGTGATTTACTAGCCTTGTGATCCTGAGTAAGTTACTCTGAGTCTCAGGGCTCCGTCTGTAAATTGCGTGTAATGATGGCAGCCAGCTCACAGGGTCTCTTTTTGGGGTGGGGTGGGCAGGGTTGCAGAATTAAGTGAGATCGTGATTACAAAGCACTTAGTACTTGGAGGGCACATAATCAGTACTTCATAAATAATGACGGCCATTATTATGACTGGAAAGTATTCAGCTGTCCAGGGAAATAAGGCAACTCCAGAATTTCTGGTAGAAGCTTGCCTGGAAGTCGGGGAAGAAAACTGCTTCTTCGCCTATTCTACGTTTAGTTGGAGAGAATAAGGAAGAATTTGTCCCGTGTCCCTCCTGCCCCAACCAACTAAGCAGTCAAAAAATACAGAACAGCCTCTGAAAGAAACTGGACTGGAAGGGAAGGAGAAAAGGGCGCTGTACGTTCCAGCTAAGGGTGTAACGCCCTGCGCTGGGCCCCCTGCGGGATAGCCATCTATCCCCTTAGACTGTAGAGGAACCCCCACTAAAACCGCACCCGGGCCTACGCTTCCTTGACTTCAGCCACTCTCCCTTTGGGAGGGCGCGGGGCGCGATCCGTGGTTCCGTCGGCCGCGGACGGCGCGGCGCGGGCCCGAGCGCGCGGGCGGGCGGCGCCAGCGGGGCTTCCGGGCCGACGCGCGGTCGGCCGCAGCTCCTCGCGGCCGCAGGACCACGGCCGCTCTCCCGCTCCCGCCCGGCTCCCCACACTCTCTCCTCACCTGGCAGGGTTCGACCTTGGAATCCAGGCTTTACGCCTAGCTCATTTGTGACCCTGGGCAGGTGCCTTTATTTTTCTGTGCCTAGTTTTCCCCACACCAAGACCGACTCTGAGGACTGTTACTACTCTGGAGGGTTTAGCACAGGACCGGGGCACAGTGAGTTTTCAATAAATGTCAGCTTTAGTAAGCTGTCATGCACTTGCAAACGTGCCCCGAAGCGAAACAGGCCAATCTACTAACCTAAGAGCGCGGCGAAAAGCCCCCGGGTTCTAGGGAGTCTTAAACGCAGACACCCTGAACACTCTTGGGCAAGTTGCCTCCTCTTCAGGACCTCAGTTTCCCCGTCCATCACACGATAGATGTCGCCAGCTAAAGCCCCTGCGAACATTTATCGCGTCGCCGTATCACCGTCCCGTTCCGCCACGGCCCGCCTGCAGCAGCGGCTACGAAGCGTAGCGAGCTCCGAGACCCACAGCCCGGTCGCCTCGCCGCAGCGGCCGGGAGGGCCGCAGGGAAGCGGTGCGTGAACACGGGCGATTCGCTGGAGTCGGCCCGGTACACGCTGGCGAGGCTTCCATCAACGCGCCGCTGTCCCCCACAAATGCGGCGCTCCCGGGGATCCGAGAAACCCATGACCTTCAGTCCCAAGGTCACTGCGCCGGGCGCCCTGCTCCGCGGGGCGCAGGGTGACTGTGCGGGTCGCAGGCGCCTTTCAACAGGCTCGAGCGGAGACCCGGCACGTCCGAGGGCGCCCGGGCCTGAGACGCCGCGCAGGCCCAACTCCAAGGCAGCTCCCGCTCCGGGGGCTCGTTTTGCGGACACTGGTCTCCAGCACCCTGCGAGGAACGGCCCAGGCGCCGCAGATCTGCCACGGGAACCGCGCCCGGCTCCCAGCACCCAGGTCCTGGGCCAGGGGCGCAGACCGCACGCGCGGAGGGTCACGTGGGCGGTGCGGGTGCGCGCCCTTGCATCCACGGGAGGGGGCGGGGCCGGCGGCGGGGCCTCCCGTGAAGCCTCGCGCGGGGAAGGACCGGAACTCCGGGCGGGCGGCTTGTTGATAATATGGCGGCAGGAGCTGCCTGGGCATCCCGAGGCGGTGGGACCCACACCCGGAAGAAGGGTCTCTTTTCGGGCTAGTGCGGCGGTCCCTGCGGACCCGGAAGTCCGGGCCAGTTGCTGAATGAGGGGAGCCGGGCCCTCCCCGCGACAGTCCCCCCGCACCCTCCGCCCCGACCCGGGCCCCGCCATGTCCTTCTTCCGGCGGAAAGGTAGCTGAGGGGGCGCCGGCGGGGAGTCAGGCTGGGCCTCAGGGGCGGCGGTGGGGCAGGTGGGCCTGCAAGGGCTTCCTTCCCTTCTGGGCGGCAGCGAGGCCCTAGGTGAGCCTTTTGGCCTCCTTGCAGACGCCCCCTGAGTGCCTTGCTCTGCTCCGGGACTCTGCAAGGAGGGAGAAGGTGGTCTCCTCGCGCGAGGTCAGAGGGGAATTGTCACGCTAGTCCAAAAGTGTTTACTGAAACCCATACAAGTTCATGTTTGTTTGCTTAAGAATAGCTCTAAGAGGGTTTTGGGGTTTTCTTGCGTACTGTTGATCAAGATTAAGAAAATCCCTTTGGTACCTTATTGCGGAAGTCTGAATTTTCCGAATATTAAGGGTTTTATGTCTAACAGCAACACCTGAAAAAATCGTTTCCTTCAGCCAGGGCTATTTTCCAGTTTCCTCTTATTTTTTTTTAGGTGGGAGGGCGTTACTGCTGTTCTTGAAATAAAATTACTTATTGCTAAAGTTCCTCAATGAGGAAGGCTACTTTTTTTGATGACTTAGCAAGCTTACTAACTACTGAAACCCTAACTTTATGAACGAACTACTTATATTTCTGCTTTTCAGTTGTAATAGCTCCCTAGTTTTTAAGTAGAGGCAGCCTGATTTCGATCCTGGGTAAGGTGGTTGTACTTCATTAAAAATACATTTCCAAAGTGAACAAGTGTGGGTCTCTGTATGATAGTGGTTCTTCTAACAATTTTTGTTTCTTCAGAGAAGTGGTACCAGACAGAAACTGGTTTTGGAAAAAGCACTAAATGAAATCAGGGTCTTGGGCTCACATGACCGCTGTCCTACTAATGGTAGCCTGGGACAGGCCAGTTTACCCACTTTTCTCTCCTCCACTGAGAATCAGATGATTCCTACAGGGCCCATTTAATCTCTTTAAAGAATTCCTCCTTTGTAGGTACAGGGTTGCGGTAATTGATGCTAGGTGATTAGTGAATGAAACAGTGCAGAATGAATGAAACTAGCAAGATGGTAGGAGGAAGCTTATTGGTAAGGTAAGGGTAGAATTGATAGTTCTCTAGTTTGACAGTTTTGAAGTGGTTGGTCTTTTTTTTTTTAAGGGGGAAAAACATTCTAAGACTGATGAAGCATTGGAGTGTAAAAGGTTTATTAAAGAATAATGAGGCCAAATTGCATGTTGCACAAGAGGCTATTATTTTTATTTATTTAACAACTACTTTTGAGTGTCTGCAGTCAGGCACTGTGCTAGGTCCTCACAATTGAGCGGTGAACAAGAAGACAAAGTGCACCCATGGAGCTTCCTGTCTGCTGGGGTAGACGGACAAATAGGCAAACAAATCTCTTTGTGTGTGTATTTGGTATATATTTAAGAATTGAGTGAAGTTATGAAAGAGATTAAGAGGAGAAAGCTTTTTGGTAGAGTGTTAAAGAAAGGCTTCAGCAGGTAACCTGGAAACTTAGAGTTGAAGGATCAGTAGGAGGTAACTTTACAGAGGCCAGGGAAGAGCACTGTAAGCACAGGGAACAGCATGTTCAAAGGTCATGAGGCAAGAAAGAGCTTGGTGCCCTTCAAGAAAGGAAAGAAGGCTACTGTGCCTGAGGTGTAGAAGTAGGCAAGGATCAGGTGATTGAGAGTTTTATATGCCTTGGTTAGATTTTATTTCAAGTGCAGAGGAATATTTAAAAATTTTAAAAGGATCACTCCTTCAGGAGTGAGCTCATTTTATGTTTCAAAAAGATTATTCTAGATGCAAGAGTAGAAGCTGGAGATGATCCTATTAAGGATCCCATACAGACTTTAAATACTAGTTTTAAGTGTCATGTATATGTTGATAACTCCCAAATTTACATCTCTAGATTGAATCCTCACCCCCGAATCCTAACTGGTATATCCAACTGTTAGTCCACTTTATATCTTTAATAGTTACCTTTAACTTATGATATCTAAAATTTTGTTCCAGATTTAGCCCTTCTAAACCTATTCATCATTTTTTCTCATCCTAATCAATGGCACTTTTGGCCTTTTAATCACTCAGGCTAAAACTTTAGTACATCCTTGAATCTTTCTTTCTCTCCTACTCTGTAACTGATCCATCAGCAAATCTGTTAATTCTACCCCAGAACATACCCAAATCCAACCACTTCTTATCATCCCTGATAAATAACACCCTGGTCTAGGCAGTCATCTCTGTTTACATTGGGTAGTTAAGGAAGTTCTCTGAGGAGATGACATTCAAATCTCAGTTTAAATGTCAAGAAGGAGCTGGTTTTATGAAGATCAGGGAAGCAGCATTATTTTGCTGTAGCCTTCAATTTGGTTTCCCATCTTCCATTCTATGGAATATTTCCAAAACGAATGTGTAGAAACAGACCCAGGTACAGTGTTTCCCCGAAAATAAGATAGGGTCTTATATTTATTTTTCCTCAAGAATTGACACCCTAGGGTTTATTGTCAGGGGATGTGTTATTTTCCCCTCAAAGCCTCAGCTTGCAGCACGCACAGGATGGCCGGGACCTGACAGGGTGAGATGACCTTGTTGGTGGGTCTGCCCGTACCTTTCCGGTCACCTCTGGGATAGTGGCTGTCATGATGGGGCAGATGAGAAGGGCTGCTCGTCGTCTTTACTGCTTCAAGAAGAAATGCATGGGTTGTGCAGATACGCTGCATAGCCAGGCCATCACTAGGTCTTATTTTGGGGGTAGGGTTTATATTGCACAAATGCTTAGAAATCCTGCTAGGGCTTATTTTATGGGTAGGTGTTATTTTTGGGGAAACACAGTATGTATTTGAATTTAGTATGTAAAAAGAGTTCCTAGTCAGTTGGGAAAGGATAGACTAATCAGTATATGATGCTGATTTGGCAAAAAAAAAAAAAAAAAAAAAATTCCTACCTCCTTTCATATATATAGGGCTTAGCTTATTTTTTATGTAAAGGGCCAGATAGTAAATATTTTATGCAGGCTCTATGGTATCTGTCATACTATCTTCTATCCTTGTTGCCATAGACAGTATGTAAATAAATGGGTAGGGTTGTGCTATAATAAAACTTTATTGACAGAAACTGGTGGTGGGCTGGATTTGTCCCAGTAGGCTGTTGTTTGCCAGTCCCTAATATATTGAAATACATTTCAGGTAGGTAAGAGCCCAAAATATAAAAAAAGCAAAACTTGAAATCATATAGAAGAACATATAGTGGGGAAAATCTGATCTTGGGGTAGGAAAGGATATTTTTTAAAGATACAGGAAAATACAAACCATATAATATAAATTTGGCGACATTAAAATTAAAAACTTCCATACCATAAAATATATTTAAGATATTTGCAACACAAAGGATTAGCATCTAGAACATGTATGGAATTTCTATAAGTAAGAAATAAAAGACAAAGGCATTTCATAAAAGAGGAAACCTAAATGGCCAGTAAACATGAAAGGATGTATGACTTCAAAGGAAACAGGAAATGAATTTAAAACATCAAATACCATTTCAAAACTAATAAGTTGGCAAGAATTAGAAATAGCAAGGATAAGCATACAAAGTATGGCTATAGGAGTATAAATTGGTATTGTCACTGTCCTTAAAAATGCACATAATTTGTTATCCTAGAGAAATTTTTGTTTATGTGCATAGGAAGCCATGTACTAGAATGTTCATCACATCAATGTTTATAAATGAAAATTAGGAAATAAAGTAAATGTGTATTAACAGGAAAATGGGTAAATGTGTATTTATAAAATAATTAAGTAGAATAAATAAGCTAGAGCTTGATGAATGAACTAGAACTACATCAGTATATATGTGTAGAATACCATTTATGTGTAGAATACCATATGTATACCATATTAGTATACATTCATATGTAGTGAATGTCTAAAAACATGTATGGCAGAAAACATCTAATTTTGGATAGTGTTTATCTCTGAAGGGGGAAGAGCAATGGGGTCAGATCATGATTTATAGGAACCTTAGACTATATGTGAAATATTAATACAGGGGGAGGAAATAAAGCAAAATGCTAATATTTGATAGTCATGTTGCATGCCCTTTTATGTTTGAAGTATTACATAGGAGATATGTAGGAGAATGCTTTGAGGGTGGCAAAAGTGGAAATGTGGAGGTATATTTTGGTAGTAGAATCACTTGGTCATAGAAATGATTTGGGCATGAGAGGTAAGGGAGAGATCATGTTAAGGATGACTTTCAGATTTTTTACCTAAGTAAAAGGTGACGGTGTCATTCATGAGAGAAGATGAAGACTGAGGTAACAACAGGTTTGGGAAAAGATGATACATTCCATTTTGGACAAGCGGAATTATGGAAGATGGCAGTAGGTTTCGCTATATGAATTTGAGATCAAAAAAGATTTAGAATGGAAATGTAAATTTAGGAGTTACAGCACATCTATAGTATTGAAAGCCTTAAGAATGGGTAGAATCAGCCAGGAAATATGTACGTATATGCAGAGAAAAGAGAATAACCCACCCTTTCCCTGAGAAACTCCTAGTGGGCAAAGGTGGAGAGGTCAGCAAGGGGATAAACTGGGGAGTGGCTAGAAAGCCGGGAGATAGGGGCATCAGGGAAGCCATGACAAGTGAGTGTTTCAAGTGAGAGAAGCCGGTTGGCAGATGTTGCTGAAAGGACTGCAAAGGAACCTTAAACTGTATGTGAAATACTTCACCTACCACATTTTAAAATTTTATCTTCCAGACAGCAGTGATCCTACCTGCAATGTTCTTAATAATTTATGTATTAGTCTCCACACACTTGAATGTAAACTTCTTGAAAGCAAGATTGTTGTCTTTTGTGAGCCAGGAGAGTGGCACACACAAGGAACTCATATAATTGAGAGCTAGTTATTTCCTCTTACTGGCCTTCCAACTTCTTGTTTGTTTTGAGATGGGGTCCTGCTCTGTTGCCCAGGCAGGAGTGCAGTGGTGTTATCATAACTCGCTGCAACCTCCAGCTCCTGGGCTTGAGTGATCCTCCTGCGTCAGCCTCCTGATTAGCTAGGGCTACAGGTATGGGCCACCATGCCTGGCTAATTTTTGTAGAGACTAGGTCTCAGGCTTTGTTGCTCAGGCTGGTCTTAAACCCCTAGTCTCAAGTCATCCTCCTGCCTTGACCTCCCAAAGTGCTGGGATGTTGACAGGTATGAGCCACCACGCTCAACCTAGCCTTTCAATTTTTAATGTTAAAGAGCAAAAGTAGAGAGATGGGCACATTTTGGCATTTCTTATTTTGATAAGAAAAATTTAATTGATTTGATTTCAAATCTTTATTTTCTATGGTAAGATTTTAAAAAGTTTAATGTTGGAAAAAATACGAGAAAAGTAAAGAAGGTTAAAAATAGGTTTCTGGCCGGGCGCGGTGGCTCACGCCTGTCATCCTAGCACTCTGGGA
Source organism: Microcebus murinus (assembly GCF_040939455.1). Classification (NCBI taxonomy): domain Eukaryota; kingdom Metazoa; phylum Chordata; class Mammalia; order Primates; family Cheirogaleidae; genus Microcebus; species Microcebus murinus. Next base: position 4,133,016 of record NC_134121.1, read on the forward strand.
GGCCGAGGCAGGCGGATTGCTCGAGATCAGGAGTTCGAAACCAGCCTGAGCAAGAGCGAGACCCCGTCTCTACTATAAATAGAAAGAAATTAATTGGCCAACTAATATATATATATACACACACACATATATATATATATATATATATATATATACACACACAAAAAATGAGCCAGGCATGGTGGCGCATGCCTGTAGTCCCAGCTACTTGGGAGGCTGAGGCAGGAGGATTGCCTGAGCCCAGGAGTTTGAGGTTGCTGTGAGCTAAGCTGATGCCACGGCACTCACTCTAGCCTGGGCAACAAAGTGAGACTCTGTCTCAAAAAAAAAAAAAAATAGTTTTCCATCAGATCTTGTAATAGAGTTCACACTTGGCTTACGCTGCCAAGCACCTTCCTTTTTTTTTTTTTTAAATTTTATTTATTCAGGATATTATGAGGGTACAAACATTTTGGTTACATGTAATGCGTTTGCACCACCCAAGCCAGGGCTACAAGCCCATGTCCCTCCCCCATACAGTGTGTTCGCTTCCATTAGTTGTGGGTTTACCCCCTCCCACCCACCCCCTGACTGGCATCCAATGAGTATTACTACCATGTGAGCACCTTAGTATTGGTCAGTTAGTACCAATTTTATGGCGAGTACATGTGGTGCCATGTTTTCCCATCCTTGTGATGCCTCATTTCGAAGTATGGGCTCAGTCTCTATACAGGATAATATATAGAGGTGCTAGATCACCATTGTTTGTTGTAGTTGAGTAGTATTCCGTGATATACATATACCACCTTTTATTAATCCACTCATGTATTGATGGGCACTTGGGTGGTTTCCACATCTTTGAAGTTGTGAATTATGCTGCTGTAAACATTCGAGTGCAGATGTCTTTATTATAAAATGTCTTTTTTTCCTTTGGATAGATGCCTAGTAGTGGGATTGCTGGATCAAATGGTATTTCTATTTTTAGCTCTTTGATGTGTCTCTAAATTACTTTCCACAGGGGTTGTACTAATTTGCAGTCCCACCAGCAGTATAAGAAGAGTGTTCTAATCTTTCCCTATCCACACCAGCATTTGTTTTGGTACTTTTTGATAAGGGCCATTCTCACTGGCATTAGGCGATATCACATTATAGTTTTGATTTGCATTTCCCTAATGATTAGAGATGTTGAGCACTTTTTTACATGTTTGCTGGCCATTAATCTTCTTTTGAAAAGTTTCTGTTCATGTCCTTTGCACATTTATTGAGGGGGTTGTTTGATTTTTTTCTTGTTAATTTTCTTAAGTTCTACATAGATTCTTGTTATCAGCCCTTTATCAGATATGTTGAAAGCAAATGTTTTCTCCCATTCTGTAGGTTGTCTGTTCACTCTAATGATAGTTTCCTTGGATGTGCAGAAGCTTTTTAATTTGATCAGGTCTCATATGTTTATTTTTGTTGTTGCTGTGATTGCTTTGGGGGTCTTCTTCGTAAATTCTTTGCCTAGGCCAATGTCTGAAAGAGTCTTCCCAACGTTTTCTTCCAGAATTCTTAAGGTTTCACACTTTAGGTTTAAGTCTGTTATCCAGGCCAGTGCAGTGCCTCACACCTGTAATCCTAGGAGGGCCGAGGTGGGAAGATCGATTGACGTCAGGAGTTTGAGACCAGCCTGAGCAAGAGCGACACCCCATCTCTGTTTTATAAATAAAGAAGAATTATTGTAAATTAAATTAAAAATATATATAAGTCTTTTGTCCATCGTGAGTTGATTTTTGTGAGAGGTGGGCATCTAGTTTCAATCTTCTGCGTGTGGATATCCAGTTTTGCCAGCACCACTTATTGAATAGAGATTCTTTTCCCCAATGTATATTTTTGTCTGCTTTGTTGAAGATTAGATGACTATATGAGGATGGTTTTATATCTTGGATCTCAATCCTATTCTGAAGGTCCGTATCTCTGTTCTTGCACCACTATGATGCTGTTCTGGTTACTATAGCCTTGGAGTTAAGTTTGAAGTTTGGGAGACTGATGTCTCCGAATTTGTTCTTTTTGCTTAAAATCGCTTTGGCTATATGAGGTCTTCTCTGGTTCCAGACGAAGCGTAGAATTATTTTTTCTAAATTTGTAAAGAATGATGGTAGTATTTTGATAGGGATTGCATTAATTCTGTAGATTACATAGTATGGACATTTTAACAATATTGATTCTATCAATCTATGAACATGGCAGGGCTTTCCATCTATTTAGATCTTCTACACCTTCTTTCTCAGTGTTTTGTAGTTCTCCCTGTATATGTCTCTCACCTTCTTTGTTAAATATATTCCTAAATATTTAATTTTCTTTGATGCTATTATGAAATGTGTTGTGTCTTTGATTTGAATTTTGCTTGACTATTACTGGCATATAGGAATGCCACTGATTTGTGTGCATTAATTTTGTATCCTGAGACTTTACTGAATTCATTTATCAATTCCAGAAGTCTGTTGGCTGAATCCTTGGGATTTTCTGGATATAATAGCCTCCTTTCTTGGATGTTATATTGTTAGCTTATCTGAAATAGGATTTTCACTGGTTTTGTATAATAAAGGAGCCATTGTATGTTTGTTCTAGAGAAAAGTTGTTAAACCTTGAGTGTTAGAAGTGTAGCATGTTTGTGAGTTTAGAATATTTGTACTTGAGGCTATGGGAAAAGTAAGAAGTAAGATATGATACATAGCCTAAGAACTCTTTCTTCACTTTGCTTCCAGTAGCCAGTACAGTGGGTAGCACATGGTAATAATATTGGTTCACATTTATCCTAAATTTATCCTGAATTTACTGTGCTAGTTACTCTTCTAAGCCCTTTAGAAGTATTTATTTTTTCTTTAGCAACCATCTAAAGTAGTTTTTATTATTGACCTAATTTTATACATCAAGGAAATTAAGACCCAGAGAAGTAAAGTAACTTGTTCAAGATCACATGGCTTATAAGTGGCAGAGCCAGAATTTGAACCTAGGTTTTGTGACTACATTGTCTCTCCATGTCCACTCAACATTTTTGACTGGAAGTGGTGCAAAGGTCACTTCCTAAAAGAAACCTTCCCTGACAATTGCCCTGCCATGTCCCCCTCCGAGGCAGTTAGTCAGTCTATTTTGTTCTAGAACTTTGAATCAGTTAGAATAAAGCTTGTCTGACCACTGATGGCTCATGCCTGTAATCCCAGCACTTTGGGAGACTGAGATGGGAGGATCACTTGAGGCCTGGAGTTCGAGACCAACCTGGGCAACACAGCAAGACTTCATCTCTTTAAAAAATTAAAAAATTAGCCAGGCATGGTGGCACAGGCGTGTAGTCCTAGCTACTCAGGAGGCTCAGATGAGAGGTTCACTTCACTTGAACCCAGGAGTTGGAGGCTACAGTGAGCTATGATAATGCCACTGTACTCTAGCCTGGGTGACAGCACCAGATCTTATCTCCAAAATAAAAAAAGCTTGTCTACTTTTTACAAAATATAGAATGGATCTCTTTGGCTGCAAAATTTGGTTGTGATGCTCTTTTATCTTCTAGTGAAAGGCAAAGAACAAGAGAAGACCTCAGATGTCAAGTCCATTAAAGGTGAGTTCAGTGGAATTCTACTGTATTAAAAAGTGATGTGAGGTGGGGCGTGGTGGCTCATGCCTGAAATCCTAACACTCTGGGAGGCAGGAGGATAGCCTGAAGTCAGGAGTTAGAGACCAGCCTGAACAAGAGTGAGATCCCACCTCTGCTAAAAACAGAAAAAATTAGGTGGGTGTGGTGTCCCGCACCTGTTGTCCCAGCTACTTAGGAGGCTACTGAGGCAGGAGGATCACTAGAGCCCAGGAGTTTGAGGTTGCTCTGAGCTAGGCTGACACCACTGCATTTGCCTGGGCCACGGTGTGAGACTGTGTCTCAAAAAAAATAAATAAAAATTTAAAATAAAAGTGATGTGCTTTGCATTTACAAGCTCTTTTTTTTTTTTTTTATTTTGGCATATTATGGGGGTACAGATTTTAAGGTTTCAATAAATGCCCATTTCCCCCCCATTTACAAGCTCTTTAACCCTGTTATCATCTCTCTTCTTTTGGTATTAATCATTTCTGCCTTATTTTATAATTATTTTTTATTGTGACTTCTCTCTTTAACCTGTATATCCTTTAATACCTAGCACGTAATAGGGTTTCAATGAGCCTAGTGTGAGGTGGCTGTCCCAGTGATTACAGTGAATCAGTGCCTTTATTAATCACACATTGGATTGTTCTCTAAAAGCAATTATTTGACTCTATTTAATAAGGCAGACAATGAAGAATTCTCACCTGAGCAGCCTTTCAGCTATGGGGAAGTACTGCCACTTACAAGGCTTGGTTTTCTGTCCTTTATCCAGAAGTATGGGTGATTACAATTTTCATTTCTTGTTACTTTGAATGAGTAACCTTAATTTATAATTTATTTAGAGTGCTTTGTTAGGATCAATACATTGTCGTTATTTATAGGTTAGAGCATGCTTTTCTTAGATTGTAATCTCTATTGAATTTCTGACTGATTTCATTATGTCCAGTATACAGAGATTGGAATGAGAAAATCATAATGGAAATTGTTTCCATACTCATTTCATAAATATTTATTTACATAAAATCTGTAGATTGCTGCTTATTTAGATTTTTATTTCTGATGTATGTATGTTATATTGCTAGCATTGAGTATTGATTCTGTATGCTCAGTTTGCTAGAGGGAGACTATAATTTATGAGATTTTTAAATTTAGGGGGAAAGTAGATAATTTACAGCCTGTTGTCCTCTTACTTCTGATAACTTAAAGCCCGTTGGGTTTCACATTAGTTGAAACTGCCTTGGCATTGATAAAGGCTTAAAACCCTTGGCAAACAGAAGTCTATGAAGACTAGATCTGATTGCAGAAGAAAGAAGGAAATCTGATGTTTTAGGTAGTCAGAAGAGCAGTCTTCCACTTTAAACTTTGCCCCTAATAGTATGACCTTGAGAAGTCATTTGACTTTCTTCAGGTTCTTCATTTATAGAATGATGGGATGGGCCTACCTAATTTCTAAATCACTACCAGGCTAAAAAATTCCGTGCTTATACACTGTTTATGACAGTACATCATCTGTGCTTAGCATTTGTTGACTTAACCTTAGGATAGTACAGCAGCAATACAGAAGTAAGCCCTCAAGAAGTTTGCAGTCTGGTTAGAAAGACAAACTTAAACACACAACAGTAGCAAATAAATCAAAATAATAATGGTTATCATTTATGGAATACTTCTTCTGTTCTAGGCATTAGACACAACTGTGACTATAACAGTGAACAAAAAATACTTGAATCCTGCCCTAATTGAACTTACACATTGGTAGAGGAGAAGATCATTAATTGTAATTCTATAGGTAGCTTGGGCTAGATTGCTAGTGATAGAAATAAAGAGATCTGGATGGATTTAAAAAAAAATTAGGAGGTGAAATGGATAGAACTTTATTATTGATTAAATATGAAGTAAGAGGGAGAGAAATATTTAATGTTTATACCTACTTTCTGGCTTGCTCAACAGAATCAAGCTGGGAAATATGTTCAATTTTGGTATATTGGGTGTGAAGTGCTTTTGAGTCTTTCACTTCCATATTTTATCTTATACACACAGTAATTCTAGGGTCTGAGATTTTAACCCAAGGTAAGAAAGTGATGTTTTAGAGTCTAGTAGACCTAGGTTGAAACCCTTCTTATTGAAATGGGTCTTTTCTAGCTCATTGACCTAGAACAAAGCATTTAACTTTTTTTCACTTGTGTCCTCATCTCTAAAATGAGGAAAGTATGGTCTTTCAGGATTGAGAACTAAATAAAGTCCAAAAAAAAAAAAAAAGTACACAGAGAAACTAGTATAGTGTATGGTATATGTTAATACTAGGTACTCCATTGGTAGTTACTATTAACTAGTTTTAACATAGATAGACTCTCAAAACGTTGCATTAGTTAAATTAAGTGAAGTATTGCAGGGAATTCAGAGGAATTTGAAATCAGCAAATGATTTCTGAAGTTTAGGAAAGACTTCATGAAATGAGACTTGCCCTTTATAAAAGGTAAAGAATAAGAAGGATTTGAATGAAAGAGGAGATTCTTTCTCTTTTTTTCCCTACCAAGACAGCTTATTTCTTTGAATATATATTGGGCAGAGGGACCATCAGATAAGTAAAGAGAAATTTTTTCAGAAAGATTGAGATGAGGTCATAGAGGATTATGAAGACCAGAAAAGAGAGTTGAGACAGAATACAGGGAGCCACTATAGGCTTTGGAACAGGGTCTTGGTGTTATAAGTGTGGTGTTTAATGAAAGGTTAATCTGGAGTTTTGTAGATTTGTGGATTGGAGATCCTAGAAGTTCTTTTGTTGTAACACAGAAAGACCTGTACTAAGGGTGTGGTGTTGAAAATATACAGGTGAGTAAATGTTTAAACATCTTGAAGGAAAAGTCAACTGATCTTGGTGAGTAAACAGATGTAGTGAAAAAGCAGGGAGCAAGATTTTGAGCTTTGGAGATTGGTGGATTGAACAGAGACAGGGAAATTGAGAAGGAGAAGTAGTTTAGAAGATGATGTTTAAGTTTGAAGTTTAGGCAAATTGGGCTTGAGAAGGTAAAGCCAAAGTGGGAATAATTAATAATTAGAGATACAAGACCAAAGCCCAGGTCACAGGGCAGGTCTGAGATATAGGTCAAGCATTTTTCATCTGTTCTGCAGAGGTGGGCCCTAGGAGCTGTTGCCAAGAGGGTCCACGCTGAGGGTATGAGTAAGAGTTTTCTCTTGAATTAGCCAGGGTTACTCAGGTTTTATCTATTTTGCAGATATATCAGGGTCTGCATTTTGTTAAGTTCATTTGTGGGAGGAAGAAAAGTAGGTTACAGCTGGAAAAAAAAGGTTTGAAAAGTATTGATGTAGTAATAATTGGAGGTTTGAGAATAAATGTGCTTTCTAGCAGATAGAATAAAAGAAGAAAGACAGCCTCAGGAAGAAGAGGAGTCAAGGAAGGAGACCACATATGATGCAGTGGGCATTTATAATAAATGTGTACTAAAAGAATGAGAGGGGAGCCAGGTATCGTGGCTTGTACCTTTAATTTTAGGGACTTGGGAGGCTGAGGTGGGGAGGATTGCTTGAGGCCAGGAGTTTGAGACCAACCTGGTCAGCATAGCAAGACTCTATCTCTAAATCAATCAATCAATCTATCTATCTCAGCATGGCTGCTTTTTTAAAAAAAAAAATTAAAAAAAGAATGAGAAGGATGAGCAGATGGAAGAAATTAGGAGAGTATAATACTGTGGAGACCAACAGAAGATAGAGTATCAGGAATAAGTGGTAAAAATAAGTTGCTAGTTCTAACAGAGAAGTTAAGAGGGGGAACCCTTGTACAAAGGAATTAATTGTATTTTACATTATTATATAAAATATAATTAAGGCAATTTTGAGTTATAAATAATATTAGGTGTTTCCAGTTTTCTGCCACTTAAGTTACTTTTCCTCTTAAGTATTTTTTATTAAGTATTTTTTGTTGAGTATGCTGACTTAAGAGAAATGTTACAAAATTTAATTTTCAAAGTTCTCTGAAAGTCTTCTTGTGAGAGTTTTATACTATGAAATTGTGTTTAATTCTTAACAATTTTTTAAAAAATTACAGCTTCAATATCTGTACATTCCCCACAAAAGAACACTAAAAATCATGCGTTGCTGGAGGCTGCAGGACCAAGTCATGTTGCAATCAATGCCATTTCTGCCAATATGGACTCCTTTTCAAGTAGTAGGACGGCAACACTTAAGAAGCAGCCAAGCCACATGGAAGCCGCTCATTTTGGTGACCTGGGTAAGTATCACATTTTGTTAACTTTTAGTAAGAGAAAGTATTTGAGTATAATACGATATGTGAAACTCCTGTTACAGGATACTGAACTATATAATTGGAAGGGGCTTTGAAAAATGTATTTAAAGTGAAATAACAGCAACAAGTATAATGAATGGTGCTGTATCATATCACTATAAATATATAAAGCATGCCCAGTAGCAAAATGAGCAATTTCCAGAAGAAAAAATACATTTGATCACTAAACATAAATATATGAAAATGATGTCTCACTTCACTATTACTGAGGGAAGCGCAAATTAAAATAATGAGTTAATGATCCCCTAACACATTAGCATATATTTAAAGTTTGATGATTTGAATGTTAGTGAAGATGCAAGGAAATGACCACTCCCACTTAGTGATAATAAAAATTGGTGAAGACTTTCTGGAAAGCAGTTTATAAGTATTTATCAAAATATAAAATATGCATGCCATTTAAGCAAAACTTCTCTTTCTAAGACCTATCCCTCAGAAAGAAGCACCTGTATGCACAAAGTTGCATATATAATAAGTATGTGTAAGGCTAATCATTATAGTATTTGTGATAGCAAAAAATTAGGAACAACATATCAATATCTGTTAATAGAAAAATAGTCAAATTGTGTACTCATACTCTAGAGTACAACATAACCATTTAAAAATCTAAAGACTTGGCAAAATGTCTAAGACATTTGTTAAAGTGAAAAAAGCAAGTCACATAGCAGTATGTATGGTAAGATCCATTATGTTAAAATAACTTTCCCCTTCTGAGTATTTGTTACCCAGATTTCTGCACTTATAAAAATTGCATATCATGTTGTCAAAAACTGAGGAAAAATCCATGGATGAATTGACTTCTAATAAAATTAGTTCCTCTTTTGACATCTCTCGCTGCTTAGCATTTGTGTATATTCAAAGCCAGGGTGTTAGTGTCTTCATGGGTCATACTTAGCAACGCACTGCAAACACAATGCGTATAGGTCCCAAAGTAAAATTGTAGGTTTTACTGGATCACTCATACGTTGCTGGTAGGAATATAAAATGGTATAGCCACTCTGAAAGAAAGTTTGGCAGTTTCTTATAAAGCTAAACATGCAATTACCATGTGACCCAGCAATTGAACTCTCAGACATTTCTCCAAGAGAAATGAAGACTTTATGTTCACACAGAAACCTGTACACAAATGTTCAGAGCAGCTTAATAGTGAAAAATTGGATGTCCTTTGACAGGTAGATGAATTGGTACATCCATGCCATGGAATATTACCCAGCAATAAAAAGGAACAAACTATTGATACACACAACCCATTGGGATGAATCTCAAGGGAATTATGCTGAGAGACAAAAGCCAATCCCAAAAGGTTACATACAGTATAATTCCATTTGTATAGCATTCTTGAAATGACAAAATTAGGAAATGAACAGGTTAGTGTTTGCCAGATGTTAGGGACAGGAAGGTGAGAGGGGTAGGTGGGTGTGTTTATAGAGGGACAACATGAGGGATCCTGTGGTGTTAAAATGGTTCTGTATCTTGGCAGCAGATACATGAATTCTACTTATGATAAAATTGCATAGAACTAAAAATAGACACACACAAATGAGTACAGGTAAAACTGGGGAAATCTGAATAAGATTGGTGAATTGTTTCATTGTCAATATGGGGGGGGTGATATTGTACTATAGTTTTGTAAGATGTTGCCATGGGGGGAACCAAAGGGTACAGGGAATCTCTCTGTGTTATTTCTTACAACTACATGTGAATCTACCATTATTTCAAAGAGTTTAATTAAAAGAAATTGTAATTTTTGCAAAAGGTCAGGATTTCGTCAAGTTCACGAAGTGATGTTGATGATGATGGACTAGTTAACATTGACAATAAGATGGTCAGTGAGAATGATGACACATGAAGTGCTTCAAAAGAAAATGATCTGAATATCAAAGGATTAAGAAAAGCCCTTTTAAAAAATTGATGAAACCCTCAGTTAGTTTTATAAAAATGATCCTCTTTATGTTCATACTATTAATGCCAAAAGTTTTTTTGATTTTGTTTGTTTATGTAATACTGAGCTTGTGATTATAATTATAACCTAAGTTTAGTTAAATATAAAGTATAAATTTTTTAATTAATTTCATTTTTTAAGATAAATTCCCAATGTTGCTCTTTATTATTAATAATGCTGAGAGTTCATAACATCTTTGTAGTTTAATCTACACATCCACGATTTTTCCTCAGCATAAGTTCTAGCAAGTGGAGTTACTGGATTGAAAATCATGCCGTTTGTTAAGACTTTGCGTTTGTTCCTGAGTGCTTCTCAAAAAAGGTTTTGCCAGTTTGCATTCTTATCACACGTGGATGAAGTGTTGCCTGTTTCTCTTTTCCCTTGTTAGTGCTTGTTATTTTTTGACAAACTGTTTTCCTGTTTTGACAGGCAAAAATATCATCTTGTATTGATTTGCTTTTCTGGGATTTTTAATGAGGTAGAATATTTTTCATGGCTCATTTTTTTTCTTTGAGACTAATATCATAAGATTTTTTTTTCTTAAGAATTTACATGGTATGAATTTCCATTGAAAGGGATATATCTACCTGTTGGGTACAATGAACACTATTGGGTGATGGGTACACTAAAAGTCCAGACTTGAGCATTCTAAAAGGTAGCCATGTAACAAAAACATTTGTACCTCTTTAATATTTTGAAATAAAGATGTAAGTATTAATTGAGTAACAAAGAACTTTTTAATAATTTGGATATGTTTTGAACAGGTGTTCCTTTACTTTGTTCAGAAACCAAAACCATAGTATTTCTAGTTTTATATTCATTTTAATTAATAGGAAGTAAACTTTATTCAAGACCTCTGGTACCAGTGTTTCTAAAGGTGATTGGTTAGTCTGTCAATTTGAAATTATTTGTTACTGAACTAATTCTTTTGCTCTGTCTTTTAGGCAGATCTTGTCTGGACTACCAGACTCAAGAGACCAAATCAAGTCTTTCAAAGACCCTTGAACAAGTCTTGCATGATACTGTTGTCCTTCCTTATTTCATTCAATTCATGGAACTTCGGAGAATGGAGCATTTGGTTAAATTTTGGTTAGAGGCCGAAAGTTTTCACTCTACAACTTGGTCACGAATAAGAGCACATAGTCTGAACACGGTGAAGCAGAGCTCACTGGCTGAGCCTGTCTCTCCATCTAAAAAGCACGAAACTACAGCCTCTTTTGTAACCGAGTCTCTTGATAAGAGATTGGAAGATTCTAGCTCAGCCCAATTGCTTATGACTCAATCAGAAGGAATTGACAGGAATAATAGAACTAACAACACTCAGAATTACTTGCTGCTTTCCCAGGAATGTGACAGTGCCCATTCTCTCCATCTTGAAATGGCCAGAGCAGGAACTCATCAAGTTTCCATGGACACCCACGAATCCTCCTCCAGATTTATAGTAGCCAGTAGAAATAATCCCGCTTCTCCACTAAAGGAGTTATCAGGAAAACTAATGAAAAGTAAGTATGTGATTTTCTTGTGTTTCTCTCTCTCTCTCTTTTTAATTCACAAAGCAGAACTTAAGATGAGGAATAAAAGGATTGGAATAGTTTCTTTTCTCCCCTAATTGCCTATAAATTTGGGTGGATTTGGAGAGTGAAGTGGAGTTAGATCAGGGTATGAAAAAGGATCAGGAGAGATATCTAGTGGGACCTATCTTCTAAGAAGTATGTAAGCAGAATTAACAAATGAATAAGGATCATTGTCTCACCTTTCCTTTCCACAGATTTTGAAACCATTATCCAGATAGCCTTATTTCCTCCCTGTCTCACTCTTAATTTTATTGCTTGCAGATAAATTTTTCTATTTTTTAAATTGCTAGTAGGCGACACTGAGTTCTGTTCTCAGTGCATGTTTGGGTTTTATTTAATAGTCACAACATCTCTGTGATGTAGAGGTGCTATTACCACATTTTACCATGAGAAAACCATGGCTTAGAAAGGTTAAGTAACTTGTACAGTAAGTGTGGAGCTAGAATTAAATCCCAAGCATTTTGATAACAGTATCTCTTTTCTTTTCTATTAGTTTAGAAATTAAATGCTCTTACTTCTTAATTATCACCTTTTGGAATTTTAAATAAATAGCGTCCATGTTTTTCTTCTTCTCTTTAATCTTGTCTATACTTTGAATCTTAAAGGGCTAGTGATTTCTTTAGATCTTTTAGTTCATTGATTCTCTCTAAAAATGAGTCTCATCTGCTACTGGATCAATTTTTAGCATGTTATTTTCATCTTAATATTGTAAGTCAGGCATGGTGGCAGGAGGTGGGAGGATCACTTGAGCTCACGCGTTCAAGACCATCCTGGGCAACATAGCAAGACACCAGCTCAAAAAAACAAAGTTACTGAATCTTTCATTTCTAAAAATTGTTTTTTCTTTCAAATTTGCTTGATCATTTTTCATAGTTTCTTGTTCCTTACACCCTTTGTCTCATCTTTTATTTCTTTAAATTTATTGAACATATATACATTGTCTGATAATTTCATTATGTATAGCTTTTGTGGATCTGATTCAGCATTTCTTTGTTTCTTCAGATTCACACTCTTGGTGGCCTGTGATTTTAAGTGATTTTTGGCTGTCAATATGTTTCTTGGACTTTATCTGTGGGATTCATTAGGTACTCTATTTAAGTTATTTCAGGAACATTTGCATTTGCTTTTGCCATGTCCTTGGTTCTGCTTTTCACTACCTGCCTGGCACTACTTAAAATGAAATTTTTGCCTTGGGTACTGATACTAAACCTATATGAGTACAGGCTTGTACTCACTGTAGAAATATGATTGTGTTTAATTATGTGGTATTGTCCCAGATGCTGCTGGGGTATTAATATGCTATCTGTTAAACTTAGGGTGTTACCTCTGTACAAACCTCCAAAATTCTGAATTCCAAATTATTACCGGCCCCAAATGTTTCATATAAGGGAACTGCCTGTACTTGTTTCTGCCCCCCACTGTTTTCCTTACTTTACTACAAGCTCTAATAGGCCAGGCTCGGTTGCTCACGCCTGTAATCCTGGCACTCTGGGAGGCCGAGGCAGGCAGATTGCTCGAGGTCAGGAGTTCAAAACCAGCCTGAGCAAGAGCGAGACCCCGTCTCTACTATAAATAGGAATTAATTGGCCAACTAATATATCTAGAAAAAATTAGCCGGGCATGGTGGCGCATGTCTGTAGTCCCAGCTATTTGGGAGGCTGAGGCAGGAGGATTGCTTGAGCCCAGGAGTTTGAGGTTGCTGTGAGCTAGGCTGATGCCACAGTACTCACTCTAGCCTGGGCAACAGAGCGAGACTCTGTCTCAAAAAAAACCTCTAATATACTTTCTTTTTTTTAATTAATTTTTTTTTTTTTTTTGTAACAGGGTGTTACTCTGTTCCCCAGGCTGGAGTGCAGTGGCATAATCATGGCTTACTGCAGCCTTGAACTCTTGGGCGCAAGCAATCCTTTTGCCTCAGCCTTGCAAGTAGCTAGGACTACAGGCATGTATCACCACAACCAGCTAATTTTTTAATTTTTTGTGGAGGCAGGGTCCCACTCTGTTACCTAGGCTGGTCTCTATAACTCCTAGCCTCAAGCAATCCTCCAGCCTTGGCCTCCAAAGTGCTGGGATTATAGGCATGAGCCATGGTGCCTGGCAACAAGTTCCAGTATACTTTGGAAAAGCATTTTGAGGGAACTCAGTATTAGGAAGAGTTTCTTTGAACATTTAGTGTGGGCTATATCTGGAAATGGAAGTCTGAAGTCTGTTTCTTTAATTGTAATATACTTTATTGTCTTTGCTTTGGTGGTAATTTATTTTAATAAAAAATAGAAATAGTGTAGTAATTAAAAGAGTACTATGATCCTTTTGTAGTTCATAAGCGTGATGATTGGGTTTTCACGCGCGTGCGTGAGATGTGCCTCCCTCAAACCTTGTTACGACATCGGCACATTACCCGTCTGACGTGAAAAAAAAAAAAAAAAGAAAAAAAAAAAAAAAGAGTACTAGTTATTTTCCTTTTTCATTAATATATTTAAAATGTGTAAATAGTTAAATTTGACCTTTTAAAATGTATGCCTGTATGAGTTTTAACACAGAGATAGATTCCTATAACTGTTACCATATTCAAGATAAACAACAGTTAGTTCTATCACCTTTGTAGTCAAACCCTCCTCCATCCCATTACTTGTCAACCACTGATCTGTCTCCACCTCTATAGTTTTGTCTTTTTTTGAGTGACATGTAAGTGAATTTATACAGTATATAACCTTTGAGACTATCTTCTTTCACTCAGCACTGTAGCTTTGAAGTACTATCTTCTTTCACTCAGCACTATAGCTTTGAAGTTCATCTGTGCTATTGATTTTACCTATTGATAAAATCTATCCATTGTTATCTATTGTTCATTCCTTTTTGTTGCTATGTCATATTCCCTTGTGTGTGTGGACTATCCATTCACCTATTGGAGAATATTTGGATTGTTTTGAGTTGTTCACGATGATAAACAATTGTGTACAGGTTTTTGTGTGGACATAAATTTTTATTCCTCTAGGGTAAATACCTAGTAGCGGCTTTGCTGGATTATATGGTAAATGTGTACATAATTATATAAGACACTGCTAGACTTTTAGAGTGCACCATTTTGCATTCCTACCAGTAATATATCAGAGTTCTAGTGGCGTCATGTTCTCACTAACACTTGTTATAGTCAGTTTTTGTTTTTTGGGGATTTTTTTAGCCATTCTAATAGATGTGTAGTGGTATCTCATTGTGGTTTTAGAATGTACTGCCTTTACATTTCCCTAAATGGCTAATGATTTTGGGTGTTTTTTTCATGTGTGTATTATCTGTATATTTACTTTGGTCAGTTCACATTTCCCCCCCATAATTTATTGGATGATCTGTTTCCTTATTGTTGAATTTTGACATTCATATATTCTAAATGTAACCTTTCTTGGCTATGTGATTTGCAAATGTTTGCTCCTAGGTTATAGTTTGACTTTTTATCAGTGTCTTTTGCAGAGCAAAATGGCTTTGTTTAAAAATTAAGTCTAATTTTTTTGATTAAGTCCAACCTTTTATGGATTGATTGTGTTTTCAGAGTCATATCTAAGAGCCCTTTGCCTCATAAACAGGTCATGACGATTTTTTCATATGTTTTCTTCTAAAGTATTATGGTTTTGTACTTTACATTTATTAAAAGATATATGATCTTTTTTGAGTTACAAGGTATGAGAGTTAGGTCAAGTTTTTGGTTTTGTTTTTTGTTGTTGTTTACTTTTACATATGAATATCCAATTGTTCTAACACCATTTATTGAAAAGACTACCTTCACTGAATTGCCTTTTCACCTTAGCCATATTTGCCTATTTCTGGACTTTTTGTTCTCTTCTGTTGATGTATGTGTTTATTCCTTTATTACTACCACTCTTTTGATTATTATAGCTTTGTATTCTAGTAAGTGTTAAAACTGGGTAGTATGAGTCTTCCAAGTTTTTTTTTCAATTTTGTTTTGAGTGTTTCAGTTTTGGTCCCCCTACCCCCATAAATTTTAGAATAATTTTGTCTACATCTACAAAACACCCTGTCGGAATTTTTATTAGAGTTGCATTCAATCTGTAACTTAGTTTGGGAAACATTTACATCTTAATTATTAATATATTGAGTCTTAGAATCCATGTATGAGGTATGTCTCTCTATTTCATAGGTCTTTAATTTCTTTATCAGCATTGTATGGTTTTCAGCATACAGATCCTTCATATGTTTTGATAGATTTATATCTGAGTATTTCTCCTTTTTTCTTTTTGGTGCTGTTGTGAATGGTATTATCTTAAAAAATTTGTTTCTAGTTTTTCCATGGCTTGTGTATAAAATGTGATTTAGATATATATAGATATATATTTTAATGACACATTGTCTTGCTCTTTCATCCTGGACTAGAGTGCAGTGGCATCATCATAGCTCACTGCAACCTCAAACTCCTGGGCTAAAGTGGACCCTCCTGCCTCAGCTTCCTAAGTAGCTGATATTAAGGCGTGAGCCACCACACCTTTATATGTTGACCTTGTATTCTGTGACCTTACTAAACTTATTTATTTTTAGAAGCTTTTTTGCAGATTGCTTGAGATTTTCTATATGGATAATAATGTTATCTGTGAATAGGAATGGGGACAGTTTTATTTCTTTCTAGTCTTTGTTTTTTCTTTTTCGTGCCTTATTCCACCGGCTAGGACTTCCAGTACCACGTTGATTAGGAGTGGTGAGAATGGATATTCTTGTTTCTGATCTTAGAGGGAAAGTATTCATTCTTTTACCATGAAGTATGAAATTAGCTATAGATTTTTTGTATTAATAAATGCACTTTATGAAGTTGATGGTTTCCTTCTCTTGCTAGTGTGCTAAAAATTGTTGTTTTGAATCATGAATGGGTGTTGACTTTTGTCAGATTGTTTTCTGTAGTCATTTGATATGACTGTGGTTTTGCTTCTTTTGTCTGTTAATATAATGGATTGCATTGATTGATTTTTGAATATTGAATCGGTGTTACATACTTAGGATAAGCTCCACTTGGCTGTGGCGTATTATTTTTTTTAAATGTTGCTGGACTTTGATTTCCTGATATTTTGTGTGCATTTTTCAGTGTCTTGTACTGCCTTTGTCTGATTTTGATATCAGTGTAATGCTGGCCTCATAAGATTGAGTTGGGAAGTTTTTCTTCTTCCATTATCTGGAAGAGATTGTGTGGAATTGGTTTCATTTCTTTAAATGTTTGGTAGAGTTTGCAAGTGATGCCATCTGGGCCTAGAGTTTTCTTTTTCAGAATATTTTATACTGTGAATTCAGTTTCTTTACTAGATACAGGAATATTTATTTCTTTTTGAGTGTTTTTTTTTACTCTAGTTTATGGCTTTCAAGGAATTAATAATACTTCCATTGAGTTGTAAAACTTATGGGTATATAATTATTTATAGCATTCCCTTATTATCTTTTACTCTTATTTGTAGTGTTATCCCTGTTTTATTCCTGGTGTTGGTAATTATGTCTTTTTTCTTTGTTAAAATTTGTGGGAGTTTATCAAAAAAACCAACTTTTAGTTGTATTTTTCTCTGTTTTCTATTTCTATTTTGATTTTCTGCTCTTATTTCTTTATTGCTCCTTGCTTTGGGTTTATTTTACTCTTTTTTTTCTTGTCTCTTCAGATGGAAACTTAGCTGATTTCAGACCTTTCTTTTCAAAGATAAGCATTTAATGCTGTAAATTTCCTCCTAACTACTGCTTTAGCAACATCTCCACAAATTCTTATATTTCCAATTGAGCAAAAATGAAATGTTCTAATTTCCCTTGAGGCTTTTTCTTTTGCTCGTGGTTTATTTAGAAGTATTTAGTTTGATTTCTGAATATTGAAATTCAAGATAGTTTCTAAATGGAGATTTTTTTTTTTCTGTTATCTTTCTACTATTGATTTCTCATTTAGTTATATTATGGTCAGAGCACATATTTTGAATTATTTCAATTGTTTTAAATGTGTTAATTTTTTAAAATTACCTTTAAATTACCTACATCATAATGTATTTTGGTCAGTATCTCATGTTCAATCTGCTGTTGGACAGTTTTCTATAATTATCAATTAGATTCATTTGATTGATGGTGTTCAGTTTTTCTATATCCTTGCTGATATTTTATATGCAATCATATTACTCTATTACTGAGGGAAGAGTGTTGAAGTTTTCAACTATAATTGTGAGTTTTTCCAATTCTACTTTGAGCTCTATCCATTTTTGATTCATGTATTTTGAGGCTTTATTGTTAGATTTAGAATTTATTTTATTGTTTAGAATTTATTTTATTGTTAGATTTAGAATCATATCTTCTTGGTGAATTGCCTCTTTTATCATGTAGAAGTCCTTCTTTATGGTAATTTGCCTTGTTTTGAAGTGAGAAATATCTGTTGTCTGATTCATATAGATACTCTCTAGCATTCATTTGATTAGTGATTACATAGCATATCATTTTTCATTCCTTTACTTTTTTTTTTAATTATTTTTTTTATTTTGGCATATTATGGGGGTACAGATTTTAAGGTTTCAATAAATGCCCATTTCCCCCCTCCCCCCAAAAGTCTGAGTCTCCATTATGACCATCCCCCAGATGGTGCACATCTCACTCACTATGTATGTATATACCCGCCCCCCTCCCCCCTCCCACCTGCCCAATACCCTATTACTGTAGCACCTATGTGTCCACTTAGGTGCTACTCAGTTAATACCAGTTTGCTGGAGAATATATCTGGTGCTTGTTTTTCCATTCTTGGGATACTTCACTTAGTAGTATGGGTTCCAGCTCTAACCAGGAAAATATAAGGTGTGCTATATCACCATTGTTTCTTAGAGCTGAATAGTACTCCATGGTGTACATATACCACATTTTATTAATCCATTCTTTGATTGATGGGCACTTGGGCTGTTTCCACAGCCTTGCAATTATGAATTGTGCTGCTATAAACATTCGAGTGCAGGTGTCTTTTTTGTAGTGTCACTGGATCATTTGGGTAGATGCCCAGCAATGGGATTGCTGGATCAAATGGTAGATTCACTTGTATCGCTTTAAGGTATCTCCATATTGCTTTCCACAGAGGTTGAACTAGTTTGCAGTCCCACCAGCAGTGTAGGAGTGTTCCTCTCTCTCCGCAACCACGCCAGCATTTATTGTTTGGAGATTTTTTGATAAAGGCCATTCTCACTGGGGTTAAGTGATATCTCATTGTGGTTTTGATTTGCATTTCCCTGATGATTAGAGATGTTGAGCATTTCTTCATATGTTTGTTGGCCATTCTTCTGTCTTCTTTAGAAAAATTTCTGTTCAAGTCCTTTGCCCACTTTTTAATGGGGTTATTTGATTTTTTCTTCCTAATTTTCGTGAGTTCTAAGTATCATTCCTTTACTTTTAACCTACCTTTATAATTTTATGTAAAGGGGGTTTCTTAGCTTGGCACAGTGGTGTGTGCCTGTAGTCCCAGCTATTTGGGAGGCTGAGATAGGAGGATATCTTGAGCTCAGGAGTTCCAGGCTGCAGTGAGCTATGATTGTGCCACTTTTCTCCAGCCTGGGAACAAAGTGAGATCTGTCTCTTAAAAAAAAAAAAATAAATAAATATAAATGTGTGTGTTTTCAATGTAAGTAGATGACAACTATAATATATAAATGGAAAGTAAAGGAATCTATATGGTAGTACATTTTCTACATTCTATTCAAAGTGATACTTTGAATTCTACATTCTATTCAAAAGTAGAGTTTCTTGTAGGCAGCATATAGTGTCATTTTATCCATTCTGACAATCTCTCTTTTGTTGGTAGATAAAATTATTTCAATATAAATTTTTTTTTGTTGCCTGGGCTAGAGTGCCATGGTGTCAGCCTAGCTCACAGCAACCGCAAACTCCTGGGCTCTAGTGATCCTCCTGCCTCAGCCTCCTGGGTAGCTGGGACTACAGGCACACATAGCCATGCCCGGCTAATTTTTTCTATTTTTAGTTGTTTGGCTAATTTTTTTCTATTTATAGTCGAGAAGGGGTCTCACTCTTGCTCAAGCTGGTCTCGAACTCCTGAGCTCAGCCTCAGGCTCCCAGAGTGCTAGGATTATAGGCATGAGCCACTGCACCCAGTCCAATATAAATTTTAATATAATTATTTACATTAAAAATAATTATTACAATGTGATTATATTATGTTTAAATATAATTACTGGTATTAATATAATTAAATGTAATTATTAATATTTTGCATTTGGGTCTGCCACTTTATTATTTGTTTTTTTTTTTGTTCCCTCTGTTTCTCATTTCTTGACTTCCCCATTTCTGCTTTCTTTTGGATTGGTTGAATTATTTTAGAATTTATTTATTGGGTTCTTGATTGTGTCTCTTTATATAGGAATTTTTGTGCCTTCTCTCAGGATTACAGTATACATACTTTTCATAATGTACTTAAAATTAACATTTTATCACTTTGAGTAGAATGTAGAAAATGTACTACCATAAAGATTCCTTTACTTTCCACTTATATATTATAGTTGTCATCTACTTACATTGAAAACCCCATCAGACAATATTACAATTTTGCTTTCAACTGTCATATATAATTTAAAGAACTTGAGAAAAATTATCTATTATATTTACCTAAATATTTGCCATATGTATTGCTACTCCTTCATTCCTGAAGTTCTGTTATCATTTCTGGGATCATTTCACTTGTGTCTCAAGAATTTTCTTAGAGAAGGTCTGCTGTCAAAGAATTCTCTCATTTAACCTTCACTGGAGAATCTCTTTATTTTGCTTTTATTCCTGAAGGAATTTTCACTTGGTAGAGAATACTGGTTTGATAGTTTTTTCTTTTACCACTTCAGAAATGTTTCACTGCTTCTGGCCTGCATGGTTTCTGGTAATTAATGTGCAGTCTTGGAATTATTATTATTTCATATTTAATGCATTATTTTTCTCTGGCTGCCCTCAAGGTATTTTTTCTGTCTTTAGTTTTTAGCAATTTGGTTGCAGTGTCTGGACCTGGGTTACTTTGAGTTTCTTCCAGTTTGAGGTTCACTGAACTTCTTCATTCTGTAAGTTTGGTTTTTTGTTAGATTTGGGGTTTTTCAGTTTTTTTGGCACTGTACTTTTTCTCCTCTTCTTCTAGAACCTATATCTTAGAGCTTTGTTATTGTTCAGGAGGTCTGAGGCGCTATTTACTTTTTTAAATGTCTTCTGTTGTTCAGCTTTCAAAATTTTTGTCTTTAAATTCACTGATTCTTTCCTTTGTCATTTCCATTCTGTTATTGAGTCTTTGCAGTGAATTTTAAATTTGGTTATTATGTTTTTTAGTTCTACGACTTCCATTTGTTACTTTTTTGTGTCTTCCATTTTTCTGCTAAAACTGTCTTTTCATTTGTTTCAAGAGTATTTGACCTTACTTCTTAGAGAATGATTTTAATAGTTACTTTTTAAAAAAATCTTTTTTTTGTAATTCCAGAATCTGTGTCCCCTTGATTATTTTTTCCCTTGTGAGTTAATGGGATTTTCTGGTTCTTTGTATAACAATTTTAGAATGTATACTGGACAATTTGACTTACGTTATATGACTTTGAATCTTGCTTGAATCCTATGGAAAATGTTGAAGTTTTTGCTTTAATAGGCGGTTGACCTAGTTAGATTCAGACCACAAGTTCTAACCAGCATTGTATAGCCTGTGGTTCCAGTGTCAGTTCAGTTTTTTTTTTTTTTTTTTTTTTTTTTTGAGACAGAGTCTCACTTTGTTGTCCAGGCTAGAGTGAGTGCCGTGGCATCAGCCTAGCTCACAGCAACCTCAAACTCCTGGGCTCGAGTGATCCTTCTGCCTCAGCCTCCCGAGTAGCTGGGACTACAGGCATGCGCCACTATGTCCGGCTAATTTTTTTTTTTATATATATATATATCAGTTGGCCAATTAATTTCTTTCTGTTTATAGTAGAGACGGGGTCTCGCTCTTGCTCAGGCTGGTTTTGAACTCCTGACCTTGAGCAATCCGCCCGCCTCGGCCTCCCAAGAGCTAGGATTACAGGCGTGAGCCACAGCGCCCGGCCTCAGTTCAGTTTTTGATCTTACCTGCACATGTGCTTGCCAGTGTCCAGTCTGGGACCAGGCCAGCATGCTCTTAGAGGCAGGTCTATGCACACTCAACTCAAGGATGACCCCAGGAGTACACATCCAACTTTATAAGTTTTCATGAACTCTCCTTTTGTAATTTCCTTGACACTTTCTGGCTCCTAGCGATACCCCCAGCCTTTCCTGTTGTCTAGCTAGAAAGCTGGGGCTTTCCCCATACTTCAGCACACTTTCCACAGCTATGCTAGCCTGTGTAGCCAACCAGTAAGAGGACAGAGGAAAAAGTAAAAGGGATTCTCCCCTTTTCTCTTGGGACTGCAGAGAATAGGATTCTCTGACAGAATAAGATTGTTGAAGCTTTTGGAGCCTACCTTGCTGCTGCCATTGCAGCCACTATACTGCTGCTCTGATACTGCCTGGGGGCCTAGGAGGGAGAGAAAGGATTTAAAAAAAGCTCCTCCCCACCCCCCTAAAAAAGGAAAGAAAACCCAGGGGATTTCCCCTGTTCTCTCTGATCTATAGGTGCTCCCTTTCCTGTTCCTCAGACCAGAAATAGAGAGTTCTCTTGGAGCTTTTTTGTTCATCTGGTGTATAGTTTGAGCTTTTGAGTCCAGGCCAGGAGGTGCTGGAGAAACAGTGAGAAACTTGTGCCCGTGTAGTGTCACTGCAAGTTCTGGTTACCTTTCTCAGTCTGTCTGCTACCATTTATGTTTCCAGGTCTTTGGATACATTTGTCCATTGTTTTTAGTTGTATTCTCTGGTAGAGATAGGGTAGAGTGCACTTATGTCATCTTGACTTACTCATTAGAATTTCAAATCAAATCAAAGGATGATGTTTTGTGTTTGAATTTACTTTTTTCCACTTAAATAGCAAGCCCATGAGGAGGATAATGGTTTAACACCTGCCTATGGTGGTTTCTATCATAATTACTTTCATTGTATAAAAACCTCTTGAACTACAGAGGTAACCTTATGTTAAGACTTCATATATTTGTATATGAAACTTGTCTAGAGCCTAGAAATTCCTACTTCCTCTTCTCCCTATGGTTCTAGCTCCCATTTTTCATAAAAAATAGAAAGTCTCTTTCTTGAACAAACCCTCCTTTTGTATTTGCATGTATCACTCTTAGGTAGCCTAGGATTTTCTGAAGATGTCCTTGTTACTCCTTTTAGTTACAAAAGTAGTAGACCATTACAAATCCGTTCATAACTTTGTAACTAAAAATCAATATGAAGAACTCAAAAGCAGTGTTTAACTTCTTTTGAGTAACCTCTTTAGGATATACTGATGTTTTGTACTTGGATATAAATAGATACTAGGTTTAGTTTCAGGATCTTGCTTTATGCAAAGAGGTAAAGGTTAACAAAATAATTTCTTCTGAGCTGACTGATAAATTTACTAATTTTTCATTTTGTAGTACACATGCTTCTTCATAGCTACTTGCTTGGATACCTAATGGTCTTAATTTAGGAGTAGGCTTGTCCATTGTGTTCCTTGTGATAGAGTCCCACTCCTTCGATTATCTTCTTTGTTTTAAGCTGTCTGTGTAATCAGACTTCTTCCTTCTGCCTAAGGAGAATTTCTGACCTCAATTTTTTCATGAAGATGTTACTAACAATTTAAAATAATAGAAAAAATGATAATATATGTGGTAAATTCCTTTTCTCAACAAGTATTTATAATAAGTTCATTCATTCAACAAATATTTGTTAAGCGCTTATATGCCAGGACACCAAGGATGCAGTAATAAATGGAATAGTCACAAACTGGACATTGAGGAAAATTTTTGTCCATTGCATGAAGTTTGTATTCTGAAGAATTTCTTTTATTATTTAAACTTTACCTTTTATACTTTAATTGTTTATGTGCCCTAAAACTATCTTATCATGGCTTTGTCCTTAAAATTGGCAGTTTAAAATATATTCATTTTAATGAAAATGCTGTTGTACCTTAGTTATATGAAAGTATCGGCAAAGTTCTAGATACATTTTTATCTTATGGAATGAGTTGGTATTTTGTGTTTTGAAGTTTGGCGTGATTAGGAATTCATTTTGAGTTAAAAGACAAGGTCATTTAAAATTTTTTAAACTTCTTATTGAAATACTAAATTGATTAACTTAGTATTTAAGCACTACTCAAATGTTTGAAGGAAAGTTCTTTTTTCCAGTTACCTGTCTCATCATGTATGTGAAATAATTTTATAAATTGTTTTAAATGTAGATTTATAAATAGTTTTTATATTCCTGCTGTTATATTACTGTGCAAATCCTTTAATTTGGGACTTTGGAGAAGAGACATGGAAAGAACATACATAAATAAATGCCATTAGGTTATTAGGTTATTAAGTATAAAATGTCTAATTTCCTTAAATACTGTTTGACAGTTGATACCTCTGACATTTCCCTTTGACACTTCTTGTTTTATTTTTATTGTGAAGGTACATCCTTAGTCTTTCAAACACATGGTTTGGCTTGTGATTATCTTTCATATTTTTTAGACCAATTTTTGTGAAACCATGTTTAAGTCAAAAATTCATGTTATTTTTGAAGATGAATTCCTTTGTGGAACCAATGCTGTGCAGACAGCTTGAAATATTAACAAAGTGTTTGGGAAGGATGTGGCTAACGAATGCATAGACCGTCGATGGTTTGAGAAGTTCCATTTTGGCGATTTTAATCTTGAAAATGAGCCATGTGGGCGACCTAAGACCAAGGGGGCTTAATGATGAGGTAAAAGCTGTAGTGGAAGTGAATCCATCTCAACCTACGTGTGAATCGGGAGCAAGGTTTGACATCACTGTTTCAACATTATTGGACCATTTGAAACAAATCGGCAAGGTAAAAAGCTGGATAGATGGGTTCTGCATGCGTTAAACGAGTGTCAGAAGAGAAATCGTCTCAAAGCTTGCCTTTCTTTACTGTCATGACATAAAGATGAACCATTTCTACACCATATTGTTATGTGTGATGAAACATGGATTCTTTTTGACAATTGCAAGAGTTTGGCACAATGGTTGGATAAAGATGAAGTGCTGAAACACATTCCAAAACTGAATACTCATCACAAAAAGCTCATGGTGTCTGTTTGGTGGTCCAGCATGGATATTATCCACTACAGCTTCATGAAACATGGTCACTCGATTACAGTGGTTGTCTACTGCAACCAACTAGACAAAATGATGAGGATGCTTGTGATCAAGCAGCCAAGATTGGTCAATAGAGACAGGCCAATCTTCTTGCAAGACAAGACTCAGTTGTCACACAAACTGCAGTTCAAACTGCAGAAGCTGGACTTGGAAACTGTCATCCACCACACTCCCCAGACCTCGCACCAACTGACTACCACTTCTTCCAGGCTTGGACCTCTTCTTGCAAGGAAAAGTACTCAATTCTCAACAAGCTGTGAAAAATGCCCTTCATGATATCATCACTACATATTCTCCAGGCTTCTTTGTTGCTGGCATAAACAAGCTACTGTTAAGATGGCAAAACTGTGCATACTTTGATTAATTGTACTGCTTCTTGTTTGAGATATAATAAACTATCGATTTGAAATCAGACATTTCATATTTAATGACCTAATATTAAGGGAGCTTGTTAACTCATAAAAGGAATGGAGGGGAGAACTCTTCTATTCCACAAACCAATGAAGAAGCAACTTAGTGATGGAAGCTTATTTTATAATAAGAGCTCACAGCAAGCAAAACTCTGCTATTCATGAATATACTCTATTACTGTAGGACAAGTAGCTTTTTGATTTTTGAAGTTGTCCCCTGTTTCCCTTGCAGGTATAGAACAAGATGCGGTGAATACTTTTACCAAATATATATCTCCAGATGCTGCTAAACCAATACCAATTACAGAAGCAATGAGAAATGACATCATAGGTAAGCAGTGCTTGACGCTATGACCAAAAAAAAAAAACTATTTTTGGTTATTAAGATAATTTTTTATGAACATGGAGTATAACAGTTCCTTTCCTACTCTGTTTTCAGAGTACTTTCTTATATCTAATTATAGCTCACTTAAAAAAGTTCTCTCTTATATGTTGGACCCAAATTCTTTGACTTTGACCTGAATAACAACAATAGCAAGAACAATAAATAGCATACATTTATTGAACCCTCACTATGTCCTAGACAATATTCTAAGCACTTTCCATGGATAAACTCATTTAATCTTTGAACTCAATTCTCTGGTGGAAAAGAAAAACAACTCATTTAATCTTTTAAAGAACTTTGTAGGGTAAATACAGTTCCTATTTTGTAACTGAAGCACCTTTGTCCAAGGTAACACAACTCAGACATGGCAGAGTCAGGATTTGAAATTAGACCACTGCATCTTTTCTGGGCTATGTTGGCAGTGTGTTTTTCATACTGTAGTTTGGGACCAGCCTTCTCTTATGTCCTCACCTCCCTGCCAATAAAAAGACTAGAATAGAAAAATCAGAGTGTTTCAGGGTAATAAGGACAAACATCATTTCAGGAAATTGTTTTCGTTTTATATATACATAGATGTGTGTGTATACTAAATCAACAAATATATTTCTCTATAGCTATTAGTAAGAAGTAAGTGTGAAAGCTTTCACTATGTTTCATCAGGAAGACTTAGGTGGATCTGTATTCACAGATAAAAGTGCTTCATTCAATAAATATTTCGTATATTCTCACAAGTCCAGGTACTAATTTTTGTATTTTATTCATCAAAAATTTAGTATTTGTGATATATGAAATAAGGCATGTTATTCCAGCCCTAGCCAATTCATCCCAACACAGGGCTGCTTCAGTCCTTACTGTAGATACTTTATATTCACTCATTACTGTAGACAGCAAGACCTGTTTTAGTCACAGCTGTGTTCTTAAATTGGGCCACAGTACTTTCCAGTGAACACCTGTTGGCTATTTTGGGGTCCATCAGATGTTGCCCACATTTTCCTTTTCTTTATCCTGCACAGACATCTATAACACATAGGTCTTGTGGCTGTTGATGGGTTGTCCCTGTCTGCTTGCATTTGGGGATTGTGAGGATACCATTTCACCTAGCTTTGTTAACAGGTTTTCATGGGATTTTGGTTTTTCTGTATAGTTGCTTTATTTTTATGTGGGAATTTGCTGCTATCATCTTGAAGACTTCCTTAGACCAACTTTTCCTGGTAATATAGCTGGGGAGTTCTGATTAGAATTTGGCTATTTGAGGAATTGGCTAGTGATTCATTTGAGACTTTGTTTGTACCAATTGATAACCAAACTGTCTGGGGTAAGGAAAAAAAATGAAGTTTTGAGCCAAATAAAACATTTAAAAATGAAATGTCGGCCGGGCCCAGTGGTTCATGCCGGCCTAGGCAGGCGGATGGCTCAAGATCAGGAGTTTGAAATCAGCTTGAGCAAGAGCAAGACCCTGTCTCTACTGAAAAATAGAAAGAAATAATTGGCCAACTAAAAATATATAGAAAAAATTAGCTAGGCATGGTGGCACATGCCTGTAGTCCCAGCTACTTGGGAGGCTGAGGCTGAAGGATTGCTTGAGCCCAGGAGTTTGAGGTTGCTGTGAGCTAGGCTGATGTTACGGCACTCTAGCCCGAACAACAGAGTGAGACTCTGTCTCAAACAAAAAAAAAAAAAAGTGAAATGTCACTGCAGTTCTGTTTTTCCGTCCACTTAAACTTAATTAAATTAATGATATAATCCCATGAAGGAAAAAAAATCTGAAGGATCAAGTTGCTAACATTTATCTGAGAAAGTCTCTATCCCAGTGTCATCTTATTACACATTTTGGAATGTTAATATGGCTTTAGGAAAGTCACTTTTCCTCTTTCAGCCTCATTCTTCTGAATCTTGCCATAATTATTTGTCCCTTCTTATTATTGGAATATTTTTTTTTAATTATTTTTTTTTATTTTGGCATATTATGGGGGTACAGATTTTAAGGTTTCAATAAATGCCCATTTCCCCCCCTCCCCCCAAAAGTCTGAGTCTCCATCATGACCATCCCCCAGATGGTGCACATCTCACCCACTATGCATGTATATACCCGCCCCCCTCCCCCCTCCCACCTGCCCAACACCCTATTACTGTAGCACCTATGTGTCCACTTAGGTGCTACTCAGTTAATACCAGTTTGCTGGAGAAGGAATATTTTAATATAGTTATACTTCAAGTGAGTTTTGTTTAAAGGAGCCTTTACTTTAGCTATTTCTGTGTATCCAACCTACCTAGTTTTGTTGTAAATGTTATCCTTGGGCTTTTTGATATTGCTATCTAATTATTCTGTTTTTATGTGGGGATTCAGAATGATCCAGAAACTATGCTTCAACTGCTGCCTCTGTCTTCCACAAATTCTTGAAGTGATGGAATTTTAAAAATACTTTGATGATACAGCTGACAGAATTTGCTGATGTTTTGGAAATGAGTGGTATGAGAGGAAAAAAAGGAATCCATTTTTTAAAAAAACTGAATAGCTAGAATAGTGGAGTTGTCATTTATAAGATGAGAAAGACTGTGATATTAATGGTTTTTGGGAAAAATCGGGTTTGGTTTGGTTTTATTTTATTTTGTTTTTTTGAGACAGAGTCTTGCTTTGTTGCTCAAGCTAGAGTGAGTGCCATGGCGTCAGCTTAGCTCACAGCAACCTCAAACTCCTGGGCTCAAGCAATCCTGTTGCCTCAGCCTCCCAAATAGCTGGGACTACAGGCATGCGCCACCATACCCGGCTAATTTTTTCTATATATATTAGTTGGCCGATTAATTTCTATTTATAGTAGAGATGGGGTCTCGCTCTTGCTCAGGCTGGTCTCGAACTCCTGACCTCGAGCAATCTGCCCGCCTCGGCCTCCCAGAGTGCTAGGATTACAGGCATGAGCCACCACGCCCGGCCAAGGGGTTTGGTTTTAGACATTCAAATGGTGAATGTCAAGTAGGCAGTTGGACACCTGCATTGGGATTTTATGACAGAGGTCCAGGTTAGAGATGCATATTTGGAAATCATCAACATATACATGGATTTAGAATCATGAGATTGGATAACATTACCATAAGAGTAAATGTAATGAGGGAAGATAAGAGGTATAAGGACTGAGTCCTGGGACATGCCTAATAGTCTGACAGATGAGGAAGAACTAGCAAAGATGATTTAGAAATAACAGCCACTAGGTAGGCCTTCTTAAGTCGACTGTATATCAAGAGAGTAGTTTTTCCTGGAACCCATGTGAGAAAAACGTTTCTAGGAGGGAGTGATCAAAATTAAGTGACGCTGATAGGTTAAGTAAGATGGAGGCTAAGAATTGAATAGGTTTGGCAACCCAGTGTACACTGGTCATCTTAATTATTTCATGTTTTAAAATTTCTACCAATATTTTAATACTTTTTTATAGATAAATCTTTTTACAAATTTATAATTTTTTAAGTTACAATCCTAAAAATAGAATTGCTCATTGAAAGGGGATGCTTATTTTTAAAGCTATGCAAAAAATTAAAATTGCTCCCCAGAAAAATAGGTATGATTTTGTGTGTCCATTTTCCCATGCCCTTGCTCAAGCCTGTGTATTATACAACAGTTAAACATATGTATTGTTAAAATGACTTTGTTTCAATTTATTAGACAAAGGATACCTCATTATTCCATTCTACTTTATTTGATTACTAGTGAACATAAATGTCTTTTGATATTGGCCATTTTATTTCTTCTATTGTGCATTGTCTGTTATATCGTTGCTCATTTTCTTTTGGGACATTTCTTATTAGTTTGTAAGAACTCTTGATATTTTAAGGATAGTAATTTTTTTTTTTTTTTTTTTTTTTGAGACAGAGTCTCACTTTGTTGCCCAGGCTAGAGTGAGTGCCGTGGAGTCAGCCTAGCTCACAGCAACCTCAAACTCCTCGGCTCAAGCGATCCTCCTGCCTTAGCCTCCCGAGTAGCTGGGACTACAGGCATGCACCACCATTCCCGGCTAGTTTTTTCTAGATATATTAGTTGGCCAATTAATTTCTTTCTATTTATAGTAGAGACGGGTCTCACTCTTGCTCAGGCTGGTTTTGAACTCCTGACCTTGCCTCGACCTCCCAGAGTGCTAGGATTACAGGCGTGAGCCACCGCACCCGGCCAGGATAGTAATCTTTTAACTTTCATACCTGCTGCAATTTTTTTTTTTTCTGTTTGCCTTTTAATTTTGTTCTGGGGATGTTTTTAATGTATAGAAATTACTTTTACATTGTTGGCTCTTGGTTTCTGCTTTTGCATATATGCTTCAAAAGCCTTTTTAACTCAGGATCAGCTGTTGCCTGTTTAAAACCTTCTAATTTATATGCCTTTCCTGTTATCCCCTAATTGGATTCACAAATGTGTATAGTTGAATTTAGCAGAAACTTAATCATTTACTATTCCTTTCACAGCAAAGATTTGTGGAGAAGATGGACAGGTAGATCCCAACTGTTTTGTTTTGGCACAGTCCATAGTCTTTAGTGCAATGGAGCAAGAGTAAGTTAGTTTCATATGTTCACATTTCGCATTCTTGGGAATTTGAGTTCTGTATTAGGAATGGGCTTCACTCAACTAAAAACAAAGTATCTTTGAGGATTTAAGTATTTTGAATTATTTATAAGATCATGTAAAAGTACTCTAGGACTGTCTTGGTTCATAGTTTCTTCTAAATATGAATTATGTGAACTCTTACTAAAAATAAAAGTATTTTCATTTTTAATATTAATATTTCCTAAGTAAAAGAATTTGTTTTTAGTTGTGAAATCATTTGGGGGTGATTGAGACTATAGTGATTGTGACTATTAGAATTTATTTATTTATTTATTTATTTACTTACTTAAATAATGCATGTCTTCAGATGGATATCCTAATTTGTTAGTTCATGCTTTAAGCTTAATGGATGCTATATAACTAAACACACATCTATTTGTTAAAAGTGCTTCCAGAATTTTTTTAGATTAATTACTTTTGCATGCCCTTAAAAAAAGAGCTAAGTATTCAGTCTTTCATTTAACCTTTATTGAAAGGGTACTCTGTGCAAGGTACAGGTATAGGACCTACCTTGAAGGAAGTTACACCCTGATAAAAGAAATAGGACATGTTCTTCAGTTACTGTAGTATGAGGTAGCATATATTAAATGTTGGAGAAGAGCTACAAAGTCACAAAGAGGTGGGAGAGGTTGGTCCCAGTGCAGTGGTGTTTACAACTAATTGATCATAACCAGTTACGGATTCCTTTGTTCCTTCTCCACTCCCACTGCTCCACTTGACCAGCCTTAAAAAAAAAAAAAAAAGAGGTGGGAGAGATTACATACAGGTAAAAGAATCAGGCTAAACACCATGGGAAGTAAGGTAGTGTTGACTTAGGCCTTTAAGATACAATGGAGACAGTATGGAAAGAGTATATTTTTCCCACTTAAGCTCTTTCCATGGTCATTCCCTCAAATGTTCCCTTTTTGTCCATGTGCAGGCACTTTAGTGAGTTTCTGCGAAGTCACCATTTCTGTAAATACCAGATTGAAGTGCTGACCAGTGGAACTGTTTACCTGGCTGACATTCTCTTCTGTGAGTCAGCTCTCTTTTATTTCTCTGAGGTAAAGTCTGCATTTCTTTTTCCAGTCTTACTAGAGCATCCCAGCCTCTAAATTGTAAATGCTGGGGCCCTGTCTGTAGGAAGTAACGCAGAGAGATGAATCATTTCTAAAAAGATTTATTATTGTTTTAAGTTATTTCTAATGGCAAGAATACTTTAATGATGTATTAAAGAGAACATGAAAATTCAATGTAAAATAATTCATTTTGAAAAACATAATTAAACTACTGTGTATAGAGAATGCATGTTTTTAATTGTTTGGAGCTATTTTAAAACAGAATTTGATACTTGATTTCAGTGCACAAATATTTTCAGTCCAGACTTGAGGAAAGAAAATACTAAATTTTTTCCTGTTCTCATCATTTTTAATTTAGCTGCATGATAGGATTGCCCAGTGAAGGATTTGCAACAAACAAGGAGTACATTAATCTCTTTGAGGCATACAGTTTAGTATAATGCTATTTGTTAGGCGTCAGAAAATGAAATTCTTTGGTCGCTAAGCAAATGACTACTCAGTAAAGATAAAGAAGATTCTCAGTTTCACAGAATGGTGACTTGGACACTTGAATTCTGCCTCTTCACAAGAATACAATTGATTGGTTTTTTCACTCCCTTTCTTTGCTGTAAGTTTAAATCAGCAGTTTGTTTAGATCAGTTTGTTCTCATGGATTGATGGGAATCATCAGTGTAAAAGATCTAGTGTGGTTAGCTTACTCTTGTATGTTTGCCAGCAAGGAACCACTAATCCAACATAGTGTGATTTTTACTCCAGCTCGCTGAAGTTTGCATCCAACTGTATGGTGGGTTTTTTTTTGGTTTTTGTTTTTTTCCTTTAAAGAATGTTTAAAAACTTTTCAACATTAAATGATTATAACCTGCGGACTGGTGTTAATTGAAGAAGTGGATGTCTTTTTGCTCTTGTCCTGTATTTTAATACTTGTAGCTTATAGATTAGAGATTGTGAGAAATCTGTTTAGAGTCTTATTTTCCCTTTTGTATTTTTCTTTCCTAGTACATGGAAAAAGAAGATGCAGTCAATATCTTACAATTCTGGTTGGCAGCAGATAACTTCCAGTCTCAGCTTGCTGCCAAAAAGGGCCAGTATGATGGGCAGGAGGCACAGAATGATGCTATGATTTTATATGACAAGTGAGTTTTTTTCATAGATACATTCGGCACTCACCAGATATTTATTGAGGATTTGATATGTACTATGGAAGTTAAGATGGATAAACTCTGCCCCTGCTGTCAAGGAGCTCACAAGGAGCAGCATAAAAGCTGCTTTTCACATGGTGTGTGTAAACTTTGGGTGTTCTTAGAACTTTGGGTTTCTGCTGGGGGAAGGGGTGGTGTGTGTGTGTGTGTGTGTGTGTGTGTGTGTGTGTGTGCGTGCGTGCAAGCGGGATGACAATGGTGGTGTTCAGGGAGAGCTTCCCAGAAAGGAGATTTGATTTGGATCTTGAAGAATGAATTGAATTTTACTAGCCAGAGAAGGCAGGAAAGAACATTCTAGGCAAAGATATTGGCACAAGCAAATTCATGGAACTTGGGGGAACAAGGTAATTTCAAGAAAGTCGAGTTTAGATAATCGAAGCAGTACAGAGGGGGGAAAAGGAAGCCGAAAGTAATTGGAATAGATTGTAAAGGGCCTTGAATATCTATGTATGGATGTATCATATTTTCTGGTGCAAATCTGCTGAGCTCGATTACTAAATGTATTATAGTCTTTCATTAGTTTTTAATGAAAATGAGAGGTTTGAAAAACTGAAAATATCTGTTCAGTCAAGTGATAAGACTGTGGCCAGCTCTATAACACATAGTTTTCTTTTCATTCAACTTTTCATATTCTGTAAAGAAAAGTAATTTGTTACTTGTATCCACAAGCAAGTGCTAAGGGGGTAACTTGAGAGTGGATAAAAATCCATGGGATTTTAGGGTTGGAAGAGAGAGCATCTAGGCCAATGGTTCTGAACACTGGTCTGCAGGTGCATGCCAGGCTGTCTGCAAAAGAATCACCTGTGAGCTTGTTAAAAGTAGATTTCCAGTTTTCTCTCTTAAAAGATTCTGATTCAGCGGTTTGAGATATGACCCAGGAATTTTTATTTTTAGAAGATATGCCAGATAATTCTGATGAATAGCCAGATTAGGGTTCTAGTCTGATTTCCCCATTTTGCAGATAAGGAAACTAAGGCACAGAGAGGTAGTGGTTTTCTCAAAGTTACAGGACCAGTTAGTGGCAGAATTTGGACTGGAATGCAATTTTTTAATGTTTTTTCTTGTGTTTTGTATCGTATATTTGTGGAATATATTATGTAAGAAGCATTGTTATGTGGATATTGAAATATCAAGACTATACATTTAAAAATTTGATGTGAGGTGTCTGAAAATTCACATCATGAAGGAGTATTTACCAACTTACTCGTTATAACATGGGAGACTCACTTTTGTTATGAAAATGCTCATTTTAAAAAGGAGAGTTTTCTTAATGCTGGAACAAAATAATGGCACTAGTGGAATCCTGTCTGGAACTCAGTAACCACACAGAGACGAGACCTGGTTTTCTCACCAGATCCCATTTTCTCATTGGGAGCCATTTTTAAATAAAGATTTCTGTATGTTATCTCCCTAACACTGTTGTTTTTGCCAAGCTCCTTGTGCCAAATTTGACTTTACAAATCCCTACTTGTTTGTTTTCGTATCTTATAAATGCATCATCACAATCATGCATCATTAGCCTTTCTGTATTTCGGTATAGACAGGAGATAGAAGCCACTTGAGTGCTTGGAAGAAAGCATATAAAAATTTTCTCCACTTTAAATGCTTTTTTTGCATCTACTTCATGATCAGCTTACCAAAACACTAGCTACAATGCATCCTATCAAATTAGAAATCTTTGAATTATCAATATTAATTACCCCATTTGCTTTCTACACCAAATCATCAGCAAGTCCTATTCTATCTAAATACATCAAATCCATCCATTTCACCCTCTGTGCTGTTTTGTTCTGAATTCCTATGTTTACTGCATGTGCCTCATAGTCATGGGCTATATTCTCATTGTCTCCTATGCGTAGCTCTTCTCTGTTCTCTCTTCAGGGGAAATGACCATATCTTATTTTCTTCTAAATCCATTTCTTTCTACTAAGCTATGACCAGAGAATAGGTGCCCATTAAATATGTGTGATTGATTAGTTTCTTTGCCTTAATTATAGCCTGACCTCTCACAGCTCTTAAGCAACAGCAGAGCTGACTGGGCAAGAACTAAGGATGGCTGGCAGGCAGATAGGGAGGTAGCAAGTTAACCCAGATACTTTTGGGGAAGGGGAAATAAATAAAGGTTAAAACAGGACTGTCATCACCCAGCTCCACGGTTTAGGTCTGCAGGCTAAATTAAGTAGCACTATATAAGATTCTCTGGTGTAGGTGCCTAAAGTTGCTTATACTTGCTATGGAGTTTTGTTTTACTTTGGATATCTTTCTGCCATAGGTACTTCTCCCTCCAAGCTACACATCCTCTTGGATTTGATGATGTTGTACGATTAGAAATTGAATCCAATATCTGTAGGGAAGGGGGGCCTCTCCCTAACTGTTTTACAACTCCATTACGTCAGGCCTGGACAACCATGGAGAAGGTAACTAAGAAATTCAAAAGTATTAAACCATAAGAAATTTTACTCATGGATCTCAGAAAATATAACATCGGAAAACCCAAACATAACAGAACACTGGACATTGAAGCAGTGTAGTATAGTGGTGAAGAGCAGAAGCTTTCAGTGTGGCTGGGTATGTACATTTTCTGTCAGTGACAGACTGCATGTACGGCAGTGGTCCTGTAGGTTATAATAGAGGTGAAAGATTCCTATTGGCTAGTGTTACTTATTTTATTTTAGTAGATTTATGGGGGACAAGTTAAATTCTGTCCCCCATAGATCTGTGGGGTGGCCTAGTATTTACCCATAGTGGTGGCCTAGTATTTATTATCCTATGCTTTTAATTGTTATTTTAGAGTGATCCTTCTACTTATTAAAATAACAAGTTAAGACGCAGGAGGATCACTTTAGGTCAGAAGTTTGAGACCAGTCTGAGCAAGAGTGAGATCCCATCTATAAAAAAAATAGGAAAATTATCTGGGTGTGGTAGTACACACCTGTAGTCCCAGCTGCTTGGGAAGCTGAGGCAGGAGGACTACATGAGCCCAGGAGTTTGAGATTGTGGTGATCTCTGATGCCACTGCACTCTAGCTGAGACGACAGAGTGAGATTCTGTCTCAAAAAAAAGTTAGTGTAAAACAGCCTCGGGCAGATTCTTCAAGGAGGTATTCCAGGAGAGGTGTAGTTATCCTAGGAGATGACAGCTCTATGCATTTTATTGCCCTTTGAAGATTTTCCTGTGAGACAAGATGTGGAGGTGGAAGACAGTGATATTGGCGATCCTAACCCTGTGTAGGCGTAGGCTAATATATGTGTTTGTGTCTTAGTTTTTAATAAAAAATAGGAAAAGTAAAAAAAAAAATTAAAAATAGGAGAAAGCCTATAAAATAAGGATATAAAGAAAGAAAATATTTTTGTATAGCTGTACAATGTGTTTGTGTTTTTTAAGCTCAGTGTTATGATAAAAGAGTCTAAAAGCTAAAAAAAACAGCTTATAAAGTAAAAATTTTACAGTAAGCTAAGGTTAATTTATTATTGAAGAAAGAAAAATATTTTTTAATAAATCTGGTGTAGCCTCAGTGTACAGTGTTTATAATGTCTACAGTAATGTCCTGGACCTTCACATTTTCTCCTCACTTACTCACTGGTTCACCCAAACCAACTTCCACTGCTGCAGGCTCCATTCATGGGAAGTGCTCAATACAGGTATATCATTTTTTTAATCTTTTGATTGAGTGATTGGCGGGATCTCACTCTTTTGCCCAGGCTGGAATGTAGTGGCATGATCATAGCTCACTGTAACCTCAAACTCCTGGGCTCAAGTGATCCTCCTGCCTCAGCTTCCCAAGTAGCTAGGACTACAGGTGCCATGCCACTATGCCCAGCTAATTTTTTTAAAATTTTTTGTAGAGACGGAGCCTATAGTTTGCTCGGGCTGGTCTGGAACTCCTGGGCTCAAGCAATCCTCTTGCCTCAGCCTCCCAAAGTGCTGGGATTACAGGCGTGAGACACTGCACCTGCACATTTTTTTATCTTTTATACTGTATTTTTACTGTGCCTTTTCTAGGCTTAGATATGTTTAGATACTGTGTTACAGTTGCTTCCAGTATTCAGTAATGTGCTGGACAGGTTTGTAGCCTAGGAATATAGTAAGCTATGCTATCTAGGTTTGTGTAAGCATACTCTAATGTTCGCATAATGACAAAATCACTTAACAATGCACTTCTTAGGATGTATCTACATTGTTAAGTGATACATGACTGTATTAATCCTAACCTTTATAGGCTGAATGACTTTGGGCACTTACTGAAATTTTCTGAAGCCATTTTCCTCACCTATAAAATGGGGATAATATGGTTACTCATCTCAGAGTTATTTTGAGGATTAAAGTTAAGTAATATATATAAAATGCTCATTTGCATAGTACCTGACACATAGTAAGCATTAAAAAATGTTAGCTGCTATTAGTAGTAGTAGTACATCTTTTTTGATAATTATATAACAGTACATGGAAAAGTTAGCTCAAGAATAATCCAAATATTTCACCAGTATCCAACAACGCAGTTGGAACACTAGTTTTGTGTGTGGTGATCACTTATAAGGTTATCACTAATAATATACTAATAAAGTATTAAAATTTACAAATGATTTATTCTAATGAACTAGAATAGATTTTGCCAGGAATTGCAGAGCCCAGGATAAGCCCATGATGTTATGTCGCTTATATATTACATGTTTATACAGGTGGGAAAGTTTAATTAAGCACTTTTAGATAATACCATACATAAAAACTGAATTTTAGGAATATTGAAGAGTTACATATAAAAATAAAATAATTGAAAAGCTAGTATTAAACAGAATAAAGTATCAGTTATTACCCAGGGACAAAAATTTTTTCATGATTAAAATTAAAATGTATCATAAAGAATGAAAACTTTCTGGGTAATAAGGAAAATTAAAATACAGAGAAAACCACAATGCAAAAATAGTTTTTACTAAATGTGTGTATGTAAGGAACTTACATTAATTTTAGGAACACAATCAAGACCCTGTTAAGTGGGAAAAAGACAGGAATGATTCTTTCAACAAAACTTTGAGTATTTCTGTGTTAGGTATTGGTGTTACAGTGATAAACAAAAGGAACATGGTTTCTGGCCTCCTGGAGCTTAGTCTATAAAGAAAGCACATGTTAAATATAGGCATAAATATTTACAATTGTGCTAAGTGCTGTGAAGGAAGAGTTTATAATAGGAAATGTAAATTAAATATAGGGGAAGTTATTCGACATCACTAATAATTATTAAATGCAAAAAACCACAAAATCTATGTGCCATTAGGCATTTATTTAACAGTGATTTGAAAAAACACAACCCAATGTTGGAAACCCTATCTGGAATACAGGTACCTTGATATATTGCTCGTGATACAAATTGCTAACATCCCTTTGAAGGGTAAACCGGCCATATATAGCCAAGTTAGAATTTAACTCAGCAGTCACACTCCTGTTAATTTTTCTTAAGGAAATCAGTTCAAAAGTAAAAATCAATATATACACAGACCTTTTGTTTGTTTTGTTTTGTTTGAGAGGAAGTCTCTCTCTGTTGCCCAGGCTAGAGTGCAGTGGCATTGTCATAACTCACTGCAACCTCCAATTCCTGGGCTCAGGCATCTTCCTGAGTAGCTGGGACTACAGGGATGCACCACCACGCCTGGCACAAGGACTTTAATATAATATTTATCACCAACCAGAAAAATCTATATAAAATTTCAAATTAGTAATCCTAGCACTCTGGGAGGCGGGCGGATTGCTCGAGGTCAGGAGTTCGAAACCAGCCTGAGCGAGACCCCGTCTCTACTAAAAATAGAAATAAATTAATTGACCAACTAAAAATATATATACAAAAAATTAGCCAGGCATGGTGGTGTATGCCTGCACTCCCAGCTACTCGGGAGGCTGAGGCAGTAGAATCACTTGAGCTCAGGAGATTGAGGTTGCTGTGAACGAGGCTGATGCCACGGCACTCACTCTAGCCTGGGCAACAAAGTGAGACTCTGTCTCAAAAAAAAAAAAAAAAATTCAAATTATATCTACTCTATGGAGTATTTTCTGCTCACTAGGAAATATTAATATCAAGTCTATGTAATAGTTTCATGACAGGTGTTTTTGGGGGAAAACTTAACAGAACTGTATACATTGTAATTTTAGTTACAGTGTAAACTGTGTAAGAAGGGACAATATTGGGAGTGTAACAAGGAGAAGTAAAAACATTTGTGTTAACTGGTAGAATTATAGGTAAAATTTGTTTATTTTAAATAAAGTTTTAGTTTTATTTGACTTCAACTTTAAAGCTTTCCCTCTCTTTCAGGTCTTTTTGCCTGGCTTTTTGTCCAGCAATCTTTATTATAAATATTTGAATGATCTCATCCATTCAGTTCGAGGAGATGAGTTTCTAGGAGGGAGTGTTCCACTGGCTGCCCATGGTTCTGTTGGCCTTCCTGACGAATCTAATGTAGGCGGTTCTGACAGCTCTGCTTCTCAGGTATTGCCTAATTTGCATCTGCTGTTTGAAAGAAAGACGTACAGATCCTTTCCTTCAAATACCAGTAATAGGCCCTCCTTTAAGTTTTAAGTTGTAGGAACAAAAGAGAAATTAAATTAGCCTACTTGCTGTATATTCTGATCAAAGTATTTGTGATGATTAACAATATATTGTATTGTAAAGTATTATGCTGTTTCATTCAGGCCATTATTCTGCTTGCCACTGGCTGTTTCTCTTAATAATCAAATAATATGAAATACATTTATAGCCTCTGAAGAGCTCTTTCAGTAATTATTTGAGAAACTTTAATTATTAAATTTAAAATGCTTTTTTATAGAATTGAGTGAACTATTAGGTTTCTTAATATTATATTTCACTGAAAGCCTTTTGATTTCATTTTGAACCAGAGTGCCACATTTTACATTTCCTTAACTTTTTTTGTTTTTTCAGAGCACTTCATATATTAAACCTTACCTGATTTCACCTCAAAATCACATGAATTGGGATATCCCCAAGACAAGAGATCTGAGGAGAAGGCATTAAAAAATTAATTAATTTTATTAAAGTCACACAGTTAAGTGGTGGGACCAGAAATATTTCCCATCTAGTGTTCTTCACCAAAAACTTAATAATATAGCATTATAATTTTCTCATCACTATTGACAAATAAATTACTCTTTGAATTTTTTGATATTGAACCTTAGATAAGTTTTTTTAGTTTGTAAGATAGTACTTTCAATTTATAAGATAGTATTGCCGTCAGTAAAGCTCTCCTTAGTACCTTGTCTTACTAGTAAGTTTACATAGGAGGTGACCTGCTGCATATGGTCACCATTTTATTTTTTGATATAACTTACAATGTCTTATTTTTATTTAGGTGCTAAAAAGGTCTAGGTGCTAACCATAAAATATATTTTTATACTTTTTATTAAAGTACACTATGCATACAGAAAACTGAACATATCATAACTATGTATACCTTTAAGAATTTTCACAAACACCAGGCAACATACAAGACCCTGTCTCAAAATTAAAAAAAAAGATTTTCACAAAACTAAGCCATGGTAACCAGCATCCAGCACATTATCAGCATACCAGAACCCTCTTGAGCACCCCCTTTCCTGTCACCGTCTTTCTCCCTGACAGGGTAGCTACTATCCTGACTTTTGAAGGCATAGATAAGCACTACCTGTTCTTGTCATTTTATAAATGAAATCATATTATATATTCTTTTTTGGAACATGTTTTCACTCAAAAAAGAAACCTCATTTACTTTAACTCCAAATCCCCCACTCCTCTAGCTCTAGGCAACCAATCTGAGTTTTTTTGTTTCTGTGGAAATAATAGATGTGTCTGTGTTAGACATTTCACATAAATAGAACCATATACTATGTGGTCTGTTGTGACTGACTTCTTTCAGTTAGCATCATGTTTTCAAGGTTCATGCACGATTAGCAAGTGTCAGAACTTTATTCTTCTTTATGGTCAAATAATCCCATTGTAATGATACCACATTTTGTCTATGGGCAGTTGACTTGTTCCTTCCTTTCTGCTATAATGAATGATGCTGCTGTGAACATTTGTGTACAGATTTTTTTGTAATGTTTTCATTTCTCTTGTTCTTTACACCCAGGAATAGCATTGCTTGGTCAAGTAATAGCTATGTTTGACTTTTTAAAAAACTACCAGACTATTTTTCAAAATGGCCGCCCTATTTTGTAATCCCACCAGCAGTATAAGAGGTTTACAATTTCTCCACATCTCACCAGAAAATATTATCTATCTTTTTGATCATAGCCATCCCAGTGGCTACAAAGTTCTATCTAATTGTAGTTTTTATTTGATTTTCCTTGATGACTAATGATATTGACCACATTTCATGTGCTTATTGGTCTTTTTTCTTTTTGGAGAAATGTTTTTTCAAAATTTGCCCATTTTTAAATTGGATTTTTTGTCTTTTTATTATTGAGTTACAGAAGTTCTTTATATATTTTAGGTACATGTCCCTTATGAAGCATATGATTTGCAAATATTTCTCCATTCTACAAACTGTCTTTTTACTATTAATAATGCCCTTTGAAACACATTTTTCATTTTGATGAAGTCTAATTCATCTATTTTTCTTTTGTTGCTTGTGCTTGTGATGTCATGTCTATGAAACCATTGCCAAATCCCCAGTCATTAAGATATATCCCCATATCTTCTTCTAAAAATTTTATCTTGCACACTTAGGTTTATCATCTATTTTGAATTAATTTTTATGTATAGTGTGAGGTAGGTATCCAACTTCATTCTTTTGCATGTAGATATCCAGTTCTAGCACCATTTGTTGAAAAGACTATTGTTTCCCCATTGAATAGCTTGGCACCCTTGTTAAAAAATCAATGTAAGGGTGTATTTCTGGATTTTCAGTTCTATTCCATTGATCTTTATGTGTATCCCTATGTCAGTAC
Organism: Microcebus murinus; assembly: GCF_040939455.1. Classification (NCBI taxonomy): domain Eukaryota; kingdom Metazoa; phylum Chordata; class Mammalia; order Primates; family Cheirogaleidae; genus Microcebus; species Microcebus murinus. Next base: position 4,174,218 of record NC_134121.1, read on the forward strand.
CATACTCTGTTGATTACTGTTGCTTTGTAGTAAGTTTCAAAATCAGGAAGTGAGAGTCTTCCAACTTAATTCTTTTTCAAGATTGTTTTTGCTATTCAGGGTCTCTTAAGTTCCATTTGAATTTTAGGATCAATTGTCATTTTCTACAAAGAAGCCCCCTGGGATTCTGATAGGAATAGTGTCGTTGACTCTGTAGTTCATTCCTAAGTATTTTTTAAATTTGTTTTTAGTTTAATTTCTAAGTGTTTTTGATGCTGTTATAAATGGATTTATTTTCTTAATTTCATATTCAAATTGTTCATTGCAAGAATGTAGAAATGCAATTAATTTTGTTATTGAGGTAAAATTTACTCAACATAAATTTAACCATTTTAAATTGTACAATTCAGTGGCATTTAGTATATCCACGGTGTTGTGCACCCATAACCACTATCTAGTTCCAGACTTTTTCGTTACACCAAAGAGAAACCTCATGCCCATTAAGCAGTCACTCACCACTTCCCTCCCTCTCCTTAGATCCTCCGCACAACCACTAACCTGCTTTTCTCTTTATGAATTTGCCTATTCTGGATGTTTCATATTGATGGAATCATACAATATGTGACTTTTTTGTGTCTGGCCTCTTACCCTTAGGATAATGTTTGATGTTTTTGTGGTTCATCCGCGTTGTAGCATGAATCAATATTTCAGTCCTTTTTTTGGATGAATAATATTCCATACCACATTTTATTCATCTTTTGAGTTGTTTCTACCTTTTGACTATTGCGAATAGTGCTGCTATGAACATTTGTGCACACGCTTTTGAATACCTGTTTTCAGTTCTTTTGGGTGTATACCTAAAAATGGAAATACTGGGTCATTCTATGTTTAATGTTCAAGAAATTGCCCTACTGTTTTCTATTGCATCTATACTGTTTACATTCTCACTATCAATGTACAAACGTTTCAGTTTCTGTATACCTTTGGCAATGCTTGTTATTGTCTATATTTATGATTATAGCCATCCTAATGGGTATGAAGTAGTATCTCCTTATGGTTTTGGTTTGTATTTCCCTGATGACTAATGATACTGCGTGTCTTTGCATTTGCTTGTTGACTATTTGTATACCTTTTTTGGAGAAATGTCTACTTAAATCCTTTGCCCATTTTAAAAATTGGAATGTCTTTTTGTTGTTGAGCTGTAAGAGGTTTTTTGTTTGTTTTTTCTGAATAGTAGAGCCTAATTAGATATATGATTTGCATATATTTTCTCCAGTTCTATAGGTTGCCTTTCACTTTCTTGAAAGTGTCTTTTGAAGCACAAAAGTTTTTAATTTTTATGAAGTCCAGTTTATCTGTTTTACTTTTGTTGCATGTACTTTTGGTGTCATGTCTAAGAACCCTTGCAAAATCTAAGGTCATGAAGATTTACAGATCCCTATGTTTTCTTCTAAGAGTTTTTGGTCTTTGATCCAGTTTGAGTTAGTTTTATATGTTGTGTATGTTGTGTGAGGTAGAAGTCCAACTTTGTTATTTTGCATGTGCATATCCAGTTGTCCCAGCACTATTTGTTGAAAAAAACTATTTTTTCACCATCGAATGGTCTTGGTACCCTTCTCAAAATTCAATTGACCATAGATGTATGGATTTATTTCTGGACTCTCAATTCTATTTCAATGATCTATATGTCTGTCCTTATGCCAGTACCACATTGTTTTGATTACTATAGTTTTGTAGTAAGTTTGTAATCAAGAAGTGTATGTCCTCCAACCTTTTTTATTTTCAAGATTGTTTTGGCTAATTTTTATATATTGATCTTGTACTTTCAACTTTGCTAAAGTTGTTTGTTAGCTCTAATAGTTTTCTATTCTTTAAGATTCTTTAAGATATATATATATATGATTTATTTATAAATATATAAATAAAAGATCATGTCATCTGCGAAAAGAGATAGTTTTCTTTCTTCCTGTCCACTTTGGATGCCTTTGATTTCCTTTTCTTGCCTAATTACTCTGACTAGAACTTCTAGTACAAGGTTGAATAGAAGTGGCAAAAGTAGGCGTCTTTGTCTTATTCCTGATCTCACAAGGAAAGCTTTCCATTTTCATCATTTAATATGATGTTACATGTGGGTTTTAATAAATGCTCTTTATCAGGTTGAGGAAATTCTCTACTAATCCTAATTTTTTTAGTGTGTGTGTGTTTGGTTTTTTTTTTTTTTTTTTTTTTTTTTCATCACAAAAGAGTATTGGATTTTGTCAGATGTTCTTTCTGTGTCAAGATGATCATATGGGTTTGGGGTTTTATTCTGTTGATAAAATGTATTAATTGATTTTCAGATGTTGGTCATGGTGTATAATCCTTTCTATATGCTGCTGAATTCAGTTTATTAGTATTTTGTTCAGGATTTTGTATCTGTACTCAAAAGATTATACTTTAACTCCATCAAAAATCAATTGACCATAATTGGGAAGGGTATATTTATAGATTCTCAATTCTGTTCCATTGATCTGTATGTCTGTAGAGAGTTCTATAAGTGTCTAGTCAAGTATTTTATTTGTTAATATTTAACCTATCCCTTAGCCGTGGATATTAAGCTTGTTCCTGTCTTTTGCTATTTTAAAAAATCCTGCAGGGAATAATCTTGTATATAAGCATTTTACTTAAGTGTGAGTCTGTCTGTAATTGAATTTTTAGAAATGGAATTTCTGAAATTCATGGCTATATATTTCATAGAAGTACCATTTCTGACTTGCTTTTCTTGGGGTTAGGGAATAGGGGGTAGAATGTGGAGGGGAACTTACTCTACTCAGCTAGCTAGTCATTTTAAAAAGATTTCTTTAGCTTCTTTACTCTCACACTGCCTCACTGAGAATCAGAAACATTCATGTTTACTCTCTAAAAATTGGACTTTACATTTATTAGCCAAGACACATGTGGATATATAGATGAGAGTTTCGCGCACTGGGGAAATAATGCCTGTGAGGACGAGCATTCGTTGGAACTTAGGTCATTAAGAGAACATATTTGGCATATAAATGTGTATGTTATACATGCTAATATTGTGCTTTCCTCTTGTGATTATAGTTTGAGGTTACATTTCAGAATCATTTCCGTTAAGCATCTCAGTAGTAATGGGGTTGAATGAAAACTACATGTATTTCAAACACCAAAGAAAATTTTGTATAAATCTGTCATATTCCAAACCTGGAACTGATTTGTTTCCTGAATCATACACTACTACTAATTTTATAATTCTTTCTGTAGTCCAGTATGAAAAAGGCCAGTATTAAAATATTGAAAAATTTTGATGAAGCGATAATTGTGGATGCTGCAAGTTTGGATCCAGAATCTTTATATCAACGGACATATGCAGGGTAAGCTTAGCTCATGTCTAGAATTTTTACAAGTGTAAAGAATTTTGCATTTTTCTAAATTTTTAACTAAATTTTCTATTTTTTCTAATCTATTCTTAAATGCCCAGCACTTAGACTTATTAATAGCGTGCAGTATAAAGTGGTGGTTAAGAGTCAAGGCTCTGGAGTGACTTTTTGGGTTTTAATTTTGGCTCCACCACTTATGGCAAGCTGCTAAACTTCTTGGTGTCTCAGTTTTTTCATCTATGAGAATAATATTACTACTTCATTAGGTTATTGAGGTAATTAGATGAGATAATACCCCCCAAAAGCATTTAAAACATTACCTGATACCTGTAAGCACTCCATGAATTTCATTACCATTGTTATTCCACCACCATATATAACATTGATGAGTAGTATTGTTATGTTTTAGGCTGTCTCTTGCACATTTCTTTTGATTCACATGTTAGCTATTTCAAAGTCTTAGTCTTAAAAGATACCAACATCACTTATTGTGGCTACATAACTAATACTTGGAAAATGGAATAAAATTATTCCTTTGTATTTAAGAATTCAGTTGGTTGTTCATTTTAGCCTGTACCAAAAAGGCAGTGATAAATAGGATATGCTACTTACTGAAATTCACCACAGATCAAATCATAAGATTACTTCTGCTACCCTAAAGATGCCTTGGATATTAGCACATAAACCTGTGCAAAAGGCTCGATCACCCCACCCCATCCCCCATCCCATTCCTGGCAGTACCATGAAAAAGGGAAAGTACTTGGAAGGAAATGAAAGGTGGTTTGACCATGTCTTTGGAAAGCACACTTAAGCCATGTCAGCTTTATGGTAATCTTTATTCTTCTTTAAGAAAATGGTAGACAATAAGCCTAAATGAGTTAATTCCCAAAGGTGATGTTTATTCTTAAGGAATGGTTCATTTATTTAAAACTGTACGTAAGAAAGTCTATCAATTGTGAGATGTTAAACTTCTATAGGATTTTTTTGTACAAAGTAAATGTATATTTTTTTTAATTTATAGAATTGGTAAGAAAAGAGAAGTGATTTTTCTTCATTGTCTTTAAAGATGGTTTTCAGTGTTTATTTTAGTTTTACGGTTTTGGCTTCTTCCCAAAATTTTTCTCAAGGCAAATAAATTTGTATCAGTTGGTGTATTGGCACCCATATATGAAACTATTAGGAACTTATTATATGAATTATAACTATATGAGTTATAATTAATATTCTATATGGAATACTACAGAATAGTTAAAATGAGATAAGTTTGTGTAGACAACTCACTATGAATGAAAGCACAATATATAGAATAGGGTATAATATATATCAGTTACAGAAAAACAAACAGCCAAAAATGGGAACTTATTAGGAAGGATATCTATAAAATAAGATCTATTTTGCCTGAAATAAAATAATATATAGATGCCGCAATTTTTTTTCTTTTAACTTTTAATTACAAATACAGTTATTATAAAAAATAAATTTACAGATAAGTTTAATGTCCTCTTTGAGCATATGCCAATGCATATTTTCTCCCCTTTCTATTCAGGGTAATCATTGTTATTTTATGCATTTCTGGTTGTTTTTTCTGTAACTGATATTATACCCTATTCTATGTATTGTGCTTTCATTCATAGTGAGTTGTCTACACACACTTATCTCATTTTAACTATTCTGTAGTATTCCATATAGAATATTAATTATAACTCATAACTGTAGCAAAGTATTCCATAGTGTGTTGTGTTACTGTTTAGCCATTTTCATATTGATGAATATTTAAGTTATTTGCAATTTTTCCCTATTATACACAGTATTACAAAGGACCTCCTTTTATATGCTTTCTATGATTGGGCCACTGTACTCCAGCCTGAGTGACAAAGTGAGACCCTGTCTCAAAAAAAAAAAAAAAAAAAAAACAAACTTTTAATTTATTTTTCCAATCTTGGATTATTGCCATTGAAATTGAGCTTCTTTTAGAATGTTTTTTGGTTATTGTTATTTTTTTTTATGGATTATCTATTCATCTTTTTTCTCATTTTTCTGCTGGGTGATTTATTAGTGACTTACTGGAGTTCTATTTGTTTTTGGATATTAATCCTTGGTAAAATATCTTAATATCTTAAGAATACGATATCTTAAAAGTAAGACATCTCACTGTGTTTTCTCCCTTTTAGCTTTCCTTTATATTACTATAGTGTGTGTGTATTTGTGTGTGTGTGTATGTATATATATGTATATAAAAGTATAGTTTTATGGTATATTTTGATCATTATTAGAACAAGTTCTACCTTTTTGTTTCTTCTTTTACAAAATTGTCATGGCTGTTTTTGTGCCCTTTCTATGTGAATTTTAAAATTGTGAATTACCTGTTAACTCACCATGTTTCATAAACCTTTTGGGGATTTTGAATGGAATTGCTTTGAATTAAGGATTATTTGGCCGGTTGTGGTGGCTCACGCCAGTAATCCTAGCATTCTGGGAGGCCGAGGCGGGCGGATTGCTCGAGGTCAGGAGTTTGAAACCAGCCTGAGCAAGAGCCAGACCCCGTCTCTACTCTAAATAGAAAGAAATTAATTGGCCAACTAATATATACAGAAAAACTTAGCCAGGCATGGTGGCGCATGCCTATAGTCCCAGCTACTCAGCAGGCTGAGGCAGGAGGATTGCTTGAGCCCAGGAGTTTGAGGTTGCTGTGAACCAGGCTGATGCCACGGCACTCACTCTAGCCTGGGCAACAAAGTGAGACTCTGTCTCAAAAATAAATAAATAAATAAATAAAGATTATTTTACTTTCTGTGGAGGAAGGTTTCATTTCAAATAAGCCCCATTTTAAATAATATGGGATAGCTATAAATTGTGTTTCTAGCTTTCTGGGTTTAGAAATGCTTAAAACTGATTATTTTTTCTTCTAAATTTAAGACTGGTTGTTAGAAATTATATTCTTCTTTTCATTCTTTATATTCTTCTTTTCATTCTTACTTAGGAAGATGACATTCGGAAGAGTCAGCGACTTGGGGCAATTCATCCGAGAATCTGAGCCTGAACCTGATGTAAAGAAATCAAAAGGTTTGTGGTGTTTTTATATTCCATATTAAGCCTTTACTCACAGTATTCATTGACTGTAGTAAAGGACCATTTAAGGTTCAGACTGTTTTATTTTGTGAGCTAACCACTGTACCTTTCACCCTGTGTTCATAGTCGTAAGTGAGGACAGTACAGCTTTCCTATAATCGCATCTCTATAAAATCTCTTCTTCTGAATCACAAGTTGTTGAACTTGCTTCACCACTACAGAAGGCACATCAATATGAAAAAATATTGGTTACCTTTTTATTTAATGGCAAAATGCCCAATCCAGGTTGGACTTGAGGTTTATCTTGAGGTCCTTTATGTTATTAAATTTCTTCAAAGTCACTGAAAATGAAATATATGTGGAAAATATTAATAGATTGAAATACAAATGGTTACTTTGTTTAATCAGCAGAAGACTGGTTTGGGCAAGTCTAAGAGTGAGACACAGAAATCTTTTTTTTTCTTAGATTTAATCTTTAAATCTCCTAGATAGCTTGTTAAAATACAAGAAATTTTTTGTGACCAATTTTAGCTTCCAAACAATTGATTTACACAGGAAAATTTTGGAAGTAAATGCAAATTCAATCAAATGGTACATACACCTTTTCGGTATGGTTGAATTGACAGTAATAGCTTGAGTAAAAGATACTGACTTTTGTAGGAAGAATGCACTCCTTTTTTTTTTTTTTTTGAGACAGAGTCTCACTCTGTCACCTGGACTAGAGTGCTATGGCATCAGCCTAGCTCAGAGCAGCTTCAAACTCCTAGGCTCAAGTGATCCTCCTGCCTCAGCCTCCCGAGTAGCTGGGACTACAAGCATGTGCCACCATGTCTGGCAATTTATTTATATATATATATTTTTTTAGTTGTCCAGCTAATTTCTTTGTATTTTTTTAGTAGAGACAAGGTCTCGCTCTTGCTCAGGCTGGTCTCAAACTCCTGAGCTCAAATGATCCTCCCACCTTGGCCTCCCAGAGTATTAGGATTACAGGCGTGAGCCACCACATCTGGCCATAAGCACTCCATTTTGATAAGTGTGTTTAAAATTAAGAGCTATTGTCAATCTTTCTGTTGAATTTAATAGGATACATTCTTGTTATATTTATTTTTTTTAATGCAACTATTGTTTGGGTAATAAATTGTACCACTTTATTTTGATGAAAGATCTACTTTTTGGTCAGATATACATTGATAGAGTAAGCAAAAAATGTAACAGTTGTTGATTCAGACCCAAAAAGGGTCTGTTACCTAGTTGACCTTATTTATCCAAATAATTGATTTTCTTTCCTGTTTTGCCAGAGAAGTCTCAGGTGCACAGTTGGGAAGAATGTAAAGACTAAAGGGATATCTACACAGTTCATTCAGTAAATAATTTTTGCATTGCTCTCTGCATAATTACATTCACAGGGCAGTTTAGAAGATACAGATCTTGCCATCAAGAAACTTACAGTCTAGTAGTTATATGTCTTATTTTGGGTAGAAGAAGAATACTGGGAAGAGAGATCAGTGGTGGTGTTGGAATAGAGGAAGTGCCAGATGACCTCTGTAAGGGATTGGCTAGGAAGGACTGACAGTATATAGTGTCATTAGGTAGCTTCTGTCAATGCGGATAATGGGGTCTCCTCTCCAGTATTAACTAAATCTCTGAGCCGTTTGGTTTTTTAAAAATCTGGTCTTATACCTTTGGTAGCTAATGAAGACGTGCCACTCGTCCATATAGATAGGCGTTAGGTATAGTCATAAGTGTTAGGTGTTTACAGGTATATTATGAGTAAAGATATGCAAGAAACTTTCCCAAACCACTCTCTGTGTTAAATCTATTAATTCAGTCTCTACATGTTATTTTCATTTATTCTAAATAATAATGGAGTGCCTACTATATGCATCTACTATTTTAGATGCTGGGAAGAAAACAAAGTTCCTGTTCTCATGGAAGTTGACATTATAGTGGAGGAGACTGTAGATAGATAAGCACATATGACGTGTACATGTGTTTATATATGTAGGGGTAGGATGCTACAAGAGAGTAGTGGGGAGTTCTGTTTTAGAGATGCTTGTCAGGAAAGGCCTCACTGAGGTAGCATTTTGACTGCAGACCTGAGCACAGTGCAAGAGTGAGCCTGGCGATACCTGGAAGAAGAGTGCTTTTGGTGGAAGGAACAGGGTAGAGGCCTGAAGCCAGAGAGCTCAGCGTGATTGAGGGGCAGAAGGCCCAGTGTGGCTGGAGTGGAGCAAGCAAAGGGATGAGTGGTAGTGGAAGGTGAGTAAGCTGGGAGATCACCAGAGACCGTGGCAAGGACTTGAAAGTGTTGAGGACACATTGGAAGTTGGAGCAGGGAGTGATGTGATGTAACTTATGTTTTCAAGGTATTGCTTTGGTAGCTGTTTAGAAAATAGAATGTAGAGGGTCAAGAGGAGAAGCAGGGAAACAACATTCTTGCCATAGTCTAAGGGATGATGGTGGTCATGGCTTAAGCTGGCAGTGGAAGAACAGTTCGATTTGGCTTATATTTGAAGGTAGAAGCAACAGGATTATATCTCTACTGGCAAGCCTGTCCATTAAGTTATTTGCATTATTAATTTAATTGGGACATGCCTATATATTTTTTATTTTTTTGAGACAGAGTCTCACTTTGTTGCCCAGGCTAGAGTGAGTGCCGTGTCATCACCCTAGCTCACAGCAACCTCAATCACCTGGGCTCAAGCAATCCTGCTGCCTCAGCCTCCCGAGTAGCTGGGACTACAGGCATGCGCCACCATGCCCGGCTAATTTTTTCTATATACATTTTTAGTTGGTCAATTAATTTCTTTCTATTTATAGTAGAAACGGGGTCTGGCTCTTGCTCAGGCTGGTTTCAAACTCCTGACCTTGAGCAATCCGCCCGCCTCAGCCTCCCAGAATGCTAGGATTACAGGTGTGAGCCACCACGCCCGGCCGAGACATGCCTATATAAAGTAATGAATAGGACTTTCTGCAGTTTGGTTGAACACATCCGTATGTGCTGGTGCTTCCTTTAGTTGTCTAGACTTCTCTTTAAGATAAGTATTTTTTGTTAGTGTAGGAGCCTAGAGATTAAATTCATTCCCTCCAGGTAGCATTTGATTCATATGTGCTAGGCATGGTGGTAAATACCAAGGATACAAACAAGAGGGTGTCATTTCAGTCTGCTTTACTCAAGCAAGGTTCCTTTTTAATGACCCTCACTTGGTAAGCACATCAGGCTAGTTATCCTACAGAATGCTCAACCTTCTAGATTTTCCATGTTGTGTTATTTAATTTAGCTTATTCCTCTCTCCCCTGCATATGTTGCAAACTGGAGTTATACCTAAAGTCTTGATGATACATGTTACACATTTTTAGTTAGAAGACATCATAGATGATGTTGTATATGGTGTTTTTAAAGGCTTTCCATTTATTAGTGTATTCATTAAAAGATTTCCTGAAAGGATACCCCAAATTTCAACAGGAATTACTTTAAGGATAAGAAGGAGGAGGTACCTTTTACTTTTCATTTTACCCTTTTCCTTTACTGTTTGAATTTTCTTGCCCTGTGTATACTTTACTGCTTAATCATCCACCCCATCCTTTCTCCATGGCTTCCTACTGCAGTGGAATAAAATCTAGCCTCTTTGTCATGACCTTACCTTGAACCACTCTTCCTTTCACAGACTGAGCTCTAGTTGGACTATCCTTTATTCTTTTTTAAAGGTTTCTTCCCTTTTAGGGCCTCTACAGTTGCTGTTTCCCCTGCCATGGCTTTTGCGTAATAACTGTCTCCTCCTCCTCCTCTCACTGTTATCTGTTCAGAGAGACCTGCCCATCCCATGCGATCTAAAAGCATCTGTGCCATTGCCACTTCTTTATTTTCTTACTCACTGTCTGAAACTATCTTGTTCATTTATTTGCATACTAATTTATCATCTGTTTCCTTTTTTTTCCTCCCCTCCCCTCCTTTCCCCTCCCCTCCCCTCCCTTCCCCTCCCTTCTCCTCCTCTCCTTCTTTTGAGACAAAGTCTCACTCTGTTGCCTGGGCTAGAGTGTCATGGCATCAGCCCAGCTCACAGCAACCTCAAACTCCTGGACTCAACCGGTCCTCCTGTCTCAGCCTCCCAAGTAGCTGGGACTACAGGCACACACCACCATGCCCGGCTAAGTTTTTCTATTTTTAGTAGAGACGGGGGTCTCACTCGCGCTTAGGTTAGTCTCGAACTCCTGAGCTTGAGTGATCCTCCTGCCTTGGCCTCCCAGAGTGCTAGGATTACAGGCGTGAGCCACCACACCCAGCCTATAGTCTGCTTATTTTTCATGACTAGATTGTTACCTCTGTTACCTCTATTGAGGGAAAAGAATCAAGATTTTGTATTTTTCATGAATGCTATATGCATAGTCCTATCCCAGTTTTAATCAGGACCTTGCCTTAAGAAATAATGTCCTGATAGTAATTCACTTGGTTTAAGGCAAAGTTAGGAAGTGAGCCTATTCAAATTATTAAATAAAAGGATAAGCTATGTATTTCATTCATAGAAATGGAGGCTAGCCTACTTTCTTGGTAATTTCTCAGCATGTGGTTACAGATGTAGGCTTTTATGTCCTGGGAAGTTGAGGTATATTATGGCTTGGGTAGAGTATGACCACTTTTTTTTTTAGACAAGGTTTTGCTATATGTTGCCTAGGCTAAATTCAGAAACTCCTGACCTCAAACCATCCTCCTACCTTAGTCTCTGAATAGCTGGGATTACAGGCGTGAGCCACTGCACTTAACGTGAGAGTATGGCTATCTAAAAAAAACTCTACTCTCACCCAGTTGATTTCTACAGACCAGAGATCCAGCTTGTAACAGCATAATCTGTACTAGAAGCCCTTTCAAATGGAAGCTGGTCTGGAAGGTTTCAAAGCAAAACAAGTGGATTGATGTCTTCAAGTGGATTGGTAGAGTCTTACCTAAGACCACAAATCCTTGCCACAAATCTAACACTAGGAGATCGTTTCTTTCATAAAGTGAGAAGAATGGAAGAAAAATCCAGAACTCTAAAACAGCTTTTCAGATGTTTTTCAAACCATGATGTTTGCAAATTAAATACTCTGTTATGGATGCAATTTAATCAGTTTTTATTTGTGGTAATATTCCTTAATGTTTTGTATGAGGTCACAGATGAAAAGAATATCTATGTCTGGAAGTAGCAGCTTTTAAAAAAGAGCATTTTTAAATGTAAAATTATGCATGAAATATAAATTCAATTTTGGCTTTGTTTACTAGGATCTATGTTCTCACAAGCTATGAAGAAATGGGTGCAAGGAAATACCGATGAGGTAAATTCTACTTTTAGTATAAAGAGATTTCTGTTTATAATTGCCACCCTTGTCTAAGGTTTTAAGTTTTCTCTTTCTTTAATTCCCATTTTTAAGCAGCATGGCACAGCAGTGCTCCCTTATCCATGATGTAACAATAAAGCGTGGGTCCTTCTTAGCATCCAACAACTGTCTGGTGGTGGTAGTAAAAGGCATCTTCAGTCCAGAGACGATGGCCACTTAAGGATATCCACACATTCAGATTTCCATCATCAACCAGCAGGCCTCAGTAATCAGTGCAGAACAGAAGCACAAATGTTTCCTTCCCCACTATCAATTTTACTTTTAGAAGTAGATGCTGGCTAAAAAAGACAAAAGAAAAGAAACAAAAAGTAGATGCTGCTGCTTTTTTTTTTTTTTTTAATAGTTAAGTGAGTGCATTGAGAGATAGGAGTTGAAAAAGGAAATGTTTTATTTTGACCACCTAACATAAAAGTAGTCACATTGAGTACCCAATAGCTGACTCTGGAAGACAGTGAATGATATGTTTATATAGCATAGCCACAGTGTGGCCCAGATTCTTTCATAAATGGGAATGTACTTCTTGATCCAAATAAATAGAAATGATATGCACATACCATTGTATTTAGAGTACTAATTACATATGCATCTTGATCCTTCTAATGAATAACCATTATCAACAATTTAAATTACTTCCTTTAGGCCCAAGAAGAGTTAGCTTGGAAGATTGCTAAAATGATAGTCAGTGATGTTATGCAGCAGGCACAGTACGATCAACCATTAGAGAAATCTACAAAGGTAAGGATGACTTGTGTTATAAACTAGTTTGTGTAAAACTGAAAAGTATTATTTTCCAGGTATATAGAAATATAAAAGGATATAAGGGGCTTCTGTGTCTGCCTTTGAAGGATTAACTGCTGTGGGGATTGCCTTCTCATCATAAGCAACTAGAAAACTGACAAACTAAATGAAATAACTATAATCTTGAAAGAAGAGTAACATTGAAGTGATCCCTAGCTTACTGCCTAAAAAGAGTTTCCAAAGTGTAGAGAAGGGGAAACCAAACAAATTCCAAAGTTTGGAGAGCCTTATGACTAGAAGTTATAGGACAAGGTACCAGAAAAGAGGGAGCTACCCAGAAGCAGAGCTACAGGGATATTTAGGACTCTCGAGTCCTTGGCCAAGTACTGATCTGTATATATGTGAGCTGAAAATGCATATGTCTAGGGAAAGAACCCCCAGACATTTGTAGGCAGAATACCTGGAACATGGAGCTAGGAAAGTTTGTGACCAGAAGGAGCTGGCCAGAGTAGACAGACTTTGTAAGACACAAGGCATTGGGTAATGTCCTCACAAAGATCATGCCTTACTTCTGGAGCTAAATTAGTCCTAAAGTACCTAAACCAAGTTTAAAAGCTTTGAAAGGATCAAACTGCACTCTGTAAGTAACAAGCACATGCCAAAACAAAAGCCAGCCCTCATTAAAGGAACATAAGGAACACAACAAAATTCAACACTCCACAGTGTAGTTACAATGTCTGACATCCAGTCAAAAATTACCAACCATGCAAGGAAGCAGAAAAACTTGACCTGTAATCAGGGGAAAACTCAATCTCTAGTAGCAGACCCAGAAGTAAGAAAGATGGTGAATTTAGCAAAGCCCATAAAACGATTGCTTTAAATATGAATAGTATATTCAAGAATGTCAAGGAAAACATGAATATAATGAGAGAAATAGAAGATAGTTTAACCCAAATGAGTTTCCTTGGAATAAAAAATATTGGAAATGAAAAATATGGAGAACTTCTGGAAAAAGAAAAAAATAAATTTAAAAAACAAGAAAGATAAAAAATACATTGTATGGGATTAACAGCTGATTAGAAACCATGGAAAAAAAGATCAGTGAAAAACAGCAGAAACTATCCAAAATGAAGCACAAACAGAAAAAATACTAGAGGGAAAAGAACAGATCCTCTATGAACTATGGGGTAACACCAAACCATCTAACATATGTAATTTCAGTTCTGGACAAAATTATACAGAAAAAAATTATGCACAAAAAGACATGAAATGATGATCAAAAATTTTCCAAATTTGATGAAAACCATAAACCCATTGATCCAAAAGGCTCACCAGACCACAAGCGAAATAAACATAAACACACCAAGACACATCATACTCAAGTTGCTGAAAGCCAGTAATAAAGAGAAAAATTTTTTGTAAATACCCAGAGAAAGAGATATATTACCTACAAAAATAAGAATGATAAGTATTCTTGCTAGAATCTAGCCACGCCAGAAGAGAGCTGAGCCAACACTTTTTAAAGTACCCCAAAACAAATACTCAACCCAAAAGTGAAAATATGTTGTAAAAAAGAAGCTAAAATGAAGGCTTTTATCAGTCAAAACAAAAGTTTAGAGAATTCTTTACCAGCAGATCTACAATTAAATCTTAAAGTTCTTTAGGAAGGACGGAATAATACAGATAGAAATTTCATCTATACAAAATAAGTGGTAAATAGATGAGTAAATGTAGATGATTCTTTTCTCATTTTTAAATATAAGAGATAATTAAAGCAAAATAATAGCAATGTGTCTCGCAGTACACAACAGACATAGAAGTTAAATGTATGACAATAATGACACAAAGGGAGAAATGGAAGTAAACTGTTATAAGGTTCTTACACTAAATGTGAAGTGGTATAATGTTATTTGAAGGTATAGTGTGATAAGTTAAAGGTGTACATTGTAAACCTTAAGAGAAAATACTAAAAACAGGATTAGCAAACAAGCCAGTAGTGAGAGAAAAATCAAACCATAAAAAATACTAAATTCACAAGATGCAAGAAAAGAAGAAAAAAGGAAGAACAAACAAATGGAATAAATGGAAGACAAATAGCAAGATGATAGATTTAAACCAACTCAGGTGTGTAATCCCAGCATTTTGGGAGGCCAACACAGAAGGATCGCTTGAGGTCAGGAGTTTGAGACTGGCCTGAACAACGTAGCAAGATCCCTTCTGTACTAAAAAAATACAAAAATTAGCCAGGCGTCATGGCACGCACCTGTAGAACCAGTTACTCAGGAGGATTAGGCAAGAGGATCACTGGAGCCCAGGAGTTTGAGGTTACAGTGAGCTATGATGACACCACTGCACTCTACCCAGGGCGACAGAGCAAGAGTTTGTCTCAAAAAAAAAAAAAAAAGACATAAAATACTATGTTTAATGAGGAAAGACAATACTTCCTCCTAAGTGGGAACAAGGCAAGGATGTCCAGTCTACAACACTTGTCATGGAGGTCCTAGCTAGTACAGTGAGGCAAGGGGAACAAAAGGCATATAGATCGTAAAGGAAGGAGTAAAGCTTTACTTTTTTTTTTTTTTTTTTGGCAAAAAACATGATTATTTATCTGAAAATCCTGTGTTGTAGCAATTAGCAATGTATACAGATGCAGAACATTTCCTTCATGGCAGAAAGTTCTACTGGATGGCAGTATCTTAGGGAATCTACTAAAAAGCTATTAAAACTAATAAGTTTAGCAGTGTTACAGGATACAAGGTTAATTTTTTAAAAAATGAATTGCATTTCTGTATACTAGCAATTAACAGTTGTTAATTGGAAATTTAAAAAAACAATACAGTCTGGGCTTGGTGGCTTACACTTACAATCCTAGCACTTTGGTAGGCCAAGGCAGGGTTGAGGCCAGGAGTTTGAGACCAGCCTGGGCAACATAAGCAAGACCCCATCTCTATAAAATATGGGGAAAAAAAAGAGCTAGGCATGGTGGCTCACACCTATAGTCTCAGTTACTTAGGAGGCTGAGGTGGGATGATTAGTTGAGCCCAGAAGTTCAAGGTTGCAGTCAGCTGTGATCATGCCTCTACATTCCAACCTGGGTGACAGTGCCAGATCTTGTCTCTAAAAAAATTAAAAAACAATTTTTACAATAGCATCCTGAAACTTAAAGTACTTAAAAATATATTTAACCAAATATGTGCAAGATTTATACAATGTAAACTATCAAACAACTGAGCAGAATTAGAGAGTATTGAAATAAAAGCAAAAATAAATCCTGTTTGTGAATGAAAAGACTCAGTGTGGTTAAAACGCCATTTCTCCCCAAGTTGATCGATTTCGTATGATTGTAATCAAAATTCAAGCAGCTGTTTTTGTAGAAACTGAAAAGATGATCTAAAATTTCTTGGGAAATGTAAATGAACTCTAGAGTAACCAAAACATTGTGAGGGAGGAAAGGCACAAAATTAGAAAACTAACAAACTCTACCTAGCTTCACATTGACGGAAAAGCCACATGGTCAGGGCAGTGTGGAATTAGCATAAGGGTAAACATACAGATTGTTAGAACAAATAGAGATTGTGGAAGTAGGCCCACACATATGTAGGCAGTTGATTCCTAACATGTGCCAAGATAATTCAATGGGGAAAAGACCATCTTTTTTCAACTTATGGTACTGGAACAACTGGTTCTATATATGGGGAAAAAATGAACCATGGCCCTTACACCATATACAGAATTAACTCAAAATGGATCATAGACTTAAATGTAAGAACTCAAACTATACAACTCATAGGAGAAAATTTTTGTGATTTTTGGCTTAGTTAAAGATTTCTTAGATCACACAAAGCCTTAGCCATAAAAGGAAAATTGATTAATTGAACTTCAAAAGTGAAAACTTCGGCCCTTCAAAAGACACAGTTAAGAAAATGAAAAGGCAGAAATTATTCCATGTCATTGAGAAGGATGGAATCCTCCCCAACACATTTTATGAACCCTGATACCAAAACCAGAAAAGGATGCAACAAAAAAAGAAAACTACAGACCAATATCCCTTATGAATATAGATGCAAAAATTCTCAACAAAATCCTAGCCAATCAAATCCAGGTGTTTGTCAAGAAAATAATTCATCACAACCAAGTGGGCTTCATCCCAGGGATGCAGGGATGGTTTAACATACGCAAATCTATAAATGCAATTCACCATATAAACAGAAGCAAAAACAAGACCATATGATCCTCTCAATAGACGCAGAGAAAGCATTTGACAAAATTCAACACCCTTTTATGATAAGAATGCTCAACAAAATAGGCATAGACAGGGCTTACCTAAAAATGATACAAGCCATATATGACAAACCCACCGGCAATATTATACTGAATGGGGAAAAATTGAAAGCATTCCCACTAAGAACTGGAACAAGACAAGGTTGCCCACTATCTCCACTTCTGCTCAGCATAGTGCTGGAAGTCCTCGCTACAGCAATGAGACAAGAGAGCGGAATTAAGGGTGTCGAAATGGGAGCAGAAGAGATCAAACTCTCACTCTTTGCTGATGACATGATATTATACCTAGAAAACCCGAAGGATTCAACCATGAGACTCTTTGATCTGATAAATGAATTTGGTAAAGTCTCAGGATACAAAATCCATACACAGAAATCAGAGGCATTCATATATGCCAACAACAGTAAAAGTGAGAACCAAATCAAAGACTCAATTCCCTTCAAAATAGCAACAAAGAAAATTAAATACCTTGGAATATATTTAACTAAGGAGGTAAAAGACCTCTACAGGGAGAACTGTGAAACACTGAAGAAGGAAATAGCAGAGGACGTAAACAGATGGAAGAATATACCATGCTCATGGGTCGGTAGAATCAACGTTGTTAAAATGTCTATACTACCCAAAGTGACCTACAGAGTCAATGCAATCCCTATCCAAATTCCATCATCATTTTTCACAGATATAGAAAAAATAATTTTATGCTTCGTATGGAACCAGAGAAGACCCCGTATAGCAAAATCAATCCTAGGCAATAAAAACAAAATAAGAGGTATCAATTTACCAGACTTCAAACTATACTACAAGGCTATAGTAATTAAAACAGCTTGTGATTGGCACAAGAACAGGGACATTGACCAGTGGAACAGAACAGAGAACCCAGATAAAAAACCATCCTCATATAGCCAACTAATCTTCGACAAAGCAGACAAAAACATACACTGGGGAAAAGAATCTTTATTCAATAAATGGTGCTGGGAAAACTGGATAGCCACATGTAGAAGACTGAATGAAGCAAGACTCACACCTTTCACCTCTCACAAAAATCAACTCACGCTGGGTAACAGACTTGAACCTTAGGAGTGAAACTATTAGAATTCTAGAGGAAAATGTTGGAAATACTCTTCTAGACATTGGCCTAGCCAAAGAATTTATGAAGAAGACCCCAAAGGCAATCACAACAGCAACAAAAATAAACAAATGGGACCTGATCAAATTAAAAAGCTTCTGCACAGCCAATGAAACTGTCAAGAGAGCAAACACAACCCACAGAATGGGAGAAAATTTTTGCAAGCTACACATCTGAAAAAGGCTGATAACTAGAATCCATTTAGAACTCAGGAAAATCAGCAAGAAAAAATCAAACAACCCTATCAAAAAATGGGCAAAGGACATGAACAGAAACTTCTCAAAAGAAGACAGAATAATGGCCAACAAACATATGAAAAAATGCTCAACATCTCTAATCATCAGGGAAATGCAAATCAAAACCACAATGAGATCTCACTTCACTCCAGTGAGAATGGCCTTTATCAAAAAGACCCCAAACAATAAATGCTGGCGTGGATGTGGAGAGAGAGGAACACTCCTACACTGCTGGTGGGACTGCAAACTAGTTCAACCTCTGTGGAAAGCAATATGGAGATACCTCAAAGCAATACAAGTAGATCTACCATTTGATCCAGCCATTCCACTACTGGGCATCTACCCAAAAGACCAAAAGTCACTTTATGAAAAAGACACCTGCACTCGAATGTTTATAGCAGCACAATTCACAATCGCAAAGGTGTGGAAACAACCCAGGTGCCCATCAATTCATGAGTGGATTAATAAAATGTGGTATATGTATACCATGGAGTACTATTCAGCTCTAAGAAACAATGGTGATCTAGCACCTCTTGTATATTCCTGGTTAGAGCTGGAACCCATTCTGCTAAGGGAAGTATCTCAAGAATGGAAAAACCAGCACCACATGTACTCACCAGCAAATTGGTATTACTGGATCAACACCTAAGTGGACATATAGGAGTAACATTTATTGGGTGTCAGGAGGGTGGGAGGGGGGAGGAGAGGATGGGTATATACAACCACAATGAGTAAGATGTGCAACGTTTGGGGGATGGACACGCTTGAAGTTCTTACTCGAGGGGGGAGGGGGGCATGGGCAATATATGTAACCTTAACAGTTGTACCCCCATAATACGCTAAAATAAAAAAATTTTTTAAAAAAGGAAATGAAAAGGCAAGTTGAGATGAAGAGAAAGTATTTGCACAAACGAAAAGACAAGTTGAGTTGAAGAGAAAGTATTTCCAAAACATCTCATAAGAGTTGTATCCAACATATACAAAGAACTGTTAAACTCAGTAAGACCGACAGTCTTATTTTTTTATGACCAAAAGAGATGAGCAGACACTACACCAAAGAAGACATACAGATATTTGTATGCAGAGATGCCCAGCATCATTAGTTATTAGGGAAATGCAAATTAAAGTCACAGTGATATTCTACTACATACCCAGAAGAACAGCTAAAATTAAAAGGACTGACACTACCGTGTGTTGGCAAGAATGTGGAGCAGTTTGGACTCTTAATACATAGCGTGTGAGAATGCAAAATTATACAGCCACTTTGAAAACCAGTTTGCAGTTTCTCATAAATTTAAACATAAACAAGCCAGGCATTTCCTTGGGGAATCTGATGTCAGAATTTTTTTTAAGTTCTTCTTTAGTTCTTTTTTTCTTTTAGTTCTTTAGTTCTTTTTAGTTCTTTTTTTCTTTAGTTCTTTTCCCCAGAGAAAACTCAACCAGTCTTCTGCCTAGAAGGTAAAGGGCAGGCAGTGAGCTTTACAGGAGCCAAGCAAGACAAAGCTAGAGGGGACTCAATATTCCTTATATTTAACCCTCCTTAATCCCCTGTTATCAGTACAGCATTCTTGCCCTTAGTCATACCTAGTTAGTGTACCTTAGCTTATAGACACTGGTATTCTGCTCAGAGAAGAGAGCTCAGATTTCTCTTCTGGGTTTGGGTTTCAGTCAGGACTAAGCTACCTGACTGATTAGTTGCAGAACAATCACTGTAGATCTAACTACTTCTAAAGCAAGTTTTTAACAAGTCCTTGTGTTTGCTCCACCTCCATTCCTTTCATCAGAGGTACTGTGCCACCGATTCCCCCGGCTTCGAGGGATTCTGCAGCATAAACCAGGTTGCTGCTCAGCTTTTTCCACTTCAGTTTTAGGGTTGAGTTTTTTAGGTCTAAGTCATTTACCATTGATCCCTTTGCCTCCAGATTCCAAAATTTTGTTGTTGCCACTTCTTTTCTTTTTCCCATTTATGTGAGTTTATGTTAAAAAAAAAAAAAAAAGTGCAGGTTTAAGAAGGGGTGAATTCAATGGGTGTAATTAATTCACTGTCTTTTCCTGGAGGTCCAACAGCTTATAATGGTTAGGAAATTCTGACTTCCCCAAAGTTCTCTTTCTCTATGGCTTCTGGTTCTAGAACCAACTGGTTTTAGTCTTGCCCATGAGAGACACACAATAACCTTTAGAAAGTTGAAGGTAGCCACTTAGTCCCCCAGTTAGTCTTTTCCACAAGCCAAACATTCCCTGTTTCTTCAACAGTTTTATTTTCTCTAACTAACTTCATTCATGGAGACTTAATGTGATAGGAGAATTTCTGTTCATATTTGTGGAGGCATTCAGCTCCTCCTCCTCTATCATTTATATCAAGCAAAACTTAGGAATCAGAGAGAAATATGAAAGGGAAAAATCAGATGACATCCTATATAATCCTCAGTAGTTAGTTAGGAGGGCTAAATTTGGTTTAGGTCCATCATCACCTTTTTTTCTAACTTTCTAGCCAACTTTTTACTCTGAGAACTGTAATTCCCAGAGCTTGGTATAATTGTAAACTTTTCGCTGAACTGATTCATACCAAAACCCTATTCACTCATGCAGACTCTATCCTCTTTTCTGTGCAAGGGTGCTAATTTTTGTCTATATTTATCTTCTGGCTCAGTCAAGCCTAGAATAGCAGAGAACAAGCTAAAGGTGTATAAAGTGCAATGTAGTTATTTTTGTGGTTTCTCCATTATCATATTGATGATCAAATGTTTGACAATAAGAAAATGTTCTTTAAAAACCATTTTAAATTATTTTATTTTATTGGAGACAGAGTCTTGCTCTGTTGCCTGGGCAAGAGTGCCGTGGCGTCAGCCTAGCTCACAGCAACCTCAGACCCCTGAACTCAAGCGATCCTCCTGCCTCAGCCTCCTGTGTAGCTGGGACTACAGGCATGCGCCACCATGCCAGGCTGATTTTCCTATATATTTTTAGTTGTCCAACTAATTTGTTTCTATTTTTAGTAGAGATGGGGTCTCGCTCTTGCTCAGGCTGGTCTCGAACTCCTGAGCTCAAACAATTTACCCACCTTGGCCTCCCAGAGTGCTAGGATTACAGGCATGAGCCACTGGCCTTTAAAAACCATTTTAGAAAGTAGATGGTTAAAATTCAGACTTTTCCTTTTGAATTGTATGTTCAAATTTTATTAGCATGTGTTTTTTGTTTTTAGAATGTACAGATATATTTTGCTACATTTTGTTTTTTGAGCTTGCTAGGCCTTCTCCTTCCTTGTCAGGGTGTCTGTCCTGCCAGTCCCTCAGGAATCAACATATTGGTGTGGAAAAAGCACTCGACTAGCAGAACTAGCTAAGTCCATTTTTAGGCAATATGTGTGACCTTTTGTAAGTGAGTTTCCTTCTCCGGTCCCTCATATCCTCATCAGTAGGGCAGAGAGATTAGACAAGAAAATCTCAAAAGATCCCCTTGTAATTCTCATTCCACGGTTTTATGAATGTGAGACGTCCTAGACCCACAGAGGAATGCTCATTCTCTTTATCCTGTGTTGATACCTCTCTGCTTTGAACTTTCCAACTCTGTGTTTGCCTATGGAATGTACTTTTACATTCAACATAAACTACCTCATGTCATTACTGAATTGCTTCATGTACACATGTCCCATCCCACAAGTAGCAGGGATGCTATCTTCTCTGATGTTTGAGGTCCTCTCTGGTATGGTGAATAAAGGAAGGACTCAGCCTCAGGAGCTCAGTCTTGGGAATCTAACAGATCAGTTTTTCTCCATAAAGACTTCAGGGTATTCCACATTATGGCTCTATCATCATATCTTTTTTAAAACAGGGTCCCCTTCTGTCACCCATGCCAGATTGCAGTGGCATGATCACAGCTCACTGCAACCTCCAATTCCTGGGCTTAAGTGATCCTCTTGCCTCAGCCTCCTAAGTAGCTGGGACTACAGGTGCACACTGCCACACCCAGCCAATTTTTAGTTTTTTGTAGAGACGGAGTCTTGCTATGTTGCCCAGGCTGGTCTTAAACTCCTAGCCTCCCAGAGCGCTGGGAATACAGGCATGAGCCATCATGTCCAGCCTCAGTCACTGTTTAGTGAATCCCCTGTGGATGATGATTTAGAATGTTTCAGGTTTTGCCCTGTTGGGAACAATATCTTAATGAATGTCTGCATATATGTATTTACTCTCTCTTATGAATATGCTGTAGGGTTAATCCCTAGAAGTAGAATTACTGTCAAAAAGTGAGAATAGGCTGGGCCCAGTGGCTCATGCCCATACTCCTAGCATTTTTGGGAGGCTGAGGTGAGAAGATTACTTGAGGACAGGAGTTCGAGACCAGTCTGGGCAAAATAACGAGGTCCTATCTCTACAAAGGAATTTTTTAAATTAGCCTGATCTGGCAGCACATGCCTGCAGGCCTACCTACTAGGGAGTCTAAGGCAGGAGGATCACTTGAGCCCAGGAGTTTGAGGCTGTCAGCTATGATTGGACCACTGTACTTTAGCCTAGGTGACAAGGGAGACCCTGTCTCTTAAAAAATGTATATATTTTGTATTCTAATATCTATTGCCAAAACGTAAAGATTTTGGCAAATGGAAAGCAGGTCTGGATGCCAGTCCTTGTTATGTGACCTTTGGGTAAGTTACTTAACCTCTAAGCCTCTTTTCACTCATATGTAAATGAGAAAAATATATTTTTACCTCATAAGATCATAGTCTGCTCTGGCTATCATAAGCTCTGGTATATAGTAAACACTTCTTCGTTAATCTCTAATGATAGTAGATCACTGTTACAGAAATGTACTTTAGTATTTTCTTTTTCTTTTCTCTTTTTCAGCTATGACTCAAGACATGAGATAAAAGAAATCTACTTTTGAAACATAAGAGAACTTTTCCCCTTGGTTAGATTCTTCAACACAGCCAATGAAAATAGAGCATTGTATTTCTTTTCACTAATATATCACTGTTTTTTCCAAGAAAGAATGAGAGACAATCCTAGACTTCCATCATAATGCAGAGTTATGTGTAGACATAATTGACCCACATGATGTTCACACAGTGACTGCCATGAAGATACAAAGTGGTATTGTTTACATTATTAGAAAATTATTAGTTCTCCAATGGCAATAACCCATTTATGAGAGAGTTTTACCCCACTGGAATAGACAGGGACCCCGTCCTGTGGGAGGCATGTTAGCGTGGAGCTGATATTGGATGCACATCTTGCAGTGGTAATTCATCCCTAACAGCATCATAAAGCAGGTGCTTAGGTGCTTTGCTTTTCCTCCCAAAACAAACAGGTGAGTCAGCGCCACCGAGAGCCAGGCAGCTCTGAATGGCAGTGTGGTGCTAGCAGCTTGTTTTTCAATAGAATAGGGTACCGGTTCATCGTGCGGTCTTCCTTCACAGAGGCATTAATTTTGGAAGGAAGCTGACAAGTCATGGGTCAAGTTTCAGTGACATTGTCCTTCCTTTAATGGCAGTATACACTTTTTGCATTTTGATTGTTCCTGAGATGCAGTATATTTAAAACTAGTCTCTCCCTGCTAACAAAAAAGTGAATCTAGTTTACTTTGAGCATTAGAATTTGCTCCTCTGAAATTCTGTGCTCCAGTTACTTTACTTTCCCTTTAGAATACACGTGGAAAGAAAGAAAGAATAACGATCACTCCAGTTTTTCCCTTGAACAAGATGGTTCTTCCCAAATTGTGCTGTTTTTTTTTTTTTTAAATGAAGTGAGCAGGGTGGGTGGGGGCAGAGAAGCACTCAACTTTGTTTGACTGCCTCCCCTGTTCTTTGCCGTGACCTGGGAAGTGTGCAGTGGGTGTCCTCCTGTCTTGTCTTTGGGGCAGTAAGAGGCTCACTCACCTGCACTTCTTCTGCGTCAGGCCACACGGCTGTCAGCAGGATTGCCCAGTTGGCAAGCACACTCCACTGGCCACGTGGTGCTAATGCTTCCTCCATGCACGTGACTGTTTGAGAGGAAAGGAAGTTCTCTTAGGTGTTACTGCTTTTGCTCAGACTTTGCAACAAACAAACAAACAAAAAAAACCCTATATATATATATATATATATAAATATATAATTACTAATCACTTTTGTCCTTGAGAAAGTCTTGAATGAATAGAGAATTAATCCATTGCAATATTTGATTGTATAGAGGCACGCTGTTTCATCAACAGAAGCAAAAAAGGCTGTGTATAAGTTTTTGGTACTATGTACCACCTCTTATTCTTCTAAAGCTGAAGTATTCATGTACTTAAACCATATTCTATTTAATTGTGTTTGATTTAAAAATATATATATGAATTATATTTAAAATTGTGTCAACTTTCTGCTTTTAGGGCATCTGTGGCTCTTCTGTTGAAATATATTAATCCTTCCAAATGTTTCCATTTGCTTTACAAAAACCCCGAACATAAGTCACTGCTGGACTTAGCTTTGTGTTTGGAATGTGTGGTGTAGACCCAAGGTTTTTAAAAGGTGTATATGCTGTGATTGATTGATTCTGTTCCTTTAACAAAATATTTCCATCCATTTCACATTGTTCCCATCTTTAAATAACAGAAAAGCAATATAAAAGTTATAGAATAAAATGTGGTTTTGGGTGACTCTTGCTGCCTCTGCATGTTTTGGAATGACAATTTCTGTAAGACTCTAGGTTATTCAAACGAATGCTTTCAGTTAAGATAATTTATAATCATTTCTTTGTATAAATTTTTGCTTCTGAGCTAGAGATGCCAATAGTTATAAACTTCTTATAAAGAAAAGAATAACAAGTTTGAGACTCAGCTACTTTTTTCTCCCCCACCTGCTATGAGACACAGAAGCAGAGTGTGGCCTGGAATTATTAGCTGGATTTAATATTTGATCTAAAACAGATCCTTGTACTTACTTTAAAATTGGAATTGGATTTATCTAACATTGAGCACCCACAGTGTTCCAAGCTCTACGCAATGTACCCGCAAAATATTCTCCGGCAGGGTTTTTGTAAGTTTAAGGAATCAGTTGAACACCTTTTATCTTTATTATGTTGTTCACATCAACACAAATTGTTTAAAAAGAAAAGGTGTTAGTAAGAAAATGATTCCTTTTGCAACTTGATATG
The DNA here is from genome assembly GCF_040939455.1 of Microcebus murinus. Taxonomy (NCBI): domain Eukaryota; kingdom Metazoa; phylum Chordata; class Mammalia; order Primates; family Cheirogaleidae; genus Microcebus; species Microcebus murinus. The sequence goes on from NC_134121.1 coordinate 4,199,512, forward strand.
TCTCTATTGTTCCTGTAAGATTTGGTGAAAGTAAAAAGTAGATGTCAACCAAATCCAGTGAAGAGCAATAAAATCGCAACTTTTTATAACTTTTTCTATTTGGGTTTCAGTATTCAGTAGAGCTTTATTGAAAACTTTATATAAGTAGTTTACAGTACTGGAACTTTGACTACTCATAGGAATTTGGGAGGGAAGGTCATTCTGAATTGTAGAAAATTATAAACTAATTTGCTCTTGTGCTTAAGTCCTGAGAGATAATAAGCACCTGAAGGAATGGCTTGCCTTTCTCCAGTGACACTGGGTACCTACCTGACTCACAGTGACCCGTCCCCCACTCCTGCAGGTGTGAGGGCCATGTCTGCTCACAGGGACCTTTGTCTCTCTCTCTACCCCCTTCCCTACATACCAGTTGATTGGACCAGAGTTGAACTGATCCAAACAGGCCTAATATAATTCTTTATCTTAAGAATTTTGCACAGGGCAGGGGAGATGTGGGTTACCATCTAGAGTGGCTTAGATGGCACACTTACACTGTCAGGAGACGGCACTGCAAGGACAAGCAGAGGTATGTGGGCCTGAGGGAGCAGCTGCCTTGGTGATAGCCTTGAGGGCTTCCCTGGTTTCTGTGTCTGTCTAGTCTTGCATCCTTGCCGTGGGCTTCATTGATCTCTCAGGTATCCTTAGAATTAATTCTGATTTTTAAAAATCAGTCTGAAGTGGGTAGTACATGCAACCAAAAGTATTACATGCAACCTTGACTAAAATACTGCCAGACTGCTCTAATTCCTAGTAAGCATGTATGCTCACCATGTCTACAAAGTACTGCCGAGTTCTGGAGAAGAATTTTTCTTAGTAAACCTTCCCTGGCCCTCTTGTGTATTCTCTCCAAATGGAATCCTAACCTCATGGAGCTAAAAGACACCTGTTTGGTTTATGTAATGCCTCAGAGTTACTCAGAGCTAGAACATTTTCATGCTAACCACCATCCTTTTAAAGAATAAATTACAATCCCCACTTCTAGCAATTGCAATAAACCAGAAATGGAAGGCATTTAAGCTAATGAGTAATTGATACAAGCTTGGATGGGTAGGAGGGATAATTTTTACAAAATTTGTAAATACTGACTGCTTCTATGTAGTAGGCAAGGTCTCTGGACTTTGGCTGGAGCCATAAAGTGCGGAGTAAAAACCTTAAAGGGTACAACTTGGGGGGCCCATGCTCACAGTTAGCCTGTGAGAGGCCCTTTGCAGGCGAACACTGGGCTCCAGGAAGCCCCTCTGCTTGGGCAGGATTGGGAGCGGTGCAGAGTAGGGGACGGCACTGTGGAGTCTGTGCAGGCAGAGGTGGCTGCAAGGGCACTGGAAGGAACAGTGTGAGCGAAGGGTGCAAGGGCATTTGTGTTCAGGGGGTTTCTGCCCATCTGCTTGCCTGGCACGCAGGAGGGCGAGTGTTCGCACTTTAGTAGTTCTATGCATACAAGTGTTCCTCGGCCTGTTCCTTTCAAACCATCTGCTCTGGCACATTTAGAGTGTCACAGAACTCACCTGGACACATTAAACACCTGCCTAGGGGTGGCAGTACAGCTCCTCGCCACACTGGAACACTTGTGGGACTGCGTGCAGTCTGTGGACAAGGAGCCTAGAAAAGGATTTAATTGCAGCTTGAAGGGAGCTGGGATTTGCCAAGAAGCAAATGAGAGCTGAGTATTGTGGAAACTGTGAGTTCCCCTAGCTTCAGATATCTGAGTTCCCTTCCTCGAATGTGCCTTCAGACTCATTCAGACTTCGGAAGTGAGCTGGCCTCTCTTGCATCACAGCGGGAGTTCCACAGACCATGCAACTTGGCTCTCAGGTATCCTTATACCTGGTAGCAGGTGCAGCCTTGCATGCTTTCCAAAGCACACGGGCTCCACCCAGACCTTAGTTTTCCTCATTTTGGCAAAGAACAGCATTTGTTCCTTCTAATTACAGAACTTTTGGTTTAGTAAATGTTCACCTATTCGTGCCAATCACTGTTGACAATGCAGGGACACAGGAAAGAATAAGACATATTTCCAGGCCCCTTGCAGCTTGCATTCTGCTGAGGAGGAAATGGAGGTTGGAATAGCATCTGCAATGTGTGCTGGCATATTAGACTCAAGATGCCCTTTAAAAGCCCATAATTTAACGGCCTTGCCCCCCAAAGCCCTATGGGAAGTCATTAGACTCTCCTGCTGGACCTACAGAGAGAGCTGCAGCTCGAGGGAAGCCTGAAGAGGGGTCACCCTTCCCCGAGTTGCTGTGTCATTCCATTTACTTGCTGCAAGACTAGAAGTTGGAGCACTTAGGAGCACCCAGTTGACAACAAGGTGTCAGCATCGTGATATCTGAGGCCATCGAGGCAAGTCTCTCTCTGAACAGGGTATAGCATAGAAGAGGCTACAAGATTAGTCTCAGCCCCTCTGCGGAGCTTTGGGACGTGGGAATTCTTAGAAACAAGAAGACGTATAGAACTATAATATGTGCATGCGATACAAGATCATGACCTTGGAAAAATCTAGCTAGCTATTGAGCCAACTCCACAAAGTGATCAGCTCCTTCTGAGCTCTACTTTAATGATACCAATTACCAGCATTATGAGTAAACTTAGCATGTGCCAGACACTGTTCCACTTGATCCTTATGATAATACTTGTCATAATACTTAATAATTACTTATTTTTTCTCTTACAAATGAAGAGACTGAGGCTTAAGAGGTAAAGGAATGTTTCTAGGGCCTGATGGCCAGGGAAGGTTGCCCTCTTGCCTGCTGCTCTGCTGTGCCTCAAATAGTCACCTGTGCTTCCTTCTCCCATTTGCTGCTACTGATACTGCAGGCAAATACAGAGGCTTCAGAAAAACTTAGGGGTTGTGGCTTTAAAATTGAAAACGTCTTATCCATGACCTTAAAGCTTTCACATCCATCCAGATCCCCTGGAGGAGTTAGGGGTCCTCAAACCATGGCCCGCGGGCCACATGCAGCCCGTGGAGGACATTTATCCGGCCCACTGGGTGTTTTTGCCGCCGCTGCCTGTCCTGCTTAGCAGCTGACTCGTCCCAGGCCCACGGTGCACATGTGTGGAACCTCCAACCATCTGAGGGACAGTGAACTGACCCTCTGTTTAAAAAGTTTGAGGACCGGCCGGGCATGGTGGCTCACGCCTTTAATTCTAGCACTCGGGGAGGCTGAGGCGGGTGGATTGCTCGAGGTCAGGAGTTCAAAACCAGCCTGAGCAAGAGTGAGACCCCGTCTCTACTATAAATAGAAAGAAATTAATTGGCCAACTAATATATATAGAAACAATCAGCCGGGCATGGTGGCACGTGCCTGTAGTCCCAGCTACTCGGGAGGCTGAGGCAACCGGATTGCTTGAGCCCAGGAGATTGAGGTTGCTGTGAGCTAGGCTGATGCCACGGCACTCACTCTAGCCTGGGCAACAAAGTGAGACTCTGTCTCAAAAATAAATAAAACGTTTGAGGACCCCTGATTAGGAAAACAGAGGTCTTTGGGCCTAACCTCCCAATTTCTCATTTACTAGGTCTGGGTGGAGCCCAAGAATTTGCATTTTAACGAATTTCCAGATGCTGCTGCTCTGGAGATCAGTTTTCAGAATCACTGCCTTAAAATCTTTCCTGTGAATTGGGAAATGAGTATTTTCATTCCCATTTATTGGGAATGCCCATGCTACACAGAAATGTAATTTGAGACCTATTACTCATGACTCAAACAAGCACATGAATCTTTTATTAGTATTCAGATATTTAAAGCCAAGAACACTCAAGCACCTACCCGCTTTCTCAATCCCTGGGAGCCGGGCAGGTGTGAGGCCATCAGAGCGCGTCTCTTACTGGGGAGGCTCTAAGAGGCCACAGACCAGTCACCGCCTCAGTCATCAGCTCCTCAGCCCCAGTGCCTCTGCTGGAGACGGTGACCCTGAGGTAGTCCTCCAGGGCTGAGTCTGTTGGAATCGCACCCAAGGTCCAGGTGGGATCTTTTGCACAAATCCTGTCTGGTCCATTTCCTTTCGGTTTGTCCCCAAGTCCTTGGTGCAGCTGCCCCTGCTGATCTCTTTTTCAAGTCTCTGCCTTAGGACTCTGGTATCTCATTCTTCTTTTCTTACTCTCTTCATCTTCTCCTCCCTCCTCTTTGTCTCTTCATTGGGTACATATTTCCTGAGGGCCTGTGACATACCTGTTCTAGTTGCTGGGGACTCAGCAGCGCCCAGGATGAACACTGCCTGCCCTTGCAGCCTAGACTCCTGACGCTCCTCCCGCATCACCGTGGCTCCGGAGCGCCCTCTCCTGGCAAGTGTGTTTCCATGGTCTTGCTTCTTGTCCTCATTCACACCCTTGCCACCTGGAAGTCTGTCCTCTTGCCTCTGCTGTCTGTCAGCCTCTGCTCCTGGCTGTTTCTCCAAGTCTGGGATACACCACTCCCAGCTTTCTGCACTCTACACTCTGTCATTCCCACCCCAGGAAACGTCACTGTTCGTGATGATGATCAGCCCAGCAACTCGGCCTGCAACCCTCTGGCCTGTTCTGTTCCCAGGAATGGTGTTTCAGTCCTCGCTCACGCCCATAACCAAATGTTGTCATCTCCTGCAACTGCACTACCTCTAGTTTCTCCTCACAGTTGTAGCCCACAACAATGCCAAACAGTGCAAGTTTTGTGTGGTTAGAGACTCCTACTGGAATGGGTTAAAAGAGGGGAGGGAAGAAATGTAGTCACCATTCCAGGAACATACTCCCTTCTATTATGAGAATTAGGTTTTGGAAATCTGCGTTTCAAAGAGTGATTTTGAAAGCCTAAGTAAGTGGTTTTGTGTGATGATTACAAACATACACCTACATGATAAATTGAGGGTGGGAGAGGATGGTTTTAACGTGGTGACTTGTTAACATGGGGTCAGATTTTCGAGTGAAGGTGTCAGACATGTATTTGAAAAGTGCTGTGTCACAGCTGACACACAGGGAAGGAAATACACTTCAAGAAACTGGTTCCAGACATCATGAAGACATTGATGCGTGTAGAGGAGTGAATAAAATTGTTACTTGAAATATGAGAATGGGAAAAAAGCAATATTTTGTATTAATGTATAATATATAATGTTATTTTAAATATGCATGTGTAACTAAAATAATAAATTAGATATTACAACTAGACATCTGACTATTTCATTGATATTATTAGAAGTTTAAATACTCGATACCTTAATTTAAAATTTTTTTTCATTAGGAAAATAGGGATTTGCTTTAGATATAGGATCACCTGTATGTTTAATCAACTCCCTGTTGTCTGCTGAATAAAGTCCAAATTCTGTGTTTAGCGTTTATGGCCCTGACTGACCTAGCCTCCCAGATCTTGGAACACAAGACCTTAACCTATTCCTTCCTCAGTGGGCTTCGGACCTCAGAGCTGGTGCCTTTGCTTAAGCTATGCCCACAATTTTTTTTTTTTTTTTTTTTTTTTTGAGACAGAGTCTCACTTTGTTGCCCAGGCTAGAGTGAGTGCCGTGGCGTCAGCCTGGCTCACAGCAACCTCAATCTCCGGGGCTCAGTGATCCTACTGCCTCAGCCTCCCAAGTAGCTGGGACTACAGGCATGCGCCACCATGCCCGGCTAATTTTTTGTATATATATTTTTAGTTGGTCAATTAATTTATTTCTATTTTTGGTAGAGACGGGGTCTCGCTCAGGCTGGTTTCGAACTCCTGACCTTGAGCAATCCGCTCGCCTCGGCCTCCCAAAGTGCTAGGATTACAGGCGTGAGCCACCACGCCCGGCTATGCCCACAATTTAAAATGTGCTCCCCTACACTCTGCCCAAAGACAGCCTTGCAGACTGGCTCACCTTCTCCTCCATTCCCTCCTCCCAGAGATTTCCTTGATGCCCAGTCTAGCTGGTACCCCCTGAGCTGTCCTCACACGGTATCCAGTTTGGCATCCTTGGGAGTCAGTTCTGGGCATGTCTGCTCCACCAGATGTCAGTGAGCTCTTCCCAGGAAAGGCCTGGGTTTGACCCCAGGGAGCATGAGCCAGGAGATGCCGGGGGAAGGAAATGTTTGCTGTGAATGAACCAGGCCCAGCTAATGGCTTTCCCGGGCACGCCTGCTAAGGCTCTGAACTGAGCCTGCCTAGGCCTTGGGGCCTGACAGCCGCCCTGCTCACTTCTGTTAAATAGAGAGAGGCTGACATTGAGATGCCCTTGTGTCGCACGCGTCCAGCAGTTCACAAGACATCATGCGCTGGTGCCCCAGTGTTCCTGAGACACTTTGAGGATTCTGTGAGGTACAAACTACTTTCTCAACAGCACTAAGACGTGGATTGCCTTTGTCACCGTGTGAAGATTTGCATTCATGATGCAAAACCTATAGCTGGTGAAACTTCTGGCACCTCAGCAGGAATCCGGGCAGTGACACAGAACTGTGACACTCATACTGTATTCTTCACCACCACACACTCAACATTAAAAAAAAAAGCCAGTTTCCCATACAAATGTCCTTGGTGGAGCAGTAACAATAATGCATTAAACATCAACCCTCAAGTACATGTTATTTAGATCACGTGTGACAAGAAGGGAAGTCCCCGCAAAGCACTTCTGCGCACCGAAGTACGATGGTGTCTCCTGGAAAAGCACTAGTGCAGGTGTCCAGGTTGTCTGCAGACTTGGCCACTGTTTGCATGGAACACCACCTTTACTTGAAAGAACAACTGACCAATGGGCTATTCAGCCTTCGGTATTAAAAGACATTTTCTTGAATTTGAATGAAGTGAGTCTGCCATGTCAAGAAAAACAATACTGTCTATTGCTAAGGATAAAAATTGAGTTTTCAGGATAAGCTCTCGCCTGTAATCCTAGCACTTTTAGAGGCCGAGGCAGGAGGATTGCTTGAGCTCAGGAGTTTGGGACCAGCTTGTGCAAGAGGGAGACCTTGTCTCTACTAAAAGTATAAAACAGCCGGGCGTTATGGTATGCACCTGTAATCCCAGCTACTCCAGAGGCTGAGGCAGGAGGATCACTTCAGCCCAGGAGTTTGAGGCTGCAGTGTCTCAAGCAAACAAAAATTCTGAAGCTTGTCCAAAAAAGAAGCCCTATGGATTGAAAATGAACAAAAATTAATAAAATTATGCCAACCAATTAAATGATGATCTTCCAATAAATTATTTTATATATTCCTGATAATGATATTGAATATTTTAAAAAATCTCTGACATTACAAGGATTAAGAGAAGACTCAGAACCAGGAACAACATTGTTAATATTGAGACATTCTTTGTGTATCAAGAACACCAGTTATCCCATGACTTTGAGTGTAAAGGTGTCCTGAGAAGACAGTGACCGGCTCCTGTTGTGGAGTTGGCACCCAGAGCCTCATCTCACTAGTGAGAGCCACGTTGGACAGACAGTCACCCAACAATTTCAAAATGTTAATCACTTATTTAGGAATTATCAAATTAATTTAATAAACAGTTTGTCCTACATCTTATATGAGTTGGTAGGAAACTTTATGGTATATTTTATTTAGTTTATTCAGACAATAGAATGTTGAAATGTATTTATATGTTAGCATATAATACAGTGTTTATATTAAATATTTTTAATATCCTAAATAAAAAAAAAAGATTTGGTCCCTGTCCTCAAGGATAAAAATTGTTGCAGTAATCTATTTCTGTATTGCAAAACTTGGTTATTTAAAATAAGATCAATTTTTTAAAATTATTCACAATTCTGTAGATCAGGAATTTGGGCAGGGCCATCAGGGATGGCTCATGTCTGCCCTACATGGCATTGCTGTGATGGCCTGCCTGGGGCTGGAGGACCCAAGTGCCTCACTGAAATATCTGATGCCTCCCCAGGTCACTGGGGCTAGCTTCTTATGGGGTGGGCTAGAGTCATTCATATATCTGGAAACTCAGTTCCCTACTCACAGAGCCCCTCACCCCCATCCAGTCAGACACCCCAAAGGGTAACCTACTTCAAGATTTAGTTGTGCCTGGTTTGTGCCTGGCTTCTTTTACTCAGCATTACAGATGTGAGAGTCGTCCTCATGGTTGCCCGTAGTGTCCTTCACTCATGTTCATTGTTATTCAGTATGACCTGGTGTGTATAAACCACAATTTACTGAATCACTCTACCGTGAGTAAGAATTTAGGTAGAGCCAAGTTTATACCTACTGCATGAACTGTTCATAGCACTGCTATGAACACTGTAGGACATGGATTTTGGTGAACATGCGTTTACATTTGTTTGGTATATAGCTAGCAGTGGAATTGTGGGGGCATAGACAATGCACATCATCAACATTGACAGATACTAATAAAGTGCTTTCCAAAGTGTTCCCACCAATGTAGACCCCCAGCAGCAGAACATGGGCGTTCTAGTTGCTCCACATTCTCATCAACACTTGTTATCGTCAGTCTCTTTCATCCATTTAGTGGATGTCAAGGTAGAGTTTCGACCTCTTAGGAGGTTGGAAGGGGCATTATATGGCCGAGGGAGCCTCCCAAATGGCTGGTGTCAGGGTGAGCAGCCACCTCCCATCGGAGCTATGAGGAGCAGCACTCAGGGATTGCAACTTCCTGGAAATTGGTTGGTCAGAAGGTGATTCGAAAATCAGTCATTCTGTGAAGGAGTAAATGCAAAAACAAAACAAAAATCAGTCAAAATTAATTATGGAGAGTGGGTGTTGGTTTTGTTCTCTCAGTTCCCCTGGAGTCTTGTGGCATCACTGGCCCCTGAATCAGGAGATATGAACCCCAACCTGATTGCTGATTCCTTCCCATTTTGTTTCTGCCTAAGCTCGCCTGCAAATGGGCCTCAAATGAGCGGAATTCAGACTCAGCTCTCGGTGTGCCGGCCATTTCCAAATACACCAGCCCTCCTCAGCTGTGAGGGTTCGCTGCTGCTGTCACCATCCTGCCTGGCCATTCTCCGCCAGAACCCTTCTCACTCTCAAAGCCCAACCAGATGTCACCTTCTCTGGAAAGTCTCCCCAGTCTCAGTCATCCCTGTGTCTCCTGGAAGCAGGCTGCGTGCATCTGGCAGCGGGGCCTTGGCACCTGCGCCCCTCCACCAGCAACCCTTCCTCCCAGGGCCTTGCTCCCTGCCCTCCTGCTCCTCCTCTCTCCCTCTCGCTGGCACCTGTCTCTTCCCAGTGGAAGGAAAGCTCCGTGAGGGCAAGAGTTAGTGCCTGCTTTCCACTGTTCGAGCCCCGTACCTAGAAAAGCGCCTCCACGTAGTGAAGGCTCAGTTTGTTGAAGGCATAAATTTCATCTCCTGATTATCTGGTCTCTCGGCCCTGTGGTAGCAGCTATTTCCTCTTCTCTTTCCCCAGGAAGTGACAAACACTCCGGTGTCTAGGATCGTGTGCTCCCGGCACCCAGCCAGGCCCATCATGCAGTGCAGCAGCCTCGCACTGGCCAGGGCGGCCGCCCAGAGCACCGCGAGACCCTGGCCTGGCAAGGGGACGGCATATGCCGCAGGTGGGGTGACAGGTGGTTTGGCTGAACTTGTGCCCTCACGGCCTCCCCCACGGATCGCTGCATCTGGACTTGGGCCTTTCCCGTATCTGTTTTGGGTCGGAGGTATCCTCCGCAATTTGGGGGTGCCTTCTGCTGCTTTTCCGTCATGTGCAGTTGGTGTATCCGGTTTTTGTTATTGTTTAATTTTTGTTGCTGTTTTATTTTATTTTTTTTTGAGATAGTCTCCTGGGCTAGAATGCAGTGGTGTCAGCCTCGCTCACGCAACCTCAAAATCCGGAGCTCAGGCGATCCTCCTGCCTCAGCCTCCCGCGTAGCTGGGACTACAGCTAACTCTTTGTAGAGACGGGGTCTCGCTCTTGCTCAGGCTGGCCTTGCACTCCTGCCCTCAAGCGATGCCGCCCGTCTCCCAGAGTGCTGAAATCGCAGGTGTGAGCCGCCTCTCTGGCGCATGCTGCCATTCGGTCCTTCAGATGACTGCAGTGGCGACCCTTGGGTGACCCCGCAGCCATCCTCCTCCGCGTCGCTAACCCAAACTACGCGGGGCGCGGCGGGCGGGGGCGGGGCGCGGCGGGGCGCGGCGGGGCGCGGCGGGGCGCGGCGGGGCGGGGCGGGGCGCGGCGGGGCGGGGCGGGGCGGGGCGCGGCGGGGCGGGGCGGGGCGCGGCGGGGCGGGGCGGGGTGCGGTGGGGCGGGGCGCGGCGGGGCGGGGCGGGGCGCGGCGGGGCGGGGCGGGGCGGGGTGGGGCGCGGCGGGGCGGGGTGGGGCGCGGCGGGGCGGGGTGGGGCGCGGCGGGGCGGGGTGGGGCGCGGCGGGGCGCGGCGGGGCGGGGTGCGGTGGGGCGCGGCGGGGCGCGGCGCGGCGGGGCGCGGCGGGGCGGGGCGCGGCGGGGCGGGGCGGGGCGGGGCGGGGCGCGGCGGGGCGGGGCGGGGCGGGGCGGGGCGCGGCGGGGCGGGGCGGGGCTGGGCGCGGCGGGGCGGGGCGGGGCGGGGCGGGGCGGGGTGCGGTGGGGCGCGGCGGGGCGCGGCGGGGCGGGGCGGGGCGGGTGGGTGCGGCGGGGCGGGGCGGGGCGGGCAGGCGCCCTCTTCCTTCAGGCCGCCCACGCTGGGTGGCCCCGCGCGGAAGCCGGGCGTGGCGGGAGCACTCGGGCGTGGAGCAGAGAGAGGGCTGGGAGGACGGGGACGAGGACAGGGGATGGACCTGGGGACACAAACGCGATCTCTCATGAAAGCGGAGCCGCGGCGCATCGGCCGGGGAGGTGTCGGGAATTTTCCCCGAGCTTTACAGTTTGTCCTGTTGTCTGAACTTACAGTAAAAGCAGTAGCGACCCATTGCAGAACTTCGAAAATGCAAGGGACCCTCCATTCGTGGCGTAGAAGCTCACAGTTTCTTGCACAATCTGCTTACAGTTTTATAAAACGAGGAGGAAACTGGCAGTGTGTCTGAGTGCCTGTGGTGGGTTTTTGGTATGTCTTACTATTTTAAAATGTATTAGTGTATACACTTGTGTAGATTTTCAAAAAAAGTGTAAATGGTTTATAGGATACATGCTGGGGTTGTGTTTTCATACTCTTTTTTGTTTATTTTTCTTCTATTTTTCCTCACCTCCCTCTTCCTCCTCTACCAAGAGACACATTAACAACCTATTATAGGCCGGGCGCGGTGGCTCACGCCTGTAATCCCAGCACTCTGGGTGGCTCTCTGGGTGGCCGAGGCGGTGCATCATTTGAGGTCAGGAGTTCCAGACCAGCCTGAGCAAGAGCGAGACCCCGTCTCTACTAAAAAAAATAAAAACAAAATTAATTGGCCAACTGAAAATAGAAAAAACCAAAACAACCTATTATAGACTTTACTGCAAATACAATAATATAGAGACACATGAATAGTCAGGCGTGGTGGCGCATGCTTATAGTCCCACCTACTTGGGAGGCTGAGGCAGGAGGATCACTTGAGCCCAGGTTTGGAGGTTACAGTGAGGTGTGGTCACGCCACTGTACTCCAGCCTGGGCAACAGAGCAAGACCCTGTCTCTAAAATAAATAAATAAACAAACACTTTTTTTAATGAAAAATAAAAAAATAGAGACACATGTAAACAGATGCTTATAAACATATATGCAGACAATACCCTTTCCAGATATGTCAGAGTTTTGCAAACATAGAATCATATGATACACACTTTCCTGCATTTTGTTATTCTCACTTATTACCTGATGAGATGCCTTCAAGTTAACTGAAGTAAATCCAGTTAGCCCTTTCCAATGACTACATGGTATTTCCTGGTGTGGAGGTACTTGAATATGTTCAACAATTCTCTATCGTTGCCATTGATCGTTGCCGTGTGTGTGTGTCTGCCACTGTGATCTATGCTACATTACATTTATCCTGTATGTGTTGGTGCTTTTAGTTCTTGGGATAGACTCTCAGGTGTGGGATGCTAGGTCTACAAGTACATGACTTTTTCAATGTGATAGATTTTCCCAGATTACCTTCCTAAAATGCTGCCACAGTCTCCATTTCTACCTCTTTAATTTTTACCAGTCTAATGGCAATGAAATGATATTTCATTTTTCTTTCATGTGCTTTTCCCTAGAAACTAAGGAGTATGCATATCTTTTCATACATTTGCAAGCCATTTGGATTTGCTCTTTTGTGATTTGCCTGTTTGAATATTTGGCAACGTGTCAGAGCTCTTTGTAGAAATATATTTTATACATGTACACACACACACACATACATACATACACATTCGCACACACACTTTGTCATTGGACTTGAAAACATTATTTTTCTAAAGCATTAGTGCAATATTAAAAATTAGTGAGGAACCATGAGCAATAAATGCAATCTGTTCAGATGCCATTTTCAGGGTTCTATCTGCAATTTGGAGCAACAGGGCCACATTAAAGAAGTACCATAGGCCAGTGTAGTAGCTCACGCTTGTAATCCTAGCACTCTGGGAGGCTGAGGTGGGTGGATCATTTGAGCTTAGGAGTTTGAGCCCAGCCTGAGCAAGAGCAAGACCCCATCTCTACTAAAAAATAGAAATAAAATCAGCTGGACAACTAAAAAATATATAGAAAAAATTAGCCAGGCATGGTGGCACATGCCTGTAGTCCCAGCTACTCAGGAGGCTGAGGCAGGAGGATCGCTTGAGCCCAGGAGTTTGAGGTTGCTGTGAGTTAGGCTGAAGCCATGGCACTCACTCTACCCTGGGCAACAGAGTGAGACTCTGTCTCAAAGAAAAAAGAAGAAATATCACAGAAGCTTTTGACCTTTTGAATAGGATTTTAAAAACACAAACACCTTTTCCACATGCTGTAAGTAGTTTCAAAAAAATGATTTGCCTTGAGTAGTCTACATGGTAATTCCCCAAAGTATTTTTCATTCTCTTTTTTAAAATAATGAATTTATTTATTTCTTCAAGGTGCCAGAAAGTTAATTCAACTTGTAATCAGTAGTTTACTCTTTAAATACATTTTTCAACTAGAAAAAAGAAAAGAAAATATTGTTTTTCCAAATCTATGATTTCCCTTTTGGTTTTCACAACACATTTTTAATTTGCAAACATGACTTTCTGTTTTGTTTTATTTTGTTTTCTGTCTTCTGGGTTTCCTGTCTGAGCTGAGTTCTTTTTTTCCTCTCTCTTTTTGTTTTACATTTAATTTTTTTTTTTTTCCTTGGGACAAAGTCTTGCTCTATCACCCAGACTGGTGGTGGTGCAGTCATAGTCCATTGTAACTTTGGACTCCTGGGCTCAAGCCATCCTCCCACCTCAGCCTCCCCAGTAGCTAGAACTACAGGCTTGTGCCACCATGTCTGGCTAATTTTTAAATTTTTTGTTGAGATAGGGGTCTTGCTATGTTGCCCAGGCTTGTCTCAAACTCTTGGCCTCAAAGTGATCCTCCAACCCTGACCTCCCAAAGTATACATTTATTTTTTAAATCCATCTGAAATTTAGCTTTTCCTAAGGCACAAAAGGAAAACCTACTTTGAAAATTTTCTCTCTAGTTTTCATAGGATAATTTATTAAGTGAAGCACCTTTGTTTTGTGACATCTCATTCATTCCTTCAATATACAGCAGTGGTGCTGGGCACTGTGTCAGGCACTGGGACTGTCACAATGGAGGCACAATGAGAGGTGTGTCCTGGGAGGCCCACACAGATAGAAGGTTGACTGAGTCAAAGTTCAAAATCGGCACAAAGCGGCTCACAGCAGAGGTTATGTTAGATGTCTTGGAGAATAGTATGACTCCCATGTCAGCAAGACCCTCAAGTTGAGCATGTCTTAAGAAAGAGTGTGCTAATCAGCGAGGATGGGAACCTTGGAAGGATGAAAAGGCAGAGTTAAGGAGACAGTCTGGGGAGAGCAAGGATGGGTAAAGATTTTAGTTGTGTTGCCACAGGTGATCAGCAGATACCCTAGGCTCTGAATCTGGCCCGCTTGGCACCCCGGAAGCCTTGGCCTCCCAGGTGGCCTCGCAGTGCTTTGGCCACGTGCTGAGCTGCTGTCACAAGCATGCTAGCCCACTAGACAGTTCACTCACTCACTAATTCCACAAGGATTTAGCAGTGAACAAAACTGATCATGTGCCTGTCCTCAAGGGCTTATTCTCTAGTGGAGGAAGCAGACCACAACAGGAAAAACAAATAAAATGGAAAGAATGATAGCTCGTGATAGATACTAAGGAGAAAACTAAACCTAGAAAGGCCAGTGGAACAGAACAGAGAACCCAGATAAAAAACCATCCTCATATAGCCAACTAATCTTCGACAAAGCAGACAAAAACATACACTGGGGAAAAGAATCTTTATTCAATAAATGGTGCTGGGAAAAATGGACAGCCACATGTAGAAGACTGAAACAAGACCCACACCTTTCACCTCTCACAAAAATCAATTCATGCTGTGTAACAGACGAACCTTAGGTGTCAAACTATTAGAATTCTAGAGGAAAATGTTGGAAATACTCTTCTAGACATTGGCCTAGCCAAAGAATTTACGAAGAAGACCCCAAAGGCAATCACAACAGCAACAAAAATAAACAAATGGGACCTGATCAAATTAAAAAGCTTCTGCACAGCCAATGAAACTGTCAAGAGAGCAAACACAACCCACAGAATGGGAGAAAATTTTTGCAAGCTACACATCTGAAAAAGGCTGATAACTAGAATCCATTTAGAACTCAGGAAAATCAGCAAGAAAAAATCAAACAACCCTATCAAAAAATGGGCAAAGGACATGAACAGAAACTTCTCAAAAGAAGACAGAATAATGGCCAATGAACATATGAAAAAATGCTCAACATCTCTAATCATCAGGGAAATGCAAATCAAAACCACAATGAGATCTCACTTCACTCCAGTGAGAATGGCCTTTATCAAAAAGACCCCAAACAATAAATGCTGGCGTGGATGTGGAGAGAGAGGAACACTCCTACACTGCTGGTGGGACTGCAAACTAGTTCAACCTCTGTGGAAAGCAATATGGAGATACCTCAAAGCAATACAAGTAGATCTACCATTTGATCCAGCCATTCCACTACTGGGCATCTACCCAAAAGACCAAAAGTCACTTTATGAAAAAGACACCTGCACTCGAATGTTTATAGCAGCACAATTCACAATCGCAAAGGTGTGGAAACAACCCAGGTGCCCATCAATTCATGAGTGGATTAATAAAATGTGGTATATGTATACCATGGAGTACTATTCAGCTCTAAGAAACAACGGTGATATAGCACCTCTTGTATTTTCCTGGATAGAGGTGGAACCCATTCTACTAAGTGAAGTATCTCAAGAATGGAAAAACCAGCACCACATGTACTCACCAGCAAATTGGTATTACTGGATCAACACCTAAGTGGACATATAGGAGTAACATTTATTGGGTGTCAGGAGGGTGGGAGGGGGGAGGAGGGGATGGGTATATACAACCACAATGAGTAAGATGTGCAACGTTTGGGGGATGGACACGCTTGAAGTTCTTACTCGAGGGGGGAGGGGGGCATGGGCAATATATGTAACCTTAACACTTGTACCCCTATAATATGCTAAAATAAAATAATGAAGGAGAAAAAAAAAGACACAAGAGACAAAACCAAACAAACAAAAAATTCATTAAAGGCATACCAGTTGTCCCTTAAAATGACCTATTTTTCATGCCTTCTTTTTAACAAAATGTATTTGCACATGAATATTTAGAATGTGCCGAATTAATGACAAATTATGAAAATAAAATGCACAGATCATAAAAAAAATAAACCTTGAAAGGGAGAGAAGTAGTGTAGAGGAAGGGACACAATTTTAGAAATGGTGACCACAGATAGCCTCACTGAGAAGGTGACATCTGAGTGAAGCCCTGAGGCAGTGAGGGGTGACCCATCAGAGAAGGGTGACCATCAGATAGATAAGAGTGTTCCAAGAGGGGGGGGACAGCAAGGGCAAAGGCCTGGGGCAGTGAGGGCAACCCATCAGACAGAGTGAGGACAGCAAGTGCAGAGCCCTGGGGCACGAGCCTGCCTGTAGCCCAGCGTGGCTGGAGCCCAGTGACTGGACATGTCATCCCAGAGAAAGGAGGCCAGACACTGTAGGGTCTCACAGGTCATTATAAGGACTTTGGCTTTTTCTCTGGGTCAGATGCAAAGCTTTTGTAGGGTTTTGGCAAAGTAACAACATAATCTGGGTTGCTTATTTTTAAAAGAGACTTTATTTTTTAAAGCTGTTTTAGGTTTACAGCAAATCTGAGCAGAAAGTACACGGAGTTCCCATGTATCCGCCCGCCCACCCCACACCACCTTCCCCCTCAGCATCAGCCACCAGAGTGGCTACAGTCCGCGACCTACTCCGAAACATCCTGATCACCTGAGGCCCAGTTTGCATCGGGGTTCGCTCCTGCTGTTGTACATTCTGTGGGTTTGGGCAAGTGTCAAAGTTGAGAGAACTTGGCCAGCGCTGTGGCTCACTCCTGTAATCCCAGCACTCTGGGAGGCCGAGTAGGGCGTGGATCGTTTGAACTCAGGAGTTCGAGACCAGCCTGAGCAAGAATGAGACCCCGTCTCTACCAAAAATAGAAAAAATTAGCTAGGCATGGTGGCGCATGCCTGTAGTCACAGCTACTCGGGAGGCTGAGGCAGGAGGATTGCTTGGTCCTGGGAGTTTGAGGTTGCTGTGAGCTAGGCTGACGCCATGGCACTCTAGCCCGGGCAACACAGTGAGACTCTGTCTCAAAAAAAAAAAAAAAAGAAAAGAAAAAGCTGAGATGTGAGGGGTGGAGACATTGCATACCTGCAAGGCCCACACCCCAGTGAAGCCGGAACTAACATCCGGCTGCTGGAAACTGTTGCTTGCTTGCCACGGAAACCGTTGCTTGCTCGCTTGTTTGCGCCAACTTTGCATTGTTCGAACCCCTGTATGGTGGGGCTACCAGCCAACCAATCATGTTAAAGGTCAATGCATGATCCACGGTGATCAGCCACTGCATAGCGTGTGCACCATAGGGATAAAAGGCATGCTGTGACCCCGGTCGGGCTCCTTGCCTACCAGAGTGGCCACTGCGTTGGTGCTCAAGGCTTGGACCTTGGCTAGCCAGAAAATAAACTCCTCTTGAGTGTTTGCATCCTCGGTGTCTCTGTCTCTCTGTTGGGTAGGGTGGTGAGAGGTAGTCGACTCCCAACAGAGAGACGTTCCCTCTACTCCTAGTTTGCTGAGTTTTTATCACAAACGGATGTTGGATTTGGCCCATGCTTTTTGTACTTCCTAGCAGTTGAAATTTTCCTCATAAATCAGTACATCGGGCCCTCGGGGACATGGCTAGCGGGAGCGCCCCGAGAGGGGTCTCGCAGGCCGCCCCGCGCTCCAGAAGCCAGGTTCGGGCCCTGCCAGGCCGAGTCCCACACGGAGCTGCCGCGCGTCTCTTCAGCGGTGTCCCACGCGAAGCCTCCGGGAGGACGGCGGGGCACACGCCTCTCCGGGAGCCCCTCTTGGTCAGCTCGTGCGGCGGGCCGGCCTCAGAGAGGGCCCGGCCCCTCGCGTCCCGCGCAGCCCCGCTTGCTTCTGCCCGCAGCGCGCCCGGCTGAGCTCTCCCGCCCCGGCTGGCCTCTTCCTTCCCTCACGGCGGCGCGCGCTCCCCCTGGCGGCCGGCGGGCGCGCGGCGGGCCCCAGGCAGGTCGGGGTCCCCCAGGCCGAGGAGGCGGCTCTGCGCCCTGCGGGCAGGACAGGATATCAGATCAGCGTTCTCACCACAGTGAGGAGGAAAAGGGGAGTCTCTGCCTCCGGGGTGGGCAGCTAGGCGACTGGAAACAAAACCTCGTGTTAGAGGCTCCTCCGGCGAGGAGCCGCCGCCACGGCCGCGCTGGCAGGCCTCGGCGACGAGCGGGGGAGCTCTTGCCGCTCTTCTTCGCAGGGCGTCGGCCCTCCGGGCCCTGCTCCCCGACGTCCCGGGCGCCGCCAGAGCGCCCCCCAGGGGCTGCGCGACGTCCTCTCCACTGCTGCGGTGACGCAGAGGCCCGGCCGCGAGGACGCGCGCCGGGGACGGGGACGGAGCCGCGAGGGCTGGCCTCCCGCGCGGGCCCGAGCTGCCACCAGGGCCATGGTTCCCAAACATGTGCATCTTAGAAATCCTTCGCGAGACAGAAAGGTTCTGAGATGATCGGGCGCTTTGGTTAAGGTGGGTATAACTACTGACAGATACTGTATCAGAAATTAAAACAGAAAGAAATTCTTTTAAATATTTATTTTACAATTTATTTTAGAAGAATAATAAACCCAGTAATATTAACATAAATGACATATTTTGAAAAATAACTATATTCTTCGAAACAAAAACTTGGTGAGTGTCGTTTTTACATTTTTGTAAATCTTTTTAATGTCTGGCTAATAGAAGACAGATGGATTCTCATATCTGGTTTTGCACTCCATCTGTTTTGCTATGTTGTTTTGGTTGAAGTACATGAAGAAAATATGTCCTCACAGATACATAGTTGGAAAAGGGAGGAGTGTTTTAATAGTCTTCTTCTTTGATAATGTACAAATTTGACAAGTGGTTGTTTCCTAAAGATTGGTTACAATGTGGAATCTGAACCATATCAATGAACTTTTCATGCTACACATGTCTGTACATCATACATTGGTCATTTGGAAAATATTGGTTCACTGGAGTAAGCAGATCTTCCAAATATTAACAAACACATTTTATTATACTGTACAATATTAAAAAATCACATTCGTTAACTAAATCTCATCAGAAATGTCTTTAAGTGTTGGGAAGCTATCAAGCACACAGTGGTGAGTACTAGTTCTCCATAATTATAATTTTTGTTTTAAAACTCAATTTTTATCCTTAGCAATAGACAGTATTGTTTTTCTTGACATGGCAGACTCACTTCATTCAAATTCAAGAAAATGTCTTTTAATACCGAAGGCTGAATAGCCCGTTGGTCAGTTGTTCTTTCAAGTAAAGGTGGTGTTCCATGCAAACAGTGGCCAAGTCTGCAGACAACCTGGACACCTGCACTAGTGCTTTTCCAGGAGACACCATCGTACTTTGGTGCGCAGAAGTGCTTTGCGGGGACTTCCCTTCTTGTCACACGTGATCTAAATAACATGTACTTGAGGGTTGATGTTTAATGCATTATTGTTACTGCTCCACCAAGGACATTTGTATGGGAAACTGGCTTTTTTTTTTTTTAATGTTGAGTGTGTGGTGGTGAAGAATACAGTATGAGTGTCACAGTTCTGTGTCACTGCCCGGATTCCTACTAAGGTGCCAGAAGTTTCACCAGCTATAGGTTTTGCATCATGAATGCAAATCTTCACACGGTGACAAAGGCAATCCACGTCTTAGTGCTGTTGAGAAAGTAGTTTGTACCTCACAGAATCCTCAAAGTGTCTTGGAGACCTTCAAGAGTCCTCATAGTCCACACTTTGAGAAACATTGAATTCATCTATCAGCTTTGACAATATTCTTTTTTTTTTTTTTTTTTTTGAGACAGAGTCTCACTTTGTTGCCCAGGCTAGAGTGAGTGCCGTGGCGTCAGCCTAGCTCACAGCAACCTCAAACTCCTGGGCTCGAGCGATCCTTCTGCCTCAGCCTCCCGGGTAGCTGGGACTACAGGCATGCGCCACCATGCCCGGCTAATTTTTTATATATATATCAGTTGGCCAATTAATTTCTTTGTATTTATAGTAGAGACGGGGTCTCACTCTTGCTCAGGCTGGTTTTGAACTCCTGACCTTGAGCAATCCGCCCGCCTCGGCCTCCCAAGAGCTAGGATTACAGGCGTGAGCCACAGCGCCCGGCCTGACAATATTCTTAAAAAGGTAAAGGAAGTGTTGACTTTTCTATGATGATATCATTTATTAAATCCAACCTCTTAAAAATTTTTTAATTTATTTTTTATTTAGCCACTTCCCATTTTAGACTTTTCATTGAACTTTGTAAATCAGGGGTGATTGCATTTTTTAACTGCTTTGTCATTCCAGTATAGCAGCTGCCTATCATGGCCCAAGTCATCATTCAATTAGCATTATTTCAATCTCAGCTTTCAGATATTTTATTTCATTCTCCCTTCAGTTTATTTGATATATGGTAGTGAATATAAAATTTATCAAAGAAAGATTTAAAGTAATTTACTTGATTGAACATAGCACCTAAGTACCAAATTTAAAAGTCCAAAAAGTCTCTAAATATTTGGCCAAAATGCTAGACTTTCTCCTTAGCATTTAACACTGACAACACCTGTACAAAATCCGGTAAAGTTTTCACATGCATATTTCTTATGGAAACCCATGTTTCTTGAGCACTGACAATCAAATTTAATATATACTTTTGGATACTGTTCCCACTAGCTCTACATACTCCACAAGACTCACTAAACAATCTTCAAAGTCTTAACATTTGCATCCTAAGTACATATTAACCACTTTGGTATGAGCGTTGACTATAGTCGACAGCCACAGCTGAACGTGTACAGAGACTGTAGCCGACAGCCGTGATATGACTTTTCTAATTTTTCATTTATCAAAATAAACTTGTGAACATTTAAAAATAACATAATTAAAACATATATGTCTACGTTACCTATTCTGATTTACATACAAGGAAAGCTGCCTGGAAAGTAAAACAAGCTTTCAGCGCTTTAAAGGCTTCCTCGTCACACAAGAGCAAGACGGATGCGTCGTCAATGCACAGTGCAGACTATCGTGGGGACTGTGAGTGCCGCTGTGGGCACGGTGTCGCGGCCGGTGAGCGCCGCACCAAAATGGTTAAAATAATTTTATGTGAAATTATGAACATGGCATTGATCATGGTAGAAAGTTACAGCCTGACTTTTAAGTTTTCCCAAAAGCTGTAGTGGCCTTGGAGACCACCTGTGGCCCCAGTGCGGAAGGACAGTGGTCTTGCAGGGGTGGTGCCTCAGGGCCTCAGCAGCAAAGAGCAGCCTCGTGGCCCCCATCAGGTGGCTGAATGAGGAGGGAGGCTTTGGCTCAATGTGGGACAGCTCTTAACGTTTTGTCCCAGAGCTTTCTGCTGGGAGGCCCAGGCTTGGCCAAACCTGCATCCCAGTTCTTCTCCTTCTGTCCAATTCTGCTTTCACCATCCCTGCTTTTTTCCCTGGTGTCAATCTCTAATAATCATCGTGCACCCCAACTCCAGGACAGCATCTGTTTCCAGATAACCCAACCTGGGACAGAGATTTTGTCATTTCAGTGAGTCTTCATTTTATCCCAGGAAGCACAAATCTAGATTGCAATGATACCTCTTTATTGGTCTTACTGTTTTTTTGTTTCTTTTATTTGAGACAGAGTCTTACTTTGTTGCCCAGGCTAGAGTGAGTGCCATGGCATCAGCCTAGCTCACAGCAACCTCAAGCTCCTGGGCTCAAGTAATACTGCTACCTCAGCCTCCCGAGTAGCTGGGAGTGCAGGCATGTGCCACCATGCCCGGCTAATTTTTTCTATATATATTAGTTGGCCAATTGATTTCTTTCTATTTATAGTAGAGACAGGGTCTCACTCTTGCTCAGGCTGGTTTTGAACTCCTGACCTCGAGCAATCCACCCGCCTCGGCCTCCCAGAGTGCTAGGATTACAGGCATGAACCACAGCGCCCGGCCAGTCTTACTGGTTTTTGAAGTTCTAATAACTACATCATGGCTGAAGAATGCTCTATTCTTTTAAACCACACAATTGATTCTATTTAAACTTTTTTTTTTTTTTTTTTTTTTGAGACAGAGTCTCTCTCGGTCGCCCTGGGTAGAGTGCCATGGCATCATCATAGCTCACAGCAAGCTCAAACTCCTGGGCTCAAGCGATCCTACTGCCTCAACCTCCCGAGTAGCTGGGCATGCGCCACCATGCCTGGCTAATTTTTTTCTATATATATTAGTTGGCCAATTAATTTCTTTCTATTTATAGTAGAAACAGGGTCTCGCTCTTGCTCAAGCTGATTTCGAACTCCTGACCTTGAGCAATCCGCCCGCCTCGGCCTCCCAGAGTGCTAGGATTACAGGCATGAGCCACCTCGCCTGGCACGGTTGACTTTTAATGATACAAATTTTGAGCACCATTTTGATCCAACAGTTATGGCAATAGCAAAAATAAGCCAATCATATTTTTGGCTAAAATAATAAAATTGTTTTTCATTTTAGAAATGCAAGCTTTATACTGATTCTTGCATTGCATAAAAAGATACTCTCTGCTGTTGCTTTTGCATGGTGTCAGAAGATCCCTATGTTGAAGTTTATTGCTGATATTGCCTCAGAACATCTATGCATATGATTCAGAAGATTTGTGATATGATATTTATTAAAAATTAAAAAAAACCAAAAAATTGTCATAACTTCCTTTTATGTGCTTATTTTCCATATTTTATTGTAAATTCTTGCATTTATAGATATCAAAGCACTGCACCCTAATTATTCACAAGAATTCAAAGTATCATCAATGTGATCAAAGTAGAAACAATAGAACCCAAAACAAGCAATGCCAATGATGTAATTTGAAGATAATAATAAACTGGTGATTCTCCTAAATCTCAGAATGCCTCTCCGCCCAGCAAGAACATTTCTCACATTTATTTTCACAGGAGCCCCTTTCTCATTGGAACAGATTATAGCATTGGGCTGATAAGCTAATGAGTTTATATTAGATTTTTTTTTTTGAGACAGAGTCTTGCTCTGTCCCCCTGGTAGAGTGCAGTGGCATCATTATAGCTCACTGGAACCTCAAACTCCTGGGCTCAAGTGATCCCCCTGCCTCAGCCTCCCGAGTAGCTGGGACTACAGGCATGTATCACTGTGCCTGGCTAATTTTTCTATTTTTTGTAGAGATGGGGTCTTGCTCTTGCTCAGGCTGGTCTTGAACTCAAACGATCCTCCCACCTTGGCTTCCCAGAGTGCTAGGATTACAGGTGTGAGCCACCATGGCTGGCTTTTATTAGAATTTATATTAGTCTTTAATTTTACCTCTCATTGCAGTTACTATTTTTTTTTTTTTTTTTTTTTTTTTTGAGACAGAGTCTCACTTTGTTGTCCAGGCTAGAGTGAGTGCCGTGGCGTCAGCCTAGCTCACAGCAACCTCAAACTCCTGGGCTCGAGTGATCCTCCTGCCTCAGCCTCCCGAGTAGCTGGGACTACAGGCATGCGCCACCATGCCCAGCTAATTTTTTATATATATATCAGTTGGCCAATTAATTTCTTTCTATTTATAGTAGAGACGGGGTCTCGCTCTTGCTCAGGCTGGTTTTGAACTCCTGACCTTGAGCAATCCGCCCGCCTCGGCCTCCCAAGAGCTAGGATTACAGGCGTGAGCCACAGCGCCCGGCCTGCAGTTACTATTTTTCTATTTCCTAACTGGAACTGAAATATATTTCAGTAGTTTATCACGTTTATACATGCGCATGCACACACACACATACACAGTGCTAATAGGATAAATTAAGAACAATGAAAATGAATCGAATTGGCAATTTTGAGTAATTTCAGAGGCAAAATAGAAATCCCCCCTTGCCTCCATTCCTGAATGATGCCTGAATTCGACCTTCACTTCTTGGGGTGCCTATTTAGCTCCTACTTCTGGGGACTTCCCTCCTCTCTCAGACACTTGCACCTTGTGTTAGGAGCAGCCGTGGTTGTACAATGTGACCCTGCCTTCCCTACTTCCTGGCTCTAGACGGTGGTTCAGTGCCCAACACCGGCCCAAAGTTGGGTAGACCAGAACCTCTTCCTTGGGAATTTGGATTGGTTTCCATTTTTATTGTGGTCTTCTAGAAAGAGAGAGAGAAAAACCCAAAAGAGACTGGAGACTGGTGCTGTCACTGCTTATCCTACAGCCATGTAGATCTGAATTGAGAAAAGAATGAAGCAGGGCACAGGTGGAAAGCAGTCCTATTAGAGTCCCTGGTTCAACTGGTAGTTTGCTTTTGATGCCCTGCTTGGAACTCCGAGAGACATCTATATCTTTATCTACATTCTTTATTGTTTACTTTACCACATTTGATATTTCCTACTTGTTACCCATGTAATACTAACTAAACAATCCCTTAGTAAAGCTTTCCCTGCCCCTTCTCTTCTTTTCAGTAATGAGCTTCAAGGTCAGAAATCCTTACGTGTACAAGCTGCACATGCTGCTTTTTTAAAAAACACACCATTTAATGGTGTGTCCACAGGGCTCAGGCTTGGCCTATGGATACATGACATGATGCACATCCAAATTAAGTGCCTGCAGGTGGTTTCTTAAAAACACCTTCATAATGTCCTAGTGCAGGATGTAATTTTAATAGCATTAAATATAAACATCTCAAAATTGTGTGTTGATTATAGTTAGCTTAAATTTCTAGCAGATGCAACCTTGTGAATTTTTGTGAGTTTTCAGGGTCTTCAGCATGACTCTCAGTGGTTATGAATTATGTCTCATGACAAAAGCACACAGAGGCACACATACTGTGTAGAATATGCATTGGCTCAGCTGACAAAGGGTTCACGTGTCTTCATGTGGTCAGTGGGGTGACCAGCAGGAAGGTCAGAGTGCTGCTCCCACAGTATGCTGAAGCTCAAGGAAGCGCCACAGTGGATGGACCCCAAAGCCAGCAGCTTTGGCCTCCTCCAGCCAGCCAGGGAAGGCTGTCCCTGAGCTGCCTGTGATGTTGGCTGCTGCCAGGTACTGTGTGGGCTGCCAGCCCAGCTCCAGGTGTGTTGTCCCCTTCCCCCATCACTTTCCTGTTACCCAAACATTTTACACTTACTGCTTCAGCAAAGAAAGTTTATAGAGAGTGCATTCTCCAGATGTCTGTTAGATAAACTGCCCCATCCCTGGAGCTAAAAAATTTGTTCTCTATTCACCTGAAAACCACCTGGGGCTAAAAACCACCTGGGGAGTGGGCACTGGTCTGAGGGGGAGGAGTGTTGCCTAAGGCTGGCTTTGATCTCACTTTACTCACTTAACAGGTACTTACATAGTGTGCTGTCTGTGCCAGGTAGTGTTTCAAGCACTTTACCCTCTTAACTCATTTAATCCTCTTAACAACCCAGTGAGGTACCAGCCGCTATTATCCTCAATTAACAGAAAAGGAAACTGAGGCATGGGAAATTAAGTAACTTGTTCAGGATCCTACAGCCTGTATGATATATATTTCTGAAGAGCTATTATTTAGTGAAATTTGTCATATTAATTCCTATATCCTATTTAAATATTTATATTTAAAGACAGACTGTAGAGAATCTTTCAATGAGGTAAAGAATCATCTCCAAATAAATTTTCTTTTTTCTTTTTTGTTTTGAGAGGGTTTCACTCTGTTGCCCAGTCTGGAGTGCAGTGGCATCATCATAGCTGCCTATAACCTCAAACTCTTGTGTTCAAGTGATCCTCCTGCCTCAGTCTCTTGAGTAGCTAGGATTGCAGACTGGCCCTACTACACCCAGTTAATTTTTTATTTTTTTATTTTTGTAGAGATGGGATCTTGCCATGTTGCCCAGGCTAGTCTTCAACTCTTGGCCTCAAGTAATCCTCCTTGCCTCCGCCTCCCAAAGTGCTGGGATTACTGGCATAAGCCACCGTGCCCTGCTTCCAAGTCAATTTTTGTATTTATGTGCACACTTGCTTAACTTGCTGTCAATTTTTGAAGGCTCCAAATTTTCAGTGTCTAACACAATCACCTTGGCTAGATTTTTGAAGGGCAGAATTATGTACAAGAGCACACTAGTGGTAGCAGAAATCACAGGCTCTACATTTCCAGGGTGTGAGGAAGGAGAGTTCTCTCAGAATGTCACAGCTGATTGTCTCAAGGTCGAGGTTCTTAGGGTCCCTGCCCGGCCTAGGGATAGGCTAGGCGGTGTCATCCAGAGGGTGAGAGCAAACGTGAAAACAAATACCCTAAAAAACCGAAACTGCTCTGAAGCACGGGTCTGAGTTTTCTATGATGTTTTTCTAACATATTGTTTATAAAACGGCTTCATAAGAATTCCTCGAGGAAAAGTTGACAAATAACTTGTCACTTGAACAATTTTAATAATCAGGTAGAAAAGAAAGCTCACTTAAGCCATTTAAGGGAAGCCTGAGGTCAGACTGGCTGGTCACTGGGAGTGCCCCAGGAGAGCACTTGAAATGTATGTAATTCTGAGAAGAGGGTCTTGAGTTGTCACTAGCTTTTCACAGAGGTCAAAGGGCCCCCAAAAGGCGCAAAATCTCCGCCCAACACCGTTTCTTTAGAGATCCTGAGAGAGTGAACCTGGAGGAGGGTGGGAGCAGGTGGATAATTTGGCGGCACGACCTTTGCTTTTAGACGGCGTGGGCAAAGCGGGACCGTCGGGGTTGCTCCTTCAACCTCCCGGGCCCCAGCAGCCTGTGCCCTGGCACTGAGACGCCTCCGGGTCGCCTGCGGCTGACTGCAAGACCCGCTCCTCCGGAGTCCGCCCCCTGCGGGCTGAGCCTGAGGCGTGGCCGCCTTTACCTGCTCCCAGGCCCCGCGCGGAGTGGAGCGGGAACTAGCTGTGGCCGCGCCGGACCGCAAGCTCCTAGGCCGCCGCGGTGTGTGGGCGAGGGTCGCCCTGGCGGCAGGCGCCGCGCCCCGAGGCGCGCACTCCTTTCTCGGCGGAGGGAGCGGGTGCCGTGGCACTGCGTCCTACAAGACCCGCTGACGCCGCGGAGGCCGGCAGTCGGCGCGGAGGCCGGCGCGCGTGTGTGCGTTGGCGCCGCTGCGAGGCGGGGACGCGCGGGGCTCGCGGCCGAGCGGCGTCTAGGGCGGCGGCCGCGGCAGCAGCGGCGGCCCGGGCGGAGAGGGCCGAGCCGGCCGGGGATGGGGAGGACCGGGCCCCGCACATCTTCAGGGCGCGCGGGCGGCTCCGGGCGCGCACAGTGACGGCGGCGGCGCCCTGGCCGGACAGCACCGAGGCCGCTTCTCCACAGAGCCCGTGGCCGGCGGCGGGCCGGGCCATGCGGAGCGCCCAGGGCCGGGCCAGGCCTCGCTGACCCCGGCCCCGCGCGACGGCCTTCCCCGTTTCCGCTCCCGCCTCTCGGCATGAGAGTCTTCCCG
Organism: Microcebus murinus; assembly: GCF_040939455.1. NCBI lineage: Eukaryota > Metazoa > Chordata > Mammalia > Primates > Cheirogaleidae > Microcebus > Microcebus murinus. The sequence continues at coordinate 4,226,531 of NC_134121.1, forward strand.
GGCCCGGGGCCGCGGCTGCCCCAGACCCGCCGCCCGCGGGTGCGCTGCGGGCCTGCGGGCCCGTGGTGCTGATCGCCGCCCGCCGCGCCGCGCCGCCCTCCCGCCGCTGCGTGCCCCGGGGGCGCGGCCATGGAGGTGGTGGGCGACTTCGAGTACAGCAAGAGGGACCTCGTGGGACACGGGGCCTTCGCCGTGGTCTTCCGGGGGCGGCACCGCCAGGTGAGCGCCGCCCGCCCAGCCGGCTGGGGCGAGGCCGGGCCCCGGGCCGCGGCCGGACTGGGCGGCCCTGAGCCCGGCGAAGCCGGGTCCCCTCCTGGGCTTGCCGCCCCGGGCCCGCCCCGTGTGCTGTCAGTGTCGCGGGTGGTGTTGTTGCGAGGGTGGTTCGCAGGCCGCAGCCGCTAGGCAGCGCGCCCCTCCCGAGCGGCCGCTGGCGTCCCCTGCCGGGCGGTGTGCTCGGACCGCAGCGTCCCGCCCGCAGAAGCCTGCCACCTGAAGTCACCTGGACCCAAAGTAGGCTGCGCGGTCCCTTGCACGTCTCGAGGCTCGGGTTCGGCGGACCTGCGGTGCCCCCCGCCCTGGGCTGCCGGGCTAGTCACCTTCGAGGCTGATAATTGCAGAGCCGGCGGAAAACGGGCGGGCTTCCCGTCAGCCGGAGGCTGCTGGGACTGGAGGTGTCGCGTTTCCCAGCGCTGGCCCTGCACCCGCCAGCCCGGACCGTCCTCCCCCCGGGCCAGATAGGGGGGCTCTGAGTGGGTCAGACTTTAGATTCCTTTTCAGTCTAAATAAACGTGAAAACATGTTCAAGCCTTAACAATTCTTTTAAAAAGCGTTTTCTGTTTCACAAGTCTTGGTTACACAAGGTTTTATAATCTCAGGAAAGGAACCTCGAGAGTGAAAATAATCATAAAGAGCTTGGCAGCTCTGATTGTTGCCAGGGTGCATGTTAAAAGTAAACTGACTTTGTGGTTTATTGGGTGAAGTAATACTACTTACCCTTCATTTATTAGGGAAATAACTTAAAACTCAAGAAAAAGTTACAATACAGAATAATCCTGCCAAGCTAAAAAATAGTTTTCAATTAACCATATCACCCTCCAAATTTGTTCCCACATTTCTCATAACTTATAAGTGGTTGTAAAGTATATTTATTATTTTTGGTAGGTGTGTTGTAGGACATTGTTTTGTTAATGCTATAATTTATGAAATCATTCTAGTGGAGATTCAGGTTCTTTTCCATTTTCCCTATTGCTATACATTTATTTGCTAAAAACACTTTGTGCTTATAGATTTTTTTTCTGTTGAATTATTTCTGTGGAATAATCTCTAGGAGTAATACTGTTTTTCTTTTTCAGAAAACTGATTGGGAGGTAGCTATTAAAAGTATTAATAAAAAGAACTTGTCAAAATCACAAATACTGCTTGGAAAGGAAATTAAGATCTTAAAGGTATGTTACTTTATGTAGTATTTTACACTAGGTTAAAACTTAACTTCAAAGGCCATCCTTTGCAATTTTGGTAGTTGGACCTAAATTTAAGAATTTTCAACTGTTGCTTTCATTTTCACATACTTAAGTTTTTTGTTTGTTTTTTTGAAACATCAAGTACTGTGAGGCTATTTTTAAGAATAGATGTTTGTGGCTCTTGGCCAAAGCCAGAGGGATTTTGTGAAGACTGATTTTGGATTCTCATAATTGCTTCTCTCTTCTAGTTATTGTGTTATTGTTTGAGAGGAGGGCCAGGCAGATGCATCTTACACATTGTTACCTCTTCTGTTGACCCTTTTCACATTACTATTTTAAGTTTTTTAGGGAGAGTGGGGACACTTGAGGTCTTTCTTCTTTATAAGTTGAAGAAAGTTATTTTCCTTGGAGGTGCTCTTTTTAAATCACTCACTACCAGTATTATCCAAGAGAGATGCTTTGAGAAAAAAGAGGTTCCATGTCAAATAAGTTTGGAAAATCCTGTTTACTAAATACTACTTGGAGAGTCACAAAGCACCTGGCTCATAAAAGTCTGAAAAAGTCTACAGTGAAGAAACTGGTTTCAGTGTACTTAACCCAGTTTTTCCAAACTAATGGGAGCATAGAACCTTCATCTAAAACTTCAGCTTTCCTCAAAACTATTTCCTGTGGAGAGCTCCTTGGTAGGAATTATGGCTCTTTGAGCTGACAGTTATAATTCATTTGCTTCCAGGCATATACTGTACTTTTTAAAAAGTACTTTGGAATTTCATACCTTTATTGCTGTTAAAAATTGCATATTGGGGGGGCGGGGGTGGGTATATACATACATAATGAATGAGATGTGTACCATCTGGGGGATGGTCATGCTGGAAACTCAGACTTTTGGAGGGAGAGGGAGAAAGGGCATTTTTTGAAACCTTAACATTTGTACCCCTATAATATGCCAAAATAAAAAAAAAGTAAACAAAAAAAATTGTATATTAAATTTAAAAGACTAGTAGAAAATTTATTTTGTAAATGAGAGTACTCACTTTGTTAAGAGTCTAAATGATGGTGGTGGGAAAAAAAATTTAGTCCTAAGTAAAGTTAATCAGACACATTTCTTATTTTTTTTTCTTTTTTCAATATTTTATTTGCTTTTCTTCATTGTGGCAATTTCTTATTCTTTAGTAGATTGACTTGTTCTAGTCTATTAATAGAAGTATAATATACTAGAAATAGTATGTATTTGTATATACACTTTAATTTTTATTTGCATATCAAAATATATTAAAATTGTTGAAATACCTATAAATATTTTTCTTTCTCAATTCTCTTGACAGGAACTTCAGCATGAAAATATTGTAGCACTCTATGATGTTCAGGTACCTTATTTTGAATTTTTTAAAAAATAAAATTTTTTTAGTTTGATACAAATTTAAGTGAATCTTGATAGAAATAAAAAATTGCCTTAATTCTTGTTGAAAAGACATACAGCTTAAGTTATATGTTTATTAAGAAATTGTTTCAAATAGCATAGAGCAATAGGCTAAAATAAATAATGTGCTGCACGAGTAAATTTATTAATAATCAACAATATGCTATAGAGGTAGTATTGTTTTAGGTCAAGCAAAGGAATATTGATACCAAATCTAGCGTTTCTGTGATAAATGTAGAAAGGACTATTGTGGGCTATTAAAAAATTAAATAGAGTTTTTTCTTATTACGAAAGCAACATTTATAAATTGAATAAATATTAGAAAATAAAATAAATAAAAACAAGGACACTATACATATCCATTACCCAGATATATCTGTGATTTTCAACGTAGCATACAGTAGAGGTATAGTTTATTTGGAGTTGGGAAGGCTGGGTTCTAAAGTCATCTTCTAAGGCAAAATTTCATTATAGTCAAAGTTACTCTTGGAAATCATTTTAAGAGCCTAGCTTTGGAGAAATTTACTGTTTCTGAGTAGAGCACTAGATTAAGTAGTTGGCTTATATTTGGGGCCATATTATGTAGGGATTTTTTTTTTTTTTTTTTGAGACAAAGTCTCACTCTGTCTCCCTGGCTAGAGTGCAGTGGCATCACTATAGCTCACTGCAACCTCTAACTCCTGGTAACTCCTGGGCTCAAGCAGTCATCCCGCCTTGGCCTCCCAAAGTGCTAGGATTACAGGTGTGAGCCATTAGGAGGAACATACTAAAAAACGTGAGTTATTAGTCAGGAATTTCAAGGTGACTGTGTTAAAGTGTCTTATTATTTTGTTCATTGTATACTACTGGAACTAATTTATAAAAATAAGAAGTATCAATCACATGAATGCAGTTTTGAGCACTCCACTATCAAGTAAACAGAGTCTTGACCTTATTTTTCAGAATTGCTTTTTTTTTTTTTTTTTTTTTTTTTTTTTGAGACAGAGTCTCGCTTTGTTGCCCAGGCTAGAGTGAGTGCCGTGGCGTCAGCCTAGCTCACAGCAACCTCAAACTCCTGGCTCAAGCAATCCTCCTGCCTCAGCCTCCCAAGTAGCTGGGACTACAGGCATTCGCCACCATGCCCGGCTAATTTTTTGTATATATTAGTTGGCCAATTAATTTCTTTCTATTTATAGTAGAGACGGGGTCTCGCTCTTGCTCAGGCTGATTTCGAACTCCTGACCTCGAGCAATCCGCCCGCCTCGGCCTCCCAGAGAGCTAGGATTACAGGCGTGAGCCACCGCGCCCGGCCCAGAATTGCTTTTTTGATTCTAATTGTTCATCAAGGGGTACAGTATATTGAGAGGCTAGTGCAATAGTTTTATCAACTTGAAATTAAAATAATTTTTACTGGCCATTAGTTTTGGAGAGCTTTCTAGAGTTTATACATTGAGAACATATTTAAATTGAGAACTTTTGACATTGTAAAAATCAGGCTTCAGTTTAGATGACACTTAAAAATGCATTTTTCCTTATAACTACAAAAATAATATATGCCCATAGTTAATATAATCAAACATTGTCAAAGTGATAAATTAGAAAAGAAATGACAATTTCCAGAAATAATCACTGGTATATTTCTTTTAGAATTTTCTATATTAATCTATAACCATCTATACTTAATTTTTTAAGCTTTTCATTATGAGAAACTTAGTAGTAGTGTACAGAAATGCAACTTGTTTTATTAAGCTTAATGTATGTTGCATACCTTTTAATAATCAGTATGAAGCCGGGCGCGGTGGCTCACGCCTGTAATCCTAGCTCTTGGGAGGCTGAGGCGGGCGGATTGCTCAAGGTCAGGAGTTCAAAACCAGCCTGAGCAAGAGCGAGACCCCGTCTCTACTATAAATACAAAGAAATTCATTGGCCAACTGATATATATATAAAAAAATTAGCCGGGCATGGTGGCGCATGCCTGTAGTCCCAGCTACTTGGGAGGCTGAGGCAGAAGGATCGCTTGAGCCCAGGAGTTTGAGGTTGCTGTGAGCTAGGCTGACGCCACGGCACTCACTCTAGCCTGGGCAACAAAGTGAGACTCTGTCTCAAAAAAAAAAAAAAAAAAATAATCAGTATGATACCATAGGGCTAAATGATAATTTATTTGCTTAAAACCCAATCATGGCCATTTGGATTGTTTCTTATTCCCTATCAGAAGCAGTGCTGCAGAGAAAGCTATGTACATAATGTGTTTGCTTATTTTTGTAGTGTTCTTGTAGAATAAATTACTTGAAGTGGAATTGCTTGGTCAGAGATATTAGCTTATCTTCCAAAAGGTTATACCAGTTTATTTTGATTAATAGTGACCTATCTTTTTTGGGGAGGGGGCAATCTCATAGACAGAAAATATCTTAAGTTTTAAATTTTTTATTTCTTAACTTATTAGTGCATTGACCATCTTATTGTTTTATTTGCCTTTTTTTTTTTTTTTTTCTTTTGAGACAGGGTCTTGCTATGTCTTCTGGGCTAGAGTGCAGTGGCATCATCATAGCTCACTGCAGCCTCCAACTCCTGGGCTCAGTCGATCCTCCTGCCTCAGCCTGCTGAGTAGCTGGGACTACAGGCACGTTCCACCATGCCCAGCTAATTTTCCTATTTTTTGTAGAAACGACATCTCACTCTTGTTCAGGCTGGTCTCGAACTTCTGGCCTCAAGCAGTCCTCCCACCTCAGTCTCCCAAAGTGCTAGGATTACAGGCATGAGCCACTGTACTTGGCCTATTTGCCTTTTCATATTTCTTCTGTGACATTCCCTTTACTGTCCTGTGATGTTTCTGTTGTGTGCATCTCTTACTGATTTCTTTGTGATGATTATTTTTTAAGCCAGTTAATGAGATGTACAAGAGTATAGTGGTGAGCAAATTAGAAAAGGTCCTTGTCCTTGTGGAGCTTACAGTATAACTGGGGAAGATTAACTAAGTGTGCCAGGTGCTGTAAAGTAGAACTATTGGAGAGGTTTGAAGGAAACAATATGTGAGTTAGAGGAGTGGGGCTAGAGAATGATCCCTGAAGAACTGATGTTTAAATAGTCTTGATAGATGAGTGAGAGATGGTGAGGCAGGGGTTGGTGGGAGCAGAACAAGTGTAAAGACCACAGACAGGAAAGATCTCTGAATTTGAGGAAACAGAAGAAGGCCAGTGTGCCAGGCGTACAGGAATGAGGGGGTGGGGGGAGAGAGGAGAGAGAGAGAGAGGAGAGAGGTGTTAGATGATGCTGGAGAGTTCAGTTGGGGCCAGAGCTGATCTTTATTCTAAGGACAGAGCAAAGCTGTTGAAGAGTTTTAAAAGCAAGAGAGTGATATCATGTCTGTTTTTCAAAAGATCAATCTTGAACGTTCTGGGCCATGAGATAAAAAGTGTCAATTAGGAATACTTACCTGTATGATAGTTTTTGGTCTGGATCAATATCTACCTCTTGGTAATCTTAGTGTAGCAAGAAAAGGATGATCCATTTAATAGTGCTGGAAAAACTGAGACATCTGAGAAAAATAAAGTTGGGACCTTCTTCTCATCATTTTTCCAAAATAATTTGCAGATGAGTTAAAGGCTTAAATATATAAAATAAATGATAAATAACAATCTTAGAATAATATTGAGATGACTATATATAGAATCTAAGATAGACATTTTAAATCAAGATAAACTCTGAAGCTATAGTAGAGACATCTGAAAATTTTAAACTTGTTTTACAGCAAATAATACAGTGAACAAACTGACATCCATAAAAAAAAAATGATACATGCCATAACATAAGAATCTCAAACATTCTGTTGAGAAAAAGAAGCCAACCATATACTGCTACTGTGTGATTGTGTTTTTGTGAATTTCAAGAAGAGAGAACTAACAAAGGGTGATAGAAATTAGAACAGATGTTGCCTCTTGGTAGCAGGGATTGATGACAGAGGGGCAGGAAGAAACTTGGGTGATTGAAATGTTATGTATTTTGATTGGCAGGGTAGTTACATGGGTGTATACATTTGTCACAACTCGCTGGACTGAATGCTTAAATCAGATGTGTTAGTGTATGAAAATTATACCTCTATAAAATGCAAAAAAAGGCCATTGGAAAAATAATAGTTTGAGAAAATATTTACAACACAACAGATGACAGGCTAAGATCTAAAACTTGTAAATCCTCTCACAAATTGGTAAGGAAAAGACAATTCAAAGAGAAAATGAAGAATATAAATTGTTAGTTTTCATAAGAGAAATAAAAATGGCTAATAAGTAAATGATACTCATGGATAAATAGTCAGGGAGATGTAAATTAAAGTAACAGTGAGATGCCACTTCTCACCCATCCAATTGGCAAAATTTAAAAGTACAGTAATTCTTACAGGTGAAGTTGAGAGACAGAGTAATGTAGAGCAAGGGTCCTCATAGTTTTTAAACAGGGCCAGTTCACTGTCCCTCAGACTGTTGGAGGGCCGGACTATAGTTTAAAAAAAACAATGAACAAATTCCTATGCACACTGCACATATCTTATTTTGAAGTAAAATAAACAAACGGGCAAAAACACCCGCATGTGTCCCGCGGGCCATAATTTGAGGACACCTGGTATAGAGTATTCTCACGTGTCACTTGTGGAAATATAAATTGTTAAAACATTTTTGGAACATTGTCGGGCAGTACCTGTTTCTGTCCCTTTGCTTCCATCCCTCTTAAGAATATTCCACCATACCCATGAGAGTGATCCATTAACGCAAGTCAGGACATGCTGCTGCTCTGCTCAGAGTCCTGCAGTGGCTCCCCATTTTTATCCCAGTAAAAACCAAAGTCCTTTTTTTTTTTTATTTCGGCATATTATGGGGGTACAGATTTTAAGGTTTCAATAAATGCCCTTTTTCCCCCTCCACAAGTCTGAGTTTCCAGCATGACCATCCCCTAGATGGTGCATATCTCACTCATTATGTATGTATATACCCACCCCCCTCCCCCCTGCCCGATACCCTATTACTGTAGTACCTATGTGTCCACTTAGGTGCTGCTCAGTTAATACTAGTTTGCTGGTGAGTATATGTGGTGCTTGTTTTTCCATTCTTGGGATACTTCACTTAGTAGTATGGGTTCCAGCTCTAACCAGGAAAAAAATATAAGATGTGCTATATCACCATTGTTTCTTAGAGCTGAATAGTACTCCATGGTATACATATACCACATTTTATTAATCCATTCTTGGATTGATGGGCACTTGGGCTGTTTCCACAGCCTTGCAATTATGAATTGTGCTGCTATAAACATTCAAGTGCAGGTGTCTTTTTTGTAGAGTGTCATTGGATCTTTTGGGTAGATGCCCAGTAATGGGATTGCTGGATCAAATGGTAGATTCACTTGTATAGCTTTAAGGTATCTCCATATTGCTTTCCACAGAGGTTGAACTAGTTTGCAGTCCCACCAGCAGTGTAGGAGTGTTCCTCTCTCTCCGCATCCACGCCAGCATTTATGTTCGGGGTCTTTTTGATAAAGGCCATTCTCACTGGAGTTAAGTGATATCTCATTGTGGTTTTGATTTGCATTTCCTTGATGATTAGAGATGTTGAGCATTTTTTCATGTTTGTTGGCCATTCTTCTGTCGTCTTTAGAAAAGTTTCTCTTCGAGTCCTTTGCCCACTTTTTAATAGGGTTATTTGATTTTTTTCTTGCTGATTTTCATGAGTTCTAAGTATATTCTAGTTATCAGCCCCTTATCAGATGCATAAGATGCAAACTTTTTCTCCCATTCTGTAGGTTGTCTGTTTACTTTCATGACTGTTTCTTTGGCTGTGCAGAAGCTTTTTAATTTGATCATGTCCCATTTATTTATTTTTGTTTCTGCTGTGATTGCCTTTGGGGCATAAACTCTTTGCCTAGGCCGATGTCTAGGAGAGTGTTTCCAACTTTTTCCTGTAGAATTCTAATAGTTTCATACCTTAGGTTTAAGTCTGTTATCCAGCGTGAGTTGATATTTGTGAGAGGTGAAAGGTGTGGGTCCTGTTTTAGCCTTCTACAGGTGGCTATCCAGGTTTCCCAGCACCATTTATTGAAAAGGGATTCTTTTCCCCAGCGTATGTTTTTGTCTGCTTTGTCAAAGATTAGATGGCTATATGAGGATGGTTTTATATCAGGGTTCTAAGATCTGTTCCACTGGTCAATATTCCTATTTTTATCCCAATACCAGATTATTTTAATTATTACAGCTTTGTAGTATAGTTTGATATCTGGCATATTAATACCTCCCATTTTGTTTTTGTTGCCTAGAATTGCTCTTGATATTCGGGGTCTTCTTTGGTTCCATATGAAGGGTAAAATTATTTTTTCTATATCTGTGAAGAATGCTGATGGGATTTTAATAGGTATTGCATTGAATCTGTAGATCAGTTTGCGTAGTATAGACATTTTAATGATGTTGAGTCTGCCAATCCACGAGCGTGGAATGGATTTCCATCTGTTTACATCCTCTGCTATTTCCTTCCTCAGTGTTTCATAGTTTTCCCTGTAGAGGTCTTTTACCTCCTTGGTTAAGTATATTCCTAGGTACTTTAATTTCTTTGTTGCTATTGTGAAGGGAATTGAGTCTTTGATTTGGTTCTCAATTAGATTGTTGTTGGCGTATATGAATGCCTCTGATTTCTGTGTATTGATTTTGTATCCTGAGACTTTACTAAATTCATTTATCAGTTCCAGGAGTTTCTTGGTTGAATCTTTGGGGTTTTCTAAATATAATATCATATCATCAGCAAACAGTGAAAGTTTGAACTCTTCTGGCCCTATTTGGATACCTTTAATTCCACTTTCCTGTCTGATTGCTGTAGCCAGAACTTCCAGCACTATGTTGAATAGAAGTGGAGATAGTGGGCAGCCTTGTCTGGTTCCAGTTCTAAGTGGGAATGCTTTCAATTTTTCCCCATTCAGTATGATGTTGGCTATGGGTCTATCATATATGGCTTGTATCATTTTTAGGTATGTTCCTTCTATGCCTATTTTATTAAGTGTTCGTATCATGAAAGGGTGTTGAATTTTGTCAGAGGCTTTTTCTGCATCTACTGAAAGAATCATGTGGTCTTTGTTTTTGCTTCTGTTTATCTGGTGAATTGCATTTATAGATTTACGTATGTTGAACCATCCCCGCATCCCTGGGATGAAGCCCACTTGGTCGTGATGGATTATTTTTTTGATAAGCATCTGGATTCGGTTAGCTAAAATTTGCTGAAAATTTTTGCATCTATATTCATAAGGGATATTGGTCTGTAGTTTCCTTTTATTGTTGCATCCTTTCCTGGTTTTGGTATCAGAGTAATATTCGCTTCGTAAAAGGTGTCGGTGAGGTTTCCATTCTTCTCGATGTTGTGGAATAGTTTCTGCAAGATAGGTACTAGTTCTTCTTTGTAAGTGTGGTAAAATTCAGGTGTGAAACCATCTGGACCAGGACTTTTCTTTTTAGGGAGATTTTTAATTGCTGTTTCTATTTCAGCTGTTGAGATTGGTCTGTTCAGGAAATCTATTTCTTCCTGGTTGAGCCTAGGGAGGCTGTGTGTTTCTAGAAATTTGTCCATTTCCTCCACATTTTCCAGTTTGTGTGCATAAAGATTTTTGTAGTATTCATAAATTATACCTTATATCTCTTGGGGATCAGTTGTGATATCTCCTTTTATGTTCCTGATGGAGCTTATTAGAGATTTCTCTTTTCTGCTTTTCGTTAGCTTAGCCAGTGGCGCGTCAATTTTGTTTATTTTTTCAAAGAACCAACTTTTTGTTTTATTAATCTCCTGAATAGCTTCCCTGTTTTCAATTTTGTTTAGTTCTGATTTGATCTTGTTGATTTCACTTCTTCTACTGGGCTTGGGGTTGGTCTGTTCTTCTTTTTCCAGCTTTTTGAGTCGTTTCATTAGATTGTCTATTTGTGATCTTTTTGACTTTTGGCTATAGGCATTTATGGAGATAAACTTTCCTCTCAGTACTGCCTTAGCTGTGTCCCAGAGGATTTCATAACTTGTCTCTCCATTGTCATTTTCTTCATAGAATTTTTTTATTTCCATCTTGATTTCTTCATTTATGAAGTAATCATTTAGTAGGAGGTTGTTTAATTTCCACGTTTTTGTGTAGAAATGTGAGTTTCTGTTAGGGTTGATTTCTACTTTTATTCCACTGTGATCTGAGAAAATACATGGTATGATTTCTACTTTTTTTTAATTTCTTGAGGTTAACTTTGTGTCCTAGGATATGGTTAATCTTAGAGAACATCCCGTGAGCTGATGAGAAGAACGTATATTCAGTGGATTTTGGGTAGAATGTCCTACAAATGTCAATCAGACCCAATTGTTCTAGAGTTTTGTTTAAGTCCATTATTTCCTTATTAATTTTCTGTTTGGAGGATCTATCTTGTGCCGTCAGTGGGGTGTTGAAATCTCCGGTGATTATGGAATTGCTATTAATCCATTTGCTTAGATCCAGTAAGGCTTGTTTTATGAATCTGGGTGCACCTAAGTTGGGTGCATATATATTTAAAATTGTTATCTCTTCTTGTTGAACTGTGCTCTTCACCATTATATAATGACCCTCTTTGTCTTTCACTACTTTTCTTGGTTTAAAAACTAAATCGTCTGAAATTAGAACTGCCACATGAGCCTATTTTTGGCTTCCATTTACTTGGAATACTGATCTCCACCCTTTCAGTTTTAGTTATATGCATTCTTGGAGGTTAGATGTGTTTCCTGAAGACAGCATATACTTGGCCTGTATTTTCTTATCCATTCAGCCAGCCTATGTCTCTTGAGTGGAGAGTTTAAGCCATTCACATTTATTGAGAGAACTGATAGGTAAGGTAGATTACTGTTCATTCTGTTGGGTTGGATGTTGTTGCTTTGATTTCTCTTGAGCCCTTGTAATATCTGGCCTTTAATCTTTGGGTTTTGGTTGTTTTTATATTTGTGAGTTTTTATTATGTTGTTCCATGCGTAACACTGTTTTGAGTACTTCTTGTAGGGCTGGTCTTGTCTTGGTGAATTCTCCGAGACTTTGCTTATCTGAGAATGTCTTTATTTCTCCTTCATATACGAAGCTTAGTTTTTCAGGGAATAAGATTCTAGGCTGGGCATTGTTTTGTTTCAGCAGAGTGAGAATGGGGCCCCACTCTCTCCTTGCTTGTAAAGTCTCAGTAGATAATCAGTAAAGACTCAGTAGAGAAGTCTGGTGTTATTCAAATTGGCTTTCCCTTGTATGTTACTTGCTCTCTCTTCTTACAGCTCTTAGAAGGGCCTCTTTAGTTGCTATTTTGGTCAGTCTGATGACTGCATGTCATGACGTCTTTCTGTTTGCATTGAATCTCTCAGGGGTCCTCTGAGCTTCTTAAACTTGTATATCGAGATTTTGAGCAAGGCCTGGGAAATTTTCCTCTATTATATCTTCAAATAGCTTGTCTAACCCTTGAGTGTTGTCTTCTTCCCCTTCTGGTAACCCTATGACCCTCACATTAGGTTTCTTCACATAATCCCACATCTCTTGTAGGCTTTTCTCTTTTCTCTTGTTTCTCTGCTCTATCTCTGTGACTGATTTATTTAATTGGAGGGTGTTATCTTCAAGCTCTGAGATTCTTTCTTCTGTTGATCTACCTTGTTCTTGAGACTTTCCACTGTATCTTGTAGTTCCCTGAATTGATTCCTCATTTACAGGAGTTTGGTTAAACTTTTCTTCATTGTGTCCATTTCTTAAGTGAACTTTTGTTCCAGGTCCTGGAGGCTTTTTGTGGTTTCTTTGTGTTGGTTATTGACTTGTTTTTGCAGGTCGTTGAATTTTCTTTGATCCACATACGAAATTCCTCTTCTGTCATTTTGGTTGCCTGATTTTGGTTGGTGTCTGTTTCTAGGGGGCTGGTGCTCCTCTTTGGGGGTGTGTTTTCCATTTGGTTCTTCATATTTCCAGAGTTCCTTCGCTAATTTCTTCCCATGTCAATCTCTTGTTGTTTCTTTCCTTTAGGTTTTTGTTTGGGTATTCACCTGCCTTGTTTAGTTTCTGAGCCGGTAGATGGTGTCTGTGGGTGAGATTTGACCACTCCCTGTATAATGAGTCAGTAGGTGCCGTGAAAAGGGTGTGCAGGATGTCTTCCCTGTCAGTAGGTGGCGCTTGCTTGGAGGAACAGGCTATGCTGTTGTTTTTGTGTCCTATCACCAGCTCTTGTTCCTCTAGAGAGACACTCTGGTGCCTCAGGTGGTGGGTGGGGCCCTGGGACTTCCAGGTGTGTTCCTATTCTCCCCCTCAGTGAGGGCTGGTCTAGGAGAGAGTCTGGGTGGAGCTGGGTTGAGTAAGTCTGCCCTCAGGCACCACCAATGCCATTAGCAGGGGTCAAAGTTCTGTTTTCTGCTTCCAGGCAAAGCTGACAGGGAGGGGCTGTAATGGCCCGGCTGAGCCAGAAAGTCTACATGTGGGGGTGGGGCTGTCTGAGACCCGCAGTCTGGAGCAGGCCTTGCTCCTTTCCACCTTCCCCAACTCTGGGGCTACTCTTGGGCCTCTACCAGCAGGCCAGACCACACACTACCAGGCCTCCCCTGGCTGTGCTGCCGGTGGGGAGGTTCCCTGTGCAGGAACACTACCTGGGTTGGGGCACGGCCTCTTTTTGGGAGGAGGGTTGCCTTCTAGGACGCTGATCTGCCCCTGAGGGCACACACACCTCAGTAGGCTGTTCATGTATATCCCTTCTGTGCCCCGCGCAATGCGAGACCTGGGTGCATGGGGTTTGGTCTGCAGGTCTCACCTCTGAGTCCCAGAGTTCAATCCCTATCCCCACCACGGAGAGGAGTGCCAGTCCCAATTCACCCACGGGGAGCCAAGCTGGGTCTGTGTCTCTCAGCCTCAGAGTCTGCCCCGTTCTCCTGGGATCACCGTGCCAGCAGCACCTGGGAGGGCTGGCGGGTAGGAAGCTCACAGTCTGAGTTCCCCTCAGTCAGCTGTAGAGCCCCAACAGGGAAGTTCCCGTTCTTTGGAGGTGCCTCCGGCGGGTGGCAGTATTGTCTCTCTGGGCAGCCACGGAGGAGAGAAGGAGGCTATATGGCGCCTGCCGCGCGACTCTGTGCACACGGAGGTGCCCGAGGGAGTTGGGAGCCTGGTGCCACGTCTGCTACTTGCTTACCGCTCACTGGCGGCAGCTGTCTCTGGGCTGGTGTCCGCAGGTCTCTCCAACCTCTGGGGAGCCCACCAGCAGTCTCAGATGCAGGGGAGGGGAAACTTGGCTGATTCACCTACCCTTTCCGCTGGTCTCCGGGCTACTCTGGTGGTCTCAGCTTCTGTTGTCCTCCGCAACCTCCTCCCATGGAGTCTCCTGTGGTGTCAGGTACCCCTCCTTCCGACCCTCATCCGCTGTGTGCTCATTTTCTTGCTTCTTTCTTCTAATTTTTGTTAGAATCTGTCTTTTCTGCAGAGACACTCTGTCTGGCGGTGTTTCTCGTCCGCCATCTTAATTCTCCTCCCCCAAAGTCCTTATTAACACGATCCAACTTGATTATCTCTGATTCCATTTCCTACTTCTTTGCACATTGCTGCTTTTGCTTCATCCACGTAGACCTCCTTGTGGTTCCCAAAGTGCTCCATACCCTGGACTGTTGCCTCTTTTTCCCTTTTTCCTAGAACCTTCTTCTTCCAGATTTACTGTACGATGTACAGCTATCTATGTAGTATATACAGGCGTATTTCAGATGTATTCCCCCAACCTTTTTTAGGTCTTTACTCACATATTATGTTCTCAGTGAAACTTTATTTAGCCACTCTAAATAAAATTGCAGTCCCTATCCCAAGCACTCTCTGTGTCCTTTTTTTGTGTTTTCTTTCAAAGCACTTATTACCCTCTAGCATACTGTTTATATTTCTTTTGTTGTTGTATATTTCTTTTGTTTGTTGTCTCTTCCTTGACCCTTCCCTCTTAGAATTTAAGCTTAAACAAAACAGGGCATTTATTTATTTGGTTGTTTATTAATTCATGTATGTATTTATTTTAGAGTCAGAGTCTTGCTCTATTGACCTGGCTAGAATGCAGTAGCACAATCATAGCTCACTGCTACCTCAGATTCCCGAGCTCAAGAGATTCTCTTGTCTCATCCTCCCGAGTAGCTGGGACTACAGGCATGCGCCACCATACCTGGCTAATTTTTAAATTTTTTGTAGAGGTGAGGTCTCTCTATATAGCCTGAGCTGGTTTTGAACTCATGGCCGCAAGTGATCCCCTCCCGCCTTGGCCATCCAAAGTGCTAGGATTACAAATGTGAGCCACTACACCTGGCCAGAACAGGGCATTTAAATGTTTGCTCACTGCTATGCTGGTATGTAGCTCAGTGCTTAGAATAGTGTCTTACAATATAGTAGTCAGTTTAAAAATATTTTAATTAAGAGGATATACATTTCCATTAAAAATAGGTATTGCTGTTACTAAGCAACCTTGATGTCTGGACATCTATCCCATAGCCATAAAAGCACGAGAATTAGGATATATGTCCAAGAACCATTAATGCAGCATTTATGCAGCATTGCATAAAATGGCCAACACTGGAAACAAGTGAATGTTCCTTAGGGAATGGTTGAATAAACAGTGATAGAATCACACTATGAAATATTATACAGTTATTTAAAAAGTTATGTGCATGTGGATGAGAGAGAATGATGGCATCATTGGAGACAAAGAGACCTGGACAGATTGGTAAGATGTTTAAGGACTTGGGCATTTGGCTGTAGGAGGTAAAGAAGAGGGAATCAGAGTTGACAGCTCTTTGTCATATGTATTGAGATATTTTTCCCATTTTGTCTGAGTGTTTTTTTTTTTTTGGTCTTATTTTAGCTTCTTTTTGATGTATAGAAGTTCTAACATAGTAGAATTTATCCACCTATTCTTTAATGATTCCCTAAGTTTCATATCATAGAAGGATTTTTCTACCATGGGATTATAAAAATAGTCCCCCATGTTTTCTTCTAGTATTTATGGTTTTACTTTTTTGTATTTATATTTTTGATCTCTGGTATTTATGTGCAAAGGGATGATGTAGGGACTCAACTTTTATTTTCCAGAAAGCCTAGCCCATTATCCCAGACTTTACCTGTTTTTGAGGATAACTGCAGGAGAGGATAATATCTTCTATAGGACTGTTAAAAAGAGTTAAGATATAAGGCAAATTATTTATTATTTTTTTCTTTTAATTCAGTCCCCATAGGGACTGTCAAAAATTGCCAATGCCAGCTGGGCGTGGTGGCTCATGCCTGTAATCCTACTACTCTGGGAGGCCGAGTTAGGCAGATTGCTCAAGGTCAGGAGTTCGAAACCAGCCTGAGCAAGTGTGAGACCCCGTCTCTACTAAAAATAGAAAGAAATTAATTGGCTAACTAAAAATATACAGAAAAAATTAGCCGGGCATAGTGGTGCATACCTGTAGTCCCAGCTACTCAGGAGGCTGAGGCAGAAGAAGGATTGCTTGAGCCCAGGAGTTGGAGGTTGCTGTGAGCTAGGCTGATGCCACAGCACTCTAGCCTGGGCAACAGAGTGAGACTCTGTCCCAAAAAATTTTTAAAAAATGCCAATGCCGACTATATAGCAAGTTGTCATGGCAGGTGGGATATTGGGAAAAGTTTTTAATTAGCAATAATTGTACCTCAGATAAACCTCATTGGCTATGATGCTGCCACTGCACAGAGCTGAAATTGAAGAATTATAGCAAATCAGGTTCAGATAAGATGAGTACTGAGTAATCAGTTTATAAATTTGAGATCAGTATTATGTATTCTGAATATTTTGGCAACCTTTGGCATGGTTAGTATTACTGAGATACAGATTAAGGTAGAGGTTATTCCACAAATCTGTGTTGGTTTGTGTCAGGTCAGTAAGCTAGCTGGCTTTCATATACTGTATTTTGCATCCCTAGGTTTTTTTAGATCATGGTCTGCTGTGGATTCAGACCATGTTTATGTCCTTCCCGAATTCTTGAGTTGAAATCCTATCCCCCAAGGTGCTGGTATTAGGAGGTGGGGACTTTGGGAGGTGATTAGGTCATGAAGGTGGAGCCCTCATGAATGGGATTAGTACCCTTGAAGAGATCCCAAAGGGATCCCTTGCCCCTTCCACACGTAGCCAGAGAACTATGAGCTAGAAGTGGGCCCTCACCAGACGCAGAATTGCCCAAGTCTTGATGTACTGCCTAGCCTCCAGACTGTGAGAAATAAATTACCAAACTATCCAATCTGTGGTGGTTTGTTACAGCCTAAATGGACTAAGAAATGATCTAAGAGGAAGAGCCCTGGATGTGAATAAGGAAACTTGGGGGTAAAGTACTGTTTTTGTAGCAAGCTCAATTTAGGATCTTGAGCAAGCCACTTTTTCCACATTACCACCACCCTCTCACTAAAGTGCTGATAATCCCAGCCCTACTTATAGGATGCCATGAGACTGTCTAGTGTGAGGTAACCCCAAAGGAGAAAAGCCTGAGGATTGTAACCGTGGTGTTTCTTTCCTCTTTTCCTGTGTGATAACCCATAGAAGTTGCTTGAGGGGTAGAGAATGGATTAAGAAATGTAGTAAGTAGAGAGATGTGACGATTTGGGTCTTAGAAACCAGGAATTTTTCTTTGAATCTTTTTTTATTTTTTTAGAGATGAGGTCTTGCCATGTTGCCCAGGCTAGTCTCGAACTGCTGGCCTCAAGCTATCCTCCCACCTCAGCCTCCCAAATAGCTGGATTACAGGCATGAAACACTGGTTGGCTGAATATTTCTATTTACTTCTTTTCTATTGCTTTATATCAGGCTGTTTTTTTTTCTACTTCTACTTCCAGGCATCTGAATTCTGCTAGAGAGAACCACCTACCCATGCTATTTGACTTTTATTTTTTAATTTACTTTATTGTTTTTAAAATTATGAAAGCAATAGGCCCTCAGTATAAAAACAATTCAAGTGGTCTAGCAGTATATAAAGTAAAAAACAGATGCCCTCTCCGTATTCTTTTTTATTTCCTTTTTTCAGAAGAAACCAGTGTTGTGTGTCCAAGAGTTATTTTTTGATGCATTTATGCATGTATACATGCACTCAGATTTTTTAAAAAACAAATGCAATTTTAAAAAATTCTTTTACATTATCTTACATTCTCCCTACTCCAGTGCCTCCTTAAGAGGCTAGGGTGAAGCAGTGAAAAATGGCTTGTTGCCATGTTTTATCCTTCAGTTCTCCCCTCACCATTCCTTTAGTTGAAATAGATCTTGTAAGGGACAGTCTCTAGGAGAGGAATTTGTGAATCACAGGGTAAGTGTAGGGCCAGCTTTAGTAGATACTGCCAGTGAATTGCTTTTATACTCCCACCAGCAGATGTTTGACAGTTCCAGTTGCTGTATATCAGGCATCCTCAAACTACGGCCCGCGGGCCACATGCGGCCTGCTGAAGACATTTATTTGGTCCACTGGGTGTTTTTGCCGCTGCTGCCTGTCCTGCTTAGCAGCTAACTTGTCCCGGGCTCACAGTGCGCATGCGTGGAATGTGCACCGTACTCTCACCCTCTAGGAACCTCCACATGTCCAGCTGTCCAGAAGCTCTCCATATCCTGTCCTTGCCTTTTAGGGTGACATTGTTGAATAGGCATGATTAAAGCATAGACAGCTGTAGAAATGTGACTGGACAAAAAGGGTATGATCTAATGGTAGTAGACAGAGTGGGGGGACCCAGCAAGGCCTGTTTGTTCAGAGTCTTCTTGGCCTCTCTGTGTAGCATTTCTTCCTCCAGGGTATGGAGCAAGACCCTCTCTGGAATGAAGGTCTTTTAAGACCTATAATCAGTAAACCCCATTGACAGAAAAAAAACCCCTATAATCAGAAAGGTGGGGGAAGATTAGAGTCCTGCATCAGGCAGGTAAAAGGAGAGCAGGAGAATATCCCAGAGATATTTTCTGTTTTCTGAAGTCTGAAGTCTTTAGGCCTAAAGTGCCCCAACATTATAATAAGGGATATGGGAATTATGAGCTGGGAACCATGGACAAAATATATATAAATACATACTGTGTGTGTGTGTGTGTGTGTATCTACATATATGTAAGGGAATGATAGAATGAAATCCCTACGTCTGTAATTTTGTTGATGGAAGTGCTGCAGAGGAGTGAAGGGTGAGGATTTCTTGGTATTAGGAAAGGTGGATACACATGTGGGTAGCTATGGCAAACCCTTGGTGGTCTGGCTCACAGGTTATATGGGCCTCACTTCTCAGCCTTTCTGATCTAACAGTATGTCTTTTCTGAGTTCTTCTCCAGTGCCCCAGTACCATGTGAGTTTCAGTATGTCTATATATGATTAATTCTGTTTAAAAAAAAGAAAACTGTTTTTGTTTTGCTGATTCTATCCTGGCTTTTGTAAGCTCTGGATGATTTAAGGGCTTTATTTTAAAAAATGGGCACTGTTTTGGAAAGGGGTTCTGAAAGGAGGAGGGACTGTCAAGATAAAGAATGATCCTAGCACTCTGAGAGGCCGAGGCAGGCGGATCGCTCGAGGTCAGGAGTTTCAGACCAGCCTGAGCAAGAGCAAGACCCCATCTCTATTAAAAAAATAGAAAGAAATTAATTGACCAACTAAAAAAAAAAATTAGCCGGGCCTGGTGGCACATGCCTATAGTCCCAACTACTTTGGGAGGCTGAGGCAGTAGGATCTCTTGAGCCCAAGAGATTGAGGTTGCTGTTAGTTAGGCTGATGCCATGGCACGGACTCTAGCCTGGACAACAAAGTGAGACTCTGTCTCAAAAAAAAAAAAAAAAAGAATGATTGAATCTGTGGAGATTTTCACTGCTTTGAAGGTACACAGAGGTAAGTTTGCATGAGAAATCGAGGGTGTTAAAGTATTTGTATTTCATTTGTTATTTATTGAATGAGTAAATGAATGAGTGGAGAAAACTAATTGGTTATATATAACTCCAAAATTGTCAATATTAAGATGGGAATTTGACCTCTTCATATTAAGTGAACAAATTATTTATAGCTGTTGGGCCTCTTAAGAATTTCTAGCTCTCTTTTCTCTTCATAGAAAATTAGTGTTATTATATGATTAAGCAGCACTGATTTGACATATTTTTGTACTTTATACTTGAAAAGAAGAAAATATTCAAAATTGCCAGTGTGTAATCATTTCTCAGTATTTTTAGGGGTTATAAGATATTTTGGACTGGATTTGATTAGGTTTTGTGATGAAAACTATCTGGCTCACAATACAGTTGATTTAATTCTCAAAAATACATTTTTTGTTTTTATTTCTGATGTGAGGAAGTATTTATTTTTTGCAGACTTGATCTTCTAGCTTGCTGGGAGCTGGCTGTTTTCCACCTCCTTCCTGATTTATTATGGGAGTGCTGCTGTTAGGGAACCCAGGCATCTGTTTAGGCTTGTAGTTTGGCACTCACAGGTGGGATCCTGCGGTGCCTCCTGTTCCTCATAGAGTAAATGGCACCATCCTTCTGAATTTCTGTATACCTCAGGTCAAAGAATTGGGCATGATGTATTTCAATTTTTTATCTAGTCCTCTTGAGAAATAAGTGAAGCAAATCTCCAAGTTTCTTGCAGATGTAATTTAATATTCAGGTCTTAACTTCTGGCATCCAGCCCCTTGTGAATGTGGTGAAAGAACTTTGCGGCAGCCACTCGTATTGATTCTCGTTGCATAGAATGACCCTAGACAGGCTGTCAGGAAGCACCAGTTCTTGAAATCTGTGTGAGGTGACACTTTTATAAAATCCATTAAAAATGAGTTATTATAAAAGTGAAATAAAAAAGGCTCATATGTGGATATAAAGTTTTTATTATTAGGTTCAGCTGACATAAAATTATCTTGTCAGTTTGCTTTAAACATTTTTAAATTCTTTTAATTTCTGTAATTGTCTCATTATGGGCCAGTACCACCTGGTTTGCTGGTTGGCACTGGTTCTTGAGCCACACTCTGAGTAGTACTGCTCTAGACCTGCCTTCTTTCTACCTGTCCTCTCCTTGTGTTTTCCCATAGAACAACTGTCTTTGAATTTAGGATCTTGATGAAGCCAAGTACTACATGGAAGAGCTATATTGTAAATCACATTTGAGCACTGGCTCCAGTTAAGCCATAGGGAAGCCTAATTTGAAATTTAGTTAATATTCTAAAAATTGTCATTAAGAAGCCAGCTAATTAATCTTTGAATTACTTTTAACCAAGCAGCACACTGGGAAACTATGTGAATTTGAAAGACTTTGTAAAATTCTTCAAATCATTTCTTTAAAATCTTAGAACATGTCTTAGTAACATGTGATAAAACATTTCCCTTTGCCAACAATCCCTATTAATGTGATTGCCCAAATAAACATAAAAACTAGAAAAACAAAAAACTAAGCATCCTGGATCATGTGTCCAGAAGTCAGATTGTACATTTAATGTTGCTAGGGAGGGTTCTGTCAAGTCAAAGTTTTCAAAATGGAAATGTTTTCCTAAGGACCAAAAAATCCTTCCTTTTTTCACAAATGGTAAATTTATCATGTTTTTTATCCTAGATATTGTTTTAGGTAGTTCTTTCTGTAAACAGAATTGTATATCTTGATGACTACATTAGTGTTATCAAAACTTGATTTGGCTTTGTGAAGAGCAGATACTTAAATCATGTTGGGAATTTTAATTTCATTTTCTAATGGATCTTATGATATCATTTTACTGGTTTAGTAATGAATATAATATTTTTATTAACTATCATTTTTAAATTTTATGTTTAATTTTTTTCTATAAATGCTATTTGTTTACTTTTCAGGAATTACCCAACTCTGTCTTTTTGGTGATGGAGGTAGGTAGTATACAAGTTCTGTTTAATTTATTTCAAATTCCTGTTGATTAATATGTACTTTAAAATCGACAGTAGATTATTATTTGAAATTTTGAATTAGTAAATTTGATTCAGTGATTTAGATTCTACTAGAATATAAAATTTTAAAAATTTTGATTCCATAATCATGATTTTTAGACTAGATTACATTACAGTATGTACAAATGATTTTTTAATTAAAATTAACTGAGAATGGATTGAATTAATCTTGAATCACTGTCCTCATTTTAGTTATTTTTCTTTTATATATCAGTATTGCAATGGTGGAGACCTGGCAGATTATTTGCAAGGTAATTTTGTGTCAATGTTCAAATGTTCAATAAAGATAATACTGTAGTCTGTTTAATCCTGAGAGCTACTTATGAAATATGCTACCCCTGTTTCTTGCACTTGTATAAGAAACATTCAATAAATATTTGTGTTATTTGTTTAACTTGTAGTCACTTTGTTGACCAATTGTTTGTTGTGGTTTTGTTCCTAAACTTGTATGTAAGTACTTAACCTTTTTGCGTCTTTCTCTCTCTGACAGTGTTTGAGAGGTGGATCCTTTCCCCAGGAGAGAAGAAACCAAATAGAATTTCTCTCCTTCAAAAGGCTCAACTGGGTTGCCATCAGTGAACCTTTAGTCCCTTTCATTTCTTTCAAAATAAAAAAAAATCATAGTGGAAGAATGTATCCAAGAATGTATTTAAGTGAACATTTCTTATAATTAAAAAAAAACAACAACATTATTATAAGGGATTAAAGGTAACATAGAAATTATTTTGTGGCATAGAAGTAAGATTTTAATACTAGATGGTGCTTGAAATTCTGTACCCAAAATGTAGGACATGAAACATTCAGATCAAATTGTGTCCCTCCAAAGTTTTTATTTTAATGATGCTAGATAAGGCTAGCACTTCCTTCTTCACTTCTTAAAAGATGCAAGGGAAATATGCAAAAAGATAGTAAAAGGTTAGTACATTCAACCTATTAAATAGATAATGGTAAAAATACTTACGATCTCAATGGATAGACATACAAAGAGTATAGACTGTTTACAAAGGAGAAAGAATGTATTAAAAATGTGTATAATTTGTGACAGCTCCTAAAACAAAAAAAACCACAAATTTTTAAGTTTAATTTCACTTAGTAATAAGGGAGAGTGCAATTAAAAATCAGACTTAAAAATCTTTAAAATATAGAATATTGCTGACATTGAAAAGCTGTGTGGAGAAAAATATAAAGAACACGGGTAT
This sequence comes from Microcebus murinus, assembly GCF_040939455.1. Taxonomy (NCBI): domain Eukaryota; kingdom Metazoa; phylum Chordata; class Mammalia; order Primates; family Cheirogaleidae; genus Microcebus; species Microcebus murinus. The sequence goes on from NC_134121.1 coordinate 4,249,493, forward strand.
ACACCCCAGCCCCTAATTTAAAAAGAAATTAAAAATACAATTGAAGCTCCCTGTAAACCTTTCTGTAGTCCCATTCCTGTCCTTTCCCTAGAGACAAACAGTGTTCTGAATTTGGTAGTTTAAAAAATTTTTCAGTTTTGTGAAAAAAAGTTACAAAATGTCATTTATTAGTAGATAGAATGCAGTGAGACAGGCACTTGCATTCACTGCTGGTGGAAAGGAGTCAGCTAGAAAGCACTCTGCTCTGTCATCCGTCTCTGAGTCTTGAGCTCCTTGATGTCCTTAGTATTCCTGGTAAAAGTGCCCTTCTACTGGAGTTGGATTGAGTGGCACTTCCCAGCTTAGAGCTCTCATTACAATATCAGTTTCTTTCATTAACAGAAGTATTATTCACCTATATAAGCACTATTCCTGGTGTAGTAGATTTAAGTTAATTTTGATAGCTATTTTGTTGATCTCTGTATTTGATATTCCAGAGCAATATTGTTAGAACGGGAGACCCAATAGTGAAGAGCCTAAGAGCTTGAATGGGGGGTAGCCAGGAAAGCATGGTTCTATTAATAGTTCCAATATTCACATGACTTAATCGCTGTATGATTTTGGTTTTTTATCTTCTCCCTGGTCCTTCTCTGTCACAGTCCTTAAGGGAATCCCTTGTAGTTTGAAAACACTTCTAAAGACATATGAAAGAAATTCTGGTCCTTAGGGAATTGTCTAGAGCTATGCTGTTCCATAGTAACCACTGACCAGATTGGGCTCTTAAAATGTGGCTAAGTCCAAATTAACATGTGCTGCAATTGTAAAATGCACACTGGATTTTGAGTACTTCATCAGAATGAATAAATCTCGGATTTTTTTAATATTGTAAGTTGAAATGGTAATATTTTGGATGTATTGATTTAAATATATATTAAAAATTACATTTATTTCTTTTCACTTTTTAAAATGTGGCCACTAAGAGATTGAAAGTTGAATATGTATGGCCATATTATATTCTTGTTGGGGAGTACTGTTCTAGAAAGTCTGGGATGTCTAGAAGGTTAAATACTGTAGTATCACAGCATGGTCATTTTATGTTTTTATTTGCTCTGTGAAACAAAATGCCTTTTACATTTCCAAAAGATAGAAAACAAATTCTGTGATTTGCAAGTTTAAAATAAAACAAATTCTAAATTAAAAAGTTGTACTTTAACATTAATTATAGCAGAATATACTAAGTGTGACGGCTATGGCTAAGCTTATTCTTTCAGTGTTAACTTGCTCAAGAATTAATTCAAAAGAGTTTTGGTATCGACAGTGCCATTTAAAATATAAAGTTTTGTTTGTTTATTTGGAGACATGTTCAGGCTAGAGTGCAGTGGTGTCATCATAACTCACTGCAACCTTTAATTCCTGGGCTCAAGTGATCCTCCTTCCTCAGCCTCCTGAGTATCTGGGACTATAGGCACTTGCCATGATGCTTGGCTAATTTTTTGTAGAGACGGGTGTCTTGCTGTGTTGCTCAGGCTGGTCTTGAACTCCTGGCCTCCAGTGAGTCTCCTACTTTGGCCTCTCAGAAGTGCTAGGATTACAGGTGTGAACCACTGTGCCTGGCCCTTTAAAATGCAAGGTTTTTAACATAGGAATTTCAGTTTCTGGGATTGTGTTAAGATATACACATCCTGCATTCATGGAACTATATAAATTTTTATTGCAGTTCATGCTCAGAAACAGCCTACACTAGGTCAGTGCTCCCCCCCCCCCCATGGGAATAGTGTTGGAATTTGGACTGGGAATCATACTTCAGGTGTACTCAATAGTGTGTCATGGGGCAAAGATACAAGTTATTAGCAACTGCAGTCATTTTTAAGTGGCAAAATTATTCTAAGCTTTAAAATGAAAATGGATGAAATGAAATAAAATATACTATCAATTTTTTTTTGAGACAGGGTCTCACTCTATTGCCTGGGGTAGAGTGCAGTGGTGCTATCATAGCGCACTGCAACCTCAAACTCCTGGGCTCAAGTGATCCTCCTTCCTCAGCCTCCTGAGTAGCTGGGACTACAGGTGCACATCACCACACCTGGCTAACTTTTCTATTTTTTCTAGAGATGGGGTCTCTGTTGCTCAGGCTGGTCTCCAACTCCTGGCCTCAAGCAATCCTTCTGCCTCAGCCTCCCAAAGTACCAGAATTATAGACGTGAGCCACTGCTCCTGGCCTATCAATTTCAGTTGTTGCAATGTAATTTAAGTAAAACATTACAAAAATTAAGCTCTAGTAGTTGATTTGGCCCACTCACTAATGTGCAATAATATGTGTATATAGGCATCTGTAAGAAATTAGATCTAAAAGAATGCACTCCTAATTTTTACCAGTGTTCATCTCCAAAGGATGAGATTACAGAAGATTTCTCTTTTGATATGTTTTTAGTGCATCCTGAATTTTTTTTTTTTTTACAATGAGTATCAGGAAAAGAATCCCAAAGAATTAAGGAAGATAGGTTAAGAATAGACCTCACAGAAAAAAGTATTTGAAATTTTTAAACCATGAAGATTTATTTTATTTGAAGAGGTTAAGAACATATAAATGTCACTTAACATGTCATTAAAATAATTTTAAAACCATAATATTTCACTTATTCCAGGTGTAAATGTTATTTTTATCTTTCTTAATTACAAATGGAAAGGTTATGTAGAACATGTTCTAAATTGTATGGACAGAAGTGTGTTCACAAAGGATTTAAATAGGTTCATGGATATTAAATCCTTAGAGTAGATTCAAAGAATTGTGATTTTTAGATCCACTGTAATAAAAAGTTCATATTTGCGTATTTACTACATTTGGATGTTTGTGATATGTTAGACCTTTTTCTAAAGTCTTATTAAATATTTTGTTGTCACATCAACTTCATGTAGTTAGTGTCATTATCAACCTTTTATAGATGAGGAAATAGGCACAGAGGGATTGTCCTCCAGGGTCACACAGTAAGTGGAGGAGCTGGGATTTGGAAATGGCAGCCTGACTCCAAATTAGGCTTTAATCAGTATATGCTTTTTGGCATACACAGAAATACTGTAGTGTTTACTGAATAATGACTATTGCCGAATAATTTTCATGCTACCTTTATATAGTACTGGACACAGTTTAAAACATTTATTCTTAAAATGTATCTTTAGTAATGAAAGGTGATATGGTGGTACAGGGGTGTTGGACAGTGGAGGAGATAAAAGGAAAGAGAAGATGCAGGAACAGAGATTGCTAACATGTACAAGGGGCAGTAGTGTCCAGGTCTCTCTGGTCAAGGGTTTCTCCTGTTTTTATTTTTTTATTTTTATTTTTTCTCCTGTTTTTAATTTGTGCTTGTTGCAGTTGAAATTAAACACGGGCATTTATTTCAGATACTTGACTAATACGAAGGGGAGTTTTTTTTGGCTTGTAAAGGATATTCACATTTGTTGAGCACCTATTGTGTTCAGAGTCATGTGGATACCTTCAGCCGTAAAAACATGAGGGAAAAGTGAAAACAAGAGGAAAATGCAAGAAAGTTCTATTTACAACAGATTGAGTACAGTTTTTGAGAAATCTATTATCTCTTCATAGACTTTAATTATTAAAGTAAAAAAGTGAATATGAATTCTAGTTCCTTATTCCCTTCATGCTCTCCTTCATAACTCAATTCTGTTGATGGAATATGCAGATGGTATTTAATTTTGTGTACTTAAGTATTTATGTGACTCCTTTTGTGTCAGCTAAAGGAACTCTCAGTGAAGATACTATCAGAGTGTTTCTGCATCAGATTGCAGCTGCCATGCGAATCCTGCACAGCAAAGGAATAATCCACAGGGATCTCAAACCACAGAACATCTTGTTGTCTTATGCCAATCGCAGAAAGTCAAGTGTCAGTGGCATTCGCATCAAAATAGGTAAACTGCCATGCATTGTTTCATGAAAAGAACATTTTTGAGACTCAGTGTTTTTAGATAATTGTAATTTAGCTTTGTATGGAAGATGGATTTTATTGATGCAATTTGAAATGTTTATTGAGATAAATGAGGTCTATTTAGTCATGTGAATCCTTTATGGTATTGGCAGCATATGCTAAATCTCAGGGCCAAAGGGCTCATATTAGGAGCTCTAAATATGAATCCCAGCAGCAAATCCTGCTTTTCTCAAGGGAGAAGTTGATGTAGTATGGTGACTGGCAGGAAATTAATAACACTGATTCTTTACAGCTCATGAGGGTTTGACATGGGGATCTAAGAGATCATCTAGTTCAGCCTTTGGCATTTTTTTTTTTTTAGTGCTATCTCAAGATTATCTGAAACAGGTTAGGAAAAACATTGAAAATTCTATATCTGATATTTGTATTTAATGAGAGCTATATTAATGAAGCATTTATTATAATTAGCACTTTCACTTGCAAAGTTTGGTATGCCTTAGTTACAAAACTGGTATGACTCATGCAGTTGATTAGTATTGTTTTTTAGCTGTTGAAATTGTAGTAGCTACTCTTTCCTTTGGTGGACAGTCTTATTCAATAAGCTGTTTATTTTTCTTAGTTCTTTTGTACTTCCTTGCATCTTGAAGAGTCTTGATCTGTGTTAAGTGTGAACAAAGGTATCATTTGTCTTTCTAATTTTTATTTTGTGAAATAGCGGATTTTGGTTTTGCTCGTTACCTACATAGTAACATGATGGCTGCAACACTGTGTGGATCTCCAATGTATATGGTGAGTGAATGTTTGCATCTTTGTGTGTTCAAAGCATGACACCATAAGCAGTGGAATTTAAGTATATCCTTATTTCCAAGTAAGGTGTGATTTTATATATAGTTTGAAATGTTAATTATATTCCAATAATGCTATAATACAAACATCTTTTGCTTTAGCATAGTGGACTGTGAAAGTAAGTCATTTTTGCCATTTGTTTTTATTTTTTTAAAAGATTAGTTATCATGGCACAAATCCTCTATTAGATTAAATTGAAGTATAAAAATTCTTGAAGTATAGTCATGCTATGCTTGATGTGCACTTTTAAGAATAGTAAAAAAAAACACCATTGGGTGCACTTACTCAGCTATAAGATATGCTCATCTTTTGCATATTGTCTCTCTGGACAAGGTCCTTGTATTGTAGACGTTTTTCCCATCAGCCTCACACTGAAAACTGAAAAATCTTAGCTTTCCTCTTTATCCTTTCATATAGAGATTATCATGTATGATAGGGGTAGGCTATGAAACTTCTAAACTAATGTGAAGCATTAAGCCTGGAAATATGTTAATTCTAGAGCTTCAGAATTATGTGAAATAAATGTACCAGTTTCAGTTCTAAGTTTAAAATGGGTTTATGTTCAATTAGAAATTTCTCTAACCTAAAATCACCTTTGAGATCAAGAAAACTAGTTATCAAAGCTCAAAAATTTTTTATATTAAATCTGCTTTCTTGGTTATATTATAATTTTACTGCTTATATAAAGTTTACAATTTAATGTAATTTTTAAAATTACTTTGTACTTCTTGACTATAAAATTGGTTTCGCCTTGAGAATAGAGTGCTTTGGCTTATTATTAAAGGAAATGGACTCAATAAGAAATTTACTGGGTACAATAAATACAAATGTTACTCCTGAGCTGGGCACAGTGGTGTGGCACATGCCTATTAGTTCCAGCTGCTTGGGAGGCTGAGGTGGGCAGATCACTCGAGCCCAGGAGTTTGAGACCAGTCTGGGCAACATAGCAAGAGCCTGTCTCTTTAAAAGAAAGGAAAGAAAAAGAAAGATGTGCCTGGAAAATAAAATTTAACTTTCTTTAAGTATGTTGGACATTTCCATTTAGTGTTTGACCTGATTGATGGTATATTTAAAAAGTAACATTTGATGAAAGGTGAGAAAATACCTCTAACAGAGCATCAGAGAAATGCTTTTACTTTTAGCATAATTTTTATTATTGTGGTTTGCATCATAGTTTTTCTATTATAAAAATTTTCAAATTACAGAAAAATGTAGGGAATAATGTAGCAAACACCTGTGTACCTACCATCCATATTTAACAAAGGCAACATTTTGCTATGTGTCCCTTGATCTTTTTTTAGAAAGAAAGAAAATATTTTGGAGGCGACCTCATCCCTTTTGTTCCTCTCCCTGATTCCATTACCCACTCTCCTACCCTCACACCCCTGAGGAGCCATCTGTCCTATAATTGATGTGTATTTTTCTTTATTATTGTTTCAATACTTTTACTCTTTTTTATCCATAATAATAAATGTTTCTACAACCTGCTTCTTTTCATACATTGTTACTGAGATTTACCAGTAAATCTCCATATACTACATATATGTAGTTCTAAGTTCATTGTAGTATTGGTTGAGTAGAGAAATATCAATCACAATGTGTTAAGCTTTATTTTGGTAGTTTGTTAGGAATGTGACCATTACCAGTTAATTAATATATACATATTGATTATGTAAATAGCATAATGCTATCTCTTGAATTTGTCTTTACCCAGGCTCCTGAGGTTATTATGTCACAACATTATGATGCCAAGGCAGACTTGTGGAGCATAGGAACAGTGATATATCAATGCCTAGTTGGAAAACCACCTTTTCAGGTAACCTGACTTTTTTACTTAAGTCCTCAGTCATGGGATCTTCTCATTTTACAGTTGCCTTTGACTTATGAAATGAGGAGTACTTTGAAAGCAATGTTTTTGGCTCCTTTGTGACTTACTTTGATTTTATTACAGGCAAAAATTGCTATAGTGAACCAGAACATCTTTTGGTTTTCCCCTTTTATTGCCTGCCCTTTGTAGTTGGACTGGGTGTCAAGCCTATTTTCCAGGCTAGTGAAAACTAGCTAGGGTCAGAGCTGATAGACTGGAAATGGGTGTGAATGGTCATATCAGCGCTTCCTGTTTAGCCTGGTTTTGGGTTCCTGGAATCCACTTGAGGGCTGGGGCTTGTCTAGTGAGATCATTGGAAACTGTGTCTCCATTTCTTTATTCCTGACACTGCTGGACGAGGGAGAGGTAATTATTTAGCTTTTGCAAATTCTTTTGGGTCTTTCCTCCTCTCATCGTCTCCTCTAACATCCTGTGAAAAAGTGGCCCTCTAGAATATAATCATGATGATTTATCTTGAGTTCATTTTGCTATGTTACAATTTCTTATGTTACAGAGAAGATCTTTGAATCCAAAAACTGGAATAAAGTGAAATTATTTGCCCAAGATGGTATTAAAAAAATCGGTGACACATCCAGGTTAAATGCTTAATCTCCAAATCTAGTTTGTGTGTAGAGGAGGCTTCACTAATTTAGCAGCTCTTGCTGTAAGGGTTCTTCCTGTTGCTATGGAAAGACTGAATAACAGCGGTATACTAAGTTAAGTTCTTTCTCATCTTTGAATTCCTTTAAGGCCCTGAGGTAAATACACCTGGATATTATACAGTAATAATGTACCTATTGGGTAGGCCATGTAACCTCCAGAATAGTAGTCCTTAACCTTTTCTGAGTTTCAGGCTCCTCTGAGGGTCTGACCTCAGAAAAGGTACATCATACTCAGATGCACAGAATTTTCACACAGTTTCATAGGTTTTTTGAGTTCCTAATGCTCAATTATGGCTCCCTCAGCAATCCTTGGTTTTCAAGTTCAGAATCTATGTTCTATATAGCAAGAATATGACTGTCAATCACATAATTTGGAAGTTTGCTTCATTGTTTAGGAAATTAAACCTTTTTTTTTTTTTCTCAATAGGCCAATAGTCCTCAAGACTTAAGGATGTTTTATGAAAAAAACAGGAGCTTAATGCCTAGGTATGTGTTTAGATTACACTGGGTTCCACTGTTTGTGAACACAGTGTTATTTATTTGAACTCCGTATTTTATGTATTTCCATTATTGATTCCTGTTTCATTTGACAGAAATGTGAGAGCATTTATTATAACAGGAAATTAGAAAATTTCTGGCACATCATAGGTACCTGGATAGTGTTGTACCATTTTCTTTCTTTTTTAAAATGTAAAGTAAATTTAAAAGAAAAATTTCCAGAAGTTATATATGTTCCTTTTAGGGGACAATGCAAGAAGAATAAAGGTGCATAAAGTAGAAAATAAATTTCCACCTAGGCTTTGCTCTGTTCTGTAGGGATAACAAGAGATTGCTTTGTATCTTTCCAGATATTTTTTGTGGGAGTTCTTTATACATGTTTGAATGCTTGCTTTTTTGTTTGTTTTTATTTGCTGATTGTGCTTTTTAAGAGTGCCTGTTTATGTGTATATTATACAAACACATAGTTCAAGACAAATTACATCATACTTTGTGAATTGTTCTGCAACTTACTCTTGTTTTTTACTCTGTAGTATATCACAGATGGTGTTCAACGATAGTATGTAGAGAGCTACATCATTGTTTTAAATGGCTACATAGAATCCCATAGTGAGATGTACCGTATTTTATTTAATCAGATCGCTGTTGTTTTCATTTTTTGGTTACTATAAACACAATTTAGTGAAGAGTGTGTTTGTGTGTCTATATATATACCTTTATGCATATTTGCATTTCTTTAGGATGGATTCCTAGAAATGAAATTGTTGGACTGAATGTTGTGCTCTCCAAGTAGGCTATCCCAGTTCAAATGGCAGGATAAGAGAATGGTCTTTTTTCCTCATTTTTAACAACATGGAATGTTATCAGATTTCATGCCTCACAAATGGAGGAGGACCAGTTAGCTATTAATTTAATTTGTATTATTCTCTTTATTAGTGAGGTTGGCTCCTTTTTTATCTAATATCTTTTTGTACTTTTCATTCTTTGAGTTGTATATTCCTATTACTTAACTCATTTTTCTATTATTTTGTCATTTTCATATAGGATTTAAGAGGTTGTATTATTTCTCATTTGTATTTGTTTAAGCTTTGCCCTTTTCCACACAGAATTGGAAGTGGCTCTTTTTCTAGTAGTGAATTTTATAGCAACTATTAGTGCAAAGTTGAAGTTGTGTTAAAACTCAAGATTGTCTGGGCTTGTGAAGTGCTGTATTTTTGCAGATACTCCAACAAACAACAATAATAAGCACAATATAGGAATCCTCTCAAATTGATGCTATTTCTCAAAGGCAATTATTTAGTGCTTTTTTTTTCTCCCTTTAAGGTATGAGGGCTCACCGTGGTCTTCTTGGTATAAATGTAGTATTAATATTTGTGAAACTGTGTATATATTTTCATTTAGCATACCAATGGCAAAAGCAATATAGTTAATATATGTAAACTCATCACTTATGTTGGGTTTTCTTTCCTTTCCCTCAGTATTCCCAGAGAAACATCACCTTATTTGGCTAATCTCCTTTTGGGTTTGCTTCAGAGAAACCAAAAAGATAGAATGGACTTTGGTAAGAAATAGTTTCAAATTATGCATGCTTTCTAATTTTATTTTTATGTATGCTGAAAAGATTTTTTTAAAAAGATACTATTGAGATTTCAGAATAAAATTTAAGTCAATTTCACTTTTCTTTTTCTTTATTTTCCTTCACTATGTTTGTAAATGTTTATTGAGTTCTTACTATGTTCTAAGTATGGGAGATAGAGTAATAAACAAAGTCTTCATCTTCATGTAGCATATATTCTAGTGGGAGAACAGAATAAATAAATTATAAACTATAATTGCACATTATATTAGGTGTTTGTATACTGTAGAAAAAATGAAGATGGAAGAGAAATGGGGGTGTAGGTGGGAATTGAAATTTTATTTTATTTTTTTATTTTGGCATATTATGGGGGTACAGATTTTAAGGTTTCAATAAATGCCCTTTCCCCCCCTCCACCCACAAGTCTGAGTTTCCAGCATGACCATCTCTTAGATGGTGCACAACTCACTCATTATGTATGTATATACCCACCCACCTCCCACCTGCCCAGTACCCTATTACTGTAGTACCTATGTGTCTACCTAGGTGCTGCTCAGTTAATACCAGTTTGCTGGTGAGTATATGTGGTGCTTGTCTTTCCATTCTTGGGAAACTTCACTTAATACTATGGATTCCAGCTCTAACCAGGAAAATATAAGATGTGCTATATCACCATTGTTTCTTAGAGCTGAATAGTACTCCATGGTATACATATACCACGTTTTATTAATCCATTCTTGGATTGATGGGCACTTGGGCTGTTTCCACAGCCTTGCGATTATGAATTGTGCTGCTATAAACATTCGAGTGCAGGTGTCTTTTTTGTAGAGTGTCATTGGATCTTTTGGGTAGGTGCCCAGCAATGGGATTGCTGGATCAAATGGTAGATTCACTTGTATAGCTTTAAGGTATCTCCATATAGCTTTCCACAGAGGTTGAACTAGTTTGCAGTCCCACCAGCAGTGTAGGAGTGTCCCTCTCTGTCCGCATCCACGCCAGCATTTGTTGTTCGGGGTCTTTTTGATAAAGGCCATTCTCACTGGAGTTAAGTGATATCTCATTGTGGTTTTGATTTGCATTTCCCTGATGATTAGAGATGTTGAGCATTTTTTCATATGTTTGTTGGCCATTCTTCTGTCGTCTTTAGAAAAGTTTCTCTTCGAGTCCTTTGCCCACTTTTTAATAGGGTTATTTGATTTTTTTCTTGCTGATTTTCATGAGTTCTAAGTATATTCTAGTTATCAGCCCCTTATCAGATGTATAAGATGCAAACTTTTTCTCTCATTCTGTAGGTTGTCTGTTTACTTTCATGACTGTTTCTTTGGCTGTGCAGAAGCTTTTTAATTTGATCATGTCCCATTTATTTATTTTTGTTGCTGCTGTGATTGCCTTTGGGGACTTCTTCATAAACTCTTTGCCTAGGCCGATGTCTAGGAGAGTGTTTCCAACTTTTTCCTGTAGAATTCTAATAGTTTCATACCTTAGGTTTAAGTCTGTTATCCAGCGTGAGTTGATATTTGTGAGAGGTGAAAGGTGTGGGTCCTGTTTTAGCCTTCTACAGGTGGCTATCCAGGTTTCCCAGCACCATTTATTGAAAAGGGATTCTTTTCCCCAGCGTATGTTTTTGTCTGCTTTGTCAAAGATTAGATGGCTATATGAGGATGGTTTTATATCAGGGTTCTAAGATCTGTTCCACTGGTCAATATTCCTATTTTTATCCCAATACCAGATTATTTTAATTATTACAGCTTTGTAGTATAGTTTGATATCTGGCATATTAATACCTCCCATTTTGTTTTTGTTGCCTAGAATTGCTCTTGATATTCGGGGTCTTCTTTGGTTCCATATGAAGGGTAAAATTATTTTTTCTATATCTGTGAAGAATGCTGATGGGATTTTAATAGGTATTGCATTGAATCTGTAGATCAGTTTGCGTAGTATAGACATTTTAATGATGTTGAGTCTGCCAATCCACGAGCGTGGAATGGATTTCCATCTGTTTACATCCTCTGCTATTTCCTTCCTCAGTGTTTCATAGTTTTCCCTGTAGAGGTCTTTTACCTCCTTGGTTAAGTATATTCCTAGGTACTTTAATTTCTTTGTTGCTATTGTGAAGGGAATTGAGTCTTTGATTTGGTTCTCAATTAGATTGTTGTTGGCGTATATGAATGCCTCTGATTTCTGTGTATTGATTTTGTATCCTGAGACTTTACTAAATTCATTTATCAGTTCCAGGAGTTTCTTGGTTGAATCTTTGGGGTTTTCTAAATATAATATCATATCATCAGCAAACAGTGAAAGTTTGAACTCTTCTGGCCCTATTTGGATACCTTTAATTCCACTTTCCTGTCTGATTGCTGTAGCCAGAACTTCCAGCACTATGTTGAATAGAAGTGGAGATAGTGGGCAGCCTTGTCTGGTTCCAGTTCTAAGTGGGAATGCTTTCAATTTTTCCCCATTCAGTATGATGTTGGCTATGGGTCTATCATATATGGCTTGTATCATTTTTAGGTATGTTCCTTCTATGCCTATTTTATTAAGTGTTCGTATCATGAAAGGGTGTTGAATTTTGTCAGAGGCTTTTTCTGCATCTACTGAAAGAATCATGTGGTCTTTGTTTTTGCTTCTGTTTATCTGGTGAATTGCATTTATAGATTTACGTATGTTGAACCATCCCCGCATCCCTGGGATGAAGCCCACTTGGTCGTGATGGATTATTTTTTTGATAAGCATCTGGATTCGGTTAGCTAAAATTTGCTGAAAATTTTTGCATCTATATTCATAAGGGATATTGGTCTGTAGTTTCCTTTTATTGTTGCATCCTTTCCTGGTTTTGGTATCAGAGTAATATTCGCTTCATAAAAGGTGTCGGTGAGGTTTCCATTCTTCTCGATGTTGTGGAATAGTTTCTGCAAGATAGGTACTAGTTCTTCTTTGTAAGTGTGGTAAAATTCAGGTGTGAAACCATCTGGACCAGGACTTTTCTTTTTAGGGAGATTTTTAATTGCTGTTTCTATTTCAGCTGTTGAGATTGGTCTGTTCAGGAAATCTATTTCTTCCTGGTTGAGCCTAGGGAGGCTGTGTGTTTCTAGAAATTTGTCCATTTCCTCCACATTTTCCAGTTTGTGTGCATAAAGATTTTTGTAGTATTCATAAATTATACCTTATATCTCTTGGGGATCAGTTGTGATATCTCCTTTTATGTTCCTGATGGAGCTTATTAGAGATTTCTCTTTTATGCTCTTCGTTAGCTTAGCCAGTGGCGCGTCAATTTTGTTTATTTTTTCAAAGAACCAACTTTTTGTTTTTGTTTTTTTTATTTTGGCATATTATGGGGGTACAGATTTTAAAGTTTCAATAAATGCCCTTCCCCCCCGCCCCCCACAAGTCTGAGTCTCCAGCATGACCATCCCTCAGATGGTGCGCCTATCACTCGTTATGTATGTATATACCTGCCCCCCCCTCCCCCCCTTCCCCAATACTCTATTACTGTAGTACCTATATGTCCAATTAGGTGCTACTCAGTTAATACCAGTTTGCTGGTGAGTATATCTGGTGCTTGTCTTTCCATTGTTGGGATACTTCACTTAGTAATATGGGTTCCAGCTCTAACCAGGAAAATATAAGATGTGCTATATCACCATTGTTTCTTAGAGCTGAATAGTACTCCATGGTATACATATACCACATTTTATTAATCCATTCTTAAATTGATGGGCACTTGGGCTGTTTCCACAGCCTTGCGATTATGAATTGTGCTGCTATGAACATTCGAGTGCAGGTGTCTTTTTTGTAGAGTGTCATTGGATCATTTGGGTAGGTGCCCAGCAATGGGATTGCTGGATCAAATGGTAGATTCACTTGTATCGCTTTAAGGTATCTCCATATTGCTTTCCACAGAGGTTGAACTAGTTTGCAGTCCCACCAGCAGTGTAGGAGTATTCCTCTCTCTCCACATCCATGCCAGCATTTGTTATTTGGAGACTTTTTGATAAAGGCCATTCTCACTGGAGTTAAGTGATATCTCATTGTAGTTTTGATTTGCATTTCCCTGATGATTAGGGATGTTGAGCATTTTTTCATATGTTTGTTGGCCATTCTTCTGTCTTCTTTAGAAAAGTTTCTGTTCATGTCCTTTGCCCACTTTTTAATAGGGTTATTTGATTTTTTCTTGCTGATTTTCGTGAGTTCTAAGTATATTCTAGTTATCAGCCCTTTATCGGATACGTAGGATGCAAAAATTTTCTCCCATTCTGTAGGTTGTCTGTTTACTTTCATGACTGTTTCTTTGGCTGTGCAGAAGCTTTGTAGTTTCATCATGTCCCATTTATTTATTTTTGTTGCTGCTTTGATTGCCTTTGGGGATTTCTTCATAAACTCTTTGCCTAGGCCGATGTCTAGGAGAGTGTTTCCAACATTTTCCTCTAGAATTCTAATGGTTTCATGCCTGAGATTTAAGTCTGTTATCCAGCGTGAGTTGATTTTTGTGAGAGGTGAAAGGTGTGGGTCCTGTTTTAACCTTCTACAAGTTGCTATCCAGTTTTCCCAGCACCATTTATTGAAAAGGGATTCTTTTCCCCAGCGTATGTTTTTGTCTACTTTGTCAAAGATTAGATGGCTATATGAGGATGGTTTTATATCAGGGTTCTAAGATCTGTTGAACTGGTCAATGTTCCTGTTTTTGTGCCAATACCATATTGTTTTAATTACTACAGCTTTGTAGTATAGTTTGATATCTGGCATATTAATGCCTCCCAATTTGTTTTTGTTGCCTAGAATTGCTCTTGATATTCGGGGTCTTCTTTGGTTCCATACAAAGCGTAAAATTATTTTTTCTATATCTGTGAAGAATGCTGATGGGATTTTAATAGGTATTGCATTGAATCTGTAGATCAGTTTGGGTAGTATAGACATTTTAATGATGTTGAGTCTGCCGATCCATGAGCATGGAATGGATTTCCATGTGTTTACATCCTCTGCTATTTCCTTCCTCAGTGTTTCATAGTTCTCCCTATAGAGGTCTTTTACCTCCTTGGTTAAGTATACTCCTAGGTACTTTAATTTCTTTGTTGCTATTGTGAAGGGTATTGAGTCTTTAATTTGGTTCTCGATTTGATTGTTGTTGGCATATACGAATGCCTCTGATTTCTGTGTATTGATTTTGTATCCTGAGACTTTGCTAAATTCATTGATCAGTTCCAGAAGTTTCCTGGTTGAATCTTTGGGGTTTTCTAGATATAATATCATATCATCAGCAAACAGTGAAAGTTTGATCTCTTCTGCCCCTATTTGGATACCTTTAATTCCACTTTCCTGTCTGATTGCTGTAGCCAGGACTTCCAGTACTATGTTGAATAGAAGTGGAGATAGTGGGCAGCCTTGTCTGGTTCCGGTTCTAAGTGGGAATGCTTTAAGTTTTTCCCCATTCAGTATGATGTTAGCTATGGGTCTGTCATAAATGGCTTGTATCATTTTTAGATATGTCCCTTCTATGCCTATTTTCTTGAGTGTTCGTATCATGAAAGGGTGTTGAATTTTGTCAAAAGCTTTTTCTGCATCTATTGAGAGAATCATGTGGTCTTTGTTTTTGCTTCTGTTTATGTGGTGAATTGCATTTATAGTTTTGCGTATGTTGAACCATCCCTGCATTCCTGGAATGAAGCCCACTTGGTCATGATGGATTATTTTTTTGATAAGCGTCTGGATTCGGTTAGCTAAGATTTTGTTGAAAATTTTTGCATCTATATTCATTAGGGATATTGGTCTGTAGTTTTCTTTTTTTGTTGGATTCTTTCCTGGTTTTGGTATCAGAGTAATATTTGCTTCATAAAAGGTGTCAGGGAGGTTTCCATTCTTCTCGATGTTGTGGAATAGTTTCTGCAAGATAGGTATTAGTTCTTCTTTGTAAGTGTGGTAAAATTCGGGTGTGAAGCCATCTGGACCGGGACTTTTCTTTTTAGGGAGATTTTTAATTGCTGTTTCTATTTCAGCTGTTGAGATTGGTCTGTTCAGGGAATCTATTTCTTCCTGGTTGAGCCTAGGGAGGCTGTGTGTTTCTAGAAATTTGTTCATGTCCTCCACATTTTCCAGTTTGTGTGAATAAATATCTTTGTAGTACTCATAAATTATATCTTGTATCTCTTTGGGATCGGTTGTGATATCTCCTTTTTTATTCCTGATGGAGCTTATTAGAGATTTCTCTTTTCTGCTTTTCGTTAGCTTAGCCAGTGGCGTGTCAATTTTGTTTAGTTTTTCAAAGAACCAACTTTTTGTTTTGTTAATCTCCTGAATAGCTTTCTTGTTTTCAATTTCATTTAGTTCTGATTGGATCTTGTTGATTTCACTCCGTCTGCTGGGTTTGGGGCTGGTCTGTTCTTCTTTTTCCAGCTCTTTGAGTCGTTTCATTAGATTGTCTATTTGTGATCTTTTTGACTTTTGGTTATAGGCATTTATGGAGATAAACTTTCCTCTCAGTACTGCCTTAGCTGTGTCCCAGAGGATTTCATAACTTGTCTCTCCATTGTCATTTTCTTCATAGAATTTTTTTATTTCCATCTTGATTTCTTCATTTATGAAGTAATCATTTAGTAGGAGGTTGTTTAATTTCCACGTTTTTGTGTAGAAATGTGAGTTTCTGTTAGGGTTGATTTCTACTTTTACTCCACTGTGATCTGAGAAGATGCATGGTATGATTTCTATTTTTTTTTAATTTCTTGAGGTTAACTTTGTGTCCTAGGATATAGTTAATCTTAGAGAACGTCCCGTGAGCTGATGAGAAGAACGTATATTCAGTGGATTTGGGGTAGAATGTTCGGTAAATGTCAGTTAGATCCAGTTGTTCTAGAGTTTTGTTTAAGTCCATTATTTCTTTATTAATTTTCTGTTTGGAGGATCTGTCTTGTTCTGTCAGTGGGGTGTTGAAATCTCTGGTGATTATGGAGTTGCTATTAATCCATTTGCTTAGATCCAGTAAGGTTTGCTTTATGAATCTGGGTGCACCTAAGTTGGGTGCATATATATTTAAAATTGTTATCTCTTCTTGTTGAACTGTGCCCTTCACCATTATATAATGACCCTCTTTGTCTTTCACTACTTTTCTTGGTATAAAAACTAAATCGTCTGAAATTAGAACTGCCACATGAGCCTTTTTTTGGCTTCCATTTGCTTGGGATACTGATCTCCACCCTTTTATTTTTAGTCTATATGCATCCTTGGAGGTTAGATGTTTTTCCTGAAGACAGCATGTACTTGGCCTGTATTTTCTTATCCATTCAGCCAGCCTATGTCTCTTGAGTGGAGAGTTTAAGCCATTCACATTTATTGAGAGAACTGATAGGTATGGTAGATTACTCTTCATTCTGTTGGGTTGGATATTGTTGCTTTGATTTCTTTTGAGCCATTTTATTATCTAGCCTTTAATCTTTGGGTTTTGGTTGTTTTTATATTTGTGAGTTTTTATTATGGTGTTCCGTGTATAACACTGTTTTGAGTACTTCTTGTAGGGCTGGTCTTGTCTTGGTGAATTCTCTGAGACTTTGCTTGTCTGAGAATGTCTAAATTTCTCCTTCATATACGAAGCTTAGTTTTTCAGGGAATAAGATTCTAGGCTGGGCATTGTTTTGTTTCAGCAGAGTGAGAATGGGGCCCCACTCTCTCCTTGCTTGTAAAGTCTCAGTAGAGAAATCTGGTGTTATTCGAATTAGCTTTGCCTTATGTTATTTGCTTCTTCTGTCTTACAGCTCTTTGAAGGGCCTCTTTAGTTGATACTTTGGTCAGTCTGATGACTGCATGTCGTGATGTCTTCCTGTTTGCATTGAATCTCCCAGGGTCCTCTGAGCTTCTTAAAGTTGTATATCGAGATTTTGAGCAAGGCCTGGGAAATTTTCCTCTATTATATCTTCAAATAGCTTGTCCAACCCTTCAGTGTTGTCTTCTTCCCCTTCTGATAACCCTATGACCCTCACAGTAGGTTTCTTCACATAATCCTTCATCTCTTGTAGGCTTTGCTCTTTTCTCTTTTTTCTCTGCTGTATCTGTGTGGTGACTGTTTTATTTAGTTTGTGGGTGTTATCTTCAATCTCTGAGATTCTTTCTTCTGTTTGATCTACTCTGTCCTTGCGACTTTCCACTGTATTTTGTAATTCCCTGAATTGATTCTTCATTTCCAGGAGTTCGGTTAAACTTTTCTTTTTTTTTTTTTTTGAGACAGAGTCTCGCTTTCTTGCCTAGGCTAGAGTGAGTGCCGTGGCGTCAGCCTAGCTCACAGCAACCTCAAACTCCTGGGCTCAAGCGATCCTCCTGCCTTAGCCTCCCGAGTAGCTGGGATTAAAGGCACGAGCCACCATGCCCGGCTGATTTTTATATTATGTATATTAGTTGGCCAATTAATTTCTTTCTATTTTTATAGTAGAGATGGGGTCTCGCTCAGGCTGGTTTTGAACTCCTGACCTTGAGCAATCCGCCCGCCTCGGCCTCCCAGAGTGCTAGGATTACAGGCGTGAGCCACCACGCCCGGCTCTAAACTTTTCTTCATTGTGTCTATTTCTTTAGTCAACTTTTATTCTAGGTCCTGGAGGCTTTTTGTGGTTTGTGTTGGTTATTGAGGTGTTCTTGCAGGTCAGTGAGTTTTCTTATGATTCACATACGAAATTCCTCTTCTGTCCTTTTGGTTGCCTGATTTTGGTTGGTGTCTGTTTCTAGGGTGCTGGTGCTCCTCTTTGGGGGTGTATTTTCCGTTTGGTTCTTCATATTTCCAGAGTTCCTTCGGTGATTTCTTCACATGTCGATCAGTTATTGTTTCTTTTCTTTAGGTTTTTGTTTGGGTATAGACACACCTTGTTTTAGTTTCTGAGCCGGTACGTGGTGTCTGTTGGTGAGATTTGACCACTCCGTGTATAATGAGTCAGTAGGTGCCGTGAAAAGGGTGTGCTGGATGTCCTCCCTGTCAGTAGGTGGCGCTTGCTTGGAGGAACAGGCTATGCTGCTGTTTTTGTGTCCTATCACCAGCTCTTGTTCCTCTAGAGAGACACTCTGGTGCCTCAGGTGGTCGGCGGGGCCCTGGGACTTTCAGGTGTGTTCTTATTCTCTCCCTCAGTGAGGGCTGGTCTAGGAGAGAGTCTGGGCGAAGCTGGGTTGGGTAAGCCTGCCCTCAGGGACCACCAGTGCCAGTAGCAGGGGTCAAAGTTCTGTTTTCTGCTTCCAGGAAAAGCTGTCAAGGAGGTGCTGGAATGGCCCCTCTCAGCCAGAGTGTCTACGTGTGGGGGTGGGGCTGTCTGAAACCAGCAGTCTGGAGCGGGCCTCGCATCTTTCCACTGTCCCCAACTCCGGGGCTACTCCTGGGCCTCTACCAGCAGGCCAGACCCCACGCCACTGGGCCTCCCCTGGCTGTGATGCCGGCGGGGAGGTTCCTTGCGCAGGAACCCCACCTGGGCTGGGACCACGGTCTCTTTTTGGGAGAAGGGTTGCCCTCTAGGATGCTGATCTGCCCCTGAAGGCACACACACCTCAGTAGGCTGTTCGCGTATATCCCTTCTGTGCCCCGCGCAATGCAAGACCTCGGTGCATGGGATCTGGTCTGCAGGTCTGACCTCTGGGCCCCAGAGTTCAAACTATATCTCCACTAGGGAGAGGAGTGCCAGTCCCAATTCACCCACGGGGAGCCCAAGCTGGGTCTGTGTTTCTCAGCCTTAGGGTCTGCCCCGTTCTCCTGGGATCACTGTGCCAGCAGCACCTGGAAGGGCTGGTGGGTAGAGCGCTCACAGTCTGAGTTCCCCTTAGTCAACCTTAGGGCCCTAAAAGGGAAAGTCCTGTTCCCTGGAGGTGCCTCCGCCTGGTGTCTATATTGTCTCTCTGGGCAGCCGCGGGTAGGGTCGGCGGAGGGGAGAAGGAGGCAATGTGGCGCCTGCAGTGCGGCTCGAGTCTGTGCACACGAAGGTGCCCCGAGGGAGTTGGGAGCCTGGTGCCGCGTCCGATATTGCCTTATTGCTCACTTGTGGCAGCTGTCACTGGGCTGGTGTCCGCAGGTCTCTCCACCCGCTGGGGAGTCCACCAGCAGTGCAAGATGCAGGGGAGGGGAAACGGGGGAGCCACCTACCCTTCCTGCTGGTCTCTGGGCTCCAGTGGTCCCAGCTACCAGCTCTCCTCCACGACCTCCTCTTGTGGTGTCTCCCGTGGTCTCAGGTACTCCTCCTTCCGACCCTTGTCCTATGCAGGCTCGTCTTCTTGCTTCTGTCTTCTAATTTCTGCTAGAATCTGACTTTTCTGCAGAGACACTGTCTGGTGGTGTTTCTCGCCCGCCATCTTGATTCTGGAATTGAAATTTTAAATAAGGTAGTCACTGAAGACCTTACTGAGAAAGTTACATTTAGACAAAGACTTGATTGAGTTGCAGTAAGAATGAGCCTGGTGGGTATGTATGGGAAGAACTCTTCAGCCAGAGTAAATAGCCAATACAAATGTCAAGAGCTGGGAGCATGCATGGAAGCTTGAGAGGCAACTAGAAGGCCAATTAAAGACTTGGGCATCTGGCTGGGTGTGGTGGCTCATGCCTGTAATCCTAGGACTCTGGGAGGCCAAGGCGGGAGGATTGTTTGAGCTCAAGAGTTTGAGACCAACCTGAGCAAGAATGACACCTCATCTCTACTAAAAAAAATAGAAAAATTAGCCGGCGTGGTGGGGCACGCCTGTAGTCCCAGCTATTCGGGAGGTTGAGGCAGGGGAATTGCTTGAGCCCAGTAGTTTGAGGTTGCTGTGAGCTAGGCTGATGCCATGGCATTCTAGCCAATAGAGTGAGACTCTGTCTCAAAAAAAAAGAAAAGAAAAAAAGACTTGGGCTTTTCGTCAGCTTGACAGGAACCATTAGAGGGCTTTGAGCAGAGGAAAGGTGATCTGAGTAATGTTTTAAAAGGATCAGTCTGGTTGCTTTTTGAGAATAGACTATACTATTTATTGAGTTATTTTCTTAATGATTGCTCTAAGAATTACAATGTGTGTCTTAATTTATCACAATCTATACAACTAATAGTTGAATATTATTAAAATACAGAAACTTTGTATTTCCAGTATAGCTCGATTCTTTCCTCCCTTTTTGCTGTTACTATCTCTCATATGACTGTGTTATAATCTCAACAATGCAGTGTTGTAACCATTGCTTTATACAATCTTATGTCTTTTAAAGAAGGAGAAGAAGAAGAAAGGAGAAAAAAACATATTTATAGAGTCCTCTGTTAGCCTATACATTTACCATTTCTCGTGTTCTTCATCTCTTCTTGTGGATTCAAGTTACTGTTTGGTGTTATTTTTTGTCTCTAATATAATTCCATTCCCCTTCCTTTGTGCTATCATTGTCATGTATATTATTAGTATATTAATCTTTATATGATATCAGCCTAACAATACAATTTTATAATTATTATTATGCAGTTGTCTTTTAAATCAGTTAAGAGAAGAAAACAGAAAAATATATAATATACTGTCTTTTAAAATTATCTACATAGTTACTAGTGCTCTTTATATAAATTCTCTCAAAATCTTCATTTATCTGGGAATGTGTTTATTTCACCTTTACTTTAGAAAAATGTTTTTTGAGGCCACTGTCTGCTGGGATATGTGCCCATTCATGACTCTTTTGGAGTGTACTATCACTTGCTAAAAATTTTTTTAAAAATAAAATAAAATTGGTTTTTGCTAGATATTGAATTCTTGGTCGATAGAGATCCCCCCCAATACTTAGACTATGTCATTTTACTACTTTCTGACCTCTATTATTTCTGATAAATCACCTTTTAATTTTATTAGGTTTCCCTAGTCTTTGATGAGTCATTTTTCTCTTCCTGCTTTTGAGATTTTTTCTCCTTGTCTTTTACTTTTAACAGTTTTAACTGTGATATGTCTACATGTGTATCTCTTTGTGCTTATGTAATGTGGAATTTATTGAGCTTCCTGACTATAGATAAACATTTTTCCCCCAAATTTGAGAAGTTGTCAGTCATCATTTCTTCCTCTTCTTCTTCTTCTTCTTTTTTTTTTTTTTTTTAAAGAGATAGAGTCTCTGTTGCCCAGGCTGAAGTGCAATGGCTCTGTCATAGCTCACTGAAACCTCAAACTCCTGGGCTCAAGTGATCTCCCCAGTAGGTGGGATTACAGATTTCTGCCACTCTGCCCACTGTTAATCATCATTTCTTAAAATATTCTTCCTGGCCAAGCACAATGGCTCAAGCCTGTAATCCTAGCAGTCTGGGAGGCTGAGGCGGGAGGGTCTCTTGAGCTCAGGAGTTCGAGAGTAGCTTAAGCAAGAGCAAGACCCCATTTCTACTAAAAATAGAAAAAAAATTAGCTGGGCATGGTGGTGCAGGCCTGTAGTCCCAGCTACTTGGGAGGCTGAGGCAGGAGGATCACTTGAGCACAGGAGTTTAAGGTTTCTGTGAGCTAGGCTGACGCCACAGCACTCTAGCCTGGGTGACAGAGTGAGACTCTTTCCCAAAGAAAAAAATAAATAAATAAAATAAAACAAAACAAATAAAATATAATATACTTTTTGTCCCTTTCTCTCTCCTCTGGAATTCCCATTGTGTACATTTGGTGGTCTATGGTTGATGATGTCCCGTAGCTCTCTGAGTCTGTTCATTTTTTCTTCCTTTCCTTTCCTTTCCTTTCCTTTTCCTTTTCCTTTTCCTTTCCTTTTCCCTTTCCTTTCCTTTTCCCTTTCCTTTTCCCTTCCCCTTTCCCTTCTCTTTCCCCTTCCCTTTCCCTTTCCCTTCCCCTTCCCTTCCTTTTCCCCTTCCTTCCCCTTCCCCTTCCTTTTTTTTTTTGGCAGAGTCTCACTTTGTTGCCCAGGCTAGAGTGAGTGCTGTGGCATCAGCCTAGCTCACAGCAACCTCAGTCTCCTGGGCTCAAGAAATCCTTCTGCCTCAGCCTCCCAAGTAGCTGGGACTACAGGTATGCGCCACCATGTCCGGCTAATTTTTTGTATATATATATTTTTAGTTGGTCAATTAATTTCTTTCTATTTTTAGTAGAGACAGGGTCTCGCTCAGGCTGGTTTCAAACTCCTGACCTTGAGCAATCCGTCCGCCTCGGCCTCCCAGAATGCTAGGATTACAAGTGTCAGCCACCACGCCCGGCCCCATACTTTTTTTCTTTCAGTTTTTCAAATTGGAAATATCTTTTGATCTGTTCTCAGACTTGTTGATTGTTTCTTCTGGAAGTACAAAGCTGATGTTGAGCACCTCTAGTGAGGTTTTCATTCAAAGTTTACTGAACTTTTCAACTCCAGAATTTCCATTTGGTTCTTTTTTTATAATTTGTTTTTCTTGATATTCTTTACTTGATGAGTTACTGTCATCATACTTAACCACTTTGGTACCAGCGTCGACTATAGTCGATAGCCACAGATGAACACGCACAGCAACTTTAGCCGACAGCTGTGACGTGAAGGCGCGTAGCCGAGTGTCAACTTTAGCCGACAGCCGTGATATGACTTTTCTAATTTTTCATTTATCAAAATAAAATTGTGAACATTTAAAAATAATGTAATGAAAACATATATGTATATGTTACCTATTCTGATTTACATTATAAGTAAAGCTGCCTGTAAAGTAAAACAAGCTTTCAAGCTTCCCTCATCACACAAGAGCAAAACAGATTCGTTGTCAATGCACAGCACAAAGGTAAGGTTTCACAGCTGGTGAGCGTCATACCGAAGTGGTTAACAAAAAAAGTTTTTAAACGTGGTTTCTTTTAGAGTTTTGAAAGTATTTCTAATAGCTGCTTTGAAGTCTTAGCTAAGCCCAACATTTGGCCACCTCAGAGACAGTTTCTCTTGACTGCTTCTCCCTTGCCCTCATGGGTAATTTTTTCTTTGCATGCCTTATAATTTTATCAAAAATGAGACATTTTATATAATATAAGCAACTTTAGATAAACATCCTCCCCCATTGGGGATTGTTGTGGTTGTTTAGTGACTTGCATGAACTACAAATGTGGAATATTATTTCCTCTGCAGTTTTTGAGCATTGATTTCTCTCCTCAGTTTTCTTGTGTTTTTTTTCAATTAAAAACATAATTTTGTTCCTATGGCAACCAAATGCCTAGAGCCTGCTGCCTGAACTGAACCAGTGGCCCCTCCCACTATTCACTACAATAGGCAGTGCAGCTTAATCTAAGAGTCTCGTGAGCTGCTGTTTCTCCCCTGGTGGGAGCGGGCCCCTGCTGGAGACCTCTGCAGATAGAGAGATCTACCTCCCTCACATTGGGGTTTAGTGATGGAACAGGGGTACACAATTGGAGATCCCCCTGCCCACTTATGTCGCGGACAGATGCATGCCAGGAAGAAACAAAGCCTATAAGAAATGTGGTATTATGTAAAGAGGCCAAATATAAGAATTGTAAGCATCCCTGAGGGTGAAGTAGAAAATACACAAGGGTTGGATAATTTATTTGAGGAAATAATTGAGGGAAACTTCCATGGCCTTGCTAGAAACTTATATATCCAGGTACAAGAAGCACATAGGACTCCTGGGGAGAGATTCACTGTAAAGAGGATGTCACCATGACACATAGTAATTAGCCTGGCCAAAGTTACTATAACATGAAAGAGGCACTCCAATGAATAGTAATGCGAAAACAACAGGTAACTTACAAAGGAAAATATATCAGACAAACTGTGGACTTCTCAATTGAAACCTTGCCAGCCAGAAGGGATTGGAAACCCATCCTCAGTCTTCTAAAACAGAATAATAGCCAAGCTAGAATTTTATCTACTGCAAAACTAGGTTTCTTATATGAGGGAGAAATAAAGACTTTCTCAGACAAACAATTGTTGAGGGAATTTAGGAAGGCCAGACTTGCCCTGCAGGAAATACTCAGACCTGCGTTATACACCAATCAGCACAATAGACACCCACCAGTGTAAAATCATCCAAAAACTAAGGTTAAAGGTCCAGATACCACAGTGGTTCAAGAGGTAAAACAAAGCAATAAGGGTCTGCCCAACAGGATGAACAGAAATTGACCACACATGTCAATTCTTTCAATAAATGTGAATGGCTTGAATTCCCCACTGAAGAAATATAGGCTTGCCGAATGGATAAAAAAAGTATCTACTACCAAGTATCTACTATCTCCAAGAAAGACATCTAATCCATGAGGACTCATTAAGACTCAGGGTGAAGGGATGCAAAACAATATGCCATGCAAATGGAAACCAAAAGAAAGCTGGTATAGCAGTTCTCATATCAGATAACAAGATAACATAAACTTCAAATCAACAAAAGTAAAGAAAGACAAAGATGGTCATTATATTAATGGTGAAGGGAATAATTCAACTAGAAGACTTAACAATCCTAAATATTTATGCACCTAACACAGGAGCTCCCAGATTAGCAAAGCAAGTCCTACTCAATCTAAACAAAATGATAAACAGAAGCACCATAATAGCCAGGGACTTCAATACCCCACTGACAGAAATGGACAGATAAAACAGAAAATAAGCAAAGAAACAACGGACTTAAGCAGAACTCTAGAACAAATGAACCTACCTGACATTTACAGAACATTCTGACCAGAAACTACTGAATATATGTTTTTCTCATGAGCTCATGGAACAATCTCTAAGATTGATCACATTCTAGGCCACAAAACATGTCTCAACACATTTTTAAAAAATGGAATTTATACCATTTGTCTTCTCAGACTACAGTGGAATAAAATTAGAAATTAATTCCAACAGAGACACTCATCCCTACACAAAGTCATAGAAATTAACCTATTGCTGAATGTTAGTTTGGTCAAGGAGGAGGTAAAGATGGAGATCAAAAGATTCTTTGAACTAAATGATAACAGGGACACAAGTTATCAAAAATCTGTGGAATACAGTAAAAACAGTCCTGAGAGGAAAACTCATATCCTTAAATGCCCACATCCAAAAGACAGAAAGATCACAAACCAACAATCTAATGAATCATCTCAAGGAACTGGAAAAGGAAAAGCAAACAAATCCTAAACCCATCAGAAGAAAATAAACAAGATAGAGCAGAATTAAATGAAGTCAAGAACAAAAGAATTATACAGAAGATTAATGAAACAAAAAGTTGGTTATTTGAAAAGATAAAATTTATAGGCCTCTTGCTAGATTAACCAGAAATAGAAATGAAAGGACTCTAATAAACTCAATGAGGAATGAAAAAGGAGAAATTACAACTTATACCATGTAAATACAAAATATCATCTCTGAATACTATAAAAATCTCTGTGCTCATAAACTTAAAAATGTGGAGGAAATGAACAAAATCTTAGAAACACATAACCTTCATAGGCTCAATGAGGAAGAACTAGACTCCTGAACAGACCAAAAGTCCTGGACCAGATGATTTCACACCCAAATTTTACCAAACCTATAAAGAAGAACTAGTGCCTATACTGCAGAAGTTATTCCATAACATTGAGAAGGAAGCCATCCTCCTCATCTTGTTCTATGAAGCCCATATCACCTTGATACCAAAGCCAGGAAAGGACTTAACAAAAAAAGAAAACTACAGACCAATATCTGTTATGAATACAGATGCAAAAGTTCTCAATAAGTTCTTAGCAAACTGAATTCAGCTGCACATTAAAAAAATTGTTCATCACAGCCAAGTATGTTTCATCCAGAGATGCAAACATGGTTCAACATATGCAAATAAATGCAATAAATGTGATTCACCGCATAAGTAGAAGCAAAAACAAAGATCCTCTCAATAGATACAAAAAGCATTTGGCAAAATTCATTACCTTTTTATGATAAGAACACTTAACAAAATAGGCATAGATGGGACATACCTCAAAATGATAAAACCCATATACAACAAACCACACTCATGTTGAGAAAAATTGAAAGCATTCTCACTTAGAACTGGGACCAGACAAGGTTGCCCACTATCACCATTTGTATTCAACATGGTGCTGGAAGTCCTACCCAGAGCAATTAGACAATAGAAGGAAATCGGGGTATCCAGATTGGGAAAAGAGAGGTCAGACTATCCCTCTTTGCTAATGATATGATCTTATACCTAGAAAACCCCAAGTACTCAACCAAGAGACTCCTGGAATTGATAAATTCAACAAAGTGTCAGGTTACAAAATCCAGTATACACAAATCGGTAGCTTTCATTTACACAAACAGTCAAGCTGAGAATCAAATCAAAATGCAATACTTTTTACAATAGCAACAAAGAAAATAAAATACTTAGGAATATATTCAAGATGAAAGACTTCTGCAGAGAGAACTACGAAACACTGAGGAAGCAGGACGGTGGCCATGGAAGCTGGAATCTGCTAAGGAGTGTATAACAACTCACCTGCTGAATCAACTAGCCAAAGAAAATAAAAAATAAAATTGTTATTTAAAATGAAAAGAAAATAAAAATAAAAAGGAAACACCGAAAAAAGAACTTGCAGAGACTATAAACAGATGGAAAAACCTATGTTCATGGATCAGCAGAATCAATATTATTGAAATGTCTGTACTTCCCAAAGTGATTTACAAATTCAGTGAAATCCCCATTAAAATACCAGTGTCATTTTTTGCAGATCTAGAAAAAGTAGTTCTATGCTTTGTATGGAAACAGAAAAGACCCTGAATAGCCAATGCAACCTCACATAATAAGAACTAATCAGTCTTAGCATATCCAGGGGGTGTGTGTGTGTGTGTATATATATATATATATATATATATATATAAACCGGGGCCGGGCGCGGTGGCTCACGCCTGTAATCCTAGCTCTCTGGGAGGTCGAGGCGGGCGGATTGTTCAAGGTCAGGAGTTTGAAACCAGCCTGAGCAAGAGCGAGACCCCATCTCTACTATAAATAGAAAGAAAGTAATTGGCCAACTAATATATACAAAAAATTAGCTGGGCATGGTGGCGAATGCCTGTAGTCCCAGCTACTTGGGAGGCTGAGGCAGGAGGATTGCTTGAGCCAGGAGTTTGAGGTTGCTGTGAGCTAGGCTGACGCCACGGCATTCACTCTAGCCTGGGCAACAAAGCGAGACTCTGTCTCAAAAAAAAAAAAAATCGGGAGGCACCACTTTACTCAAGCTATACCACCAGGCTATAGCAACCCAAGCAGCATGGGACTAGCACAAGAACAGAGACATAGATCAGATCATATGGATCAGAATGGAGAACCCAGGTATGAAACTGTCCTCATTTTGCCATCTGATCTTTGACAAAGCAGAAGAGAAACGTACATTAGGGAAAAGAATCCCTGTTCAATAATGGTGCTGTGAAAATTGGATAGCCACATGTAGAAGACTGAAACAGGATCTGCACCTCTTACCACTCACAAAAATTCATTCACAATGGATAACAAACTTAAACCTAAGGCATGAAACTATAAGAATTCTAGAAGAAAATGTTGGAAAAACTCTTACAGATATCAGCCTAGGCAAAGAATTTATGAAGAAGACCCCAAAGGCAGTCACCACAACAACAAAAATAAATAAATGGGACCTGATCAAATTGAAAAGCCAAAGACACGATCAATAGAGCAAATAGACAACCTACAGAATGGGAAAAAATACTGTCACTTGCTATATATCCTATAAAGGGCTGATAACCAGAATGTACAATGAACTCAAGCAAATCAGCAAGGAAAAAATAAAAAAACCTTATAAAAAAGTGGGCAAAAGACATGAACACAAGCTTTTCAAAAGAAGATAGACTAGTGGCCAACAAACACATGAAAAAATGCTCAACATCTGTAATCATCAGGGAAATGTAAATCAAAACCACAATGCGGCCGGGCTTGTTGGCTCGCGCCTGTAATCCTAGCACTCTGGAAGGCCAGGGTGGGAGGATCGTTCAAGTTCAGGAGTTTGAAACCAACTTGAGCAAAAGTGAGACCCTATCTCTACTAAAAATAGAAAGAAATTAATCAGCCAATTAAAAAATATATAGAAAAAATTAGCCGGGCATGGTGGCGCATGCCTGTAGTCCCAGCTACTCGGGAGGCTGAGGCAGAAGGATTGCTTGAGGCCAGGAGTTTGAGGTTTCTGTGAGCTAGGCTGATGTCATGGCACTCTGGCACAAGCAACAGAGTGAGACTCTGTCTCAAAAAAAAAAAAAAAAAAAAAAAATCAAAACCACAATGAGATATGACCCAGCTCCAGTGAGAATGGCTCTTATCAAAAAGTCCCCAAACAACAAATACTGATATGGATGCAGAGAGAAAGGAACACTTATACACCATTGTTGGGACTGCAAACTAGTACAACCTTTATAGAAAGTAGTGTGGAGATATTTGAAAGACTAAAAGTAGTAGACCTACCATTTGATCCAGCAATCCCACTACTAGGTATTTACCCAAATGAAGAAAAAAAGACACTTGCACTCAAATATTTATAGCAGCACAATTCAGAACCAACAAAGATGTGGAAACAACCCGTGTCCATCAATACATGAGTGGATTCAGCCATAAAAAAAGGTGATCAAGTATTTTTTTTTAACAACGTGGACGGAACTGGAGACCATTCTTCTATGTAAAGTATCACAAGAATGGAAAGGCAGACACCACATGTACTCAATACTAAATTGAAACTCATCGATCAACATGTGCATATATAGAAGTAAAACTCAACAGAAATCAAATAGGTGGGTGGGAGGGGGTGGGTAAATTTCACACCTAATGGGTACAGTGCACACTATCTGGGTGAAGGGCACACTTATATCTTTGAGTCAAACTATACAAAAGCATATGTAACTAAAACATTTGTGCTCCCATGATATTCTGAAATTAAAAGAATTTCAGCCTGGCTTCCAAGGGGTTATCCTGTGTCAACATTTTTTTAGTGGTCAGCCAATGATTGGTCAAGGTTGTGCTTAAACACTTTGAGGCAGTTAGGCTTCCACCCTTTGTTCATGGATCTGTGTGTGGATGGGGAATATGTTAAGAGTTCAAGCACTTATGGATCTGTCCTGGCTTGGGGAATACATTAAATGGTCAAGGAGGCTGAGCATGGTGGCTCATGGCTGTAATCCTAGCACTATGGAAGGCTGAGGTGGGAGGATCCCTTCGGGCCAGGAGTTTGAGACCAGCCTGAGCAAGAGTGAGACCCTGTCTCTACAAAAAATAGGAAAGTTAGCTGGGTGTGGTGGTGCATGGGCCTGTAGTCCCAGCTGCTTGGGAGGCTGAGGCAGGAGGATCACTTGAGTGTAGGAATTGGAGGTTACAGTGAACTATGATGACATACTGCACTCTAGCCTAGGTGACAGAGCAAGACCCTGTCTGAAAATTAAAAACAAAACAAAAAACAGTCCAAGCTCTTACAGAGTCCAAAATATAGAATAGAATATTTTTGTCTTCTGTATTTTATTTCCACTCCAATCTTTATTTAATTTCTTTTCTTCTACTAGCTTTGGGTTTAGTTTGCTGTTTTTTTTTTTTCTGGTTCCTTAAGCATGAAATTAGGTTATAGCTTAGATATATTTATTCTTTTTTTTAAATGTAGGTGTTTACAGCTATAAATTTCTGCCTTAGCACTGCTTTTGCTGTATCCCGTAAGTTTTGGTACATTGTGTTTTCATTTTCCTTTGTTTTAAGGTATTTTCTAATTTCTTTTATGACTACTTCTTTGACTCATTGGGTGTTTAAGAGTGTGTTTTTAATTTCCACATATTTATGTATTTTCTAGTTATTTATTTTATTGATTTATGCTTTCATTTCATTATGATCAGAAAAGGTAATCTCTATGATCACGACCTTTTTAAATTTATTAAAACTTGTTTTGTGGCCTGACATGTGGTCTGTCCTAGAGAATGTTCCATGTGCACTTGAGAAAAATGTATATTCTGCTCTTGGTGAGTGGAGTGTCCTTTGTTTATCTGTTAGGCCCAGTTAGTTTACAGTGCTGTTCAAGTCATCTTTTCTTAGTGATGCTCTATCTGGTTGTCCTATTGGTATTGTCCAACAATACCCCATTGTTGAAAATGGGGTATTGAAGTCTCCAGCTACTATTTTATAACTATTTCTCCCTTCCATTGTCAATGTTTGCTTCTTATATTTTGGGGCTCTGATATTTATAATTCTTAAATTTTCTTGGTGAATTGATCCTTTTATCATTATTTAATCTCCTTCTTTGTCTCTTGTAACAGTTTTTAACTTAAATTCTGTTTTGTCTAATAACTAACCTATCTCTCTTTTACCTACTATTTGCATGGAATATCTTTTTTCATCTTTTCACCTTCATTGTATTCATGTCTTTAGATCTAAAGTGAATCTTTTTTCTGAGAGTATGTATCCGAGTGTCCTGAAAAGAAAAAGATAAGTATGTACTAATAAAATATAAACATAAGGCCGGGCGCGGTGGCTCAAGCCTGTAATCCTAGCACTCTGGGAGGCCGAGGCGGGCGGATTGCTCGAGGTCAGGAGTTCGAAACCAGCCTGAGCAAGAGTGAGACCCCGTCTCTACTATAAATAGAAAGAAATTAATTGGCCAACTAATATATATATATATAAAATTAGCCGGGCGTGGTGGTGCATGCCTGTAGTCCCAGCTACTCGGGAGGCTGAGACAGGAGGATCGCTTGAGCCCAGGAGTTTGAGGTTGCTGTGAGCTAGGCTGACGCCACGGCACTCACTCTAGCCTGTGCAACAAAGCGAGACTCTGTCTAAAAAAAAAAAAAAAAAAAAAAAAAAATATATATAAACATAAAATTATTAAAAAAATAAAGTGAATCTTTTGTAGGTAGCATATAGTTGGACCATTTTCTTTTAATCCACTTTGCCAGTCTCTCTCTGCCTTTTTATTAGACAGCCACTTACATGTATGGTAATTGCTGGTAAGGAAGGATTTCTGCCATTTTATAATTTCTATGTCTTATAGCTTTTTTGTCCCTTGTTTCTTTCATTACTGCTGTCTTTTGTGGTGGTTGACATTTTTTTAGTGATGTGTTTTGATTCCCTTCTCATTTTGTTTTGTGTATATTTTTCCTTGTGGTTATCTAGGAATTATAGAAGACATCTAAAGTTATTAATACCATCTTAATTCCAGTTACTTACAAAAACTCTACTTCATATATCACTGTATCCCTTCCTTTATGTTATTAACATCGCAAATTATATCTTTATAATCATTTTATTGAATTTGTCTTTTAAATTCTGTAGAAAGTGAAAAGTGAAGTTACAAACCAAAATTATAATACTCTGGTTTTTAAAGTGCCAATGTATTTATCTTTTCTGGAGGTCTTTTATCTTCATACGGCTTTTCTTTACTGTCTAGCTCCTTTCATTTCAACCCAAAATACTCCCTTTAGCATTTCCTGTAGGGAAGGTCTAGTGGTAGTGAACTCCCTCAGCTTTTGTTTATCTGGGAATATCTTAATTTCCTCCCCAGTTATGAAGGACGGTTTTGTGGAATGTAGAATTCTCAGTTGACTTTTTTTTTCTTTTAGCACTTTAAATTTATTATCCCACTGCCTTCTGGCCTTCAAGATTTCTGATGAGAAATTGGCTGATAATCTTAGGGATCCCTTATATGTGACAAATTAATTCTGTCTTGTGGGTTTTAAAATTCTTTATATGTTAGCCCTCTGGGAGGCCAAGGCAGGAGGATTGCTTGAGGTCAGGAGTTCGAGACCAGCCTGAGCAAGAGCAAGATCCTGTCTCTACTAAAAATAGAAAAAATTGGCCAGGTGTGGTAGCATGCACCTGTAGTCCCAGCTGCTCAGGAGGCTGAAGAAGGAAGATTGTTTGAGCCCAGGAGTTTGAGGTTGCAGTCAGCTGTGATGACGCCACTGCACTCTAGCTGGGGCAACAAGAGTGAGACTTTGTCTTAAAAAAAAAAATGAGAAAGCTTCTTTATTTGTCTTTTAACAGTTTGATTATGTGTCTCAGTGTAGGCCTCTTTGGTTTATTTTACTTGGAGTTCATTAAAGATTTTAGTTATTCCTTCAAATAATCTCTCTGCCTCTTTCTCTCTGTTCTCTTTCTGGGACTTGCATAATGTATATGTAGTTCACCCTGATGGTGTCCCACAAATCCCTTAAGCTCTCTTTACCTTTCTTCATTCTTTTTTCTTTCTGCTTCTTGGACTCTGTAATTTCAGTTGTCTTATCTTCAAGTTTGCTAATTTTTTCTCCTGCCTGCTCAAATCTGTTTAATGAATTTTTCATTTAAGTTATTATAGTTTTCAACTCCAGAATTTCTATTTAGATCTTTCTGTATAATTTCTGTCTTTGTTGATATCCTATCCACCCATCATTTTCCTAATTTCCTTTAATTCTTTGTTCATGTTTCTCATTAGTTCTTTGAGCATATGTAAAACAGTTATTTTATTTTTTTATAATAGAGACAGGATCTTGCTCTGTCACCAAGGCTGGATTGCGGTGGAATGATCATAGCTCACTGTAACCTCAAACTCCAGACCTCAAATGATCTTCCCATCTCAGCCTCCTGAGTAGCTGGGATTACAGGTGCTTAGCCTCTATACCTGGCTGATTTTTTTTATTATTTTGTTTTTGTAGAGACAGGGTCTTGCTATGTTGCCCAGGCTTGTCTTGAACTCCTGGGTTCAAGTGATGCTCCTGCCTTGGCCTCCCAAAGTGCTAGATGTGAACCACCATGCCTGGCAAGACAGTTATTTTAAAGTCTTTGTGTAGTAAGACTGATATCTAGACTTCTTTAGGGACACTTTCTGTCAGTTTACTTTGATCCTTTGTGCCATATTTTCCTGTTCTCTTGTATGCCTTGTGATGTTTTTGTCATTGAAAATTTGGCACTTAACTATTATGGTGTGAGAACTCTGGAAAGCAGATATTCCCACCTCCCCAGAGTTTGCTTTTTTTGGTTTTGTTTTTTGTTTTTGCTATTATTTGTTTAATTGTTAAAGTCTGTAGTAGTCCATTTGGTTTGAGAGTTTCCAGACTGTTTTTTCAAAGACTATTCTTGTCATGTGTGATTACTGATGTATCTGTTCTGTTAGCTTGTGTTCAGCTACTTTTGAAAGGATTTCCTTGAATGCCAGGAGCATTTTGAAGATAGCTTTTTCTTGATTGTTTGCTTAGTTACTGTAAACCTTTGACTGTTTGCTTGCCAGAGCTCTGACAAAGTTGGTTCAGACAGTTTATGCCTGTTTTTTTCAGTGTTTTATGGGAGAACTAAAGCTTGGAGCTTCCTAGTCCATCATTTTTGGACTTCCTGAACCTTTTAATATAATTAACTTTCAAATGTTGAACCAACCTTGCATTCTTGGGGTTCCACTTAGTGTGTTATCCTTTTGATAATAATGCTGTATTCAATTTGCTAATATTTTGTTAAAGAATTTTTACATCTATATTCATGAGGGATAATTTGTCTATAGTTTTGTTTTATTGTAATGTCTTTGGTTTGGGATCAGGGTGTTGCAGACTGCATAAACATGTCAAGATGTCTTTCTTCCCCCTCTCCTTTTAAAAAGAGTACATATAGAGGCTGGGCATGGTGGCTCACGCCTATAATCCAAGCACTCTGGGAGGCCGAGGCGGGTGGATCATTTGAGGTCAGGAGTTCGAAACCAGCCAGAGCAAAAGTGAGACCCCGTCTCTACTATAAATAGAAACAAATTAATTGGCCAACTAAAAATATACATAAAAAATAGCCAGGCATGGTGGCGCATGCCTGTAGTCCCAGCTGCTCGGGAGGCTGAGGCAGAAGGATCATTCAAGCCCAGGAGTTTGAGCTTGCTGTGAACTAGACTGACGCCATGACACTCTAGCTGGGGCAACAGAGTGAGACTGTCTCAAAAAAAAAAAAAAAAAAAAAAAAAAAAAAAGAGTACATATAGGATTGGTGGTATTTGATATTTAAATGTTATGGAAAATGCCTGTTATTTGGCCATTTTCTTTGTGGGGAAAACTTTAGTTTTCTTTTGATTTTAGAGACAGGATCACACTATATTGCCCAGGCTCATCTTAAACTCCTGAATTCAGGTGATCCTCCTTTCTCAGTCTCTCTCCTGAGTAGCTGGGACTATAGGTGTGTGCCACTGTGCCCAGCTCTATACAAGAATTACATTTAAAAAATTGGCCAGGCATGGTGGCTCATACCTATAATGCTAGCACTCTGAGAGTCTGGGGTGGGAGGATCCCTTGAGCTCAGGAGTTCAAGACCAGCCTGAGCCAAGAGCAAGACCTTATCTCTACCAAAAACAGAAAAATTAGCCAGATGTCGTGGCTTGCATATGTAGTCCCAGCTACTTGGGAGGCTAAGGCAGGAGGATCTCTTGAGCCCAGGGGTTTGAGGTTGCTGTGAGCTAGGCTCATGATACTCTACTCAGGGCAACAGAATAAGACTCTGTCTCAAAAAAAAAAAAAAAAAAAAAGAGAAAAGAAAAAAAAATAGACATAGGGTTATTTATATTTGTTATTTCTTCTTGAGACAGTTTTGGCAATTTTTATATTTCAGGGAATTTGTCTATTTCAACTAAATTTCAACTAGATTGCTGAATTTGTTCACATAGAGTGTGTAGTATTCCCTTCTTATCACATTAATGTCTATATGAACTGTAGTCAATAGTGCCATTTTTATTTTTAATATTTATAATTTGTATTTCTTTTTTTTATCAGTCTAGTCAGAGATTTACCAATTTTACTATCTTTTAATAAAAATATCTCTCTATTTTCTTTTTCTATTTGTCTGTTTTGTATTTTAATAATTTGGCTCTTTTTTATTTCCTTTCTTTTTCTTTCCTAGATTTTTTAAAAACCAGCATTATATTTATTTCCCAATTTAGATGCTGAGATAGTTATTACAGCATCATTAAGGAATAGTTCAGGATTGTTGCTATGGAGATAACTATAAAAAATTTCAGAGCAAAAATAAATCCAAAATAGTAAATCAAGAACCAGTAGTGAACAGTGCTCAAAATGCATCCACTGGTTTAATGTGATTCCAGACAGCTAACAATTTTTGTGATTACAATTCACTCTTGAACAACATAGGTCCACTTACAAGCACATTTTTTTCCCAGTCAAATGCAGATTGGAAATACAGTATTTGTGGCATTTGAAAGCTGTGTATATAGAGGGCTGATTTTTTGTATATGTGGGTTTTGCAGGGCTGACTACAGGACTTCATTATGGGTACATTTGCATATATATGGATGGCCCTGGAGCCAATCCCCCAAGTATACCAAGGGATGTTAGAAAACATAAAAGACATCTTATACTGTACTCCACATAGCCAACATACATATATACATAGGTACAGTAGTCCCCTTTTTTTTTTTTTTTTTTTTTTGAGACAGAGTCTCGCTTTCTTGCCCAGGCTAGAGTGAGTGCCGTGGTGTCAGCCTAGCTCACAGCAACCTCAAACTCCTGGGCTCAAGCGATCCTCCTGCCTTAGCCTCCCGAGTAGCTGGGACTACAGGCACGAGCCACCATGCCCGGCTGATTTTTTATATTATATATATTAGTTGGCCAATTAATTTCTTTCTATTTTTATAGTAGAGACGGGGTCTCGCTCAGGCTGGTTTTGAACTCCTGACCTTGAGCAATCCGCCCGCCTCGGCCTCCCAGAGTGCTAGGATTACAGGCGTGAGCCACCGCGCCCGGCCAGTAGTCCCCCTTTATTCATAGGGAATACGTTCCAAGATCCCCAGTGATGCCTGAAACTGTGCATAGTCCTGAACCTGATTGCTGTTAGTTGGAACATGTTTCTATTTATATCTTACACCCACAAAATTTAATGCCTTTTCTATCTTAACTAAGTATTTATGCACTGTGGCTGTAACTTTTGCAGTTTAAGGTGCTATAGCTAAGCACGAATTTCTTTTTCCTTTACAATTTCTCAGAAGATTCATTCTTTCCATAGATCTGATCAACCTCAGCATAGGATTTTTTTTCTTTCCTTAAGTCTAAAACTTTAACCTTTTCACTTAAACGAAGCACTTTACAGCTTCTGTTTGGCATATCCAAATTGCCAGCATCGTTACTTTTGCACTTTGGGGCCATTGTTAAATAAAATAAAGGTTACTTGAAGAAAAGTACTGTGGTATTGCAACAGTTGATCTGATAACTGAGACAGCTACTAAGTGACTAACAGATAGAGTTGCTGGACAAAGGGATAATTCATGTCCTGGGTGAGATGGCATGAGATTTTATCACACTGCTTAGGATGGTGTGCAATGTAAAATTTATGAATTGTTTATTTCTGGAATTTTCTATTTAATATTGTTGCACCATAGTTGACTACAGAAGGCAAAATCATGGAAAATGGAGGACCACTATACATGCATGCATATACATACATATTTGCATATAGTGGTAATAACCTAAGAAGAGGACATGAATTTAAATAATTAGATGAATGGTTAAATGTGGACATTCAGTACAAATATTCACCACATCAAGCATCCAGAAGAATAAATGTTGAGGAAAAATATAAACTTTTTTTCTATTTACTGCCTTGCAGTCTGTCTGTCTGTCTGTCTCTCTCTCTCTCTCTCTCTCTATATATATATATATATATATATATATATATCTTCTCTTGTGATAAGATTGGTACCAACTAAATATATTTTTGAGTGACTTTAGAGAGGAGGCATTTGATACTTCCTTTAGAAAGATCATTAGCTCAATAGTTCAAAACTCTATAACTTTAATTTCTGGGAACTTCAAAAACTCTTGTTGAAGGATATAGAATTAATTCCTAAGTTTACTGACTTTGTCTTATCAAGAAGATGCAGTTGTACTAGTGGAAAGAGGGTAGAAATTTAAAATTATAAAAGAAAAAAATTACATGTGTAAGTGGAAAAGGATTTGTCTAGAATATATTTTTCCATTATTAAATAAGTATAGTTAAGCAATTGCTATGTATTTCTCCTAATAGCATATGTTGCTCTTACTAAGATCAGGAACAAAACATTTCTAAGATGTGTACCAAAATGAGAATACAAATTTAGCTTCCCTGGGTCCATTGGGTCATACACTTCTGAATACATGTTCTTTAACATGTTCTTCTGTCATTTTAAATGATTCATTAAAATTGAATTTCATATTTAGTCTCTTCGATTATATCTTCAAAACTGCTGTCATTGTTTTCCAACTTTCTTTAAAGCCTCGCTTTCAATAATTTTTGTATTGTATCAAATACACACAGCATAACATTTACAATCTTAATCATTTTTAAGTGTGCAGTTCACTGGTATTAAATACATTACTGGTGTGTCGTCTTTTCTGTCATATACTCCAAATCCTCCTCATTTATTTTAAATTCTTATTTATAATAAATTTAATCATTTGGACAGTGTCCTTATTTCCTTAGGCTGTTATACCTAGATAAATGGAAGGAAATAAGAAAGAAGAACTTTATAAGAACAAAAGATATTTCTTGAACCATTATGAGGTGGGAAAGCCACTATTCTCAGATGGTGGTTGAATCAGTTTCTGTAAAGCATTTGCTTTTCTTGGATTCTAGAGTTAGAAAGAAAGGCCCACACATCTAAACCAGTGCTGGAAAAGTTTGGTCAGGGATCCTGGCACTGTGGAAGATGACTTTGTATAGCATGCACAGGAATAGAGAAAAATGGATAGTTTGCCAGTGTCCAGATTCCTGATTGTCTTTGCAGAGAATGTTCCCAGAGCCTTAAGCTGTCTACAGGTATTTTCAGTTCTTTGACCATTAGATCTGAAAGGGAAGAAAGGAGGAGAAAACACTGCTGGCAGGAAGGAAAGCCCTTGGCTTCAGTGTTGGGGTTTAGGGGAGGGCCAGCTTCATGTGGTGCCCTTGGTAAACAGGCACTCAGTGGCAGATCAGCTCTCACCAGGGCTTTGGGAGGGCAGCTGCCAGTGCCTTGCACAGCCCACAGTCCTGGAGGCCTCTTTCTTAGTTTTTTTTTGAGACAGAGTCTCACTCTGTTGCCTGGGCTAGGTTGCAGTGGCATCATCATACCTCACAGCAACCTCAAACTCCTGGGCTCAAATGATCCTCCTACCTCAGCCTCCTGAGTATCTGGGGCTACAGGTAGGCACCACAATGCCCGGATAATTTTTGTATTTTTAGTAGAGCCAGGGTCTTGTTCTTGCTCTTGCTCAGGCTGATCTCCCACTCCTGAGCTCAAGCAATCCTAGG
Source organism: Microcebus murinus (assembly GCF_040939455.1). Classification (NCBI taxonomy): domain Eukaryota; kingdom Metazoa; phylum Chordata; class Mammalia; order Primates; family Cheirogaleidae; genus Microcebus; species Microcebus murinus. Next base: position 4,287,943 of record NC_134121.1, read on the forward strand.
GATCCTCCTGCCCTGGCCTCCCAGAGTGCTGGGATTACAGGCGTGAGCCACAGTGCTGCCAGGCCAGGTTTGTGAAATTAAAATGAGGAACTGGTATGTTAGGCATCCAGTTTGTTGTCTTAGTAAATGTTAAGTCCTCAATAGACAGTGACTCTAATTGTTTCCTATAGGGGAAAAGATGAAATAGTCTGAATATCTATTTTCTTAAAGATTTGTGAATTTGGAATAACCTTCAATTCATATAGGAAATATTTTTACCTTTCAGAGAGAGAAATTAAATTGAGAGTGCTCTGAACCATGAGACACATGGCTCAATACTGAAACAACTCAATATTATTATATTGTGGATAATAGTTTTTAAATTATAAATACATTAAGTGTATAGTTTTCATACCATACCAATTATTCGGAAGGTGGGTTCTGAGTACTTGCATTCAGTCAGTTTCTTCATTTATATATTTTGTTTTATCCATATTATGTTGTTTGTAAAAACCAGCATAAAAAATCCTACATGTTAAACTAGAATTTATGTATATTAATTTTTCTTCTAAAAAAGGTAGAAAACTCATGTTTATTTTCAGAACTCTCCACATCTGTGTTCCTGAGTAATTCTTATGATTGATATTTACTTTGAGAGACTTTTAAGTATTTATTTCAGCGAAACTCATGGGATCCCTCAGAGTAGAAGATAATATGTACTGAACCTGAATTTAGTTTATTCTTGATCTTGTATTATCTAAATTAAGTCTCCATGTTGGTCTGTGCTGTTTTTGCCCACCCTGTGACCTGCAGGTACACAGGGAATATCATAAGAGTCTAATACTTAATGATAAGTGAGATTATCTTTGTGGGTTTTTTAAGAGGTTATTAATGAAATACTTTGAACATACAGGAAATGAATGAACTTTCATGTATCCACCTACTTACTTATCTTTGTCAAATTAGCAGGCTTACTGTATAGGCTTTAACTTTGGTGGATAGCTTAAATTAAATGAATAGTTTTTTAAAAGTTGTGAAACCACCCTTAAGAATACTTCTGGGATAGAGGAATAGCATCTGTTGTATAAATCAGCTGCCTCACTTTCCTCTCAGAATTAACAGCAGCCATAGTTGAAATATGTGCTTAGCAGGGCCTGGTGATCACAGGTCTCATACGGGGCCATCCATGTGAGGGTGGCACACATTAGAGAGCATGTTTATGTACATAGCCTCAGAGTGTGTTGTGTTGGTGATGAATGTTTTGAAAATCTACAATTATTTAAAATTTTGTATTGATTAAGAATTATAATCATTTTTATAAATTATTTATGAGAAATAATATGCTTTTATATTGAAAGGAAGTAGAGGTTATTATAAAGAAGTTAATAATAATTACTTACGATCTCAAAGACATTATGTTGAATGCATTGAGAAGAGTAACCTATTAGTCTCTGTTTAAATGTTGCATTCTCATTTTTTATTACAGAGACATTTTTTAGCCATCCTTTTCTTGAGCAAGTTCCAGTAAAAAAATGTGAGTACCATTTTTTGTATTTTTACTTAAAAAATAAACGCAAACTTAAGGAAAAATTAGTATTCTGTATTACCAAATTATTTTTTTACTATGCTTTTCAAGATTTCATTGACTTTTCAATGAAAATTATAGGTATAAGTACCTGTAAGTATAGGTACCTATAGGTATTATAGGTACCTATAAAATTATAGGTATAGATACCTATAATTGTGTTTAATATCAGTTCTTTTTTTTCCTTCAAAATCTAAGTTTAAATAGTTTTAGTAATGGCTGCATTTTCATAATTTTTTTCCCACAAGAATGTATAGGTCAAAAGTAATGGCTACATTTTTAATTTCATCAATGGAAGTGATAATAGGTAAATGCAAATTTTTTATCAACACAAAGATGCAGTAGTTTTGGCAAGTTTTTCTTTTTTCTTTTTTTTAGAGACAAAAAGAGTCTCGCTGTATCACCCAAGGTGGTCTCAAACTCCTTGCCTGATAGTCCTCCTGCCTTAGGCTCCCGAGTAGCTGGGACTATAAGCGCGAGCCACTGTTTTTTATTTATTTTAGAGATGAGGTCTCATTGTGTTTAGCAGGCTGGGTTTTTGTATTAGACAGGTCATGTGACTGTACTACAAAGTGATGTAGCTCTTCGTCTGCGCTTCCTCCACCAGCGTGCCCAGTTCCAGTGCCCGTGTATGCCGGCTCTGTCTCTGGAAGCTCCTGTGGCAGCTCTCCATCCTGTCGTTTTGCTTCTCCACCAGTAAGTTCTGATTTTATTAAAAATAACTTCAGAATTAGTGCTATTGCATCTGTTCATAAATGGAGTCTGCAAATACAATGTGGATGTTCTTTTTATGTGTAGTGTTTTACTTATGCAGCTGAGGTTTGGGGAAAAGAGCATTATAGTTGGGTCAGATGGACCTGCATTTGGATATCTGTCTATATTTAAATTTTTAAATGTGTAAGCTTCAGCAAGAAATATCACCTTTCTGGACCATTTTCCTCTGAACAGCAGTACAGTACTATCACTTTTTTTATGCCCTATGGAGTTTTGGTGATGATACTTGCAAACAAAGAGTATCCATTACAGGTGGATAGGCAATAAATATTTATTTATTTTACTTGAATGCTGTAAGCATCACCTTGGATTTTTTTTTTTTAAACATTCATTTGGCACCAAACCATGGATATTTTTTGTACATAGGGTTTCCATTGGTTAGAGGAGTGATTTCTGAGCCAGATTTCACCTAGATTCTTTTAATCGTGATTACTGGACCTTGAAGGTTACCATTCAAACTTCTTCCTTCCCCTGAAGTTCCTAAGACGTTTCCTCCATGGCTGTGTTTGTTCCCGTTTAAGTGCTTTCTCCTGATCCTGAGGACTTCTGGTCACTCTGCTCACTTTTTCTTCCTACTATACTCTCCTAGGGTTTTACCTTGTCCTCTTCTTGCTTTTTTAGACTGATCCTTCCCCCAGATCTCTGTTGCAGCCTGTGAGAGTTGTGACCTTGAGGCTTTTCCACAAGCTGAAGGTCCAAGGGCTCTTGTGTGAGCTATTGTATTTTCTAGATTAGCCTGGTAGGCATGAATTTCTTGAATTCTGTTGGTAGAAAGGTGAGGGGGCCATAAGAGGAGACAGTTGTATGAGTAGCCATTTTAGGCAACTCAGAGGTGTAGAAGGATGAGGCTGGGCCTGCACAGTGGTTCACACCTGTAATCCCAGTGATTGAGAGGCTGAGGTTGGAGGATTGCTTGAGGACAAGAGTTCAAGACCAGCTATGTACCAGCCTGGATAACATGAAACCCCATCTCTACAAAAAATTTTAAAAGTTAGCCAGGTAGCCCAAGCCTGTAGTCTAGCTACTCAGGCAGCTGAGGCAGGAGGATCACTTGAGCTGTGATTAGGCCACTGCACTCCAGCCTGGACAACAGAGCAAGAACCCATCTCTCACAAAAAAAACAAACAAAAAAAGAGGATGAGGCTTGGAAGGTTCTACATTCCTTACTTGCCATATTAACTTAAGGACAAGTGACTTAATTTCTTCGAGCCCTCATATATAAAGTGAGTATAATTTACCTACTTCATAGGGTTCTTTAAGGATAAATGAGTCCACATACTTACTACAGTGTCTGGCACACAATAAATACACAGGCAGCGGCAACTGTATTATTTTCTAGCTAAATCTAATAGCCCATAGCTAAAGCAGATGTGGAAAGAGCATATTGCAGACGAGTCTCAAAACTGGCCAAAAAACACCCTCTCTTTCACAGCCTGGCAAACTCACCACACCAAACAGATACAGTAGCTGTGTTAATTATGTTCCCATGAATTTAAAAAACTAAGAGCCAGGCAGACTGGCATCAATCCTGGCCCTGCTGCTTGCTTCCTCAGTAACCTTGGGAGGGAGCTCAGTTAGACATTTGGGTCGTGGTGTCCACCTCTGGAAGATGGGCCTGATGAACCTTTGCCTGGAGGGTGGTGAGAGTAATATGTGGACAGTGCTTAGCTATAGTAAATACTTGATCAGTTGTAGCTATTATATTATGAAGTATATATTTAACTCAATGTGAGACATAATATAAAAAGCAAAGCTCCTTCCAGAGAAAGGAACACCAGGGAAGATCTAAATGTGGGAGATCAAGCATAAAGGAGCCTGTGGATGGGAGAGTGACTGAGGGATGAGAAAGAGAGGCCAGTAGGGGGGCATTGAACTGGAAATTCGCTGTGACTGGAGAGCTCTTTTGGGGTTTTTGTTAGTTGAAAGGGGAGAATAAAACAGCAGCTAGGCTAGGGCTGCCAGGGAAAGTAGAATGGAGAACTAACAGGAGGAGTGAGGAAGGGCAGGAGGGAGAGAGAGAGCCGTATTTAGATGTTAGAAACTTTGGTGGGATAACCATTTTTAGGAAGCCTTTATTAAAAGCTAATACTTGAAGTGAAAATAAAAAGGAAAGCAGGGAAATAGAAGGAAAGCAGGAACATTTATGTATAATTTCCAGTTAATGAGATTAGAAAATGAGATGGTTTGATAGACAATTGTATTGAACATAGTCTTCCAAAAATAAGATGATTTCATACATGCACCCCTTCCTTCCTAGGACTGGTGTAGACTCTCATACTGAAGGTTAATACACACAAGCATGCAATATAACATTCTTTTTCTTAGGTTCTCATGCAAAAATCTAGTTGCTACTTTATTTCAGAAAAATCTTTGAAGGAAAAAAAATAAAAAGTCATAAACAAGAAAATCTCCAAATCACTCCTTTAATTATGATACTGACTATAGGTTAAATGTTATTTAGAGGATAGATCTTGAGTATTTATTTATTATATAACATTTATTACATGTCTACTTTGTGTGAAGTTCTGACTTATCCTAATGAGTGAGATGACCAAGTCCCTGACATCAAGGTGGTTTTAATTTGATTATATAGAGAAGAGGTAGGTAACTCAGTCTCTACTAGAAGAATATGTGTATATATCTTCATTGCATATGGGAATGTGAATGAGGGACATCAAAATTAGATTAAAGGCATAGGAAGGCTGCTCAGAGGAAGGGATTGTTTAAGCTGAGTTTTGAAGAAAGAGCAAGATGAATTAGTAAAAGAATGGTATTGTAGGCAGAGGAATTCCCATACATGATGTCATAGAGGTGTGAGCTACTGAAGGAACTCTCTAGCTTCTGTCAACTGAATAATGACAAAGTTCATAAATTTGGAAAGGAGAGATTTATTTCATAAAGAGTTGCAGCCTGCAGGCTAGCCATTCTGACAGGTTGAGAAGTGTATCCTACAGCCAGAAGCCAGACACAAGTAATTTGAGGGAAAGAGGAAAAGACAATGGGACAGGAATTTATGCTGAATCAGGTGGCCAAATATACATGCTTAACAAGCTGTAGGAGAAGGCATGAATATTTGAAAGGAGCAACATGCACATGTGCAGTTGAGCTTCATGCTACTTGATGGGATGGGATCCATGTTCAGAAAATGGCATGGTAGTATCATTGAGGGTAGAGTTTTTGACCCTGTCATGTCAAAAGGTAGAGGACATAGAAACCTTTACCGTGTATTTTCCATAGACTAGTCAGAACCACTCCATGGTCAGTGGCCTCTGGTAAGGAAAGAATGCTGGTCAGAGCAGCATTGGGCTGTTGACTGAAACCGGCAGATGGGCAAGCCTTTCCAAAGCCTGGTTCTGTCTAACCTCAAGGGGAGAAGCCTAATGGTGGTTAGTGAGGGAGGGAGCATCGTGGGGTGTGTCTGGCCTCCTTTCCTGTCATGGCTGGGAACTTAGTTTTAAGGTTTCTTTGGGGTCTTCTTGGCCAAGAGGGGGTCTGTTCAGTCAGTTGTGGGGCTTAGGATTTTATTTTTATTTCTTATTCCCCATGTTCACTTACATTTGAATTCGTTAGAATTAAAAATTCATTTCCTTAGTCAGCTGCATTTCAAGTGTTCAGTAGGCACACTCTAATGGCTAGCGTATTAGGCAAGCTCACACATAGAGCTGTTCCGGCAAGGCAGAAAGGGTCAGGCTGCTCAAAGTAGTGCCGTTTGTGGCTGCGGGAAGCATTGATAGTATGGTGAGGAGAAAAAGCTAGAGAGGTGGACAGAAGCTGTATCTTGACAGGATTTGGGCGCTGGGCAGAGGAGTTTCAGCTGTGCCCTTAAAGCTGGGGTGAGCTATTTGAATGATTTTAAATGAAAGAATAATTTCCACCATGTGTTTTAGCTAGTTTCTTCTAAAACTCGGATGGCTAGATTGGAGAGAAAGAATGAGAGAGAGATCTCTCTACTAGAGGAAAGAGAACAACTTGAGACTGTTGAAGCTTTTATCATCATCATTGTCACCATTTTAGGAACAAGGGTCTGAACTAAAGCAGTAGAAAAGGAGAAGAGGGAGGCCAGGTAAGGCAAAGATAAAGAGCTCGCAGATCTTGGAGATTGTTTGAACTTAGGACTTAAGGAAGAAGGGGACCTTGCTGGTGACTGAGTGGATGGCCGATGAGGTCGCTGAGTAAGGGAGCATGGGAAACAATGCTTTGAGGTATAAAAGGTGATGAATTAATGTACAGGCATGAACGAGATGCATAGGCAAGAGAACTTAGGGGTCTAGAGCTCATCAGAGAGAATCTACGCTGGAGAAGAAAATCTGGGAGTTGTCATTCTGTATGGTAGTTGAAGGTAGGAGGGTAAAGAGTGGTCACTAGGGTAAGTATGAAAAGTTAGGAGTAGAGGGCCCATGTGGCACCTTGGGGAACTCTATACTCTCCTCCCCCTCCTCGTCTTCAAGGGGAAGATGAGAAGTATGTACCCACAAAAGAGTCTAAGAAGGAGTCCCCACAAAGTAGGAGGGAAAACAAGAGTGGGGTCACAGATGAAGGAGAAGAGTGCCAAGAAAAGACTGGTCTGCAGTGCAGATATAGCAGAGAATTCACGTACCTTGAGGAACAAAGGAAGTATCTGCTGGACCTGGCAGTGGAAGTTATTGGTAAGCTTAACAAAGGCAACTTTATCAGAGGGTTGAAGGCAGAAAGTGAATTGTGGTGAATGAAAGGATATGTAGAAGGCGAAGAATTTGAGTCAGTGAAGATTGATAATTTCAAGAAACATTGTTAAGAAGTGAAGAAGAGATGGGTTGTAAGAATTTTGAGATGTGAGAAAATTAAACATGTTTATCTGCAGAGGGGAAAATATGCCAGAATAAAGGGAGAGGGTGAAAATGTCAGGAGGGAGAGAAGAATTGCTCTAGGTCTTGGCGGATGTGGGGGAGAGTGGAATGCAGAGTGCAGGTGGAGAGATGAGCTTTGAATGTGAGAGCAGCATCTCTTCCACTACCATGAGAAAGGAGCATCAGGATGGAAGAAATGGGGACTGTTCCTGCCTAAACCACTGGAAAGAAATTATGCAGTTAGAAACTTGGAACCACATTTCAACTTGGCTGTATTTTCATTGTGTGATCTAGGGCAATTTTTTTTTTTTTTTTGAGACAGAGTCTCTGTTGCCTGGGCTAGAGTGCTGTGGCATCAGCCTGGCTCACAGCAACTTCAAACTCCTGGGCTCAAGCAATCCTCCTGCCTCAGCCTCCCGAGTAGCTGAGACTACAGGGACGCGCCACTACGCCCGGCTAATTTTTTTTCTATTTTTAGTTGATTGGCTAATTTCTTTCTATTTATAGTAGAGCCGGGGGTCTTGCTCTTGCTCAGGCTGGTCTCCTGAACTCAAGGGATCCTCCCGCCTTGGCCTCCCAAAGTGCTAGGATTACAGGCGTGAGCCACCACGCCCAGCCGATTTAGGGCAAATTACCTGTCTGACCTTTGTTTACCTATATGTGAAAAGGAGTTCACAATAGGGCTGAAGTTAGATAACATGAGGAAAGCTCTTAACAGTGCCATGAGCATCAAGCCTATGGTTGATGCTCAGTAATACTAGTTCTTACATCCGCCCTTCCCTTAGTTATCTTGAGATATAAAGTCTCTTCCAAAAGGGATAAGGACTCAAAGTTCAATCCCTTGGAAAAAATGAAAAAAAATAAAAATAAAAAAATAAATAAAAAAGGGATAAGGAGATTTTGTGTCATGTACATGTCACACACAAAAAGAGAAGTGATATCAATGATTGATACCGTTTCACAGTAACATTCAAAGGAACAGTAGCAGTGAATTGGTTTTAAGGCTTGGCTTTAAAGAACATAAGGTACTATTTTTCCTTTTCTTAAATAGAAGCAAAGATTAAACAGGTAATATAATGGGGCTTAAAAAGTTATATTCATTGTTTTAGAAAACTATTTTATAATCAAGATATTCAATTAAGAGTTGTCGCTAGAGTCCTTGAGCCAGGCAAATGCCAAGAGATATATAACTAGTTTATGCCTAAGTATTTGTTTAAATATATTTATATGCTTTTTTTCCCTTCCTGTCCTATCTCCTACTGACAAACCAGCTCCTCTCCCTAACAGAACAAAAGGAATACACCAACACCTATACAGTTTTCCAAATCTTTCTGTGAGTGTAAATAAATTTCTAGACTTCAGTACAGTATGCTTATTGATTTCTCTGCTCTTTTACATAATAAGGTCTCTGCTTTCCTGTTTGTAATGTGATCTTCATTACAGATTTAAAACTTTTGTGTGTGTTCAAGATGTCATTAATTTAAAGTTCCTGGGCAGTTTGTGTTAAGTCAGTTATTGAGTATCTGCTTTGCTAGGACATGAGCTGAGTCTGAGGATTTGGGGATGATAAAAACTCACCTTCTCACACCTTTAATCCTAGCACTCTGGGAGGCCGAGATGGAAGGACCGCTCAAGGTCGGGTTTGAAACCAGCCTGAGCAAGAGTGAGACCTCGTCTCTACTAAAAATAGAAAGAATTAATTGGCCAACTAAAAATATATAGAAAAAATTAGCCGGGCATAGTGGTGCATGCCTGAAGTCCCAGCTACTTGGGAGGCTGAGGCAGAAGGATTTCTTGAGCCCAGGAGTTTGAGGTTGCTGTGAGGTAGGCTGATGCCACAGCACTCTAGCCCAGGCAATAGAGTGAGACTCTGTCTCAAAAAAAAAAAAAAAAAAACCCCAAAAAACTCACCTTCTGAAAAACTTTAGGAGAGGCAGGCAAGTACTATGATAAGTGGTATGATATAATGATACATATTTTTGTAGAGATGGTATCTCACTATTGCCCAGGGCTGGTCTTAAATTCCTGGCCTCAAGCAATCCTCCCGCCTTGGCCTCCCAAAGTACTAGGATTACAGGGCCACCTTGCCTGGCCAATTTTTAAGTATCATTTTTGGAAAACATTTTAGAAGTCTTTATGCAAACACTTTTAAACTGTGCTTTTCTACAGGAAAAATTTTCCAAAGGTTTTGTTTTTAAGTATTAGATGGAATTGGACTTTATGCCCACTTTTCTGAAAAAACAAAACATTCCTTAATCTAATGGCTATTCTGACTTGCATTTGATTATTAGGCCAGTTTTAATTTTATGTTGTTAATTTTAGTCCCTTCCAGATATGCAGCATATTCAGGAAGAAAACTTATCTTCCCCACCATTGGGTCCTCCCAACTATCTACAAGTGTCCAAAGATTCTGCCAGTACTAGTAGCAAGAACTCCTCTTGTGACACGGATGACTTTGTTTTGGTTCCACACAACATCTCGTCAGACCATTCATGTGAGAATCTTTTCTACTTGTACACATTATATTTAATTTACTAAACTAGAATTTTTTAAAACTTTTATCTCACACTTTCTTGTATAGGGCACCTGTTCAAATGGGCTTTTTATTTAGTTGTTTGAATTTTCAGAATAAATACTTACCTTTCTAAAATCTGCTCAATCCTCTATAAAAAAATACTTTTGAATTCTAAAGGTACATGAAAACTTTATAAGAAATGATCTCAAATTCTGTTTGTATCCAAACAGAAAGAAACTGAGAAACCAGCAGAACGAGTGAAATTATAATAACTTTAAGGAAAGGAATTAAAGGAAGAACTCATTTGGAAAAAAAAACCTGAGAGTCAAATGAGTCTTAAAAACAACCCGGGTGTCTTTCAGAAATACTTTCATGAGTTCAGGAATGAGCTTCATAAATATATAGGAAGAATTTTTATAAAGGAACTAGATGGAATCCAAGTTGACTAAATTTAGTCAGTATGTGTTGGAATAGTGAAAGCTACCAGAAAACCTACAAAAAAGAGAAGTTAGATAAAGCTATTGAAAAAGAAGGAACCATGGTTTGGCCGTAAAGGAATAGGATTGGAAAAGCTAGAGATTTTGTTACTTTAATGATTAAATAATATCAGATTTGACTATGTGCAGGAGAGGTTTGTATTAAGAGGTCTATTTAGTTGTTTGTCTAATACTTAGTAGATGCTTGTGCTAGGTACCACACTGGTTGTTACAAGTCCATTAACCCCAGACCTCATGAACTTAATGATTTATTGGCTGGGGAAGAGAAAACATGGCCCACAACAATGTTGTGGCAGTTTATGCTCAGTACTACAAGAACCGGGAATTACCTTTAAAAATCATTAAGTATGGTGGTTTTATTTATTTACAAAAAGTAATTAAAACTTTAAAAATTAAGATTATGAAATGTTTCAAACAGAAAATAATACAGCAGATACTCAAGTCACCTGCCATGCTGTGTTGCTCTTACGTTTGTCAACATTTTGCTGTATTTGTTTTAGATGTCTTTTTAAAAGATATAAATACTATAGGTACAGCTAAAGTCTCTTTCCTCTTTCTACTCTTGCCAGAGGTATATTCTTTCTGCAGATATTTTGATACTTCTCCATAAAACTGTATTCGTATATAACATATTATTTTTGTGTTTTAACAGTTACAGGTTGAGCATCCCAAATTGGAAAATTCAAAACCCAAAATGCTCCAAAATCTGAAACTTGATGCTCACATTTTGTATTTTTGGATTTGGAATGCTCAATATAATGCAAATATTTCAAAATCCAAAAAAATTGAAATCTGAAACACTTGTGGTACCAGGCAATTCAGATAAAAGGTACTCCACTTGTATAAGTAAATGGTATATAGAATATTTGCTTGTATAATTTGCTTTTTTATTCCTGTTTTTACTATACATGTAGATGCATACTAGGTATGTATCTACCTCATTTTAATAGTAGAATTTTACAATACAACTAAAGCACAATTTATCCATTTCCTTACTGATTTATATTTGGATTATTTCTACCTTTTCAGTATCCAAAATGTGTTATAATAGACTTTCTTGTGTCCATGTGCCTGAATTTCTTCTAGGGTATTCTAGTGAATACCCTAGATATGTACAATTTCAACTCTATAAAATATTGGTACAAACAAGTTGTGCTGGCCGGGCTCGAAGGCTCACACCTGTAATCCTAGCACTCTGGGAGGCTGAGACAGGAGGATCGTTTGAGGTCAGGAGTTTGAGACCAGCCTGAGCAAGAGCAAGACCCTGACTCTACTAAAAATAGAAAGAAATTAGTTGGATAACTAAAAATTTACAGAAAAAATTAGCTGGGCATGGTGGCACATGCCTGTAGTTCCAGCTACTCAGGAGGCTGAGGCAGGAGGATTGCTTGAGCCCAGGAGTTTGAGGTTGCTGTGAGCTAGGCTGATGCCACAGCACTCTAGCCCAGGCAACAGAGTGAGACTTAGTCTCTAAAAAAAAACAAAAAAAAACCCAAAAAACAAGTTATACCAATACTCTGTCAGGCTATCCCAATGTTATGATGGTATTCTCCTCTATCTTCTTCTGAATATTTTTATTTTTCCACATTTAACTTGACCTGGAATTTATCTTTGTAGATGGAACAAGATAGAGATCTTTCAGTTATCCCATTGTTGTTAAATATTTTGTCTTTTCACCAGATTTGTCATATCAGCTTTAAATATAAGATTGAGTTTGTTTTAAGATTCTGTATTCTATTCTTTTGCTGTATTTGTCTATATTACGATAATTTTAAAATTTGTGTGTGTCAGTATGTGTGTGTGATCAGGGATGGGGAGGAGGGACAGAGAACATTCTAGTAATCTTCAGAGTCATCCTGGCTAGGCCAGGCACAGTGGCTCATGCCTGTAATCCTAGCACTCCGAGAGGCCAGGGCGGAAGGATGGCTTGAACTCAGGAGTTGGAGACCAGCCTGAGCAAGAGCAAGACCCCATCTCTAAAAAAAATAGAAACAATTAGCCCGGCAACTAAAAATAGAAACAACAACAACAACAAAAAATCAGCCAGGTGTGGCGGTACACACCTATACTCCCAGCTACTCGGCAAGCTGAGGCAGAAGGATTGCTTGAGCCCAGGAGCTGGAGGTTGCTGTGAGCTAGGCTGACGCCACGGCACTCTAGCCAGGACAACAGAGCGAGACTCTGTCTCTAAATAAATAAATAACAAACTTTGTCACAATCCTCTCATTTGTGTTCAGTTTATTCTTTAAGAAATGGTATTATTCCCATCATGCTTTTTATATGAATATTTCTTATGTATCTTTTGTAACCTTTCCTTGGATTTGAGCAACCTACCCACTCACATGTATACCATTGTATATGTTTAAAACAAAGGCATTTATATTTCCTAGGTTTGAAATGTAAAAAAAAAAAAAAGGCATTTGTACATACTGGGGAAAAGTTGTTTGAAAGCTTTATATGTGGATGGGTCTCAAGCCTCTGCATTGGGTGATATGGCTGGAACATTTCTTTGTACTATTTCGTTTTTGGAGGGCTACTCAGTTCCCTCTAAAAAGACTCATCCAGTCTTCTTCCTTAAGAGTATGGATCTGTTGTTATTTGGGGTAGCAAAATGGAGAAAGAAGTCTGGTGGTCTCAATAATCAGTGTAAAATTTCATTTAATAACTCCTCTGCTAACGTTTTTTTAGTTCAGTACCCTTACCTTTAATTTTTCCTGGTGTTCTGCAGTCCAGAGACCTTCTGGGGTTTTTTGTTTTGTTTTGTTTTATTTTGAGAGAGAGTCTCACTCTGTCACCCAGTTTGGAGTAGCTGCAACCTTGAACTTCTGGGCTCAAGGGATCCTCCTGTCTCATCCTCCTGAGTAACTAGGACCAGGGACATATGCCACCACACCCAGCTAATTTTTTAAAACTTTTTGTAGAAACAGAATCTCACTATGTTGCCCATGCCCAGGCTGGTCTTAAACTCCTGTCCTCAAGCGATCCTCCCACCTTGGCCTCCAAAAGTTACCCATTTTTTCCCCAATGGCGTAAGTAGCTATAATCTATTCATTTAGCAAAAATCCTGAATACAAAACACTATTATTAACCCTCTTAGTGCAGCGGGCAGAAATATCAGCTTTTGCGGCCTGTTGCACTAAGAGGGTTAATTATATTATAACTGCTTCTAAATAGGCTTGCAAACAATCCTGTAGTTAGTCCTACCTTTAGTGCCACTCTGAAAAGTATCTGGTGCTGCTAATTAGCCTTGGGGGTTCTGTGATGTCTGGGCTTTTCAGATGGCTAAAGAAAGTATCTTTTTGGGTCTACTATGTCAAATACCACTTGTCCATCACCGTTCTAGCTTCCAAATATTTGCGACTGTGGACTTTTCTGTTCCTTTACCCTTGTGAGTTTAGGCTCTTTTTTTCCTTCCCCATTCCCCTATGTTTCAAAATAACAGTATGGCATTAGAATAACATTATGAGTACTATTTAAAATATGATTTAAAAATTGTTTTTTGTAGAGACAGTGTCTGGCTATGTTGCCCAGGCTGGTGGTCTTGAACTCCTGGCCTCAAGCAATCCTCCAGTTTTAGCCTCCCAAAGAGCTGGGATTATAGGCAGTGAACCACTATACCCAGCCTTAAAATGATCTTTTTGTTCTTAGGATAATCCCATTAAGGATATGCAATCAAATTACTGAATTTTGGTTACTTGCAATAATTTCTCTCTGTTGATGAAGCTACCAAATTGATATATAGTTAGGTGCCTTTATTTTTGATTTATAGGGATTCTTTTCTTTTTTTTTTTCTTTTTGAGACAGAGTCTCACTCTGTTGCCTGGACTAGAGTGCAGTGGAGTGATCATAGCTCACTGCAATCTCAAAGTCTTAGGCTCAAGCGATCCTCCTGCCTCAGCCTCCCTTAGTAGCTGGGACTGCAGGCATCACTACCATGCCCAGCTAATTTTTCTATTTTTTGCAGAAACAGGATCTCACTCTTGCTCAGTCTGGTCTGGAACTCCTGACCTCAGGTGATCCTCCCACCTCAGCCTCCCTGAGTGCTGGGATTACAGGCTTGGGCCACCACCTGGCCTACTATTGTCTTTAAAAATAGACTTCTCCCTTGCCCCATGGCTCTTTGTTCTCTTACCCTGATTTATTTTCCTTAGTGCTGCTTATCACACTACCTGACATTATTATGTTCTTTCACTACTAGGATGAGACCAGGGGCCAGAGATGTACCAAATAAATACATTTCTCACTCCCCATTTAGGGCCATAAAAAGGGATATTTGTGATCCCCCCCCCTTTTTGAGTATATGTCTGCAGCGTAGTTTATTTTATTTTTAAAGGTTTATATTATTTGGTCAACACTGCTATTTCACATCAACACATATTAATTATACCTTATAGCCACTTAAAATCACATAGGGCAATGTGATATAGTGGATATAACTGACAGGGAATGACGTGGCCCTGAGTTCTATGCTGCACTCTACTCCTCTATGCAGATGGTGTAGGGGTAGATGATGATGGTCTGTGTCATGTGCCACTGTGTTCAGGAGGCCTCAGTTTTCAGGACATCTTGCTCGACAACCCATGCAGGACCTGAAAGAGTGTTATGCAGGAGGAAAGGGTACTCCAACATTATATTGAACTAGATTTTGTTACACAGTCATTCTGCTATAATGGGATGTATGTGTTCTATGCAAAATTGTGCAATAAAAACCACAGAACTTATGGGCAAGATGGGATTGAGTCACTGACACATGAATAGGAACCTGATCAAAACAGTAGCACAGTTTTTTCACATGTTAAGTGATGAAGAAATACATAAACACTGCAATAAACATGGCACTTTCTCTTGAAAAAGACCTCAAGTTTGCTTATAGAAGTTGGCATCGAGAGGGTTGCAGCCTGTCTATTCAGCTGGGTGCGTTTTCCTGTTGTCATGTATTATTTCCTATGGATGAAATGACAACAGAAGCAAATGGTAAATTTGTATTGTGCTCAAATTGTTTCCTAATAATATTGGTACAAAGTTTGCATTTTTAAGCATGAAGTATAATAGAACTGATGGTATTTTTCTCTCCTTTAGATGATGTGCCAGTGGGAACTGCTGGCAGACGTGCTTCAAATGAGTTCTTGGTGTGTGGAGGGTATGTTTTCATATATTTTACTAAAAGATTTTTCATATTTTGTGTTTTCGTGAGAAGTGAGGAAGGTTATAGAACACTGTGGGAGTTTTTTGATTTTTTTGTTTTGTTGGTTTTTTTGAGACAGAGTCTTGCTCCGTCTCCCTAGATAGAACACAGTGACTGTTCACAAGCGCAAACATAACGTAGTACAACCTTGAATTCCTGGGCTCAGCGATTCTCCTCCTCAGCTTCCCGAGAAGCTAGGACTACAGGCATGCACCACCACACCCAGCTTTAACATGAGACATTATAAGCAAAGTAAAAAGGAAAGAAAAGTATGAAGAGTGATATAATGGTTATTTGTGCACTCTTCTCTTAACTCTGTTAAATCCTAACATTTTTGCCTTTTAATAGTTTTTCAGAGAAATAAACTATTATAATACAGTCAGTTGAAACCATACATATACATATATACAGTAAATATTATTTTTTGCATGTGGCATAATATTATATGTTTTAATCTTCAAAAAAGTTTTTTTCACTCAACAAGGAAGTGTTGGAAGGCTAAGCTGAGGTTTTAAATGTCCTGGGCTGCAGTGGTAAAGTCAGAAAGGAAAACTAGACAGGAGAGAGATGCATCCAGTGAGATACAAGCCTTCTCTAGTATGTGTGTGTGTGTGTGTTTAATCTTGGTACCATTGGTACCTGAGATATCTATAAAGAGACGATATTATTTAGTTCTTGCTAGGTTAATGCTGTGGGAACAACCCCAAACCTCAGTAGCTTACAATGAGGGTTTATACCTTACTTGTGTTACTTACTGGCTGTAGATCAGCTGTGACTCTTCTTCATATGTTTTCTTCTTTCTTATTTTCAGGTTGAAAGAGCAGCTCATTTGAGACATGCTTTTCTCAGAGGAGAGGGAATAAGAATGAAGACAGAACTGCACGATGGCCCTGAAAGCTTCTGTTCTGCCATCACTCTCTCACCCTCTGCTCTGCTTTGAGAATAGCAAGTCCAAAATGGGAGCTGCTCTTTCAGCCTGCTTCCCAGGGGGTGTGGTGGGGGGAACACCACATGGAATGTAGAAATGGGTCCAGAGAGAGAAAGTAAGTGAATATTGGAGGGGAAAAAAAAAAACGCATTCTACCACAGGATATTAAGTGCAAGTGAAAACAGAAATATAAAAAGAATATTAAAAGTTATGCTGTGTACAAGATTAAAATGGTTGATGTAGGTAAAAATCTTATTCTTCGTGAAACCATTAAGATTTTGTGTCTCCCTCCATATCCCAGTGGCTATCATCTCATATGAGAATCCCTGGCTGGATATGGTGGCTCTTACACCTGTAATCCTACACTCTGGGAGGCTAAGGTGGGAGGTTAGTTTGAGACCAGCCTGAGCAAGAGTGAGACCGTCTCTACTAAAAATAGAAAAATTAACTGGGTGTCGTGGCGCATGCCTGTAGTCCCAGCTACTCGGGAGACTGAGGCAGAAGGATCGCTTGAGCCCAGGAGTGTAAGGTTGCTGGGAGCTAGGCTGACACCACGGCACTTGACTCAGGGCAACAGAGTGAGACTCTTGTCTCAAAAAAAAAAAGAAAAAGGAATCCCTGTAATTTTACTACTTTTCTTAGAACTTCACTTTTATTAAAATTACTTTGAAATGTTTTGTTGTATTGAAATTAGTGATTTATTTTACAGGGGTCAGAAATTTTCTTGGAAAACCTAATTCCAATCTTACTATATTAGGAAAATATAATTCAAAATACAGAATTTTACTTTCTAGCATCCATTGGGGAACGTATATTGAAGGAAATACATAATGCACGTGGTATAATTTTTTTTTTTTGAGGCAGGGTCTCACTTTGTTGCCCAGGCTAGAGTGAGTGCCATGGCATCAGCCTAGCTCACAGCAATCTCAATCTCCTGGGCTCAAGCGATCCTACTGCCTCAGCCTCCCGAGTAGCTGGGACTACAGGCATGCGCCACCATGCCCGGCTAATTTTTTGTATATATATTTTTAGTTGGTCAATTAATTTCTTTCCATTTTTAGTGGAGATGGGGTCTTGCTCAGGCTGGTTTCAAACTCCTTCCCTCGAAAAATTCGCTTGCCTCAGCCTCCCAGAGTGCTAGGATTACAGCCATGAGCCACCACGCCTGGCTCATTTGGTATAATTTTAACTAAAATCTTTGAAAGTCTTAAGACCTGAAGTTTTTGTCCTATAGTGCTCTGGCGTTACTGGGCACAAATTTTACCGTTTCAGGAAAGTGTTGCTCAGTAGTGTGAGCCACATTTAAAAGGATCTAGTTTTTTTTCTCTTACATATTGGTAGTGAAATGCCCCAATTAGTACCTTCTTTCTTGAGGTTTTTGATTCATTTATCTCTAAAAAGGGTGTAGAAAGTTGTCCTTTTTCTTGCTGTTACTAACTAGCTTACTAACCTTTCATTGAATGCCCAGTGGACATGCCTACTAGGTTACTCATGAGTGCCCAGCAGGCCCTCCTGAAATCTTGCTGAACTGCTTCTAAATAGTATTGATGCACTTTAGCACTTTGAAGGAATTTTTATAGGAAAAACAAAAGAAATGCTACGGGAAAAACTCCAAATTGAGACTAAGAATTTTGGAACTATGTGGTGTTAGTTTATCAGTAAAATAGGTTAAGCTAGAAGTTCCCTTAGTGTCTTTGTAATTTTTTTAGGGTCTGTAGTACTATGATATATACATATGTACATAGTTTTTGGACCACAGCATCTGACTCAACTCTCATAACCCTTGTTACAGTCTTTTGTTGAAATGTTGGGTGTGTTAGTCCTCAGGAAACAGACTCTCTCTGACCTTCACCTGCCCCAAGGCAGGACTCTAATCTTCCCCCACCTTTCTGATTATGAGTCTTAAGACCCTCATTACAGAGAGGGTCCCGCCCTGTTCCCTGAAGGCTAATCGCTTTTCTTCTACAAGATGGTCTATAAAACCCCTGGAGGACTGGGTTCAGAGAGCTTCTGGATAGCTGAGCATGGAGGTTCCTAGAGGGTGGAGTGCCCTGGAAGCCACGGAAGCTCCATGCCCTGTCCCCTGTACCTGGTCGTACACAGCTCTTCATCTATATCCTTTGTAATAAACCAGTAGATGTAAGTAAGTGTTTCTGTGAGTTCTGTGAGCCACTCCAGCAAATTAATTGAACTCAGAGAGGGGGTTGTGGGAACCCCAATTGAACCTGGTTGGTCAGAAGTTCTGGAGGCCCAGACTTGTGACTGGTGTCTTGGTGGGGGCAGTTTTAGGGACTGACTATATCTCCAGGTAGTGTCAGAATTGAATCAGAGGACACACATTTGGTGTGCATTGCTTGCTTTGTGAGGAAGAACCCACATTTGGTCATGGAAGTTATCTTCTGTGTTGATTATTGAGAGTGTGGTTTGAGAGTGTTTTTTAAACCAGTGTCTCTAAACTAATAGAAATAACAGTTCCATTCGTTAAGTAGTTCAAGCCAAACAACTTAATGGTGATTTTAGTTTATAATAGTAGTAGTGTTTTCAAAGTGTCTGTATTTCCTTAAAAAATTTGATATACTCTAGGGTACACCTTGGGTGCACAGTTTGGGAACCATAGCAGGTGAGCAAGTCTTGTACAAACTTATTTGCTGCCTTTGTTTGAGGATATGGGAATTCAAATATGAGAATTGTGTATTATCAGGTTTTCACTTATTTTGAAAATATTGCTGCCCTTTTTTCTTCTAGTTGTCTTTGGCTTCTTTTCAGTTTCTCTTCCTATGGTATAATTCCTTAACTTTTCTTTCCTTCACCAATGAGTGCATTTTAAACTAAAGAAATACTTCTTAGTAATAGTTCCTTCATTACCTGTATATCAGTCTTCAGTACATGTAGGGAATATCATACCCGTTTCTCGTTACACTCAGAATTCTGAGTTAGTGTATCAAAATTCTGAAGACTGGTTGTCACCAGTCATTGATGGAGGCCAATTGCTTTACTTCTCTCTCTCTCTCTCTCTCTCTCTCTCTCTCTCTCTCCCCCTCTCTCCCTCTCTCCCTCTCTCCCTCTCTCCCTCTCTCCCTCT
The DNA here is from genome assembly GCF_040939455.1 of Microcebus murinus. NCBI lineage: Eukaryota > Metazoa > Chordata > Mammalia > Primates > Cheirogaleidae > Microcebus > Microcebus murinus. The sequence continues at coordinate 4,307,314 of NC_134121.1, forward strand.
CTCCCTCTCTCCCTCTCTCCCTCTCTCCCTCTCTCCCTCTCTCTCTCTCTCTCTCTCTCTCTCTCCCTCCCTCCCTCCCCCCCCCCCTGGCCTCAAGTGACCCAGACCCACGCAGACTGCGGGGATTATAGGCTACAGCCGCTGTGCCTGGCCTGCTTCCTGTGTTTCTGACAACCTCCCTCTACATATTACTAACACCTTTCTTACTGGACCTTTCGCCTGCTTTCCTTCTGCAGCTGTGGGCCTGTATGCCAGGCTACGCTCTTACTTCTGTGTTGCTGCTTTGGCCTCTGGGTAATTAAATAGCTTATCCCAGTTAGTTCTCATCACTCAGAAAGCCCTGTGAGCAAGAGCTAAGGCTCAGCATTTGTCTGCAGGATTGGGCTTCATGGGAACTCTTAGGTATAGGTGCTTTCCTCTCCTCTTCCGCTGTCCCTGGGCATTACATTCTAGCTATGTGATTACTTGTCACCCTCACAGAATTTACTCACAGGGTGTTCCTGAAACAAAGGCATCTGGGGATCTCCTGGTGTGAAGATTGTGAATTTGAAGAAGCTGTCATGTAGTCAGTCACCTGGTCTTTGTTTGTTTTTTTTTTTTCCCCCGGCATATTATGGGGGTACAGATTTTAAGGTTTCAATAAATGCCCATTTCCCCCCTCCCCCCAAAAGTCTGAGTCTCCATCATGACCATCCTCCAGATGGTGCACATCTCACTCATTATGTATGTATATACCCGCCCCCTCCCCCCTCCCACCTGCCTAATACCCTATTACTGTAGTACCTATGTGTCCACTTAGGAGTCACCTGGTCTTTTATTGTCCTTTTGCATTTGTGTCTGTCAGCATTTCTCAGCATTTATGGGAATAGAGAGAATGACATATGATTGTGCTACTAACATCTCTGTTACAGATGAGATTTTATTTAAATATAAAATAGTCTAATGGTTTTAAAAGTTCTAGAGTGACACTTTTGAGGATAACCATGTTGTTTAAATGACTGTGTGATCTCTTTGTATCTGCAGTGTTGTAATTGGGAAAAAGTGCAAGATTCATGTGGCTTTTTTTTTTAATTATAAAAGGGCGGTGGAATGAAATAAATCATCTTTCTTAAGGCCCAATATTGTCTCTGATATGTTTCATGATATGTTATAAAATGAATTGAAAGTCATCTAAGGGCATGCTATTATATTTCTGAATTTCTGAAAAGTGAGGAAAGAGGCTATTAAAGAAACCAAATACTAACACTTCAAAATGTGGACCTCATATCGGTTGTATGCTTTGAGAATTACACATGTGTTTTCATTCTTTATAAAGTCACAGTTCCTTGGGAATGCTTACTGCATTCATGGTTTTTGTAAACATTCCAGTCATCTTTGCTCTTGAACTTTCAGTTCTTTTACCTAGCATATTTTCCTAGAAATATTTGTTTATCTCAAATAGTAGTGAGTAGCAGAATGAGAATGGATGAAACAGTTTTGCTGACCTATGGACTTCTCCTGTTGTAGAGGAACTTTTTTCTAGATTATTTTTGTAATTCTTAGTCCTCAATATGCTTATGAATGCCAGGAGAGTTCCTAGATGACATATGTGATTCCTTTTGCTCTATGTATTTGTTAGCAAGATCATTTCTTACTCATATACTGAAGTGATCATTTGGCTCTTTCTAGAATTTTCTCTAGATATAGCTAATTGGTCAAATGAAAGAAAAACATTCTTATCAATATTTGTTTCCTTTTTCAATAAATTATGGTTGCAGGCAATGTCATCCTACTGTGTCACCTCACAGTGAAACAGCACCAATTCCAGTTCCTACTCAAATAAGGAATTATCAGCGCATAGAGCAGAATCTTACATCTACTGCCAGCTCAGGCACAAATCTACATGGTTCTCCAAGGTAGGCTACTATCTTTTTTCTTTCTTAATTCTTTTTCTTTTCTTTTAAAAAATCTTTTGTTGTTGTTATTGCAAGATATTCACATGGCACAGTTAGTCTGTAACATATGTATGTAATGGAAATGAACAAAGGCATACAAAATTAAATAATAAAAGTTTTATAATTGATCAATTTGAATGATATTTAAGTTTAGCTGGTTAATATAGCATGATAAATATATTTGTTATATGTATGTTTTTTTTTTAATTCAATAAGTATTTATTGAGTACTATTATGTGATAGATACTGTTCCAGGTACTTGGGACACATCAGAGAATAAAACAAAGAGCCCTGCCCTTGTGGAGCTTACAGTCTAATGTTTATTGCCACTTCACCTGCATATGGTCTATGACTGGGGGCAAGTCACCACACTTCTGTCTTCAGCTGCCCAAAAGGGAGATGGCACACCGGGCTCAGACATGGACAATGTGACTGGTGTACTGCAGATGCCAGACCGGACACCCATCCCCAACCCACCACCCAGACAGTGGACAGGGTGGAAGTTGATTTTTAATAATAGAGTACAGTGGGGACAGGACAGAGGGAGTTGAGCCTAGTTTTCTGGTGTGCTACGGTGGTGGCAGGCTGGTTACACAAATAGCTGCTGCTGCTGTTTTGTGGCTGCCTTGCTGGCTCGGTCCTTGGTCTTCTCTGTAGCTGCCAACACAGTCTCCTTTGCTTTCTCTTTGGCTGTCTCAACAAGCATTTTGGAAGAGGCCTCACCCTGCAGCTTGGCTAAGATATACTCAAAACCTTTCATAGTCTTGGTCACGTTGCTTTTGAACTGGGCGAGACCAAATTCCTGGACAGCTCTGGAGATGGCAAATAAGCTAGGGGGAGACCCAGGCTTCCTGGCGGATTTCAGTCTGGCTGCTGCTGTCAGAGTTCACATAGTAAAAACATCGTTCCTCCTCCACCATCATCAGCCAACATGGTTGATGTTCCAGGTGAAGGTGGTCACAGTCTGATTCTGTGGGTTCACAATAGACTCCTGCAGGATGTACACCAAGGGAGCAACATTGATGGGAAACAGTCGCTTGGCCCAGAGGGACATACTGTTGGTCTTGGTCAGGAGGTGCCGTGACAGGTGCTTCTTCTGATCAGGGCTCACCTCCCAGTGTACTAGGGCTTCCGTCAAGACACATTTGCTGTAGGGATTCAGGTACTGCTGCCAGAAGGCAGCGAACACTTGGTCCCAGGAACTCTAGAGCACTCTCTGGCCCAGGAAATACTTCACCATTGTCCCGGCTGGCCGGGGCGGGCTCAGCACCCAAGCTGCATTAGGGGTGTGGAGCCCAGGGAGGGCTTGTGGTGGCCGGCCTGGGCTTAGCACATGCCCGCCGCCAAGCCAGCAGCTCAGTCTCCACTGTACTGCACCCAAGCCGCCACAGCCACCATGAGTCATCCTTGTTATATATATATTAATATATACTTAAGTATAATTACTTTTAAGATTTGAGGAAAAACTTGTTAAAAAATGACATCCCACCAGTTGTATCAGATTACTTCATATTGCTTTTTTTCTTCCTCTCCTGAGACCCCACTAAGAGTGTAGTACAGGAATAACAAAGTTATAAGTCCACAGAGACAAGTGAAATAAGGATAGATGTTTAGTGGGTGAGAGAGTTCTTCTGGAAAGCTGAAAGAATGGAAGAAGGGTACCTACTTTAGCATGGCATATGTAAGTATACATGTAATCAGATTCTGAAAAAATGAGAATCACTGTGCCCCATGTAACCCTCGGGGAGACCTAAATCTCAGAGAACTCACAGAGAATGAAGGGAGGAAATGGCGCTTCACCTTGTGGTAACTTAGTTTATACATGCATAGTCAGGTGCATGTTCTACATACGCAGTCCTTGCCTGTGTATGAAATTGCATATATGTACAAAGTTGTTAACTGTTACAGTAGCAAAGGATGAGAAATAAGCCAAGTGCCTCCTGGTAAGGAATTAATTATAGTCCATCTCTGACAGTGGAATACTGTGTATTTTCCATTCTAAAAAGAGGAAGGAATCTCCTATGTACTGAAGTAGAAAAACTTCCAAGGTATATTATAAAATGGAAAAAGTGGCTGGGCGCGGTGGTTCATGTCTGTAATCCTAGTACTCTGGGAGTCCGAGGTGGGCGGATCGCTCAAGGTCAGGAGTTCGAAACCAGCCTGAGCAAGAGCAAGACCCCATCTCTACTAAAAATAGGAAGAAATTAATTGGCCAACTAAAAACATACATAGAAAAAATTAGCTGGGCATGGTGGCGCGTGCCTGTAGTCTCAGCTACTCAGGATGCTGAGGCAGAAGGATTGCTTGAGCCCAGGAGCTGGAGGTTGCTGTGAGCTAGGCTGACACTCTAGCCTGGGCAACAGAGTGAGACTCTTGTCTCAAAATAAATAAATAAGATAAAATGGAACAAGTAAGCTGTGGTTCTCAAAGTGGTCCTGTGGATCCTTTCAGAGGGTCCATGAGGTCAAAACTATTTTCATAGTGATACTATGACATAATTTGCCTTTTTCACTACATTGATATATGTGCACTGATGGTACAAAAAACAAAGATGTAAAACTGCTGGGGGCCTGCACATGAATCAAGGTGGTGGCACCCAACTGTACTGTTAGTCTTTGTACTCTTCACAACCACACACTGTGGTACAAAGGGATGTCCTTGATGAAGCAGTAAAAATTTGTATTTCTCTTTGAAAATCTTCATCCTTAAATGGAATGTTACACATACAGGCTCTTTTGCTGCATATAAGAATAGTTCTCTTAGGAAAAGCACTTGCATGATTGAAAAGCATTTATATGACTATTTTAGTTGCAGGTTGAACTAGCTGCTTTTTCTAGAGCGCCTGTTTTATTTTTAAGAACAACTTACGAAGTATGGTTATGGGTGTTGAGCACCCATTTTGTTGAAAGTGAACTAAGTTTTGCCCCTTTTTAAGAAAACAAATGACACTAAATGTCAATGATAAAATTTGAGCTCTTAAGCAAAAATCAGAATTTTGGAAAACTTGTATTCACTGTGATTTTGACAGCTTCTGTTACATCTTGAGAGATGTTTCTGTTCAAATTGATGGTGATGTTTTGATATGAATGTGACTTTCTGATATTGTGTAATATATCAACATTTGTAATAGCTGCTGCATAACTCAGTGAACCAATATTTTCTAAATGACCAAATGTTAAAATATCATGCACAGGTAAAATATTCCTTCAAAGTGCAAGATTCTTTGCGAAAGAATGGAGTAGAAGAGTTCATTGATAAGGTTTCAGATACTACATTGCAGCTAAACTTTTAGAATTGATCACTTGCTGAGTTTTGGGGTAGTGTCAAAGAAGGGTATTTGAAAAGGTTACCAAAATATTCCTTCCTTTTCCAGTTATATATCTATATAAGGCTGGATTTTCTTCATATAATTCACTCAAAATAGCATATAGCATATCTTATAACAGGATGAATTCAGAAGCCACAATGAGAATCTAAATGTTTTCCATTAAGCCAAACATTAGAGCTTTGTAAAAATGTAAAATAATGCCATGCTTCTCACTAATTTGTTTTGGAAAATATTTTTAAAAGTGTAAGGGGGATTTAAAACTAAAAATACTGACAATGGTTGGTATATGATATATCACCTTTGGTGTTGAAGCAAGGTGAGAATAAGTATGTATTCAGTTTGTTTGTATATGCATTAAGGAACTCTGGAAGGATACACTAGAAACTAAAAACAATAGCAAACTTTTGAGTAGCACTGGGGAAATAATTAGGAATTAGGCAGGTAGAATACAGGGTGGGAGAGACACTTCACTCTCTCATTTTATACATTATATATTTGTTCCTTTTGACTATGTTACATATTTTTTAAAACTCTAATCCAGGCTGGGCGCAGTGGCTCACGCCTATAATCCTAGCACTCTGGGAGGCCGAGGTGGGAGGATCTGAGCTGAGGAGTTCGAGACTGACATAAGCAAGAGTGAGACCCCATCTTTACTAAAACAGAAAAAGTTAGCTGGGCGTGGTGATTGGTGCCTGTAGTCCCAGCTACTCATGAGGCTGAAGTAGAAGGATGGCTTGAGCCCAGGAGTTTGAGGTTGCTGTGAGCTAGGCTGACATCACGGGCAACAGAGCGAGACTCTGTCTCAAAAAAAACAAAAACCAAAACAAAACTCCAAGGCATATTGTTTGGAAGTTTCAGAAAAAACGAATAAAGAGAAAGTTCTCGAACCTGCCAGAGAAGGAGTAATTTTCTTTTACATTTCAGATCTGCAGTGGTGCGAAGGTCCAACACCAGCCCCATGGGCTTCCTCCGGCTGGGATCCTGCTCCCCGGCACCAGCAGACACAGTACAGACAGTTGGACGAAGACTCTCCACTGGGTCTTCCAGGCCTTATTCACCTTCCCCTTTGGGTCAGGAGAGTTTAAAACAATTGTTTTCAACATTTTTTTCAGTATAACAAATCTGATACGACACAATCTTTAGGAACTTTGGCTCATGATGGCAGTGATTCTCAGCTGAGTACGGGCTGTATCCCATCCCTCCAACCCTACCCTACTCCCAATTCCCTCTTAAGAATCTCTATATAAATCTGTCAGGACCTCTGCTGGAAATACAATAATATAAAGGGTCCTTATGTATAGATAGCATCTCCATTGGGTTTGGGCTGTAAATGCAAAGTTAGAAACCCCAGGTTAAAGTGTATAAAATGCCTGTTCTACTTATCTCTGAGATTTATGAAGATTAAAATACAGTGGCTCCGGCTCATGTTTACCAGCAGCCTTCCAGCTCTGGTAGGAATAAGGTGGCAGCTTTGTTACAGATCTTCCCACTTTTCCTGCAAGCCATATGTAGTAGCAAGGAGAATGCCAAAATAAACAAAAGAACAGCAACAGCAAAAACCCTGCCAAGCAGAAAAACCACACATTATATAGTGAAACTAAGACACACAAGAAAAAGCTGCAACTCAAGTATGTGTAAGAAAGCCAAAGCCACCGAGACTGCAGCATCTGTGCGAGAGGCAGCATTCAGATAGTAGGAAGAACACATGGTGCAGAGAGAGCCTGGAGGTGGCAGAGCCCAAAATTGTGCACCGCCCCCCCAAAAAAACCCAAAAAACTTCCAAAAGGAGAGTGCCTCGCCCTCAGTCAAAACTGCTTGAGTAAGACCAAAATGGAACAGGAAGAAATGTCAGGAGACAGAAGAATTGCAAGTAGTCTGCAGGAACCCTATTTAAAACAAACAAAACTCAAGTGATAAGTGTTTTTTAAAGAAGGCTTAAATTGCCACATCACTTGTTGCAATGGTTTCAAAGCTGTTTTTAGCTGAAAAATCTTAAAATCTTGGCCCTCCGTCACCCTTGCAGCTAGAAGTCTCCAAAGATAAGGTCCGAGCCTTATCCCTGCAGTTATCCTTAAGTGCCTAATGCCCCTGAAGCCAACTCTCCTGTGTTCGTTTGGTTCTCAGGTAGATACAAAGAAGTTATTAGATATGTGAGATTGATTAGGGGAAATGCCTGTGGAGGATACAGGGGAGTGGCAGGAGGAGGCAGGGGGGACCCTCAGACTGAGATGATATAGATCTGAAATCTGGGAAAGGAGGAAGAACTGAGCAAGAAGCATCTAGACTATAGCACAGTTGTAAAAAGTTTTCAGCCAGACTGAAGGAATAGCTGCAAGCACAGAGTTGTCTGTTAGACTGAGGAATTCCCTGACTTGCGTCTGCAGGCCTGAGTTAGTGCCCTGCCACCTGCAGTCATTGGCTGGGAGCAGCCCTTAAGAAGCCTGCACAGATGTGGTGGATCCAGAGGGGCAGCACCTCAGCTGTGCCCTGTGGCTCCACAATTCCCACCCACATTGTACAAACTCTTTGTACTTCTCCGTCTTACACACATACCTGTTAGAGGCATTTATTTGTTTATGTGACTTTCTTTCCTGACATTCTTGTTTTTCAAGGCAGTTTATGTGGTGCTTTTTATTGTAGTGTGTCCAGCACCCAGCACATTGGTTATTTGATAAGTAATTTGAACTAAAGCTTTGCTAATAAAAACTCTGTAAGCTATAATATACTGTGTAATTTGTGCATGTTACCTGTTTCTGTCCTTTATTGGTTTTGAATCATTTCTTTTTCCCACTTTTCATAGTTGGTGCCATTCCTGAGCAGTTTAGTCAGTGCTGCTGTGGGCACCCTCAGGGCCACGAATCTAGGAGTAGAAACTCCTCAGGTAGGAGAATGTATTTGGTATATTAATAATTTGAATTCTGTGATACATGGATTTGAGTTGTGGTTTTCCAGACTTATCAAAAGAAGAGATTTGATAGGAAATATTTCCTCTGCCATTCTGTTGTGTAGAATGTTGGTCTAATATGATTTAACATGACATATAGCTAATCTAATATCTCCTTTTGAATATAAGATTCCTTAATGAAAATAAGGCTTAGGAATTAAATTACTGAGCCAAATTTTGGTTATTTTCAGAACAATGAAAATCAATCCAGAAAATGAAGTTTTGTTACTTTAATACTATTCTTGGTAAGAGGCATCATTCAGCATCAGATACAAAACATGGTTATTTTCTTTATAACATATGTATTTATGCCAGGAAAAATATGTGTATAAATCATACTCTTATAAGTCAAATTGAATCGTATGGGTATTCGAGGAGTTGGACAGTTAAAGGAGTCCTGTGTTACTTAGAAAAACACTCTTTTCTAAGTTTAGATTTTTATATTTTGTGTCTTTTTAAAAATAAAGTTTAAATAACTTCCTTTAGATTATAACAATTTGATCCTAATTTCATTTCTTTCTATAAATGGGAAAACACAGTTCTGAAAAATTAAATATCAGGTTTGGAATGAGCTGAAGACAGGAGAGGGTCAGCAGCAAAGTCCCTGTTGGTGTCTGTTTCTGGGAAGATGCTGATTAGGCCACTCAGGAATATCTGCATGCCCTTCATGTTGTTGTTGATACATTAGCTTGCAAGAAATGCCAGAGAATGTGTAACTGGAGTCAAGGCTTAGTGGACCTCTTAAGATGGCATCAACAAGGTTTGTGTAGGGAAGGGGAGCCTATCTGCTTGGCTTTTGATGTGGTGTCTCCTTAAGAGGCAATAATATCTGTGGACAGGTGTTTTCTTTGTAGGGAATATGGGTACTTTAGGTTTTATGTGAGTCATTGATGAAAGTGACAAAATACATAAAATATCCACATGCTTTGTTTTTAGACAAATGAAGTAAAATCCAGGAAAGGTCTATTATCTTTATGATCTTCTTTGCTACATTTTATATATATTTGTTCTTGTTTTATTTTATTGAGTAAGGAGTTATTCTGGTTTAGTTTGAAAAGTTTCTTTTGGTTGCTATGTGAGAAAAGAGAATAATTACATTAATAATACCCAAATATATGTTCATATAAAGAGTAAAAATCATCATGTTCGATGTAAGGCTTTGTTGTTTTCATTAACTTTAACCATTAACTGTATTGTTCCCTTTGGGTGCTAATCAGACCTTGCATTAATCTGATTTATTTTCTACCTGCTGATAAAAACAGCTAATATACCATCATCGTTAAATTCTATCTCCTGGGGGGAGGGAGGGCGGGTATATACATACATAATGAGTGAGATGTGTACCATCTGGGGGATGGTCATGCTGGAAACTCAGACTTGTGGGGGGAGAGGGGGAAAGGGCATTTATTGAAACCTTAAAATCTGTACCCCATAATATGCCGAAATAAAAAAAAAATCTAAAAAAAAAATTCTATCTCCTGAGAATACAAACAATGCACTTGTCGTTGTTTTATAAAAAGGATGCCAGAAAATCGTCTCTTGTCGAGTAAACAACTTTTAGTCTATCTTATGAAAGATAAGACATTTATCCAAATTCTCGTTTTAAAAATTGTCTTTTTAATTCTTAAGTTTTTGCCCTGCACTTCTTCACCTTGGGCTAATATTGCATTCATTTTCTTGTTAGGTTCTCCAGTGCCGCAGGCTCAGTCGCCACAGTCTGTCTTACTGGGTGCTAGGCTGCAGAGCGCCCCCACCCTCACTGACATCTATCAGAACAAGCAGAAGCTCAGAAAACAGCACTCTGACCCCGTGTGCCCGTCCCATGCTGGGCCTGGGTACAGCTACTCACCTCAGCCTAGTCGGCCTGGCAGCCTTGGAACCTCTCCCACCAAACACATGGGATCCTCTCCACGAAGTTCTGACTGGTTCTTTAGAACTCCTTTACCAACCATCATCGGCTCTCCTACTAAGGCATGTTTGTTAAACCCTTTTGCAGGTCATGAATTGGTATAGTATGTTATGGAAAGTGTTCATGATGAGAAAGGTAAAATGAATACTTACTATGTGCCAGGCACAGTGTAAGTATTTTACTTGCCTGAATGCTTTATGTGCATGATCCCATTTAATCCTCAAAAAAGGAACTTGAGACTTAGAGAATGTAAATGAATGATACAAGGTCACACAGGCTATAAATAGAACAGCCAGTATTTGAATCTGGATATAATTGACTCCAAAGTCTATACTCCTTACTACTGGGTCATATAGCCTGCCAATTCTGAACAACTCAGACATTGCATTAACTAACTTACATTTGTTTCTTTAGGCCACAGCTCCTTTCAAAATCCCTAAAACGCAAGCATCTTCAAACCTGCTGGCCTTGGTAACTCGTCATGGGCCTGCTGAAGGGCAATCCAAAGATGGGAATGACCCCCGGGAGTGCTCCCATTGCCTCTTAGTGCAAGGAAGTGAGAGGCTGCGGTCTGAACAGCAGAACAAGGCAGTGTTTGGCAGGTAAAATCCTGTTTCCTCTCTAGCCTTAAACATGAAAATTGTAATAGTAAAATAAATATATTTCTGTTAAAAGAAACCTGTAGGTGGTTTATGCCATACAGTTATTGATATGTACTATATACCTTTAGAATCTCTGAAAACCACAAACGCTTCCTATAACTATGTAAATACAGAGATCTTCCTGAACTTCCTGAATACTCTATTTCTGTCTTTTTAAATTATTATTATTGAAGTTTATCTCTACCCTGAATTGTTTGTTATCTGCTTTTTGTTTCCTTGTTCTCTGACTTCCTATTAACACTTTTTTTAAAAGTATACTTTTCCATTATTAGTATCAGTTTTCTTTCCAGGTCTGTCAGTACTGGGAAATTATCAGACCAGCCAGTAAAGGCACCTTTAGGTGGACACCAGGGCAGCACAGACAGCTTAAATACTGAACGGCCAATGGATGTAGGTAAGAAAAACCTAGTTTCTTTTTAGGCAGGTAATTGTTAGTATATGGATTATGCTGCATTTATTGGTGTTATAACAAATTACCCCAAGCTTGGTGGCATAAAACAAGACAAATGTATTACCTTACAGTTCTGGAGGCCACTCTATCCTCTCATCTTCCTTCAAGGCAGCATTTTTTTCAGTACCTTGGTGATCAGCAGCCAGTGAATTAAAAGGAAATCCAACCAAGATTGTTTTTATCAGTAGGATAATGTTGGCCAAAATTAGCCTTAACACACAAGTATTCCTAAGCATTTCTTTTATAGCCACTGGATTCTATAAAGATCCATAGGTCATTGAGACCTTGAACCTTTTTCATGGTTGTTCCAAGGACTGTTATGTCCATAACTACCCACATCTAGATTACTGCATGTCAAACAACAAAAACAAAATGCAGACTAACAAAATGTTAGTCTGGAGACTAACCTATACCTGCTTAATGAGATTTTTCTGGGGATGGATTTAGGAATCAACATGTATAATAAGCTGCCAGGTGACTATTGTGTTGGCTCAAATTTGATAACCACTATTGTAAACTCTTCTTATTTTCCCTATGATTTATTTTCTATTTTTATTTTTAATATTTCTTTTATTTATTTATTTATTTATTTTGAGACAGAATCTCACTCTGTTGCCCGGGTAGAGTGCCGCGATGTCATTGTAGCTCACAGCAACCTCCAACTCCTGGGCTCAGGTGATCCTCCTGCCTCAGCCTTCTGAGCAGCTGGGACTACAGGCATGCGCCACCACACCTGGCTAATTTTTCTGTTTCTAGTAGAAATGGGGTCTTGGGGTCTTGCTCTTGCTCAGGCTGGTCTCGAACTCATGAGCTCAGTGATCCTCCCACCTCAGCCTCCCAGAGTGCTAGGATTACAGGTGTAAGCCCCGATTTTTTTTTTTTTTTTTTAACTCTCCTGAGCATCAAAAGGAAGAAATCTCTGGGCCAGCAAAAATATCTGATGGACATGGTTTCTAATCCAAAGAGAATATTGTAGGATACTGAGAATACAGAGGATATAATATTTTACTGCACTCTCTTCTTACCTGCATGGTTTCTGAAGAGAAGTCCGATGTAGTTCTTACCCTTATTCCTCTATGGGTGAGGTGTGTTTATTTCTTTGACTTCTTTCAAGATTTTCTCTTTGACTCTCTGCATTTTGAATATGATATGCTTAGGTATAGGATTTTTTGGTCTTCATTCTGCTTGGTGTTCTCCAAGCTTCCTAAGTCTGTGCTTTGGCTTTGGTCATTAGTTTTGGAAAACTTTTAGCCATTACTACTTCGAATGTTTCTTCTCTTCTCTCATTCTTCTCCTTCTGGTATTCCCATTAAGTATATGTTATACTTTTTTAGTCCCATGGTTCTGAGATACTCTGTTCTTTTTTTCTTTGCTTTGTCACACACTGGGATTCCAACAACTCTGCCATATATGAATTTGTTTCTGATGCTTGACTTGCTATATCTTCTCAAACTGTGTTTTTGCCTTTTAGCATGTCTTTAATTTTTTGTTGGAAACCAGACATGATGTATTTGGCTTTTTAAAAAAACTGAGTTAAATAGGCCTTTAGTATAAGAATTTTTGCCTGTTTGGCTAGGAGTTATGTTTAGTGTTTGCTGTAGCCTAGGTGTCAGGTTAAAATTTTCTCTGGTGTCTTTGTTTTTGAATGCCCTATTGTCTTTGAGTTTCCCTAGAATACCCATTCTTAAATAGCATTTGAACATTGCCTAACTCTGTATTTTCTTCTAAGAGTTAGTTTTATAGTTTAGCTTTTATATTTATGTCGATAGTCCAGTTTGACTTGATTCTTGTGGATGATGTGGGGAAAGGATCCAACTTCAGTCTTTTGCATGGGCTGTTCAGTGGTCTCAGCACCACTGAAAGGACCATTCTTGCTAACATTGAATTGTTTTTGCCAGCCTTATCAAAAATCAGTTGACCATAAATGTGTTTATTTCTGGATTCTGAACTCTTATTTCATTGACCTATATGTCTATTTTTGCTGGTATCCTGCCGCCTTGATTACTATAGCTTTGTCATAAGTTGGATTTTTTTTATTGTTTTTGTTTGTGTGTGTTTTTTTGTTTGTTTGTTTTTTTGAGACAGAGTCTTGCTCTGTTGCCTGGGCTAGAGTGCCATGGCGTCAGCCTAGCTCACTGCAACCTCAAACTCCTGTGCTCAAGCAATCCTCCTGTCTCACCCCCTCAAGTAGCTGGGACTACAGGCGTGCATCACCACACCCAGCTAATTTCTTTCTATTTTTAGTAGAGGCAGGGTCTCACTCTTGCTCAGGCGGGTCTCGAACTCCTGACCTCAAGCAATCCTCCCACCTCAGCCTCTCAGAGTGCTAGGATTACAGGCATGAGCCACCGTGCCCAGCCACACCTCATGTTTTTGTTCCCACTTCTCAGTTTCCACTTTTTCAAATTATTCTCAACAGGTGTGACTTAGAGTTTATATATTTTAGAAGTATACAAAAGTAACTCTGAATACTAGGCTTTGGTGTGAAGAAGCCTGAGAATCATTTTTAATGAAAATACTGTATTGCATTTTCTGATTTTAAGAGTAATAAATGCTTTTTGCAAAAACAAAAACGCTAAACATACAAGACAGAGTCTACCTGTAATCCCATCCCTGGATATAAACACTAGCAAGGTAATATAACATGTTATAAATCTTCTGTTGTAGCTCCTGCAGGAGCCTGTGGTGTTGTGCTGGCACCTCCTACAGGGATAGCAGCAAGTTCTAGGGCTGTCCTCTTCACTGTAGGGTCTCCTCCACATAGTGCCATGGCCCCCACTTGTACCCACATGGTCCTTCGAACAAGAACAACCTCAGGTGAGGAATGTTTGCCATATGGCAGTCTTTGGCTACTATCTGAAGCTCAGTGTTCTGGTAATGACCCAGTGTTGTAAGTTAGACCGATCCTTCAACTTCTCTGGGCTTCAGTTTCTTTACCAGTGAAATGGAAAAACTATTTTCTTTATTTTATTGGGTTATAAGAAGTAATGAGGCAACATTTATGAGGGGGAAAAAAAACTTTGTAAAGTAAAAGTGCTATATTAAAATATTGTAAACATATATATTATGTATACTTATATAATATATTTTAAAATGCAAATACAACTGAAGGCTATTTTAGTAGATCCAATAAATTGTTTGAAAATAAGTTTTTGGTTTTATTTTTCTACTTTGGGTCCTAGTCTTTGCACTTTAATCCTATATACATTTAGATAGATTTATTTTATCATTTATACTCCATAAATAGGTTATTAATATCAAAAATTTAAAAAGCATTTAGGTTGGACTTGAAATTAGTAATTTGACATCATCATATACAGTGTACCTTGTGTCCTTTAAGTTCTCTTATTCTAAATAAGTTGTTAATAAAGGTATCAGTAAATTAATAAGCATAAGATAATAAAGGATAGGCAAAGTATAATCTTTGTCCTAAAAACATTATAACTTTTTATTTTCAAAGCTTGCTTTTCCTCACATGATAAAAATAATGCACTTAAACTTAGGTTTAAAAAAATATTAAACCATAATGCTAGATTAGTCAGTAACAGTGAGAAATGTACCTGCCAAGCAGACTGGATGCTCATGTTTGGAGATCAGTACCTTCCCTCCATGGAGCCAGATCTACTGAGAAAGTAGAGCTAAAATCTTATTTTTTAGATCATTAAAAATCTTAAATAATAAGAAAATATTTTAAGAAAGTAGCCTTTTAAATCTAACTACACTGACATTTTTAAAAAGTAAAATGCCCAGTGCTGTTGAGGTTTAGTGGGATCTATGTGCTTACTTGCGATGCATTGGAAAGTAATGTAGGGCAATTCTTAGGAAGAGCTGTAAAAATGTTATAATATTTGATATGATTATTTCCTTCTGGTTTGTAATACCAGTTTGGAGTATTTATCAAAAAGAAATCACTCAAAAGAAGGAAAAACCGTATCTCATTCCTGTTGTTATTCGTAATATGAAAAAATATCAGAAATAGTATAAATGACTCGAGATAAACATTATGTATATAACTTTAGTGAGCCACTATGTGTGCATTGAGTTTTATAATTGTGAGGCCTATGGAGCAACAAGGAGAAATTAATATGATATAAATTTGTATAAAACAATTATAAAAAACTAGCTGTGATGATGTCTCATATATGCATATGGACAAGGAATAAAAGTGAACATGGAAAAATCAAAACTATTTATGACCTCAAATCATATGCAGGAGATCAGTGACTTTTCTTTAACATTTCCTTTATCACTTCAGCAGGTTTTGTTCAGTAAGTGAGAGTAGGAGTGGGTGTGAAAGCCCCAACTCTGACATCGACGCGTGTCCTGTGCTTCCTTGCAGTGGGGTCCAGCAGCTCAGGAGGCTCTCTGTGCTCTGCGAGTGGCCGCGTGTGTGTGGGCTCCCCACCTGGCCCAGGCCTGGGCTCTTCTCCCCCAGGAGCAGAGGCAGCTCCCAGCCTGAGATACGTGCCTTATGGTGCCTCACCCCCTAACCTAGAGGGCCTCGTCAGCTTTGAAGCCCCTGAACTGCCGGAGGAGACGCTGATGGAGGTAGAGAAGAGACCATAGTAGCGTGTTAATGCGATGTTAAAGCGATATGAGAATGTTCTAGTGATGTCAAAAGAACAGAATACACAGTTATGTTCTTCTCTTTAACTTCTTTGACTTTCCTGTTTGAAAAACATTGCCACTCTGTGTTCAGAATAATGTTGACAGTGACACTCAAAAACAAGCTTTGGTTCACAGGAGGTGACAGATAGGTTGTAGGATATTTAAAATGTTTGCTTTTCTTCACAAGATAAAAACAATACACTTAAACCTAGGTTTAAAGTAATAAACCATAATGCTAGATCAGTCACTGACACTGAGAAATAGACTTGCCAAGCAAACTGGATGCTCACGTTTGTAGATTGGGGCCTTGCCTCCACAGAGCCAGTTGTACAGGGAAAATCTGTAGAACTGAGGCATGAAATCTGAAGCATGCTGAGTACAAATCCAGAACAAGAAGGACTCAGGGCCAACACTCAGTGGAATAACGTGTCTTCGGTCCCTGGATGCAACACTGACTTAGCCCGATGTTTAAATTAAAATGATCTCTCCATGTAGGATCCCTAATATTTCTGTTTTGTGTGAATAAGAATTAAATGTATCACATAAAATTTACAAAATATTGCATGCAAAATTTTAGTAATGATTTTATAGTAAATTCACAATATATTTGAAAAGGTCTAATTCAGTCTAAACTTGGAAAAAAACAATTCTGAGTTTTTTCAGTCTCCATCAAATTAGGTATAAATTATGTTCTATTACCTGTTCAGTGTATTGGAACATATAGTCTAATATGCTGTCACAGAGCAGAAAGACTTTTAAAAAGTTGATTTATTCTCATCTCTAGGAAAATGGTTTCCATCTTTAACTTTGAAAGAGGAAGAAAATTTTAGTTTTATTTGAGATTACAAAACATATTTACAACTAAAAATCTCAAAACAACATTAATATTAGAATACGCATTTTTAAATGACACCTCTCTGGGTGCTGTTATATCAAACTATACTCCCCTCTTTAACTAACTGAGAAGGTTGCAGAAATTTAGATATTTGACATTAGGAATCACTGTTAACTAGAAAAGTGTCAGAAATTAAAATAAACATCTGAAATTATAAGAATTATAAAATTCATAAACCAGTAAGAAGTGTGATTTAGTGCACAGAGAATATCATCATAATCTTGATGCCTATTTTGTAGAAAAGCATTAGCAATGGCCATGGTTTGTATACAGAAATGAGTATGTTCTTATTCTTAATCTAGAAATTTTGCCTTTGCTGCAGCGAGAGCACACAGATACCTTACGTCATCTGAATGTGATGCTGATGTTCACTGACTGCGTGCTGGACCTGACAGCTGTGAGGGGAGGAAACCCTGAGCTGTGCACATCCGCTGTGTCCTTGTACCAGATTCAGGAGAGTGTGGTCGTGGACCAGATCAGTCAGCTGAGCAAAGACTGGGGGTAGGTTCCCCCTCTGTATTCATTTCTGGATTCCTTGTGCTTTCTCTAAATTCGTGTCTGATGTAGGAATTGTCATCCACTGAAGATCATATCTCATTATTAAAAGCTTCAAGGAAGCCTCTAAGTTACATCATTGTACTGTATTTCACTTTATGAGCCAAGACTTGGATCTTAGGCAGTCTTAGTGTTGCCTCTTCCCTGTAAATTGCACTGTTGAGGATATTTGATGATAAAGAGATTATTGATTTTTATCTGAGTGTACCTGTTGTTTTCAAAGTACACACATCCTTTTCCATCCCTTCAGGAGAAGGGATGCTCTGTGCATTATCTGTGCATTAAGAAACTAAGGAGGATGCTATCTCTTTAGAAAGGCTATTTAAAAAAAAATTTTTTTTTATATTTTAGAGGCAGGGTCTCACTTTTGCTCAGGCTGGTCTTAATCAGTCCTCCTGCCTGGGCCTCCCAGAGTGCTAGCATTATAGGCGTAAGCCACCACACCCGGCCTAGAAGGCTATGGTAATGGTGATCTGATGTGTGGAGCTCCAGGTCTTACTGGTTCACAAGATAACACTCTGCTACTGTCTTCTGGGTGCAGGCGGGTGGAGCAGCTGGTATTATACATGAAAGCAGCACAGCTACTTGCGGCTTCTCTGCATCTTGCCAAGGCTCAGATCAAGTCTGGTAAACTGAGCCCATCCACAGCTGTGAAACAAGGTATGAGAGGAGATGATAGTGCATGATTCCAGAGTCCTTGTGTTGCTTCCCTGTCATACCAAGAGAAGAAGTTTTTGATGAGGAATCCCTGTGTTATTCAATATGCATTTCTTTTTTTAAGAGACAGGATCTCACTGTTACCCAGACTGGAGGGCAGTAACATGATCATAGCTCACTGGAGCCTCAAATTCCTGGGCTTAGTGATCCTTCTGCCTCAGCCTCCCGAGTAGCTGGGACTATAGGTGTACACCAGCACACTTGGGTAATTCCTTTTTTTTTTTGAAACAGAGTCTCACTCTGTTGCCTAGGCTAGAGTGCCGTGGCATCAGGCTAGCTCACAGCAACCTCAAACTCCTGGGTTCAAGCAATCCTCCTGCCTCAGCCTCCCGAGTAGCTGGGACTACAGGCATGCGCCACCATACCCGGCGAATTTTTTCTGTATATATTTTTAGTTGGCCAATTAATTTCTATTTTTAGTAGAGACGAGGTCTCACTCTTGCTCAGGCTGGTTTCGAACTCCTGACCTTGAGCGATCCACATGCCTTAGACTCCCAGAGTGCTAGCTAATTCTTTTTTTATATGTAGAAACAGTGTCTCACTGTGTTCCCAGGCTGGTCTCAAACTCCTGGCCTCAAGGGATCATCCCACCTCAGCTCCCAAGTAGCTGGGATTATAGATGTGAGCTGCCATGGCTGGCCTAAATATTCTTAATAGGGGGAAAATGCTGAGTTATTAGTTTTTCATCTAACTGATTTAGAGAGAAGTCAGAAGTGCTTTATTCTCAATCTTTCTATACTAAAAGAGAGAACATATGAAAGAATCCAATTTCCAGGTATTTTTTTTCAATGATCATTTATTGTCACCTTCCTTATACCAGCAGGACAGGTTTATACATGTCACTATGCCTTTATTTCTGGGGGAAAACTAAAATTAGTTCCCGTCTCAACTTTTTTTCAGTTGTCAAAAATCTGAATGAACGCTATAAATTCTGCATCACCATGTGCAAGAAACTTACAGAAAAGCTGAATCGCTTCTTCTCTGACAAACAGAGATTTATTGATGAAATCAACAGTGTAACTGCAGAGAAGCTCATCTATAATTGTGCTGTAGAAATGGTAACCCTTTTGAAGGTTTAATATTGTATAGCACTACTTATCTTTAAGAGTATCTTTTGGGTTGAATGGCTGCTTGACAATTTCTCCTGTTTAAGAAATTCTGATTTGATAAAACTATAGAAAAAATACTGCTTTGTTAACCAATCCACAAAAACTCTGGTTCTACTTACCTTATTAAAGCATAAATATAAAGTAAAATCTACTTTTCCAATTGATTATAATATTGGAAATATTTTGTTTTCTGTCTCTACTAGGAGAAAATGTTTCTGAAGTATAGGTAAAATAGGGGCTGATAAAGAAGTGGTTAGTGCGGAGACTTATTAGCCAGTCTTATTGTTACCATAGTGACATAGATCCTCCCCTATTTGCTTTGAACTGTACAGTTGTACTATGCCCTTGGTCTTACTTTGAAATCCATTAGAATAATTATGAAAATAACTTTGGAATATAAACTATTGACGAGAATAATATACATTATGTTACTCTAAACTGTTTATGCTGAATTAAGACTTCATATGATACATTTTTTAGAATTTTGTACTGGGGAAAATGTCCTCTTCTAAGAAATTATAATAGTGCTTTCTTACTTATAATAAGAGCCTTGTAACTTCAATAAGTTCCTCCTTGTGCACTGGCTGCTTAGTAAGCTTAGAGGTATTAGCCCTTTGTTTGTTTATTAGGTTGGTGCAAAAGTAATTGTAGTTTCAGACCGTGAATTTTAAATCATTATAACTATAGCCAGGTGCGGTGGCTTACGCCTGTTATCCCAGCACTTTGGGAGGCTGAGGTGGGAAGATCACCTGAGGTCAGGAGTTCAAGAACCAGCCTGAACAAGAGTGAGACCCCTTCTCTATTAAAAATAGAAAAAACTAGCTGGACATGGTGCTGCACGCCTATAGTCCTAGCTACTCAGGAGGCTAAGGAAGCAGGATAGCTTGAGCCCAGGAGTTTGAAATTGCTACGAGCTAGGCTGATGCCACGGCACTCTAGCCCAGGTGACAGAGCGAGACTCTGTCTCAAAAAAAGAGGAACCTTTACAATCAACACATTTTTGCCAACAAGAAATAAGTTTGTTTATTCCTGTAGCATAAAAATCCTACCTTGGGGATTTAATGAACTCTTGGAAAGCATTTTCTGCATCCTGCTGGTTGTGGAAGCGTATTCCCTGCAAAAGTTGTTGAGGTGCTTAAAGAAATGATAGTGGGTTGGCGAGAGGTCAGGTGAATATGACGGATGAGGCAAAATTTCATAGTCCAATTTGTTCAACTTTTGAAGTGTTGGTTGTGCCATGTGAGGTCAGGTGTTGTCATGGAGAAGAATTGGGTCCTTTCTGTTGACCGATGCCAGCTGCAGGCATTGTAGTTGTCAGTGCATCTCACTGATTTGCTGAGCAGACTTCTCAGATGTAATGAGACTCAGAAAGCTGCAGTGGATCAGAATGGCAGCAGACTACCAAACAGTGACCATGACTGTTTTTGGTACAAGTTTGGCTTTGGGAAGTGCTTTGGAGCTTCTTCTCAGTCCAACCACTGAGCTGATCCATTGCCAGCCATTGTATAAAATCCACTTTTTGTTGCCCATCACAATCCGATTGAGAAGTGGTTCATTGTTGTTGCATACAGGAAGAGATGATAACACTTCAAAATGATTTTTTTTTTTAGTTTTGATCAGCTCATGAGGCATCCACTTATTGAGCTTTCTCACCTTTCCAATTTGCTTCAAATGCCAAACGACTATAGAATAGTTGACCTTGAGTTCTTTGACAACTTAGAGGATCAGCTTCAGTGATTGCTCTCAATTGGTGGTTGTCAACTTCTGATGGCCGACCACTGCACTCATCTTCAAGGCTCTTGTCTCCTTTGCAAAACTTCTTGAACCCCCACTGCACTGCACTGCATGTTCATTCGCAGTTCCTGGGCCAGATGTGTTGTTAATGTTGTGAGTTGTCTCTGCTGCTTTATGACCCAAATAAGAAAATTACTCAGATGTGTTTTTTGTCTAACATCATTTCCATAATCTAAAATAAATATAAAATAAACAACAAGTAATAAGTCATTAGCAAAAAAACATAAAGTGAGTAATGCATATTAAAATGATGTATAGGACCAGGTGTGGTGGCTCACACCTGTAATCCTAGCTCTCTGGGAGGCTGAGGTGGGCGGATCGCTCAAGGCCAGGAGTTCGAAACCAGCCTGAGGTGTGTCCGCACGTACCACGGGAGCATGTGCCGGCCTCTGACTGGAGGCCGTGGTGGTGGGAGCTGGAGCTGCCTGCAGAGCCCTTGAGAGGGAGAAGAGGCAGCGGCTACCCTGAGAAACCTCGACCTTGAAGATGGTGAGTAGCCAGCCAAAGTACAATCTCATAGGGGAGGGAGGCCGACGTAGTTACGGTGTTATGTAATGAAGCAGTCCTCAGAAAGACCTCTGCACGGGTGGCAGTGAAGAAAATTCGATGCACGCACCTGAAAATGTTGAACTAGCCCTTCGTGAGTTCTGGGCACTAAGCAGTGTCAAGAGCCAACATCCAAATGTGATTCACTTGGAGGAATGCATTGTACAAAAAGATGGGATGGTGCAAAAGATGTCCCAAGAATTAGAAGGCTCTAAAGAATTAGAAGGCTCTAATTCTTCCCTTTATTTACAGCTTGTAGAGACTTCATTAAAAGGAGAAATTTCCTTTGATCCCAGAAGCAACTATTTGTGGTTTGTGATGCATTTTTGTGACGGAGGAGATATGAGTATCTGTTGTCCAGAAAACCAATCATAAAACTAACACCAGCTTTATGCTTCAGCTGAGTAGTGTCCTGGCCTTCTTGAATAAAAACCAGGTCATCCACCGAGATCTTAAGCCTGATAACATCCTGACTTCTCAAAGCAGGTTGGGTACCAGTGACTTGGAACCCACACTGAAAGTGGCTGATTTTGGTCTAAGTAAAGTCTGTTCAGCCTCTGGGCAGAACCCAGAAGAACCTGTCAGTGTAAACAAGTGTTTTCTTTCCACGGCATGTGGAACAGATTTCTACAGAGCTCCTGAAGTGTGGGAAGGACATTACACAGCAAAACCTGATATCTTTGCTCTTGGGATTATCATCTGGGCAATGCTGGAAAGGATCACATTCATAGACACAGAGACAAAGAAGGAACTCCTAGAGAGTTATGTAAAACAAGGAACTGAGATTGTGCCTGTTGGGGAAGCACTTCTGGAAAATCCCAAAATGGAACTTCTCATTCCTGTGAAGAAAAAGTCTATGAGTGGGCGAATGAAACAACTGACTAAGGAAGTGCTGGCTGCAAACCCTTAGGATCGTCCAGATGCTTTTGAACTAGAACTCAGATTAGTACAAATTGCATTTAAAGATAGCAGCTGGGAGCTGGGCACGGTGGCTCACACCTGTAATCCTAGCACTCTGGGAGGCTGAGGTGGGCGGATTGCTCGAGGTCAGGAGTTCGAAACCAGCCTGAGCGAGACCCCGTCTCTGCTAAAAGTAGAAAGAAATTAATTGACCAACTAAAAATATATATACAAAAAAAAAAAAAATTAGCCGGGCATGGTGGCACATGTCTGTAGTCCCAGCTACTCGGGAGGCTGAGGCAGGAGGATCGCTTGAGCCCAGGAGTTTGAGGTTGCTGTGAGCTAGGCTGACACCACGGCACTCACTCTAGCCTGGGCAACAGAGGGAGACTCTGCCTCAAAAATAAAATAAAATAAAGATAGCAGTTGGGAAAGGTGACACATTATTTGGAAATATCTTGGATGATACGCTGCTTCTGTTTTCACAGTGATGCAACATTATATGGCTGAAAAAGAATATAAAAAGCTAAACTCCACCTTCTAAGGGTTTAGATTTTGTAGGGTGTTTTTTCCCCTCACTTTTCTTAAATCCAAGCTGGCCATTTTATTAGTATGTTTTAAATGTATAATACCAATGTGGGTATAAATTTTTTTTTTTTAAAAAGTTTGGCAGGAAAATTCTCTAAGAGCCAAGAAAAGAAGAGAGTTTAGTTTTTTAGAAATATATCTCTAAGTATTTTAGACATTCCTCATCAGTATTAGGAATTTCCATGGAAGAAGAGGTTTGCATGCTGGTAATGCAACCTTTGAAACTTTGTAAAGGAAACATATATGTATATATTTATGTATATGTAAGTATGTGAATGTGTGCATTTTGCATTCCATATGAAGAAAATGCCACTTCTGTTTAAATTATTTGATGTAGGTTTGGGTTTTTGAGCTTTGCTGGTGAAAGCAATGATGAAAAATAAAGGAACCTTCCTTCTCTCATCTTCCTACCCTGTCCCTCCCTCTAATGAAATCATATTAATTTTTTTTCTATTTTTGTAATATTATATAACTTTTTTGAAAGGCATCATTTTGGAGGGTCTAAAATTACCTGATAAAACATAAATGAAATTAAAAAAAATAATAAACTAGCCTGAGCAAGAGCGAGACCCAGTCTCTACTAAAAAAATAGAAAGAAATTAATTAGCCAACTAAAAATATATAGGAAAAAAAATTAGCTGGGTATGGTGGCGCATGCCTGTAGTCCCAGCTACTCAGGATGCTGAGGCAGGAGGATTGCTTGAGCCCAGGAGTTTGAGGTTGCTGTGAGCTAGCCTGATGCCATGGCACTCTAGCCTGGGAAGCAGAGCAAGACTCTGTCTATAAATAAATAGAGTATAGCATAACCACATTTATTTTTTTTTATTTTTAGTTAAACAGGAAGACCTAAATAACCACATTTATTTAAGAATGTATTCCAATATCAAATGACAAGTTTCATTTGATATTGGATGCTAAATGCTAAAACTGCAATTTTTTGCACCAACCTAATATTTCTCCTTCCTTTTCATGGCTCTGATACTCTTTATCCATTTTATTTACTTTATTTTAAGCTGCTTTAAGTTATTTTTTGAAACAGCATATTAACAAGTAAATTAGAATACTAGATTACTGAGAGTACTGGCATTTAATGATTAAAGTGAAAATCAGAATGTTTTGAGAAAACGCCTGTGAATAATACTACATCCCCTCTTTCTGGAAAGCCTTTTCCATTTTTTCCTGTCACCTAGCTCATTCCTCCTTTTTTATGATTTAGCAGAAACACCACTTCCTAGAGGCCTTCCCTAGTTTTCTCCTCCCTCCATAATCTGGGTTGGATACACCTCCTCTATGTTCTGTACCACACAGCACTCCCTCCTCTCATACCATGTGCCCCTTGGAATTAGAATTACATGTTTTGCAAGCCGATGTCTCCCTCCAGACTACACAGTCTCCTTCATTGCATGCACAGTGCCTGGCACTTAGTAGGTGCTTAATAAGTATCTATGAATGAATGACTATACCCCCCAAATTCTTTGACTAGAAAAAGAAGCCAATGAGTGACTTTTAACATCATTTAATCATATTATTGTAACAAAATCTACTTTATGAAATGCCAGGTTTCCCTCTTGTGACAGTGTATGTTTAAAATAAACTTTTTGGTGAAGTTGTAGAAGAGCTAGTTTAGAAGGGTTCTGGTATAAGTCTTGTGAGTCAGGACTCTGGGTACCAGAAGGTTGTGTTTGCATGTAGAATAACTTGTCAAGAACGTGCCCTGTGTTTTGTTCATCCTGATGGATGTTTAAGTTTTAATATAGTTTGGTAGATTATATCATTTCATCAAAATATGTTAATTTTAGATATAGCCCCTTTAAAAATGCATCGTCCATACGGATTTGTATCTTCTTGGGAAAATTGAGAATCTTCTTGTTTTTGTTGACGGGTTGCAGGTTCAGTCTGCAGCCCTGGATGAGATGTTTCAACAGACTGAAGACATTGTTTATCGCTATCATAAGGCAGCTCTTCTTTTGGAAGGCCTAACTAAGATTCTGCAGGACCCTGCAGATATTGAAAATGTACATAAATGTAAGTTGACTTATAAAGTAGTATATTTATTGATTTTAATTTAGTTGTCACCTAAAGTAAAAGAGCTTGGACTTTGGAGTCATGCTGGCTAAGTTTGAATCTTGGCTTTCCAGCCTTGAGCAAATCACTTAACGTTTTCCTGGTCTCAGTTTCTTCTTTTGTAAGACAGCAATGACTGCCTTGTAGAGTTGCTGTGAGGGTTAGGGATGATGCATGTAAAACACTGATGTTTGTCACTAGTCTTTTACTTTGTCGGTAAGGGGGGGTGGTTCACACATGTAGGAAAACTTTGTTTTTATTACTGAATGCAACTATTTTAACTTCATGGCCTTAGTAACTGAAGAATCCTATGAAGATCCTATGTACTGCAGATTTGGCGTAGATAGCAGAGTGGAGACTTGTAGGAGACCAGGATGTTAGGATTACTTATCAAATAATAGCGCAGCTGTCTGGTTTTTAGGAGGAGGTAGTGAATCTCTTGGAGTATATGTGGGTATACCACATTTTGAATGGCCACAAGGGCATGGAAATCCTAAAATTATTTACAGCTGTCAGCAAGCTAGCTGTTAAAACCTAAATATTCCTTATATGATGCATTTACCTAAATTTTACCACTGTGTAGCACTAAGCTAGAAATCATATCTAAACTATTACCAGGCAGAAAGAGGAAAACATTTTCAGAACTATTAACTTTGGAGCAAAGATAGAATAGAGGTGACAGTGCAGAGAGTGAAGTGATGTTTTTCATTAGTTCTTAATTTTTGTTATTTCTAGATAAATCTAGTATTGAAAGAAGATTGTCAGCACTCTGCTATAGCACTGCAACTGTGTGAGCAGCAGCAGGCTGTACCTCGGACCGGTGGTGGGAGCTTGAGGTGATGCATTTGGGATTACAGCTTGGGTTCTGTCACCCACCCCAGGAAGCTATAGTTTCTTAACCGGTGACTACCAAAGAACAAGCAGTGATTTCAAAACGGAAAAACAATCCAAAAACTACATATTTGTCGGAAATCTGCCTTATTGGAGAAGTCATCCCCTCCCTTTTTCTTTGTAGAAGCAGAAGCAAGCGTGTTCTACTTGGCTGCCAGTTTGAACTTGGTAAATAAACATACCTTAGAACTAGAATTATCAGTACAGTTATTCTTAAGGATAATTAAAAATGCAACAAAGTGAGTGGCTATTCACTCAGTTCACCAGAGCAGTGTGTGAAATTCCATGTGTTTGCTGAGGTTTAAAAGTAGAAAATCCATATCTCATCCAGGCAGTTTGTCTAAATATGAGCATGGCATCCTTAAACAGCTCAGGAAGGAATAGCTTAAGAAGAAGCAAAAAATGGCTCTTGGAAGAAATTTTGAAATCTTCAATTTGATCTAACATGGACACATGTTAATCTTCCAAAAATCTTTCATATTGCACTAATTTATTAAAATAACTATATTGGATTTTGTGATTTAAAACTAACTGAGGCACAATGGACTTGTTTGAAATATTTTACTTGATTTACACACACCCTTTTCAGAATTCACATGTAATCTTGAGCGAACTTTTAAAAGGTCAAAAACTTGTATTCATGTTCACCTTTGCATTTTTTTTTTTTTTTTTTTTACCTATTCACCTACACCTACAGATTATCTCAGTAATATTTTGAGTTGCTGGTTGTTTGTTTTTGGTTGCATTTTTTATTGTGCATGCAGAATGTGCATTGATAACCTGTGACCCTTATTTGGGCAGTATTAGAAAAAGTATCATGAATCAAGAGATACTCTTGGAATTTCCATAGGGCCAAAACAAAGTTGGTGATCTAAAGGCTTGTTAGTAATGTGGAGTTTCTACAGAAAGTTAGTGAAAAATAAGGTTTGTTTTCTGTTAGAAAAATGGGCAGCTCTCTCCAGCCTACTGTGTATTTTCCATGTTAATCCTGACAGTTCACCAGATAGCTAGTCATGGAGAATGCAGGCAGTTAACTTAGTGTCCCTTCAGCAACGGTTCCTGCCTTGTATATTATTTGGTTTCTTTTACTTACCTGCTTGAATACTTGAATAAACCCTTCACCAGTTTTAATCCTTTTGTTTTAATCCTTTCACATAAAATAATCTGAATTCTTTGACAAATTATACAGAAGCTCTTTGGCATTAATCTAATTTTAGTGTACTGGTAAACAAACAAACATGGTTTTCCTTTGACAAAGTAATGTAATTTTTACCTTATTTATCTGTATGAAATTCCAGCAGTTAATTTGAACATTTATTTATATGATGTTTGTATTTTTAGGTCTTTAATACAGTGTTTCTACCTCTCATTTGTAACTGCATGCGTTATTCTTGAAACTAGGTAAAACTCACGGAATTGTTATGTAATAGCCTTTTTATTATTCCTGTACAAATGTATATTAAGGTAAAATAAAACTGACAAAGTGTTTCTAGGGCACAGTTGGATCAATGTTAAGTGGCTTGTCAACGAGATACTTCCTTAGTGAGTCTAGAGACTTGGCCATTCATGTCTTCTGTCTGGCCCCAGGAGTTAGATGCTCAGTGACTGTCACCCAGGCTTCCGTGGCCCGGGACTGTTCCGTGGTGATTCGTGTACTGCTCCTTGTTATTAGTGATGCTGTATTTTGTATAATATTTTTATTTTATAGTGCAATTTCATTCATGTTCTCTCAGTTATCACCTATGTTATCTCAATTGTAGGTTTATTCTGTTTCCTCTCCTGCTCCTATTTTTTTTTTTTTAAACATAGAATGACACAGGTTCAGAGAGAGTAAGTGACTGGTCTGAAGTCAGGACCTAGGCAAGTGGTCAGGCCGTGCTTTGTGATTTCCAAGTTCATTCTTCTTGCTCTTGTGTAATAAAGGCCTTGGAGTAGATGGTGTGTGTGAAACAATGAGGTCTCAACAGTAGAGAAGAACAAACTGTAAATTTGTGAGTAATGGCTCTGATTATACTTCCATTATCAAGGCTAACTGTTTTAAGAGATTTTGCCTTGATTATAGCAATAATAAACAGATGCTTTATGTTTCCATGAGTATTTTTTAATTTCATATCATGTATTTCATAAAGTAGAAATGAACTAGTTCACACATTCATGAGTAGACACCTATATTCAAGCCATAATCTGGAAATTACTGACTATACAAATATAAATAGAGGAATATTCAGTGAATTTGCTAATTCACTGGCTATTTCTGCTGTAAGGATTTGCTTTAACCGTACCATGTACTGTACTTGCAGGTATGTGCTCTACACAGTTACTGCCCGTGGTCCCTGCTCCCTTCCCTCCATACCGAGAGGAAGAGCCTGAACAGCAGTGGTCCTGCCCTTACTAGAGGCAGGTGTGGGAGCTGGGAGGAGGTTATTGTTAGGGCTGGGCTGCCTTATTCTCCGTGGGAAATAAGGAAGTGGAATTGGACACAGTGGACATGAGGGCATGGACTCAGATATCTGAAAAATCCTATGGTGATATTAGTGTTTTGAGCACAGGCTTTGGAAGAAGTCTTTCACACTTTTAATGTATAATCCTTCCTTGTAGTTTCTGTTAGCGGTCTTGAATTCTTGCTGGAATAAAGCAAGGTTGATCAATATTTTTCTAGGAGGATTACTTGGCAGGTAGTAGCTACCATTCAGAGAAATTGATGCTGTTATGTGCATCTTTGAAGTATCTGCCCACCTCTAGACAGCCTTAGACCGTTTACTTCTGGGTCCTGGACCCTTGAATCTGCAGCCAAGAAAGCTCTTGGGTCCCTCCCAGGTTTCTTTCTTGTTTGTCAGAATCCTGTGAGAATACTTTCTTTGGGGGAGGAGTCAAGATGATATTTTTCTTCACCTCAATCAGAAAACCGCATTAGAAACAATCCACCTAGAGCAGCACTGCATACAGGGAAACTATGACTAACAGCCCTGAAAAATCACAGCATTTGTGCAAGA
Organism: Microcebus murinus; assembly: GCF_040939455.1. Lineage (NCBI taxonomy): Eukaryota > Metazoa > Chordata > Mammalia > Primates > Cheirogaleidae > Microcebus > Microcebus murinus. The sequence continues at coordinate 4,336,202 of NC_134121.1, forward strand.
GGTGAAGCGAAACTGGTAACAAATCAGTGGGAATTCAGTGATGAGTGATACAAAAGAAAGCCGTGGAGGCTGAGATCCTGCTGTCACCGTGACCTCGTGCAGAGCAGCCCAGCAGAGGCTCTGTGGAGGCATGGCCACCCACAGAGCAGGAGCCTGGCCTGCAGAGTCCCTGGGCACACATGGTCTGTGCAATGGAATTAATCTGTAAGTTTCTCCCTTTTCATAGAGGCCCTCTTAGGCCAGCTTTTAATGTGCCACAAAGATCATTTTTGTTGTTTACTGTGTTCTCTTTTAACAGCTCTTTAAGGCGCCTCCAGGTGTGGATCTGGAGCAGCAGAGGCGACTAAGCACTGGGCACCAAGGAGGGCCAAAGCTCAGCTGCCCTTGGCTGAGGTCTCCACATGTGTAAGGTATAGGCTGGACCCTCCTGGGCTTCATGCAGCGTGTCTTCCTCTGAGACAGTCCCTCTATTAGACAGTTTGCTTCTATCATTAGTAAAGGCCAGCTTGAACTTGTTTATTGAAAACTGTGTTCTATATCTCCTTTGGGGTTTCTGCAACTGAATTTGGCAGTGTAGCTTAGTGACCTACTGGAGTTTGTGCTCAAACTCCAGCTCCACCATGTACAGTTGTGTGTTGTTGGGCAGGTTACTTACACTCTTTCTGACTGTCATATCTTACACAGTTGGGGTGAGAATTAAATAAATTAATGAATATGAAATTCTTTGAACATGCTAGCAATGATAGTTGTTGTAGTGGTTATCATTCTATAACTCCTTTCTGTTCTTTTGTTTCGGGAGGGGGTGAGAATAATTTGTTTTGTGTTTGTGTGGGGCAAGGCCTGGATCTAGGGCTCACTGGAACATGTGTGCTGTGGCTGGACAGCTGCTGAAAGGACACAATTCCTGCATAAATTTCACTTTCCCCAGGTTACCCGCCAGGTACCCTGGCTTCACATATCCTTTAAATTGCCCTTTTAGGTCAATTTGGCTGTTCTTTTTTTTTCTTTTTCTTTTTAATTTTTTTTTTGAGACATAATCTTGCTCTGTCACCTGAGCTAGAGTGCAGTGGCATCAGTCTAGCTCACACCATCCTCAAACCCCTGGATTCAAGCAGTCCTCCTGCCTCAGCCTCCCGAATAGCTGGGACTATAGCCATGCACCACCATGCCCGGCTAATTTTTTTTGTAGAGACAGGGTCTCGCCTCTTGCTGAGGCTGGTCTTAAACTCCTGACCTCAAGTGATCCTCTCACCTTGGCCTCCCAGTGTGCTGGGATTACAGGTGTGAGCCACTGCACACCTAGCCAGATGTAGGTATTCTAATGAAATTTTTATATCAATCTAATAATTACTTCATTTGATCCTCATGCCGACTATTACTTGCCTTGCCTCATTTTACAGAGGAGAAAAACAGACTTGGAGAGTAATTTCCCCAAGAGAAAATTCACACAGCTGGTAGCAGTGGGCACAGGCCACTACAGGGTCTGGACTCGCAGGTGGCCTGCAGAGAGTGCTGAGCACATGAACTCCACCCAGCCCAGAGTTCCCTTGGAAACCCCAGAAGCTCACTCCCTGTCTTTCTAACACTTCTTTCTGATATGTTCAGGTTGAGGGGAAAGAAGAAGAGCCTTTTGCCATTTGATACCCGTGTCTCCTGCTGGACCATCTTCTACCTGGCAGAAGGCAGCACGATTCAGGAAGCAGGTGCAGTAAAGCAGCTCAGCACAGCACCCTTGGGCCCGGAGCTGCAGCTCAAGAATAGGAGGTTTCAGAAACTACCCTGAACCCTCCCGGTGAAAAGGGCTTCAGTGACATGTTAATAAACTCGAGCATTTGATTGGTCCACTTTGAAGTTTTCCTGTTTGCTGGCTTATTCATTTTTGTATATGACAGTGAGACTGACTGCAGGGAATTGTTTCAGTGGGAGGGGGAAGGGGGTGTGCCCAGAGGACCCCCAACAGCCCCTGCCACATTCTGGGGCCAGGTCCTTCACTGACGGCAGCAGACCTAACCCCTTTCTCCAGGAACACCCTCCAGCTGCCCTGCCGAGTCTGTGCCCTGTGTGTCCTCGACTGCACCTCCCAGCACAGGGCCTGGCGCTTTCTGCGCAGGCACAGGAGGAGGAGGACGTGTAGAACTGCTGGTTTTGCCTCCCCATCTCAGTCCACCAAGTCCACCCAGTTGCTACCTTCTACAGTCCTGTTCTGTTCCCAGCCCAGCCCGCTGAGCTGAGGACTCTTGTGCCCACAGTGCACGTCCGCAGGAGCATTCGTTCACGTTGGGGCCACTGCCCGTTATTGCAGGGAGTGGTTGGGGAAGAAGAAGTGGCCTGAGCCTGTCTAGAGCTCCACCAAGTCATCGTAGCCCTGGCACATTGATGCCTTTCAGAAAGCAGTGACAGGAAACCTGCAGCCAGGGGTTCTGATGGGGCCCTTACCAGAGGCTACTGCTCTGTTCCACCTGGAGGATGGCTAGCCCAGGCATTCCTGCAGGGAGCAGAAGAGCACAGGCAGCTGACGTGATAGGGAATTCTTTAAATTGAGATTGGAAAGGAGATTGACTATTCCTAGTGGAAACCTAGGATATTTTGAGCTTATGGTTTTGTTTTTTTTAAGTCCCTTTTATAGTCTAAGAAAGAAAACAGCAGGCCCATACACCTGTCTCCTGAGAACTTTCTAAACAAGTATGATGAAAAAACACAAAAGATTTGAACACATTCATTGTAAGTGTTCATGAGATAATAAAGAAGGCTGGGCACGGTGGTTCATACCTGTAATCCCAGCTCTTTAGGAGACCAAGGCAGGAGGATCACTTGAGGCCAGGAGTTCAAGACCAGCTTGAGTGACAGAGTGAGACCTTAATTAATTAATTAATTAAAAGATATATTTGTGGCTGTTCAGTAGAATAACAAGTATTTCCCCCCTATCTGTAGTGTCTGATGGGTCTGGAAAATGAGAATTGTTATAGGGGGTGGGAGAAAGATATTTAATTTTATATTCCATAATGCTGATAATATTAGGAGATAAACATTAGGAGAAAAGGAAATTCCCTGTGCTCCTGACGTGCATGTGCCCCGTGCCAACAAGCAGCATCGCAGGAAGCAGCAGGAGGGCCTGGTGTGCTGTGATGGCCCTGCCACGTGCCCTGGGCAAGACGCCTTGCTCCTTGGGCTCCCTGTCCTGGCTGTTGAGGGTAGATAGTGACAGATTGTGCCTCTCAGGTTCCTGTGAGGGTTGAATGAAATGCTACCTGGAAAGTACACGCAACCAGCAGTCCCACCTGTGGGACTGTCCACACCAGCTGGGTGGCCAGTGGGAGGAAGAGCAGAGCAAGGATCAAGTGACTCGAGGCTTGGGGACCAGTTTCTCCTTAAGTGCTCTTTGTCACATCTGGCTTTTTAAGATATAAACCCTCCTTTGCACTAAAAATGTGCTAAAATAACTTAGACAAATTGATCCTGAATACATATTTATTAACAAAGGAGCCTATAGCATGACAGTGTCAGTTCAAAACATGAAAACTGGGATATATTTGGGAAACAATGCTTACTTTATAAGAAGCTTGTTAAAAAACTCACTGGGGCCAGCCACAATGGCTCATACCTGTTAATCTCAGTAATTTGGGAGGCTGAGGTGGGAGGATTGCTTGAGGCCAGGAGTTTGACACCAGCCTGAACAACAGCGAGACCCTGTCTCTACAAAAAATAGAAAAATTAGCCAAGGGTAGTGACACACACCTGTAGTCCCAGCTATTTGGGAGGTTGGGGCAGGAGGATTGCTTGAGCTCAAGAGTTTGAGGTTGCAGTGAGCTATGATGATGCCAGCTCTACCTTGGGTGACAGAGCAAGAACCTGTCTCAAAAAATAAAAATTAAAAAATTGAAATGGTAAAAACTATTCTTGTTTGTAGGTGGTACAACAAGATGCAGTGGACCCGGGTGGTAGTTTGCTGGCCCCTGGCATATAGAATAGACAGATAATCAGAAGAGACAAGACACCGAAAATGCAAAGGATAGAGACGTATCCGTGGCTATGCTGGAATAACATTTTCCTTCCCCATCCATGATGTTCAGTTAATCCAGTGAACATGGAAACATAAAATAGTGTCAGATTCAGAGCACCGGCTGACAAATTCTACTTTTAAACAGAATTTAACGAACTGTTAGTAAATTATAGAATACAAACTTTGTCCAATTCTGAGTTTTGGAACATTTGGGAGAATAATTGTTTTTCTGCTTTTTTGAGAAATGAGGTGCTCTACTTTTAATCTTGCTGTGTGGCTGGTTTTCCGTCCATTAGTGAGGATAAAAGTAGTACCTTCTAACACAGTCTTTTGGGGGAGAGTGCTCTTTGCACAATGCCTAGCACTTAGCAAGGGGCGCTGCTTTTCTTACTAAAAATAAGCAAGGCTGGGCTTTGCCTGCTGGGCAGGGTTTGATGCCCCTGTTCCCAGAAACAGCTGCCTGGAGTTGTTCTATGAGCTAAAGTTAGCATCCATCCCTTGACACCACGCCAGGAAGCCTGTCCTAGGGTCCCTGCCCCATCTCTCTCCGCAGGGCTCTAAGTTCAGGTCCTTGCTGTGGGCTGATCCTCCGTAAACATTTCAGCTCTGTCTTCCTGATGTTTTCAGAGTATGAAATGTACATTTTAATCCTCGTGTCTGTAAGTTGAAACAAGCAATTTCCTTCGAGGTCATGTGCCTCTGGACCCCACCCCTGGGACTCAGTCCCCGTGCCTTCTCTGTCCCTGGAGAAGGAGCTTAAGCCAGAGCCCGCCGGTCTGTGTCCCCAGCCCCGCCAGCCCCGCGGCGCCCGCGGGCTCGGAGCTGCGCCCGGCCCCGCCGCCGGCCGGCAGAGGGCGCCGCCGCCCGCGGGGACACCGCGCCGCGCGAACGGTGCGCGCGCAGGGGACGGTGAGGCGCCTCCCTCCCAAGGCGTCGCCGTCGTGGACCGTGAGTCCAGGAGGTGCACACGGGCACAACGTGAGCGCTGCGCCCCGTGACCGCCGGCCAGGACGCCGGCCCGCCCAGGAGCCCTCCTGCGCGAGGGTCCCGAGCGGGCCTGTGGCCCAGCCGCGCCGGAGAAGGGCGCGAGGACGCCCGCGCCACGCCAGCCGCGGGAGGTGACCCGGGGCCGCCGCGCCCGCATCAAGAGGCTGGTCTCCCCTGTCACCCCAGAAAGGAAGGCCGTTCCTGGGCGTCAGGCCTGGGGGGCCAGCACTCTGGGAGGCCAGGGCGGGAGGTTCCCTTGCGGTCAGGAATTCGAGACCAGCATGAGCAAGAGTGAGACCCCGTCTCTGCTAAAGATAGAAAGAAATTAGCTGGACAACTAAAAGTGTATAGAAAATCAGCGTGGCATAGCAGCTCACGCCTGTGGTCCCAGCTACTCGGGAGGCTGAGGCAGGAGGATCGCTCGAGCCCAGGAGTTTGAGGTTGCTGTGAGCCAGGCTGACGCCAGGGCACTCTAGCCCCGGGTGACAGAGTGAGACTCTGTCTGAAAAGAAAAGAGTTGTTACTAAATCGTGTCAGCACAGTGGGCCATGCATCTGCAAGAACACAAATGTGGGCCTCCCTCTTACTTCACATGTGGAATCAATTCTTGATGGATTCTAAGTAAGCAATAAAACAATAAAAATCTTACAAGAAAGTCCGAGAATTAGAGGAACAATCTCCGGGCAGGGAGGATCCTCCTAATCCAAATGAAGTCTGTGGACAAATGATATAGCTGAGGACCACACTGGTGAGGCAGGTGGCTTTCACATACCAAGTGCCCCTAAACACTGGCAAGGAAAACACAAAGACCTGAAGAAAGAAATGTGCCAAGGAGGGAGGCTCCCTGGGCACAAGTGCAAATTGCCAGCTCACCGGGCGCGGGACACAGAACAAAGGGACAGGGGGCACTCCGCACCGCTGGCCTCAGAAGCCACACCGGCTCTCAGGGCCAGCGCGGGGAGAGCCGCCGGCAATGCCTATGAAAATTAATGATGCCAATTCCCTGGGAATCCATCACATAGGAAAAAAAATCAGCAAATTCAAGGAAATCTATGGAGCACTGGTCACCAACTGGGAGCAGAGCGGTTCTCCGTCAGCAGGGCGCGGCGCGCTGTGCGTGCGCGCAGCGCTGGCGACGCGGGCGCAGGCCCCAGCTGGCCGGCTGTCCCGGAGGGGCCGTCCCCACACTCTGCAGGCGGAACGGCGTGTGCGTTGAGACCCGCTTTGAAAGCCACCACCACTCCCAACGTGGCGTGTGCGTCTTTATTTTGTGTGTGTTACCTGAGCATTAAGAAAGGCACGGGAAGCCTACATCATGACGAGACGCTGACATCGAGGAAGGGGCAAGCAAGTACAAAAGGAAGAGACTGGGCTAACAAACGTTTGTCATGTTTGTAAAGTTACATTGCAAAGTAGGGAAGAAATGAAACTTAAAGTTTCTCTCCATTTTTGGAGTGAAGGTTACATTTCACGTGTGATGAGGGCGCATCCAGGAAGTGCGTTGCGGTCCGGGGTGGGGCTTCGCAAGCCCACCGAGGCGTGCCCGGCGCGCCCGGCTGCAGCCCTCCAGCAGAGTGGGCCGGGCTGCGGGCCGCGGCGGGCGTGGGCGCGCGGTGACTCAGGCAGGCTTTGTCCGGCGGGCGGCCGGGCACTCCCGCCGCCGGCAGCCAGCGCCTAGCTCACCGTGACTTGCACTTTGCCGCCGCCCGCCTGGGAGGCTGACTTAGCCGGGCGCCCCGACCCGGCCCTGCCCGCGGCCCTGCCCTCCAGCCCCAGGGCTGCCCTGCGTCCCGGCGCAGCGGAGGCTTCCCGGGACGGGGACAGTGGGTCCGCGGCCCAAGGCGCCGCGCCTGGCACCTGGCGACAGAGCGCGGAGGCCGGTCCCCCGCGCGTCCCCAGGCGGCGCAGGCGCAGTGGGCGGGCGCTGGGGCTCGCGGTCCGCTCGCGGCGGCTCTGGAAACGAGAGAAGCGGTGTCCTCCACTCCCCTCGGGCTAGCGGGCCGTGGGCCGGGCCGCCCCTGGCTGCAGGGTCCGAGCGGCCTCGGCCTAGCTCAGAAGGGCCTTGCCGTCGGCGGAGCCACGCTCGCCCGCCCCACCGCCTCCGTCGGACCCCCGCCGTCCCCCGGCACGCCCTGGCAGCACCCTCGCCCGCCGCCAGCCCACTGCGCGCCCCGCTGGGAGGAGCCCGTGGGAAGGCCCGCCAGCCGCGCCCGGCCCGCTCCCTGGCGGGCGGCCCTGCGGGCAGGAGGGGAGGGTCCAGCAGCCCGAGCGCAGGGCCCGAGCGCAGCGCCGGAGCGCAGGGCCCGCGGCCGGGAGAGAGGCAAGGCGGCCGGGGGACGCAGGCCCCTGCGGGCCAGGGCCGCCCGCGCGAGGGCCCGCCCGACACGCACGGACGGGGCTGCGTCCGGGACGGGGTTCGCGGCGCTGCGAAGCTGCCCCTGTGGGCGAATCACTTTGGAGGGAACCTCACTCCGCGCGGCTCCTGGGCGCCCCTGCCTCGTGGGGACCCCGAGGCGCGGCTGGAGACCGGGGCGCAGCTCCTTCTTTGCAATCGCTGTGGAACAGATGTGCGTATTTTCGGGGTACGCCTGGTATTTGGACGCGTCTCTACAGCGCGCGTGCGGCGGGCCTTCGCCCGGGTAGACCCCTCGCCCGCAGTGGCCCGCTGTCTCCCTCCCTCCAAACGAGTGTTTACAACAGACTCTTCATTTCACAGAACGGCTGCCCAGACCGTGCAGGGGCTCACGAGGCGCGTCCAGCACCGCACCGGGGCCCCCGCGCCCCGTGCAGCTGCCCGTCCCCGTAGGCGCCCCGTGGCCCAGGCCTTCCTCCCGCCGTGCCGCAGTCCCGCTCGCTCGGGAGTTCTCTAGAACGTGCGGTCACGGTGCCAGGGGATTTTCTCAGGGTCGAACTGGGTTAGGGTCTCGGGAGGAAGACCACAGAGGCAAAGTGCGGTCTTCAGCACACTGTGTCACAGCCACCTGTGGGCAGCACGACTCGTCACTGTCGACGTGGACCTGGTCGCCTGGGTGAGGCCATGTTTGCCAGGTCTCTGCACCAGACGGTCACCCCCCACCCCCGTCCACACTGTCCTCTCCGGAAGGGCGTGGCTAAGTGCTGCCCACACTTGAGGAGCCGGGTCCCGCTGGGGAGCACTTCCCGAGGGCCGGGCGGCGGCCGTCATTTGGAATTCTTCTGTGCGGGAGGCTCCAAAATAATTTAGAATTCATTTTCTATCTTCTTAGAGTGAAGACACTGAATAAAAGTGAAATTTTAAATAGCTTTATGGAGCTATAAGTCACACAGTGTACAGTTTACCTATTTAAAGTGTGCAATTCAAAGGTTTTGGGGTTCGTTTTTTTTTTTAGTTTTTTTGTGCAACCACTGCCACAATCTATTTTCAAACCTTCTCATCTTCCCTAAAACAAACCCCGTCCCATCCCCGGTCTCCTATGTCTCCCTAGGGCCTGGAAACTACCATTTTATTTTCTGTCTCTATGGATTCACCGTTTCTGGACATTTCATATAAATGGAATCATACAACTTGTGGATTTGTGTGTCTGGTTTCTCCCCCTTAGCATAACGTTGTCAGGGCTCACGCGTGCTGGAGCACGCATCAACGCTTCATCCCTCATGGCTGAACGATAGTCCATGGCATGGGTATGCCACGTGTTGCTCATCCAGCCCCGGCGGACACCGGTTGTTTCCACTGTTGCCTATTATGGATAATGCTGCCACAGATATCTGTGCATGAGCTTCTTGTGGTCATATATTTTCGTTTCTCTTGGGCATATATTTAGTAATGGAATTGTTGGGTCGCGTGAGAACGCTACACAGAACTCTTTGAGGAACTGCCAGACTGTTTTCCAAAGGCTTGTACCATTTCACGTCCCTACCGGCCCTGTGGGCGGCTGCCACCTTCTCCACATCGTGGCCAGCACCTGCGACCGTCTGTTTTGCTACGGCGAAAATGGCTGCTAAGCCAGTGGTCCCAAAGCACCCTCTCCCCATCTGCACGTGGCGGGCAGCCAGGACACCCGAGTCCCATGGTGGGCGCGGGAAGGAGCGAGGCCGCACCCATGGCAAAGGGGTGTCGTGGCCCGTTTGCAGGATGGAGGATGAACACAGAACATAAAACACAAACGCGGAACACAAAGAAAAGCGCGGACACACAGACAAATGGTTGACTTGAGTAATAATACAATGGGTCAGTTTTATTTTTATACTCTAAAAGATTAAAGTTAGTTCCTTGTAGGTAAGCACCCAGGCGTGGTAGCGATAGCGATAGCCATAAATTCCGGAAAGCGTAGCCTTAGGGAAACAGATATCCCCTGAATTCAAGGTGGTTGCTCTAGGCACTAGGCATAGATAAAGGACCAAGATGAGCAAGGATGGGCAAGGTGAGCCACAGGGGGCATTTCTCATCCCCAGCTTCTCTTAGGGTGACCCCCTAAGATCTTCGGCTGAACCCCGGCGGCTGTGCCTGGCTTAGGTCGCCCCTCCCTTGAGGGGTCTTACCCGTCATTGACTAACCAGCCATCTTACGGGGTGTACACAGCAATCACAGGAACAATGTGTTTATCGTGTGGCCTCCAGACCCCCAATGCCGTGGGGCGGGGTAGCTCTTGATTACTTACAACTCGGGTCCTTTGTTATGCCTCTAGGCAACATCCTTATTTATCACAAGGACCTTGTCCGGAACAGATTACTTTCAAACGCTCTGGGCAGAACACGTACATTACTCACTAACTTTAATTCTTAAACTAGGAAAATATATGTCAGTCCCCTACAGAGGGGCGCCTTGTCAAGGTGGCCAGCCGCCTACCCGTAGCTCTGTGACGGGCTCTGCACACGCTGGCCTCGGAGGCGGCTCTCCAGGCTGGCGGCCCTTTCTGGTCGATTGGTCTGTCTCCAAACGAGTGATAGTCGCACCTCGACTCGCGAGGGCGGCCTGCCATGCCAGGCCTGCGCTTGGAGAGAGCTCCGTCCCGGCGGGGCCGGGTGCTCCCGAACACCCCCGTCGCGTGCTCACAGGCGGCCTCCGGCTCCTCGCCAGGGGAGCCTGCGCGGCTTTTCCTGTTTAGCTTACGGTTTCAAGTTTCGGGATCAGGATCTCGTCACAGACTTTGCTCATCCTAATTCCAAGAGGCTGTTCTAACTTGCATCAAAGTTTGCCTCTGCTACTCGGGTGCACCCAGGCCCCTTCTGACAGTGGGTCCCCTCCTGCTGCTGGCCCGAGCCGCCCCGAGTGGCCATCGCGGAGCAGGAGCAGGGCCCGGCCCCGAGCAGCAGGCGCTCCCGCCCCTGTCTCTGAGCAGGCAGGGAGAGAGTGGCCCGAGACCGCTGCCTGATTTTTTCCCTTCTAAAGATTCCCTCTCCCATCAGATATTTCTTCCCTAAACATTCCTTGAAATTTAAGCAAACTTACTTTCCACTCATTCAATTAACACGTTTTTGCTAGTTGTAGGTGAATTTGTGGATAATTGCCCTGCTACATGGCTGATCCTTTCCCTTGGTCTTTGCTTAGACCCCACCCTGCCCCGCGCGTGGCACGTTGGGCTGTTTCCGTATCTTCAGAGGCCCCCCTCGTGCCAGGCACCGTGCTAAGGGCTGGGATGTGGTACTGGACCGGAGCCGAGATCACCCCCTCTGTGGCTGTTGCAGTGGGTGGGGCAGGGGGTGGGGGTAAGGAGGAAAGGAAAACAAAGATATGATTGCAAGTTGTGCCGGCTTCCGGGTATGTCAAGGGAGGGAGGGGTCAGGGAAGCTGGGATCTGAACATGAGCAAGAATTAGCTGAACGCAGAGTAGAAGAGAGAGTGTCCCAGGGAGAGAACGTCGTGTGCAAAGGCCCCGGGGTAGGAAGGCACCTGGCTCATTCAAGGAGCGCTGGAGGACTGGAATGCAGTGGAAATGGTGGGAAGTGGTACCAAGTGAGGCTGGCCAGGCAGCCAGGAGCCAGGCCACGCCGAGATCAAGGCCCCGGGAGGTTTCTCCCAAGAGCAGTAGGAAGCCACCGGAGGGTGTCGATTGCGGGGGAGACATGCTCGGGGCTTCGTCGCCCACGGTCTCACGGGCAGCCACGGGGGCGACGGTCTGGTGGGGAGTTGAGCCTGCACTCAGGGAGAGCAGGCAGGTGTGATGACAGTGGCCCAGGAGAGAGAGGGCAGCCCAGGCTCGGGGGAGGCCTGGGGCACAGCGTCAGGGCTTGCAGAGAAGAGAGTCTGACAAGCGCAGATCTGCAAGGGTTTCTGCCCCAACCCCAGCTGGAGCCAGAACTGAAACTTTGACCCCAAACCGAACCGGCCAGCAGGACTTTGTTCTCCATGGGTTTCGACCGCGTGCAGGCCCCTGGCTCTGGCGGCCCCGCGGCTCCTGCTGCGATCGCCGGCCCGGCCACTGGCCCTGGCACAGCGCTCAGCAGGCCGGCCCGTCCTGGCCCCGGCCCCCGCTGCCGCGCGCGCTCGCTGCTGCTCGCGGAGGGGCGGGGCCGTCTGGAGCCGCCGCCCCCACCAGTCAGCTCGCAGGCCCCGGCCTCGCCCGCTGCCCCCACCTGCCAGGTCCACGTTCGGGAGAGTCAGGGAGGCTGCGGGGGGCCACCCCCACCCCTGGCCAGCCTGGAGCAGGGTGCCTAGTCGGCCGCCTCCCTGCGCCTTCAAGAAGAGGGGAAGGGGGTCACCTGCAAGAGAGCCCGGTGCTGCCAGCAGACACGGGGGACAGAGTGGCAGCACGGGCCTGGTCCACCCCGGTCTTCCCGTGTCAGGGGGCGCCCCACTTTGAGCCCACCCCCAGTCTAGGCACCCCAGGCACTAGGTGCCCCTGATGTTCCCTTACACTGTTTCTGGAACGTTCCCCTTTCTGTCAGTCTTGCTTGGGGTCTCATGATTTCCTGCCTGCATTGCTAGAAGCTGCAGCTTTCAGTCTAGACCTCTTTGACCCCGCGCCCTGTCCGTGGGGATTCTCCAAAGTGCACGCGTCAGACGCGTGTCTGTCCGATGCCCCCACCCCTCAGCCCGCCCTGCCCACAGGCCTCCTGCTGGCAACAGTGTACAGGTCACGGCCGTGGGCGACAAGCTGCAGCAGACACACGGCTCTGTTCCTGCCCCTCTGCCTCTGCTTCTGCTGCGCCTTGCCCGGATACCTCTCGCTCAGCTCAGACAGCGCTCCCTCCCACGGGACTCCCCTCTGGGCCCCTCTGACATCCTCTGCATACTCTGGGCACTACGGTTTTCATGTTATTTTGAAATTTTCTGTTTATTCCATCATTCAATAAATATTTATTGAGCATCAACTATGTGCCCGCCACTATTCCAGGTGTTGGAGGTTACAGCAGTGAATAAATCAAATTCTAGCTGGCACAGGCAAAGGGACAGGTAGGAAACAACATAAGTAGACAGGTGGCATGCGGCGGGGATATGTGCAAATGCTCTGGAGGAGAAACAGTGGAGGAAGAGGACAGAGTGATGAGGGGTTGGTGCCATTTGACACGTGACGTCCGAGCAGAGCCATGTGGGTGGCTAGATGGGGAAGGGCATTCCAGGTGAGAGGGGTGGGAGGGCAGGAGCAGATCTTGTAGGGGACCTTGTGTGAAATGGGAGGCGAGGACACCTGATGTGGGTAGCCCAGCCCGTCGGCAGGTGAGGGGCAGGAAGTGTCCAGCAGGAAGGGGCTGAGTCCCTGGTGGCACTAGAGGTGTGAGGAGTGACCACATCCGCCTCCTCCCCATGGCGTGGCACGGAGTGGAGCCCGGCGCTCGTCTGTCGGTGGCAGAGGAAGGGGCCTTCTGGATTCCTCCTTCCCGAGCGTGCCCCGCGCAGAGGGAGCTTCCTGCAGGTCTCGCTGGGCCGGGCCCCCACTCTGCTACTGCACAGGAGGGCAGACCCCCCACGTCCGAGGGGACCTGGTAGAAAGCCCCCAGCCTGGGGCTCCCCAGGGTTGGGGGCTCAGCCTCAGGGAGGCCCTTGCACCTGTGCACGGGGGTGGGGGGCTGAGGAGGGCATGAAGGAGCCGGCGCAGTGGTGGCTGTCACAGCGGTGGCTGTCACAGCGGTGGCCGGCGTGGGTGTCCTGGGAGGGGCGTGCACACTCTCTGTGGCTGGGGCTCACCTGCTGCTGACCTCACGTCGCCGGGGAGCCGGGAGAGCGCGCCAGGCTGGAGCCCCGGCAAACAGGCAAACACCCAGCTGCTTTTGAAGCTTGCCCTGAGCCCCGCCCAAGCTTCCCGCGCATTCCTGGGCTCGGCTTGGAGAGGAGCAAAAGCAGAGGGCCGGGCCCTAATCCCCACCGCCAGGGCTGCAGGGAGCAGGGCCCGGACCACGCCACACCCCACACTCGCACACTGTGTTCTTGTCACGCAAACTTCCTGGGCAGGGACTCCAAGGGCTGACTCAGCGGGGAGGAGGGTCCTTAAATACGGCCCCCCTTGGCTCGTGCTCATTCCGGGAGCTCGGGCCGGGCCGCTGGGAGAGGCTGCGCCAAAGGTAATCCTCTCCCTCCCCGGCGCGCGCGCGCTCGCGCCTCCTCCCTGGGAAGGCAGAGCCGGGTGGAGCGTGCCCTCGGGCGAAGGCCCCCGGGGCGAGAGTCCTCCGCCTCCTCCGGGGCCGGGTCTCTCCAGGAGGCCCCCAGGCCCGTGGAGCAGGGGCCACAGTGGCCGTCGGGCGCGCGAGGGGCCTGGCTGTGCCGGCCGCCTCCTTCACGCACCCGGGGGCAGCAGAGGCGGCCCGATGTGGCCCCTGACTTGCCACTCGCCGACCGTGAGACCAAAAACGGGCCGTTTAACGTTTTCAGTCTCGCTTTCCTCATCTGTAAAGCGCACCCCTAACTGTCCCTTCGTCACGGGCGCTGCTGGAGCCTCTGGGAGGACGGGAGGGGCGACAGGAGCGGGCACAGGGCCGCAGGGCCGGGCGGCACGGGAGAGGCTTCCTGTGTCCCTGAGTCTGCGTGACGGCTCCGCGGCAAGGTGCCGTGTTAGCCCTGTTTCTCGGGAGAGGCCCGGGCCGGCCGTCCTTCGCGGAGCCCACGGCTCTGCGCGGGACGCTGGGGGCCAGCCCGGCCCCGCTCACCCACACCGCTCTCCTCCCACCTGGGCCGCCCGCCTGGGTGGCTGGTGGGGGGTGGCTAACCCTGGCTGTTGTCCCGGTTTGGCCATAGGAGGGGCCTTCCTGCGGGGCTGTATGGCTCAGGTCATGGTCAGGGGAGGGGCCTGGTCCTCAGGGCCAGGGAGTTCCACTGAGGGACCCCCAGCCTCCCGTCATCCTAGGGAGGGGCCCGCGGCCCGCCAAGGCTCAGAGCCATTTGCTGGAATTCGAGCAGGATCAACATCCTTAGCTGTATCTATCTATCTATGACATAATCATGTGTTATATGTATAGGGTGTTTTTGTTTTGCTTTTGCAAAATGGAAATATCCTTATGTTTTCCCTGATGTCAAAAGTTATGCCATGCCTGCAAGTGGTCCAGCACCTCTGCCAGGGGGCAGGGAACTAGTTGGTCCTGGCGGCTTCCCTGTAGAGAAGGGAAGGGAGACTTACTTTTTTTTCTCTTTGTTCCCATTTGTATCTTTTATAATTCTGTACCATGAGCATGTATTGCCTATTCAAAAATGTAACAAACCTTTAAAAAATACAAGTTCATTGCAAGAAATACAACGCCACAGCAGATGAAAGCAAAGATCACCAGTAACTCCACCGCACCAATGTTCCCATCACGGTGCGGGCTACCCTTCTGGTCCTTTCCTGCATGCGTGAGCACATGCACGTACACACCCACGCACACGCACACACGCACACACACACACACACACACACACACGTGTGCGCGCACGCGCGCGTGAGCGCGCCTAAATCCCGGCACCTGGGACACAGCTGGTGCAGACAGGGCCGTGAGAAACACGCCCAGTAGCTCGCTCCGGCTCGGCACGGGACGCTGCAGCAACCCGTGGCAGGCGCGCAGCACGCGTGCACTCCCGCTGCCTCCTCCTGACGGGCCTTGAGGGCGCTCCCAGCGTTTCCCTGTTACATACCCGCTGTCGTGACTTCTGCTCATGGAGGCTAAGGAACCCTGCGGTCACTACGAACTCCTGAGCGTGGTCCTTCTGTGTCACACACAAATATGCCGGAAACGCTTTTGCTAGACATCGCCAAGTTGCGCCCAGCAGGGCTGCCCCGATTCGCCAGTGCGGCTTCTTGCACTGGTGGCAGGACTCGCCTCCACGCTCGCACCTGGAACGCTGTGCCAAGTGCCCGGTGCTTTGGAGAAGGATGGTGGAGCCAGAAGGCTGTGCCGGGCTTCCTTTCACCAGCGTGGGTGTGGCGCCAGACCCATGTTCCTCCCCGTAATCTGGAGAGCGGCCGGCCGGGTGTGCAGGGCTCTGGGAGTGCTCGGCTGGGGCTGTCACCAGCTTTGCAAGCAGGAAGAGGCAGCAGAGCGGGACTGGAGGGGGGCCAGGAAGGGCCCTGCCCCAAGCACACTGCCAGGGAGCCACCAGCAGCTGGGGATGGCCTCACTGCCAGGAGCGTCACCCGCTCGGGGCCTATCGAGACGGCCGGAAGGGCCCAGATAGATGGCTGAGTCGGGGGGCTCATGAGAAGGCAAGAAGCCGGGAGGCTGCCGTCCCGGGGTCCAGCCTGGCTCTGGGGGTCCTCCCTTCCCAGGACACCAGGCAGTGGGGAGCAGTGGCCGGCAGCGAGTGCCCGGGTGCCCGCGACTGGGCTGGAGGCAGGGCGCAGCTCCGGCTGGGGGCGCGGGTCCTGTGCCCCCTGCCGCAAGGCGCTTTCTGTCCCTAGGCACCATGAGCAAGATCAGCGAGGCCGTGCAGCGGGCCCGGGCGGCCTTCGCCTCGGGCAGGACCCGCCCGCTGCAGTTCCGGGTGCAGCAGCTGGAGGCGCTGCGGCGCATGATCCAGGAGCGCCGGCAGGACATCGCGGGCGCGCTGGCCGCGGATCTCCACAAGGTGCCCCCGCAGGGCGGGCGGCCGCGCGTAGGGGGACAGCGGCCGGCGGGACCGCAGTGGGCGCGGCCGTCCCGCCTTGCGGCAGAGCGGGAGCGCGGCTGGGAAAGGCCAGAGAAGTGGGGCGCGCCCAGACCGCCGGCCGGCCGCGGATGGGGCGCAGCGCCCTCTCCTCCTGGGTCCCGCCGCGCCCCACCCCGCGCGCGCCCGGGCCGCCGGGCGCTCCCTGCAGCGCGAGCCCCGCCCCAGCTCTGCCCCGCTGCCCCGGCCCTCCTTCCTCGCCGCAGCCCCCGCAGGCCCACTCGGCCCCTGCCGCACGCGGCCTCCCCCCCAACTCCTGTCCTCACAGGGGCAGTCCCAGCCCTGCCCTGAGCACAGTCAGAGCCTCGGGTTCACAAAGACTCCCCATGCGCCCCACCCCACCGGCACCTGCTTCCCCCCTGCACCTTCCCCAGAGGAGAGACACAGTGCCCCTGCGGGTCTAGAGTGTTGGAGCCCATGCCCCCGCTGACTTGGCCCCGACCCCACCAATACCCCACCTCTTTCTCCTGCATTTTAAAAGAAATCTCCCAAGACTTCTCATCTTAAAACTAAACAAAACAAAATGCAAGACAATTGGCCAGGCATGGCGGCCTCACCCCTGTAATCCTAGCACTACAGGAGGCCGGGGTGCGGGGAGGATCCCTTCAGGAGTTTGAGACCAGCTGGGGCAACGCAGTGAGACTGGGTCTGCACAGAACATTTAAATCTTGGCCGGGCGTGCTGCTGCGCCCCTGTAGTCCCAGCTACTCAGGAGGCTGAGGCAGGAGGATCGCTTGAGCCCGGGACTTTGAAGTTACAGTGAGCTATGATGGCATCACTGAACTCCAGCCTGGGTGACAGAGCAAGACCCTGTCTCTAAAATATAAAAAAGAAAAGAAAAGAAAGCCCACTCATTGACTTTATAGCTTCCGTTAAGTTCCGGAAAGAGATGCATATCCGCTGTCCGCACCTCCTCTCTGCTCCCCCCTGAGCTCCCAGCAGCCCGCGGTCTCCTGCCCACTGCCTCCTCCCCGGGTTGAGGGTCCCCTGGCTTTCCTCCTAACTCTCTCGGGTAGCCTCTTCCCGTCCCCGCTTCTTCAAGGTGGTCCCAGGGCTGCCTCCTGGGTCCCAGGTTCGCTTTGGTCCACAAGCCTCCCCAGACAACCGCCTGCTCACCTGTGGCTCTCGCGTCGACGCCCCGCCCAGGCCTGGCTGTCAGTCGCCAGCCCTCTGCCCTGCCCGCCCTCAGGCACCTCCAACCCGGCTCACGCCGCCCTGCCTGGGCACCAGCCCGGCAGAAAGGGGCCCTGGCAGACCCATCGGCCCGAGGGCTCATCCTCAGCTCTGCCCCGCGCGGCGCCTCCGCTGGCTGCCCCCCGCCCTGGGCCTCCCTGGGCAGGTGAGCACCGGGGTCGCCCCGCTCTCGCCCGGCTGCAGAGCGAGTGGAACTCCTACTACGAGGAGGTGGTGTACGTCCTGGAGGAGATCGAGCACGTGATCGAGAAGCTCCCCGAGTGGGCCGCAGACGAGCCCGTGGAGAAGACCCCGCAGACCCAGCAGGACGAGGCCTACATCCACTCGGAGCCCCTGGGCGTGGTGCTCATCATCGGCACCTGGAACTACCCCTTCAACCTCACCATCCAGCCCGCGGTGGGCGCCATCGCCGCAGGTCCTGTGGGCTCCGGTCCCGGGGGCTGGGGGGTCCCCAGGGGCACCGTCCCCCATGGGAGGGGCTCGGGCCTGTGGGAAGGGGGCCGCGGTCAGGTGACAGCTGGTGGGTCTGTCCCGGGAGGCTGCAGGGACCAAACTACTGAGCCAGGCCTCCCAGTGCCCGACCCGCCAGGCGCAGGTGTCCAGCCCCGAGGACGAGGAGGGGCCTACCTCTCCCTGCCCGCGTGTGTGGGAGCAGCTGCTCCCCGAATCTGTGCCAGGCCGTCCTCACCAGAGGGGCCGGCGCTGCTCTCCCAGCCAGACCCCGAGAACTGCTCTCCCCTTTCTCCTCTCCTTCTCTCCTCCCAACATCTCAGCGACTCCAGGGACCAGGCGGGGCAGCGCTGGCCAGCACGTGCCCGTGTGTGTCTGCATGTGCTCCTGTGGCAGTGCTCACGTGCCGGCCTCCCTTCCGGGGACACAGACCGTGGAGGGGAGGCTCCAGGCTCAGTCTTGGGAGGGCAGAACCTTCGGCGGGGGTAGTCTGGGCGCAGGCCTGACTCCGAGTGCTCTGCAGGGAACGCGGTGGTCCTCAAGCCCTCGGAGCTGAGTGAGAACACGGCGAACCTGCTGGCCACCATCGTCCCTCAGTACCTGGACAAGGTAAGGCACCCTCTGGGCTCAAGGGACACTATGTGGGAGGCCAAGTCTTCAGGCCTTGAGAAATAGCGTATTCTTGGAGCAAAGGGCCAAGCCCTGGGCAGGGTGAGAACGGTCCCTAGCAGCTTCCCTCCCCACTGGGGCGACTAGAGCCCCTGAGCTGGGAGAGGGGGGTGTACTTGCCACTGGCCACCTGGGTGGGGTGCCAGGCTGTGGGGCGGTGGGGCTGCTGGTCTCGACCACTGTCCTCCCGGGCCTGCAGCAGCCAGAGGGGTCTGGTCTCTGCTGACCCGCCCCTGTCTGCTTGCCAAAGGATCTGTTCCCAGTCATCAACGGGGGTGTCCCTGAGACCACGGAGGTGCTCAAGGAGAGGTTCGACCACATCCTGTACACGGGCAGCACAGGGGTGGGGAAGATCGTCATGACGGCTGCTGCCAAGCACCTGACCCCCGTCACGCTGGAGCTGGGAGGAAAGAGCCCCTGCTACGTGGACAAGAACTGCGATCTGGACGTGGCCTGCCGGTGAGGGGCGCGGGCCTGCCCAGGCAGCGGCCGCTGCTCTGCCTGCCAGCGCGCGGACCACGCCTCAGGCTGCCGTCCCACTCTCAGTGGCACAGACGGCCCCTGCCTCACGGGGACCATGCGCACAGAAGAGGCACGGGGAGCCCGGGCAGCGTTCTGGAGGGGTCCAGGCAGAGCTCTGCCCACCGCGGGGCATCCCAGTGGCGTGGCGCTGCGAGCAGAGGCTGCAGGGAGAGCCACCGTGGGGCGTTCAGGACACGGAGACCTTTACTGGGCCCAGCCCTCTGCCAGGGCAGGGGTGATCTGAGATCTGGAGGACAGGACCGGGGGGCAGAGGGCCATCGCTGCTCAGGGGCTGCGGCAGGACTCCTACCTACACTTTCTAGCCCAAGCCAGAGCTCTGGCCACCCCATATCCCACATGTGCGGCCCCCAGAGGTGCGGGGGAAAGGGGGGCGAGTAGCAGGGACACCCGGCCCTGCTGGGCTCTAGGAGTGTGATCAGAGAGGCACAAAGGTCGCCCACCCTTAGCATCCTCTAGAAATTCCCCACCAGTCACCAGTGAGGCGAGGACGGCCATGCACACGGGCGGGGTGTCGGGTCTGCTCCAGTGTTTAGCAGTGAGTGGGCCACTTAGGCGGACTCGCTGGTGGCAGAGTCACAGCCTGTGGCTTCTGCTGACCCGAGAGCTCCCCTCCAGGACTAAGGCCACTGCACCTGGCCCTGAGTGCACGGAGTGAGATGTGTGTTCTCAGGGCACTCCCTGAGCCTTCCGGACTCAGTCCGGTCTGGAATTTTCACAGACGTGTCGCCTGGGGAAAATTCATGAACAGCGGCCAGACCTGCGTGGCCCCCGACTACATCCTCTGTGACCCCTCGATCCAGAACCAGATCGTGGAGAAGCTCAAAAAGTCACTGAAAGTGAGTGTGGGCCCGAGGGTGGGGAGGCGGGGCGAGGAGCCGCGCGGCACCGGCTGGGCGTGACTGGGTTCTAGGGCTTCCGGAAACGCGGTGTTTCTTTCCTTCTGAGCATAAAAGTAGTGCACATTCACCGTAGGTAATTTGGAAAAGATTAGAAAGCATGAAGAAGAAGAGAAAAGGTCTACCCAGAACCCCGCCACCCAGACAGTCACTGCTGACACGCACCCGTGTGGCCTTTGGCCGTGACAAGTGTCCGCGTCCTTACCCGGAGCCCCCGCCTCTCCTCCACAGGAGTTCTACGGGGAAGATGCCAGGAAGTCCCGGGACTACGGAAGAATCATCAACGCCCGGCACTTCCAGCGTGTGATGGCCCTGATAGAGGGCCAGAAGGTGGCCCTCGGGGGCACCGGGGACGCTGCCTCCCGCTACATAGGTGCGTGCCCCCACAGAGAGCGCCACCCGCCGCCCCGCCTGCCGGGTCCCCTCAGGTTTGCAGCGAGTGGGCAGGCGCACTCGACACCGGCCGCAGCCGCGTGGGGACACAGGTGGCTCCCGCAGAGCCTGGGCCTTCAGGGGCGGCGAGCACGGCTCCAGGAAGCCCCTCTCCCCACAACGCCCAGAGACACGGGGGCTCCGGCTTCCGCCCCTCCCCTGCAGCAGCGGCGGGAGGTGGGACAGCAGAGGCCACGGGGCCCCAGGTGTGCTGAGTGTGAGGGCCGGCGGCGCCCCGGGCAGGCGGGTCACCGGACGGGCCCGTGGGGCCCCGGATCTGTCGAGGAGACAGAAGAGCTCTGGCAGGGGCTCGGGTGGTCGGCAGGTGCCGCGCCTGGCCCCTGGAGGCAGACCTTGGTCCCCCGGTACGGTCAGTCGCAGCCGTCCCCTGTGGCATGCCAGGACGGAGCGGGGACGCGGCGGGGCCCTGGGAAGAGCTCCCGGCCCCCGGCCGGCCAGGACGGACGCCGGGCGGCGGCTGCGTGTGGAGGGGGGCCAGGCAGGGGTGCAGGCGCCCACCCTCGCCGGCGGCCGGCCGGGCTCTCCGTGCGCTGACCCCGCTCGCGTGCTGCCGCAGCCCCCACCATCCTCACGGACGTGGACCCACGGGCCCCGGTGATGCAGGAGGAGATCTTCGGGCCCGTGCTGCCCATCGTGTGCGTGCGCGGCCTGGAGGAGGCCGTGCAGTTCATCAACCAGCGAGAGAAGCCCCTGGCTCTCTACGTGTTCTCCGACAGCGACCAGGTGGGCCTGGGCGCCGCCCCCCAGGACCCGGGGCCCGGGACCCGAGCTCAAACCTGCGTTCCGCGCTCGCCGGCGGGGTGGCCTCGGGCGAGCCACCGAACCTTCCCGAGCCGCTCTCCCGCGTCTGAGCCGGGGCTCCTCCCGCGCGGCGGGGCGGTCGCCGCCGTCCTGTGTTCCTCGCGTGGAGCTGGGGACCGCGACCTGCGGGGGGGCGGGAGACAGCGCCGGGCGCCGCCTCCACCGGCGTGTCCTTGCGGCTCCAGGCCTCGCCCAGAAGGGGCGGGAGGGTGGCCTGGGGCGTCCTGGGTAGGAGACTGAGGCCAGCGGCTGGGGCTCCGCACAGGTGATTAAGAAGATGATCGCAGAGACGTCCAGCGGTGGGGTGACGGCCAATGACGTCATCGCGCACATCACCGTGCACACTCTGCCCTTCGGGGGCGTGGGTGAGTCTGGGCCGCCCGCCCTGCCTGCCCCTCGCGGGCCCCAGGGGCTGGGCACGCTCCCGCAGGGGGTTCGGGAGGGGAGAGGCCGAGCCGCGGGCCTCAGGCTCCCACTAACGTCTCCTGTCCGGGCCTCTGGCCTCCGCCTGCACGTGCGTCAGCCACATGCGACCCCGGAGCCTAGAGGCTCCCAGAGGTCACCTCGTGGGAGTCACGAGGTGGGAAATGGGTCAGCCGGCCCATTTCACGGAGGAGGTCAAACAGCCATCCCGTGGCCTGGCTGGGGTTAGACTCTCTCAGGCACTCTCTGTTGTCCCTGGTGTGGGCACCTTGGGGGACACTCCAGGGATCTGCCACCCCCAGGAGGCTCAGAAAAGGGGCGTGAGGGATGGAGGCCCAACCTGGAGGTGGGTGCTGGGGCTCCAGGGTACACCCAGATAGGGCGGGGAGGGAGGCCTGAGGGCAGGACACCCAGGCCTGAGCCGGCTGCACCCACAGGGCACAGTGGCATGGGGTCCTACCACGGCAAGAAGAGCTTCGAGACCTTCTCTCACCGCCGCTCTTGCCTGGTGAGGTCCCTGCTGAATGAGGAGGTCCTCAAAGCCAGATACCCCCCGGGCCAGGCCAAGGTGAGGGAGAAGGGTCTGTGGGGAGACGGGGCTGCCCGGGGCCGGGCCTGGCCGGGCCAGGCCGGGGCCTCACCGCCCGCCCCTCGTCCTTGCTCACAGGCGACCTGGCGCTGAGGGGGGGGGGCTGCTGCGCCTGGACCCTGGGCTGCGCTCCCCCAGAGTGCAGGGCCCCGGCTGCTCTCGGCCCTCGGAGACCTGCTCCTGCAGCTCCCCGCCCCGCCCTCCCCTGCTGACCGGGCGCACTCCGACTCCAGGGGACCGGCGCCACCTCTTCAAGTCCCCCTCCCCCCCCCTTGCTGGACACACAGAGACCAATAAAGATTTCTGACTCAGCGACACGTGCTCACGGGGCTTCTTTCCTGCACGTTCCCCACCCCGCCCGTCCCACTGCCCCATGCAGCTGGGTCCTGGTGACGCACCCAGAGCCTCTCCCCGGCCCACAGGGCCTGGTGCCAGGAGCCCATGGCGTCGGACGTTCGCCTTAGACTCTGGGCCGGGGGTCTCAGCCTCGCTGATAAAGCGGCTCGGAAACAGGAGACCGACGCGCTCTTCTCCACTGGGTTTGGCCTCCAGAGCAGGAGTCCCTCCGGGGTAGGTGCAGAATGCTGCGGGGGAGGACGGGAAGCGGGTCAGCGCCAGGTCAGCGCCAGGACTCTCGCCCCCCCGACAGCTTTGCGTTATTAAGTTAGGCGGCAGCCCGCCAGGGGCCACCTCGGGGACCTGAGCGGCAAGGACGGGCTCAGGGAGGGACGTCTGAAGCAGGGAGAGGGTCCCAGGGGCTGTCAGAGCAGGCACCAAGCAGCAGCTCAGCCTGGGCCAGGCAGGGGGCGACCTGCGGGGCCGGACCTGCCTGCTGCGACCTCCGCGCAAAGGCCACTGTGCCTGAGCTTGCTCTGCGCTCGCACGGAGCCCCAGGCGCCAGCGGGGGCCAGGCCGTCTGAGGCCTCACCCAGTCCTGCCCTGTCTCTGCGCCAGCCCTCAGGGGAGCAGCCCTGCGGGACACACGTGGAGGTGTGGGCTGCAGCCACCAGGGCTGCCCGGCACGTGCACAGCCCCTGGCCGCACGCGCTCACACATCCTGATAGAGAAAGAAAAATTCCACTAAGCAAACCCTCCCCATGAACAGCCCCTGTGCAAGTACTAAACTGCTGCCGCTCTTGCTTCTGTGAGTTGCTAGCAGCAACTTCTGCCCTGGTGAGATAAGGCAGGAAGAAAGTCCACAGAAACCCTACACCCCCTGCCCCGCTAGAGATAACCACATTGTAACTGCGCCCTGCACCCTCCCTAAAAAGAAATGTCCAAAAGACTGCTACACTCTCTGTTCAGGGCTCAGAATTTGGTAGCAAGCCCCGTCTGAGCCGGCCGGCGTAAATGAACCTGGTTCCTCCACCCTTTTAGCGCCATTCGGTTTGTTCTTGGTCAGCTCTGCTGTGACGACACACCCCCAGGGCAGCCTCATGCGGGGACGATCCCCACTCCAGCCTGGCATGAGCCAGGAGGCCCCGGGAGTACCGCCGAGTCCTTGCCCTGGAGTGCTCAGCGGTGGGGGAGGGGGGGCGCAGGGCCTCGGGCTCTGCCCTCATGTCACCAGTTGCCCGGGTTCCTGCCAGGTCTCTGCTCACCTTCCCTCACTTGCTTACTGTTCACTGCATTTGCCCTTTGGCCCCCTGAGACGTGCACCCCCAGGCCAGGAGGCCAGTGTTCCTTCCTCCCACCCCTCCTCGCTGCCCTGTGACTGCAAACACCGTGTTCTCCACTGGGAGGGTGGGGAGTGGGGACCTGGCCTGCTGGTCTCTCAGGCCACACACCTGCGGGGCAAAAGGCAGCTGTGATGTCCCTGAGGCTCCCCTAGCCCCTCCTCGCCAGCTCCCTCCCTCCCTCTCTGCCTGCACCGGTACCTCCCCCGCCCACGGGGTCTCAGGGGGCGCCTCCCAGGTGCAGGCCCTGGACCCCCAGAAATGCCTGGGGCTCAGTCCCCGCCCTGAGGTCAGGCACTCCCAGTCCTGCGGGCAGAGGGAGGGGCAGAGCCAGCTGGCAAAGCCCAGGGGAGCGACAGGGAGACCCCCGACAATACCCGCCAAGTGCCAGGGCTCCCAAAGCCCAGAAGATGGTGGGGCGTTTCCATCTGGGGAAAAGTTTACCAGAAATAAAAATGAGCCTTATTGAGCAATAAAAATAAATGTGCTATCCAGCCAGGAAAAGCCATGGGGGAATCTTAAATGCACATCGCTGAGGGAAAGAAGCCAGTCAGCAAAGGCTACACGCTGTGCGATTCCAACCCTGTGACGCTCTGGAAAAGGCGACGCTATGGAGACCTGAGGAAGATCAGTGGTTGCCAAAGGGGGTCAGGGGAGGGAGGGAGGAATGGGGGCGCTCAGAGGAATTTTAGAGCAGAGAAACTTTTCTGTAGGGTACTGGGATCCCTGCCCTGCAGCCTGTAACCCCAGCTCTCTGGGAGGCCGAGGCGGGAGGATTGCTCGATGCCAGGAGGCCCGGGCTGCAGTGAGCTCTGGTCAGGCCACTGCACTCCAGCCTGGGCAACAGGGTAAGACCCGTGGAATGCACAACACCAGGAGTAACCCTAGTGTAAACTGTGGGCTTTAGTTCCTGATAATGTGTCCATATTGGTCATCAGTGGTGACAAATGTACCGTCTTCATGCAAAATTTTAATATCAGGGGACAATAACTGGCAGGGAGCTGGGGGTGGAGGAAGCTGGTAGCTGCAAACTCTATGCTTTCTGTGCAATTTTTCCGGAAACCTAAAACTTCTTGAAGGCCGGGCGCGGTGGCTCACGCCTATAGTCCTAGCACTCTGGGAGGCCGAGGCGGGAGGATCGCTTGAGCTCAGGAGTTGGACAGGCCGCGCCCCAGCTCAGTGCTCAGTCGGCAGCAACACACTCTCCTTTCTCTACTGCCTTTGTGGGGAGGTTTCTCTGGGTTGGGAGGTTTTGTTTTTGATTATATTTTCCCAACACTGCTCTCTGGTTAAAATGTTAAGATGACCTCCCCTTGTGTCTGGAATAGCTCCTCAGGCCCACGGCCGCCCTGCAAGGCGCCGTGTGCCCCAGGCCCTGCCTCGCTCTGACCTCGGCCAGCGCCTCTCTAGCTCAACCCCACGGCCGCCTGCGAGCCTTGCCCTTCCTCAGGGTGTGGGCATCTTTCACGCTGGACCCTTCTCCCCACCCCTGTCCTGAGACTCTCCTTTCCCGCTCCCCCTCTCGCACGGGCCTGTTTCCTCTGACAGGCAGCTCTGACCCCTCGCGGCCTTGTTCGTTTCTCTGCTTATGGCCATCGCTCCCCACTCACAGGCAGGCGCTGGCCTCTGTCCGTCGTCGTCACTCTGTATGCCCGGAGCCTAGAGCAGCACACAGTAGGTGCTCTGTGAATATTTGTTGAGTAAATGAATCAATGAATGAGTTTAGATGACATCGTTGGCATTTTGTTGCTCCGAACCTGCCCCCAACAATGCCATCATCTTGTCTGAAATTACCTTACTTCAGAGGACGGCAAGCCCTTCGAAATGATAGAACAACCCAGAAGTTTCAGGCTGTGCTAACAACAAGCAAAGTCCCGATGGAAGCGGTTGTCCTCGCCCAGCAGGCACTGCTCTGATAAACGGCCGCTGACCCAGCCAGAGGTGGGAGGAAGAAGAAAGCCGTGGCCGGCACCCACTGCCTTCTTTCCCTCCCTCACACCCCAGCGCCTACGCAGTAAGGGTGTGAGTCCATTTATAGATTGGGAAACTGAGGTCCGGGAAGCAGTGTCACCTGGCCAGGATCTCCTGGTGCCAGTCACGGCCACCATGGCTCTGGAGCACCTGCTGCTCCCTGACATCACAGAGCCACTCAGAACCTCTGCACGAGGAGCTGCTGAAAGGGCCGGACCGAGGAGGAGGCGCGGGGAAGAGAGGCTCAGAGCGCACAGGGACACAGTCTGCGTTTCCCAGACTGAAGGATTCGAGCAGTGGATGCAGATCAAAAGCAGCTCCTCCTCCTTCTCATCCCCTCTCTTCATCCTCTCCCATCTTCCTCTTCTATTTGTTGTTATTTTGACACAATTTACAATATAACCTATTTTATTCATAATGCCCCAAATATGGCCTTTTCTGAACTAATCCTGTTTCCAAACTAGATCTAAACTCAAAAGAAAACAACGATTAAAAAAAAAACACTTGGTCTATCCCCAATACCATGACTTAATCTACTGCTTTTTCTTTCCATTACATGGATTGAAGAATGGGCTAGAAAAAAATATTTGCACAATTATGATTCAACTTTTCCAAACATTTGCTATTGTCCAAAACATAAAATGGTCAAGGATGGTCACAACTCCTGTGCTACCAAGGTGACATTCCCAGGTTGGGCGTCGCAATCCACGTCCCCCTGAACACAGTGCATAGAGACCCCAAAGACCACAACCTTGGCGACTCATTCAGTTCCATTGTTCTGTTGCTTCTGGAGTTTAGATTCTCAGATTTTTAAGAAAATTGCTATAATCACAGTCTCTTCCAAGTTATTGACTGAGAAGCACAATCTTAATCCATAGAAGACTTCCGCTGCCTTTCCACTTGCCGACACCTTTGCGTCCCGCGGCTGCTGTGGAGCCGAGGGAAGGTCGGTCCACTCACGTGTTCCTCCCAGGGCGCTGACTGAGCGGGCTGCGCCAGGCGCTGGGGCCGGTGGGGAAGCAGACAGGGGCTGCAGCTCCGGGGGCGGCCCCGCCTGCCCAGCGGGCTAGGCCAGCGGCGGCGCTGCAGTCATCAGCTGGGCTGGGAACGGGGTGGTGACGCAGCAGGACGCAGGGCGCTCGGCGACACAGAGTAAGCCTCAGGGAGGAGCTAAGAGAGGCGCCGCCGCCTGGGCAGGTTCGCCAGAGCAGGGAGGGAGAGCTGGGCACCACCCCGCGGCCGGCCGGGCCACAGCCACAAAGCCGAGAGGGGGCAGGCCACGTGCAGAAGTGGTTATTTGTTGAGCAGCAAACGTGCCTGCTGCACCACAGCAAAGCCGGACAGTAGCGCACGAGTAAGCAGACGTGAGAAATACCCGCGGCGAAGTGCCGCGCGGGGGCAAGCAGCCACGGGCACTGAGAGAGGCCCAGCCGAGGAGCTGACGGAAAGCTGGGTCGTGCTCCCCTTGTCATGGGCCCCTGTGCTCCAACCTTGACCTGCAGTGACCTTTGTCCCCTCCGGAGACACTGCCACCCAGGCATCCCCACACCCACTGCCTGGAATGCGGCCCCTGCCCCCAGAGCCCGCACGGTCACTGCCAGGACTCCTCTGGGGTCCCTGCCCACCTCAGGGCTCCCAGCCGTGGCCGCTCCCTCGTCTGCAAGGTTGGTGTTGAGCTAGCAGCAAGCCCAGCTTCAGAAAGGTTAGACGGCTGGCCGGGCGCGGGGGCTCACGCCTGTCATCCCAGCACTCTGGGAGGCCGAGGCGAGTGGATCATTTGAGCTCAGGAGTTCGAGACCAGCCTGAGCAAGGGCGAGACCCCATCTCTACCAAAAATAGAAAGAAGTTAATTGGACAGCTAAAAATATACAGAAAAAATGAGCCGGGCATGGTGGCGCATGCTTGCAGTCCCAGCTACTCGGGAGGCTGAGGCAGGAGGATCGCCTGAGCCAGGAGTGTGAGGGTGCTGTGAGCTAGGCTGACGCCACGGCATTGCAGCCCAGGCTAGAGTGAGGCTCTGTCTCAAAAAAAAAAAAAAGAAAAAGAAAAAAAAGAAGAAGAAGAAGAAAGAAAAGAAAAGAGAGGTTAGACGCTGAGGAAACCCACCACCCACACTCCAGACATCTGCACGGGGCAGACGCCAGGCTCGGGCTCTGCTCTGCTCTCCATGGGCCAGCACTGCCCTCAGGTGACAGCAGGCTGGCCTCTTCTCTGGGTTCCCTTCTTTCTCTTGAGTCACCTTGACCAGCGAGGGTGACCAACTGGATGTGGCAAGCGTGGCAGACCTTGTTGTCACCTATGCCAAATCAATCCATCTCCTCCCGGATGAAATTCAGTCTTGAGAATTTCTCAACAATGGGTGGTGCCCAGGGCCCTGCATCCTGGGATGGAGCCTGGGCATTGAGACCTGTTAATATGCTCCACGGGGCTCTGAGCCCCTGCTGGGGCTGCGACCTCTGGCATGAGACAACCATGACACAGGCTTTCCCAGCCAGCCTCTGCTGAGGGGAGGCTGTGACCCAGCTGTGGGCAGTTGGCCAGAGGGGAGTCTACTGGGGATTTGGGAAAGGCTCCTTCCCCAATGGTCCTAGTCTATTCAGGCTACTAGAACGAAAGGGCATAAACTGGGTGATTTATAAACAACAGAAACTTATTTCCCATGGTTCTGGAGATTGGGAAGTCCAAGATCAAGGCACTAGCAGATTTCAGGTGTGGTGACAGTCTGCTTTCTGGCTTATAGACAGAGACTTCTCACTGTGTCTCACATGGTGGAAGGGATGAGGAGTCTCTCTTGGGTCATTATTTTTAATGTATTATTTATTTATTTATAGAGACAGGGTCTTGCTCTGTCACCCAGGCTGGAGTATAGTGACTGGATCATAGCTCACTGTAACCTTGAACTTCTAGGCTCAAGTGATCCTCCTGAGTCCCAGCCTTCTGAGTAGCTGGGACTACAGGCGTGCACTGTCTCACCTGGATAATTTTTAAATTTTTTTTAGAGACAGGGTCTTGCTATGTTATCCTGGCTGGTCTTAAACTCTTGGTCTCAAGTGACCCTCCAGCCTCATCCTCCCAAAGCACTGGGATTACTTTGGGTCCTTTTTACTAATCACCTCCCAAAGGCCCTAACCTCATAATACTGTCAGCTTGGGGATAAGGAAGGACTTCACATACGAATTTGGAGGGGACACAGACATTCGAGCCATAGTACCAATGAAAACAGAATCACAGAAGGGTTGACTCTTCTGAAAGAGGTTGGTGTGTTTGGATGTGACAACTGGAATAGTGCAGCCATCTTGTGACCGTGAGGACAGCCCCTGAGGTAAGGCAGACCTACTGAGAATGGTGTAGCAGAGAGGTGGAAACAACCAGGCTCCTTGAAGATATTATTGAGCTACTGGAGCTGCCTTATCTTTGAACTCCTTTTTATTAATATATGTGATAATCAGTCATCCTGATTATGGTTTTTCAAACCATTTCGAAGTGTTTTCAGTTGTTTACATCTGAGAACATCTTAACTGATGGAGCGTGTCAACTGTCTTGCCCCTTGGCTTGTGCCCGTCTCACCTCGTCTCGTCTCTTGGTCCACTCCTTGTTCCAGTGTCTTCCAAGCAGGGCTGCTTTGTTCCCCTGAGACTTCCCATCATGCCTGCCTGCAGCTCCTCCCTCCAGGTCTCCCCCCGCCCCCGCCCTGCAAGCAGGTATCCGACGGGTGTCCTGGCCCTACACACTTGTGCACGCCGCTCTGCGCCTGGCCCACTGCCGCCCCCAAGCTGTCCTCTGGACCATGGAAGGGGTGGAGGATGGTGTCTGAGGCAGGAGGACCTGATGTTGGTGCAACTTTGCCTCTTAATTGCCCTGGGACTGTATTGGCCTGGTCAGTAGAGCAACACTCTCAACCAGAAAGGTCCAATAAGTGGACTAGGTCTCTGCAAAGTCACGGGAGGGGCTGGGAGCAGGCTCTAGGCTGGGCCTTCAAGAACGGTTCCCAGGACTCCTCGGCACCACCTGCTAGTAGCCACCCTGGAACCATGAAGTTCCAGAGCTCCCTGCTATGGACTCCCTCCAAGGATCCAAAAGATGGGACTGGGAAGTTGGCCCCGTGACTGTGAATGCCTCTTGATGCCCACAGAAGTGGTGAGGGGACGAAGGGTGGCGGGTGCAGGAAACCCAGGTCTCCACACTGGTTGCCAGGTTTCACACTGTGCATCTTAGAGGACAGAATTTAACCTTATCTAGATCCCTGGCTCCAGGGCAGTCTGGTAAATGTGGCTTTCAGCTTCCTGGCCACTGCTGCACAGAAAGCAGGCTGCCAGCAGGAAGTGGGCATGGCTGCTGAGAGCCAAGCAGCCCTCCAACACTGTGAACGTGGTGTGGATTGCATTATCAAGGGCTAACTAATGTTAGTTATTATTATTTCTGGTAATTTCTCCTCTGGCTCTGTGGTTCTCTGTGCCTGAGCTCTGAAATAGGCACCAGAGGTCACTCGGCTGGTGGAGTGTCTGTAGAAGGTTTGGAAAGAACGGCCCCGAGAGGCCGGCCCGGCCCTGGGCTCAGCCCAGCCCCCTTGGACGCAGCCGTGTGGGGTCCCGCCGACGGCTTAGCCATGCCAGGCAGCTGCTGGCCCTCTGGCCAAGGGTGTTATGTAACACCCTTTTTTCCTTTGTTTACAGGAAATTTAGAAAACACCAACTGGGCTGGGCCTAAGCTGCTTAACTTCCAAAGGCAACAGGAATTGTTTGGACAGGCAAGACAGCCACATGCGAACAGCTGCCGCGGCCCGGAGCCAGGTCTAGCAGGACAGGCAGCTGCTGGCAAGCTCCGGGCCAGGCTCCTCTGGTCCCCGAGGTCCAGGGTCCGGGATGCCTGGGGGCGCCGTGTGCTCTCAGATGCGCGGCTTCCACCCACGTGCCGTGCAGGCTGGGCCCTGCACCTCGGCTGCCCTGCCTGGCTCCAAGTCCCCTGCCAGGGCCGCCTCTCCGCTCCCCAGCCCCTGCCTCTGCGAGGCTCCGAAGGATCTAGGAGCTCGTTCTAGGCTTCTGTCGACACTTCAGACAGGCCTTGGCCTCTCAGCAAAGCAGGAGTGGGAGACACCTAGGCACAGGTGGACAGGGAGGAAGGCGGTGGGAAGGAGATGCCCCTCCTCTCTGCTTTACCCCAAACTCGTAAGTGGGTAGGTGGGGAGAAGACTCACACCCCTTGTTTCCTCGCGCGACAACGGTGCCGTGCAGGTGCCAGGCTTCCCAAATACTGCCTTGCCCGTCCTGGGAATGCTGCCAGGCCTGGCCCAGGACACCGCATTCACGGAACAGCCTCCCTTTGAGCCAGGGCCAGACGTGATCTCACGAGCCCTCATGTGACCTTCTGGGAAACAAATGTTTGTCGCTGGTAACTGTTGTGCTTGAGAAAGACAATAGCTCTCCGTTTCCCAAGGCTCCTATGCCTCGTAGGAGTTTGCAGGGCTGGGGCTGGTAGAAATGGGAGTAACAGCTTCCCTGGCAAAGGGCTGATTCCCTAGAACACCCACCCTCAGCTAGATGTCCTGGCGCTAGAATATTGGGCCTTCCTGAGCATTTTGGCACTGAGTTCTTTTTCAGGCCAATAGTTACTAGACAGACAGAAAAAATACTTTCTATTTCTGTTCCTAAACCTGCACGCAGTGCGATGTAGGTTGGCAAGGCCACTGCACAGCACACATGTCCTTACTCCCCCACCCCACGCCCAGGACAGACATTGAGAGCCGTCGCTGCGCTGCAGTCCACAGCACAGCAATGCAGGGCAACGAGCCAGCTGGGCAGTGCTGGCAGGCTGGAGGAAAGCTATTCGCCACCCCAGATGCAGTAGAAAGAATGTGTATTCCAGGTAGGAGACAGATCCAGCCTCCTACTCTGGCTTTGCCACTTTCTAGCAGTGTGACCTTGGGCAAGTACTTGCTTTCCCTGGGCTTCGGTCCTCTCGTTTGTAAAGTGGGGACAAGCAGACCTACCTGAAAAGGCTGGCATAGGATTAAACAAGATGTATCTAATGCTCCTGGAAATTGGCACACAGGGGAGACACCTGTCCCTGCATGTACCATTTCATCAGCACGCACACTCCTACATGACATGCAGACATGCTCTGCAGAGAGTTTGTAGGGATGGAAATGCCAAGAGCCAAGCTAAAGCTTTGAATCAGCTTCTCCTCCTCCCTTTCCTCCTTCAAAAAGAGTTGTTATGCAACCAAATTTGTTATGCAGATTATTTAACCTACTTAAGAAAAGACACCAAGAACTTTTGCGGTGTTCATTGACATGTAAGTAATGTGTGCGTTATTTACAAATGAGTCTCATATAGTCTATATCTTTAAAGCATCAGGAGAGAAAGGTCCAGAATTTTAGGAAAAAAGAAAGAAAAGAAGACCCTATTCCCTAGGGTCTCCTTAAAGAAAAATTAAAATAAAATAAAAAAAGAAGACACTAACATCTCTTAAATGTCTGTGTTCCAGACACTTCCATATATGTTAGCTCATTTATTCTTGTATCAATTCTTTATGTCAGTTGTTTTTATTTTAATTTTTAATTTTGATAAAATGCACATAACATAAAATTTACCATCTTAACCATTTTAAGTGTACATAGTGTAAAGTATATTCGCATTGTCATGTAGTCTCCAGAACTCTTCAACTTGCAAAGCTAGAAAAATTTACATTTTAAACAACTCCCTGCCTCTCCCCAGACAATGACAGCCACCATTCTACTTTCTATGAATTTGACTGTGCCACGCTCCTCACATGATGGAATCACCAAACAGTGTCTGTCCTTTGTGATGGGCTCATTTCACTTAGCTGTGATGTCCTCAAAGTTCATCCATGTCATCTGTCAGAACTGCCTTCTTTTTCACCTTTTCATGGCTGAATAATATTCCATTGTATATAAATACAACATTTTGTTTATCCACTCATCTGGGTTTTTTTTTTTTTTTTTTAGACAGACTCTCACTCTGTTGCCTGGGCTAGAGTGCCGTGGCATCAGCCTAGCTCACAGCAACCTCACACTCCTGGGCTCAAGCAATCCTCCTGCCTCAGCCTCCTGAGTAGGTGGGACTACAGGTATGTGCCACTGCGCCCAGCTAATTTTTTGTTTCTATTTTCAGTTGCCTGGCTAATTTTTAGTAGAGACAGGGTCTCACTCTTGCTCAGGCTGGTCTTGAACTCCTGACCTTGAACGATCCTCCTGACTCAGCTTCCCAGAGTGCTGGGATTATAGGTATGAGCCACCACGCCCGGACTATCCACTTACCTGTTGAGGGACACTTGGTTGGCTTCCACCTTTCGGCTACTGGGAATTGTGCTGCTGTGAACGTGAGTATACACATACCTGTATTTTGTTGCATGACAAATCCTCTGAAGGAGGAGGGGAGAAGGTATAAACCCAGGAATGCAATTGCTGGACGATGCAGTAATTCTATGTCATATTTCATTACAAAGGAGGAACAAACTAAAGGGAATAGATAACTTGCCCAAGATCAACACAAGATTCTGCCACACAAGTGGCAGAATCATCAAGTCAAGTCTATGTGAAGAGTTTAAATGATGGATTTTCTTTCTCTTGTGAGAGCCAGTTGGATTGACAACCTGCCTCATCAAGGGTGTGCAGCACGAGGGACAAGTGGCTTGTCCTCTTTCCCCAGGCTGACACATGACCTGGCAGGTCAGGAAGTGTCCTGCTGATGGCCTGGGAAATCTGCCGTCCAGACTGGGGGTCTCCCTCGCTCACCAGGAGGGCGCGGGGCCCTGGCCGGGTGGCAGCAGGCCGGCGGGCTGAACGCGCAGAGCCCTGACAGGCACACAGCCCGGGGCGTGGGGTTAACGGAGCAGGTGTCCATTCAGCCCTCTCAAGTTTACAAAAAGTGAGGGTGAGGACGAGGCGGCAGTGTCAGAGGGAAAGGGAGCAGCCAGGCCGCAGAGCGACGGGAAATGGAAAGAACGCGGGAGAAGCCGGATGAAGGAACGAGGTCGGCGCTGCGGCGCCCTGCCCTCAGGCTGCCCTTCTTCGCCTGCCCGCCGCCGGCTGTGGGCTGCACGTGGCCCTGTGGAGCCAGCGGCCGGTCCCATCCACACCGGGATGTCCACACCGCCTGCCCGGGGCCCGTGTCCTGCGTCCCGAGTTCCACAAAGGCCTGGTGGCCGCGGGGCAGGGCCGTGCCCCCACGGGAGGAGATGGATTGATTTGGCATAGGTGACAACAAGGTCTGCCACGCTTGCCACATCCAGTTGGTCACCCTCGCTGGTCAAGGTGACTCAAGAGAAAGAAGGGAACCCAGAGAAGAGGCCAGCCTGCTGTCACCTGAGGGCAGTGCTGGCCCATGGAGAGCAGAGCAGAGCCCGAGCCTGGCGTCTGCCCCGTGCAGATGTCTGGAGTGTGGGTGGTGGGTTTCCTCAGCGTCTAACCTCTCTTTTCTTTTCTTTCTTCTTCTTCTTCTTTTTTTTCTTTTTCTTTTTTTTTTTTTTGAGACAGAGCCTCACTCTAGCCTGGGCTGCAATGCCGTGGCGTCAGCCTAGCTCACAGCACCCTCACACTCCTGGCTCAGGCGATCCTCCTGCCTCAGCCTCCCGAGTAGCTGGGACTGCAAGCATGCGCCACCATGCCCGGCTCATTTTTTCTGTATATTTTTAGCTGTCCAATTAACTTCTTTCTATTTTTGGTAGAGATGGGGTCTCGCCCTTGCTCAGGCTGGTCTCGAACTCCTGAGCTCAAATGATCCACTCGCCTCGGCCTCCCAGAGTGCTGGGATGACAGGCGTGAGCCCCCGCGCCCGGCCAGCCGTCTAACCTTTCTGAAGCTGGGCTTGCTGCTAGCTCAACACCAACCTTGCAGACGAGGGAGCGGCCACGGCTGGGAGCCCTGAGGTGGGCAGGGACCCCAGAGGAGTCCTGGCAGTGACCGTGCGGGCTCTGGGGGCAGGGGCCGCATTCCAGGCAGTGGGTGTGGGGATGCCTGGGTGGCAGTGTCTCCGGAGGGGACAAAGGTCACTGCAGGTCAAGGTTGGAGCACAGGGGCCCATGACAAGGGGAGCACGACCCAGCTTTCCGTCAGCTCCTCGGCTGGGCCTCTCTCAGTGCCCGTGGCTGCTTGCCCCCGCGCGGCACTTCGCCGCGGGTATTTCTCACGTCTGCTTACTCGTGCGCTACTGTCCGGCTTTGCTGTGGTGCAGCAGGCACGTTTGCTGCTCAACAAATAACCACTTCTGCACGTGGCCTGCCCCCTCTCGGCTTTGTGGCTGTGGCCCGGCCGGCCGCGGGGTGGTGCCCAGCTCTCCCTCCCTGCTCTGGCGAACCTGCCCAGGCGGCGGCGCCTCTCTTAGCTCCTCCCTGAGGCTTACTCTGTGTCGCCGAGCGCCCTGCGTCCTGCTGCGTCACCACCCCGTTCCCAGCCCAGCTGATGACTGCAGCGCCGCCGCTGGCCTAGCCCGCTGGGCAGGCGGGGCCGCCCCCGGAGCTGCAGCCCCTGTCTGCTTCCCCACCGGCCCCAGCGCCTGGCGCAGCCCGCTCAGTCAGCGCCCTGGGAGGAACACGTGAGTGGACCGACCTTCCCTCGGCTCCACAGCAGCCGCGGGACGCAAAGGTGTCGGCAAGTGGAAAGGCAGCGGAAGTCTTCTATGGATTAAGATTGTGCTTCTCAGTCAATAACTTGGAAGAGACTGTGATTATAGCAATTTTCTTAAAAATCTGAGAATCTAAACTCCAGAAGCAACAGAACAATGGAACTGAATGAGTCGCCAAGGTTGTGGTCTTTGGGGTCTCTATGCACTGTGTTCAGGGGGACGTGGATTGCGACGCCCAACCTGGGAATGTCACCTTGGTAGCACAGGAGTTGTGACCATCCTTGACCATTTTATGTTTTGGACAATAGCAAATGTTTGGAAAAGTTGAATCATAATTGTGCAAATATTTTTTTCTAGCCCATTCTTCAATCCATGTAATGGAAAGAAAAAGCAGTAGATTAAGTCATGGTATTGGGGATAGACCAAGTGTTTTTTTTTTAATCGTTGTTTTCTTTTGAGTTTAGATCTAGTTTGGAAACAGGATTAGTTCAGAAAAGGCCATATTTGGGGCATTATGAATAAAATAGGTTATATTGTAAATTGTGTCAAAATAACAACAAATAGAAGAGGAAGATGGGAGAGGATGAAGAGAGGGGATGAGAAGGAGGAGGAGCTGCTTTTGATCTGCATCCACTGCTCGAATCCTTCAGTCTGGGAAACGCAGACTGTGTCCCTGTGCGCTCTGAGCCTCTCTTCCCCGCGCCTCCTCCTCGGTCCGGCCCTTTCAGCAGCTCCTCGTGCAGAGGTTCTGAGTGGCTCTGTGATGTCAGGGAGCAGCAGGTGCTCCAGAGCCATGGTGGCCGTGACTGGCACCAGGAGATCCTGGCCAGGTGACACTGCTTCCCGGACCTCAGTTTCCCAATCTATAAATGGACTCACACCCTTACTGCGTAGGCGCTGGGGTGTGAGGGAGGGAAAGAAGGCAGTGGGTGCCGGCCACGGCTTTCTTCTTCCTCCCACCTCTGGCTGGGTCAGCGGCCGTTTATCAGAGCAGTGCCTGCTGGGCGAGGACAACCGCTTCCATCGGGACTTTGCTTGTTGTTAGCACAGCCTGAAACTTCTGGGTTGTTCTATCATTTCGAAGGGCTTGCCGTCCTCTGAAGTAAGGTAATTTCAGACAAGATGATGGCATTGTTGGGGGCAGGTTCGGAGCAACAAAATGCCAACGATGTCATCTAAACTCATTCATTGATTCATTTACTCAACAAATATTCACAGAGCACCTACTGTGTGCTGCTCTAGGCTCCGGGCATACAGAGTGACGACGACGGACAGAGGCCAGCGCCTGCCTGTGAGTGGGGAGCGATGGCCATAAGCAGAGAAACGAACAAGGCCGCGAGGGGTCAGAGCTGCCTGTCAGAGGAAACAGGCCCGTGCGAGAGGGGGAGCGGGAAAGGAGAGTCTCAGGACAGGGGTGGGGAGAAGGGTCCAGCGTGAAAGATGCCCACACCCTGAGGAAGGGCAAGGCTCGCAGGCGGCCGTGGGGTTGAGCTAGAGAGGCGCTGGCCGAGGTCAGAGCGAGGCAGGGCCTGGGGCACACGGCGCCTTGCAGGGCGGCCGTGGGCCTGAGGAGCTATTCCAGACACAAGGGGAGGTCATCTTAACATTTTAACCAGAGAGCAGTGTTGGGAAAATATAATCAAAAACAAAACCTCCCAACCCAGAGAAACCTCCCCACAAAGGCAGTAGAGAAAGGAGAGTGTGTTGCTGCCGACTGAGCACTGAGCTGGGGCGCGGCCTGTCCAACTCCTGAGCTCAAGCGATCCTCCCGCCTCGGCCTCCCAGAGTGCTAGGACTATAGGCGTGAGCCACCGCGCCCGGCCTTCAAGAAGTTTTAGGTTTCCGGAAAAATTGCACAGAAAGCATAGAGTTTGCAGCTACCAGCTTCCTCCACCCCCAGCTCCCTGCCAGTTATTGTCCCCTGATATTAAAATTTTGCATGAAGACGGTACATTTGTCACCACTGATGACCAATATGGACACATTATCAGGAACTAAAGCCCACAGTTTACACTAGGGTTACTCCTGGTGTTGTGCATTCCACGGGTCTTACCCTGTTGCCCAGGCTGGAGTGCAGTGGCCTGACCAGAGCTCACTGCAGCCCGGGCCTCCTGGCATCGAGCAATCCTCCCGCCTCGGCCTCCCAGAGAGCTGGGGTTACAGGCTGCAGGGCAGGGATCCCAGTACCCTACAGAAAAGTTTCTCTGCTCTAAAATTCCTCTGAGCGCCCCCATTCCTCCCTCCCTCCCCTGACCCCCTTTGGCAACCACTGATCTTCCTCAGGTCTCCATAGCGTCGCCTTTTCCAGAGCGTCACAGGGTTGGAATCGCACAGCGTGTAGCCTTTGCTGACTGGCTTCTTTCCCTCAGCGATGTGCATTTAAGATTCCCCCATGGCTTTTCCTGGCTGGATAGCACATTTATTTTTATTGCTCAATAAGGCTCATTTTTATTTCTGGTAAACTTTTCCCCAGATGGAAACGCCCCACCATCTTCTGGGCTTTGGGAGCCCTGGCACTTGGCGGGTATTGTCGGGGGTCTCCCTGTCGCTCCCCTGGGCTTTGCCAGCTGGCTCTGCCCCTCCCTCTGCCCGCAGGACTGGGAGTGCCTGACCTCAGGGCGGGGACTGAGCCCCAGGCATTTCTGGGGGTCCAGGGCCTGCACCTGGGAGGCGCCCCCTGAGACCCCGTGGGCGGGGGAGGTACCGGTGCAGGCAGAGAGGGAGGGAGGGAGCTGGCGAGGAGGGGCTAGGGGAGCCTCAGGGACATCACAGCTGCCTTTTGCCCCGCAGGTGTGTGGCCTGAGAGACCAGCAGGCCAGGTCCCCACTCCCCACCCTCCCAGTGGAGAACACGGTGTTTGCAGTCACAGGGCAGCGAGGAGGGGTGGGAGGAAGGAACACTGGCCTCCTGGCCTGGGGGTGCACGTCTCAGGGGGCCAAAGGGCAAATGCAGTGAACAGTAAGCAAGTGAGGGAAGGTGAGCAGAGACCTGGCAGGAACCCGGGCAACTGGTGACATGAGGGCAGAGCCCGAGGCCCTGCGCCCCCCCTCCCCCACCGCTGAGCACTCCAGGGCAAGGACTCGGCGGTACTCCCGGGGCCTCCTGGCTCATGCCAGGCTGGAGTGGGGATCGTCCCCGCATGAGGCTGCCCTGGGGGTGTGTCGTCACAGCAGAGCTGACCAAGAACAAACCGAATGGCGCTAAAAGGGTGGAGGAACCAGGTTCATTTACGCCGGCCGGCTCAGACGGGGCTTGCTACCAAATTCTGAGCCCTGAACAGAGAGTGTAGCAGTCTTTTGGACATTTCTTTTTAGGGAGGGTGCAGGGCGCAGTTACAATGTGGTTATCTCTAGCGGGGCAGGGGGTGTAGGGTTTCTGTGGACTTTCTTCCTGCCTTATCTCACCAGGGCAGAAGTTGCTGCTAGCAACTCACAGAAGCAAGAGCGGCAGCAGTTTAGTACTTGCACAGGGGCTGTTCATGGGGAGGGTTTGCTTAGTGGAATTTTTCTTTCTCTATCAGGATGTGTGAGCGCGTGCGGCCAGGGGCTGTGCACGTGCCGGGCAGCCCTGGTGGCTGCAGCCCACACCTCCACGTGTGTCCCGCAGGGCTGCTCCCCTGAGGGCTGGCGCAGAGACAGGGCAGGACTGGGTGAGGCCTCAGACGGCCTGGCCCCCGCTGGCGCCTGGGGCTCCGTGCGAGCGCAGAGCAAGCTCAGGCACAGTGGCCTTTGCGCGGAGGTCGCAGCAGGCAGGTCCGGCCCCGCAGGTCGCCCCCTGCCTGGCCCAGGCTGAGCTGCTGCTTGGTGCCTGCTCTGACAGCCCCTGGGACCCTCTCCCTGCTTCAGACGTCCCTCCCTGAGCCCGTCCTTGCCGCTCAGGTCCCCGAGGTGGCCCCTGGCGGGCTGCCGCCTAACTTAATAACGCAAAGCTGTCGGGGGGGCGAGAGTCCTGGCGCTGACCTGGCGCTGACCCGCTTCCCGTCCTCCCCCGCAGCATTCTGCACCTACCCCGGAGGGACTCCTGCTCTGGAGGCCAAACCCAGTGGAGAAGAGCGCGTCGGTCTCCTGTTTCCGAGCCGCTTTATCAGCGAGGCTGAGACCCCCGGCCCAGAGTCTAAGGCGAACGTCCGACGCCATGGGCTCCTGGCACCAGGCCCTGTGGGCCGGGGAGAGGCTCTGGGTGCGTCACCAGGACCCAGCTGCATGGGGCAGTGGGACGGGCGGGGTGGGGAACGTGCAGGAAAGAAGCCCCGTGAGCACGTGTCGCTGAGTCAGAAATCTTTATTGGTCTCTGTGTGTCCAGCAAGGGGGGGGGAGGGGGACTTGAAGAGGTGGCGCCGGTCCCCTGGAGTCGGAGTGCGCCCGGTCAGCAGGGGAGGGCGGGGCGGGGAGCTGCAGGAGCAGGTCTCCGAGGGCCGAGAGCAGCCGGGGCCCTGCACTCTGGGGGAGCGCAGCCCAGGGTCCAGGCGCAGCAGCCCCCCCCCCTCAGCGCCAGGTCGCCTGTGAGCAAGGACGAGGGGCGGGCGGTGAGGCCCCGGCCTGGCCCGGCCAGGCCCGGCCCCGGGCAGCCCCGTCTCCCCACAGACCCTTCTCCCTCACCTTGGCCTGGCCCGGGGGGTATCTGGCTTTGAGGACCTCCTCATTCAGCAGGGACCTCACCAGGCAAGAGCGGCGGTGAGAGAAGGTCTCGAAGCTCTTCTTGCCGTGGTAGGACCCCATGCCACTGTGCCCTGTGGGTGCAGCCGGCTCAGGCCTGGGTGTCCTGCCCTCAGGCCTCCCTCCCCGCCCTATCTGGGTGTACCCTGGAGCCCCAGCACCCACCTCCAGGTTGGGCCTCCATCCCTCACGCCCCTTTTCTGAGCCTCCTGGGGGTGGCAGATCCCTGGAGTGTCCCCCAAGGTGCCCACACCAGGGACAACAGAGAGTGCCTGAGAGAGTCTAACCCCAGCCAGGCCACGGGATGGCTGTTTGACCTCCTCCGTGAAATGGGCCGGCTGACCCATTTCCCACCTCGTGACTCCCACGAGGTGACCTCTGGGAGCCTCTAGGCTCCGGGGTCGCATGTGGCTGACGCACGTGCAGGCGGAGGCCAGAGGCCCGGACAGGAGACGTTAGTGGGAGCCTGAGGCCCGCGGCTCGGCCTCTCCCCTCCCGAACCCCCTGCGGGAGCGTGCCCAGCCCCTGGGGCCCGCGAGGGGCAGGCAGGGCGGGCGGCCCAGACTCACCCACGCCCCCGAAGGGCAGAGTGTGCACGGTGATGTGCGCGATGACGTCATTGGCCGTCACCCCACCGCTGGACGTCTCTGCGATCATCTTCTTAATCACCTGTGCGGAGCCCCAGCCGCTGGCCTCAGTCTCCTACCCAGGACGCCCCAGGCCACCCTCCCGCCCCTTCTGGGCGAGGCCTGGAGCCGCAAGGACACGCCGGTGGAGGCGGCGCCCGGCGCTGTCTCCCGCCCCCCCGCAGGTCGCGGTCCCCAGCTCCACGCGAGGAACACAGGACGGCGGCGACCGCCCCGCCGCGCGGGAGGAGCCCCGGCTCAGACGCGGGAGAGCGGCTCGGGAAGGTTCGGTGGCTCGCCCGAGGCCACCCCGCCGGCGAGCGCGGAACGCAGGTTTGAGCTCGGGTCCCGGGCCCCGGGTCCTGGGGGGCGGCGCCCAGGCCCACCTGGTCGCTGTCGGAGAACACGTAGAGAGCCAGGGGCTTCTCTCGCTGGTTGATGAACTGCACGGCCTCCTCCAGGCCGCGCACGCACACGATGGGCAGCACGGGCCCGAAGATCTCCTCCTGCATCACCGGGGCCCGTGGGTCCACGTCCGTGAGGATGGTGGGGGCTGCGGCAGCACGCGAGCGGGGTCAGCGCACGGAGAGCCCGGCCGGCCGCCGGCGAGGGTGGGCGCCTGCACCCCTGCCTGGCCCCCCTCCACACGCAGCCGCCGCCCGGCGTCCGTCCTGGCCGGCCGGGGGCCGGGAGCTCTTCCCAGGGCCCCGCCGCGTCCCCGCTCCGTCCTGGCATGCCACAGGGGACGGCTGCGACTGACCGTACCGGGGGACCAAGGTCTGCCTCCAGGGGCCAGGCGCGGCACCTGCCGACCACCCGAGCCCCTGCCAGAGCTCTTCTGTCTCCTCGACAGATCCGGGGCCCCACGGGCCCGTCCGGTGACCCGCCTGCCCGGGGCGCCGCCGGCCCTCACACTCAGCACACCTGGGGCCCCGTGGCCTCTGCTGTCCCACCTCCCGCCGCTGCTGCAGGGGAGGGGCGGAAGCCGGAGCCCCCGTGTCTCTGGGCGTTGTGGGGAGAGGGGCTTCCTGGAGCCGTGCTCGCCGCCCCTGAAGGCCCAGGCTCTGCGGGAGCCACCTGTGTCCCCACGCGGCTGCGGCCGGTGTCGAGTGCGCCTGCCCACTCGCTGCAAACCTGAGGGGACCCGGCAGGCGGGGCGGCGGGTGGCGCTCTCTGTGGGGGCACGCACCTATGTAGCGGGAGGCAGCGTCCCCGGTGCCCCCGAGGGCCACCTTCTGGCCCTCTATCAGGGCCATCACACGCTGGAAGTGCCGGGCGTTGATGATTCTTCCGTAGTCCCGGGACTTCCTGGCATCTTCCCCGTAGAACTCCTGTGGAGGAGAGGCGGGGGCTCCGGGTAAGGACGCGGACACTTGTCACGGCCAAAGGCCACACGGGTGCGTGTCAGCAGTGACTGTCTGGGTGGCGGGGTTCTGGGTAGACCTTTTCTCTTCTTCTTCATGCTTTCTAATCTTTTCCAAATTACCTACGGTGAATGTGCACTACTTTTATGCTCAGAAGGAAAGAAACACCGCGTTTCCGGAAGCCCTAGAACCCAGTCACGCCCAGCCGGTGCCGCGCGGCTCCTCGCCCCGCCTCCCCACCCTCGGGCCCACACTCACTTTCAGTGACTTTTTGAGCTTCTCCACGATCTGGTTCTGGATCGAGGGGTCACAGAGGATGTAGTCGGGGGCCACGCAGGTCTGGCCGCTGTTCATGAATTTTCCCCAGGCGACACGTCTGTGAAAATTCCAGACCGGACTGAGTCCGGAAGGCTCAGGGAGTGCCCTGAGAACACACATCTCACTCCGTGCACTCAGGGCCAGGTGCAGTGGCCTTAGTCCTGGAGGGGAGCTCTCGGGTCAGCAGAAGCCACAGGCTGTGACTCTGCCACCAGCGAGTCCGCCTAAGTGGCCCACTCACTGCTAAACACTGGAGCAGACCCGACACCCCGCCCGTGTGCATGGCCGTCCTCGCCTCACTGGTGACTGGTGGGGAATTTCTAGAGGATGCTAAGGGTGGGCGACCTTTGTGCCTCTCTGATCACACTCCTAGAGCCCAGCAGGGCCGGGTGTCCCTGCTACTCGCCCCCCTTTCCCCCGCACCTCTGGGGGCCGCACATGTGGGATATGGGGTGGCCAGAGCTCTGGCTTGGGCTAGAAAGTGTAGGTAGGAGTCCTGCCGCAGCCCCTGAGCAGCGATGGCCCTCTGCCCCCCGGTCCTGTCCTCCAGATCTCAGATCACCCCTGCCCTGGCAGAGGGCTGGGCCCAGTAAAGGTCTCCGTGTCCTGAACGCCCCACGGTGGCTCTCCCTGCAGCCTCTGCTCGCAGCGCCACGCCACTGGGATGCCCCGCGGTGGGCAGAGCTCTGCCTGGACCCCTCCAGAACGCTGCCCGGGCTCCCCGTGCCTCTTCTGTGCGCATGGTCCCCGTGAGGCAGGGGCCGTCTGTGCCACTGAGAGTGGGACGGCAGCCTGAGGCGTGGTCCGCGCGCTGGCAGGCAGAGCAGCGGCCGCTGCCTGGGCAGGCCCGCGCCCCTCACCGGCAGGCCACGTCCAGATCGCAGTTCTTGTCCACGTAGCAGGGGCTCTTTCCTCCCAGCTCCAGCGTGACGGGGGTCAGGTGCTTGGCAGCAGCCGTCATGACGATCTTCCCCACCCCTGTGCTGCCCGTGTACAGGATGTGGTCGAACCTCTCCTTGAGCACCTCCGTGGTCTCAGGGACACCCCCGTTGATGACTGGGAACAGATCCTTTGGCAAGCAGACAGGGGCGGGTCAGCAGAGACCAGACCCCTCTGGCTGCTGCAGGCCCGGGAGGACAGTGGTCGAGACCAGCAGCCCCACCGCCCCACAGCCTGGCACCCCACCCAGGTGGCCAGTGGCAAGTACACCCCCCTCTCCCAGCTCAGGGGCTCTAGTCGCCCCAGTGGGGAGGGAAGCTGCTAGGGACCGTTCTCACCCTGCCCAGGGCTTGGCCCTTTGCTCCAAGAATACGCTATTTCTCAAGGCCTGAAGACTTGGCCTCCCACATAGTGTCCCTTGAGCCCAGAGGGTGCCTTACCTTGTCCAGGTACTGAGGGACGATGGTGGCCAGCAGGTTCGCCGTGTTCTCACTCAGCTCCGAGGGCTTGAGGACCACCGCGTTCCCTGCAGAGCACTCGGAGTCAGGCCTGCGCCCAGACTACCCCCGCCGAAGGTTCTGCCCTCCCAAGACTGAGCCTGGAGCCTCCCCTCCACGGTCTGTGTCCCCGGAAGGGAGGCCGGCACGTGAGCACTGCCACAGGAGCACATGCAGACACACACGGGCACGTGCTGGCCAGCGCTGCCCCGCCTGGTCCCTGGAGTCGCTGAGATGTTGGGAGGAGAGAAGGAGAGGAGAAAGGGGAGAGCAGTTCTCGGGGTCTGGCTGGGAGAGCAGCGCCGGCCCCTCTGGTGAGGACGGCCTGGCACAGATTCGGGGAGCAGCTGCTCCCACACACGCGGGCAGGGAGAGGTAGGCCCCTCCTCGTCCTCGGGGCTGGACACCTGCGCCTGGCGGGTCGGGCACTGGGAGGCCTGGCTCAGTAGTTTGGTCCCTGCAGCCTCCCGGGACAGACCCACCAGCTGTCACCTGACCGCGGCCCCCTTCCCACAGGCCCGAGCCCCTCCCATGGGGGACGGTGCCCCTGGGGACCCCCCAGCCCCCGGGACCGGAGCCCACAGGACCTGCGGCGATGGCGCCCACCGCGGGCTGGATGGTGAGGTTGAAGGGGTAGTTCCAGGTGCCGATGATGAGCACCACGCCCAGGGGCTCCGAGTGGATGTAGGCCT
Organism: Microcebus murinus; assembly: GCF_040939455.1. Lineage (NCBI taxonomy): Eukaryota > Metazoa > Chordata > Mammalia > Primates > Cheirogaleidae > Microcebus > Microcebus murinus. The sequence continues at coordinate 4,380,552 of NC_134121.1, forward strand.
CGTCCTGCTGGGTCTGCGGGGTCTTCTCCACGGGCTCGTCTGCGGCCCACTCGGGGAGCTTCTCGATCACGTGCTCGATCTCCTCCAGGACGTACACCACCTCCTCGTAGTAGGAGTTCCACTCGCTCTGCAGCCGGGCGAGAGCGGGGCGACCCCGGTGCTCACCTGCCCAGGGAGGCCCAGGGCGGGGGGCAGCCAGCGGAGGCGCCGCGCGGGGCAGAGCTGAGGATGAGCCCTCGGGCCGATGGGTCTGCCAGGGCCCCTTTCTGCCGGGCTGGTGCCCAGGCAGGGCGGCGTGAGCCGGGTTGGAGGTGCCTGAGGGCGGGCAGGGCAGAGGGCTGGCGACTGACAGCCAGGCCTGGGCGGGGCGTCGACGCGAGAGCCACAGGTGAGCAGGCGGTTGTCTGGGGAGGCTTGTGGACCAAAGCGAACCTGGGACCCAGGAGGCAGCCCTGGGACCACCTTGAAGAAGCGGGGACGGGAAGAGGCTACCCGAGAGAGTTAGGAGGAAAGCCAGGGGACCCTCAACCCGGGGAGGAGGCAGTGGGCAGGAGACCGCGGGCTGCTGGGAGCTCAGGGGGGAGCAGAGAGGAGGTGCGGACAGCGGATATGCATCTCTTTCCGGAACTTAACGGAAGCTATAAAGTCAATGAGTGGGCTTTCTTTTCTTTTCTTTTTTATATTTTAGAGACAGGGTCTTGCTCTGTCACCCAGGCTGGAGTTCAGTGATGCCATCATAGCTCACTGTAACTTCAAAGTCCCGGGCTCAAGCGATCCTCCTGCCTCAGCCTCCTGAGTAGCTGGGACTACAGGGGCGCAGCAGCACGCCCGGCCAAGATTTAAATGTTCTGTGCAGACCCAGTCTCACTGCGTTGCCCCAGCTGGTCTCAAACTCCTGAAGGGATCCTCCCCGCACCCCGGCCTCCTGTAGTGCTAGGATTACAGGGGTGAGGCCGCCATGCCTGGCCAATTGTCTTGCATTTTGTTTTGTTTAGTTTTAAGATGAGAAGTCTTGGGAGATTTCTTTTAAAATGCAGGAGAAAGAGGTGGGGTATTGGTGGGGTCGGGGCCAAGTCAGCGGGGGCATGGGCTCCAACACTCTAGACCCGCAGGGGCACTGTGTCTCTCCTCTGGGGAAGGTGCAGGGGGGAAGCAGGTGCCGGTGGGGTGGGGCGCATGGGGAGTCTTTGTGAACCCGAGGCTCTGACTGTGCTCAGGGCAGGGCTGGGACTGCCCCTGTGAGGACAGGAGTTGGGGGGGAGGCCGCGTGCGGCAGGGGCCGAGTGGGCCTGCGGGGGCTGCGGCGAGGAAGGAGGGCCGGGGCAGCGGGGCAGAGCTGGGGCGGGGCTCGCGCTGCAGGGAGCGCCCGGCGGCCCGGGCGCGCGCGGGGTGGGGCGCGGCGGGACCCAGGAGGAGAGGGCGCTGCGCCCCATCCGCGGCCGGCCGGCGGTCTGGGCGCGCCCCACTTCTCTGGCCTTTCCCAGCCGCGCTCCCGCTCTGCCGCAAGGCGGGACGGCCGCGCCCACTGCGGTCCCGCCGGCCGCTGTCCCCCTACGCGCGGCCGCCCGCCCTGCGGGGGCACCTTGTGGAGATCCGCGGCCAGCGCGCCCGCGATGTCCTGCCGGCGCTCCTGGATCATGCGCCGCAGCGCCTCCAGCTGCTGCACCCGGAACTGCAGCGGGCGGGTCCTGCCCGAGGCGAAGGCCGCCCGGGCCCGCTGCACGGCCTCGCTGATCTTGCTCATGGTGCCTAGGGACAGAAAGCGCCTTGCGGCAGGGGGCACAGGACCCGCGCCCCCAGCCGGAGCTGCGCCCTGCCTCCAGCCCAGTCGCGGGCACCCGGGCACTCGCTGCCGGCCACTGCTCCCCACTGCCTGGTGTCCTGGGAAGGGAGGACCCCCAGAGCCAGGCTGGACCCCGGGACGGCAGCCTCCCGGCTTCTTGCCTTCTCATGAGCCCCCCGACTCAGCCATCTATCTGGGCCCTTCCGGCCGTCTCGATAGGCCCCGAGCGGGTGACGCTCCTGGCAGTGAGGCCATCCCCAGCTGCTGGTGGCTCCCTGGCAGTGTGCTTGGGGCAGGGCCCTTCCTGGCCCCCCTCCAGTCCCGCTCTGCTGCCTCTTCCTGCTTGCAAAGCTGGTGACAGCCCCAGCCGAGCACTCCCAGAGCCCTGCACACCCGGCCGGCCGCTCTCCAGATTACGGGGAGGAACATGGGTCTGGCGCCACACCCACGCTGGTGAAAGGAAGCCCGGCACAGCCTTCTGGCTCCACCATCCTTCTCCAAAGCACCGGGCACTTGGCACAGCGTTCCAGGTGCGAGCGTGGAGGCGAGTCCTGCCACCAGTGCAAGAAGCCGCACTGGCGAATCGGGGCAGCCCTGCTGGGCGCAACTTGGCGATGTCTAGCAAAAGCGTTTCCGGCATATTTGTGTGTGACACAGAAGGACCACGCTCAGGAGTTCGTAGTGACCGCAGGGTTCCTTAGCCTCCATGAGCAGAAGTCACGACAGCGGGTATGTAACAGGGAAACGCTGGGAGCGCCCTCAAGGCCCGTCAGGAGGAGGCAGCGGGAGTGCACGCGTGCTGCGCGCCTGCCACGGGTTGCTGCAGCGTCCCGTGCCGAGCCGGAGCGAGCTACTGGGCGTGTTTCTCACGGCCCTGTCTGCACCAGCTGTGTCCCAGGTGCCGGGATTTAGGCGCGCTCACGCGCGCGTGCGCGCACACGTGTGTGTGTGTGTGTGTGTGTGTGTGCGTGTGTGCGTGTGCGTGGGTGTGTACGTGCATGTGCTCACGCATGCAGGAAAGGACCAGAAGGGTAGCCCGCACCGTGATGGGAACATTGGTGCGGTGGAGTTACTGGTGATCTTTGCTTTCATCTGCTGTGGCGTTGTATTTCTTGCAATGAACTTGTATTTTTTAAAGGTTTGTTACATTTTTGAATAGGCAATACATGCTCATGGTACAGAATTATAAAAGATACAAATGGGAACAAAGAGAAAAAAAAGTAAGTCTCCCTTCCCTTCTCTACAGGGAAGCCGCCAGGACCAACTAGTTCCCTGCCCCCTGGCAGAGGTGCTGGACCACTTGCAGGCATGGCATAACTTTTGACATCAGGGAAAACATAAGGATATTTCCATTTTGCAAAAGCAAAACAAAAACACCCTATACATATAACACATGATTATGTCATAGATAGATAGATACAGCTAAGGATGTTGATCCTGCTCGAATTCCAGCAAATGGCTCTGAGCCTTGGCGGGCCGCGGGCCCCTCCCTAGGATGACGGGAGGCTGGGGGTCCCTCAGTGGAACTCCCTGGCCCTGAGGACCAGGCCCCTCCCCTGACCATGACCTGAGCCATACAGCCCCGCAGGAAGGCCCCTCCTATGGCCAAACCGGGACAACAGCCAGGGTTAGCCACCCCCCACCAGCCACCCAGGCGGGCGGCCCAGGTGGGAGGAGAGCGGTGTGGGTGAGCGGGGCCGGGCTGGCCCCCAGCGTCCCGCGCAGAGCCGTGGGCTCCGCGAAGGACGGCCGGCCCGGGCCTCTCCCGAGAAACAGGGCTAACACGGCACCTTGCCGCGGAGCCGTCACGCAGACTCAGGGACACAGGAAGCCTCTCCCGTGCCGCCCGGCCCTGCGGCCCTGTGCCCGCTCCTGTCGCCCCTCCCGTCCTCCCAGAGGCTCCAGCAGCGCCCGTGACGAAGGGACAGTTAGGGGTGCGCTTTACAGATGAGGAAAGCGAGACTGAAAACGTTAAACGGCCCGTTTTTGGTCTCACGGTCGGCGAGTGGCAAGTCAGGGGCCACATCGGGCCGCCTCTGCTGCCCCCGGGTGCGTGAAGGAGGCGGCCGGCACAGCCAGGCCCCTCGCGCGCCCGACGGCCACTGTGGCCCCTGCTCCACGGGCCTGGGGGCCTCCTGGAGAGACCCGGCCCCGGAGGAGGCGGAGGACTCTCGCCCCGGGGGCCTTCGCCCGAGGGCACGCTCCACCCGGCTCTGCCTTCCCAGGGAGGAGGCGCGAGCGCGCGCGCGCCGGGGAGGGAGAGGATTACCTTTGGCGCAGCCTCTCCCAGCGGCCCGGCCCGAGCTCCCGGAATGAGCACGAGCCAAGGGGGGCCGTATTTAAGGACCCTCCTCCCCGCTGAGTCAGCCCTTGGAGTCCCTGCCCAGGAAGTTTGCGTGACAAGAACACAGTGTGCGAGTGTGGGGTGTGGCGTGGTCCGGGCCCTGCTCCCTGCAGCCCTGGCGGTGGGGATTAGGGCCCGGCCCTCTGCTTTTGCTCCTCTCCAAGCCGAGCCCAGGAATGCGCGGGAAGCTTGGGCGGGGCTCAGGGCAAGCTTCAAAAGCAGCTGGGTGTTTGCCTGTTTGCCGGGGCTCCAGCCTGGCGCGCTCTCCCGGCTCCCCGGCGACGTGAGGTCAGCAGCAGGTGAGCCCCAGCCACAGAGAGTGTGCACGCCCCTCCCAGGACACCCACGCCGGCCACCGCTGTGACAGCCACCGCTGTGACAGCCACCACTGCGCCGGCTCCTTCATGCCCTCCTCAGCCCCCCACCCCCGTGCACAGGTGCAAGGGCCTCCCTGAGGCTGAGCCCCCAACCCTGGGGAGCCCCAGGCTGGGGGCTTTCTACCAGGTCCCCTCGGACGTGGGGGGTCTGCCCTCCTGTGCAGTAGCAGAGTGGGGGCCCGGCCCAGCGAGACCTGCAGGAAGCTCCCTCTGCGCGGGGCACGCTCGGGAAGGAGGAATCCAGAAGGCCCCTTCCTCTGCCACCGACAGACGAGCGCCGGGCTCCACTCCGTGCCACGCCATGGGGAGGAGGCGGATGTGGTCACTCCTCACACCTCTAGTGCCACCAGGGACTCAGCCCCTTCCTGCTGGACACTTCCTGCCCCTCACCTGCCGACGGGCTGGGCTACCCACATCAGGTGTCCTCGCCTCCCATTTCACACAAGGTCCCCTACAAGATCTGCTCCTGCCCTCCCACCCCTCTCACCTGGAATGCCCTTCCCCATCTAGCCACCCACATGGCTCTGCTCGGACGTCACGTGTCAAATGGCACCAACCCCTCATCACTCTGTCCTCTTCCTCCACTGTTTCTCCTCCAGAGCATTTGCACATATCCCCGCCGCATGCCACCTGTCTACTTATGTTGTTTCCTACCTGTCCCTTTGCCTGTGCCAGCTAGAATTTGATTTATTCACTGCTGTAACCTCCAACACCTGGAATAGTGGCGGGCACATAGTTGATGCTCAATAAATATTTATTGAATGATGGAATAAACAGAAAATTTCAAAATAACATGAAAACCGTAGTGCCCAGAGTATGCAGAGGATGTCAGAGGGGCCCAGAGGGGAGTCCCGTGGGAGGGAGCGCTGTCTGAGCTGAGCGAGAGGTATCCGGGCAAGGCGCAGCAGAAGCAGAGGCAGAGGGGCAGGAACAGAGCCGTGTGTCTGCTGCAGCTTGTCGCCCACGGCCGTGACCTGTACACTGTTGCCAGCAGGAGGCCTGTGGGCAGGGCGGGCTGAGGGGTGGGGGCATCGGACAGACACGCGTCTGACGCGTGCACTTTGGAGAATCCCCACGGACAGGGCGCGGGGTCAAAGAGGTCTAGACTGAAAGCTGCAGCTTCTAGCAATGCAGGCAGGAAATCATGAGACCCCAAGCAAGACTGACAGAAAGGGGAACGTTCCAGAAACAGTGTAAGGGAACATCAGGGGCACCTAGTGCCTGGGGTGCCTAGACTGGGGGTGGGCTCAAAGTGGGGCGCCCCCTGACACGGGAAGACCGGGGTGGACCAGGCCCGTGCTGCCACTCTGTCCCCCGTGTCTGCTGGCAGCACCGGGCTCTCTTGCAGGTGACCCCCTTCCCCTCTTCTTGAAGGCGCAGGGAGGCGGCCGACTAGGCACCCTGCTCCAGGCTGGCCAGGGGTGGGGGTGGCCCCCCGCAGCCTCCCTGACTCTCCCGAACGTGGACCTGGCAGGTGGGGGCAGCGGGCGAGGCCGGGGCCTGCGAGCTGACTGGTGGGGGCGGCGGCTCCAGACGGCCCCGCCCCTCCGCGAGCAGCAGCGAGCGCGCGCGGCAGCGGGGGCCGGGGCCAGGACGGGCCGGCCTGCTGAGCGCTGTGCCAGGGCCAGTGGCCGGGCCGGCGATCGCAGCAGGAGCCGCGGGGCCGCCAGAGCCAGGGGCCTGCACGCGGTCGAAACCCATGGAGAACAAAGTCCTGCTGGCCGGTTCGGTTTGGGGTCAAAGTTTCAGTTCTGGCTCCAGCTGGGGTTGGGGCAGAAACCCTTGCAGATCTGCGCTTGTCAGACTCTCTTCTCTGCAAGCCCTGACGCTGTGCCCCAGGCCTCCCCCGAGCCTGGGCTGCCCTCTCTCTCCTGGGCCACTGTCATCACACCTGCCTGCTCTCCCTGAGTGCAGGCTCAACTCCCCACCAGACCGTCGCCCCCGTGGCTGCCCGTGAGACCGTGGGCGACGAAGCCCCGAGCATGTCTCCCCCGCAATCGACACCCTCCGGTGGCTTCCTACTGCTCTTGGGAGAAACCTCCCGGGGCCTTGATCTCGGCGTGGCCTGGCTCCTGGCTGCCTGGCCAGCCTCACTTGGTACCACTTCCCACCATTTCCACTGCATTCCAGTCCTCCAGCGCTCCTTGAATGAGCCAGGTGCCTTCCTACCCCGGGGCCTTTGCACACGACGTTCTCTCCCTGGGACACTCTCTCTTCTACTCTGCGTTCAGCTAATTCTTGCTCATGTTCAGATCCCAGCTTCCCTGACCCCTCCCTCCCTTGACATACCCGGAAGCCGGCACAACTTGCAATCATATCTTTGTTTTCCTTTCCTCCTTACCCCCACCCCCTGCCCCACCCACTGCAACAGCCACAGAGGGGGTGATCTCGGCTCCGGTCCAGTACCACATCCCAGCCCTTAGCACGGTGCCTGGCACGAGGGGGGCCTCTGAAGATACGGAAACAGCCCAACGTGCCACGCGCGGGGCAGGGTGGGGTCTAAGCAAAGACCAAGGGAAAGGATCAGCCATGTAGCAGGGCAATTATCCACAAATTCACCTACAACTAGCAAAAACGTGTTAATTGAATGAGTGGAAAGTAAGTTTGCTTAAATTTCAAGGAATGTTTAGGGAAGAAATATCTGATGGGAGAGGGAATCTTTAGAAGGGAAAAAATCAGGCAGCGGTCTCGGGCCACTCTCTCCCTGCCTGCTCAGAGACAGGGGCGGGAGCGCCTGCTGCTCGGGGCCGGGCCCTGCTCCTGCTCCGCGATGGCCACTCGGGGCGGCTCGGGCCAGCAGCAGGAGGGGACCCACTGTCAGAAGGGGCCTGGGTGCACCCGAGTAGCAGAGGCAAACTTTGATGCAAGTTAGAACAGCCTCTTGGAATTAGGATGAGCAAAGTCTGTGACGAGATCCTGATCCCGAAACTTGAAACCGTAAGCTAAACAGGAAAAGCCGCGCAGGCTCCCCTGGCGAGGAGCCGGAGGCCGCCTGTGAGCACGCGACGGGGGTGTTCGGGAGCACCCGGCCCCGCCGGGACGGAGCTCTCTCCAAGCGCAGGCCTGGCATGGCAGGCCGCCCTCGCGAGTCGAGGTGCGACTATCACTCGTTTGGAGACAGACCAATCGACCAGAAAGGGCCGCCAGCCTGGAGAGCCGCCTCCGAGGCCAGCGTGTGCAGAGCCCGTCACAGAGCTACGGGTAGGCGGCTGGCCACCTTGACAAGGCGCCCCTCTGTAGGGGACTGACATATATTTTCCTAGTTTAAGAATTAAAGTTAGTGAGTAATGTACGTGTTCTGCCCAGAGCGTTTGAAAGTAATCTGTTCCGGACAAGGTCCTTGTGATAAATAAGGATGTTGCCTAGAGGCATAACAAAGGACCCGAGTTGTAAGTAATCAAGAGCTACCCCGCCCCACGGCATTGGGGGTCTGGAGGCCACACGATAAACACATTGTTCCTGTGATTGCTGTGTACACCCCGTAAGATGGCTGGTTAGTCAATGACGGGTAAGACCCCTCAAGGGAGGGGCGACCTAAGCCAGGCACAGCCGCCGGGGTTCAGCCGAAGATCTTAGGGGGTCACCCTAAGAGAAGCTGGGGATGAGAAATGCCCCCTGTGGCTCACCTTGCCCATCCTTGCTCATCTTGGTCCTTTATCTATGCCTAGTGCCTAGAGCAACCACCTTGAATTCAGGGGATATCTGTTTCCCTAAGGCTACGCTTTCCGGAATTTATGGCTATCGCTATCGCTACCACGCCTGGGTGCTTACCTACAAGGAACTAACTTTAATCTTTTAGAGTATAAAAATAAAACTGACCCATTGTATTATTACTCAAGTCAACCATTTGTCTGTGTGTCCGCGCTTTTCTTTGTGTTCCGCGTTTGTGTTTTATGTTCTGTGTTCATCCTCCATCCTGCAAACGGGCCACGACACCCCTTTGCCATGGGTGCGGCCTCGCTCCTTCCTGCGCCCACCATGGGACTCGGGTGTCCTGGCTGCCCGCCACGTGCAGATGGGGAGAGGGTGCTTTGGGACCACTGGCTTAGCAGCCATTTTCGCCGTAGCAAAACAGACGGTCGCAGGTGCTGGCCACGATGTGGAGAAGGTGGCAGCCGCCCACAGGGCCGGTAGGGACGTGAAATGGTACAAGCCTTTGGAAAACAGTCTGGCAGTTCCTCAAAGAGTTCTGTGTAGCGTTCTCACGCGACCCAACAATTCCATTACTAAATATATGCCCAAGAGAAACGAAAATATATGACCACAAGAAGCTCATGCACAGATATCTGTGGCAGCATTATCCATAATAGGCAACAGTGGAAACAACCGGTGTCCGCCGGGGCTGGATGAGCAACACGTGGCATACCCATGCCATGGACTATCGTTCAGCCATGAGGGATGAAGCGTTGATGCGTGCTCCAGCACGCGTGAGCCCTGACAACGTTATGCTAAGGGGGAGAAACCAGACACACAAATCCACAAGTTGTATGATTCCATTTATATGAAATGTCCAGAAACGGTGAATCCATAGAGACAGAAAATAAAATGGTAGTTTCCAGGCCCTAGGGAGACATAGGAGACCGGGGATGGGACGGGGTTTGTTTTAGGGAAGATGAGAAGGTTTGAAAATAGATTGTGGCAGTGGTTGCACAAAAAAACTAAAAAAAAAAACGAACCCCAAAACCTTTGAATTGCACACTTTAAATAGGTAAACTGTACACTGTGTGACTTATAGCTCCATAAAGCTATTTAAAATTTCACTTTTATTCAGTGTCTTCACTCTAAGAAGATAGAAAATGAATTCTAAATTATTTTGGAGCCTCCCGCACAGAAGAATTCCAAATGACGGCCGCCGCCCGGCCCTCGGGAAGTGCTCCCCAGCGGGACCCGGCTCCTCAAGTGTGGGCAGCACTTAGCCACGCCCTTCCGGAGAGGACAGTGTGGACGGGGGTGGGGGGTGACCGTCTGGTGCAGAGACCTGGCAAACATGGCCTCACCCAGGCGACCAGGTCCACGTCGACAGTGACGAGTCGTGCTGCCCACAGGTGGCTGTGACACAGTGTGCTGAAGACCGCACTTTGCCTCTGTGGTCTTCCTCCCGAGACCCTAACCCAGTTCGACCCTGAGAAAATCCCCTGGCACCGTGACCGCACGTTCTAGAGAACTCCCGAGCGAGCGGGACTGCGGCACGGCGGGAGGAAGGCCTGGGCCACGGGGCGCCTACGGGGACGGGCAGCTGCACGGGGCGCGGGGGCCCCGGTGCGGTGCTGGACGCGCCTCGTGAGCCCCTGCACGGTCTGGGCAGCCGTTCTGTGAAATGAAGAGTCTGTTGTAAACACTCGTTTGGAGGGAGGGAGACAGCGGGCCACTGCGGGCGAGGGGTCTACCCGGGCGAAGGCCCGCCGCACGCGCGCTGTAGAGACGCGTCCAAATACCAGGCGTACCCCGAAAATACGCACATCTGTTCCACAGCGATTGCAAAGAAGGAGCTGCGCCCCGGTCTCCAGCCGCGCCTCGGGGTCCCCACGAGGCAGGGGCGCCCAGGAGCCGCGCGGAGTGAGGTTCCCTCCAAAGTGATTCGCCCACAGGGGCAGCTTCGCAGCGCCGCGAACCCCGTCCCGGACGCAGCCCCGTCCGTGCGTGTCGGGCGGGCCCTCGCGCGGGCGGCCCTGGCCCGCAGGGGCCTGCGTCCCCCGGCCGCCTTGCCTCTCTCCCGGCCGCGGGCCCTGCGCTCCGGCGCTGCGCTCGGGCCCTGCGCTCGGGCTGCTGGACCCTCCCCTCCTGCCCGCAGGGCCGCCCGCCAGGGAGCGGGCCGGGCGCGGCTGGCGGGCCTTCCCACGGGCTCCTCCCAGCGGGGCGCGCAGTGGGCTGGCGGCGGGCGAGGGTGCTGCCAGGGCGTGCCGGGGGACGGCGGGGGTCCGACGGAGGCGGTGGGGCGGGCGAGCGTGGCTCCGCCGACGGCAAGGCCCTTCTGAGCTAGGCCGAGGCCGCTCGGACCCTGCAGCCAGGGGCGGCCCGGCCCACGGCCCGCTAGCCCGAGGGGAGTGGAGGACACCGCTTCTCTCGTTTCCAGAGCCGCCGCGAGCGGACCGCGAGCCCCAGCGCCCGCCCACTGCGCCTGCGCCGCCTGGGGACGCGCGGGGGACCGGCCTCCGCGCTCTGTCGCCAGGTGCCAGGCGCGGCGCCTTGGGCCGCGGACCCACTGTCCCCGTCCCGGGAAGCCTCCGCTGCGCCGGGACGCAGGGCAGCCCTGGGGCTGGAGGGCAGGGCCGCGGGCAGGGCCGGGTCGGGGCGCCCGGCTAAGTCAGCCTCCCAGGCGGGCGGCGGCAAAGTGCAAGTCACGGTGAGCTAGGCGCTGGCTGCCGGCGGCGGGAGTGCCCGGCCGCCCGCCGGACAAAGCCTGCCTGAGTCACCGCGCGCCCACGCCCGCCGCGGCCCGCAGCCCGGCCCACTCTGCTGGAGGGCTGCAGCCGGGCGCGCCGGGCACGCCTCGGTGGGCTTGCGAAGCCCCACCCCGGACCGCAACGCACTTCCTGGATGCGCCCTCATCACACGTGAAATGTAACCTTCACTCCAAAAGTGGAGAGAAACTTTAAGTTTCATTTCTTCCCTACTTTGCAATGTAACTTTACAAACATGACAAACGTTTGTTAGCCCAGTCTCTTCCTTTTGTACTTGCTTGCCCCTTCCTCGATGTCAGCGTCTCGTCATGATGTAGGCTTCCCGTGCCTTTCTTAATGCTCAGGTAACACACACAAAATAAAGACGCACACGCCACGTTGGGAGTGGTGGTGGCTTTCAAAGCGGGTCTCAACGCACACGCCGTTCCGCCTGCAGAGTGTGGGGACGGCCCCTCCGGGACAGCCGGCCAGCTGGGGCCTGCGCCCGCGTCGCCAGCGCTGCGCGCACGCACAGCGCGCCGCGCCCTGCTGACGGAGAACCGCTCTGCTCCCAGTTGGTGACCAGTGCTCCATAGATTTCCTTGAATTTGCTGATTTTTTTTCCTATGTGATGGATTCCCAGGGAATTGGCATCATTAATTTTCATAGGCATTGCCGGCGGCTCTCCCCGCGCTGGCCCTGAGAGCCGGTGTGGCTTCTGAGGCCAGCGGTGCGGAGTGCCCCCTGTCCCTTTGTTCTGTGTCCTGCGCCCGGTGAGCTGGCAATTTGCACTTGTGCCCAGGGAGCCTCCCTCCTTGGCACATTTCTTTCTTCAGGTCTTTGTGTTTTCCTTGCCAGTGTTTAGGGGCACTTGGTATGTGAAAGCCACCTGCCTCACCAGTGTGGTCCTCAGCTATATCATTTGTCCACAGACTTCATTTGGATTAGGAGGATCCTCCCTGCCCGGAGATTGTTCCTCTAATTCTCGGACTTTCTTGTAAGATTTTTATTGTTTTATTGCTTACTTAGAATCCATCAAGAATTGATTCCACATGTGAAGTAAGAGGGAGGCCCACATTTGTGTTCTTGCAGATGCATGGCCCACTGTGCTGACACGATTTAGTAACAACTCTTTTCTTTTCAGACAGAGTCTCACTCTGTCACCGGGGCTAGAGTGCCCTGGCGTCAGCCTGGCTCACAGCAACCTCAAACTCCTGGGCTCGAGCGATCCTCCTGCCTCAGCCTCCCGAGTAGCTGGGACTACAGGCATGCACCATGACATCTGGCTAATATTTTTATTTTTAGTACAGATGGGGGTCTCTCTTTTGCTCAGGCTGGTCTTGAACTCCTCAGCTCAAGGGATCCTCCTGCTTCCTCAGCCTCCCATAATGCTAGAGATATAGGCGTGAGCCACCCTACTGGCCTGTCTTAGCATTTCCTATGCATTAACTCATTTAACCTTCACAACTATCCAAGAGGTAGGAACTCTTACTACCCCCACTTTATAGATGAGGACCTGAAGCACAGAGAGGTGAAGTAATTTGCCTGAAGTCACACAGCTAGTGCAGCATATAGCCAGCTTTCCCCAGGGAATCTGAGGCTCATCCCCTCCTGCAGATTCCTTCCCCCTCAGGTTTTCAAACACATCGACAGAGTGTAGGATATATTTTCCTCAGAATTCTTCGACTCTCTCCTGGGTCTGAGTTGCATCTCTGTTCTCATGGCGGTCGGGCAGGCGTCTGCCATCCCCGTCCCCTGCACCAAGGAAAGGGCAAGTCCTGCCGAGCTCAGCTCTCACCTGGGCTTGCAAAGACCAACTCCTGCACTGGGCTGCTTTTTTGCAGCCCTGCAGTCCTGCACTTATCTTTTGGAATAGAATTATGAATGGAAGCCGGGCGCGGTGGCTCACGCCTGTAATCCTAGCACTCTGAGAGGCCGAGGCGGGCGGATCATTTGAGCTGAGGAGTTCGAGACCAGCCTGAACAAGGGGAAGACCCCCGTCTCTACTAAAAAGATAGAAAGAAATTAGTGGGACAACTAAAAAATATATATAGAAAAAATTAGCCGGGCATGGTGGCACACACCTGTAGTCCCAGCTACTCGGGGGGCTGAGGCAGGAGGATCGCTTGAGCCCAGGAGTTTGAGGTTGCTGTGAGCTAGGCTGACGCCATGGTTCTCTAGCCTAGGCGACAGAGTAAGACTCTGTCTCAAAAAAAAGAAAAAAAAAATTATGAATGGAAGTGTGTATTGGTTTTCTAGCTCACTAATTTCTGTTTTTGTCAATTCCTCTTTGTAGTTTTTTTTTTTTGGTACTTATACTATGTAGGTCCCTTTATTTGTCTCCCTATTTTAATACAGAAAGCATTGACATCTCTAATTTTCCTCTCAATAGTGTTTTGCTCTCCTAGAGGCTTGAGAATGCAATGTTCTTAATTTCTAGTTTTTACTTTCCCTCTTGCTATCCTCTTTAATCCAATTGTTTTCTACAAGTGTGTTTCTTAATTTCCAAATAGCTAACATTGTATTGGTCACACATTTATTATTTATTACCAATCTTATCAGATTATGATCAAAACTTGTATCAGATTATGATCAAAACTTGGCCTTTTCCTCTACTTTTCTCTATTCATTAATATTTTCTTTGTGGTCAAATATATTATTAATTTTGGTAGCAATTCCATGGCCACATGGATAAGATGTGTGTTTTCTGTATAGATGTAGGAACCTCCATCTGCTAAGTCAAACGCATTGGTTATGCCTCTGGATCATTCCTTTTTGTTCACTTGCTCTCATTCTGAGAGCTGGGCGCCGAAATCTTCCACTGTGAGTGTGGTCTTATCCACCTCTCCGGACAATGCTTTGTGTATTTTACTCTCATTTTGATTAGTTCATGGAGGCCTGTGACTTGATTTTATTAGTTTTGCTTTTCGTCATCGCTTCACATGTCCTAACCCCACAGTCTGCGAGCCGCTGCGCGTAGCGCCGGCCTGTCCGCGGCGACACGCTCACATGCTGCTTGTGTTTCTTGTGAATTGCATTGAACAGGGCTTGTTTTCATATACCTTCCTGACAATCTGTCTTTTGTGCAATGACTGAAACACTTGATGATGTTCTTTCCATTCCCTATGTGTTTATTATTATTGTTATTTGTCTTCTCTGCTGTCATAATCAGATGCATGTTTTTCTACAAGGGTTTGAGAGCTACAGACCCACACTGTTCCCCACTCTAAGCTGCCCTCCTTCCCCAAGAGAGGCGCTTTAGACTCACCTCCTTCCCCTCTGCCCACCCCAGGGCCCAGCTGTGACATTTAGGATGGCCTCCCTTTCCCCCTGGGAGTTTTGCTGCCCTTGGAGAGCTTTGTGCTTTTTAGTTCCACACTGTCTGGGTGCCAGCCAGGGCGGGAAGACAGCGGTGCTCACAGTCCCTGTGCTGCACAGCTGCGCTCACGGCTGGGACCTGAGGCCGGGCCGAGGACACGGCGTGAGAGGGCAGAGCCAGGGGCAAGGCTGTCCCACCCTAGTCCTCACCAGGTGGCATTTCCCGACTTGGCCTCAGCCCAGACACGAAGTCCTCTCTCCGGGCCTCGCCGAGGGGTCTTGTCCTGTCCTGTGTGGCCCCGCTTGTCCGTGTCAGCGGAGTTTCCGTGGGTGCGGTTTGTCCTCCGCAAGTGACACCTTTTTATTTGTTTTTGAGACAGAGTCGCTCTCTGTCCCCTTGGCTAGAGTGCCGTGGTGTCAGCCTCACTCGCAGCAACTTCAGACTCCTGGGCTCAAGCGATCCTCCTGCCTCAGCCTCCCGAGTAGCTGGTACTACAGGCACGCGCCACCATGCCCGGCTAATTTGTTCTACATATTTTTAGTTGTTTGGCTAATTTCTTTCTACTTTTAGTAGAGACGGGGTCTCGTTCCTGCTCAGGCTGGTCTTGAACTCCTGAGCTCAAACGATCCACCGCCTCAGCCTCCCAGAGTGCTGGGATGACAGGCGTGAGTGACACCTTGATGGCCCAGGTCGGTGGGTCTCCCGGAGCTGGGCAGGGTCAGCGCCGGTCCCACAGTGCTTGCACAGTGGTGTGAGGGAGGGGTCTCAAGGGCCCCCAGTGTCCCCTGGATCTGGGAGCCTGTCAGATGGGCCCTGGGCACAGCGCCCTGCCCTCCGCTCCAAGGAGCAGGTGCTGCAGGGAAGCAGGCCCTCCCCTCTGGAAGAGCCTGGCCTGGGAGAAAGGAATGGAGACAGTTCCCTGACCTCTTGCCCCAGAGGTCACCAAATAGAGAAAGACAATGAGGACCCCAGCCCTGGCTCACTGGCCTCCTCACTGCCAAGTTCAGCGGCCCGTGGGCAGGTGTGCGCTGCAGCTGGATACACGGACGGAGGGCGGGGCGTCCAGTGGGGCTGTCTGGGCGCCTCTCCCTCTGGGTCTCTGGCCTCACAGTGGACCTGGGGCCTGGGGCTTGGTCCAGCTGCCACTCGCCAGCAGGGCAGGTGGCATGAAGCCGCTGTGCCTTCGCGCTGGTTAGGCGCCCTTGAAGAGGTCGCGAGGGCGGCGCACAGACGGACGCAGCCTGGCCGGGCGCGGGAAGGCGCGGCCCGAAGGCCGGCAGGCAGCGCCGCCCAGGACTGGCGCGGGCCCGCTGCGCAGGGCGGGGCCCGTGGTCACCTGCAGCGGGGGCCTGCGGCTCTGCGGCTCTGCAGGCTGCACGCGGTCACCTGCAGCGGGGGCCTGCGGCTCTGCGGCTCTGCAGGCTGCACGTGGTCACCTGCAGCGGGGCCTGCCGCTCTGCGGCTCTGCAGCCGGCCCGTGTCCGGCGCGCAGACCCCGCAGGGCATGCAGGCGCCCAGCCTTCGCCGCGGAGGAAAGCCAGAAATACTCCCCAGTCTGGGATTTGCAGCGCATCTGCACTCTCATGCCGCACATGGGTGGAGCTCCAGAGGTGCTTGTGAAGAAATGAAGTCTATGCGCCACCTCGTACTCCATAAAGGAGAAAGGTGACTGGGCCGATTTCTGATGGATTTTATTTATTATTCAATTTAGAAATACCTTCTCTCAGGGATGCTTTATTCATTTTATATTATGTACACTTCATTTGCTTATTTCTTGATTAAGTCATAATTTTTTTTCCACCTTACAAACCACGTTACTCTGAATTTAAGTTCCCTAGTCCAGAAACCCGGTGGTCAGGTCTTTGGGCTCTGCCTCCTGGCACCTGCCGAGTGTGTCGTAGCAGCCTCAGGCCCTGGTAAAGCCTCTCCTTGAACCTGGGGCCCAGGGCACCCCGGGACAGCAGCCTAACCCCGCCCGGAGGACATAGCCGAGAGGGCCCTCCTCCACTGGGCCACAGCCTGGGTGGCTCCGGAGTCCCTCCTGCAAGGTGGCACAGGACTGTGTGCTGATGTTCGTCTGGACTTCTGGTAGGTGCTCATCTGCTGAGCGTGGAGGAGGGTGGGATTGGACTCTCCTAAATTCTGGCTTTTTGGTTTCCACCCTATCTGTTGAGGAGGGCCCCTGGCCGGAGGTGACTTCCTGCCAGGACATGAGGATGACAGACAGAAGAGGAGTTCCAATGGCAATCGGTGCAAATTGAATTTTTATAAAAATAGCGTAACATGTTTTTCTGATTTGAAAATATTTATCAGAGACAACATGAAAAGCATGGAGCAGAAAAATGTCAAATCACCTGTAATTCTATGGCCCAGAGAGAACGTGTGTTACTGTATCTCCCAGGACCATTTCTGTTCTTGCGTGTGCTCTAACTCACATACACACTGGAATGGGGTGGATGTGTGTATATTATACTATGCTCTGCTTTTTCCATTTACAATATGTCATTAGTCTTTTGATGCAATTACATAGCCTTCCACAATATCTATTCCAAAGGCTACCTAGCACCCATAGTTGTGCCGTAATGTATTAGGCAATTCCTACTTATAATATTCACTGTTATAAGAAAGATTTGTGGTAAGCATACTCATAGAAACATCTTTGTGATCGTCTGTAATGATTTCCTTGAGATTCGCTGTGGCAGTGGATCTGCTTGGTCAATGGCTTTTGATACAGATAGTCGATTGTCCCAACTTTTACCCCTACTAGCAAAATCTCATTAGCATAGAGTATTGTCATTAAACATTTTTTTCAATTAGAAATACATTGTTTTGACATGTATTTCTTTCATTGCTAATGAAGTTAAATATTTTTTCTTGTGTTTATTGTTCTGTGAAGGGTGCTTTGTTTATTTTAGTGGGTATATTTGAGCATGCCAATCTTTTTCTAATAATTATAATTCTTATTAAATATCATCTTAATCCCTTGTCATATATGTCTCAAACACTATGAAGTTTGTCATTTGCCTTTTAATTTGTTGGTATTTTTTTTTTCTTTTTGCGCTCCTCCCCCTGTTGATATTTTTGGCTTAAAATTTTTTGAATATATATGCAAATCTCATCCCTTGTGATATCTGTCTTCGATGAGCTTAAAAAGACTTAACTCATTTCAAGATTATATAAACATTTGCCTATATTTTCTTTGAACCCTTTTAGAGTCTCTATTTTGATATTTAAGACATTAGTCCATCTAACAAAAATTTTCTAATACCATTTATTGAATATTCCCTCCTTTCTCCATTAATTTGTTAAATACTAAATTAATAAACACTGTATCTATCTGGGTCAGCTTCTGGGATTCTAGCCTCACCCGGTGATCTGTGTGTCTCAAGTGGAGCCTAGCGCTTCACTACTTGACTCGCAGCTTAGTCATACCTGCTGCACCCTGGCAGTGCTGGGTGGCAGATGGCATTGCCAGGCGGAATTTGTCTTCTGACAGTGTAGCCTCCATGGAAGCAGGGGGTGGAGTCCTTGGTGAGGGAGCTGGGCAGGGAGTGGGCCAGGGTGAAGGCAGGGTGCCCCTACAGCGGGTGCAGGCCTGTCAGGCTGTACCCAGGCACACCCACCTCTCTGCAAGGCTAGAGCCAGACTCTGCTGGGCCAGCTATGGATCTCATCTGTATCATCGAACACTGGAAAGGGCTGCTCTTTCTCCTCTGAGTCTTCCTTACAAATCACACGTTGGCTCTTCAGAGCCAGGTGATGGGTTTCTCAACCAGGACCACTGGGGTGGGGTCAGGGGGAAACCTCCTATGATGATATCACTGTGGTGTCTCTTTTATCAAATAAGTCAAGGTCCTTCCATAAAATGCTGTTGCAAAATGTAAGTGACAATGATAATAATAATACTATTGACTAGTAACGCTTAATGCTTGGCTAACACTTGGCATGCTCAAATGTACCATATATTGTTTTGTAAGCACTTTGCAATATTACCTTTACAATATATTAATATATGTAAAATATTAAGTATATATTAAGTATACACACACACACTATTATCCCCATTACAGATGAGGAAACTGAGGCTCAGAGAGGTTAAGTGACTTGCCTATGATCACATAGCTCAGAGGAGGCAAAGCCAGGACTTGAACCCAGGCAGTCTAGTTCTAACTCTGTACTCTTAATCACTGTTCTATACTGAAAAGAAGTGGAGAGAAGGATGGGCAGGGAAGGTGCGGCCCTGGGCCAGGCCTCAGTCGAAGCCCACCCTTTTCCCCTTCACAGAGGAAAGACAGGGGAGGGACAGTGCCTCTAACGCATGCACTGCTACGCACCCTCCCCTCGCTGCCCTCCCCAGCCAGGGAGGGGCCTGCCACCCCCGCGGGGCTCGAACCTGCTCAGCACGGCCGCTCACAGCCAGCACGGCTCCGTTCCTGCCGCCCTCTCGTCCAGCGCCACTCCCTCCAGATCCTGTCTCGCTCTGTCGCCGGGGCTGGAGTGCCGTGGCGTCAGCCTCGCTCACAGCAGCCTCAAAGTCCTGGGCTCAAGCGATCCTCCCGCCTTGGCCTCCCAGAGTGCTAAGATTGCAGGCGTGAGCCACCGCGCCCGCCCCTCCAAATTCTTGTCTCCAAAGCTAGAGCCAGGCCCTGGGGTGGCCATGCCCCATGGACTTGGGCTCCGGTGGCTCCTTCTATGAACAGGCCCCTGGGTCACCTTCCGAAGCTGCTGGAGGGCCGGCTTGGCAGCCAGAGGCCTGCCGGGCACCGTGCCCTGAGAGCAGGCGTGTTGGAGCGTGCTCTTCCGGAGCCAGCATGCCTGCTGTCCCCGCAGCAGGGGAGCCATGAAGGGCCTGCCTCTAGGCAGGGCTGGAGCAAGTCCAGAGGGCTGCGCGGGCTTCAGCCCGCCCGAGGGATCCCAGACATACTTTGATGAAGTATCTGTTAATGTTCATTCGCTGTTTTTCTGGTGGTTGTTGTCGATTTGTTTTGGCTTCCTTTTTATACAGGCAGTTTTTCCTTATGGTCTGCTGGCAAAATGTTTATGAAATCAGGTACAGGTCGGTGGCCAGAGGGGCGGCGCCTCCCCAGCACCCCGTGCTATTGCAGTGGGAGGGGCGCCCGGAGTCCCCACTTCTTTCCAGCGTCTGTGAACCGGCCATGCTGGGTCCTGACCTCTGGCATAGGGGCCAGCAAGAGGCTGCGTGTCCCAGCCTCTTCCACCCCCCGAAAGAGGATGGCTGGAGGAGCAGGTGGTGTCCCCATCTATCCCTGTGTGCTGTCTGGGCTTGCTCACCCTCACCCGGTCCCACCCACGCCTCAGCAAGGCCAGCTTCCGTTGCTTCAGAAGGCCATCTGGCCCAGGCCTCAGTGGCGTGGCGGGCAGCCGCGTGGCGGCGTAGCTGCTGGTTTCTGAACCTTGGGTCAGGTGAGTCTGGGGCTGGTGGGCTGGAGGGGCCTGGTCAGGGAGCTGCCCACTTGGCTCCCACCCTGACTGGGCCAGATCAGTCTCCATGCTTGCCCTGCCTGTGCTATCCACAAGTGAGGGGTCATAGGGAACTGGAGGGACCTGCTAGTCCCCTGGGTCCTGAGAGCACGCCACAGCACCTCAGTGTGGGGCCCAACTGGGTGGGAAGAGAACCACTCCTCACCCCTGCCCCAGCCCACCAGGGAGGCTGAGAAGTGGGCACTGGCAGGCGGCCCAAGGACACTGTAGTAACAGCTGCCTGGGTGGAGCCACAGCGGCCAGAGGCACCTGTGGGCCTGCATGAGTCCAATCCTGGACGGGTGCTGGCAGCGCCATGCCTGCCCCACGCTGGCTGTCAGCAGGGAGCCCCTCCTCCAGGGTATGGAGAAGGCCCTCGGCGGGGCAAGGGCGGAGTTGGCATTGGTGCTAGCCCCGGCCTTCCTTCTTCCCAGGGGCTCAGCTCACACCCACAGCATCTCCCAGTTCGTGCAGACCCGTCTGCCTCTTTCTCTGCATTGTGCTGAAGAAGCTGCACCTGGAGGCGTGGGCAGGTGCAGAGGGCCACCCTGCCCTGGGAGGCTGAGCAGGCCAGGAAGTGTTGCTTGGGACAGGGTGTCCAGCAGGCAGAGGGCCCATGGAGCCCTGCTGGAGCAGGTAGGACCCTGTCCTGGCCTGCCTCCTTGTCCCTTCGGGGGCTCCTCCTTCCCCTGTTCCCCTGTGCCAAAAGGCCCAGGGTCCCTCATCCAATGTGTCACAATGCAGAGCCCTGCTGGGGACAGGGAGCGGCTGGCTCCATCGGAGAGCCTGGCCCAGGGAGCTCTCTGCCAGGCCCTGATCTCAGGACAGTGAAAGGAGAAACGACACCAGAAACCAGGGGCTGGCAGCGTGCGGCGTGCCCAACGCTCCTGACTTTGTTTACACTTCACCACACAGCTCTGCCTCATTGTGCGCTCGGAGGTTATGACAGACAGAGATTAAGTAATTTTCCCACAGCACTGGACATGTTGGGGCCTGGACTTGAGCCTGGGCCTGTTGGTGCTTTTCTGCCTCCTGGGAGCCAGCCCTGCAGGACGAGGCACTTCAGGAATAGCTCTGCAAGCCCCGTCTGGGCTGCAGGGGCCTGGCTGAGCCCTCTCCAAGTGTGTGCAGCTCCATCTGCTTTGGTTACTCCTTTTCAGCACCCTTGAGCTCCCTGGGAGAGGCAAGGCAGAGATAAAGACTCACATCTGGACAGTGCAGTGTAGTTGCCCAAGCTGCACGGCGCTGGGGAGGAGTAGGGGCCAAACCCCCTGCCCGGGCTCCTCACAGACTCGCGTCTGCATCCTCCCCTCCTCCCGCCCCCTCTAGCTCCAGGCCGCATCCCTGGTGCCCAACGCCAGGGGCCTGGGGCCTGCTGAGAACGATCCATCGATCCATGATCTATTGGGAAGAGCCAAAGGCTCTCAAGGGACAGGGGACAGGGGGTAGGGGGAGGGGCAGGGGGCAGGCTCTCAGCTTGGGGCCTCTGCTCCATGCTGGTCCAGCCAGTGCCTGCAGGACTGGGGCCCCTTCTGGGCCCTGGCTGTCTCCAACATGCTCCTGGCATGCGTGCAGTGGTAGGCCAGTGAGGTCAGGAGCCCTCATGGGTGCATGGAAGGGTGTGGGGTGGGCAGTCGAGTGTGGGAAGCTTGCCCAGCCCAGAGCCCCTCCCCAGGATGGTAGTTCACCAGCCACCCACTGGCCAGGCCCCCAGGTGCCCAGCAGAGCGCCACTGTCCAATCCCAGCCTTTCGTGCCTGGATCCCAGCACCCACTGAGCGGCACCTGTGGGAGGTGGCCGGGTCGCTGGCGGAGTGAGACCGGATGGGCTGGTGTGCAGGCGCGCAGAGCCCCGGGCATGGCGAGCATGGGCTCTCACCGGGCACCTCTTGTGTGCTCATCAGAGCGCTCAGTGAAGAGTCGAAGCAGCCTGAAAAGCAGAAGGCTGGGGCTGGACACCTAGAGACACCTTGTCTACTCCAATCCCTGCTCCCATTTGCAGATGAGAAAGCCCAGCCCCAAGAACAAGAGAAACTGTCCAGAGTCACACAGATAATCAGCAGCAGGGCTGAGACCTGAACTCGGGTTGCCTCACTCCTGGCCCCGCTGCCTTTCCCTGCCCTCGTCATGCCCCACGCGCCAAATTCATCTGGAAAGACAAACCACACAGGGCAGCCTGCAGGGCGCTTCACGAGAACTGGGAAGGACCTGCCTGGCCAGCTGAAGGCCAAGCAGAAACAGCTTTTTGTTGTTGTTGCCAGTCTGCCCTTCAATATCACTTGCCCTTTGCCCCAGAACAGAGCAGCGCCATCTCAGCCCAGGATCTGAGATGTCTCCCTGGCTGGGCAGACAGTGGCGTCTGGGCTCATGCATACCTTTCCAGCGGGCCTGCTCAGCGTGGTGGATCTCTCTTCCCAGGCTGTCATCCACCAGGTGGCCACAGTGACCTGCACAGTGAGGCTATGGGGTGCCTTCCCCACACCCTCACCTGACGGTCTAGAGATGTCATAGGAGGGGCAGGCTTTCACGCTGAGGCTGACTGAATCCAGAGGGACCCTCGGTACCTCCTCTGCCGACCAGGCCTGTGTTGGGGGCTGAGTCTGGCGTTACGCCTCCTACTAACCACTCACTGCAGCCTGTGATGTCCGTGTGCCGCCTGACGCAGCGGTGGTCAGCGTTTCCTTCAGACACGGTCGCGGCCTTGTGACTGGATAAGAGGCCTGAGTTGTTGCACGTAAGCAAATGCCCCCGACTCCCACACGGAGGGCCCCGAGGTGGGAGTCTGGAGGCCATGAGAACAAGAACAAGAAGAACTCTCCCAAGGACTGGCCCCCGATTGATGGTTGGTAGTCAGTGACGGGTAAGACTCCCTATGGGGGGCGACCCAAGACAGGCACAGCCGTGGGGGCCAGGGAGGAGCTGCCACCTGGGATTGAGACCAAGAAGCACTTCAGATGGCTGCATTGTTTTATGTTGTCTGTCTCCGCCTTGGCTTTTGAGCCCTGTCCAGCACCTTAACTTTAGTAACCGTTAGAGGTCTGAGACCATGGGAAATTGTTCCCTTTTGAAACAACTCCGGAATTGACTGATATCGCTGCTATGCTCAGATGCTCACATTCAAGGAACTAACCTTGGGTCTAGGGGGTATAAAAATAAAGCGACCGGTGCATTGGTCACTCGAGTCATTGTCACTTCTGTGTGCATCTGTGTCGTTATTTTATGTTCTGTGTTCACCCGCCGTCCTGTAATTGGCCACATCGGGCCTGGGCCCGCTTGGCTTACACCAGGACTCTCACACGAGCACCCACGGCCTGGCCACTGAGGCAGATATTTCACTCACACACGTTGGAATTTTTTGGAATTAATTAGCATTATTTTCAAATTGTGAGATTTCACATCACAATCTGAGTTATTGAAATTTTTTGGAGAATGGGACATTTAACAGCAGGCCATGTTCCAGCACAGAGCTGGATGACAGGGTCCAGCCAGAGCTGGGTGACAGGGTCCCCAGTGGGGCTGTGGGCTTTTCTCCACCACGATCCCTGTCCCCTGCTCTCGAGGCACTGGCGGTTGTCTTCCTTGTGCTCAGCTCATGTCTCAGCTATGTCCCTGCCAGCCTCCTGGGGTGTGTCTTCCTTGACCCTAGCTTTAAGCAAAGGATCCACAAAAGTGTATCACAAAATGAATTTATAAGGTGATTCTTATTTTATAGGAACCGGTTCCATTGGAATTTTCTCCTTCAGGCATCTTTTCTGGTATACTTAAGACCATAGTCACCTCCTTCAAATCTGTTTACTCATTTGATTTTGCCTGCCTGTGATGTCTCTGACAGGGCAGGTGGCAGTGGGCTGGTTGGCTCACTGGGGTTTCCCCACCTCCTCCTGGCCCCAGCCATCCTGGCCTTGCCAGCAACCGCGAATGCCCTCCCTCCTCACGCTGCCTGCTGAAGGGAGCTAAAGTGAGCCATCCCAGGGTCAGACTGGCTGAGACCCCAAGTCAGCAGAACGGGAGCCCATTGCTTGTTCCCACAATTCCCACAAGCAGGACGTGGCTTGTTGACTGGCTGAAGAAACTATTTCTCCAGGCAAACGGCCAAGGACCTGCGGCCTCGCATGCCTGGTAACTAGCACACGGTGCAAGGTGCTGCAAGACAGTCAAGGATTCATGGTCTCGCACTGGAGCTGAGATTGTTTGTTATCTGAAAACAGTGTGTCAAACATCAAAGAGACCTCTTGTAGAAGGCCATGCTTTTTGCTTTGACTGGAAAAGCAGGTGTTGTTGGCCGTGGGAAGTCACGTACCAAAAAGTAGCTGCCATGAGAAAATAGCTGCAGGACTCTTGCCCAATTAAACTGTATAAAATAAATGACCGGCACAGTTTGGCTGCTGCAGTCTGAAACCGTCTCTTGTCTCTGTGTCATTTTTTCTTCCGGGACTGCAGCCAATTCTGTCTGTCTGCATATATGTTCTGTGTGTCATCCCCATCCTGTAATTGGGCCACGACAGCCTGCCTTCCGCTCTCCAGCCTGTCCTGGCCTCTCCCTGGCTCAGGACCCTCCCCACCCCACCCCAGGGGCTGGACAGCCGCCTGACAGTTCCTCATGTGTGACTCTAGATGCCCACGCGGTCAGCATCGAGGTCTGTGTCCGAGTGCAGATGGCTCTGGGAGCTGCGGACACTGTGCAGGCCGAGCGAGCGTCTCAGGCGTGCTCCGCACAGGTGGGTGGGAGTCGTCTCCTGGTGGGTGTGGGGACATCAGCAGGAGTGAGTCAAGGGCCTGGGCCAGAGGGAGGCCTGGCACATAGGAGGCAGAGCTGCCAGGTTTACCTTCCAAACCTGTGTACCTGCCATCTGACCCAGACCAGCCCCTGCTGCTGAGCTGACAGCTGCCCCTCCCTGAGCAGCAGACTTCTCCCCTTCCCTGCTGCTGGGATTCTGGGACTCTCCAGGAGACAGTCTGGCTTTTACCACTCACCGTAGATAAAAGTGTGACTCTTTGGAGGCCGTCTGCCCAGCACTCTCCCCCTCAGCTGCCCAGGGTCCTTCTGCAAGCCTGGCTCTCCCTGCGTCCCCATGAGCTCGGGAGCTGCCAATCCCACCCTCAGAATGAACCACTCTGTGTCCTCTAACAGCACGGCTCTGCTTTCTGAGACTGGCGGGTTCAGGTCAGCTTCTCCGTGGAGAGCAGTGGTTCTCAAGCTTTAGCCTGCGTGGGAGTCCTTGCGAGGCCTCATGCAGCAGGATTGGACTCAGTGGGTAGGAGACAGGGTGTTGAGAATCTGCATTTCTACAAGTTACCAGGTGATGCTGAGGCTGCTGGTGCAGGGTGCCCACTCTTGAGGACCACTGGAGAAAAATCATTCTGTGTGTTGCCCTCCCTGTGGCACTGAAGAAGAGTGTCTAATTCAGACCCTCACGCAGGCAGCGTCAAGCCCTGTGACTCAAGGCTGCTGGATGTGGAGGGCTGGGGTGAGATGCACTCACCCCATTACTGACCCAAGCTGGGGTCCTCCACGGATTGGGGTCTGTTCCTTTTGTCTCTTCCAGTTGGCATTTCCCTGGTCCTGAGCACCCTGCTGGGCATCCTGAAAAATCAACTGTGGTATATTTTTACCAGAGATGAGTAAATAGGTAATCAGTTTTCTACACTGACTTCTGGAAAATGTCAGAGTGGCTCCTGGCTGGTCCTCAGAGGCTTGTCACACACCTGGCTCAGCACTGGGTCCAAAGGAAGCAGGAACAGCCCAGACCTGGCTCTTGCAGGGAGGAAGCCAATGTCCGTGCTTATCCACGCTAGGCCTTCACCGCCTGCTTATCCACAGAGGGCAACACACAACTGCAGGGGCTCTTATGAAGTTTCAGATGTGGCCCACAGATGCATGAGAAACTCTGGGCTAGGAGTGACAGCTACATTTGTGTGGGGAAACTATCTCTATTCCAAAGATACAGGGGCTGGTGGAATAGAAGGGGTATACATGGGTCTGGAAGGACACAGTCACGTCCTAGTGAGTGTCCTTTCCCATTTCTTCTGCAGAGATGTCATTGCCCTGGTTAACAAGGCCTTGCTGATTTTTAGCATCTTTCATCTATTTGAGGCCATCTGTGTGGGTACCACTCTCCAGGACACGGTTCATGCCCATTTGTCCTTCCTGAGAGCTTGTGGGGCTGTAAGGACTAACTCGTTAATACATGTGAGGCACTGACAGTAAGTACCCAAAGTATTTGCCAATAGTAGTTGCATTATTATTCCAATGACTCCCCTCCTTTTTGCAACTCCAAAAAGCCAAAAAATGAATGCAGATTAGCAAATAACTGAAAAACTGCACCAGCGTAAATTCACAAATCTTTTTCTTCCTGATTCCTCATGGCCATGGGGCCATGAGGCCATTGGCACTGACCTCTGCCCCAGATTGGTCAAGAGCTCAACAGCAACCACACCCTGTTGCCAGAGCAGATAGGCATTTCTACAGGGCAATGGGTCAACCCAGAATGCAGAAGGACCTGAGTTTTCTGCTCCTTTGATTACTAAAGGACAGGTCCTACATAATGCAAATTTGAATTCAATTTTTATTTTATTTATTTACTTTTTTTGAGGGGGGGACAGAGTCTCACTGTGTTGCCCAGCCTAGAGTGCCATGGCATCAGCCTAGCTCACAGCAACCTCAAACTCCTGGGCTCAAGCAATCCTCCTGCCTCAGCCTCCCGAGTACCTGGGACTACAGGCATGTGCCACCATGCCCGGCTAATTTTTTTTCTATTTTTAGTTGGTTGGTTAATTTCTTTCTATTTTATAGTAGAGACAGTGTCCCGCTCTTGCTCAGGCTAGTCTCGAACTCCTGAGCTCAAGCAATCCTCCCGCCTCGGCCTCCCAAAGTGCTAGAATTACAGGAGTGAGCCACCACGCCTGGCCAGAATTCGATTTTTAAAAAGCATGAGAAAACAACCACCAAAAACTCCAGACACTAAAGTCTCATTTAATAAGCAGAATTTGAATTCATACAACTCCTACTTTGCATCATGAGTTATGCGAATTCTTCAGGAACACACCCTTTGCGTAAAATCCCACAGCTCTGCAGAGGGATGCATGTTCATTTATTTTATTTTATTGTATTTTTTGAGACAGAGTGTTACTCTGTCATCCAGGCTAGAGTGCCATGGCGTCAGTCTGTCTCACAGCAACCTTAAATTCTGGGCTCAAGTGATCCTCCTACCTCAGCCTCCCGGGTAGCTGGGACTACAGCCACCATGCCTGGCTAATTTTTTCTATGTATTTTTAGTTGGCCAATTAATTTCTTCATATTTTTAGTAGAGACGGGGTCTCACTCTTGCTCAGGCTGGTTTCAAACTCCTGACCTTGAGCGATCTGCCTGCCTCAGCCTCCCAGAGTGCTAGGATTACAGGCATGGGCATGAGCCACTGCACAAGGCTGGGATGTGCTTTTAATTAGCAACACAGAACTCCAGGCACTCCAGGCCTTTCCTTGCCTGGGGAAAAACACCTGTACAATAAGTATCAACTCATAAAAAGCCTATTGAAAGAAATTATATTTATGGAGGATTTTTCCAAAGGATTCTGTGCACTCCACCCAGTTCACTAAATATTCTAGGATTTGCTTTTGAATCAAGCTGGACATTCACAAAGCAACATGCCAGGGCCACATGTTCTTTAGAACTGCTTTTGCTGGGCTGTTCTGGCATCATATTCATAGCCTTTATCAAGGAACATTAAACAGAACTATTTTAGGGAACCCATTATTTCTTTTCTCATAGGATATTATCAAGTATACTATTTATGAATCAGAACTGCCATAAACATTCATGTGCAGGTTTTTGTGTAGACATAGTTTTACCTCATTTGAGTCAATATCTGGGAGCATGGCTCCTTGATACTATGGTGAGACTAGGTCTCTGCTACGCACATGCATAGCCTCTGGTCAACTTGGGGTATGCAGGGAACCTGTCAGCACCCTCCACCCCCTTGGCTATTTCACCTCATGAAATTCTCTGTTAAATCCTTATTTAGTCCACTGGTTCATGGCTTCTCCCAAACAGGGGGCTCACAAGCTCAGGCTAGTGGGGCCACTGGCCCTTCCTGTGAGCCTGCCACTGAAATCACCACTTTAATTCATAATGCTCTAAATCAAGGCATCTCAACCTCAGCACCACTGGCATGTTAGACCAGATAATTCTTTGCTGCAGGGGGGCTGCATGTGCATGGCAGGATGTTTAGCAGCATCTCTGGTCTTCATCTTCACTCACTAGATGCCAGTAGCTCCCTCCAGTTATAACAACCGAAACCATCTCCAGAAATTACCAAATGTCCCCTGGGGGCAAAATCACCCCCAGTTGAGCAATACTGGTCCAGAGCACATGAATTATGATTTGGGAGAAGTCTTTTTTTAGCCAAAAAAGATTATAGTGTCATGATACCAGAAATTTGCACCCCATATTTCAAAGTGCAAGAGGCACACATCTTCTATCCCCAGTGCATTACCTCTTTGCTCAAATACGTGCAAGCAAACCACAAAATGCTCCCCATCCCCCTCACATGAACAAAGTAAAAATAACCAAATATGTTAGTCAACAGTGTGGACTGAGCATGAGCTGTGCCTGTAGTTCATTAGATGTGGGATCAAGTTGGGAGAATGAAATTAATCAAATACAGCAAACAGTAAAATTTCCAGAGCAACATCATCTGTGAAATGAGACATAATCAGATGGCAGTGCGTGAGGGCTGCCCGTCTCACATGGGTAAGCCAGCACCTTCGCCTGCCATGTGTGGTGGGCAAAATAATGGCCCCCAAAGATATCCACACCATAATCCTCAGAATCTGTGAGTGATACACGGCAAATGGGACTTCACAGATATGATCAAGGTGAGGCTCTTGCGATGGGGAGATTATCCAGATGGGCACAATGTAATCACGAGGGTCTTCAGAAGAGGGAGGCAGGAAGGTCTGAGTCAGAGGAGATGTGAAGATGGAAATGAGGCTGAAGTGATGCAGGGCCATGAGCCAAGGAATGCAGAAGGAATTCCAGAAGCTGGAAAAGGCAGGAAACAGATTCTCCCCTAGGGCCTCCAGGTGGCACTAGCCCTTGATTTTGGTGCAGTGAGACCCATTTTAAACTTCTAACCTCAAAAATTATAAAATAATAAATTATTTCTTTTCAGAAGTAATCAAGTTAAATAAAATAATAAATTCATGTTATGTTAAGCCACTAAGTTTGCAATAATTTGCTATAGCAGCCACAGGAAACCAATACACCAACTCTCCACCATGTGAGGTTAATCCAGTTGCCCAGACCAACTGGTGTTTGATGACCAATTCTACTTTTACTTCCTAATGAGGCGATAATGGTGTGGAGGTGAAGCCTGGCGCTCTGCAGTTGTATTCAAAATACAGCCCCCTCATGTAGCACAAGCAGAGTGATCTGACCTCTCCGGGACAGCCTCCTCAGGGACCACAGGGAGAGAACGCTGTGACAATCAAGGAAAGTGCCTGTTGTCCATGACACCTGCTCTCGGGCTCATCATTGCTGCCCTCTTCCCCTTTCTGCCTCCCTCCCATATGTCTGTGGTGGAGTCCTGAGAGGAACTGGACAGCTGGCCTTGGTGCCATTGTGAATGTCATGATATAAGACATCGTCGGCCTCCCACTGGTCGCCCTGACCTTTCCGGTCAGAATGAGAGTCATGGGTATGCAGTGCGAGGCAAAGTGAGAGAGGTCCAGCATGGTCACCGGACACTGGGACAATGGGAATATTGTCACTTGTCTCCCACAGGCCTCTGGCTGGACATGCTGGCCTGTGCCTTGTTGCCCTGTTGGATTGGAAGCTAGCTGGGGAGGAGACGAGTAGGTCAGCAGCCCCTGGCCATGAGACACATCCTGCACCTAGCTCAACAAGGCAGCCAGAAATTCCCTGAGCACGTCAGGACTGTGCAGCAGTGATCTATGGTATGGCGGGTGGGGGTCATAGAGGGGGTACCTGAGCCTTAGCAATTGCTCCTGTCATTGTAATTGGCCAGCATAAGCAGCACACTCCACAGTTACAAAAAGAAACACAGAAGCAAAATCTTTCCTTAGATAATCCCACCTCTGGAAAACCAAACAAAAGCAAAGAGCTCAAATTAGTCTGGACCCAGATGAGCTCCCAAGAGTGTGTCTCGACTTTGGAAGAGGAAATGAAACCACCCTGCCCACCACCCTCTTTGTAAGCAGGGAAGGGCAGCCTCTGCCCCCTCAGACATAGTGAACATAGGCGCTCCTCGGAGTCCAAGCAGGGCACATGGGTGTTCTCTTACAGCTCCTGAACCCCATAAGGATATGGGTCTGCCTTTGTGCACAGAGTCATCCTGATACTTAAAAAACTACATATAGATTTAAAACAATAATTAAAAACAAACAAACAAACAAAAAAACAGGCCAGTGATGGTGAAGTGCTGGGTTGGCAGGCTGACCTAGGCGAGCTCTTTTCTTTAGGCTCAGAAACACACGGCAGGGCTGCAGCTACAGCAGAAAGTAGAGAGCAAAAAGCCCAGACCTAGGCCTGAGAAAGTGGCATATCTTCTGGAAACATTTTCACAGCTTCTTTTGCTTTGGTGCACACATCAATGTCAGTGGCACATTTCCCCTGGCACCCTCTTGTGTCTCATGCAATTGGAAACGGTGCAGGTCCAAGCTACTTTTCTTCCTATCATCATGAAAATGATGTCCTAAGCACTATGAAGACAATATCTATTGTTTAACAGGCATGAAAATACCAGGTCCTGCACCAAGTACTCTTCATCCTTGGCCTTGAGAGGTAACCAGACATCTTCCCATCCTCAGATGAGGAGGCAAGACTGAAAAAACTTAGGTACTTTCCCCTCCATCCCACAACTCATAAAGGCAAGAGACAAGATTGGAGCTCTGACCCATCAGACTCTAAAGCTTGTGTATTCCCTCACTGAACTCCACCCTGGGATGGAAGGCTACCTCTTAGCCTACACCTGTAAGTCCAGGGAAGTCAGCCTGTCTTGACTCACGGGCTCTAGGGCACAATTCCACTATCGACTCTCTCCACTCTATCAGGCAGACAAGCGTCTCTCTGGTTTATGCCCAGCTTTCACGTAATGAAATAATGGCACCCTCTTGCTCTAGGGCTAATCCTGAGTGCCAGGTGTGTGTGTAAACATCCGCAAATTCTCACAGATTATGTCTCCGTGACCTCATCTCATCCCAGGCTATCCCTTGATCAGTGCAATAGTGAGCAAACTGACAAAAACTCTGGGAGCTTAAATTGTCACCAGAGAATACAGTAAGACATGATCAACTAAGTGCTTAATAAACATTTTTTATGTCATGCATAAAAGTTATATTCAATGTGTCATGTATCCTCACCAGGAAAGGCTCAGATAGGAATACTCCTCACCTGATCCTAGTAGTAGGCTTCATCTGTACATCAAGTTCTCAGTTTAAGATGCTTTCTCACGTATTTCCTTCTCTAATTTTGCCTGTAAAGTAGGCAAGGCAGGTATTTTACTAGCATAATCTCTGTGCAGTATAACAAATGCAACCAGGCAAAGCTTCCTGATTCCAAGGCCAAAGCTCTTCTCCCCACGCCCTGACTACTGAGTTTGCTCCTGTTTGCTTCTGCAGTGGCTGTGGGCAGCTCCCCTGGTATTAACTTGATGAGTATTCAAAGCCTAGATGCCACATGGACCTCTTCAGGACTCCAGAGGTGGCTCATGCCCTTTTAGCTCCTGCTGAAAGCAGACTGTCAGCAAAATAGCTGGTCATCTGCTGTGGGGCTGCTCTAGGCACACCGATGATGGGGCTCTCTTCAGGGTCCTGACCACCAGGCACTAGCAAAGCACCTGAGAATCAGAAAAAAGACCAAAAGTGGCCACTCCCAGCACACACACACCCCTCAGTCTGCCCTACAAGAGCACCAACAGGATCCAGTATAGGTGGACACTTTGAACCACTCTTCGATAAAAGAACTTCAGCTGGCACCTCATGGTGACATTCAGAAGGATCGGAACAGAGCAGATCAATGGTTCTGGTCAAATTGGACTTTTTTCCTCTGGCTTGGATTCTTTTGTAGAAGACATCAGCCAACTGAAAGAGTGAGAATCCTGAGACTGTCATTATTATTAATAATGTAAAAAGCTTCAAAGGGAGATTTCAAATAAACAAAATCATAAAACCACTGTTGTATTTAAAATTACATGTTTCCTGAGCACTGCTACCCAAGCCTGTTCATAAAGCCTCCCTGTAGCTCTGAGACACCAGTGGGCTGTGTCCAGGCAACCAACGCCCGTGCACCCCTGCAGATACAGGTGCCGTGAGAGCCTGATCAGGACAGACGGCTGTCTACATGCCCTTCTTCCCTTTTTCTCCAGCTCATTCCATCATTCTCCTTATTATAGACATTGAGAAACACTTGTTCTTACCACACTTTTTCTATAGTAGGGATATGATACAAACAAGGGCACCAAACCCAGACTTTTGCCACATAGCCTCAGGACAGAATTCAACACTGATCCAAATTCTTGGATGCTTTTCTTTGAGGCATGATATTGTTGAACACCTTCAGGCTCAATGGTCAATCAGGCCACACACAGGCATCAAAACTGGAGGACAGTGTAGAGCTGCCACTAGCTACACAGCTTCAGCATTTCTAGCTGGAAGCACATTAACACAACACTTTATCAATCAAAGCCAACAGGAAGAAAAGGCTGCATAGAGTGTACACCCTGTTCTGAAAGGTCACCATGCTATGAATTCAGTTCAATAGTCTTCGGTGTCCACAGTGACATTCCAGGCCTTCCTCACAGGAAGGCAGAAGCTCATATCTGTGTCTGTAACAAAAATACCTTAGTGAGCTTCTATCACCCAAACAAAACAATTAGGTACAGAGCACAGCAAAGTCATCAGTGAAGCAATTCTAATTTCTATGCCACTGTTTGTCCAAGTGTGTTCATTGGTTAATAAGTATTAAGGAAAAGGAAATTTGGGAAACAACACACATTAGTACTTCAAAGGTTCTACAAGACTAATACGGTGATGTGCTTTTGCAAACCACAGGATTGGTGGTAGGATCATTTTTTGTGTAAAATCTTGTGGGATTAGTGTTTTATGAATGTGCTTAGAGAAACACTTTTTTTTGCCTTTGTAACATTTTATTTATAGATTTAGGTGGTACA
This sequence comes from Microcebus murinus, assembly GCF_040939455.1. Lineage (NCBI taxonomy): Eukaryota > Metazoa > Chordata > Mammalia > Primates > Cheirogaleidae > Microcebus > Microcebus murinus. The sequence continues at coordinate 4,413,421 of NC_134121.1, forward strand.
AGTGCAGTTTTGTTACATGGGTATAGTGCGTAGTTGTGAAGTCTGGGTTTATAGTATAACCATCAACCAAATACTATATATCATACTCATAAAGTAATGGTTCATCCCTGAACCCCCTCCCACCCTCTCATCCTTCCAAATCTCCAATGTCTATTATTCCAATCTATGTCCATCTATCAGTTGGCTGTAGGTATGTATGGGTTCTCCATTCTGTTCCATTGACCTCTGTCAACTTTTATACAGTACCACGCTGCTTTGGTTACTACAGTCTCGTAGTATAATTTGAAGTCAGGTAATGTGTTACCTCCAGCTTTGTTCTTTTGCTTAGGATTGTTTTGGCTATTTGGGATCTTTTTGGTTCCATATGAATTTTAGGATTTTTTTCTAATTCTGTGAAAAATGACATTTTGATAGGAATTGCATTGAATCTGTACAGTGCTTTAGGCTGTATGGTAATTTGAATGGTACTGATTCTTCCAATCCATGAACAAAGAATGTTTTTCCATTTTTTTTGTGTGTCATCTATTCTCATTTTCATCAGTGTTTTGTAGTTTTCCTTGTAGAGATTTTTTCACCTCCTTGCTTAAATTGTATTCCTAGGTTTTTATTTTTTTTGTATTAATAACTACTGAAAATGAGGCAGCCAGTTAGCTCAGTTGGTTAGAGCATGGTGCTAATAACTACCGAAAATGGAATTGTCTTCTGGATTTTGTTTTCAGCTTATTAGTGTATAGGAATGCTACTGATTTGTGTATGTTGATTTTGTATCCTGAAACTACTGAATTCATTGATCAGATCCAGGAGTCTTTTGGCAGAGTCTTTATGGTTTTCAAAGTATACAATCATGTTGTTAGCGAAGACAGATAATTTGACTTCCTCTTTTCCAGTCTGGATGTGTTTTCTTTCTCTCCCTTGCCTGTTCTGGCTAGGACTTCCAGCAGTATGTTGAACAGGAGTGGTGAAAGTGGGTATCCTTGTCTTACTCCAATTCTTAGGGGGGTATGATGTTGGCTGTGGGTATGTCATATATGGTTTTTATTATAATATTTTGAGGTACATTCCTTTTATGCCTAGTTTTTTTAGGGTTTTATCATGAAGAGATGCTGAAATTTATTCAAATAATTTTCTGCAGCTATTGAGATGATCATATGGTTTTTGTTTTTAATTCTGTTTATATAGTGGATTCCATTTATTGACTTGTATATGTTGAACCATCCTTGCATCCCTGGAATAAAACCCACTTGAATGTAGTGTATTATATTTCTGATGTGCTGTTGGATTCAGTTTGCTGGTATTTTATTGAGGATTTTTGCATCTATGCTTATCAGGGATATTGGTCTGTAGTTTTCTTTTTTTGTTGTGTCCTTGTCTGGCTTTCTCAGGGTGATACTGGCTTCACAGAATGAGTTAGGGAGGATTCCTCCCTCTTTGATTTTTTTAGAACTGTTTCAGCAGGATTAGTACTAGTTCTTTCTCGTATGCCTGGTAGAATTATGCTGTCCATCTGGTCTTTGGCTTTTTCTGTATCACTTTTTGTTACTGATTCAACCTCATTACTTGTTATGGGTCTGTTCAGGATTTCTATTTCTTCCTGGTTCAATCTGGGGAGGTTGTATGTTTCTAGGAACTTAACCATTACTTCTAGGCTTCCTCATTCGTGAGCATAGAGTTGTTTATAGTAGTCTCAGATGATCTTTAGCATTTCTGTGTTATCAGTTATAATGTCTTCTTTTACATTTCTGGTTATTTGAATCATCTCTCTTCTTGGTTAGTCTAGCTAACAGTCTATTGATTTTATCTTTTCAAAGAACCAACTTTTTGTTTTGTTGATCTTTTGTAATTTTTTTGGTCTCAATTGCATTTAGTTCTGCTCTAATATTTGTTATTTTTTTAATGTATTACTAGCTTTGGATTTTTGTCTTTCTAGTCTATTGAGGTGCTACACTAATTTGCAATCTATTTTGTCAATATAGGCATTTAACACTATAAACTTCCCTCTCAGCACTGCTTTTGAAATACATTCCAGAAGTTTTGGTATGTTGTATCTCCCTTTTCATTTCACACAATTTTTTTATTTCTATCTTAACTTCATCATCAACCTAAAGATTGTTCAGGAGCAGGATATTTAATTTCCATGTATTTGTATAGTTTCAAGAATTCCTCTTGGAATTGATTTTCAGTTTTATTTCATTGTGGTCTGAAAAGAAACCTGAAATGATTTTGATTTTTTAAAAATTTGAGACTTGTTTTGTGGCCTAGGAGAAACATTTGTTCTAGATCAGCAACTGGGGGCCAGGTGTGTGGCTCATGCCTATAATCCTAGTGCTCTGGGAAGGCCGAGGGCAGGAGAATCGCTTGAGGTCAGGAGTTTGAGACCAGCCTGAGCAAGAGCGAGACCCTATCTCTACTAAAAATAGAAAAATTAGCCAGTGTGGTAGAGCATGCCTGTAGTCCCAGCCACTCAGGAGGCTGAGAAAGGAGGATTGCTTAAGCCCAGGAGTTTGAGGTTGCTGTGAGCTAGACTGACGCCACAGCACTCTACTCAGGGCAACAGACTGGGACTCTATCTCAAAAAACAAAACAAACAAAAAATAGATCAGCAACTGGGGGTAGGAGAATGCTATTGGAAAAAAAATCCCATTTACTATAGCTAATAATACATATGACAGAACATAATGTGAGAAAATCATCTTGGCTAAGAATTTAAAATGACAAAGTATGGCAAAGTTGACAAATAACACCTTTGATAAAGGCAAAAAATGGGCCAGGTGCAGTGGCTTATACTCAGCATTTTTGGGGGTCAAGGTGGGAGGATTGCTTGAGGCCAGGAGTTTGAGATCCCATTTCCACAAAAAATTAAAAAGAAAAGAATTAGCCAGATATGGTGGTGCACACCTATAGTCCCAGCTACTCAGGAAGCTGAGGCAGGAAGATTGCTTGAGCCCAGGAGTTTAGGGTTACAATGAGCTGTGACAGTGCCACTGCACTCCAGCCTGGGCAACAGAGTGAGACTCTGTCTTTAACAGAAGGAAAAACAAGGCAAAAAATGGATTCATATTTGGATAAAATTTATGATCAAAGGATTGTCTCCAATAGGGCATGTTTGAATAACACTAAAAATGTTATTAAAATTCATTCCAGTTTTATGAAATGTCTTTATTTCAAAGTAGAATGTATTAGTAGACAAGCCATTGATTTTAGAAACATAATATACAATATACCAAATGAAATTCCGTATTGAAATTTTGTCTAAGATATTTTATGATTGATTATTCTGATAGAGCCACAGTTTAAGCAACTTTTTCTGAACTAAGCTAGTCATTAATTCTTGACACCTCATACTGTGATAAAGACATACTTCCCTTTCTTTAGTAAGACAGCCTTAATGAAACAATTTTTTCAACAAGTTATACATTCTATAAAGTGAATTACATTCTCTCATTGAATGGGCTGAGTCTCTTTTCAAATCCAAGAGGAAGGAGGTGGAGTCCCTGCAGCTGGGAGCTCTGAGGCACAGCCACAGCGCAGCACTGCCCTGTCTGGCAGGCAGGCAATACTGCGTTCCACACAGGCCTCTTTAGCACTTTCCACTTGGCTGAAGTACCTTAGGTCTTGGTCACATAAGGCAGTGATGAGAATAATTTCTCACTTGCTCAGGAGATCTTATCATCCTTCTCCTTCAGTATGGTCAATTGCAATGGCTTACAGAGTTATTCTCCAAATGATCCATCATCTATCTGTCCAATGAGTCCCTAATGGCCCAAAGTCCTAATATCCAAGGCCTCTTTTTCGGTTAGAGGAATGGTTCCCCCCACTTTAAGTTATGTAAGTTAAATTTATTCAGAAAGGGATCTCTCTGAAGTTTAAAAAAGTGAAATTTACTTGCATTGTTCTTCAGAAATAAGAAACTTAAAATATTTGTCCCTGGAGATCTACTAACTTGCACCTTTGGGGTCCTAAAAGAGGATAAGTATTTTGATTACAGTTATTTTTATTTTTGAGACAGTGTCTCACTCTGTTGCCCAGGCTAGAGCATTGTAACGTCAGCCTAGCTCACAGCAACCTCAAATTCCCAGGCTCAAGCAATCCTTCTGTCTCAGCCTCCCTAGTAGCTGGGACTACAGGCATATGCCACCATGCCTGGCTAATATTTTCTATTTTTAGCTGTCCAATTAATTTCTTTCTATTTTTAGTAGAGACGGGGTCTCACTCTTGCTCAGGCTGGTTTTGAACTCCTGACCTTGAGCAATCCACCACCTTGGCCTCCCAGAGTGCTAGGATTACAGGCGTGAGCCACCACATCTGGCCTGATTACACTACTTTTTAAATGCTACTTAGGTTTTATAAGATGAGGAATTCTGTTAACTTCAATACCAGAAGGGTGAAATTGGCAACAATCTTCCAGGAAGCCCTGTGATTTACAAGATGCTTTGCGTGATATTAGTCGCTCCATATTGAGCCAGGTGCAGTGGCTCATGCTTAGCATTTAGGGAGGCCTAGGCGAGAAGATTATCTCAGGCCAGGACTTTGAGACTCCATTTCCACAAAACATTTAAAAGAAAAAAAAAAAATAGCCAGACATGATGGTATACACCTGGAGTCCCAGCTATTCGGAGGCTGAGGCAGGAGGATCGCTTGAGCCTAGGAGTTCAGGGTTACAGTGAGCTGTGATGATGCCGCTGCACTCTACCTTGGGCAACAGAGTGAGACTCTGTCTTCAACAGAAGGAAAAAACAGGCAAAAAATGGATTCATAGCTGGATAAAATTTGAGGGGGCTGCTGCTCCTCCATATTCATATGGAGGAGGAACAACCCCCATCCTAATACAGTTCAGTTTTAGTGCCTCAAACCTTATATGGAGCCAGGAAGATCTAACCTCACCTCTCTAGACTACAGAGGACTGCTAGGAGCCGTAGGAAGTGTTGAAAGAGTCACACGATGATGGTGGGAGCAGGGGTAGGGAGAGAGTGGAAAGTTCCATGAACTGGACGGCAGGAGTCACTGAGCAGGTCTGAGATACCCTTACATCCCCAAGAAGTCTGGATTTAGCCTAACACATTCTCATTCCCTAGCCCAAAGCTCAAAGATTTGAGTAAGCAGTCTAAGATAGGTTCTCTGAAAATCCTCACTATTGGGGGAATGCTGGGATTTGGATGAGATGGCAAGTTTTATTAATGGTGAGTGGCAATGACTTTTAGGTTTGATCACAGTACATTTGCATATTTTCTTACTATTTTTGGTAGGATTTTTAAATTATTGGTTCATTAACCATTTAGGAATAATTCAGTGGAGGCAACTAGGAGGTTAAACAGGATCATTCTTCAATAGTATCCAGCCTGGAGAGAGAAAAAGGAAATCCAGTTTACTCTGCTGGTTTAAAAACCCACCCACAACCAGCCTTGCAACACGAGCTCATTACTGGGGCTCTAACAAATACTGCCTACCTTAAGAGACTCTAAATGCCTTATACAAAAAAGGCCTAGGTATCCCTAAGAAGTGTTAAGTGTGGTTTGGGCTGAAGATAAAGAATTATGCCCTTCCTCAAAAATCAACGGGATAGGTGGTGATAGAGGCTGTATTCTGTCCAATATCAATGAGATAATATCCCAGTGGAGACAGGAGTTGAAAATATTCATTTATTATCCTATCATTGTAAGTAGTAAGATAAAGTTTCCACATGATATTTGAAAATTGATAAACAATTTTGTTTCTAAAATTGAAAATTAGTACTGAATTTAATGCACTCTATTGAAGAGGGGCTGCTGTAACTGCAAGGTTCAAATGTCATGTTTAACCCATTGCACTCGCTTCCTTTTTTCTTGATTCCTTTATTCTACTCGGGATTTAATTTTTTAAATACTCCTGATTTTACAAAGCGCAGCAGTAGAATACAAAACTGGAGTTTCTTTTCATACAAACTTATTTATTTGGATTTTTTTATATTTCAAATTATTGATACATTCAAAGAGTAATTTCAATCTCTATAATTTTTGCTAACCGTGTTGAATCACACTCGGCATCTGAGTGCAAAGTGTTAACTGTCAAAGGCCTAATGACATTTATCAACTTTTATCTTTTCAAATCCATGCCCCCTTCCCCATGATGCTTTCTGTAGCTTCTAAGCTTTATTTAAACTTTATTTTGTATATAGTACTTATGGTCCAAAACCATTCTAATTCTAGTAGGGTAATTAATAAAACCAAATCCAAGTTTATAACAAAAGAAGTAAACTATTCAGTGCAAAAAAGCCATTTCAGAAAAATGTTTGTGATTACAATAAAGACTCCTCAAGTAAGTATACAATACAGATTTAAAGTCATTTACTTAAAATAAAAAGTGATTTGATAAAAAAAAAAAAAGAGGATTAAAAGCTCAGAGAGAAGAGCCAAGCAGCAGCAAACAAGCAAAAAACCCAAATCTCCACCTAGTCCAGACTGAATCCAAAATATATTAACAACTAATAGTAATCAGAATTGAGAGGGAGAGTTGAAAGTGGCCTGAGAAATAATGGATGATGCCTCCTCCCCTAGTCTGTAGATGAGCAAGCTGAGGCCCATGTAAGGGCTCATTCCAAAAAGCCTCACCTGAAGTCATAATTAAGTCAACACTGGAACCAGGAACCAGCTAAAGGTTTTTATAATATAAAAACTTCTCTAGACACTAGAGACTTCTCTAGACACTACCAGAGAAAGATCTGCCTGCCAAGCCGCTTTGGGAACTCAAACCTGCTTGTATGGTACACTGCACCTGGGGGAGTCTTCCTGAGGCTACGGCAAGCCTGGAGGGTGCAGACTCAGCCTAGTCCTCCATACTTTCCACGAGTCTGAGAAACTGCATCCTAACCAGGAAGATGCCTATCAGGCTGGGGACCAACATCTTGGGAAAAGAGCAAGAAAAGTAGATAATAACCAGAGACCCAAACAAGCCTCCAACTAGATCTCCAGCCTCAGGAAGATGAAGAAGTAAGAGCAGAAAGCCCCTAAATTGTACACTGTGTCCTGATTCACTACATTTGCTACCATGAATTCCAAAGTCAAGTTTTTTTTTAAAAAAGTCAAAACAAAACAACTCAGATTTTTAGAAGATTAATCTCAAATATGAGGCAAAGAGTTCAGTGTCTAAATGGTGACTCTAAGTCTGAATTAGTCAGCTGGCACTTCATCCAGAAGAGCTAAGTAGATGGGGAAAGGAATGAGACTCACATGTGGCTGCTCTTTTCCTAGAAATAATGTTTGCTTCACCTAGACTTAGTTAAGCCATTAACTCTACATATTTCTCTTATATTCCTAGAGAATCACCCTCACTCTTGTCTCCAACTCCTGACCTCAAGCCATCCTCCCGCCTCAGCCTCCGACAGTGCTAGGATTGATTACATAAAAGCATGAGCCACTGTGCCCGGCCTTACCCTCACTCTTTAAAAATTGTGGAAAAGTTCAGTTTTAACACTCTGATACTCTGGGCCAAGGTGCAAAATGTTTAGAGACAAGTAAAACATTCTTTTTTCAATAACCCCTAAGCCTCCAACTGTAAGGAAAAAAACCCAAAAGGAAACATACCCCAAATTGGCCCACCTTACATAAAGAAAGAAAACAAGGAGTTCCTACCTCACTCTTAACAGACAGAGCCGAGTTTTGAAATCTGCTGTTCATCATTGCTTACTGGACCAACGCAGTCTGTGAACTACCAGAAAAATCAACAGGGCCTTTCTCCTCAGCACAGCTTGGTATTTCTGAGAAAACCCAAATGATTTCAAATGCAACTGGTATCTCCAATTCCACCAAAGCTGTGATACTATAAGACAAGCCAACCCTCTTTCAAATTTTAAACAAAATGTAGATATAAACACAGGGATTTCTATTAAATGCCTCTCTTCTAAGTAGATTCTTCACTGACGTTGTCAGTATTTTCAATGTATCTCCTCCATTGGCAGGCTGACAGCTCCACAAACAATCGCCTTTCCTCATTCCATCTTAACTTTCATTACTGCAGATTCCTCCTTCACCCCAAAGATACGCAAACTGCCTTGAGAAGGCAGTCATCACGAGGGCCTCTTTGAAAGCCCATCTTTATAATAACTAATCACCAAAGACAGACTTGATCTGATAGTCAATTTTGGAGGAAAAACAGTCAACCTAATAAAATATCCCTCACTAAAGTTGTTCCACCACCACTACATCCACCAGAGTCCCCTCCTCCATCTCCATAGCATGCTGATTTCATGCTCATTCAAGAACAAAACTGAAAAGGAAGGAGCAATACCAAACGGATCAGAGGGTTAGACAGCTCCGAATTCTGCAAGCAAGTTCTACAGTGTTTTAAACTCTTAGACCAGATGTCAGCAAACTTTTTCTGTAATAATTTAGAAGCTTTGAGGGCCACTCAGCTTCTGTTGCAACTACTCTGTCGCCACAGCATGAAAGCAGCTGTGCGTGATAACTAAACAAGTGGGTGTGGCTGCATTCCAATAACTTTATTGACAAAAATAGGTAGGATCTGGCCTACAGGCTGCGGTTTGCCAACCCTAAAAGTTAGACTCTAGAAGTTAACATACAGTAGTCTCGTTAGAATATGCATCTGGCAGCCACCGGGGCAGGACCAGAAACACTGGCACTTCATGAGGCATGAGGACTTACCTTGACAAGCACAGCTGCTACAATACCCAGGAAAGTGAGCAACAGGAGACCAAGTTTTCCTTTGTTGAACTGTTTCAACAGGAAGAATTTTCCCCAATCAACCTTTGACTGGCTATTGGGAGGATATCTGAGTTTGTTAGCACCTTCTCTCTTTAAACTTTTTAATAAACAGGGACGTTGATGAGAAAAAGTATCAAAACTATGTTTTCCATGATAAGCTCCCATCCCACTGGAACCTGAAATAAAGGGAACAGACAAAACAGGCTTCACTGTAGGTGACACAAGCTACTTTCCTTTCTAAACAATGACAGAGAAAACCCACATTCACCCCATTGCCTGGCATGCCCCCACTGAACCTCTCTGCCAGCAGAAGTGTCTTTTCAAGAACCCCTCCCCCCCCACCACAATGTCCCTGAGAAAGTCATCTCCCTATCAAACAGAAGAGTTTCCAAGAGCAGGGCAAGGATTTGCAGCTTTTCTACAGCTGTGGCTCTCATTTATGCTAGGGACTGTGCTAAGAGTTTAAATGCATTCTCTTGAGATAATTTCCACCACAACCCTATTGCATAAAATATTATCACAGCTCCACTTCCAGACGGGAAAAGGAAGCTTACAGCATCAGTTAACCTACCCAAGGTCACATGTCTGGTAAGTGGCAAAGCCAGAATGTGAACCCGGATCAGATTCTAAATGCTATGTGTGTTCTTTTCCCACCATTCCATGTGGCTTGGCTCTGTTTATCCATGGCCCCACTCAGTTGTTTCCTCTAAGTCCCACTCTGGAAAGTAACAGAGACCAGGGTGACAGGGTTACACAGATGGGTGATAATAAGCAAGTGTAAATCCTAGCACTATGGGAGGCCGAGGCGGGAGGAATGCTTGAGCTAAGGAGTTAGAGACCAGCCTGAGCAAGAGCCAGACCCCGTCTCTACTATAAATAGAAAGAAATTAGCCAAACAACTAAAAATAGAAAAAAAATAGCCAGGCATGGTGGCACGTGCTTGTAGTCCCAACTACTCGGGAGGCTGAGGCAGGAGGATCGCTTGAGCCCAGGAGTTTGAGGTTGCTGTGAGGTAGGCTGATGCCACGGCACTCTAGCCCAGGCAACACTGTGAGACGCTATCTCAAAAATAAACAAACCAACCAACAAACAAATAAATAAATAAGCAAGTGTAAATCTCTGCCCTCTAAAAAGCCATGCTCTGTGACAGTTTTCATTTATGTAATTTATTATGTGTGTAACAGACCAACAGGTGCAAAGGGGCAAAGTCTGTGACAGGCAGAGAGAATGGCACATGTATGGCACAGTGGCATGAGGCATAGGCAGCCGGAGGCAGTTTCCCAGGGCCAAGCTGCAGGAAGGATCATTCAGGAAGCAGGCATGATGTGAGAAGAGGCCTAAGGACAAAACCTTGAGAAACCCTGACACTGATGGAAGCTAGAGGATGAGGGGGCCTGCCAAAAACACAACCAAGGTAGTAAGGAACCGGGGAAAATGTATGAAAATCTGAAGAAAAATTGGGTGGAAAATACTTAAAACAAAATTAAAATTAAAGGTAAAGAATTTAGGCCAGGCATGGTGGCTCACGCCTGTAATCCTAGCACTTTGGGAGGCTGAGGCGGGAGGATTGGTCAAGGTCAGGAGTTCGAAACCAGCCTGAGCAAGACCCCCATCTCTGCTAAAAATAGAAATAAACTAATAGGCCAACTAAAAATATATATACAAAAAATTAGCCGGGCATGGTGGCGCATGCCTGTAGTCCCAGCTACTCGGGAGGCTGAGGCAGAAGGATCACTTGAGCCCAAGAGATTGAGGTTGCTGTGAGCTAGGCTGACAACACGGCACTCACTCTAGCCTGAGCAACAAAATGAGACTCTGTCTCAAAAAAAAAAAAGGTAAAGAATTTATATGAAGGGAATTATAAGATTTTATTGAAGGATATATCGGCCAGGCGCGGTAGCTCATGTCTGTAATCCTAGCACTCTGGGAGGCTGAGGCGGGCGGATTGCTCAAGGTCAGGAGTTCAAAACCAGCCTGAGCAAGAGTGAGACCCTGTCTCTACTAAAAATAGAGAGAAATTAACTGGACAACTAAAAATACATAGAAAAAATTAGCCGGGCATGGTGGCACATGCCTGTAGACCCAGCTACTCGGGAGGCTGAAGCAGAAGGATTGCTTGAGCCCAGAAGTCTGAGGTTGCTGTGAGCTAGACTGACGCCACAGCACTCTAGCTGGGACAACAGAGTGAGACACTGCCTCAGGAAAAAAAAAAAAGATTTTATTGAAGGATATACAACTGTGGTCACCCAGGCTGTGGTGGGAGGATCACTTGAGTCCAGGAGTTTAGGTTTGAGTTTGAGGTTACCATGTCACTGAACACAAGCCTGGGTGACAGAGTGAGACCTTGTCTCTTTAAAAAAAAAAAAAAAACCCAAAAAACAGACAATGAAACCAATGAGAAAACCCTAAGAATGACCCAAATATGTATTTTTATTGAGTATAAATGGTATAAAGATGATTATTCCAAAAAATGGTACCAGCACAATTGGTTTACTCTTTGGGAAAAAAAATAACAGATTCTTATATTATGCAGCTTTCTAAAATAAATTCCGTGATTAACTATTTCAAAAATCAGAAAATTTAAAGAAATGCATATGATATTTATATAATGTTGAAGTAGGGAAGATTTTTCTAAGCCTATGCTCCATATTAGAAACCATATAACAAAGGCTCACAGGTTTGACTATATAAAAGTTTCAAATCATAGGTAAAATTAAAAGAAAAATTATAATCTGAAAAGAGGTATTTGTTATAGACAGAACTAAGGATTAATTTTCTTACTTAGAAAAAAGGCCATTTACATGCCAATAAAGGAGAGGTGAATACAACAAAAATATCAAGCAAAGGACATAAATAGAAAATTCATGAGAGAACTAATTTTAAAAAGTTCAAACTCACTAATAATCACAGGAGTACAAATTAAAATGGGACCCTTTGTCTAGCAATTTAGTTGTGGAATAATCCAGTACTAGGGATTTAAGGAAGTGGATACTCATATGCTGTTCATGGGAATACAGGTTGGTATGACTTTGCAAGGGTATTTGGCAATATGTATTAAAACTCTTAAAGATATGTATTTCCATAGAAAAAAACGTAAACTATATGCCAAAACATTGATAATATTTATGCCTGGGTTATTACATTTTCCCTTACAATTCTCTGTAGTTTGTTTGTTTGGACTTTTTTGCCATTTAGTCTATGATACTTTGAGAATTAGAAGAAAAAAGCATTTTCATTTTGAAAAAATATGTGTATGCCCTTTTAACATTATTATATTTCTAGATATTTTTCCTAAAGAAATAATCAGAGATTGCACAAAGATATATTATGTAAGAACTATAATATCAAAATATTTGAAATCACAAAAATCTAATACAGGGAATTAGTTATACAAATGTGCCACATTTATATGATGGAACCCTATGCAATCACTAAAATCATAGCTGCAAGCATACTGACGTGGGAAAGTACCCACTATCCTGTCACACACAGAGTGGAGAAGAATATACAGTAGGGTACCATTTTGAATAGAATATTTGAGTGTCTACATATATGTTTGTGCATATAAGTGCAACACATTTACCAGGTTGGTTTGTTTGTGTTTTAGAGACAGGTTCTCACTCTGCACCCAGGCTGGAGTGCAATGGTGTCATCATAGCTCACTGCAACCTCAAACTCTTGGGGCTCAAGTGATCCTCCCACCTCAGCCCCCTGAGTAGCTAGAACTACAGGCACATGCCACCACCCCTGGCTGCTTTAAAAAAAATTTCCATAGAGATGGGGTCTTGCTATATTGTCCAGGTATCAAACTCCTCGCCTCAAGTAATCCTTCCTGCTTTGCCTCCCAAAGCACTGGGATTATAGGCATGAGCCACCATACCTGGCCTACAGCAGCTGTTTTTACATAGTGGAGTTATGGGTAATTCAAATGTTTATTCTTCGGGCTCTTCTATCTTTTCCAAGTTTTCTTAAAAATCCCATATTCCTTATGCATTTGGGGGAAAAAAAAGTTTGTTGTTTTAAAGAAGAAGGTATGGTCAGCGATCCTTATGCTACCTAATCAAAGTATGACAGGAACTGAACCCTAGTCACTTAGATTTTGCACACAGTGGGCACTGGTGACATCATATGGAACACCTACAGAATTGATGGCTGCAGTAGCACAGTGAAAGCCAAGATTCTGTGGGGAGAGCTGAGGAACTAGAGATAACAGAGTCTAATCTAATCTTTTAAACATCTGGGCTGTAAAACTATAGTTACTCCAGCTGAAATTTTAGGAGTCACACTCTCGTTCACCCTTCTCCCCACATTCAGTCCTTCAGGAAATCCTGCTGCTTGACCCCCAAAATATCCCCTCCCTTTCCACTATCTTCCCTGTACCTTCTTCAAGCCCCCACCATCTCTAATCTGGATCTGGCAATACCCCCCAATGTGGCCTTTCCCTACCTGTCCCTCACGTATGTAAGGAACTGTGTTGGATGTGGCAATATGTTTACGTCCTAGATGGGGACCTGTGGCTGCAGGCCAGGGTTCCTTGGTCATGGGACAAAGTTTCCTAAACCTGGAACAGATGGTCCTGCCAAACTGAACCAATATATCCCATGGAGCAAATTATTTTTACTATTACAAAGGAAGAGTTTAGGGGCTTTACAACCATTGCTTTTTATCATTTAAGAAGCCTCCTTACAAACACTCTTAAGTCCTTAAAAAAAAAAAAAAAAAAAGAAGCCTCCTAACCAGGTCCCAAAAGAGAAATAAGAAGTTGAGTCAATCATCTCAGGTGTGGGAGAGAGAGGCAGAGGTCATATTCCAAAGAGAACCACAAGGACTAGGCTGTGTCCACAGAGCTTTGCTGAGAAAAAATTTCTTTGTGATCATCCTCTCTAGAACAAGGGAATCTCGTTCTACTCAAACCACAAAATAATTCAAGGAGAAGCTGCTCCTCCCAACAGAGGGCTGAGGAACCAATGTAGGTAAGAACTGGTTACCACCTAACATTACCTTGAATAGAAAACAAAGGGACATCAAAAAAATCCTTCTGATTGCTATCTGTTGCCTGGCATTCTGAACCTTTCATTGCTACCTCATTTTAAAAAGAGAGAGAGAGAGAGAGATCTTATTGAGACCTGATTCTTGGCTCCCAAAACTCTAATAAATAAGTAAATCGATGAAGTAAAGTACAAGAATGGGCTGCCCTTGCAAAAGAGGATCTAGGATCCAGGATCCAGTTGGTGCAATTTCATGGCGTGTCCCTATGTATACATTTTTAAATTATTATTTAAATAGATAATATAAACATTAAAAGAAACCTCAGATGGGCGGGCGTGGTGGCTCATGCCTGTAACCCTACCACTCTGGGAGGCCAAGGCGGTGGATCGTTTGAGCTCAGGAGTTCGAGACCAGCCTGAGCAAGAGTGAGAGAGAGACCCTGTCTCTACTAAAAATTGAAGGAAATTAGCTGGATAACTAAAAATATATAGAAAAAATTAGCTGGGTATGGTGGTGCATGCCTGTAGTCCCAGCTACTCGGGAGGCTGAGATAGGAGGATTGCTTGAGCCCAGGAGTTTGAGGTTGCTTTGAGCTAGGCTGACACCATGGGACTCTAGCCCCAGCAACAGAGTGAGACTCTGTCTCAAAAAAAAAAAAAGGAAACCTCAAAAGGTACAAATGCATTTGTCTCATTTTTAATTAAAAAGATACTGCATCAGCACCAAATAACTAAAAATTTCTTCATTTAAAAAATAAAAAACAAAGTAATTACAGCTGTGGTCAGTGCTACTGAGGACAGAAAGGACGGAGATTCAACCCACACCGGAAGGACAGGCAAGGAAGCAGGAAAACCACTGTCAATTGGGTGGCCAGGAAGGCCTCTCTCAGGAGAGGAAAATTAGGATAAGCAGCAGCTGGCTATTTCAACAGCCTACACAAATCACTCGTGAAATGGTGGTGCTTTTGAAATATTTACTATGAGCAGGAGAAAGTAATACTCACCCACTCCTCCAAAGGGGAGCGAATTGAGTGTGAAGTGCATGATGACGTCATTGCCTGTGACGCCACCACTGGACGTCTCATCAATCATCCGCTTGATGAGCTGAGGAGCAGACCAAAGGCATCCAGGTCAGTGACATCATGCCTCGCAGAGCACCCAAGGCTCCACACTGAGAGCTGTGTCCTCTAGGGACGCATACTCTGCCTCTGTGTCAGCGAGGGTTCTTGCGATTGGGGACACTACACCAGTCAGATAATCTAAACTGTGGTTAATTCAGCAAATGTGACTGATATCTAACTTCTCAAGTGCACATCTAGTGCACTGTGGAAGGCAGCCCTGAACCTTTGGGCCTGTTCACTCAATTGCCACCTAGAGTTGTACTCCCCAGCAGTAAAATGCTCTAAGGGATAATTTAGACTATATTCTGCTCTATAAAAATTAGAACACTCTCTGCTGTAAATTATAGCAAATTATTAATAGGTATTGTTTGGTCTTTGTGAAATGCAAAAAAATATTTAAGATTTTAGATTTAGCATCCTATTTTTTAAGAAATAAATGCTTGGTTGGCCTAAGACCCAAAAAGGTGCAAGGACATTTGGCCAATAAATGTGATCTCCTCTGGGTGCCAACAAACACTTGAGAGTTCTTCATGGCAACCATCAAGTCTAGATTGCAGCGACCCATTGCAAGGAAGTGCTCCACACTTAGTTGTACCCTGGTCAGTAGATTTCAGGGTTCCTTCCTACCCACTCCATTATCTACGGTCATTTTAAATGTCAGACCATCGTTTTAATTGTTAATTAACATTGTTAATAACCCAGTCTTTTCCAACCACACATTTGGTCTCACTTCAAATACCTGTAGTTATCTGTATCTCAGCTGCATCACAAGCTCCAGAACCTGCCACATGACTACCCATACGTTACCATCAGAAACTCTCCAGGAAACATTTGGTATCCTCAGATCTTGACTAGTCCCATCTTCCTCCTTCTAGTTTTCCTGTTTCTTCAAAGGGCTCCTAACCTACTTGCCCACTCTGAGGCCACTGTTCCTTAGCAGCAGTCACCCACCTAGCAATGCAAGTGAGTGAGCCATGCAGAAAGCAGCAAAGCTGCTCAACTAGGTGATGTGGTTCAACCACTCTAACAATAAGGTAACGCAATGTGAGAAACTGAAACCTGTGATATCACAACCATTTACACAGCAGTGCCGGAGGTCTTTGTCCCACACAGCGCCACCTGAGAGGCTGCGAATGCCACTTTGGTCATGGGGCAGGCTCTTACACAGCAATGCCCTGTGGATTAACATCAGAAAAGCATTTAATGCTGGTACAATATAAGTCTTCCAATTATACAGGAGGTGTTTGTGAGTCAAAAACCTTGTGACGCTTACCCCTGCAGACTCAGATCTAACCCCAGGGAGTACATGCAGTGATAACCCCAGGGCCTCATTACCCAAGATAGAAATCTAGGAAGACATCTCCTGCTGGACTCTGATATGACAGAAAATAAATCATCACTGTTTTATAGCAAAGAAAGAATATAACTGATGACAGTTGCTTATGATAGTGAGTTGTTCTCTACAAACTTTACCTTATTGTTATGAGAAAATATATAGAGAGCCAGGGGTTTTTCACGTTCATTGATGAAATTGATGGCTTCATCTACACTTTTCACAGGCACTATTGGAAGAACTGGCCCAAAAATTTCTTCTTGCATCACCTTGGTTTCAGGATCAACATCAGTAAGTATTGTTGGAGCTGAAAAGAAAATAAACAAAATGAAAATCAAAATGCTAAAGTAGAGAACAAAAAATGCAAAGCTCTCATCTTAACATTTCTTTCATTGGATCATGTACCCATCCCTTTCCTTCTCCCACCCAAATCAAATCTGTTGAAAAGTCCTGAGTGTATGGATAAACCATGCAAATACTAAATGTCTCCAACGCATGTGAATAAGGGATTCTTGTGCAAACCAAGGGAAAGATATATGCTTGAATATATCTTAATCACATTTAACCCCATTCATAGCCATTTGCATATTTAACATCTTTCTGTGGATAGGTCTTTCTGGGAGCAAAGACTGCTCCCACTATTTTTCTTAACTCAAGTGCTTTCATGCATATTATCTAATTGACCTTTATTACAACTCCATTATACAGACTAAGAAAGGAAGGTGAAATGGAAACCGAAGAAGCTGGGCAGTGTGTCCCAATGTTGGTGCCAATGTAAGTCACCAACTAGCAGTACCAACTCAAAAAGACCCTGTAAACAAACTGGATTATCAGCCGAAAGAGAAGACATCTGACAGTAACAAGTTGGCTCTTCTTCTTTGCCCCTAGTTTCTACAAGGTAATCTTGGCAACATGGCTGAGGATAGCTGTTTGCAGCACTACTCCAGGGGTAAACTGCTGCCCCAAAGCACTGCCCATGGCTTCCTTGGGTAAGAGAACTGATTTGTTTTGGGTATCTACCCTCCTCTGCATAGTCAAGTGATCAAGTAAGGCAATCCCAGCTCCAGGTCAGAGGAAAGTCCTAATCAGTCTATAAGCTAATCAAGACAGGATCTTCCTCTTGTCATTGAGTAGCCTAGAAATGCACATGCTGAAGATGGGAGAACAGAGAGATGAAAGAATTGGAGTTTTTTCTCTTTTTCTTTTTTTTCCCTCTTTTCTACAGATTATTCCCCATTTCAATCTGGGTTGCCACAAAGACAGACAGAAGACACAAGGATTGGCTCACGCCTATCATCCTAGCACTCTGGGATGCTGAGGCAGAACTGCTTGAGCTCAGAAGTTAGAGACCAGGCTGAGCAAGAGCAAGACTGAGTCTCTACCAAAAAAAATAAAATAAAATAAAATAGAGGCCAGGTGCGGTGGCTCACGCCTGTAATCCTAGCACTCTGGGAGGCCGAGGCAGGTGGATTGCTCAACGTCAGGAGTTCAAAACCAGCCTGAGCAAGAGCGAGACCCCATCTCTACTAAAAAATAGAAAGAAATTAATTGGCTAACTAAAAATATATAGAAAAATTAGCTGGGCATGGTGGCACATGCCTGTAGTCCCAGCTACTAGGGAGGCTGAGGCAGAAGGATTGCTTGAGCCCAGGGGTTTGAGGTTGCTGTGAGCTAGGCTGACGCCACAGCACTCCAGTCTGGGCAACAGAGTGAGACTGTGTAAAAAACAAACAAAAAAGAAGACACAGGGATTTTTTTTCTTTTGCATCTTAGTGCAAAGAGTCAGGTTTTTTTGATGGTATTATCGAGCCACTGAGTTATCCAACCTGAAGAACCTTAGGAATGCTCATTATAAGAGAATAAATTTCTCATTATTTAAATCTTTTAATTTTTCTTTTATTAAAGTTAGTTTTTCGGTGACTTGAGGCACCTTATTTGATAAAGGTAGTAAGTAAAGCTATGTGGGGCAGGTTCTTTGCCAACCAAATATGTCTGTAATTTTCTGTCTCCTTATGCTATTTTAGAAAAAATGTGTTTAAAATTCTAAGTAATATATATTCATGGCAAAGAATAAAAAAACACAAAGAAGGTAAACAAATAATAAGGTCAAGCACAATAGATCAAAGCATTATTTCTAGATGGTACTGTCGCTAGCTAGTTGTGGAACAGTGGCAAAGCTATTTCCTTCTTTGTGCTGTTTTCCCATCCATAAACATAAAGTTCTATTCTGCTTTTCAGGGTTGTTAGGAAGAAAAAAAAATAGATAATATATGTGCAAAGATGGAAAACTAATACAACACTGGTGGTATTATTAAATATGTATACATATATATTTTGAAATAGTTTATAACAAAAGTAGTATACCAGAAAGCAGTATTTAATACTTTAATAATTAAATGCTATATATTAACAATAGTTTATTCAGTGTCAAAAAGTAGTGTCAGTAAAAACTTCCCAACTGCCATCCTCCCATAGGAAAAGGTAAATTTCCATTACCTATATAGCGCATGGCCTCATCAGTCTCCCCACCAAAAGCTATCTTTTGTCCTTCAAGCAAACCTAGTATCCTCTTAAAATGACGAAGATTGATGATCCTTTCATAATCGGGAGATTCTTTTATATTTTCTCCATAAAATTCCTATTTAAAACAACAGGAGTATTTGTCACAAAGACACATATTTCAATTTCTTTAGTAAGTACAAAATCCACTCATGCCCCCCAAAAGGTCTGATTTTATATCCTCACAGAATCTAACACCCCATTCCCCAAGAAATTTAATAGTTGTATAATAGCAGTCAACTGCCAGGAGTTAGCTACTCTCCCAGCAAAACAGGCCCCAAGGCAGGATCGTCACAAGGGATTTGGAAATAATAGAAAATAAAGAAATAATATAGATAGGGAAATGATTAAGACGGAGACAAAGTCAAGTTTAAAGTAATGGGAGCTCAGGGGTCATCCAGCATTCCCTTGAGCTGTGAGGCCCTGACTGAAATCTCGCATAAGTATTTATTGGTACAGCAAATAGTTGTCTTTTGTTAGAGAATCACGTGTACAGCTCATTTTTTTGAGGTTTCCAGGGGAACCTTACCTAATCCTGTCTATAAGAATAGACGGTTACACAAATTTTCTAAGATAAGCATGTTAAGCCCTAAGTTAGAAACAGATCTAGCTGAGTGTACAAGTTGAGGATAAAATCTATAAAATGAGAACACTGAGTCTGTGTACTACTCTAATCTACTTCTTCTAAACACATAGACATGTAGTCAGGAATGAAGCAGGAATAGCCTTGAAGTCTAGGATATTCCAGCTGCACGTTATCTGAAGGGCAGGCATTTTAATCAGCTTCTCCGCCAAGGACCGAAACCAAACTTCTACCTTGCAAAAAAGCTCAAGGCGATGGCCAGCAGCAAAGAAGAAATGTTGCTTTGCAAACATCCTCTGACAATGCCTCCTTTGTTGGAAGTAGCTTCTATTCTGTGAACTAACATGTCCACAGATTCCTTCAAGGCAAAGCCCTGCAAAACTACTGAAACCTTTCGTGTCTCTTGGCCTATTTCCCAACAGTAAGCTTAAGCTTTTTGGCAGGTCAAGGACTAGAAAATAAAGGCCCCACCCCCAGCCCCTAGTGTGCACATGCATGCATGCGCACACTCGCGCCGCGCGCGCGCGCGCACACACACACACACAGATATCTATCATTCTCTATTGGTCCAGGGGATTCCTATGGATCTCTTGTGGTTTACCCATGGGCCCTCCTGAGGGTGAATGTGAGAGTAGATGTGAGGAAAGAAGTCTTGCTCTGTATCAGGGTTGCCCATTTGTTTAACACATTGGCTGTGGCTGCTCTTCCCCTGCAATAAGTTGGATAGTTGCAGCAGAGACCCTGTAGTATGCAAAGACTAGAATATTTACTATCTATCCCTTTACAGAAAAAGTTTGCAAATTTTGCTCTATTTTGTTGTTTTTATATTCTCTGAACTGGTATTCCTACCAGTCACAGATGACAGTGAAATCACTCAAAGGATCAAAACACGGCTTTGGTAAATTACCAAGGTAAAAGAACCTCAATAATCATACATCAGTATTTATTATATAAAACAAACACAAAATTATTGAATTGCTCATCACTTCAAAACCTTGTGAGGGCTCTCAATTTATAATCTCAAATCAAAATGAACATTGTTCACCGCCCTCCAAGAGTGATTCTCAAGTCTGGGTGGTAGAAATCACAGGGGCAGCTTGCTGAAATTCATGTTCCTGGACCCTAACTTCAGAGCCACCAACAATAGTGTTCAATGTGGGTTGCATCACAAAATCACCTGGGGGCCTCAGACGACCTGAATCAGAATCTTTGGAGGTAACGACTAGAAACTTATTTTTAAATGGCTCCCTAGTGATTCTAAAGTGTAACTCAGTTGAGAACCACTGTGTTAGAGTATAAATGCCTCAAAGTAATGCAGATGGGCCTTACTACTTTGAAACTGAATTAATCACCATACTCAACTAAGCACTTCTCCAATTTCTAAGTCTTTTCAATCTCACACGTGTCTTTAACCACTCTCTCATCCAATCCTGCGTTCCCTGAATCTGGCCAACTCTCCCTTTGTGTTCTCATCTGGATCCATCTTTATTCCTATCATTAACGTCCAATTCCCACTTCCAGACCCTAGCGCCTCATCCCCAGTTACTCTGCCTGGAACCACTGTGAATTACCTCCCTAAAATTCCGGTACACAATTTTCATTTTCTGATCACATACATTACTCTCTGGTATTCTTGATCCTTCCTTAGTGCTCAACTAACATCTGTTGAGTGAATGATTGTCCCAATCATTTCTTTCACCTGGGGGCTTAGTGACCCTCTCTCACTACTGCACTCAGTTATACTGGTCATCTCTTTTCTTTCTACCAAACAAAATATTCCATCTCTTTCCAGTCTTAGCTTAGGACCCTACTCTACAGCCTTCCTTGATTTCCTCACTGCAGGTCTCTACTTTGAACACCCTGAAAGACTGATAACCACATAAAGGGTACACTATAAATAGTTATTTAATTAATTCACTCCTCAAAACTACTGGCCATCCCAGGCCCTCTACATACACAAGGACTGAAAACCTTAATCAGAAATGACCAATATATGCCAAGGGTCTAAGCTTACCTATACTTAAGGATTGACAACATTCCCTCAAAAGCACAGACACATAGTTATTTGACTTTTAAAATGAATACATCACAACTCATTACCAACAAATCAACTAAATGGTTTAAGTGGATTTAACACCCACTTAACCTTGCTCCCAGAAGATAATCTATAAAAGGTGCACAAGCATTTTCAATTAGCCAATAAGTTAGTTAATTCACTCACATATACTACTGGAATTTTCCTGGGGGAAGGAGAGAATGGAGATGCTGCCTGCAAATAGTGAATTTGACTCCTTATATTACTGAAATCAACAGAATCAGATGTGTTGAACACAAACCTTCACAGTTTCCTTTATCTTCTGCACGATTTGATTCTGGAGGGATGCTTCACAGAGAATATAGTCGGGAGCAATGCAGGTTTGACCACAATTCATGTATTTTCCCCAGGTTATGCGTCTGAGAGGAAAAACCCAGAATGGCTACAAAATTCAGTCACATATTCACTTGTTACATTCTTTTGTGTTTTGCAACTAAAGTAGATTCATATATTTACTTGGTAATCTTTATAAAAAATAAAAAACTCATTTCTCAATCAGTAGGTTGGAACTTAGAATGTATTTTCCAACTGAGATAGGATGTTCTAAGTAGCAGGAAAGTTCTCAAGCCAGCTCATGGGAAACAGTATCTGATAAGGAGTAAAGCCATTGCCTGCTGCAGGAAAAGAGGAGAAATAGCCTCTCAAAACCCCTTTACTTTTCCTCCTCCAGCCAAAAGGACATTCTGGAAGATAGGAGTTCAGTACAGACTCTACCTCTCCTGGCTGTGGCTTTAGGTCCTGCTGACAAAATGTTCACATATAAAGCAGAATGACAGCCACCCTCCTCTACATGGAGCCCTTCCTCACTTTTGAAAACCTTTCCCATGTATAGGCAGAAGCCCCAAACCTGAATATTCACTAACTGAGGGTCTCTTGTTCTTACAACTAGACTTCTACTTACAAAGCCAAGCTGGAACCCTGACCTAACTCCCTACCTTCTCCTTTGTGTCCCATTTCTGAAGGGGAGAGAAAACTACACTACCTGATTGTTTGGGCTCTTCCTAGTAGCTAAACTTGGTTTAGCAGAAAGAACCTGAAACTTCTTATTTTCTAATTTCTAGATGCAAGATGCTATTCAAAGATTAGTAATACTGGTTTTGTCAACAAAGGATCTCAGTCGAGAGATCTACATAATACCTTTTCAAATGGGAATTTAAAGATTTTATTAGGCATACACAATACTTCAATTATCTACTTTATAGACCATTGGCCTGCAGAACATTAACATTTTTCCCCAGATCTAGCTATAATCTTAAGAACAGAAAGAACTTTTTCAAAATTCCTAAGGGTAACCACACGATGTCAGGACCTATGGCTCATCATTTCTAACAATAGCACCAACAGACAGTTTGTGAAAGACTTCTGTTACTCTTAAGAACACCAAACACCAAAGCGTAATGATGTTTCTTGGAGCCAGAAGGCATGGGGGTCTAGGGCAAAAGATAACACTAACCTATTAGGAAAAGCCTCCACTGTGCTGGGAAAATCTCAAAAACCAGAGAGCCAGTCTCACCTGCAAACAATGTCCAGGTCACAGTCTTTATCAATATAACATGGACTTTTCCCTCCCAGTTCAAGAGTCACAGGGGTCAGATGCTTGGCAGCAGCTTCCATGACAATTTTTCCAACTGCAGTGTTTCCCGTATAGAGAATGTGGTCAAATCGCTGCTTCAGAAGCTCTGTGGTTTCCTCAACACCACCATTAACAACAACATACAGGTCCTCAAAGAAAAAGAAACAAACTCTTGCACTGCCAAATTAATCCCATTATCTAACATCAGCAATTTCTTCAACATAAACATGTACATCCAGTAAAACCAGGAGAATGTGGAGACCAGTTCCTGTGAGGGATAGGAGAGGCAGCTGACCAAGGATGAGTGGAGAATACAGAGTCTGCTTAGGTCTAGGAACCATCAATCTACTTGAAACCAACCCAGAGAGTCTAATGTTTTCTATAGGAGCTCTGTAATAAAGGCACAAAAGTGCAAATGGTTGGATTTGACCAGGGAAATGCATGAGATAGGTATGTTTGTAGAAACTAAGGATTTTGGTGAGATAGTGGTTGCTGTCAATGGCCACAGGACAAGTTCCAGCTGCATATCTATCTGAGTGTTCTCTCTACACAACACAGAGCAGGGCTTACCCATGATATGCTGAATGAATGGTGTACACAGCATAGCAAACCTAGAGCACCTGCTTTTGAAATACATCTGAATTGAATATGGGCTCTGCCACTCACTAGCTTGTGTGACCTTAGGCAAACTCCTGAACATGTTTCCTCATCTGTTAGTAGGTAAATTCACACAGCTTCTGTGGACTGAGACCTTATATGCACTGCGCTATTATTAATAGCTATTGGAAAAGAGAGAATATCTTAGACAAATAACAGCATGAAAAGTAATGACAGAAAACAGATGGCAAGGAAGGAAGACAGAGGGAGATATTCAAAAGATTCTCAGGTATGAGTAGGAAGTAAAAGCTGGTTTGTGGAACTCCTTTCAAAGTTAATTAGTTCTCATTCACACCATAGTTTAGCAGCCAAACAAATGTTTCAAGTTTTAACTTTTCTATGGCTTAATTTATATAGTACATTATTGATTCTCCCTATAAGCTAACTGAAGCAGAGTCAGCTATTGAAGAATTTACCCCTGGTGAGGGGCAAATATGCTAGCACCTGGCACAATACTAGTTCCTCATTAAATAAGCCACTAAATGAATACATTTATGAATAGTGGCTAAAATCATATGTTAACTCAAACAAGGATTAATCCAAAATACCAAATTATAGAAAAAGATCTATAAATAGAATACCTAATGAAGCCATGGGCCTAAATATATTGTGTAACCACAATACCTGGGTTATTCCACAGTATATTTTGGAACTATTTTTCTAAGCCAATTTGTTAGAGGCTTAAGGAAACTGCAATTAGATCTCCAGCCAGCAATGACATGCACTGGCAGGAAAATCAATGTGTGTTTTCCATAATAAACAGATATATTAAAAGAGTTAGGTCAAGACATTCTTACCTGGTCTAAATATTGAGGCAGAAGCTTAGCCAAGATCTTGGCTGTATTTTCACTTAGTTCAGAAGGCTTGATAATCACGGCATTTCCTAATCAAAGTAGAACAATATCATCTAATATTTGAGTAAATTTAATAGCCACCAAGATGGTGTTCATGTGGGAAAGACAGGCTAGGTACTCTATTTCTGCAGCTCTTAAGTCTACTTTTAATGAGTTTGTCTCACTTTCTTCTCAAATGCTAACTCCTTAGTTGTTATTACCTTCTTCAGGTCACTGAAAATAGGCTTCATCAGCCTTTCCCTCTCTCCAGCTTTCTATCACTTTTCTCGCAATTCTGCCCTTTGATTTTCCTCTCTGCCCTGGAATTATTGGGCAAACAAACCATGTCAACATAGAGCTGTTGATACGGATCTCACAAAGTTAAAAATTAATCTCTTGTCATTTGCTATACACCCAAGCTAGCATTACTCCCACAGTCTTTATTTGTATGAAGAAACTAGTCAGACAGAATCAAATGGCTGGTCTGAGGCTACAGGCAGCAACTGAAACCACATTAGAATACAGATTCCTGGCTCCAAACTCCCGGGCCTGTTGACTCACATGCCTTTACACCCTCACAGGTGCATTCCCCAGGTGTTTCATAAAATAGTCAAATCTCCTCAGCAGCCCCTTTAAAATATACATATTTATGAATTCTTAATACCCTGTGGGTGTGAACCAAGGCAAACCACCAAAGTAAATGTATTTAATTAGCCACTATCCTTAATTTACAACCAATATGAGAGAATAAGCCCTCTAAAAAGGGGTAAAGACATAAGATGGCACCAGACCTGCAGCGATGGCTCCTACCAGTGGCTGAATGGTGAGAACGAAGGGGTAGTTCCAAGCTCCAATAATCAGTACCACTCCTAGAGGCTCTGGTTGAATATAGGCCTCATCCAACATTGTGAGCAGGTTCTTCTTAACTGGCTTAGCAGTAATCCATTCAGGAAGATTCTCCAGCATAAGGTCAATTTCCCCAAGGACAGTAATGACTTCCTGACTGTATGCATTGAATTCACTCTGTTATAAGAGAATCACAGTTAACCTTGCACAACGAGTATGATACCCTTGGCCCTGAATGTTAAAAACCTCAGGCCAAGTACACCTGCAGTGACAATCACTGGCATTATCAGAGTCACTAGTCTGCCATCTTTCCTTTTGCACCCTTCATCCCCTTAATAAGAACTGGCTAATTCCCTAATATATTCAGTGCCTATAAATTCTTCTCCACTGATGCCCACACCCTGTAAAATCAGGCTTAAATATTACCTCTTTCGGAAGACTTTCCTTATTAATAATGGCCTGTCCTGATCACACTTTACAAACCATAGCAATTATGCTTTTGACCTATATCTTAATACTTCACCCTTAATACCCTGGTTTATAACTATACTCACATTTTTCCTGTGTATATTCTGTTTCCCAACCAAGTTTAAAACCCTAAAACCCTGAAGGGCAGAGTACTTATTGTATTTCTTTAGTAATCCTATATATACACACATACAGATTTGATTCTTGTAGAATGAATAAGTGATTCACAGACATTCTGAATCTTAATTACCCCATCTTGTTTTTTGTTTTTTTTTGTTTGTTTTTTTTTTGAGACAGAGTCTCACTTTGTTGCCCAGGCTAGAGTGAGTGGCCTGGCGTCAGCCTAGCTCACAGCAACCTCAAACTCCTGGGCTCTAGCAATCCTCCTGCCTCAGCCTCCCGAGTAGCTGGAACTATAGGCATGTGCCACCATGCCCGGCTAAGTTTTTCTATATATATTAGTTGGCCAATTAATTTCTTTCTGTTTATAGTAGAGACGGGGTCTCGCTCTTGCTCAGGCTGGTTTCGAACTCCTGACCTCAAGCAATCCGCCCGCCTCGGCCTCCCAGAGTGCTAGGATTACAAGCGTGAGCCACCGTGCCCGGCTCCCATCTTGTTTATTTAGCATCTTATCTCCTCTCCACCAAAAGGACTCTAAAAGAAATTTTATAGTTACTACTGGTACGACTACTGCTGTTACTACTCCTTGAAATAAAGTTTAATTGGGGGTTTGTGGGGAAGGGAGTATCACAAACCCACAGCAAAGCCTTGCTATACCTGGACTCCAGACAAAAATAAGATGACAGCAATAGTATCAGAAAACAGAGAGAAATATATTTAAACTCTAAACACTACTTAAAACCTTGCTACTCAAAGCATGCTTCCATAAGAGGCACCGTGGTATCACCTGAGACCTTGTCAGAAACTTGGAATCTCAGACTTCATCACAGACCTACTGACCCACAGTTTGCATATGAACAAGATCACAAGACTGTCATTGCATAAAGCTTGAGGAGTGCTAACCCAATAATATACAGTTATGAAGGAAAATTTGAATATTTAAAAAAAAAAAACCTGCCTACAAAAGAAACCATAAACGAGGTTAAAAGAAACAGATACAGAAAAAAGAAAGCTTGCAATGTGTCTAGCTGACAAATACAGACTATACAAAGAATTCCCACAAATCGCAAGGAAATGGACAAGAACATAAACAGCAATTCACAGAGGAGGAACTACGCAGGCCACCAGGCACACTTTGAATGAGTCTGAAAGCACAACTGGGGCTGTCGCTAAGCGAGACTGGCGGACGAGGGACCTCGTAGGAAACTTGCGGAATCCGTACTGCTGGACTTTATCTGTGCCACTGGAGATCATACTCTCGCAGTGCTTGCGTAACCAGAAATGTCTTTTAAAACCAAAAACCAAAAAAGGCTGCTCCGGCGGACTGCGGTTCCGGGAGGCCTGCGGCCGGGCGCGTACCTTGCACAGGTCGGCGCCAATGGCCGCCAGGATGTCCTTCTCGCGCTCCTGCACCATCCTCCGCAGGGCCTCGAGCTGCTGCAGCCGGAACCGCAGGGGTCGCGACCGGCCCGACCGGAATGCCTGGCGAACCCGCTGGACTTCGCGCTCCATGGCCGGGTCCTGAGGAGAAAGGTGAGGTCTGAGGTTGCCGCGGCGCGGGGGCGTGGCGGGCGCCTCGCTCGCCTCGCCCCCCTCGGGGCGGACCGCACCGCAGACCCCGAGCCGCACCCGCTCGCCCACCCCAGCTCTCCCGTCCTACCTCAGCATCCACCCAGCCCGACTGCCGGACCGCGCCGCCGCGGGGCTGGGCCCGACCCGGAGCCGCGAGCCTATTGGTCCCAGCGTCCCACGTGACCGCCGCGAGCCGGACGCCTGCCCGGCCCCCGCCCACTCCTCTCGCGCTGACCGCGGCCGGCGCTGGGGGAGCGGGGTTTGCGGCCCCTTGGCGCCGCCCCGCCGGTGTGGCGTCTCGGTGCTGGGCGAAGGGAAGAAGTCGGAGGTGCTGCTGAGAGGAGCCCGGGGGTGGCTCCGGAAGGGGAGAAGAGGAGTCCGGGAGAAGCGGTCTGAGGCGCGGGGGGCGAGCGGCTTGGAGTCTGGCGCGGGGCAGGAAGCGCCCGACTGCGCCGAAAGCGGCCCACGCCGCGGGGCGCTCTGGAGAGGGGCTTTCCTTCCTCCTCCATTTTGTGACTCGGGTGTGCCCGAATGGACGGCCGCGGAAGGCCTGGCGCCGCCCGACGCC
The DNA here is from genome assembly GCF_040939455.1 of Microcebus murinus. Classification (NCBI taxonomy): domain Eukaryota; kingdom Metazoa; phylum Chordata; class Mammalia; order Primates; family Cheirogaleidae; genus Microcebus; species Microcebus murinus. The sequence goes on from NC_134121.1 coordinate 4,441,430, forward strand.
TCTCCGGGCGGTGGAGGGTGGGCGCCGAAGCCCAGCGCCGCCCCAGCTCCCGCCGCCTCTCCCCGGCCCCTCCGCGGAGAGCGGCGTCGGCTTGATGCGGCGCGGGCGGACCTCACGGCTTCCGTCGCAGGGTAGCCTCCTCAGGCCGGGAAGCCGGGACTTCGTCTCCTGTGTGCTGGGACAGCGGTCATTCCCAGTAGTATACAAACATTATCATAGCTATCCTTTAAAGAAATAAAAAAAAATTCTCCTCTGGCTGCATGGCCCCTTTACAGCAGACATCCTGCCACCACGAACGGAACGCCCACTCCGCTCGAGCTTTCCTCCTCACTTCCTAGTTCTCATCTGACTGCTGGCCGACAGTTGATGCACTTACTCATTCCCCTCTTCTGGAAACTCGCTTTCCTTTCTTTTCCATTTCCCTGCAGTCTTCTGGTTTTCCTTTTAGCTCACTGGCCAAGTCCTCTGGGTTTTCCTTTGCCCAGTCTTTCTCCCGTCCTGATGTCCTAAGCGCTCAGGTGCCCTAGGGCTCAGTCCCTGGTCCTCTTCTCCGCAGTCACTCCCTCGTCTAACTCCATGGATGGTGGTCAGAGAAGGCTCTAATCTTAGCGTTTCCTCTGAAGTCCAGAGGGTATGTTTGTTTATATCTTATCCACTTGAATTGGTAATAAGCACCTTAAAGTTAACTTTAAGTAGAATTTTTTATTTATCCTCCTCCACCAAATAAACACACACCATGCATACCTTCTCCAATGTTACCTGTCTCAATAAATGGGACCATCCTGTATCCCATTTACTCAGGCCAAAGTCCTTGGATTCATCCTTTGACTCCTCTTTCACTGTATCTTCAAAATATATGTTGAATCCAACCACTTCCATCCTAATTCAAGCCAAATAAATTTTCCCCTGAACTGTATATAACAATAGCAGTGGTCTCCCTGTTCCTATTCTGGACTCTGTGGAGGTTTTTCATCTCTTGTTTCTCAGTTCTACCCTTGCCCTTTTATACTCTACTGCAGGGGCCCAGAATATGTAAACCACATTTCCCAGGCTCTCATGCTGGGTGGCTTCCCCTGAAGTTCTGCCAGTAGGAAGCACTACTAGGAAATCAGAAGGCAGGAGGAGGAGAGTAACTTTGTGCTTCTGGATTCAATAGTGTGGCCATTTCTAGTGGGAGTGGAGGAGAGATTATTCCTAACTCCAGGACTTCTGTCCTTGTCAAGGGGTCACCTCTCCAGTAGACAGGGGAGACAATGACAGCATCTCCAAATGGCACAGGAGCTAGTGCAGCCCCATGGGTTCCAGGCAAGGATATTTTTAGCAGCTTCTGCTCAGGCATGATTTTATCCTTATCCTCATTAAGCATTTTCATTTAAGTTTATCCCTAGACATTGTTATCCTTTTGCTATTACTGTAGGCGAGGCCTTCCCTCTGTTATATAATTTAAGTGGTTGTTTGTAATTGTTCAGTTTAATAAGCAGGAGGCCGTTGGCCTAAGTCTGTCTATATTTTTGAGTTCCTGCACACAAACCACAATGTTAACCTAGTACATTAACCAAAACCTAATTTACAAATACAGTCATGCACCACATAATACCATATATATGACAGTGATCCCACAAGATCATAATAGCTGAAAATTTCTATCACCTGTTGGAATCACAACTGTCAAAATGTCATGGCTCAACATATTACTCACATATTTGTATGCTACCAGTGGTATAAATGTCTAGCACACACAATAATATATAGTACATAATACTTGATAATGGTAGTAAACAACTCTGCTATCAGTTTAGGAGTTTACTTTTTGTTGTTATCTTAGAGTTTGTTCCTTTTACTTAAAAAAGTTAACTGTAAAACATCCTCAGGCAGGTCCCTCAGGAGGTATTTCAGAAGGTATTGTTATGGTAGACAATAGCTCCATGCATTTTATCGCCCCTGAAGACCTTCCAGTGGGATAAGATATGGAGGTAGAAGACAGTGATATTCATGATCCTGACCCCATCAGGATTAAGTCTAGGCTAACGTGTGTGTTTGTGTGAATTTTTGACAAAAAAGTTTAGAAAGTAAAAAAGAAAAAAATTTAATAGAAAACTTATAGAATAAAGATATAAAGGAAAAATATTTTTGTACAGTTGTATACTATTTTAAGCTAAGTATCATTACAAAAGTCAAAAGATTAAAAATTTATAAAGTAGAAAAGTTACAGTAGGCTAAGGTTAATTTATTATTGAAGCAAGAATTTTTTTATAAATTTGATGTAGCTAAAGTGTCCATCGTTTATAAAGTCTACAGTAGTATACAGTAATGCCCTAGGCCTTCACATTCACTCACCACTCACTGACTTGCCCAGAACAACTTCTAGTCCTGCAAACTCTATTTATGGTAAGTGCTTTGGCAAGTATACCATTTTTTATCTTTCATAACAATTTTTATCTTTTATACCATATTTTTACTGTGCCTTTTCCATATTTAACCATATTTAGATACATAAATACTTACCATTGTGTTACAATTGCCTACAGTATTCAGTACTGTAACATGCTGTACAGGTTTGCACCCTAAGAGCAATAGGCTATACCATATAGCTTAAGTGTGTAGTAGGCTATACCATCTAGGTTTTTGTAAGTACATTATAATGTTCAGGCAAGGACAAGATCACCTAACAACACATTTCTGAGAATGTATCCTAGTAATTAAGTGATGTATTAACATTTGGTAATTAACTGTTACTTAGTAACACTATAGTAATTACGTATTTTTTGTAACAGACAACTGGGTTTCAACCAATACGAATAGCTGAGCTTCAGCCCGTCAAAGGCAGCCAACTAATCAGACCATGCCCAAATAAAGTAAATGTCTCCTCATCCCCTGCTCAAATAAGGCAAACGCCTAGCGGTAGCCGAACAGATGATTTCTCCTCTTTGCTTCCACTTTCCACCTGTAAAAGCTCGCTGCTGATGCTTCAGGGCAGAGCTTTTCTGGTTCTGAGAGCTGCCTGATTCGTGAATCGCTTGTTGCTCAAATAAGCTCTGTTGAATTTAATTTTGTCTAAAGCTTTAATACTACATATGAAAGCCATTAATCACTGTATGTGAATTTTGTACGTTGTTACAATTCTGAATTCCTCTTGTATGAAATAGTATATAGCTTTGTATATATACTATATATATAGTATATAGTTTTCAGTTCATTCTCATTGCATCTTTCAGGTGTACAATCATATCTGCAAATCTCATATTCTCCTTTACAAATTTTTAAAAATTTCTTTCTTTTGCCTAATGCCTCTACTAGTATAATAAATTATTGTGGTATTACTGGAAATTCTTGCACTATTCATGATTTTAGTGATACTGCTCTACTAAATAGCATGCTGGATTTAGGGCTGAAATCCATAAATATGTATGTGTCTACATGTTTTCCTTAAAAAAAAAAAATGTTAAAGTATCTGTGGGCCATCGCGGTGGCTCACGCCTGTAATACTAGCACTCTGGGAGGCTGAGGCGGGTGGATCGTTTGAGCTCAGGAGTTCGAGACCAGCCTGACAAGAGCGAGACCCTGTCTCTACTGAAAATAGAAAGAAATTAGTTGGACAACTAAAATGTATAGAAAAAATTAGCCGGGCATGGTGGCGCATGCTTGTAGTCCCAGCTGCTCAGGAGGCTGAGGCAGAAGGATTGCTTGAGCCCAGGAGTTTGAGGTTGCTGTGAGCTAGGCTGACGCCACGGCACTTTGACCCAGGGAACAAAGTGAGGCTCTGTCTCAAAAAAAAAAAAAAAAAAAAAGAAGAAGAAGAAGAAGAAGTAGTATCTGTGGAGTCTTTTATTGTCATCATTCTGGAGATAAGGTTTTGCTGTGTCACCCAGGCTGGAGCACAGTGGTACAATCACACCTCACTGCAAACTTGAACTCCTGGGCTCAAGCAATCCTCCTGTTTCAACCTTCAGAGTAGCTAGAACTACAGGCTGGCACCACCACACCTGGCTAAATTTCTATTTTTATTTTTTATAGAGATGGAGTCTCTCTACATTCCCTAGGCAGGTCTTAAACCCCTGGGCTCCAGTGATCCTCCCACCTCGGCCTCCCACACTACTGGGATTACAGATGTGAGACACTGGACCTGGCCTCAAATGCCTTTTTAATTTCTATAAAGATGATCCTATAATTTTTCTATTATGATAAATGATATGTTAGTTTCCTCATATTGACAATCATAATTATGATATTCTTTTATCAAGCTGCTAAATAACTTTTAATACTTCAGAATGTTGCCATGATGTTTATAAGATTGATCTATAGCTTTTTTCTATATCTTTGTTAGATTTTGATATTAATGATATTTACTTTTTAGAGATGATTTAAAAATTTCCCTTTTTATATGCCCTGGGACAATTTAACAGAATTGGAATAATCTGTTTTTATAAAGGTTTGGTGGACTTGTTATTTAGAACTATTGTGACATGGTGTTTTACAGAGGTTTATCCTACATGACAACTTTCTCAGTTTCTTCTCTGAAAATCAGTCTGTTTAAACTTTCTATCTTTTGTTAGGCCACCATTAATCAATCGCGTAACAACAAAAATAAAGTAATTATTTTTAAAATATGGCTCTACTTGATCCCATGACATGGTGAGGAATCTTTCGGGGTCAAAATGATCACAGTGCCATTGGCACCATGACTCACTGTGAAACATGAAATATATCTAATATTGGGGGAAGGGGAGGCAAAAGAAAATCGCATTTCCACACATGTTCCTCTTAATACAGAGCTGATTTAATATATTTATATATTTTGAGAATATTATCCATTTTATTGAGATTATAAATGTATAGAATTATGTGAAATTTAGGTGCTTTGAGAGTAAGTTGTTAGCATTCTGTATATATGATATATCCATATCTGCATTTTCTTTTGCTTTTAGTAACAATGAATTTTATTTTCTTTAGGAAAAACTAGGAATTTCTTTAGAAATACAAATTCACTGGATGATGCTGCAATATGTATTCAAATAACTCTATTCTGTATCTAACCAGAACCGTTTTACCATGTAAAAAATTTTGATTCTGACCCAGCTTCTCCATGAAATATTAATCTTGCAGTGGTCAGAAGACCTTTCTTGTGTCTAACCAACATAGGTGCTTTGTTTCTTATCTTGTCTTTTTAGAAATGGCATTTGGTGGATGAGTAATTGGTTTCAATGTCATCTCTCATTTTAATGACCAGTACAAGCTGGGACCCATGGAGTATTTCATTATTCCAGGCTGGAGGTCATCATTCTTTATTCAGGAACAGACTTCTCAAGTATTTATTACTGGCTCTTCTCTACCAAGCATTGTGCTGGACATTGGGGAAATGCTATTTAACCGAAGCAATAGTCTCTCCCCTTACTGAGCTACTGAGGTTTTCCAAATCAACTTCACTTTTAAACAAAAATAACCACCACAAGAAAAACATAAAAAAGCTCTTCCCTATTAGACTCTACGCTCCTTTAGAATAAGTGACATGTAGGCTGGGCACAGTGGCTCACACCTGTGATCCTAGCACTTTGGGAAGCCAAGGCAGGAGGATCCCTTCAAGGCCAGGAGAATGAGACCAGCCTGGACAACACAGTAAGACAAAAAAAAAAAAAAAAAAAAAAAGACAGAAAGAAAAATTAGCCTGGCATGGTGGCACATGCCTGTAGTCCTAGCTACCTGGGAGGCTGAAGCAGGAGGATTGCTTGAGCCCAGGAGTTTGAAGTTACAGTGAGCTACATGATGCTGCCGCACTCTAGCCTGGACAACACAGACCCTGTGACCCCTCTGCAAAAAAGAGATGTGTCAGACTTTCCTCTTTGTCCATTAAAGAGCTTTTTGCTACTGTACATAGTAACTGCTCACATTCATTCATTAAGTGACACGTTTTAATTATTAAAGTTATACACTAATATTATGGAAATTCAAGGGAAATACTTGAGACATAAAGAAGAAAATTAAAATCACCTATAATTTATTTCACTTTCAGCTATAAAGGCTGAGGTATCTCACTATATTTTATTCCCATTTGTTATCTGTTACTCACAAATGTGAGGTTATACTGAGTATACAATTTCCCCATGTACTTGTTGAAGACATGGTTTTTAGCAACTATGTATAATTAACATTTCCTTGTATCATGTGTTTAATGCCTCCCTAGCAGTGGACATTGAAATCACTCCACCTTATAAGTACCGTTGTAGTGAGCCTCCAGGGCACATGAGTTCACACCATTTCTGATCTTTCCTTAGAATTGAATCCTAGGAATGGAAGCATTCGATCAAAGGAGATAAACTGTCAATCCATCTACTTCTAAACTGAAGGGATTAGTCCAGTTTTTGTTGAACTACGAGGCATCAACGTGGAGAACAGCCTCAGGGTTCCTTTGCCAGTGTGGGGCCCCAGACAAGTTATGAATGAATCAGGAAACTACTAATTTATAGCATATCCCAACTCTAGCCTAAGCAGCTTGCTTCGCAGTACAATTATTGATATTTCAGTGGTGAAAACTCGTGTCTTCTCGCAGGTGGACACACATTTACATATTCTTTTATGGAGCCCTTTTGGATTCTCGGTGGTCTTTTTCATGACAGCAGTTGGAGGGATGGTTTCCAAAGCAAGATTTTGAAAACAGGTCTCACATCCATAAACACACCGACCAGTCTGAGACCCTCTGGTGGGTCTCCATTAGACGTACGATAAACCCGGGGTCCTCGTGTGGCTTGCACAGCCTCCATGGCCTGCTTCTCTCACCTCGTCCCCTGGATGCTGCCTGCCGCCGTGCTGCTTCGGAACTGGGCTCCGCTCCTCGGACTCGCAGGCGGGCTCCCCGGCCCGGGTTCTGCCCGGCCTGCCTGCGGGGCCTGTCCTGGACACGTGCAGGCTGGCTCCGCACTGTCAGGGTCCCCGCCTCGGGCCCAGCGTCCCTTTCGGACTCTCGGATGCAGGTCCTTGTTACACGTGGCTCTGCCCAGTGCTGTCATGGCACTGTCACTGCTGAACTGACGGTGTGTGGTTGTCCCTTGTGTATTGTTTGCCCTCCTCTCCTGCCACCCTTCATTAGATATGAGCTCCCCGAGGGCACCCGGCTTGTCTGCTGGCTCGGTTCTGTGTCTCAACCGCTTAAAACAATGCCTGGCACGAAACTGAAGTCAGTAAATGTTTGTTCACACGAGGCAGCAAAGACTTTTGCAGGTGTTTTGTAGTGCTGATGGACTGCCATCATAGCTCAGTGGCAGACTTCAGTCTAATCCCTGCTCCATAATTATCTGAAGTTTTAGGGAAGTTACTTTAACTGAAGTTTCACTCTGCAGGTACGGTAGTTAGGGAAGAATTTTCTTGATCACAGGGATAGAACTGAAGAGACCTAATCTCTGATATTGCTTTTACACCCACAGGTCTCTGGTCTGGATTGATACTTTGTGTCTTCTTGCAAGCCCTTTTCTACTTGGTGTGTATCTTCAGGATAGACTGGAATAGAGCTGCAGAGCAGGTAACTCGTTATTTTGGAAATGGGGCTCTGCTTGATCCCATTGCATGGCGAGGAACCTCTTAGGGTCAAAACGCTCGCAGTGCCATTGGCAGCGTGACTCACTGTGAAACATGAGATGCGTTATTACTACTACTGGGGGGAGGAAGGCAGAAGAAAATCACATTTCCACACATGTTCCTCTTAATATGGAGCCGATTTAGTATCTACTGGCTGGGGAATCAACCTTAAAAAAAGGAATTAGGTTAAAAATATTTTGCTGTTTTGGTGTAACATTATTAGGAAAATAGTAGTTATTCTATTTCCATTGACTTGTTAGCTGCTCTTTACAACATTTTCTTTTTTGCCCATGGTCTGCTAAGAAGCAGTACGCTAGGTGTCTGTAATCTGCGGGAAATACGCTGGGGCAGAAGCATAGCACATGGATAGAAGGTCAGGACCTTGACCAGTTGAGCTTCCCGTGCATTGAGTTGCGGGCTCTTGTTCCTGGTCAAGGCTTAAGATGGCATGGAGGGGTGGTTGGCCCAGGGGAGGGAGTGATTATTGTTATAACAAGGAGCCCAATATGAGTTTGGGTGACCAACGGTCACTGCTTCAGCTTTGCCCACCCTAGGTTTCAAATCCTACTGGATTTGCCTAATTTCAATGCATGATGTCTTTCCTATCTTCAGTTTGATTTATTTAGGACTAAACTTTATGGGAGGTTAATAAGGTGGACCATAAACTACACTCAGATGACACCACCATTGACCTTTAGCCTTTATTGCTTTTATCTGTGTGTAGGAACACTGAAGGGCACAGATGCAAACAATATGTGAAATTTGCAACTCTAGCAACAAGCAGGTTTTTTTGGTTTTTTTGTTTTTTGGGGGTTTTTTTGAGACAGAGTGTCACTCTGTTGCCCAGGCTAGAGTGCCATGGCGTCAGCCTAGCTCACAGCAACCTCAAACTCCTGGGCTCAAGCGATCCTCCTGCCTCAGCCTCCCGAGTAGCTGGGACTACAGGCATGCACCACCATGCCCAGCTAATTTTTTCTATATATTTTTAGTTGTCCAATTAATTTCTTTCTATTCTTAGTAGAGACGGGTCTCGCTCTTGCTCAGGCTGGTTTTGAACTCCTGACCTTGAGCGATCCGCCCACCTCAACCTCCCAGAGTGCTAGGATTACAGGGGTGAGCCACCAGGCCTGGCCCCAGGTTTTTATATTATTATTGTGAGCTGAGCACTGAGCAGGAACTAGTAGTTCTCTGGTGTTGTGTTCTCTTGGCTTATAGCATTTTCAGGCCCAGACAGAATGTGCTAGATATCGTAACCCCTCAGCAATAGTTTCAGCAGCAACTTTAAATTGAACTTCTACCAAATGGCTACTGGCTCGACTTGACTTACACTTCATTTACTTCATGTGACACCTGTTTCTAGGCACAAGTTCGAGCTGGGCTAAAAGGGATTAAAGAGACCATACCTACCCCAACAGGTAAGGGAGGCCATGCTCTGGTATACTCAATTTCTATCCTCCCAAAAAACTGGTATAGTATAAACTTCTGTTGTACTGAAACTTAGTGTGGCCAGAGCTGCTGATTCATGAGGTCATGCTCTCTTGCTCAATAAAACTTGTCTCAGCCATAATAATTGGCAAAATTCACTCTGGGTTCTCCTGTGAAGTGTGTTCTGGATGTAATTTCATGATCACTAACTGATGAGTAATGGTCACTGTTTACAATGTATTCTCGTGTCAGTTTCAGTGGAATCCCTTTATTTGACCCCGCTCCCCCACTGTTCTCTGCAAACAGATCCACCTATCCCGGGCAGAGAAGGAACCGACGGAGTGATTTTGCCTGATGTCATCAGGCCAGAGAGCCAGACCCTCCAACTGATGGTACTGGAAGAAAACAGCCAGTATGCAGCGTCCACCAGTGTCCACCATGGTCCACCAGCAGTGTCCACCATTGGGGGCGTCTTGACCCTGAGACAGTTGATTCTCTATCGTGGAATGGCTCTGGCTCTTGCTGTTGTGGTCCTTTTAGCGGGAATTTTCATAAGAGTTTTCAGTGACCGTGGCTAAAATGGAAGACTCATTGCTACTCTACAAACTAGAAATGATAATTCCATGCCATATATTAAGTGTCACAGGTGGCCTTGTTATTTAGACGGTGGTTTTACTCTCAGTGGTACATGGAAACGGTATCAGGGATGTTTCCTTGGTTATTCTGAGAAACTGCGCTGTCTCGATGGGCATGAAGAAGAGAGCTATAATTTTAAGTAAACTTTTCTCTGTTCACTTTACCATGGTTTCAGATATGGTCATTTGATTTTCCCTCCTGTAAAGTTCTTTACTCTTTCTTAAATTGAATATCATTCTTTTTCCACGCAAGTGGTTCATTGTTCTGTAAAATATTATTGCTGATTTAGTTTTATTTGTATTTCTCTAGTGGATTTAATCTTGTCAATGAGTACACATTAAGTGCCTGTTCAAGTCCTATCTCAGGTATTGCCATATCAGCTTTTATAAAATGAATACCTTAAAATTTAAAACGTATGCAGGCAATATATGGGGTTAATAAAGTCAGTGTAAAAGATAACTCTTAGGCCTGGCACAGTGGCTCACACCTGTAATCCAAGAACTTTTGGGAGGCCAGAAGTTCGCCACCAGCCTGAGCAACATAGCAAGACTCCATCTCTAAAAAAATAAAAAAATTAGCCGGGCATGGTGGTGCACACGTAGTACTAGCTACTCGGGATACTAAGGCAGTAGGATCGCTTGATGCCAGGAGTTTGGGGTCACAGTGAGCTATGATTGTGCCACTGCACACCAGTGTGGGCAACAGAGGGAAACCCTGCCTCTATTTCAAAAAATAACAACTTTTTGTTTTTGCCTTTTAAGAAATTTTGGTGGCAACTTTCATATTAATTAGGAAATAAATTGATGTTCTTTTCTGCTACTCAGCCCCCAGAATGTTGGCAGCTATGGTGGTTTCATCCTCCAAGTAGGAGTTATTTATTTATTTGAATATTCATTTATTTTTGAGACAGGGTCTGGCTCTGTTGCCCAGGCAATAGTGCAATGGCATTATCATAGCTCACGGCAACCTCCAACTTCTGGGTTCAAGCAATTCTCCTGCGTCAGCCTCCCAAGTAGCTGGCACTATAGGTGTGCACCTCCACGCCCAGCTGTTTCTTCAATTTTTTGTAGAGACAGGAGCTCACTCTGTTGCCCAGGCTGGTCTCCAACTCCTGGGCTCAAGCAGTCCTCCCACCTCAGCTTCCCAAAGAACTAGGCTTACAGGCCTGAGCCGCTGCCCTGCCTAAGCAGGAGATTTTAGAGCCTTTTGTAGAGAATTGGACTAACCCAAAAAGAAAATCCTTATAAAATCCAAATACTGGATATTCTTTCACACAAAACCCCCCACATTACCTAGAGTGGCACCCACAGTTCCCAGCCCCACCACGAGCCCAGCGCTTCCGTGGCTTGCTGGTCTCCCTCTCTCGAATGTGAACGAGCAACTCAGTCCCATCAGGTATTTGTGACAATCCAGTTACATGAAAAAGCAAGTGGAAAATAGAAGAGTCTTTAGTAGGGAAAAGAAAACTGACATCCTCAAAGAAGTAATAGAGAGTATCACAGCCATAATATAGAATAGGGTGCTATAGAATGAAACATTCAGAAGGTTTTATTGAGGTAACATGACACAACATTAACCCTTTTCAGGTGTACATCGGCATTTGGTACATTCACAGTGCTGTGCCACCACCACCGCTGTCTAGTTCCAAAGCACTTTTATCGCACCAAAAAGGAAACCCCAGATGTACCAGCTGTCACTCCACCACCCTCCCCTGGCTCCCAGCAACCAGTCATCTGCTTGTTGTGTCCACGGACTTACCTATTTTGGACATTTCCTATTGAAGGAATTACAGAATATGTGACCTTTTGAGTCAGGCTTCTTTAACTTAGCGTGATGTTTTTGACATTCATCCACATTGTAGCACGCATCAGGAGTTGGTTTCTGTTTGTGGGTAAATGATATTGTATGATATGCCGCATACTGTTTATATATTTATCATTTGGTGGGCATTTAGGTTATTTCCACCTTTTGGCTACTGTGAATAATGCTGCAATGAACATTCACGTACAGGCTGTTGCTTAAACACCTGTTTTCACTACCTTTGAGTGTACGGGAATGGAATTATTGGATGATATGGTGAGTCTCTATTTTACTTTTCGAGGAACTGCCAAGATGTTTTCCACAGTGGCTGCACCATTCTGCATTGCCACCAGCCGCGTGTGGGGTTTCCAGTTTCTGTACATCCTTGCTAACACGTGTGATTTTCCTTTTTCTTTTTAATTTTTATGCCATACTAGTGTGTATACGGTGGTATCTCATGGTGACTACTAATGCTCGCATGTTACTAGTGGTGCTGAGCATCTTTTCTGAGAACATCAGAAACTCAGATACACATAAATGAAGGTTCTTACCCTAAAATACAAATGGAATCTCAGGGAACCTGAATATAGATAGTATCTCACTATACCACTAATGGCACCCTTTTTTGAAAATAAAAGCACTTAATGAGTTGGGAATAGCAGGAAACTTCGTCCACATGATAAAGACATACCTGAAAACCTGCAGCTAACATCATTCTCATCCTCCTGGTGAAAGACTGAGAGCTTTTCCCCTAAGATCAGGAATAAGAGAAGGGTGTCTGCTTTCCTCACATCTATTAAAAATAGTATTGGAAGTTGACACAAAACAATTACACAGGGCAAAAAAGAATACAGGGCAATGACATTAGAAAGAAAGAAGTAAAATTATCTGTGTTCACACATGACATGATCTTATATGTACAAAGCCCTTAATATTTTACATAACCGTTAGACCTAATTAACAAAACTGCAGGATACAAATCAACACACAAAACACAACACAGAAAATCAGTTGCATTTCTATACACTAGCAATGAATGATCCCACAAAGAAATTAAGAAAACAATTTCATCTTTACTAACATCAAAAAGAATAAAATACTTAGGAATCAATTTACCCATTGAGGTGATAGATGTGTACATTAAAAATATAAAACATTGTTGAAAGAAATTAAGAAATAGACAACATTATGAAAACCAATCTGTAGATTAATATAGTCCCTGTCAAAATTCCAAATACATGTTGCAGAAATAGAAAAATCTAACTTAATCCACAAATGGAATCTCAAGGAACCTGCATCACCAAAACTATCTTAATAAAGGAGATGACAGTTGGAGGATTCAGACTTCTTGATTTCATAATGTACTACAGGCCAGGCGCGGTGGCTCACGCCTGTAATCCTAGCACTCTGGGAGGCTGAGGCGGGAGGATTGCTCAAGGTCAGGAGTTCGAAACCAACCTGAGCAAGAGCGAGACCCCTTCTATACTAAGAATAGAAAGAAATTAATTGGACAACTGAAAATATATAGAAAAAATTGGCCGGGTATGGTAGTGGATGCCTGTAGTCACTTGAGCCCAGGAGTTTGAGGTTGTTGTGAGCTAGGCTGATGCTACAGCACTGTAGCCTGGGCAACAGAGTAAGACTCTGTCTCAAAAAAAAAAAAAAAAAAAAACAAAAAAAAACTAGAAAGAAATTAGGTAGACAACTGAAAACATATAGAAAAAATTAGCTGGGCATGGTGTAAAGAAGGAAGGTAGGAAGAAGAGAAGGAAGGAGAGAAGTAGAAAAGAAAGCAAGCTACCTTTGTTCAGAGATAACATGATTATCAAGGTACAAAGTCCCAAATAATCCACAAAAAATTCCTGGAGCTATTGTGCCTTGCTAGTAATTCTTCATGAATGTTAAAAGGTTGAAATAATACAAAATATCTTCTCCAACTACAATGAAATGTAATTAGAAATCAATAATGGAAGGAAAACTGGAAAATTTACAAATTTGCAGAAATTAACAACACACTGTTACACAACCAATGGGTCAAAGAAGTAATCCTAAAGGATATTAGAAAAGAGTTCAAAATGAATAAAACAAAAACATACTAAAATGTATGGGATGCAGTGAAAGCAGATCTCAGAGGGAAATTTATAGCTGTAAATGCCTATATTAAAGGAAGAAAGATTTCAAATCAACAATGTCAGTTTTCACCTTAAGAAATGAGAAAAAAAGAGCAAACTCAACCCAAAGCCAAAAGAAAAGAAGTAGTAATGATTAAAGAGAAGATAAGCAAATAGAGAATAGAAAAACAATAGAACAAAATAAAAAATTGGTCTTTAAAAAGATCAAGAAAATTGACAAACTTTTAGCTAGACTAAGAAAAAAAAGAGAAGACAAATTAATAAAGTCAGATACGAAAGTGGAGACATTGCTATTGGCCTTATAGATATTTTTTTAACAACTATTGTAAGAGAGTTCTATGAACAATTGAATGCCAACAAATTAGATAACTGGAGGGAATGGGAAAATTCCTAGCAACACTCACTCTATCAAAAATGACTCAAGAAGAAAATAGGAAATCCTATAACAGTGAAAGAGTTTGAATCAGTAATTTAAAACAAAACAAACCAAAATAAAAACCTCCCATTCAAAAAAAGAACAGGACCAGGTGACTTCAGTGATGAATCTACCAAACATTTCAAGAAGAGTTAATTTCTTCTCAGAGTCCTCAAAAAGCAAAGAAGAGATGATACCTTTTCTAATTCATTTTATGGGACCAACATTCCCTCACAACAAAGCCAGACAAAGATATCACAAGAAAACTGTCGTCTTAATCTGTTTTCTGTTGCTTATGATGGAATACATGAAACTGGGTAATTTATAAAAAACAAAATTTATTTCTAACAGTTCTGGAGTCTGGGGAGCCCAGGGTTGAGGGGCACATCGGGTGAGAGCGTTCTTGCTGGTGGGGACTCTGTCAAGTCCTGAGGCAGCACAAGGCATCACATGGGGGACCTGAGCGTGCTAGCTCAGGTTTCTCTTTCTCATCTTATAAAGTCACCAGTCCCACTCCAATGGCACCCCATTCATCTGTTAACCCATTAATCTATTGATCCATGAATAGGTTAATCCATTCATAAAGGCAGAGCCCTCGTGACTCAATCACCTTTAAAAAGCCCATCTCTAATACTGCCACACTGGGGATTAAATTTCAACATAACTTTTAGAGGGGACAGATATTCGAACCATAGCACCCATAGACCAATATCCCCTATGAATATTTACAAGGAAATCATCAACAAAATGCTAGAAAACCCAATCTAGGGCCATGTTGGCAGGATATACACCATTACCAAGCATTATCCCAGAAATGCAAGAGTGATTCAAATACAAAAATCAATTAGTATGATACACTACATTAATAGAATGTAGAGGGAAGACACAATCATCTCGACTGATGTAGAAAATGCATTTGACAAAAGTCAACACACTTTATGGTAAAAACAGTCAACAAACTAGGAATTAAAGGCAACTTCCTCTACTTCATAAAACCCAAAGGTTTTGAGGATAAAGTTATCTCTAAAAAAAACAAAACAAGAAAAATCCAAAGATAATAGCATACTCAAAAGACTAAAAGATTTCACCCTAAGAAATAAGAAATAGATACCTACTTTGCTGGGTGAGGTGGCTCATGCCTGTAATCCTAGCACCCTGGGAGGCCGAGGTAGGAGGATCGCTTGAGGTCAGGAATTCCAGGCCAGCCTGAGCAAGAGTGAGACCCTGTCTCTACTAAAAATAAAAATAATTAGGCAGGAACTACTTAAAAATAGAAAAAATTAGTCAGGGCATGGTGGTGCTCACCTGTAGTCCCAGCTATTTGGGAGGCTGAGGCAAGAGGATCTCTTGAGCCCAGGAGTTTGAGGTTGCTGTGAGCGAGGCTGATGCTGCAGCACTCTACCCTGGGCAACAGAGTGAGACTCTGTCTCAAGAAGAAAAAGAAAAGGATGCCTATCTTGCTAATTCTGTTCAACATTGTACTGGAAAGTTTAGCCTATATAAGTCAGTGTTGTCCAGGGCAACAGTTCTATTGAGATATAAATAAATATCTCTGTAGAGATCTCTCTCTCTTTCTTTCTCTCTTTATCAAGAGATTTATTTTAAGGAATTGCCTCACATGATTGTGGGGACTGGCAAGTCCAAAATTTGCTGGACAGGCCAGCAGGCTAGAGAAAGAGTGAAGAGCTGACATTGCAGCCTTGAGTCTGGAGACAGAATTCCTCCTGCATCCAGGGTTCTCAGTCTTTTCTCTTAATGCCTTCAGATGATTAGATGAGGCTCACCCACCTTGTGGAGGGTAATCTGTTTTACTCAAAGTCTACTGATTTAAATGTTAATCACATCTAAAAAAAAAATACTTTAGAACATCTAGCCTGGTGTTTGACCCAAATTGGATACTATGGCCTGGCCAAGTTGACACACAAAATTAACCATCACATAGCCAGAGCAATTAGACAAGGTAAAGAAATAAAAGGCTCTCCACTCACACTGCTTCACTTGACAAACCTTAAAAAAATAAAATAAAATATAAAATAAAAGGCATCCACACTGGGAAAGAAGAAGTCTTTATACTGTTATTTTTTAAAGCTCCTAGTAGCTGCGGATTGTGGAGTAAGTTAAAACATCACACAAGTCTGCTGCTCTTACTGAGATTTAGCCTTTTTTCTTGACAAACTGCTCCCTGGATTGTTACCCAGCTTTTGGCTGATTTCCAGAGTTCTGAAACAGTTGATTCGTACAGTACATATTGGTTTTTCTTTGCTCTTACGGAGATAAAAACTTTCAGTGGTTTTTTCTCTGCCATTTTTACTAGTACCACCTCTCCCACCTGCCACTCTCACTTCTATCTGTAACATCTTTTGACATCTGGTAGAGCAAGCCCTCTCTACCTTATTTTTCTTTTTAAAATTTCTCATTTTTATTTTTGAATATTTTTACTTCCAAATGACTTTAAAATGTTATGTCCAGATCCCAATACCCCAGAAGAGAGGGCCAGTCACACAATAATTTAGGTTGCAATAGGGAGTTTATTGGGGCTAGCTCGAGCTAGGGCCCAGGTCCCGGAGCACCAGCTCGGTGGTCTCTTCAGACAAGGACCCTCGGCAAGGTTTCAGCACAGGTCTTATACTTTTAGTTGCTGTGCAGCTCAGGTGACTGGTTACAAGAGGTATCCGGAGCCCACCCGGCACCCACACGTCCCACTCCAGCTGTCCACGCGCTGATCATGCTGGCCGTGTGTCCTGATTGGTTGGTCAGGTCCCAGGGACTTTCCAGTACCTTATCAGTTAGTGCCTTGCAGTTTCTCCCCTGGGGTCTTGTTTTTTTTTTTCTTTACTCTGCAGAAGCCTGTCATGGCTTCAGTCAGGCTAAGTGGCAAACAAGCAAGCGATATACAAAGGCCAAGGTACAGGGGCCAAGAAGGCAGTTAACACATATCCCACAAAAAAGTGACTAGTCAACATGAGTATGGGGTTTTGATTATGATTTAATTGAATATGTAGATTAAGTTGTGAAGGAACTGCCATTTTCTTTTTTTAAACCTTTTTTTTTGGATACATTCTACTATTTATGGGGTACATGTGACATTTTGATATATGCATACAATATGTAATGATCAAATCAGGGTGATCAGGATATCATCCCACAAAAATTTATCATTTCTTTGTGTTGAGAACATTCCAAACTTCTTTTCTAGCTATTTTGAAATATACAATAAATTAATGTTAACTATATTCACCCTACCGTGCTAGCTAAACACTAGAATTTATTCCTTCTAACTTTATTTTTATACCCATAACTAACCTCTCCTCATCCACCCTACCCTTTTTAAGCCTCTAGTAACCACTATTCTACTGTCTACATCCATGAGATCAACTTTTTTAGCTCGTATATGAGTAAGAACATGTGAAATTTGTCTTTCTGTGCCTGGCTTATTTCATTTAACATAATGTCCTCCAGGCTCATCAATGTTGCTGCAAATGACAGGATTTCATTCTTTTTTATGGCTGAATAATATTCCACTATATATATATATATATATATATATATATATATATATATACATCACATTTTCTTTATTCCCATTGATGGACACCTAGGGTGATTCTATATTGTAACTATTGTGAAATGTTGCAATAAATATGGGAGTACAGATATCTCTTCAATATACTGATTTCCTTTCTTTTGAATATATACCCAGCAATGAGAATGTTGGATCATATAGTAGTTCTATTTTTATTAATAGTTTTTTTTGAGGAACCTCCATACTGTTTTCCATAATGATTGCATGAATTTACATTCCCACCAATAGTGTATAATAATTCCTTCTCTCCACATCCTTTCCAGCATTTGTTATTCTTGTCTTTTTGATAATAGCCATTTTAACTGGGGTGAGATGATATCTCATTGTGGTTTTGATTTGCATTTTCCTGATAATTAGTGATGTTGGGCATATCTGTTAGCCATTTGTATATCTTCTTTTGTGAGATGTCTATTCAGCTCATTTGCCCATTTTAAAATTGGATTATTTGGTTCTTTGTTGTTGAGTTCTCTGAGTTCTTTGTATATTCTGGATATTAATTCCTTATCAGATATATAATTTGTAGATGTTTTCTCCTATTCTGCAGATTGTCACTTCACTTTGTTGATTAGTTTCTTTTTTTGTGCAGGAGCTTTTTAATGTGATATAATCTCATTTGTTTGTTTTGTTCTTATTGCCTTTGCTTTTGAGGACTTTCCCATAAAATCTTTGTTCTGAAGCATTTCCCCTATGTGTTCTTCTAGTAGTTGCATAGTTTTGGGTCTTACATTTAAGTCTTTAATCCGTTTTGAGTTGATTTGTACATGGTGAGAGATGGTCTAGTTTCATTTTTCTGCATGTGGATATCCAGTTTTCTCAGCACTATTTATTGAAGAGACTGTTTCCTTCCCCAATGAATGTTTTTGACACCTTTGTTGAAAAGTAGTTGGCTGTAAATATAAGGATTTATTTCTGGGCCCTCTATTCTGTTCCATTGGATTATGTGTCTATTTTTATGCCCGTACCATGCTGTTTTGGTTACTATACCTTTGTAGTATATTTTGAAGTCTGGTAGAGTGATACCTCCATTTTTGCTTTTTTTCCTCAGGATTGCTTTGGCTGTTTGGGATCTTGTGTGGTTCCATATGAATTTTAGAATTTTTTTTTCTATTTCTGTGAAGAATGTCATTGGTATTTTGACAGGATTGCATTGAATCTGTACATCACTTTGGGTAGTAGAACTGGCATGTTTAAAATATTGACTCCACCTCAGTCGGACGGGCATGGAGACGCTTCTGGAAGGAAAGCCGCAATGGCTGCTCAGGGAGAGCCGCAGGTCCAGTTCAAGCTTGTGTTGGTTGGCGACGGTGGTACCGGGAAAACTACATTCGTGAAACGTCACTTGACCAGTGAATGTGAGAAGAAGTATGTAGCCACCTGAGGAGTCGAGGTCCACCCCCTCGTGTTCCACTCCAACGGAGGACCCATCAAGTTCAACGTGTGGGACACAGCTGGCCAGGAGAAGTTCGGGGGGCTGAGAGACGGCTACTACATCCAAGCCCAGTGTGCCATTGTAATGCTTGATGGAACATCAAGAGTTACTTACAAGAATGTGCCGAACTGGCATCGAGATCTGGTACGAGTATGTGAAAACATCCCCATTGTGTTGTGTGGCAACAAAGTGGATATGAAGGACAGGAAGTAAGTGAAGGCAAAATCATTTGCCTTCCACCGAAAGAAGAATCTTCGGTACTACGACATTTCTGCCAAAAGTAACTATAACTTTGAAAAGCCCTTCCTCTGGCTTGCTGGAAAGCTCATTGAGACCCTAACTTGGAGTTCGTTGCCATGCCTGCTCTTGCCCCACCAGAGGTTGTCATGGGCCCGGCCTTGGCGGCGCAGCATGAGCACGACGTAGAGGTGGCCCAGACCACCGCTCTCGCGGATGAGGGGATGACCTGTGAGACGAAGCTGGAGCCCGCGTCAGAAGTCTGGTTTTATAGGCTGTCCTGTGATGTCAGCGGTGCAGCGTGTGGGCCACTTTATTATCTAGCTAAATGGGACATGTGCTTCATCTGTGCGATGCTGAAGGAGATGAATGGCAGTTTTAAAAAGTTCCTTAATTGTTTAGACCTGCATATTTAGCTGTTTTGGAATGCAGTTGATTCCTCGAGTGTCAAATATAAGACTGTTACAGTCACATCCCGATATTTAGTGGTGAAATCCTGTTTGTTAACTGTCCTTCCCATTCCTTTTTGTTTAGAATCAGAATAAAGTTATATTTCAAATATCTAAAAATAAAATAAAATAAAATAAATAAATATTGACTCCAGGCCAGGGGTAGTAGCTCATGCCTGTAATTCTAGCACTCTGGGAAGCCAAGGCGAGAGGATATCTCAAGGTCAGGAGTTTGAAACCAGCCTGAGCAAGAGTGAGACCCAATCTCTACTAAAAATAGAAAGAAAGTAATTGGACAACTAAAAATACACATAGAAAAAATTAGCTGGGCATGATGGTGCATGCCTGTTGTCTCAGCTACTTGAGAGGTTGAGGCAGAAGGATTGCTTGAGCCCAGGAGTTGGAGGTTGCTGTGAGCTAGGCTGATGCCACGGCACTCACTCTAGCCAGGGCAACCAGAGTAAGACTCCGTCTCAAAAAAAAAAAAAAAATCACCTCTTCCCATCTGGTATTAAATGGGCTTTCCATGTATTCAAATTTTCTTTTGCATTGGTAAAATTTTGATTCTTGTTTTCTCTTGGATTTTTAAAATTGCTTTATTGAGGTATATTATAAAACTGCACATATTTAAAGTATACAATTTTGTAAGTTTTGGTCTATGTGCACACCCATAATACCATCACCACAATCAAGATCATGAACATATCCATCACTTCTTTTAGACCCCTTTGTAATTTTTCCCTTCCTGGCCTCACCCCAACATTGATCTGCTTTATCTCCCTACTGGTTCACTTACAATTTCTGGAATTTTATATGAATGGAATTATACAGTATATATTTTTTGTCATCTGGCTTCTTTTATTCAGCATAATTATTTTGAGATTTATCTATGTTGCATGTCTCAACAGTACATTCCTTTGTACTGCTGTGTAGTGTTGCACTGTATGGACACACCACAGTCTGCTTATTAATTTACCTGTTGGTGGACGTCACAAATAAAGCTTCTAGGAACGTTCATGTAGAGACCATTTCACAGACATGATCTTTCATTTCCTTGAGGTGAGTATGTAGGGATGGAGTCCAGATGGAACTGGGAGGGACGGGGCCGCTGGACCGCAGACTACTGTCGGGGTTGATGGATGTGCTTCCACCCTGACAGAATCTACTCTTTGCCCGTCTACAAAACTGCACAGTTAGGGTTACTCACATGTACAAATACCTGACTAAGCTCTAGGGAGTGTGATTGTGCATTTTGCCTATTTTGCCCCAGTTATATGTTGGTTACCGCAGACATCGTGCATTCCTTCCTGAGGTTCGTGCTAATCATGTGCTCTAAGCAAAGCAAATACAAAAAATAAATGAATCATGTTAAACGTAAGCCAATAAGTGTAAGCTCCTTGAGCAGAAAGAACATAATTTATCTCTTTACCATTTTTTATCTTTTTAACCTATCCCTCTCTCCTCCTATTCACCCATATGCCTAGCACACAGTAGGTCAATTTCTTTAACCAATTAGTAAAAATGTATAATGTCATGAAGTTAGCAAGATAGGAATCAAGAATTTGATAGAATTTAGCAAGTATTCAGAGTTAGGGAAAGAATAATTAAATTTTGATATGTAGATACTGTGTAAGACTCAATGACTTTGCCTCTGAGGGTGTATGGGGTAGGGTGAATGGCAGGGACCAGGGATTTGCCAAGAACTCTAGAGCTACCTGGGCACCCTGGTCAAGTTATTTACTATCTCTATGCCTCAGACACTTCAACTCTGCAATGGAGATAACAATAGTGTCCATATCATACAGTAGTTGCGATGATTAAAATACTGAGTTTATGTAAAGCTCTTAGAGCCTTGCCTGACACACCATAAGCATTATATATATTAGCTATAATTATTATAATATTAAGGAGTTGGCAATCTGAAAATATTGTCTCTTAAAACCAAAGAAACATAGAAAGTATAAAGGAAGAGATGATTAGATACTTCAGATTTCAAACCTTTTCCCACTTAAAAATACATTTTTAATGAATAAGGATGACCAAAATAATAATTGCTAACATTCATTTTTGTTATGTGGTGTTTTGCTAAAGAGCTGTACATAGATCATTTCACATAATAGTCCCTTCAATACTGTGAGATGGGCAGTATATTGCCCACATTTTACAATTGAGCAAATCGAGCAACTTAAGGACCATGTTCAAAGACGGAGAGCTGATAACTGACTGAGTCAATATTTTGAATCAGATTCCACACTCAATGGCCAGGCACGGTGGCTCACGCCTTTAATCCCAGCACTCCGGGAGGCTGAGGTGGGAGGATCGCTTGAGCTCAGGAGTTGGAGGTTGCTTGAGCCAGGCTGACGCCACAGCATTATTAGCCCAGGCAACAGAGTGAGACTCTGTCTCAAAAAAATAAAAAATAAAGATTCCATGTTCAAATGCCTAATTGTGGGTGCTATGGTGAATTTCACCCACTGTTGGCTTACTGACTGTACTATCTGAGATAAAATAGGAAATTAGGTGAGAGGAAGTTGAGTTAATATTTCAGGTAATTCTACTTAGACTATGAAACTTAAAATATTGACATTTATAGTTTGAGAACAGTAACTAATATTAACTTAGGAAAATTTTCAGTAATTTTCGAGAAATATTGTTTTTTCTGGCTCTACTGATCAACAGTGACCTATTTCCTGAGAGCACACTTCTGTCAGCGTAGTATAATTTGTAGTGTTCATGCTTGATCTTTGAAATGTCCTGTGTCAGCTAGTGTTCAAGCAGAGACTCAGAACCGCAGGAGATATGCGCAGGCATGGCCGTGTGCATTTGTCGCAGAACTGGCTGGCACGGCTGTGGGGGCTGGGCAAGCAGCCTCTGCACAGCTGTTGTTGTGTACCCAGAGCTTGAAGTCCACAAGGCAGGCCGCCAGGAGGCGAGGGCAGATATGAAGTGGTGGGGATCAAAGGCGGGTGGAAACCCCAGGCACAAGCTGGGACCCCGTGAGGCAGACCGAAACTCATGTCGGTTCCTGTTACCTTTGGCCTTGGGGACAGAGGTATGATACCCTGCAGAGACCGAGGCCTCCATCAGAGCTGAACGAACACATCTGGCCCAGGATCAAAGAAACCAGAGGAGGAACCAAGGCCAGGCAGAGCAGCCGGCACCCCCGCCCACGAGAAGAGCTAGCTGATCAGCAACAGCACGTGTCTCTGCTTGGATTCCGCCTGCTTCTTGCTAGGCGAATGCACAGGTGTTCGGATTTTTCTATTGGTTTGTTTGTTTTCACTATTGTGACAATGATCTTTTCTTTTGATCAAAATTTCTAACAGGTAATTGATGATATATAGGAAAGCTATTTTTTAAAATTATTATTTTTTTAAGACAGAGTCTCACTCTGTTGCCTGGGCTAGAGTGCCATGGCGTCAGCCTAGCTCACAGCAACCTCCAACTCCTGGGCTCAAGTGATCCTTCTGCCTCCGCCCCCGAGTAGCTGGGACTACAGGCATGTGCCACCATATCCAGCTAATTTTTCCTATATATATTTTTAGGTGGCCAATTCATTTCTTTCTATTTTTAATAGAGACAGAGTCTTGCTCTTGCTCAGGCTGGTCTACGAACTCCTGAGCGATCCTCCCACCTCAGCCTCCCAGAGTGCTAGGATTACAGGCGTGAGCCACCGCGCCTGGCCCAAACTATTGGGTTTTGAAAGTAGGCTTCGTAGCTAACAAGTTTTCTGAGACCTCTAATTGGTTCTAATGATTTTTCAGCTTTTCTTCATGTTCTAGGTAGGTGATCTTATCATATACAAATCATGGTCCTTTTGTCTATTGCTTTCCAACAATTGCAGCTTGTGTTTTGATCTGTCTTACTGCATTGGTCAGGTGAAGAGTAGGGATGCGAGAGGCCTCCTCGTATTTGCAGAGTTCCCGTGAGCTTGCTGTGCTGTCGTCCTGCCATTTCCAGTCCTAGCACTCAGGCTGTAACTGCGGTGATTTCTTAAAGAAGACAACAGCAACGTTGCTGCTGGAGTGTGAAATGGCATAATCCATCTGGAGAGTAATTTGACAATAATCCATCGAAATTACAAATTCAGTTTGACCTAGCAAGGCCTCTTATGAGAAGACATCTTTAAAGAGGTATCTGCTCCCATACGAACCACCTCTATATGAAATGAAGTATGTACAGTATTATTCATTGTGGCCCTACTGCTGAGGGGGTGAAGGAGTTTGTCAGATTTGTCTATTCCTTGCTTCATCAAGGGGATCTTCTTAAATCCTCTAATAAGACTTGAACTACAAGCAACGCAGAAAACCAGAAAAGCAGGTAGTGTAAGGGCACTTAGAGTATTTGAAGGTGTGTTATTCATCCATTAATTTATACAAGAAATGTTTATTGAGTACTTACTAGATGTCAGGCTGTTCTGGGCTTTGGACAACCTCTTGTTCTCAAGGGCCATTATAATGAGGAAGACAGTAAATACATAGATATATGATATCAGCACTGTTTATAAACACAAACAATTAGAAATAATCTAAGTGTTTATCTATAAGGAACTGGTTAAATACACTCTGGTACAGACACACAGTGGAACACCATGTGGCAATGAAATAAAAATAAAACAGGAAGGCTTTTGTTGCATTGATATGGAAGTATCTCTAGGATATGTTGTTAAATGAAAAAGGCAAGCTGATAATGCACAATGTGTACTATGCTATCATTTGTGTAAGAGATGGAGGAAGTAAAAATATTTGTATTTCTTTGTTTTTGCTTAAAGAAATACTGGAAAGCTACAGAAGAAACTAATAAGTTTCCTATGGGTAATTGGGCTAAAGGTAGGGTGATGTTTGGTGATGGGAAGGAAGCCTCATTGGTGAATGTTTGATTTTTCACATAGAGTTTATTTATTTACTTTTAATTTTTTTTAGAGACAGGGTCTCGCTGTGTTGCCCAGGCTGGAGGGCAATGTATTGATCACAGTACTGCAGACTCGAACTCCTGGGTTCAGCCACCCTCCTGCCTCAGCCTCCCCAGTAGCTGGAATTACAGTCGTGCACCATCATGCCCAAGTGATGTTTTTTTTTTTTTTTTAACCAGAGTATAAAACCTTATTTCTGTGGTGATTGTTTATATGAGTAAGTTTGTCTGCATCCAGGAGAAAGCACCTCTGTTGATTATATTGATTTTACATTCATGACTTGATAGCTCACGTGGGCCTTTACTCCTGCCTGGTAATCACATAGTAAACTTCTCAGTCCGCTCACACTCCCTCTCCACTGTCCACGGAGAGCTGTCTCACACCGTCTCCTCTCTCTTCAAACCTCCTCCAGCCCTCCTTCCTAATCTTACCGCAGCTGACGGCGCTGCTTCCTACCCTCCATAGAAAATGGGTAACTTCCGCAGACTCCCATAACCACGTGACCTTGCCAAGTTGAAGGTGACTGGATGCCATCACCCATCATTTCCTCCCCTGTTCCTCAGACAGTAGCAAGTGTGGCTGCATCAACCCGCTTCACACCTTCGTGCCTTTTCTTTTTTTAGTTTTGTCACCTGTGAATGCATCCATAAACAATCTGTTTTGGTTTTGCATGTTATTTATTCTTTTCTAAATGAAGGCATTGTTTTGTTCCTTACCTCTTTAGCTCAGCTTTATGTAAAATTCATCCAGGTTGTTATATACATCCAGCCTGTGATTCATTCATCTCCCTTCTACGTACTGCCCCGCTGGATGCACACACCACACTGCCTGTTCTGCCACAGGCCAGGGCTTGGGGTTTCCACTGGGCCGTTACGGACAACACTGCGGTGACTGTTCTTGTGCATGCACCATGGCGTACAGGTGCACGATTTTCTCTAGGGTCTGTAACTAGTAATGGAATTAGTGAATCACCGGCTTTATTTCTTTACCTTCCATTTTACCAGATAATACACAACTGTTTCCAAACCAAGTTACCATTCTCACTAGCAGTGCATAGTAGTTCCTGTTACTCCACATCTGTGACAACACTTATCAATTTTTGGCAATTTGGTGGCTGCCTAATTGTTTATTTGCTTTTCTTGATTGTAAAAGTAATGTATACCCACTATAATTTTTTTCAGTAAATATGAAAAAATATAGAAAGTAAAAACTATCTGTAATAGCATCGCCCTGAAGCATCCACTGATAATGCTGTATACTTTTGAGACTTTTCTTCCCATATTCCTAGGTCCTACACACTCATGGTTCCCAAACTCTGGCCAGGTGCCACAGGGAACAACAGCGAATTCACAGGCATGTTGAGGGATATTTTATTTTATTGTATTTTTTTAATTTTACCATATTACAGGGGTACAGTTGAGGGACATTTTAAATTTTCAAGGGAAACAGAGTGATGCTCAACATTTGTCAAACACCATACACGCTACCAGCTGAAGGCACTTCATAGTTTCAGTCTTAGGCTATATTATATTCCCTCTGATGATGACATATCTTTGCAAAACTGGGTTTTCAAAAGTTGTTGTGATAAAAAGTTGTGATAATTAATGTGAAATAGTGAAGGTGGAGTGAATTGATCCGGAGTTGAAGAGGGCTCCAAAGGTGGGAAGTGAAGTCAGTGCCTCAGTTGCCGATCAGTGTGTGTTTGGTGCCCTATTCTTTTATCACAAAAAATAAAAAGAGAGGAAACACTGCAGTGAATGAAGATTCTTCTCCATTTTAGCACTGCTTTTTCTACTGTAGTTGGCTTTTGAATGAGGATGACAATGGAAGAGATGAAGCATGAAGCTGAGCCCATGTCCATGGTTTCTATGCCCCTTCATGCAGTCATGTGTCCTGTGTTTAATGAGCTGGAACGAGCAAATCTGTCTGCAGCTCAGACTCTGAGAGCCGCTTGCATTAAGGCTGAAAAAGAAAATCCAGGTCTCACACAGACATCATTATGAAAATTTTAGAGAAAAAAAGTGTAGAAATTAACTTCACGGAATCCCTTCTTCGTATGGCAGCTGATGATGTAGAAGAGTATATGATTGAACGACCAGAGCCAGAATTCCAAGACCTAAATGAAAAGGCACGAGCACTTACACAAATTCTTAGTAAGATCCCAGATGAGATCAATGACAGAGTGAGGTTTCTGCAGGCAATCGAGGATATAGCTAGTGCAATAAAAGAACTTCTTGATACAGTGAATAATGTCTTTAAGAAATATCAATACTAGAACCGCAGGGCACTTGAACACCAAAAGAAAGAATTTGTAAAGTACTCCAAAAGTTTCAGTGATACTCTGAAAACATATTTTAAAGATGGCAAGGCGATAAATGTTTTCATAAGTGCCAACCAACTAATTCATCAAACCAACTTAATACTTCAGACCTTCAAAACTGTGGCCTGAAAGTTGTATATGTTAAGAGATGTACTTCTCAGTGGCAGTATTGAACTGCCTTTATCTGTAAATTTTAAAATTTGACTGTATAAATTATCAGTCCCTCCTGAAGGGATGTAATCCAGGATGTTGAATGGGATTATTGCCATCTTACACCATATTTTTGTAAAATGTAGCTTAATCATAATCTCACACTGATGATTTTGCATCACTTTTGCTATTATCATTCTTTTAAGAATTATAAGCCAAAAGAATTTACACCTTAATGTGTCATTATATAACATTCCTTAAAAGAATTGTAAATATTGGTGTTTGTTTCTGACATTTTAACTTGAAAGCGATATGCTGCAAGATAATGTATTTAACAATATTTGGTGGCAAATATTCAATAAATAGTTTACATCTGTTAAAAAAAAAAAATAGTGAAGGTGGCTGTCCCCAATCTGATTTCAGTATTTGAGAAGTTGTGCAGTGCCCAACATATGCACACATCCCATTAGTCATGGTGGTTATTTAAGAATGAAATAAAAAATATTCTTTCAATTTATGTGTATTACCTTCTTAAAAATAGCTACTAAGCTGTTAGAACATAAGTAATTATTAAGCTTCTTAGATCTAACTAATTAATAAACAGAAATATTTAGGATTTTTTTTTGCCTGGGGTACCATGAAAAATTAATTAGAACACTAAGGGTGCAATGACGCAAGAAAGTTTGAGAACCTCTGCCATACTCACTTTTAAAGAAAGGAAATGTGTAATAACTCTCTGGCACTCTGGCTTTCAAAGTGTGAAGGGCTCTCATCATGTTGTGAGTGAACCCTTTGTTGAGGCTCCACAGAAGACAGAAGTATCTGATATAATTTTTATCTTTGTCTAACTATACATTTCTGTTTTAACTGCTGGCTTTTAAAGGTTTCAGGCTGGGTACGGTGGCTCACACCTGTAAACTTACCACTTTGGGAGACTGAGGCAGGAGGATGATTAGAGAACAGGAGTTCAAGACCAGCCTGGGCAATAGCGAGACTCCATTTCTACAAAAAGTAAAAAAAAATTAGCTGGGTGTGGTGGCATGTGCCTGCAGTCCCAGCTACTCAGGAGGCTGAGGCAGGAGGACCACTTGAGCCCAGGAATTGGAGGCTGCAGTGAGCTATGATGATGCCACTGCACTCTAGCTGAGGTGACAGAATGAGAACTTGTCTCAAAAAATTAAAAAAAAAAAAAGGTTTTGAATACATCATGTCCTTATGTCATAAAGAAAAAACTATACAGGCTGGGCGCAGTGACTCAGGCCTGTAAACCTACCACTCTGGGAGGCAGAGGCAGGAGGATCGCTTTGAGCTCAGGAGTTCGAGACCAGCCTGAGCTTGAGTGAGACCCTAGTTTCTATTATAAGGAAAAAAGAAACAAAAGAAAAAAGAAAAAAACTATACAATTGTTTTATAAAAATGATACAGTAGTCATTGTTTTAAAAATTTTAGTAATTTGTACGAATTATACAAAGCAAAGAGAAAATCATTCCTGATCCCCCAACTCAGAAATAATTGTAATTATTGCTGACATTTGGTGGATATCATTTCCGACATCTCTCATACATATGTATATATACCTATGCATAGAAGGATAGAAAGTTAATACATTTTTAAAAATTGAGATGATCTATAACTTTTTATAAAAGCAATTAAGGCTGGGCGCAGTGGCTCACACCTGTAATCCTAGCACTCTGGGAGGCCAAGGTGGGCAGATTGCTCAAGGTCAGGAGTTCAAAACCAGCCTGAGCCAGAGCAAGACTCGGTCTCTACTAAAAATAGAAAGAAATTAATTGGCCAACCAAAAATATATAGAAAATTAGCCAGGCATGGTGGCACATGCCTGTAGTCCCAGCTACTCAGGAGGCTGAGGCAGGAGGATCACTTGAGCCCAGGAGTTTGAGGTTGCTGTGAGCTAAGCTGACACCACGGCACTCTAGCCCGGGCAACAGAGTGAGACTCTGTCTCAAAAAAAAAAGCAATTAAATTTTATTTT
The DNA here is from genome assembly GCF_040939455.1 of Microcebus murinus. NCBI lineage: Eukaryota > Metazoa > Chordata > Mammalia > Primates > Cheirogaleidae > Microcebus > Microcebus murinus. Next base: position 4,470,477 of record NC_134121.1, read on the forward strand.
ACCTAAATTCAATGAAAGAAATACCAAAGTGAAACTGAATTCCTGTATTTCAAGTGAAGTTTCTTCACAAGAGATATTATTTTATTAAAATATTCTCAAATAAAAAAAGTTATTTTAAGAAAGGAGTTATTAATAGAAGCTTGTTTATGCAATAGGTTTCAACCTTACCCAGAATCTGTGGATTAGAAAACTGAGGAAACTTTATCCCACCCTCCTTTTCCCTATCTGATTTTTTTTTTTAATTTCGGCATATTATGGGGGTACAGATTTTAAGGTTTCAATAAATGCCCATTTCCCCCCTCCCCCCAAAAGTCTGAGTCTCCATCATGACCATCCCCCAGATGGTGCACATCTCACTCATTATGTATGTATATACCCGCCCCCTCCCCCATCCCACCTGCCCAATACCCTATTACTGTAGTACCTATGTGTCCACTTAGGTGCTACTCAGTTAATACCAGTTTGCTGGAGAATATATCTGGTGCTTGTTTTTCCATTCTTGGGATACTTCACTTAGTAGTATGGGTTCCAGCTCTAACCAGGAAAATATAAGATGTGCTATATCACCATTGTTTCTTAGAACTGAATAGTACTCCATGGTATACATATACCACATTTTATTAATCCATTCTTGGATTGATGGGCACTTGGGCTGTTTCCACAGCCTTGCAATTATGAATTGTGCTGCTATAAACATTCGAGTGCAGGTGTCTTTTTTGTAGAGTGTCATTGGATCATTTGGGTAGATGCCCAGCAATGGGATTGCTGGATCAAATGGTAGATTCACTTGTATCGTTTTAAGGTATCTCCATATTGCTTTCCACAGAGGTTGAACTAGTTTGCAGTCCCACCAGCAGTGTAGGAGTGTTCCTCTCTCTCCGCAACCACACCAGCATTTATTGTTTGGAGATTTTTTGATAAAGGCCATTCTCACTGGGGTTAAGTGATATCTCATTGTGGTTTTGATTTGCATTTCCCTGATGATTAGAGATGTTGAGCATTTTTTCATATGTTTGTTGGCCATTTTTCTGTCTTCTTTAGAAAAGTTTCTGTTCAAGTCCTTTGCCCACTTTTTAATGGGGTTATTTGATTTTTTCTTCCTGATTTTCGTGAGTTCTAAGTATATTCTAGTTATCAGTCCCTTATCGGATGCATAGGATGCAAAAATTTTCTCCCATTCTGTAGGTTGTCTATTTACTTTCATGACTATTTCTTTGGCTGTGCAGAAGCTTTGTAGTTTGATCATGTCCCATTTATTTATTTTTGTTGCTGCTGTGATTGCCTTTGGGGACTTCTTCATAAACTCTTTGCCCAGGCCGATGTCTAGGAGAGTGTTTCCAACTTTTTCCTCTAGAGTTCTAATAGTTTCATACCTTAGGTTTAAGTCTGTTATCCAGCGTGAGTTGGTTTTTGTGAGAGGTGAAAGGTGTGGGTCCTGTTTTAGCCTTCTACAGGTGGCTATCCAGTTTTCCCAGCACCATTTATTGAAAAGGCATTCTTTTCCCCAGCGTATGTTTTTGTCTGCTTTGTCAAAGATTAGATGGCTACATGAGGATGGTTTTATATCAGGATTCTCACATCTGTTCCACTGGTCCATATTCCTATTTTTGTGCCAATACCATATTGATTTAATTACTACAGCTTTGTAGTATAGTTTGATATCTGGCATATTAATGCTTCCCATTTTGTATTTGTTGCCTAGAATTGCTCTTGATATTCGGGGTCTTCTTTGGTTCCATACGAAGCGTAAAATTATTTTTTCTATATCTGTGAAGAATGCTGATGGGATTTTAATAGGTATTGCATTGAATCTGTAGATCAGTTTGGGTAGTATAGACATTTTGATGATATTGAGTCTGCCGATCCACGAGCATGGTATGGATTTCCATCTGTTTACATCCTCTGCTATTTCCTTCCTCAGTGTTTCATAGTTCTCCCTGTAGAGGTCTTTTACGTCCTTGGTTAAGTATATTCCTAGGTACTTTAATTTCTTTGTTGCTATTGTGAAGGGAATTGAGTCTTTGATTTGGTTCTTAATTAGATTGTCATTGGCGTATATGAATGCCTCTGATTTCTGTGTATTGATTTTGTATCCTGAGACTTTACTAAATTCATTGATCAGCTCCAGGAGTTTCTTGGTTGAATCTTTGGGGTTTTCTAGATACAATATCATATCATCAGGAAACAGTTAAAGTTTGATCTCTTCTGCCCCTATTTGGATACCTTTGATTCCATTTTCCTGTCTGATTGCTGTATCCAAGACTTCCAGCACTATGTTAAACAGAAGTGGAGATAGTGGGCAGCTTTGTCTGGTTCCAGTTCTAAGTGGGAATGATTTCAATTTTTCCCCATTCAGTATGATGTTGGCTATGGGTCTGTCACATATGGCTTGTATCATTTTTAGGTATGTCCCTTCTATGCCTATTTTCTTAAGTGTTCGTATCATGAAAGGGTGTTGAATTTTGTCAAAAGCTTTCTCTGCATCTATTGAAAGAATCATGTGGTCTTTGTTTTTGCTTCTGTTTATGTGGTGAATTGCATTTATAGATTTACGTATGTTGAACCATCCCTGCATCCCTGGGATGAATCCCCATTGGCTAAGCTAACGAAAAGCAGAAAAGAGAAATCTCTAATAAGCTCCATCAGGAATAAAAAAGGAGATATCACAACTGATCCCAAAGAGATACAAGATACAATTTATGAATACTACAAAAATCTTTATGCACACAAACTGGAAAATGTGGAGGAAATGGACAAATTTCTAGAAACACACAGCCTCCCTAGGCTCAACCAGGAAGAAATAGATTCCCTGAACAGACCAATCTCAACAGCTGAAATAGAAACAGCAATTAAAAATCTCCCTAAAAAGAAAAGTCCCGGTCCAGATGGCTTCACACCTGGATTTTACCACACTTACAAAGAAGAACTAGTACCTGTCCTGCAGAAACTATTCCACAACATCAAGAAGAACGGAAACCTCCCCGACACCTTTTATGAAGCGAATATTACTCTGATACCAAAACCAGGAAAGGATGCAATAAAAAAAGAAAACTATAGACCAATTTCCCTAATGAATATAGATGCAAAAATTTTCAACAAAATCTTAGCTAACCGAATCCAGACACTTATCAAAAAAATAATCCACCACGACCAAGTGGGCTTCATCCCTATCTGATTTTTAAAAATGTAATTTTTACATTGTCAAGTTTCAATTATATTTACATTCTGTTCTGTAATTATAATTCACATAGTTTAAAGTTGTATTTCTGTATTGCCAGTGCTTCTACCAGAGTCCACTTCTGAAATAATTTGATTTACATTCCAAAACATCTTCAGTTCTTTTGCGAGTAGTTTTTTTCTCTTTGAAATAGCCAGGGTTGTCCTATCTGCTGGGTCACTGCACATGTGAGGCTATCTACCTGTGGCTTTTATTTGGTATCTGAAGGACAGATGAGTTTGTATTAAACTTTTGAGTTATTTCCTCCCCCTTCAGAACTTTATAGGCATTGCTGTATTGTCTTCTAGAAATAAATGTACCAAGGTAGAAGGAAGACTACAACCAATCTGATTTTTTTTCTCCTTGGTGGGATTTTGCACTTTCTGACTGAACGTCTAGAAAATTCTTTACTACTGAAGAAGAGAAACATGCATCACCAGGCTATCTCTCAGTGCTGACTCCCCCTCCCCCTGCTACAAAGTCAGACTTCATTTGTTTGAATGCTTTCTTCTTCCATTTGTTCAGTTCCTTTTTTGAAAACAATAGTATATACATTGCATTACTTTTTTTTGTCTTCCATCTTTCTTTATTGTCATAAAATATACATAAACCATTTAACCATTTTTAATTATATAATACATTGGCATTAAGTATATTCACAATATCGTGCAATGATTCACCACTTTCCAGTTCCAGAGCTTTTTCATCATCCAGAGATTCTGTACCCATTGGACCATAACTCCCCTCTCCTACTCCCTGAGCCCCTGGAAACCTTTAATCTACTGTCTTTGTGAATTTTCCTCTTCCAGGTACCTCATAGAAGTGGAATCATATAATATTTGTGAAAAGATGGCCTTAGTAATAAACTAGCTAACAAAGAAAGATAAACTATCAAACAAAAAAGAGGAATAAATCCACAACACAGAATTGCCCCTTTGAAGAGAAAAGCACAAGTGCCCTTTCTTTTGTTTGATTAAACACCTGGGATTCAACTAGTCTTTAAATTAACCACCTATGGTGTCTCTAAGAGTTCGTTTTCACAGCCTTGAAGAGACCTAAAAGTGGACAACAGGGGTGCAAGCTCTGTGCCTCAGCCGGCCAGAACCACATTTCCACGGGCGTGGAGAGCCAGCCTCACCAGGAAAAGGAGGCGGCAGCGGGGAACAACCCGCTCCACAGCTGCTGCTGCTACCGCTGACAGCCATTACCAGCTTCTCCTTCTCTTTACCGCCTAATAAAAACCCCAAATCCATGATCCCAATGCCAACACTTTTCCTTCTTTCTGTTCATGTTGTGCCCTTCCTTCTTACCCTTTGAGGAGTAAAATAAATTTTCTTTCTTTAAAACTATCCTAACCCGTGTGTTGAAAAATCTTTCTCCACCTGCATACAAATTCACATCCTAACAATTTGTCCTTTTATATTTGGCTTATTTCACTTAGTATAATGTTCTCAGGAGACACCCATCTTGTAGCATGTATCAAAATTTCATTACTTTTATGGTTAAATAATATTTCTTTGTATGATATACTACATTTTTTTTTTGAGACAGAGTCTCTGTTGCCTGGGCTAGAGTACCGTGGCATCAGCCTAGCTCACAGCAGCCTCGAACTCCTGGGCTCAAGCAATCCTCCTGCCTCAGCCTCCCGAGTAGCTGGGACTACAGACATGCGCCACCATGCCTGGCTAATTTCTTATATACATCTTTTTAGTTGTGCAGCTAATTTCTTTCTATTATTTTAGTAGAGACAGGGTCTCGCTGTTGCTCATGCTGGTCTCGAACTTCTGACCTCAAACTCTCCACCTGCCTCGGCCTCCCAGAGTGCTAGGATTACAGGCGTGAGCCACCATGCCCAGCCTGATATACTACATTTTAAAAAACCCACTCATCTGTGATGAACATTTGGGTTTTTTCCACGTAAGCTATTGTGAATAATGCTGCCATGAATATTTATATCAAAGTATCTGTTGGAGTCCCTGCTTTCAATTGTTTTGGGTATAACCTAGGAGTAGATTTGCTGGATCATATAATAGTTTTATGTTTAACTTTATGAAAAACCAACAAATTGTTTCCCACAGCAGATGCACCATTTTATATTCCCACCAGCAGTGCACAGACTTCTAATTTCTCCATGTCTTCACCAACACTTAACATTTTCTGTTTTTTAATGGCCATCATAATAGGTATGATGTGGTATCTCATTGTGTTTTTAATTTGCATTTCCCTAAGGACTAGTGATGTTGAGCATCTTTTCATGTGCTTATTGGCCATTTGTGAGTAGCCTGGGGTCCCACTTGCTGCTGGCATCTGAAGTAAGCACGGTCTTACTGGGGACATTGCCCTTTAACTTGTGGGATCCCAGGCTACTCATAGTGTCCGAATTGAATTGAATTGTAGAACCAGTTGATGTCAGATAACTGCTATCAGAACAGTTCTATCTTCAAGATCATTGATTGACTCTTTTTTTCTGCCTGTTCCAATTTGTTGCAAAATCCCTCTAATGAAATTTTTTTTTTCAGTTGTTCTGTTCAGTTTTAGAGTTTCTATTATGTTTCTTTTTATACTCCCTATTTCTCACTGATACTTGTATTTGTTGAGAAATGAAGCTCCTGGCTTCCTTGAGTTCTTTGTCAATGGTTTCCTTTACTTATTTGCACATATTTCAGACGGTTAAAGTATTTCTCAGGAAAGTTCATTGACTGGGCTTCTTCAGGAGGGTTTCTATTAATCTTTTTCCCTCTGAATGGGTCATACATTGATTTTTTGCATACCTAGTAACTTTGTAAGGAAAATTGGGTATTTTGAATAGAATGTGGAAACTCTAAAAATCAGATTTTCCTCACTCCTCAGGGTTTAATGCTGCTGCTTGTTAAAGATTGTTTTTATTTAGATACTTTGCTAAATTATTTTTGTTAAGATAGAATCCGTTACTGTGTGTGGCCACTGAAGCCTCTGTTCCATTACTTTAGTGGTCACCTCATAATTTGACAGAGATTTCCTTAAATACGTTTTGGCTGCTATGAATAGCACTGCTAGAAACATTCAAGTACAAGTTTCTACACAGACTATGTTTTCATTTCTCTTGGGAACATATCAAGGAATGGAATTGTTGGGACATAGAATAACTCTATGTAGAACTTTTTGAGGAACTGCCAATTTTCTTCCAAATGGCTGCACAATTTTACATTCCCACAAGCCATGTAGGAGGATTCCAATTTCCCCATATGTATGCCAACACATGTTATTATCTGTGATTTTGATTACAGCCACCTAGTGCCTGTGTAGTGGTATCTACTTGTGGTTTTCATTTACTTTTATCTAATGGATATGATGTTGAACATCTTTTCACATACTTATTGGCCATTTTTACATCATATTTGGAGAAATGCTGGTTCAGATCACTTGCTCATTTTAAAAATACACTTTATTTCCATTATAGTATCATGCAGAGTAGCTTCACTGCCCTAAAAATGCCCTTTGCTGTAGCAATTCATTCCTCCTCACCCTTGAACTGGTAGCCATAAAGAGTATGTGGTTTTGCTTTCTCCAGAATGTCATATATTTGTAGTCATGGATACTTAACCTTTTCAGGTTGGCTTCTCTCTCTTACATTTAAAGGCTGTCCCTGTCTTCTGTGTCCTGATAGCTCTTTTCTTTCTATTACTGAATAATACTCCATTGTATGGATGTAGCACAGTTCTTTATAAACTCACGGATTGAAGGATATCTTGCGTGCTTTCCAGCTTGGGCAATTGTGAATAAAGCTGCTATGACTATTCACAGGCAGGTTTTTTATGTGGATGTAAGTTGTCAGCTCATTTGGGTAAACAACTGGAGCATGCTTATTGGATCACGTAGTAAGATTGTGCTTAGCTTTGCAAGAAACTGCAACATCCCTCCAAGGTGGCTGTACATTATGCATTCCTACCAACAATGTACGACAGTTCCTGTTGCTCCACATCCTTGCCAGCATTCGTCATTGCCACTGATTGGGATTTTAGCCATTCTAACAGGTGTGAGGTGGTTGCTCATTGTTTGCACTGGCAATTCGTGGATGACACATGATGGTGAGCATCTTTTCATATACTTATTTTCCATCTGTTTATATTCTTTAGTAAACTGTTTAGATTATTTATTTTTTTATTTTATTTTTTTTGTAACAGAGTGCCATGGCGTCAGCCTAGCTCACAGCAACTTCAAACTCCTGGGCTCAAAGAGATCCTCCTGCCTCAGCCTCCTGAGTAGCTGGGACTACAGGCATGTGCCACCATGCCTGGCTAATTTTTTCTTATATTTTAGTTGTCCAGCTAATTTCTGTTTTTAGTAGAGACAGGGTCTCGCTCTTACTCAGGCTGGTCTCCAACTCCTGACCTCAAATGATTCGCCCGCCTTTGCCTCCCAGAGTGCTAGGATTACAGGCATGAGCCACCACGCTCGACCTGTTTAGATGATTTTTAATTGGGTTGTTTTCATATTGTTAAGTTTTAAGAGTTACTTGTACATTTTGGATAAATGGTCCTTGAATTAATGTTTTTCCAAAGATTTTCTCATGATCCCTTGATTGTCTTTTTATTTTATTAATAATATTGTTCACAGCAGAGCAAGTTTTTAATTTTAATTAAGTCAAACACGAACTTTTTTCATGAATTGTGCTTTTGGTTTTGTATCTTAAAAAGTCTTTGCCAAACCCCAAGTCACCTAGATGTTCTCCTATGTAATCTTCTAGGAGTTTTATAGTGTTGCCTTTCACCACCAGGTCTATAACCCATTTTGAGTTAATTTTTTGGAAAAGGTGTAAGGTCTTTCTTTCTCTACACTTTTCTTTCTTTCTTTTTTTTTTTTTTAGCACGTGGATGTCTAGTTGTTTCAGCACCATTTGGTAAATAGGCTATCCTTTTTCTATTGACTTACTTTTGTTTCTTTGTCAAACCTTAGTTGACTATATTAGTGAGTCTATTTTGGGACTTTGTAAACTGTTCTATTGATCTATTTGTATACTGTGTCATCAATACTACATTCTCTTATTTACTATACTTTCATAGTAAATCTTGTAGTTGGTAGTGTCAGTCCTCCAACTTTGTGCTCCTTCAATAATGTGTTGTCTATTCCAGGTTTTTGCTCTTCCATGTAAATTTTAGATTCAGTTTTCAATATCCACAAAATAACTTGCTAGATTAGGATTGAGAATGTGTTGAAACTATGGATCAAGTTGAGAAGAAATGACATCTTGACAATATTGAGTCTTCATATCCATGAACAAGGACTATCTCTTCATTTATTTAGATCTTCTTTGGTTTCTTACATCAGAATTTTGTAGTTTTCCTCATATAGATCTTGTACACATTTGGATTTACTATATCTAAGTATTTCCCTTGTTTTTTGGTCCTAATATAAATGGCTTTGTTTTTTTTTTTTTTTTTTTTTTTTTTTTTGAGACAGAGTCTCACTTTGTTGCCTAGGCTAGAGTGAGTGCAGTGGCGTCAGCCTAGCTCACAGCAACCTCAGACTCCTGGGCTCAAGCGATCCTTCTGTCTCAGCCTCCCAAGTAGCTGGGACTACAGGCATGCGCCACCATGCCCGGCTAATTTTTTCTATATATATTAGTTGGCCAATTAGTTTCTTTCTATTTATAGTAGAGACGGGGTCTCGCTCTTGCTCAGGCTGGTTTTGAACTCCCGACCTCGAGCAATCCGCCCGCCTCGGCCTCCCAGAGAGCTAGGATTACAGGCGTGAGCCACCGCGCCCGGCCAAATGGCTTTGTTTTTAATTTCAAGTCCAAAATGTTCACTGCTTTTACGTAGAAATGCAATTAACTTTTGTGTAATAACCTTCATCCTGATATGCTGTTATAATGACTTATTAGTTCCAGGAATTTTTGTGGATTATTTGGGATTGTGTACCTAGATAATCACATTATCTGTGAACAAAGGCAGCTTTATTTCTTTCTTCCCAATCTGTATACATTTTACTTCCTTTCTTTGTTCTATTGCACTAGCTAGAACATCAATTATGATCAAAAGAAGTGGTGAGGGGACGTTCTTGCTTAGAGTTCCTGATATTAGCAGGAAGGCATGTAGTTTCTGTCCACTAATACGTCACCTGTAGGTTTCTGTAGATGTTTGCTATCAAATTGAGGAAGTTCGCCTCTATTACTAGTTTGCCAAGTGGCTTTTCAAAAAAATTGTAGTAAAACAGACATAACAAAATTTACCATTTTAACTATTAAAGTGCACAATTCAGCAACATTATGTACATTCATAATGTTCTGCAACCATTATCATCTACTTCCAGAACATTTCATCATCCCAAACAGAAATTCTGTGCCCAAAAATAACTCCCCACTTGCCCCTCCCCCAAGCTCCTGATAACTTCTATTCTATTTTATGAATTTGACTATTTAGAAACCTCATGTAAGTGTAACCATAAAATGTTCGTCCTTGTATAAGCTGGCATGTGGCTTATTTCCCTTTGCATAATGTTTTCAAGGTTTATCCATGTTGTAACATATATCAGACTTTCATTCCTTTTGAAGGTGGAGTAATATTCCAAGTTTAAATTACATTTTGTTTATCCATTTACCTATGAATGGATGTTTGAGTTGTTTGCACATTTTGGCTACTGTGAATAATACTGCCATGAACACTGGTATACAGATATCTGAGTCCCTGCATCATATGATGATTCTATGTTTGTTAAAGATCTCACATACTGTTTTCCACAGTGGCTACACCATTTTACTTTCCCACCAGCAGTGTACACTTAGTTCTAATTTCTATACATTCTCAGCAACACTTATTTTTTTCTATAATGAACATTATAATAGGTATGAAGTGATGTCTCATTGTGGTCTGGATTTGTGTTTCTTTAATGATGAAGAGAATGTTTTCATGCTCTGATTGGCTATTTGTTTATTTTCTCTGGAGAAATTTCTGTTCAAGTCTTATGCCCATTTTTGGATTGGGATGGTTGTGTTTTTTGTGCTTGCTAAGGTGAAACAATCTTTATATATTCTGGACATTATCCTTTATCGGATATATGCTGTGCAAATATTTTCTACCATTCAAAAGGTTACCTACTGATATTGTTGATAGTGTCCTTTGATGCACAAGTTTCTAATTTTGATGAAGTCCCATTTATTTTTTCTTTGTTGCTTGTGCATTTGGTGTCAAATCCAAGATATCACTGCCAAATCCAATGTCATTTCTCCTAGAAGCTTTAGAATTGTAGGTCCTCTTTATGTCTTTGATCACTTTTGAGTTAATATCCAGTTTTTATACCACAATTTGAGGAAAAGACTTTCCTTTTTTCATTGAATGGCCATGGCACCCTTGTTGAAATCATTTGACCATATATGCAAGGGTTCAATTCAGGACTCCCAATTCTGCCCATTGGACTATGTATCTGTCTTTATGTAAATACAAAACTGTTTTGGTTATGTAGCTTTGCAGTACATTTTGAAGTCAAGAAGTCTGAGACTTCCAACTTTCATTTTTTTCAAGATTGTTTTGGCCATTTGGGTTTCTTGGGATTCTATATGTATTGTAGGATGGATTTTTCTATTTCTGTAATATGTCTTTGGGATTTTGATAGGGAATGCATTAAATCTGTAGACTGATTTTGGTAATGTTGTCATCCTAACATTATTAATCTTCCTAACCACAAATATGGGGTGTCTTTCCATTGATGTCTTCTTTAATTGCTTTCAACAGTGTTTTATACTTTTAGCATACCTTTCATCTCAATGGGTATATCTGTTCCTAAGTATTTTATTCTTTTGATGCTAGTAAAAATAAACCTGTTTAATTTCTTTGTGAGATCATTCATTGCTAGTGTATAGAAATGCAACTGATTTTCTGTGTTGTGTTTTGTGTGTTGATTTGTATCCTGCAGTTTTGTTAATTAGGTCTAACGGTTATGTAAAATATTAAGGGCTTTGTACATATAAGATCATGTCATGTGTGAACACAGATAATTTTACTTCTTTCTTTCTAATGTCATTGCCCTGTATTCTTTTTTGCCCTGTGTAATTGTTTTGTGTCAACTTCCAATACTATTTTTAATAGATGTGAGGAAAGCAGACACCCTTCTCTTATTCCTGATCTTAGGGGAAAAGCTCTCAGTCTTTCACCAGGAGGATGAGAATGATGTTAGCTGCAGGTTTTCAGGTATGTCTTTATCATGTGGACGAAGTTTCCTGCTATTCCCAACTCATTAAGTGCTTTTATTTTCAAAAAAGGGTGCCATTAGTGGTATAGTGAGATACTATCTATATTCAGGTTCCCTGAGATTCCATTTGTATTTTAGGGTAAGAACCTTCATTTATGTGTATCTGAGTTTCTGATGTCCTCAGAAAAGATGCTCAGCACCACTAGTAACATGCGAGCACTAGTAGTCACCATGAGATACCACCGTATACACACTAGTATGGCATAAAAATTAAAAAGAAAAAGGAAAATCACACGTGTTAGCAAGGATGTACAGAAACTGGAAACCCCACACGCGGCTGGTGGCAATGCAGAATGGTGCAGCCACTGTGGAAAACATCTTGGCAGTTCCTCGAAAAGTAAAATAGAGACTCACCATATCATCCAATAATTCCATTCCCGTACACTCAAAGGTAGTGAAAACAGGTGTTTAAGCAACAGCCTGTACGTGAATGTTCATTGCAGCATTATTCACAGTAGCCAAAAGGTGGAAATAACCTAAATGCCCACCAAATGATAAATATATAAACAGTATGCGGCATATCATACAATATCATTTACCCACAAACAGAAACCAACTCCTGATGCGTGCTACAATGTGGATGAATGTCAAAAACATCACGCTAAGTTAAAGAAGCCTGACTCAAAAGGTCACATATTCTGTAATTCCTTCAATAGGAAATGTCCAAAATAGGTAAGTCCGTGGACACAACAAGCAGATGACTGGTTGCTGGGAGCCAGGGGAGGGTGGTGGAGTGACAGCTGGTACATCTGGGGTTTCCTTTTTGGTGCGATAAAAGTGCTTTGGAACTAGACAGCGGTGGTGGTGGCACAGCACTGTGAATGTACCAAATGCCGATGTACACCTGAAAAGGGTTAATGTTGTGTCATGTTACCTCAATAAAACCTTCTGAATGTTTCATTCTATAGCACCCTATTCTATATTATGGCTGTGATACTCTCTATTACTTCTTTGAGGATGTCAGTTTTCTTTTCCCTACTAAAGACTCTTCTATTTTCCACTTGCTTTTTCATGTAACTGGATTGTCACAAATACCTGATGGGACTGAGTTGCTCGTTCACATTCGAGAGAGGGAGACCAGCAAGCCACGGAAGCGCTGGGCTCGTGGTGGGGCTGGGAACTGTGGGTGCCACTCTAGGTAATGTGGGGGGTTTTGTGTGAAAGAATATCCAGTATTTGGATTTTATAAGGATTTTCTTTTTGGGTTAGTCCAATTCTCTACAAAAGGCTCTAAAATCTCCTGCTTAGGCAGGGCAGTGGCTCAGGCCTGTAAGCCTAGTTCTTTGGGAAGCTGAGGTGGGAGGACTGCTTGAGCCCAGGAGTTGGAGACCAGCCTGGGCAACAGAGTGAGCTCCTGTCTCTACAAAAAATTGAAGAAACAGCTGGGCGTGGAGGTGCACACCTATAGTGCCAGCTACTTGGGAGGCTGACGCAGGAGAATTGCTTGAACCCAGAAGTTGGAGGTTGCCGTGAGCTATGATAATGCCATTGCACTATTGCCTGGGCAACAGAGCCAGACCCTGTCTCAAAAATAAATGAATATTCAAATAAATAAATAACTCCTACTTGGAGGATGAAACCACCATAGCTGCCAACATTCTGGGGGCTGAGTAGCAGAAAAGAACATCAATTTATTTCCTAATTAATATGAAAGTTGCCACCAAAATTTCTTAAAAGGCAAAAACAAAAAGTTGTTATTTTTTGAAATAGAGGCAGGGTTTCCCTCTGTTGCCCACACTGGTGTGCAGTGGCACAATCATAGCTCACTGTGACCCCAAACTCCTGGCATCAAGCGATCCTACTGCCTTAGTATCCCGAGTAGCTAGTACTACGTGTGCACCACCATGCCCGGCTAATTTTTTTATTTTTTTAGAGATGGAGTCTTGCTATGTTGCTCAGGCTGGTGGCGAACTTCTGGCCTCCCAAAAGTTCTTGGATTACAGGTGTGAGCCACTGTGCCAGGCCTAAGAGTTATCTTTTACACTGACTTTATTAACCCCAAATATTGCCTGCATACGTTTTAAATTTTAAGGTATTCATTTTATAAAAGCTGATATGGCAATACCTGAGATAGGACTTGAACAGGCACTTAATGTGTACTCATTGACAAGATTAAATCCACTAGAGAAATACAAATAAAACTAAATCAGCAATAATATTTTACAGAACAATGAACCACTTGCGTGGAAAAAGAATGATATTCAATTTAAGAAAGAGTAAAGAACTTTACAGGAGGGAAAATCAAATGACCATATCTGAAACCATGGTAAAGTGAACAGAGAAAAGTTTACTTAAAATTATAGCTCTCTTCTTCATGCCCATCGAGACAGCGCAGTTTCTCAGAATAACCAAGGAAACATCCCTGATACCGTTTCCATGTACCACTGAGAGTAAAACCACCGTCTAAATAACAAGGCCACCTGTGACACTTAATATATGGCATGGAATTATCATTTCTAGTTTGTAGAGTAGCAATGAGTCTTCCATTTTAGCCACGGTCACTGAAAACTCTTATGAAAATTCCCGCTAAAAGGACCACAACAGCAAGAGCCAGAGCCATTCCACGATAGAGAATCAACTGTCTCAGGGTCAAGACGCCCCCAATGGTGGACACTGCTGGTGGACCATGGTGGACACTGGTGGACGCTGCATACTGGCTGTTTTCTTCCAGTACCATCAGTTGGAGGGTCTGGCTCTCTGGCCTGATGACATCAGGCAAAATCACTCCGTCGGTTCCTTCTCTGCCCGGGATAGGTGGATCTGTTTGCAGAGAACAGTGGGGGAGCGGGGTCAAATAAAGGGATTCCACTGAAACTGACACGAGAATACATTGTAAACAGTGACCATTACTCATCAGTTAGTGATCATGAAATTACATCCAGAACACACTTCACAGGAGAACCCAGAGTGAATTTTGCCAATTATTATGGCTGAGACAAGTTTTATTGAGCAAGAGAGCATGACCTCATGAATCAGCAGCTCTGGCCACACTAAGTTTCAGTACAACAGAAGTTTATACTATACCAGTTTTTTGGGAGGATAGAAATTGAGTATACCAGAGCATGGCCTCCCTTACCTGTTGGGGTAGGTATGGTCTCTTTAATCCCTTTTAGCCCAGCTCGAACTTGTGCCTAGAAACAGGTGTCACATGAAGTAAATGAAGTGTAAGTCAAGTCGAGCCAGTAGCCATTTGGTAGAAGTTCAATTTAAAGTTGCTGCTGAAACTATTGCTGAGGGGTTACGATATCTAGCGCATTCTGTCTGGGCCTGAAAATGCTATAAGCCAAGAGAACACAACACCAGAGAACTACTAGTTCCTGCTCAGTGCTCAGCTCACAATAATAATATAAAAACCTGGGGCCAGGCCCGGTGGCTCACCCCTGTAATCCTAGCACTCTGGGAGGTTGAGGTGGGCGGATCGCTCAAGGTCAGGAGTTCAAAACCAGCCTGAGCAAGAGCGAGACCCGTCTCTACTAAGAATAGAAAGAAATTAATTGGACAACTAAAAATATATAGAAAAAATTAGCTGGGCATGGTGGTGCATGCCTGTAGTCCCAGCTACTCGGGAGGCTGAGGCAGGAGGATCGCTTGAGCCCAGGAGTTTGAGGTTGCTGTGAGCTAGGCTGACGCCATGGCACTCTAGCCTGGGCAACAGAGTGACACTCTGTCTCAAAAAAACCCCCAAAAAACAAAAAAAACAAAAAAACCTGCTTGTTGCTAGAGTTGCAAATTTCACATATTGTTTGCATCTGTGCCCTTCAGTGTTCCTACACACAGATAAAAGCAATAAAGGCTAAAGGTCAATGGTGGTGTCATCTGAGTGTAGTTTATGGTCCACCTTATTAACCTCCCATAAAGTTTAGTCCTAAATAAATCAAACTGAAGATAGGAAAGACATCATGCATTGAAATTAGGCAAATCCAGTAGGATTTGAAACCTAGGGTGGGCAAAGCTGAAGCAGTGACCGTTGGTCACCCAAACTCATATTGGGCTCCTTGTTATAACAATAATCACTCCCTCCCCTGGGCCAACCACCCCTCCATGCCATCTTAAGCCTTGACCAGGAACAAGAGCCCGCAACTCAATGCACGGGAAGCTCAACTGGTCAAGGTCCTGACCTTCTATCCATGTGCTATGCTTCTGCCCCAGCGTATTTCCCGCAGATTACAGACACCTAGCGTACTGCTTCTTAGCAGACCATGGGCAAAAAAGAAAATGTTGTAAAGAGCAGCTAACAAGTCAATGGAAATAGAATAACTACTATTTTCCTAATAATGTTACACCAAAACAGCAAAATATTTTTAACCTAATTCCTTTTTTTAAGGTTGATTCCCCAGCCAGTAGATACTAAATCGGCTCCATATTAAGAGGAACATGTGTGGAAATGTGATTTTCTTCTGCCTTCCTCCCCCCAGTAGTAGTAATAACGCATCTCATGTTTCACAGTGAGTCACGCTGCCAATGGCACTGCGAGCGTTTTGACCCTAAGAGGTTCCTCGCCATGCAATGGGATCAAGCAGAGCCCCATTTCCAAAATAACGAGTTACCTGCTCTGCAGCTCTATTCCAGTCTATCCTGAAGATACACACCAAGTAGAAAAGGGCTTGCAAGAAGACACAAAGTATCAATCCAGACCAGAGACCTGTGGGTGTAAAAGCAATATCAGAGATTAGGTCTTTTCAGTTCTATCCCTGTGATCAAGAAAATTCTTCCCTAACTACCGTACCTGCAGAGTGAAACTTCAGTTAAAGTAACTTCCCTAAAACTTCAGATAATTATGGAGCAGGGATTAGACTGAAGTCTGCCACTGAGCTATGATGGCAGTCCATCAGCACTACAAAACACCTGCAAAAGTCTTTGCTGCCTCGTGTGAACAAACATTTACTGACTTCAGTTTCGTGCCAGGCATTGTTTTAAGCGGTTGAGACACAGAACCGAGCCAGCAGACAAGCCGGGTGCCCTCGGGGAGCTCATATCTAATGAAGGGTGGCAGGAGAGGAGGGCAAACAATACACAAGGGACAACCACACACCGTCAGTTCAGCAGTGACAGTGCCATGACAGCACTGGGCAGAGCCACGTGTAACAAGGACCTGCATCCGAGAGTCCGAAAGGGACGCTGGGCCCGAGGCGGGGACCCTGACAGTGCGGAGCCAGCCTGCACGTGTCCAGGACAGGCCCCGCAGGCAGGCCGGGCAGAACCCGGGCCGGGGAGCCCGCCTGCGAGTCCGAGGAGCGGAGCCCAGTTCCGAAGCAGCACGGCGGCAGGCAGCGTCCAGGGGACGAGGTGAGAGAAGCAGGCCATGGAGGCTGTGCAAGCCACACGAGGACCCTGGGTTTATCGTACGTCTAATGGGGACCCACCAGAGGGTCTCAGACTGGTCGGTGTGTTTATGGATGTGAGACTTGTTTTCAAAATCTTGCTTTGGAAACCATCCCTCCAACTGCTGTCATGAAAAAGACCACCGAGAATCCAAAAGGGCTCCATAAAAGAATATGTAAATGTGTGTCCACCTGCGAGAAGACACGAGTTTTCACCACTGAAATATCAATAATTGTACTGCGAAGCAAGCTGCTTAGGCTAGAGTTGGGATATGCTATAAATTAGTAGTTTCCTGATTCATTCATAACTTGTCTGGGGCCCCACACTGGCAAAGGAACCCTGAGGCTGTTCTCCACGTTGATGCCTCGTAGTTCAACAAAAACTGGACTAATCCCTTCAGTTTAGAAGTAGATGGATTGACAGTTTATCTCCTTTGATCGAATGCTTCCATTCCTAGGATTCAATTCTAAGGAAAGATCAGAAATGGTGTGAACTCATGTGCCCTGGAGGCTCACTACAACGGTACTTATAAGGTGGAGTGATTTCAATGTCCACTGCTAGGGAGGCATTAAACACATGATACAAGGAAATGTTAATTATACATAGTTGCTAAAAACCATGTCTTCAACAAGTACATGGGGAAATTGTATACTCAGTATAACCTCACATTTGTGAGTAACAGATAACAAATGGGAATAAAATATAGTGAGATACCTCAGCCTTTATAGCTGAAAGTGAAATAAATTATAGGTGATTTTAATTTTCTTCTTTATGTCTCAAGTATTTCCCTTGAATTTCCATAATATTAGTGTATAACTTTAATAATTAAAACGTGTCACTTAATGAATGAATGTGAGCAGTTACTATGTACAGTAGCAAAAAGCTCTTTAATGGACAAAGAGGAAAGTCTGACACATCTCTTTTTTGCAGAGGGGTCACAGGGTCTGTGTTGTCCAGGCTAGAGTGCGGCAGCATCATGTAGCTCACTGTAACTTCAAACTCCTGGGCTCAAGCAATCCTCCTGCTTCAGCCTCCCAGGTAGCTAGGACTACAGGCATGTGCCACCATGCCAGGCTAATTTTTCTTTCTGTCTTTTTTTTTTTTTTTTTTTTTTTGTCTTACTGTGTTGTCCAGGCTGGTCTCATTCTCCTGGCCTTGAAGGGATCCTCCTGCCTTGGCTTCCCAAAGTGCTAGGATCACAGGTGTGAGCCACTGTGTCCAGCCTACATGTCACTTATTCTAAAGGAGCGTAGAGTCTAATAGGGAAGAGCTTTTTTTTTTTTTTGAGACAGAGTCTCACTTTGTTGCCCAGGCTAGAGTTAGTGCCGTGGCGTCAGCCTGGCTCACAGCAACCTCAATCTCTGGGGCTCAGCGATCCTACTGCCTCAGCCTCCCGAGTAGCTGGGACTACAGGCATGTGCCACCATGCCCGGCTAATTTTTTGTATATATATTTTTAGTTGGTCAATTAATTTATTTCTATTTTTGGTAGAGACGGGGTCTCGCTCAGGCTGGTTTTGAACTCCTGACCTTGAGCAATCTGCCCGCCTGGGCCACCCAAAGTGCTAGGATTACAGGCGTGAGCCACCACGCCCGGCCGGGAAGAGCTTTTTTATGTTTTTCTTGTGGTGGTTGTTTTTGTTTAAAAGTAAAGTTGATTTGGAAAACCTCAGTAGCTCAGTAAGGGGAGAGACTATTGCTTCGGTTAAATAGCATTTCCCTAATGTCCAGCACAATGCTTGGTAGAGAAGAGCCAGTAATAAATACTTGAGAAGTCTGTTCCTGAATAAAGAATGATGACCTCCAGCCTGGAATAATGAAATACTCCATGGGTCCCAGCTTGTACTGGTCATTAAAATGAGAGATGACATTGAAACCAATTACTCATCCACCAAATGCCATTTCTAAAAGGACAAGATAAGAAACAAAGCACCTATGTTTGTGTAGACACAAAAGTATGTGAGGTAATGGATGTGTTAATTAGCTCGATTTAGCCCATTCCACAATGTATGCATATATTGAAACATGTTATATACCATAAATATATTGTGTTTTTAAATGTCAATTTAAAATGTTACATAGGCCAATCGCTGTGGCTCACACCTGTTGGATTGCTTCGGGTCAGGAATTCGAGACCAGCTCTGAGCAGGAGCAAGAATCCGTCTCTACTAAAAGTAGAAAAAAAAATTTTTTTAAATTAGGCGGGTATGGTGGCAGTAGCTGTAGTCTGAGCTACTCGGGAGGCTGAGGCAGAAGGATCACTTGAGCCCAGGAGTTTGAGGTGGCTGTGAGCTAGGCTGACGCCATAGCACTCTACCCAGGGGAACAGAGTGAGACTGTCTCAAAAACAAACAAACAAACAAACAAAAAGTGAAAATGTTACTGAATAAATCTGAGCATCCATTATGTATAATAGCAGGAAGCACTTTTAGATAAAGTGGGAAATTTGACCTGTCATTTATTCTCAAGGAGGTTAAAGTCTAATTTTGTTTTTTAAATAAAATTGAGTTGTAAAACCCTAGTAGTCCTTACTGAGCAAAGACTATTGCTTTGGTCAAATTGTTTTTTCCCAGTGTCTAGTCCAGGGCTTGGTAAAGGAGAGCTCTAGCTTCTTGCTTGAGCCTAGGTAGGAGTCTGAGATCAGCATGGGTAACATAGTGAAACTCTGTCTCTACAAAATATTTTTTAAAAATTAGCCAAATGTGGTGGCGCACACCTGTAGTTTCAGGTAATAAATACTGGGTGGTTTTCTTCCAAAATAGACAATGAAAAATTTCACCTTGACATTAATCAAATACTCCAAAGGTTCAGCCTGTATTTGTCTTTAAAAAGGGAGATGACATTAAGACAATTACTCATTGTCAGGCGCAGTGGCTCACGCCTGTAATCATAGCACTCTGGGAGGCTGAGGCGGGAAGATTGCTCAAGGTCAGGAGTTCAAGACCAGCCTGAGCAAGAGTGAGTCCCCATCTCTACTAAAAATAGAAAGAAATTAGCTGGACAACTAAAAATATATAGAAAAAATTAGCCGGGCATGGTGGTACATGCCTGTAGTCCCAGCTACTCGGGAGGCTGAGGCAGAAGGATTATTTAAGCCCAGGAGTTTGAGGTTGCTGTGAGCTAGGCTGACACCACCGCATTCTAGCCCGGGCAACAGAGGGAGACTCTGTCTCCCAAAAAGAGAAAAAAAAGACAATTACTCATTAAATCATCAAGTAACATTTCCAAAAACGTAAGCTCCTGTGTTTGTGTAGACATGAAAATGCTCTTATGACAGTTACTAGATTAATATTTCACAAAGAAATGGGGACATATTAAAAATTTCTTATATGGTAAAAATATACTACTTGGATACACAAAAAAAGGGGCTATTTGAATATATATTACAATAGTTGTTCCATTTTCTTTCTTTTTGTTTTTTTGAGATAGAGTCATGCTCTGGTGCCCTCGACTAGAGTGCAGTGGTGTCATCATAGCTCACTGCAACCTCAAACTCCTGGGCTCCAGTGATCCTCCTGCTTTAGTCTCCCAAGGAACTAGGACTACAGGTGTGAGCCACCATGCCTGGCTCATTTTTCTGTTTTTTGTAGAGATGGGGTCTTGCTTTTGCTCAGGCTGGTCTTGAATTCCTGGCCTCAAGCAATCCTCCCACCTTGGCCTCCCAAAGTGCTAGGATTGCAGGTATGAGCCACTGCACCTGACCTCAGTTTTCCAATTAGACTTTTAAAAATGGAAAATAAAATTCATTGTCGATAAAAGAAATCTATAGAAAATGAAGATGTGGCTATATATGCAAAATACTTATGTAGCAACTTATCCAGAGAGCACATAATAAATTCTGTTGCACAATTCTATACATTTAGAACCTCAATAAAAAATAATTTTATTAAAAAACATAAATATACCCATGTTGACACAACAAAAGAAAGTCTAAACAGACTGATTTTTGGAGAAGAAATTGAGAAAGCTGTGTGCAGATAAACTTCAAAACACCAGATCATGACAGTTTTCCAACAAGCCTTTATAAAACAGACAATTCTTAGACTATTTAAGTTGTCTTGGGACATACAAAAAGGAAAAATTTAAATTGTCTTTATGAAGTGAGTATAATATTAACATCATCAATATCAAAACCTAACAAAAATACACAAACATACTATAGACCAATCTTACAAATATTAGTGTAAAATTCTTAAATAAAATATTTAAAACGAATCTAGTAGCTCAATAAAAGAACAATCATAATCAGGATAGTTCAACATGAGGAAGCCAATTAGTACCATTATCTTTCTAACAGATCTAAGGAGAAAAATTATAGGATCATTTCTAATGGCAATAAAAAGGCATTCACAAAATGCTCAACCATTTTCATTAGAAATATTCAATAAAATAGACTGCATGGATATTTCCTCAATATGATTTCAAAAAGCACACAGTATGTGCATATATTTCAGCCCCAAATCCAGCATGCCATTTAGTAGCGATCACCGGAAACGTTATCACTAAAGTAATGAGTAAAACCGCAGTTGTTGGCACAGATGCAGTAAAAAGGGAGTGCTCATATGCTATTGGGGGGAAGGTAAATCAGTACAACCTCCAGGGAAAATAGTACGGAAATTTCTCAAAGAAGTAATAGTAGATGTACCATTTGGTCCAGCAATCCCACTACTGGTATCCGCCCAAAGGGAACGGTCATTACATCACAAAGACACCTGCACTCAAATGCTCACTGCAGCACAATTCATAGTAGCAAAGATACAGAATCAACCTAAGTGCCACCCAACTGATGAGTGGATGAAGAAAGTGTGGTGTACATATACCCTGGAGCACTACTCAGCCACTAAAAAGAATGAAATAATGTATTTTGCAGCAACTGGGATGGAACTGGGGGCCATCATCCCAAGTGAAGTAACTCAGGAATGACAACCAACATGTTCTCACTCACAAGGGGGAGCTACGCGGTGGGCATGCATGGCCTTACGGAGTGACATAAACACAAGACACTCAAAAGAGGGAGGGCAGCAGGGGGTGAGGGATGAAAAATTACTTATTGTACCTATAAGGGTACAAGGTACACTATTTGGGTGACATATACACTAAAAGCCCAGACTTCACCACTATATCATTCATCTATGTAACATAAAACCACTTGTACCCCCTAAATTAATTGAAATTAAAAAATAAAATCAAGAATCTCCACGAGTACCACAATTTACTTACTACTAGAGACATTTTGCAGGAAAAAGAAATGAGCAGTATAAAAACTGAAAAGAATATAAAATTAAGATTGTTTGCACCTGATATGACTATACCTGGAACAACTGCGAGAATCAACTGAGAATTACAGTGAACAACAAGAGGGTTCAGGATCATAACGAGACACAACCCACACATACCGTGATCAGCAGCCTTCTTATACACAAACACACACATTACACAACGGAAGGGAGGCCTCATCCGTGACAGCAACAAAAGGATAAAAGTCTAGGGATCAACTTAAGAAATGTGTGAAAGCTTTCCAAGGGAAATGATAAAAACATGCCTGGGCAGAAGCAGCATTTCCAAAATGTTCATCAGATGCCTGAACACACACGCCGGGCGTGCGAGAGAAGCCCTTGCTTCACAAGTACACAGATGGCCTCCAGGTTTGGACAGACTGGCAGTGATTTCAGAGCCAGCTCCCGTCTTTGGCAAGACTGCATTTACCCTCCACAGACAGAGAGCCACTGGCACCATCTCCAAGAGAGAACTGCCCTGAGGGAGAAGCGAGGTGTCTGTGAAAACAGAAGCTGCCCCCACGCCTTCTGCAGGTAAACGGTGCGGAGTGGTAACACCTTAAGGAGGGTAATAACTGATCGAGTTAGGCACAGAGTTTACTGCATATAATAAGCGCCAAGATAAATGCCATTGCCGTGGTCATTATAAACTCTCAACTCTTCCTTCTCGAAAGTAGGATAAACCCCTCACACAGATGGAGGATATCATAAGGACAAGATGGGTCACAGTGGGCAGTGTGGTCGGGGCAGCTCTTGAGCCTGGGTGACTGAACCAGAAAGGGGGGAAAACAGGGCCAGTAGGCAGAGATGTTGGCAACAAGCTGGGAATGCCTGGGGTGGCAGGAAATACACAGAGTCCCAGAGGCCAAGTTCTGAGCACAGTCAGCACCTAGGAGTAGAGCCTGGAAACTTCCAACCGGGAGCGAGCAGAACAAGGAAAGCAGAGAGCTCACCACCTCTGGCCCCTGATGAGGGCCAATGTTCCAAAAGCACAAAGTAGGAAAAGGACCAAAGTACAACAGAAAATTAAAACCAAGAGCAGAGAGTACAAACTCACAAAGACCGGACCTCGCTTGTTTCTCTCTATACCTGCAGATTCTAACACAGCACAGGGCCTGACCCATGCAGGCACTCAGTGACTGCATGCTGGATGGATGGGGGACCTGAACAGAGAGGGACAGCAGTGACAGGTGTGGCTCTGGAGTCAAATGACACGAGCTGGTTTCCTGCCTCACTGCGGCCTGTAGGAATCTGAAAGGGGGTGGGGGACCTGCGGCCTTAAAGCCACTTGTGGCCCTCTATGTTCTTAAGTGCAGCCTTTTGACTGAATGCAATTTTTACAGAACAAATCCTTTTATTAAAAGGTACACAGCAGAGAAAGATGAAGCTTTTCTCACCTACTTTGGTGCTCCAAAAAGAACAATTTTGAAATCAGAAGGTCATAGGTTCCCCACCTCATGACCCTATATATAGAAAATCCCCCAAAATCTACTAGACTAATAAATTCAGTAAATTTGTAAAATAGAAGATTAACACACAAAAATCAGTCATGTTTTAATACATCAGCAATGAATAATCTGAAAAGGAAATAAGAAAAATAATTCTAGTTGTGATAACATCCAAGAATAAAATATCTAGGAATAAATTTAACCAAGGAAGTAAAAGATTTGTATACTGAAAACTGTAAAACCTTGTTGTAAGAAATTAAAAGACCTAAATACATGGAAAGATGTCCCATGTTCAGGGACCGTTAAGATGGTAATACTATCCAAAGCAATCTACAGATACAATGCAATCCTGATAAAAATTCCTTTCATACAGAAAAGCTGATCCTCAAATTCATATGGAATTACAGGGGCCCCAAATAAGCAAAACAAAACTGAAAAGGAACAAAATTGGAGGATTCACATTTCTTGATTTCAAACCTTACTACAAAGCTATGGTAATCAAAACAGTGCAGTATTGGCATGAAGACAGACATATGGACCGGTGGAATAGAAAAGAGAGTCCAGAAACAAACCCATACATCTATGGCCAGCTAACTTTCGGCAAGGTTGCCAAGACCACTCAGCGGGGAAAGAATCGTGCTCTCAATAAATGCTGCTCACTTCATCCAGGTAATTCCACCTGTGCTTCAGGTCTGAGCTAATGTAGCACCACCTTAGTAAGCCAGATGGGCTTAGATGTTCCCTAAAACTCAGCACAGGCTCTCACTGTACCCTGTCCCTCCCTTTGGTCTCGTTGCTAGGGCAGGACCATGTTTACTGTGTTCAGTAAACAGACAAGGCACTGGATACTGGGGGAGAAAATAGTGTTTCCTATTGCATAGGGACAACTTTCCAGTCAATTGCTTTGCATCTCAAGCACTTTATCTTAATAATACGAGTGAGATTCGAGACAAGTCACTGAAGAATCAAACACATACCTATTATCCCAAGGTTAGCAGCAAACATCAGAGATACTCCGATGGGAAAACCAAAAACATAGTAACCAACAGCATTCATGATAGCACCAATCTTTTGTTTTCCTGTACCTCTCAGGATGCCACCACAGGTGCCCTAAGGAAAAGAAAGCCAAAAGCAGCGTTGTAGTCACATAGCTATCGTCATGTCACACTGAGAACACTACGTTAATATCTCACAAGTTTGGACATGGTCAAATAGCTTTATCTTAAAGCAGGCATAGTACATCATGTAAGAGATGAAGGAAAACATTTTGTTTATAAAGTTATGCTAACGTAACATTATTTAAATTTCTGACTATTTATTTTGACTGTTTAAAAAATACTTTTTAAAAGCATAAGTTTCAAAAAGATGCAGAGATTTCATTGATGGTATCTCAGCAGAATTCAGTCTAGAACCATAGGTGAAGGGCCAGGCGTGGTGGCTCTCAACTGTAATCCTAGCACTTTGGGAGGCCAAGTTCGGGAGGATCACTTGAGGTCAGGAGTTCAAGACCAGCCTGAGCAAGAGTGAGACCCTTCTCTATACTAAAAATAGAAAAAATTAGCCAGGCATGGTGGTTTGCAACTATAGTCTCTGTCATCGGGAGGCTGAGGCAGGAGAAATCACTTGAGCCCAGGAGTTTGAGGGTGCTGTGAGTCAGGCTGATACCATGGCACGCTAGCCTGGGTGACAGAGCAAGATGTCACAGAAAAAAAAAAGAAGGGTCTTTAAATACCTGTGAAACAGCCAGCCTGGTGGCTCACACCTGTAATCCTAGCACTGTGGGAGGCGGTGGTGGGCGGATCGCTCAAGCTCAGGAATTTGAGACCAGCCTGAGCAAGAGTGAGACCCTGTCTCTACTAAAAATAGAAAGAAATTAATTGGCCAACTAAAAATATATAGTAAAAATTAGCAGGGCGTGGTGGCGCATGCCTGTAGTCCCAGCTACTCGGGAGGCTGAGGCAGGAGGATTGCTTGAGCCCAGGAGTTGAAGGTTGCTGTAAGCTAGGCTGACACCACAGGACTCTAGCCCAAGCAACAGAGTGAGACTCTGTCTCAAAAAAATTAAAAAAAAAGAAATCTTAAACAAAAAAATACCTGTGAAACCACAAAAGAGCAACCTAGAGAGGGACTTTCTAGTGCAGGGAGTTGATTCACAGGTAGCATGGCTGGCCTCGGAGGACTCACGCAGAGGCCACGTGGCGAGGACACCACACAACTGCGTTTAGGCACCAGATAGAGTTAGGGGAAGCAGAAAATTCAGGTCTCTTCCACCCTGAAAGGCTACACTCTTAAGGAACCCACCTTTCCTCAAATGGCTCAGACTGCTTAAAGCAATAGCTCTCTCTTCAAAAGTGAAATTACAGACATATAATTTTTAATTAAAAAGCCGAAACACAAAACAAATTTTGCTATGTATATTAGGGTAAAACCATTCCAAATACTCACTGCAAGGGCATCAAATAGATGAAAAGGAGCAAAAATAGGCATCACTTGGCTCACAAGGGAAATAATCTCTCTGTTGGAGGAAAAGAAGGTAGTCAGCGCCCTCACAATCACACAAGTGGAGTGCTGACTGACTGCTGCCCTGACAACCCGATGAGTCCATCCGCCAATTCGGTCAAAGTAGTACATTTCTTTTTGATAAAATACATAATAAAACCTCACCAATTTAGACCTTACTATTAACCTCAATTACAGAACCGAAGTTAAAAGGGACAGGAGGTAGGCTGCCACCGCAGATGGGGGCTCCTCAGGCTCTGTCTCCGGGCCGCGGGGGTGGGGGGAACAACGCGGTTTCGGCCGGGGCGGCGGGCGTCCTCACGCGGCTGAAGGCCAGTGTTCACAGGGGAGCATTTACTTCCTGGGGAGCCCCTGAAGCCTGCTCAACTTTGGTGGAAGATCCGCTGGGAGTCCGCAGAGGGGTGTCAGGGCGGGGAGAGAGACATGGGGACGCGGGGTGGACCAGGCCGCGGCGCCCTCCCGCCAAAGGCCGCCTGCTCCCCAGCTCGCCCGGGCAGCCTGCTGGGAACCGCCTGTGCGGCCGGGCAGGCCTGCAGGAAACCTCTCTCTTTGGATCGACACACAGAACTGCAAAGTCACCCAACGTGGCCCCTGTCTCTACTAAATGACATGACAACATGGTCTTTCACTCAAAAACACAAATGTTAAGCGAATGTGCACCAGACACTGAGGAAAATCAACAGCACAAAAACATAAAAGATCAAAATCAACATGTGGACACAACAGGAAACACAAAGATTACAAGGAACATAAGGAAAAAAAAGTTTTTAATTATAATCACAATTCTCAGTGACATTCATAAGCTGACAACAGGCAAAGCGAATGGGGAAAAGGTGACTGGGAATAACAAACATGGACACTGAAGTGAAATATCGAAGGGCTGGATAATGGATGCGCCTGGCTAACGACTAAATTTCAACTGGGGAGAAAAGTCGAGGAATATCCCTATACACAAAGAGACAGAAGATGAGAGAAAAGAGATGTGTCAGATTAATCCACAAGTCTTGTTATTTATCTAAAAGGAATTCCAAAAGGAAACAACAGAGAAGATGTATGGGAGGGCTAATTTTTAAAAAAGGTTAATTTCCTAGAGCTAAAGAAAAATCCAATGTTTCAGATTGAAAGTTTACAAAGTGGCAAGTAGAACAGAAGAACAAAGATTCACCTGCACCTAAACACACCCAAGGACAAAGATAATATCTGGAAGATTTCCAGAAAACAATTTCTGCCTCCAAAAGAATGAGAGGCACATTAGCGTGACAAGTCTGCATCCCAGTGACACCTCAGAAAACAGCAGCAGCCACAGCAGCTCAAGAATCCGTCTCTTTGCCAGACAACCAGTGAACTGGCAAGAACCTGGGTCTAGTGCAAAGCTCATGGTGGTGAGGACAGTGCTTGAGGAAGAAAGGGGCTGAGGAACACCGGTGACTTTCAGCATTTCCCATAGCAGCAGCCTTTCCCACCTTCCAGTCCCAAGGCTGGCCGAGGTAAGGACGGCTGCCATGTTGCTTGCACGGCTCACTGGTGCCAGGGTGGGCAATAAGGACTCTGTCCTCTAAAAATTCAAGTTGTGTAGTTTGATCTACCTGGAGGTTCCCTTGGGAACTGGCACAAGAGGCCCTCTGGGCTGAGGCAGCACTAGTCAAAGAATTTCGAAAACCCACAACTTTCCTTATTGGATGGAGGCATTTATGGAAATCTCCAATGGGCCATTTGGTCTTTGTAGGAACTGCTGTGGAAAGGTTCCTAAACCAGTGTACAACTATGGCCCCCAGCAAGCAAGACTAACTGCCCGGAGAGGGACAGAACCTGATTTACAGAGTCAGCACATCCCAATATTCAAAACATCCAGTTCTCAACAAAACATTATAAAACATACAAAGCGACAGGAAATACGGACTATTCACAGGAAAAAGAGAAACTGTCAGAAACTGGCAAATATTGTCAGAATCAATTTTATCAGAACTCTGAAAATTAACCAAAGGCTTACAGTAACCTGTGCAGCACTTGTTCAAGAAAAATGGCTGGATCTGGTGAGCACAGCAAGAGCTGTGGTGTCGTGACCTACCCCGCCGTCACCCCCATGCACCCAGCTCAGTGGTAACCTTGAAAGGTAACTATTTCCAGGGCTTGAGGAGTAAAAATGAGTTGAACTCTTTCAAAGCCTCATTTCCAAAGAACACTTATTTCACAAAGACCCCCTGTCTGGTGTTCCCCAGAAGACCCCACTTGACAGGATATCTTTATTTCACCTGGTTCAAACCTGCCCGGTGCTGAAGTTGATCTCTGAAGGCTATTTGCTGAATATTTATACAGGTAAAAGTTTTAGCTGCCTGAGTCAAGAGGTAACAGCAGAGGCAAACAACAGATAACAAAAAAGCTTAGCAGGAAAGATGGGGGATGACATGGCTTGAGAGGCTCTGAAAAGCTCTGACACATGTCCAGGGATCCAGAGGGCCGTGTGTGTGCACAGCACCATGCACATGTGAAAGACAGGCCAGGGAAGGCCTTGAGCACTCACCTCTGGCTGAATCTGAGGCTCTGAAAAAACAAGGTGAAGTTAAAACCAAGTTGTCAACTGTTTCACTGAGTGCTGAAGGTGTTTCCTAAAATGCAGAGCCCCTTGGCAAAGAGTGGGAGATGTCTGGGATCCAGTCATCTAAGGAAATCTCTGTCCAATAATTAGGTGACCACTAAGCTAATGACACAGAGACTTTAGTGGCCACGCTTGACAAAGAATACAGACTTTATAGAATAAGTCCCTAATAAATAATAAAAGACACTAAGCAAATAGCAGCAACAACAAAAAGCCCCAGGAGGAAAAGAATCTAATTTCCAAAATTGCCACATTATACCATTCAAAATTTCCAGTTTTCAACAAAAAATTATGAGTCATGCAAACAACAAGACAGTACAGCCCATGCACAGGAGGGAAGAAAGCAATCAATACAAACTGTCTCTGAAAAAGCTCAGACATGGGCTTTCTTACCAAAAAAACCTTTAATTCAACTATTTTAAATATGTAAAAAGAGTTAAAGAACACCATCTCTAAAGAACTAAAGTATGAGAATAATGTCTTACCAACTAGATACTATCAATACAGAGTTAGAAATTAAAAAACAAAACAAAACAAAACTGTGGAGTTGAAAAGTACAATAAATAAAATAAAAAATTCACTAGAAGGGCTCAACAGTAGATTTGGGCTGATAGAAGAATCAGTGAACTTAAAGATACGAGAATTGAGATTACCTAGTCTGAGGAACAGTAAAAAGTGAAAAAAGGGAACACAGACATTGGGACCCGGGGAATACCATCAAGTACACCAACAACGGGAATCTCAGTGGTGAGGAGAGAAACAAAGAGGCAGAAAAGATATTTGAAAAAAGAATAGCCAAAACCTTCTCAAATCTGATGAAAGACATGAATCTATATATTCAAGAAGCCGAATACACACCAAGCAAGGAAAAGGCAAGGTTGTCTGCTAGGGAGGGGTAGTGGTTTGAAAAAGGTAGAGAAGGTTTAATGTAGACTGCAGAGATAGACAGTGAGGTGACCAAAGAGACGCAGGATGAGCAGAGCTGAGAGTCTAGCTGTGGTTGGTGGTCATAAGTTTCTAGTGGAACCAATATGCCCTCTTGTGTGGCTTGTCCAAAAGTGATCAGCTACTGGCACAGACAACATGCAACCGGGTTCCTCCGAAGTGGGGTTCCGTCATTTGCGAGGGTCAAAGGAATTCAGGTTACAGCCAAGAGAGTTACTAACATGATGGGCCTAAGCTACACAAGAAAGGATGTATAGCCAGTAATGTGGTGGTGGAATGAGAAAGAACACAAGACCAGAGGTGTCAATTGTTTGGAAAGCCAAATGCTTGAGAAATCCACTTAAGTAGACATAGCTGTAAAAGCATGCTGGAAAGACTAGAGTCGTGGCCAACTGAAGGACGGAGGTGGAACAGTTGTATGTGATGAAAACACCTGAAGTAAGACCATGGGAAGATGTACCTGAGGTAGGGCAGAGAAGATTACTGGGGTGAGGACCAGGGTGCTGGAGTGAAGGGCTGGGACAATGGGTGGCTCATCCATTCAGATGCTGAGTTCACTAAGCATGCTGGGAGGACTTGGGGGTGGAGGGAAAGACTGGATGAAGGTGCCAGAGGTTTAGGTGAAAAGAGGAAGAAATGGAGATATCAAAGTATTTACCACATGTACAGATGCCAGAAGCTGGAGGAAACAGGAAATGCTGTCACCAAAGAACTAGGCACCAACAATGTCAAGATGAGTAAAATAAAAACAAGAAAACACTTAACGGGTCCAAATGTAGGATTCTGCACTTGGGCTCAAGAGGACAAGCATACGAGGGAAAGTGTGCTGCTGCGGCTGGGCAGTGGCAGCTGGCGTCAGCTCAGACGATTCAGTGTGGTGTAGCCACCAAAAACTGAATACCCGACTAGAATTCCAACAGGCAGAATGGAAATTGCTCTGCTCTACGTGGTGCTCTCTGGACTGCCAACGCTGCCTTCAGATCCGTGTGGCTTCAGGGTGGGGACGGTGGAGACTCGAAATCACATTCCATGAGAACCGGCTAAAGGAATCACAGGTGTTTCCCATGAAAAGAGAGGACCCTGCAGCTGTGCCTCAGAAACAGACAGCCTCTCCTACAGGGTCGCGAGTGCACGGGTCTCAGTGGGCGGAGGGCACGGGGTGCAAGGGCACTGCAGCTCGAAACAAGGAAGGCGCTCTGAGAAGCACAGCGGCCTCAGGAGGCCGCAAGGCCTTCACCACTGAGGACATGACGGTGTAAGACAGACAACCTGGAAAGGATATTTTGGTGGAATCCCAATGTCAGCTGGGTGATTAGATCAAATAGCCTTTTTGATCCCTTTAACCCTAAGATTTTAACAAATTTGGAAAGCTTTTTGCCACTATTTATTCAGAATTTTTTCTGCCCCCCCCTCGCTCTCTTCTGCTTTGGGAGCTCTGACTATGTGCTTTCTAGGCCACGCACAGCTTGACTATGCTCTGGTCATTCTTTCAGTCTTTTTTCTCTCTACTTTTTATTCAGGATATGTACTATTGCTGTATCTTTAAATTCGCTAATCTTTTCTTATAAGTGTCTGGTCTGTTATTAATATCATCCAATGCCTTTTCACCTCTGACTTTTTTTCATTTCTAGATGTTCAATTTGTTTTGTTTTTATATCTTTGATGTCTCATTTTAACATGCCCATGTTATTCTATACCTTCTTAAAAATATGGAACATGGTTATAAAAGCTGTTTTAATATCACTGAGTACTAATTCTATCATCTGTTCGTTTCTGGGTCAGTTTTAATTGATTGATGTTTCTCTTCATTATGGATTTTAGTTTCTTGTTTCTTTATATGCCTGGTAATTTTTAATTATATGCCAGACATTGTGAATTTGACTTTGTTGGGTTCTGGGTATTCTCAAATTATCTTAACTACTCTTAAGCCTTGATACAGTTAAGTTCTGTGATGCAGTTAAGTTTCCTGGAAACAGTCTGATCCTTTTAAGGTCTGCTGTTAAGCTCTGTTAGGCAGGATCAGAGCACTCTTCATTTCTAGGGCAAATTCTTCTCCACTACTAAGACCCTGCTAAGAACAGCTGCCCCACGTATCATGAGGTTGTTTCATGCCAGCTGCATGAACTCCAAGGACTGTTCTGCTTGCTTCTTTCAGGTGTTTTCCTGCTGGCTTCAAGCAGTCGCCCCACGTGCATGCATGGCCCAGTAACCAGCTAGACTTGAGGGGACCCTCTGCAGAGCCCGAAGGCGCTCTCTGTGGAGCTCTCTCCTCTCTGGTCCCCTCCAGTGTCAACTCTGGCCACACGGCTTCCCAGAAGAGCCAGCTCTATGTCCTCAGCCAGGGAGGCAGAGGGGCTTCCCCTGTCCCGTGCACTGGCCTGGAAAGTCTGTCCCAGCTCGCCGGGCAATCGCAGCCTGCTCCCTGGGGTGCCTCCCCTCTCGGGGCTTACTATTTTGTGCTGCCTATTACACAACATCTGATAACTATTTTTAAAAATATATTTTTTTATCCAGTTTTTTAGTTGTTTAAGGCAGAAAGGTAAACCCAAGTCCCTATTACTCCATTTGGATCACCTGTCTGGTCCTAAGATTTTCTAAGTATTTGTTTAGGCATTGGTCTAAAACCAGTGAGGTCATTGCTTCTTGGCCTCTGGGCTAAGATCAAGTGTAAAACCAATGAGGTCAGATGAAACTAGAAGAACACATTTGAAAATAAAACTGAATTACTTCATGAGAGTAATATGAGGCAAGTGGTGCAAATTATTAAAGCTTTCTCATGAAGAGGATTTTTTATTCAAAAGACACTTTGTTATATCTATATAATTATGCAAACACATAATTATAGAAAATGCAATAATATTTAACCTAAGCTTGAGTCAGTAATTTTTATAAGTACTGCCTAGAACCAATCATGCATGTCACCAGCATGCCGTGGATTGTGAGGGCCCCTTCTGGGAAGGAGGA
Source organism: Microcebus murinus (assembly GCF_040939455.1). Taxonomy (NCBI): domain Eukaryota; kingdom Metazoa; phylum Chordata; class Mammalia; order Primates; family Cheirogaleidae; genus Microcebus; species Microcebus murinus. The sequence continues at coordinate 4,502,990 of NC_134121.1, forward strand.
TATTCCATGGCTTTTTCTGTGTATCTCTGAGCAAAGGAGAAACTCCACTCAGGTTTGATGAACAAGTGAAGAAGGCACAGGAGGAGTGGGGATGACTGTCACCTTGCGCAAACCCATCCACATGCAGGGAGTGCTGTGCTGCTCACTCCTGGCAGTCCTACTGGTCTTCCTGTGAAGTAAAGTGCTACTTGCCTCCTCACGATCACAAAAGTACAGTGAAGAAAGAAATATGAAACTAAAGACATTTTTCTAGACAAGTACATACCTGTCACTGGTGAACACATAGGCGACCACATCTTTCAAAGCTGCGAGTAACAATCCCAAGGCAAGTGCACAAACTCCTGGAAAATACAGCAGAAGCAACTGGAAATGACAATTCTCCAGAGTATGACAAGCCTGAGGGAGGATTTCCCATGAAATATCTGTGTCAATGATTTAAGAAATGTAGTAACGTAAATAGTGTTTCTTTTTTAATTATGTGAACAAATTTACTATTTTTAAGAAAGTGTTTTCATTTTGTGCAAATCTTTATTGGTAGGACTATATACTCCAGGCTTTTGTTTTTTTAGAGACAGGGTCTTGCTCTGTCATCCAGGCTAGAGTGCAGTGGCATCATCAGAGCTCACTGCAGCCTCCAACTCCTGGGCTCAAGTGGTCCTCCTGCCTCAGCCTCCCAAGTAGGCTGGGATTTACAGCCAAGAGCCACCATGCCCAGCCTGTAAATAGTGCTTCTTTTTGCTGTCTCTGAAAAGATCAACGGTCAGACTCCTTTTTCAAGGGAGACTTTGATCTTTTCAGAAACAGCAAGAAGATGCTGAATACGATATCAATACAATCAGAGTCTTTTCTAACTGCTTGGATTCTAGAACATTAGAACTGCCAGAGGAGGCAGTGGTCCAGGAACACAGAGAACTGGTTACTTACACTATGGTCATAAAATAAGACTGTGGATGATAATTACCTTTAAAATTAGTGCCAAGTACAATATTGTTTAGTTGGTATAGAATAACAGAAAATCATAATTAAAAGCTGAATTTAACTCAGTAAATCAGAAAGAGCATACTGAATAGAGGTTTTAGTTGAGTGCACATGTGATTCAATTCCTGGAGAAATTCTGACATGCAGAGTTTAACTTACCACACTAAGCTCAGCGGGCACGCCCAGGAGCAGAGCTGCCGTACTCACCAGCACACAGGAGAACAGCGACGCAGGAGCACCGTGCCCGCTCGACGTCCCCTGCCCCCAGAGCATTGCCCACTTGGACACTGGCTGCCACCCCAAAGCCAAGGGGCACCTGAGAATTAATAAGCATAAATCAGAATCATAAATCCTGAAACCTGGAACATTAGTGCACTAGAGTCTAACTATGACACATGGAAACTTGAGGCAGACTTGGGGATTCTGGAACTGGCCCCTGACATCCCAGCTGTGCGACCACAGACCAATTGCTTGGCTGCCTGATGCCTGCTCTCTCTGGCAACGAGTAACAGCTGCCCTGACGGCACCCTGGGGCAAGTGTATCCCAGCAGAGCCTCGTAACGACACTGGGTTTGAGGGCAAAACACCTCTTTTATTGGCTACGCACACTGTCAAGACTTAATTTAACCTAGCTACATTCTACACAGATTTAATGGCTAAATATAAACCTATACATGATTTGTAACAATGAAATGAACCATGTGAAAAAGCACTTAGAGCAATGCCTGGCACACTGCACAGACTCCCTAAACACTGACGAATCTGATTCCACATCTCACTGCCGGTGGGACAGATGGAACATTCCACACATTGATTATTCAGGAAATTGAAAGACGCCCCTTCAAATGCCAAAGCTTTATTTTAATTGTTGATCATGGAAGTCTAAAGCTATAAGCTTCTTTGCTTCTTAAATAAGCCACCAGTTAACGTTCAGGGCCATCCTTTGACTCGTTATTACCCTGTAAGGCAGTGCTGCCTTGGGCTGTCTGGGTAGTGTGGTTTGGGCTCTAATGTCCGCTTTTAATCATTTATGTGTCAGCACTAACTTCTCCTTCCTACTAGAAGCAGCATCCTCCCAACAGCCTTAATTGATCACTGTTTTGGAAACTAGCCTGAGTTGATAAAAATAAATATTAAATTGTTAAGATTAAGAACTTAAAAAACAATAAACATGACTGTAAAACCTTTGTAAGACCTGTGTGCCCACAGCAGGCATAACTGGCTTCTAGTTCAAGATGAGTAACTGGCTCATAATTCCCTTCCCTCCCCAAACACCCTTAGTGGAAAATGAATTCACTGACAACACTGGGAAAGAGCAGGCCAGCTTCTGGAAGAGGAAGAGCAGGCGGTGTCACTGTGACCCTGGGCTGGAACCACAGGAAGCCACAGCCCAGAATGCACAGGCGGCCGACGGCACCCTTCTTCCCAGGGGCGCCCTGGGAGCCCTGAAGCCTCAGGGTGGTGGCAGCGCACGGAGGAGCGGCAGGCAGGGAGAGGCACCAGAGGGCACAGACAGGACAGCCCGACCCCATCGCCACCCGCACCCCCTCAGACTCACCGCACACAGAAAGGCTGGGCTGACAGGAAAGCCCCAAGTGTGAGTTCCCTACATGGAGTGAGTCAAGCTCTTTTCTTAGGGGACAGGTGGGACGTGGGGGTCAGGGTGGGGCAGGGAAAAGGTCGAGCTGCCTACTCCCCACCCATAACACTGACACGAAGATGTCACCTGACAGATGATGCCGCCATTGTACTGGGTCCCCTGCAGCAGGTCCATCCCATCCAGGGGAGGGGTCTGCTGGAGAACAATCTCCAAAATCCGGACTGGAAAGCCACACTGGCCATTTATTCTATAAGTCGCTGTGCTCTGTCACTCGTGTTAATATAAACAGAATAATAAGATCACCAGAGGAAATCTGAAGCACTCATCCTCCAAAAAGATCAAAATAAATAAAAGGCCAGTATCTCAAAGGAAACCAAATGGATGACTCAAGGAACACAAAGGAATGTTTAAAGGCTCAATTTAGCAACCTCAAAGGCATATAAAAGATAATGCAGCATAAAAACAGGTTCCTATGAAGAAGGGATTATAAGAGAAAAAGAAAGAGTTCTTGGAAACTAAAAAAACTTAATAGCAACACTAGAAGATAAGCAAAGAGACAAAAGAGATTTTGTAAAAAAAAGTCAAAAGGGAGAAGATTGATCCAGAAGGCAACCTCAACCTAATAGGAAATTTAAAAAGAGAGAATAGAAAAAATTTACAAAAAAGAGAGAAAGAATATGTTTTAAATTTCCCAGAGCTGAAGAAAAACACCAAGTCTTCAGACTGAATATACCAAGTACTAAGCAGAAGTGATAGAGCAGCCTCAGAGAAATATATTTTTGTGAGATTTCAGAACTATAAAGAAATAAATGTTAAAACTTTCAAGAAGAAAAATCATGTTATCTACAAAGGAACAAGAGCCAGACTCTGACTAGACTTCACCTTAGTAACTCTGAGTATCATGGGAGCACAGAGCAATGCCTTCAGAGTTCTGAGGGAAATTATTCTGAACCTAGAATTCTATACACAATTAAATTATTAAACAGATTATTTCCCCTTATTATAATTTGAGAGAAAAATAAAGATTCTTTCAAATGCACATGGCTCACAAAGTACCTTCCATATAATCTTAGGAACAAGTTATTTGACTAAATACTCCAAAAAAATTCTTTTAAAGGAATCTATGAAAGAGGAAGAAATGGGACCAAGGGAACCATAGACTTGATTCAGGAAGATCATGAGTGAGATTCTGGAGTGACAGCTGTGCCACATGCCAGTCCGGCAATGGATGGATTCAGATTAAAACCAGGAAGCAAAGAGCCCTATGGTGTTCAAGAAAAAAACGGACTAAGACTTAACGGTGTGTTTAATGGATGATGTTAGCAACAGGGTGAGGGCACATGCTGTTCTGTCATTTAGGAAATAAAGCCTATTGGATGCACCATAAAAAACAAATAAACAGCTATCCAAGAAAAGGCATGGCCTAAATATGAAGCAAACTAAAATATGACATGATTTTGACCAACTGATGAAAGCAAGAAAAAATAATCCATTTCATCTTTCAGTTGTAAAAGTCTCTTTCAAGTGGGAGAGTCTTGGTGACTACTGGGAATGCATTTCCTTCTCACCTGATGCAAGATCATCACTTGGATCTGTAAATAATCATATTTCCAAAAATCATATTATAAATGTTGGGTTTTTTTAGACAACCTCTAATACATGAAAGACATGATTGTTATTATACAACACAATTCAAATGTTTTAACCTTCACCAAATAAAAATAGTGACATAGCTGAGTGGTAGCATAACACTGTGATTAAGACCATGACCTCTGGAGCCAGGCCCTGGACTCAGATCTGAGCCAGTTACTTCCTTCAACTTAGACAAATGATAATCTCTGGGCTCCAGCTTCCTTGTCTGTGAATATGTGGGAAATAAAGGGAATGCCTCATATAGCACTGTAATGATGGGTCCATGAGCTACTACTACTTACAGTGTTTTGAATAGCTCCTGGCTCACAGCATGTGGGCGGTTGTTAAATAGCTTATGGAATTTGGGAGGAAACTGGGAAGAGAGATGAGAAGAAATGTAAGGTCACAATGTTCCTCATCTTACAACGCAGGGGTTGTCATGGGCTCTGTGAAGTTGATGGACCAAGAAAGAGAGGTCTATGCATATTAAAGTCATACATGATATGCCTATGAAGACAAGTGCCACAGGCAGAGGGAGATGCTGTGGAAAATGAGCTGTATTTCTCGTCTCTGCAATGTGGAGTCAACAGTTACTGGACAAAGGCGATCAGAAACGTGGGTCTAAAGCTCTCGTGACACTCATTAGAACTAAAACCAGACATGGTTAAAAAGAGGGACAGCTCTGGGGAACTAGACTAACTAAAAAGAGGAAGCAAATTCATTTTCAGTTTTGTTAACTTCTGAACTATGTGAATATATTATATGTTGCTTAGTATAATTTGTTTTTACAATAAGACATTTTTAAGAATACATAAAAGTCTAAAAGAAAATAGTGAGGGCCAGGTACAGTGGCTCATGCCTGTAATCCTAGCACTCTGGGAGGCTGAGGCGGGAGGATTGTTTGCGCTCAGGAGTTTGAGACCAGCCTGAACAAGAGTGAGACCCCGTCTCTACTAAAAATAGAAAGAAATTGGCTGGACAACTAAAAATATATAGAAAAAATTAGCCGGGCATGGTGGCGCATGCCTGTAGTCCCAGCTACTTGGGAGGCTGAGGCAGGAGGATCGCTTGAGCCCAGGAGTGTGAGGTTGCTGTGAGCTAGGCTGACGCCACAGCACTCTAGCCCAGGCAACAGAGTGAGATTCTGTCTCAAAAAATAAAATAAAATAAAAATAAAATAGTGAGAAAAACTTATCACAGATGCAACTGATAGAAAACCAGTAACAATCTTTTAGTTACAAGGAGCTCATATAAATTGAAAGATATAAATTGAAAAGAAAAACTAACCACTAACCCTCAAACTGATTAACAGGTGAAGGACATGAACAGATAATTAAAAAAAAAACAACTGTTAATAGTTAAATATAGTCAACCTCACTAATGAAAAAATTTTAAATGTCCATGTTTCATATACTGAGTTAGCAAAGATTTTTTTGAAAAGCTCATTTCTGACAGATTTTCTTTGCTTGGAACTATGTTCTGGAGGATGAAACTCTGCGCGTGAGACACTGGGTGAACCAATCACTGGCAACACTGAAAACCAGGCAAATGGCAAGTCCAGTTATGCTGCAGTGATTAGGTGAACAGTACTATCTTGAGGTGCTCATTATACAAAGACAAATCAGATTTTTACACTGTTTTTAGGAAGGGTCTTTTAAAAACATGAAAAAAGGCTAGGAACAGTTGCTCACGCCTGTAATCCTGGGAGGCCGAGGCAGGAGGATTGCTCAAGGTCAGACCAGCCTGAACAAGAGTGTGACCCAATCCCTACCAAAAAGCAAAAGCAAAAAAAAAAAAAAAAAAAAAAAAAAGAAGTAAAAATAAAGAAATAACATGAAAAAGTGCATGTATGGTACTATTAAGTGAAAAAGCAGGAGACAGCTGTGGGGAGACCAAGCAGAACACAGAGATCTGAGTCGGAGAGGAGATTTCACTTCAGAGTCTGTCTTTGGTAAATTTAGTTTACCTTCCTTTAGTATGACTACAGATTATTTGGACTTAATTCTACCACCTTGTGTTATTTATGATACTTTCTTTTTGCTTTTTTGCCTTACTTTCACTGTCTTATGTTGGATTGACAGTGTTTTCTTAATTTTCTTTTTATTCCTGCTACTGGTTTCAAAACTATATATTCTATTTCTTCCTTTTTGGTTATTCCCTTAAATGTCAACATGCATGCCTGACTAAAAACTTAAGTTAATCACTATCTCCTATCCTCTTCCCTGATAATATCTAGATTGCTAATATAATTCTCTCCCAATCTTACCTTTTATTACTGTACATATTTTATTTCTACCTTATGTTTGCACTGTGTAAATTAGCCTATTATTATCATTTTTTGTTTATAGTCAATGCTAACTTAGATTTACCCATATTTTCCAATTTCTTTGCTCATCATGACTTGGGGATCAGTGTTTCTTTCAATGAAGGTCTATAAATAAGTGGTGATGTCTCTCAGTCTTTGCCAGAAAATGTCTTTTCAGAGCAATTGTTTTGTCAACACTTTGATGATATCAGTCACTCTCTTCCAAATGTCTTCTTCTCCAGGACCGTGGTGACTATTTTGGTGCCTTGCGTCTCCATGTGGATTTCAAGATCAGCCTTCCAATCTGACAGCCTGTTCCGAGTTTGACAGTTTGACAGGGATTACACTGAATCTGCAGATCGACCTGCCATCCTGTAAGTCTTCCAACCCATTAGTAGAGGAAATCTTTCCATTTATGTAGGTCTTCTTTAATTTCTTTCAACACTGTTTTGCAGTTTTCAGTGTGTAAGACCTGCACTCCTTTGGTTGAATTTATTCTTAAGTATGTTACTCTTTGTGATGCTTTTGTGAAAGGAGAATTGTCTTCTTAATTACATTTTCAGATTGTTCATCGCTAATGTACAGAAATACAACTGATTTTTGTGTACTGATCGTGTGTCTTGCAATTCAGCTGAACTCATTTATCAGCTCTAGTAGCTTCAGCTTTTCGTACGTGGAACCCTTAGGGTTTTCTATATGAAAAATCGTCATATACTAACAGAGATAGTTTTACTTCTTCCTTTACAATATGGATGACTTTTATTTCTTTTTCTTGCCCAGGATAGAATATCCAGTACAAAGCTCATTAGATTTTTGAATATTAAGATTCATGTCTTACTTAGATCATCTCCCGTCAAACATCTATGACTACTAAATCCCCACCAGCTTGCTATTCTCTCACTGTGGACTTCCTACTAGATATATAACGACCTCCATCTTTCATATATTCCATCTCTTTACATGTCTTTGTTTTATTCTAGGGAATTTCCACATATTTAACTTCAGGTTCATTGTTTGATTTTTCAGTTGTAACTAATCTGCAGTTTAGCCTACCAAGCATTAAATTTCAATGGGTATATTTTCCACTTCTAGGAGTTTTAATGGTTCTTTTCCATATATTGTTCCTTTGGTTTCAATCCCTTTTTTTTTTCTAGAGACATGCTCTTGCTCTGTCACCCAGGCAAGTGACAGTGGTAAGATCATAGCTCACGGCAGCTTTGAAATCCTGAGCTCAAGCGATCCTCCCACCTAAGCTAACCTCCCAAATAGCTAAGACTACTCGTGCACACCACCATGCCCAGCTAATTTTTTTCATTTTTTTGTAGAGACAAGGCCTCACTATGTTGCCCAAAGCAGTCTCAAAACTCCTGGCCTCAAGCAATCCTCCTGCCTTGGCCTCCCAAAGTGCTAGGATTACAGGTGTGAGCCACTGTACCCAGCCTTAATTCTTTCTTTTATGTCTAACAATATTAAACATAATAATTTTCTATTCTCTTTCTGATTATGATACCATTATCTCAAATTATGAACTCTAATTTCTGTTAGTTTTGTCTGTTAACTCTTGTTTATGGTGAATCATTTCCTTGTATTTTATAATTGTTACTGTAAACTCACCACTAAGGGGACTTGTTTTTTCCATGGGAATAATGAAGAATTATCGCCTCACTGTCTCTAACAAAAAGGAGCCTGGGAGAAGCAGCAGAAAAGGAGAAGGTGGTTGCCAGGGCTGGGGTTGTTGAGTGGGGACAGAGCTTCAGTTTTTCAAGATGAAAAGTTCTGGAGAAGTCTGCTGCACACCTAGGCACATAGAGTTCACACTACTGGACTCTATACTTCAAATGGCGTGTGCCTGTGGTTCCAGCTACTCGGGACACTGAGGCAGGAGGATTGCTTGAGCCCAGGAGTTTGAGTCCAGCCTAAGCAACACATCGTGGACCCTGTCTCTAAACAAAACTAAAATTAAAAATATATACATACAGTAAAAACATGGAAACCAAAAACAGCCTATAACCTCACTGCTCAGCTGGCCTGTAATCTTTAAAAAAATAACACACTAACAAAGCAAAAGTACTGTCCATACTGGTTGGGACATCAAAAGGTTAGCAGGTGTTACACAGGTGTTCAAGCCAGAATAGTGATCCTTCTCGTTCACTGTCTTGCATTCCACAGCCAAACCCTGGCTGTGGCCTGTCTGTCTGTCCATTCTGCCTCGACACACGACTGGTTCATCCCTTTTTTTCCTCCCCCACTGGCAGTCTTCTGAGCGCTCCCCTAGACAACCGGACAGCCTGTCCGCCCCAGCTGCTCCACACGCCCGCGCCCCGCCGGCTGCTCCCGCACGCAGGGCACCAGGAGTGACCGGTTCCTTCCCGAGCCCTGGCCCTGGCCCTGCCTCTGACCTGCCCAGCGCCTTCTCCTCCTCCGTACTGGCCCTCGCCGGCCGGCCAGGTGCTCTGTCCCTGGCAGAGCCTCGGCCCAGGCTGCGCAGTCAGCTTCCACCCTTCAGCTCTCAGCTCAGGCCGCAGCGCGAAGGCCACTCCTGACTCCCGGGCGAGAGGGGTCCCCTGGGGCGCAGTGGCTCTCGCCTGCAACTCCAGCTACTTGGGAGGATTGCTTGAGTTTGAGATAGGCTTGGGCAATATAGCAAGACCCCGCCGCAAATGAATAAATAAGATTAAAAGCTTTTAATAAATAAGATTAAAATGAATAAATAAGATTAAAAGGTTTAGTCTTAAAATAAGACTAAAAGGTTTAATAAGATTAAAAGGCGTTTTTATCCCTTTTAGACCCTATTTTGCTCTTTTATGGAACTTATCAAATATGATATTTGCAACTATCTTATTCATCTATTTTTCTCCATCTCCCTCCGGGGCCACAAGAGGGCAGGAGCTGTCTCGTCTCCCCAACTCTGCACTGGGAACAAGCATGCCAGGCATCGGGCTGTTTCTTTTTTTTTTTTTTTTTTTTATTTTTTTTTATTATTTTTTTTTTTATTTTGGCATATTATGGGGGTACAGATTTTAAGGTTTCAATAAATGCCCATTTCCCCCCCTCCCCCCAAAAGTCTGAGTCTCCATCATGACCATCCCCCAGATGGTGCACATCTCACTCATTATGTATGTATATACCCGCCCCCCTCCCCCCTCCCACCTCCCCAAGGGCTGTTTCTTTTTAATGTGTTCTCAGTGGTCACCCGCAGAGTAGGAATTTCCCCACTGTGTGTGTGCGGGACCGCAGCCTGGAAGGGCTGAGCAACACGCCTGCGTCTCACAGCCGGGAGCGGCGTGGCCATGGTCCCGACCCCGCTCTCCCCGCCAGCCGCGCTCTCGGGCTGCCTGGTCCCCCTGCCCCGTGCACTGAGCACCTGCAGTGACTGCGGCCTGGCCCGCAGGGCAGGCGCCTCTGGAGCTCACCATGTAGGCCACAGACGCCAGCTGGTAGACGATGCCCTGGGCTCCCAGCTCCGTCACGTCGATCAGTCCTGGCGCCGGCACAGACACACGAAACACGTTTCAAAAGGTGGATTACAGCAAACATTTTCCTTATGAAACTAGAATTTCTTCTCATTTAAGAGAAGCCAACAATGCCCTCCAGAAGCACGGCCTGATGGGGCAATTCAGCGCCTGTGCTCAGACCCCAGACATCTGTCCCCAGGGCGTTAGCACGGTCTCATCAGCTCAGATGTGACCAGGGCCCATCTACAAGTCCTGACTCCACCAGGGGACAGAGGTCAGGTTCAACGGTGAAGAGAGGGAGTCTCCTAGAGGTGTGGGCTGTGCCGCGGCAGGGTGGTGTGGGGCCCCGCGGCGGTGGGAGGGGAGGCAGGCAGGCCGCACGGAAGCGCCTGTCACCGCAGGCCAGTGATCACCGCCCTGTCTCAGCTGCTTGCAGTTACTTTACCAATAACAAGATGGCTACACTGAACACCTACGGCCAAGACTCGTAAGGTTCCAACAGAAACACATCCTGGCTAAAACAGGGCCAAATCAGTCACTCTGTGTTTGTAAAAGTCTCAGAAACTTGGCTTGGGGCCTGGCAAAAGCCAGCTGAGCACGGGCTGGGCTGAGAGGGCCAGGGGCGGGCTGGGGCTCTCATTCTCCCAGTCCACGACCCTAGCAAACCTCTCACCAGTGGCCTCCCTCTCCTCACTTACGCAATGAAGGACTCTATAGTGAGGCTGAAGCCCGCCCAACCTGAATATGCCTATGGTCACACGAGGACTTAGCCCTGTACGGAAACCTCTAGAGAGCCCGAGGAAATGGGGCAGGACCGGGACGCTCTGGAGTCACAGCCAGCCAGACCACAGAGTGGTCCCTGCTGGACTGCTGCTCACAAACCTGCAAGGAAGGTCCCGATCTCAAAGGTCCACCACTCGATGCACACCATGAACATACTGGGCACGGCCAGGTAGATATAGGAGTCCCACTCCTGGAAGCACTCCCTAGTCCAACCTAAAAACATGGGAAGAAGACATGAGTTTGCTTTTCAACAGGCTCTGACCTCAACAATTCAACGTTGCATACTCGCATCCTGCAAATGACCAGAGACTAGGAGTAACCTCAGTTTTCCAGCAAAATGTATCATAAAGATGTCAAACAAAGCTAGGCATGGTGGTTCATGCCTGTAATCCAGTGCTTTGGGAGGTGGAGGCAGGAGGATCTCTTGAAGTCAGGAATTCAAGACCAGCCTGAGCAATATAGCTAGACCCCATCTCTATAATTAAATAAATAAATAAAAGATGTCAAATAGGACCAGAGTTTGAGATGGCAGGCACTAAGCTGGCAATACTTACTGAAACTTAAGTCTGTATATGCCCTGTCACACATTCTACTCCTGGGTAAAAATGGTAGAAAAATGTTTACAGAGCTCCATAAAAGAAAACACGGAGAGCATTCACTGTGGCAGACTGTGGTTGTGGGGTGTGGAAGACACCGAGGAGACCATCACACTGGGGAACTAGAGAAGTAAAATCTGATAGATTAATTAATATTATAGATAAAAGCAAAACACTGGATTTACATATGGCAATGTGGATAGATCTAAAAATACACGGTACTAACAGGCAACAAAACAGATAAATTGGGATTACATCAAAATTAAAAACTTCTGTGTATCAAAGGACACAATGAGGCCAGGCGCGGTGGCTCACGACTGTAATCCTAGCACTCTGGGAGGCCGAGGCGGGCGGATTGCTCGAGGTTGGGAGTTCGAAACCATCCTGAGCGAGACCCCGTCTCTACTAAAAATAGAAAGAAATTAATTGACCAACTAAAAATATATATACAAAAAATTAGCCGGGCATGGTGGCGCATGCCTGTAGTCCCAGCTACTTGGGAGGCTGAGGCAGCAGGATTGCTTGAGCCCAGGAGTTTGAGGTTGCTGTGAGCTAGGCTGATGCCACGGCAGTCACTCTAGCCAGGGCAACAAAAGTGAGACTCTGTCTCAAAAAAAAAAAAAAAAAAAAAAAAAGGACACAATGAGCAGAGTAAAAAGGCAACCCATACATGGGAGAAAATATTTGCAAATCATGTATCTGATAAGGATATAAATAACTCCTACAACTCAACAACAAAAACAAGTGGCCTGATTTTAAAATGGGTAAAGAACTTGAATAGACAAGGTTCCAAAGTTGATATACAGATGGTCGACAAATACACAGAAAGATGCTCAACATCACTAAGCATCAGGGCAGCGCAACTCAAAACCACAGTGAGGTATCACCTCACACCCATTAGGGTGGCTACCATTAAAAAAAACAAGTTTGGGCAAGGATGTAGAGAAATTGGAACCCTAGTGCACTGTGGGTGGGAATGTAAAATGGTGCAGCTGCTGTGGAAAAACTACAGGATGGTTCCTCAAAAACTTAAAAATAAAATTACCATATGATCCAGTAATTCCACTTCTGGGTATATACCCAAAAGAACTGAAAGAAGGGTCTTGAAGAAATATTTGTATACCCATGTTCACAGAAGCATTATTCATAGCAGCAAAAGATGGAAGCAACCCATGAGTTGGTTTTTAATGGGTAAGTAGTTTTGCAAGAAGAGTGGTGATGGTTTTACAACAATGTGAACGTACTTAATGTCACTAAACTGTACACTTAAGTGTGGTTAAAATGATAAATTTTATGTTTTGTATATTTTACCACAATTAAAAACAAAAAACCAAAAAGAAAACAATGTGTTAGGTCAGAGGTTAATGAACTTCTTCTGTCAAGGGCCAGATGGTAAATATTTTCAACTCTGCAGACCCAATGGTCTGCTGCACCCACTCAGCTCTGCTTTAGCAGCGCAAGACCAGCCACGGGCAATATGTAAATTATTAGATGTGGCTGTGTTTCAATAAAACTTTATTTATAAAAACAGGCTATAAGCAGGACTTGGCTCATGGGTTTGAAGCTCAACCTCTGTGCTAAGTGAAAAAGTTTATGACAGAGAAGTCTAAACTATAATACTACTAGGTAAATATAAACATATACATGGACCAAAAAGAAGCTACATATTTTTCAAAGATACATACTAAAAGGCATATATCAAACACAGAGAATGCCTTGAGGGAGGAGAATGGGAACTATGAAATAAAATGGAGAAATATCCTAAAATGGGACAGGGACAGTGACAGAAATGATGACATCAGTGTGGTATGAATGTGAGTATGAGAAATTTGGTTTTTCGCATCTGAAGTTCAGTACAGGAGAGGGAGAGAAGGGAGTGGGCAGGAGGTAGGCACTGAAAGACATCAAGGAATTTCTACAACATAAAAGCAAAGAAAGGCACCAAGAGCCAATTAGCAACTCGCCTTATTGGGGAGCAATATGGTCTTCTCAGAGAAGACAAGGGTCTGGGACCTCACTGCATACCCTCAAATTTGGAGGTGATGGTTTGAGGAAAGAATAACATGGAGAACTAGCAGAGAATGAACTACATGAATTGTTTGATGACTATAGGTGGCAGGAAGGCAGGGGGTCAAGGTGCAGGCCATGGTGAGCAGGGCACCAGCAAAGTTCTGTCCTTCGTCTGTAAATAAAGACCAGAAAACCTGCCTGCCAGCTTGCAGTCACGGGCACAAGCAAGCTGCCTAGTCCAAGTCACGAGTGCAAAGAGTCTCCATGTATAGGAGAAAGGCCCGAACTTGAAGTACAGTCACAGTGAGGAAACCCTGAGCTAAGAAACTGGGTTTGAAACAGGTATATTCCATGAGACCTCAGCAGATAAAACCTTTTAAAAAATGGACAAGGCATGCACATGACTCACAAGGAAGAACACTCCCTTGGGAAGATCAGCTCACAGACAAAGACATAAAGAAATCAGTCTAAACAACAGTTTGATGTGGCAAGTATCAATCAGACACTGCTTGGTGAAATTAAGCGTTATATTTCAACACATCTAAGATGTCATTATGTACCAAAAAAGAGTCTGACAATTAAATTATGTACGATATCTTAACGCATCAACTGGAAGTTGAATTCCAATTTTAGAGATACTAAAATGTGAAAAAATATGAATCTTGGAATCAACAAAATACAAGTCTTGGTATGTTCCATGACCCAGGACATAATCAGGCAATAAACCCAATGCCAGGAAAGAAACTTCATAAAACCAATACACAAAAGATTTCTACCTGATGAAGTAGAAATAACAGTACAGTCTGAAAGAAATTTTAAAATAAGCATTCTTAAAATGTTCAAAGGCAGGAGGATTTGAAATAAGGATAAACAGAAATAAAAAAGAACCAAGTATTATAAAATCTTAGAAATGAGAAATATAATTGTTGAAATTAAAATTGAGAAATGAATTCAAAACTAGATAAGACACAGCTTAAAAGATAATTAGTGGCTCTGTTTTTTTGTTCCTAGAGGCAAGATGGCTGATCAGAGACATCAGCTGCCGGAGTGTCTCAGTAAGAAATTTTAGATGAAAGAGAAAAAATGAACAAACATAGATCAGGTGTGGGTCTGAGGAAAGGGTGCCATAACCTTTAAGAAACTCCATAGGAAGAAGTGGAACAGAACAGGAAGGAGAGAGGTATCAGCAGAGACCAACCCTCAAGAGGCTTAGAGTCCAGTGAGAATGGCAGGTGGAGCAGTTTGTTTCTCTCTCCCTTACACCTCGGACAGTCAGTGGGTCTTCCGAGCTGCTGGAGAGACTTTCTACCCACATGACCCCAGAGGCTGCTGTCCTCTGCTGTGGCAGAGAATAAGGACTCACCTGGAAATTCCAAGGTCACACCCACCACGTGGGCATTCGAGCACTTCTTCTGAGGGACCAGATCCAGTCACAGGATCCAAAAACAACACTGCAGCTAGGTCTGTCAAGTGCCATCTACTGATATGGAGGTCAATTTGCATGCCCTTCACAGCATTTACTGACTCAATCACACAGGGTGTGGCTGTCATCCACAAGCACCACCTACTGGCTCAGAGGTGAAACTGGATATCTATGACCAAGGCATTCATCCAGAACACAGATAGCCATCAAAGCACCCACAAGCAAAGCCAAAGGTTCTTTCTTAACATACGCTACCAACACACCCATATGAGTGAGGGGAGGGGAAAAAGCCCTATCTAAACAAAAAAAATTCAAAAATAAGAAGCAATAGCTGTCCAGAATGAGAAGGAATCAGCAAAAGAACTCTGGAAGTATGAAGAATCAGAGAGCAAAAGGACACCCTCAAAAGGGAACACCAGCTCTCTACCAATAGATACCAACCAAAATGAAAATATTGAAATGGACAGATAAAGAATTTCAAATATGGATTATAAGGAAGCTCAATGAAATCCAAGAGAAAATGGAAAACCAACTCAAAGAAATCAGAAAAACAATTCAGGTTAGAAGTTGGCTACTAAAAAAAAAGAAAAAAAAATTCAGGAAATGAATAAAAAATTCTCAGATCACAGAGAAATAAAACTAGAACTCCAAGAGAAACACTCAATTCTACATAAAGTCATGGAAATTAAATAACCTGCTGTTGAATGATTATTGATTCAATGATGAAATTAAGATAGAAATTAAAAGATCCCCTAAACTGAATGACAAAGAAGATACAAGCTATCAAAATGTATGGGATACAGCAAAAGCAGTCCTAAATAGAACATTCATAGCCTTAAATGCCTGCATCAAAAAGACAGAAAGATCACAAATTAACAAACTAATGACACATCTCAAGGAACTAGAAAAGGAAGCGCAAACCAAACCCAAAGCCAGCAGAAGAAAAGAAATAACTAAGGTCAGAGCAGAATTTAATGATATTGAAAACACGAAAATTATACAGAAGATCAATGAAACAAAAAGTTGGGTTTTGAAAAGATAAACAAAATTGATAGACCATTTGCTAGATTAACCAGGAATAGAAGAAAAAGCACTCAAATAAGCTCAATCAGAAATGAAAAGGGAGATATTACAATTGATACTACAGAAATACAAAATATCACGTGAATAATAAGAAAATCTCTATGCTTATAACCTCAAAAATGTAGAGGAAATGGACAAATTTCTGGAAACACACAACCTCCCAAGACTCAATGAAAAAGAAATAGAACTCCTGAACAGAACAATAATGAGCAAAAAGATTGAAGCAGCAATAAAAAATATCTTCCAACCAAAAAAAGCCCTGGCCCAGATGGATTCATGGCCAAATTTTACCAGACCTACAAAGAAGAGTTGGTACCAACTCTGGAAAAATTATCTCATAATATCAAGGAGGGAATCCTCCCCAACTCATTCTACAAAGCCAGAATCACTTTGATACCAAAGCCAGGAAAGAACACAACAAAAAAAGAAAACTACAGACCAATACATTCTATGAATATAGATGCAAAAATCCTCAATAAAATACTAGCAAACCAAATTCAACACCGTATCAAAAAAATAATTCACCATAACCAACTGGGTGGGCTTCAACCCAGGGATGTTATGATGGTTCAACAAATGTAAATGAATAAATGTGATTTACCACATAAACATAAGCAAAAACAAAGATCACATGATCATCTCAGTAGATGCAGAAAGAACATGTGACAAAATTCAGCACCCTTTCATGATAAAAACCCTCAGCAAACTAGGCATAGAAGGAACATATCTCAAAATTATAAAAGCCATATATGATAAACCCACAGCCAGCATCATACTGAATGAAGAAAAGTTGAAAGCATTGCCACTAAGAACTGGAACAAGACAAGGATGCCCACTGATACCACTTCTAGTCAACATACTGCTGGAAGTCCAAGCCAGAGCAATCAGGCAAGAGAAAGAAATTAAGGGTATCCAAATCAGGAAAGAGGAGGTCAAAAATTCATTTTGCAGATGATATGACCTTATATGTAGAAAAGCCCAAAGATTCTACCATGAGACTCCTGGAATTGATAAATAAATTCAGCAAAGTCTCACATTATAAAGTCAATGTAAACAAATCAGTAGCATTCCTATACACCAATATAATCAAGCTGAGGGTCAAATCAAAGACTCAATACCATTAACAGTTGTCACAAAGAAAAATGGGAATATACTTAACTAAAGAAGTAAAAGCTCTCTACAAAGAGAACTATGAAACACTGAGGAAAGGAAAGAAATCACAGATGACACAGACAGTGGAAAAACATATCATGCTCATGGACTGATAGAATCAACATTGTTGAAATGTCTATACTACCCAAAGTGATCTACAGATTCAATGCACTCCTTATCAAAAAACCAACATCATATTTCATAGATCTAGAAAATATAATTCTACGCTTCATGTGGAACCAGAAAAGAGGCCAAATAGCTGAAGCAATCTTAAGCAAAAGGAACAAATCAAGAGGTATCACATTACCAGACTTCAAACTATAAGGCTATAATAACCAAAATAGCATGGTATGGGCACAAAAATAGAGACACAGACCAATGGAACTGATATAAAGCCCAGATATAAAACCATCCACATACAGCCAATTAATCTTTGACAAAGCAAACATTAATGTGTGCTGGGGAAAAGAATCCCTATTCAATAAATGGTGCTGGGAAAGTTGGATAGCCACATGCAGAAGATTGAAACAAAAGCCATATCTCTCACCACTCACAAAAATTAATTCAAGATGGATAAAGGTCTTAAATGTAAGGCATAAAATCATAAGAATTCTAGAAGAAAATGTTAGAAAAACTCTTTTAGATATCGGCCTAGGCAAAGAATTTATGAAGAAGACCCCAATAGCAATCACAGCAACAACAAAAATAAATAAATGGGACTTCATTAAACTAAAAAGCTTCTGCACAGCTAAGGAAATAATCAACAGAGCAAACAGACAACCTACAGAATGGGAGAAAATATTTGCAAGCTATACGTCCAATAAAGGACTGATGATCTGAATCTACAAAGAACTCAAGCAAATGGGCAAGGAAAAAAAGATCAAATAGCTCCATTAAAAATTGGGCAAAAGACATGAACAGAAGCTTCTCAAAAGAAGATAGGCAAATGGCCAATAAACAAGCAAAAAAAAATGCTCAATGTCACTAGTCATCAGGGAAATGCAAATCAAAACCACAATGAGATATCACTTTACCCTAGTCAGAATGGTTTTTATTAAAAAGTCCAAAAACAACAGATATTGGCATGGATGCAGAGAGAAAGGAACTCCATGCACTATTGGTGGGACTGCAAATTAGTACAACCTTTATGGAGAACAGTATGGAGATTCCTCAAAGAACTAAAAGTAGACCTACCATTCAATCCAGCAATCCTACTACTGGATATTTACCCAAAGGAAAAGAAATCGTTTTATCAAAAAGACACCTGCACTCAAATGTTTATTGCAGCAAAAGTCACAATTTCAAAGATGTGGAATCAACCCAAATGCCCATCAATTCACAAGTGGATTAACAAAATGAGGTATATGTATATCATGGAGCACTACTCAGCCATGAACAAGGATGAATATGCCTTTTGCAACAATTTGGATGGACCTGAAGACCATTATCCTAAGTGAAGTATCTACAGAATAGAAAAATAAACACCACATGTACTCACTATTAAACTGGAACTAGCTGATGAGCATACATGAGCATAGAGAAAAGTAAATCTAAAAGGCAATCAAGCAGAAGGGAGGGGGGCAGAGGGGATGGATGAAAACCTATCTTGAGGGTACAATGAACACTATCTGGGTGACAGGTACACTTTAAACCCTGACTCAAGCATTATAAAAGCAATCCATGTAACCAAAACATTTGTATCCCCATAAGACTTTGAAATAAAAAACATAATTAGGGAGCTGGGAAATAATAGGCATAAATGGAAAAGAAATCATAAAAGAAAAGGCTAACATTTTTCCTAAATGGAACAGAGACTCTCAGATTAAGTACACTTTCCAACACTGGTGATGGTTGTGCTTGTAGCTCTGGCTTGGGTGATGCACAGTCAATATATGTAACTAAAATGTTAACCCTAATATTCTGAAATTTAAAATAAATTAATAAAAAAACCTTTCCAAATGCCTATGAAATCCTCATGTGGACATGTTGTAATACATTATACAAATGGGAAAGAGAAAATCTTTAAAACTATGAGAGAAAATACTTAATTGTCTACAAAGCAAACACAAGCAGGTTTATGGCAGACCAAAAAACAAGAAAAGAAGTGTAATATCAGTCATGCAAGATTACTCTCGACTTAGATTTTTTATACCCAGCAATATTCAAGAATGCGAATAAGCTAAAGACATTTTAAAAAACATTTAAAGACTGAGAATTTATTCCTTTACAGATCTTTGCTGAAAAAAGGTGTATTTCAGCAGGAATAAAAATAAATCCAGAAGGAAGAAACAAGACTCAAGAAGCAACAGTGAAGAAATAAACATGTTGACAAGTCTAAATATGACAAAATTATTTTATTAGAATTTTTAAAAATCTAGAACTAAAATTATTAGTCAACAATAACAAGACAGATAAATCTAGGAAGAGGGGAACTTAAGGTGTGCTACCTTATCTGGGAAGAGGGCAGAGATATGAAAAAACATGTATATTAAACTATTATACTGAGCATTACAGTCCAATAACCATTCCTCCTTCTCTTGGAAACTCCTGATTTTAATTTAGGTATCCATACCTCTCTTGCACACCGATACTGAAATACCTAGTCTTGGACTTCCAGTTACATCAGCCAGTTAGGTAAACCTTTCATGGTTAACCCTTTGCACTTGGATGTCGAGTGACTCGACACGGTTAGCAAAAACTATAGAGATTAAAATTACTCTTTGAATGTATCAATAATTTGAAATATAAAAAAATCCAAATATATAAGTTTGTATGAAAAGAAACTCTAGTTTTTTATTCTACTGCCATGCTTTGTAAAATATGGGGTATTTAAAAAATTAAATCCCGAGTAGAATAAAGGAATCGAGAAAAAAGCAAGCGAGTGCAAAGGGTTAAGCTAGGTTGAACTGTTTTTTTCCTTTCAATACCCATAGCTGGATGTATCCTAATAAGTATGCATACTAAAAATTTAAGAATATTTACAGCCCCCAATGTACTACTTGATTTGAGTGAGACTTGTCAGTGCACGCTAAAATCAATGGGTGAAAAGTTACTGGGGAGCCAGACAGTCAAATCATCTCCATCACCCTACAGAACGCTTTCTAATCATTAAGGACAAAACGTACATTTCCAGTGGAGAAATCTGGCAGTCGCTGCCTCAGCCAAATGATAAAACCCAGCATCACTGACAACCGTACGCCTACAGATGTAATCCACTAAGCACACACCATCCCCTACGTAGTATTCTTACCCCAGAACTTTAACCTGATTCTACTCATGAAGAGACAAATCCAGAGTGTGGACACTCCACAAAACAATTAGCTTAGACTCTTTGAAAAATCAGTTATGAAAAACAAAAAGGATGGGGGAAATTCTCTAGATAAAAAGAGGATAAAGAAACAACCAAAGGCAATGCATGAACGACTAGATGCTGGGTCTCAAAAACAGGTTTAAATGCACAGCATTCCGGGCAAAGTCAAGGAGATCTGAATCTTAAATGTAGATCACATGATGGTACCGAATATTATATTTGGTAACTTTTTCTTTTTTACTTTCTTTGGTATGATAATGACACTGTGGTTATTTAGGAGACTATTACTGAGGAGAGAGATATGCGTGCTGAGATAATTACTGAGGAAGTACCACAATGCCTGCAATTTACTGGATGGCATTACAGAGGGTCCAAAATACGCATTTGTGTCTAACTACTTGGATACTGCTCTCTTCCCCCACCACTAAGACTAAGGGGGGAGAAATTAAAACAAAGATAATAATTGACCAAGGAGATGAAAAGCACCTTCCTATGGTAGATTTCAATCCTCATTGCTCAGCTTATGTATTAAGAGCAAAGCCAGGCCGGGCGCGGTGGCTCACACCTGTAATCCTAGCACTCCAGGAGGCCGAGGCGGGAGGATCACTCAAGGTCAGGAGTTCGAGACCAGCCTGAGCAAGAGCGAGACCCCATCTCTACAAAAAATACAAAGAAGTTAATTGGCCAACTAAAAATATATGGAGGCCGGGCGCGGTGGCTCACGCCTGTAATCCTAGCTCTCTGGGAGGCCGAGACGGGCGGATTGCTCAAGGTCAGGAGTTCGAAACCAGCCTGAGCAATAGCGAGACCTTGTCTCTACTATAAATAGAAAGAAATTAATTGGCCAACTAATATATATAGAAAAAATTAGCCGGGCATGGTGGCACATGCCTGTAGTCCCAGCTACTCGGGAGGCTGAGGCAGGAGGATCGCTTGAGCCCAGGAGTTTGAGGTTGCTGTGAGCTAGGCTGACGCCACGGCACTCACTCTAGCCTGGGCAACAAGTGAGACTCTGTCTCAAAAAAAATATATATATATATGTGGAAAAAATTAGCCAGGCATGGTGGTGCATGCTTGCAGTCCCAGCTACTCAGGAGGCTGAGGCAGGAGGATTGCTTGAGCCCAGGAGTTTGAGGTTGCTGTGAGCTAGGCTGACGCCATGGCACTGTAGCCCAGGCAACACAGTGAGACTCTGTCTCAAAAAAAAAAAAAAAAAAAAAAAAAAAAAAGAGCAAAGCCTTTAATTCTGGTATTTAGCCACCTCTGTAAAAACCATTAATTTGTCTTATAACCAGATAATTTACTCTGGTAATACATAGGAAAAACAAACTGTTTCTCCGCCACTCTCACAATGAAAATACAAGACTTCTGTGACCTCGGGTCACCAAGCAGTGTGTGGGGATTTCTCCCGCAAACCTCCAATCAATCCACTCTCCAGCAGACGCCAGCCAGGCGTCCCCGATTACATACTGAGCCCGATTACATACTGAGCCCGATTACATACTGAGCCCGCCCGCTTGGCGGAAGCCTGGATCCCACAGGCTGCGGGCTCGGGCTCACAGGGCTGCCCCTACTTCCCATGGCAGTGGCGAGCTCCGGGTCGTTTAATCTGTGCTTCTGACTGGCTGGCCATAAATCCAGTTTCCACAGCTCCTTCCTCAGGCTCAATTAAATTGCCACAGCAGCTCACAGAACTCAGGGAAATGCTTACTTGCATTTACCGGTTTATCCGAAGGGCTGTGATAACGGATACAGATGAAGAGACGTGTGAGGTGGGGCGCGGAAGAGGCACGGAGCTCCTGAGCCCCTGGGGTGCCCCACCCTCCGGAACTCTCCACCTGCTCAGCCACCTGGAAGCTCTCTGCACTCAGCCCTTTTTTGGGTTTTTATGGAAGCCCCATTACTTAGGCACCATTGATTAAATCACAGGCCACTGGTGATCAGCTTAACCTTCCACCTTTCTCCCCTTCCCTGAGGTTGGGGACGGGACTGGAAGTCCCAAGCCTCCAATCCTGCCTTTGGGGCAACCAGCCCCATCTTGAAGCTGCCTAGGGGTAGCCAGCCACCAGGCAACCATCCGCACACAAAAAGACATCACTTTGGAAATTCCAGGACTTCAGGAGTTGCATGCCAGGAAACAAAACCAAATATTTACTTCACAATATCACATTTACTCACAATATGAAATCATTGAGTCGGTCCTATTAATGGGGAAAAAAAAGCGCCAAACTCTGTGAAATAATTTCAAAGAGATTTACTCTGAGCCAAATTTGAGGACCATGACCCAGGGCACACCCAAGAAGCATCGAGCAAGTGTACTTGGTATGACTGGGTTACAGTTTGGTGTTATACATTTCAGGGAGACAGGGGTTACAGGTAAAGCCATAAATCAATATGTGGGAGGCAGACATTGGTTTGGCCCAAAAAGGTGGGCCATCTTGAAGAGGGGGGCTTACAGGTTATAGGTCAGTTTGGTCTAAAAATTCTTTGACTTGTAATTGGTTAAATACATGAAGTTTTGTCTAGAGGTTTTGAATGTTTAAGATAGGAAGCTATTAATCAGAGATAAACCACCAGACATAAATTTGTCGTGTAAATTGAGGACCTGCAGGTGTGTGTTGCATAGCCTTAGGCCTGTTAATGGGTTACAAAGGATGTACCCAAGAAGGGAGGGGGACACGATAAGGCATGTCTGACCTCCCACCTCCTGGCAGGTGATTTAGTTTTAGGCTATTCCTTTGGCCAAGAGGGGGTCCATTCAGTCAGCCAGTGGGGAGTGGGCGGGGTGAGCCTTAAAATTTTATTCTAGTTCACAGTCCATAAAAGGCTAATACAGTCATACATCACACAACGTCAATGACAGATTGCATATACAACACTGGTCTCAGAAAATGACAATGGACCTAAAAAATTCCTATTGCCTAGTTTGTGGTGATGCTGGTGTACACAAATCTACTGCACTACCAGTCTATAAAAGTATAACACACACAATTATGTGTACCATGTAACACTGTACCTCTTCCATGTTTAGACACACAAATATTTACCGCTATGTTACAAATGCCTACAATATTCAATGCAGTGACATGCTGTACAGGCTTGTAGCCTACACCATCTAGGTTTGTGTAAGTACATTTCATGACATTTGCATAATGGTGAAATTGTCTAAGGATGCATTTTTTGTTTTTCAGAACATATTCCATCATTAAATGACACATGACTGTACGTAGAGACTGATAGCAGATTAGTGGTTACCTGGAGCCCAGGGTGACTATAATGTCATATGGAATCTTTTCTGGGTGATAGAAATTGTCACAAACTGGATTGTGGTAATGGTCACACAATTCTGTAAATTTGTGAAAAATGATCGAATTGTGTATTTTGTGAACTAAAATAAAGTCTTAAAGTTCTTCCCCCCACCGGCTGACTGAATGGACCCCCTTCTTGGCCAAGGGGATACCCTAAAACTGAGTTGCTGGCCATGAGAAGAGAGGTCAGACAAGCCTCATCATGCCCCCCTCCCTTCTTGGAGACATCCTTTGTAACCCATTAACAGGCCTAAGGGAATGCAAGACAGACCTGCAGGTCCTCAATTTATACAACAAATCTATGTCCCCTGGCTCTTCTCTGATTAACAGACCTCCTTATCTTAAAACATTCCAAGCCTTTAGACACAGCTTCAAGTCTTTAACCAATTACAAGTCAAAGAATCTTTAAACTCACCTATTACCTGTAAGCCACCCCCCACCTTTGAGATGGCCCAGCTTTTGGGACCAAACCAATGATTTATGACCAAACCATACTGATTTATGACTTTATCTGTACCCCTGTCTCCCTGAAATGTATAAAATCAAACTGTAGCCCAGCCACAGCAAGTCCACTTGCTCAAGGTTTCTTCAGCATGGCTCTGGGTCATGGTCCTCAAATTTGGCTCAGAACAAATCTCTTTAAAATTATTTTACAGAGTTTAGGCTGGGTGTAGTGGTGGCTCACACTTGTCATCCTAGCACTCTGGGAGGCCGAGGCAGGTGGATCTCTCAAGGTCAGGAGTTGGAAACCAGCCTGAGCAAGAGCGAGACCCCATCTCTACTAAAAATAGAAGTTAATTGGCCAACTAAAAAAATATATATATAGAAAAAATTAGCCCAGCATGGTGGTGCATGCCTGTAGTCCCAGCTACTCAGGAGGCTGAGACAGAAGGATTGCATGAGCCCAGGAGTTTGAGGTTGCTGTAAGCTAGGCTGACACCACAGCACTCTAGCCTGAGCAACACAGTGAGACTCTGTCTCAAAAAATACATACATACATACATACATAAATAAAATTATTTTACAGAGTTTGGCTTCCTTTCTGTTGACAACTTTTAATTGATTAACTTTGCTTTGAAATGTTCGTACAAAATTTTTCTTGTTGCAGGCAAACTCTGATCTTGAGTGTATCATTTGTACAAACGTATTTGTACAGTATATTTGTACAAATATACTGGAACCCAATTGGGTTAAAATTAGCATTCCACTATTTCAGAGCATAGACACTTCTGTCTTGCCATGGTTTGACTCATAATTTTTCAAATTATGAGGTACAAAAGTGATACACATTGAGTAGAAACCATATTTCAAATTTTGATATTTTCTTGGGATGGCAATATGAAGTACAATACTCTTGTGTGAGACATTCAACATTTTATTATATTATAAATGATATGGACAAACATAGGCTAGGGCAAGTGTTCTGAGCACATTTGAGAGAGGCTAGGCTAAGCTATGACGCTTAGTAGGCTAGGTGTATTAAACGCATTTTCAACTTACAATGGTTTATCAGGACATAACCCAAGTGTAAGTTGCAGAACATCTGTATAACACTTAATCGAGAAGTATTACTTCCATTTGTCAAGAAAGATCATGCATGACATCTGGAAAGATAAATGAGATAAAAAGTATGACAACTGTAAGAGCCATAGCAGTTAACATTCCCTGAGTGCTCCACAGTTCCCAATTATGGAAGAGACCATTATTTGTCTACTGAAACCTACTTCCCTACCATTCACAGAAATAAACTCCTCATATTTTAGAGACTACTTGGACATTTCTTACAGTTTGGTATGGCTACATGGCTAAGCGTTAGCAAAAGGGATAAAATCAAAATTGGTGTGAGCACATTCGGGAAATGTTCTTAAAGACACCATATGGGTGTCCTATTCTGCCCTCCTCCTGTTAACTGGAATGTGGTAGTAATGCTGGAGCCACCTTGACCCATGAAATGACCTTGGGAATAGAAACTATATGGTGGTGAAGAAACAAAGTAAAATGACCTGGAAGCAGGACTTCTAGTAACCTACACAGTGCTCCTTACATGTGTCTACAACCACATGGCACAGCTTGGCCAGCAGAGCTACCTTTGTGCCAAGAAAAAGACACTGCGGCCCTGTGCTAGGACTTAGGGCATGACACGGGAGACACAGGCTGGGCAGTGGGTGGCTCTCCCTCCAGCCAGGCACATTTGAGCTCCAGCAGCAGTGACAACCCTGGGTAGGACCCTGAAATGTGAAAAAACATACAAACCCTAGACAACTACCTTTGGATTTCTTGCAGGTAAGAGAAAAATAAACTCCAATCTTCTTTAAGAAACTGTTACTTGATTTTTCTGACATTCACAGCAGAATGTAATCCTAACTAACACAGATCTATCTGGAATGTTTAAATTCTTTTAGAAAAATGACAGAAGATAAAATGTTAACATCTATTACATCGGTATTGAAATTATAGGTGTTATGTTATTCTTTGTACTTTTCTATGACTTCTAAATGTTCAGTAATTTGTGATTTTAATGCTGTATCCATGGGGCCAAAAACATATACATTTGATTCATGTGGAATCAAATCAGATGCCATTCAAATTTGTGTCCCAGGGCTGGGTGTGGTGGCTCACAACTATAATCCCAGCACTCTGGGAGGATCCTTTGAGGCCAGGAATTTAAGACCAGCCTGGGCAATATAGTGAGACCCTGTCTCTAAAAATTTTTTTAAAAAAACAGCAAGGTGTGGTACCACACACCTGTAGTCCTGGCTACTCAGGAGACTGAGGCAGGAAGATCACCTTGATAGAGCCCAGGAGTTCAAGTCTGCAGTGACCTATGATAGCGCCACTGTACTCTAGCCTGGGAGACACAGTGAGACCCTGTCTCTGAAAAAGAAAATTTTTAAATAATAAAATAAATTTGTGTCCCAGCTAGACAGGCAGGATACTGAAAGACCATAGATTCCAATCAGGTAATAAAGATGAGGGGGATTATCAACGGATTGCTTATGGGTACAAAGCATCTGATGGAATGGCATTAAAGAAAACGTCCTTACAGCCTATTAGGAAGCTGAGGAGATGTAAAGAGAGCTAAAGAAATGCAAAAGCCAAGCAAGCCTGGAAACACAGGTGAAAAGATGCTCAAGGCCATTAGCTACCAGGGAAATGCAAATCAAACCCACAACGAGATGCCTCTTCCTACCCACTAGGATAGTTAGAATTTTCTTTAAAAAACAGAAAGTTTCGTGACTATGTGGTGAGAATGTAAAATCGTTTAGCCAGTTTGGAAAATATTACAGTCTGGTTGTTCTTTAGATGGTTAGTCACAGAATTACCATATGACCCAGCAAACTTACTTCTAGATATCTACCCAATAGAATAAAAAAATACATGCACACAAAAACTTGTACACCAATGTTCACAGCAGCAGTATTTATAATAGCCAAAAAATAAAAACAACCCAAATATCCATTGACTGTTGTTGATGGGATAAATAAAATGTGGTATGTCTATACAATGGAATATTATTTAGCCAATAAAAGAAATGAAGTATTGACTGATACACATTACAACATGGATAAAACATTATGCTAAGTGAATAAACAGTCACGCAGGACCATATATTATATGGTTCCACTTATGTGAAATGTCCAGAATAGGCAAATCCACAAATGCCTCCTATTATTATAGATGCAATAATCGTCAAAAAAGCTGTCAAACTGCATCCAGCAGCTTATTAAAAGGCATATACACCATGGCCAAGTGGGATTTATCCCAGAAAATCAAACAATGTATGGCATAAGAAAATCAATTAATATAATAAACCACATTAACAGAATGAAGCAAAAAAAATTATAATGTCGATTAATGCAGAAAATGCATTTAACAAAATTCAATACCACTGGAAGAATAAAACATTCGACAAACTAGGAATAGAGGAAATTTCCTCAGCCTGATAATGAGCTTGTATGAAAAACCCATAGGTAACATAATACACAATGATGAAAGACTGAAAGTTTCACCCCTGAGATCAGAAACAAGACAAGGATGTTCACTACTTTTGCTACTGGTATTCAACAGTGTAGTGGAAGTTCTAGCTAGAGCAAATAAACAAAAAGAAATAAAAGGCATCAAAATTGGTAAAGAAGAAGTAAAATTATTTTCTCTATATATAGATATATAGAATATAATTTCTATATATGGAAATTCCCAAAGAATCCACAAGAAAGCCACTAGAGCTAATAAATGAATTCAGCAAAGTTTTAGGGTGCAAGGTCAACATAAAGTGACAGAAAGTAAATCAGAAGTTTCCAGGGGGTTGGAGGATGAGAAAATGAAGAGTTATTGCTTAATGGGTAAAGAGTTTCTGTTAGAGTTGATGAAAAAGTTTTGGAAATAAACTGTGGAAATGGTTATACACATCGTGAAAATACTTAAGTCCACTGAATTGTGCACTTAAAAATGGATAAAATGGTAAGTTTTATGTTGTATGTATTTTACCACAATAAAAAAAAAAGGAAGCTGACACTAGCAAGATGGCAGATAGGAGCTTTCTACTGTCATCCACCACAGAAGCAACAATTCTGACAACTATCCACTGAAGAAAGTACCTTTGTTCTGCAGAGAATTTCCAGCACACCATTGAGGCAAAAAAACCCAAGAAAAGATGCACTGAAAAGGATAAGAAAAACAGCTTCTCCATACCTGCATCAACTCTCCCCCAAGGCAGCACAGCTCAGTGCCAAGAGACACCCTCAGCTGGTGATTTCTCCCACAGAGCAAAGTGACGGCATGAGTACCTGACTCTCATAACTGCGTGTGACACTGGCCAAGAAGCAAAATTCTTTTTTAGCCCACTCAGAATACTGAGGGGATCAGCATGGCTAAATAGTTGGGAGAGGCTGAGGGAAGGGAAGAGAGGCCGCAGAACCTACTATCACTCAATGGACTTCATCAGGAAGGCCATCCATTGGCTGCTTGGGATGCTTTGCCTGTGGACCCAAATGGCCCATGAACACTCCAAACATTCTGCACACCCCATCCAGCACCCCAAGGTCAGCTCTCTAAGCATGTCCTCGTAGACTACAAGTGCAAGAATCTCACACACACAGCAGCTTGACTCTGTGGGATTTAGAGAAGACACACAAACTTGAGCATTTCAGGGCATTACCATATGGAAAACAAACAGGAGACTCTCAGGCCTGAGACAGCATCAGGTCTGTGATTGTACGCATACAATTTTAAGAACCTTCCCCAGGAGGGAACAAGAAGTATGAAGTGGGCACATCCATAGAAAACATCAGAGAGAGCCTCAGAATGCCTAGCAAGGCCAATTAGTGAAGGCATTTCCCTCCTGAAGCCAGTGAGCAAAGACTGGGGAAAGTGATTGCTTCATCAAATGAGAAGACAGTAACTCCAGACTCCAACAAACATTTTAAAAAGCAAGGAAACTTGACACCACCAAAGGAATAAAATAATATTCTAGTAACTAACCCCAAAGAAATGGAGAAAGTATCTGACAAAGAATTCAAAATAACTGTATGTATGTATGTATGTATTTAAGACAGGGTCTTATTATGTTGCCCAGGCTGGGCTTGAACTCCAGGGCTTAAAAGCAATTCTCCCATTTCAGCCTCCCAAATAGGTAGAACTATAGGCTTGTGCCACTGCACCTGGCTTCAAAATAAATACTTTAGGGAAGCTCAGCAAGCTACAAGAGAACACAAATAGACAACTTAATGAAATCAGAAAAATAATACATAAACAAAATTAGGAGTCAAGCTGGGTGCAGCTGCAGGTGCCTGGAGTTCAAAGCCAGCCTGGGCAGTATGAGGCACTGTCTCTTAAAACAAAAAAACACACAAATAAAAAACTAAAAAACAAAAAAGTAAGTCCAATAAAGAGATATAAATCATAAAAAAAATAACCAAATTCTGAAGTTAAGTACACAGCACAATAAATGAAATTAAAAATTCAATAGAGTATCAACAGCAGATGTGATCAAGCTGTAAACTTGAAGACAGGTCATTTAAAAATATTCAGTCAGAGGAGGGGAAAAAAAAGAATGAAGATTAAAGAAATAAGCCTACAGGAATATGGGATACCATCAAGAGAGCTAACATTCACATTATGAGAATTAAAGAAGAAGAAGACAGAGAGAAAGGGGGAAAAGACATATACAGAGAAATAATGGCTGAAAACTTCTCAAATCTGGGGAGTTTTAATAAGCAGGTTCATTAAGCTTAGAGGTTTCCAATCAGGTTCAACTCAAAAAAGACTTCACCAAGACATATAATAATTGAACTATCAAGAATCAAAGAAAGTTTCACACCCAAATTTTACCACACCTACAAAGAAGAACTGGTGCCTATCCTGCAGAAATTATTCCACAACATTAAGAATGGAATACTCCCCAACACATTTTATGAAGCGAACATAACCCTGATACCAAAACCAGGAAAGGATGCAATAAAAAACCAAAACTACAGACCAATATCCCTTATGAATATAGATGCAAAAACTCTCAATAAAACCCTAGCCAATCAAATCCAGGTGCTTGTCAAGAAAATAATCCATCACAACCAAGTGGGCTTCTTCCCAGGGATGCAGGGATGGTTCAACATATGCAAATCTATAAATGTAATTCACCATATAAACAGAAGCAAAAACAAAGACCATATGATCCTCTCAATAGACGCAGAAAAGCATTTGACAAAAGTCAACACCCTTTTATGATAAGAAAGCTCAACAAAATAGGCATAGATGGGGTTTATCTAAAAATGATACAAGCCATATATGACAAACCTACAGTCAATATCATACTGAATGGGGACAAACTGAAAGCATTCCCACTTAGAACTGAAACAAGACAAGGTTGCCCACTATCTCCACTTCTGTTCGACATAGTGCCGGAAGTCCTTCCCACAGCAATCAGACAAGAGAGATGAATTAAGGGCATCCAAATGGAAGAACAAGAGATCAAACTCTCACTCTTTGCTGATGACATGATATTATATCTAGAAAACCCCAACGATTCAACCAAGAGACTCCTTGAATTGATAAATGAATTGACTAAAGTCCCAGGATACAAAATCAATACACAGAAATCAGAGGCATTGATATACGCCAACAACAGTAAAAGTGAGAACCAAATCAAAGACTCAATTCCCTTCAAAATAGTAGCAAAGAAAATAAAGTACCTAGGAATATATTTAACTAAGGAGGTAAAAGACCTCTACAGGGAGAACTATGAAACACTAAAGAAGGAAATAGAAGAGGATGTAAACAGGTGGAAGAATATACCATGCTCATGGGTCGGCAGAATCAACATTGTTAAAATGTCTATGTCTACCCAAAGTGACCTACAGAGTCAATGCAATCTCTATTAAAACACCATCATCATTTTTCACAGATATAGAAAAAATAATTTTATGCTTCGTATAGAACCAGAGAAGACCCTGTATGGCAAAATCAAGCCTAAGCAATAAAAACAAAATAGGAGGTATCAATTTACCAGACTTCAAACTATACTTTACAAGGCTATAGTAATTAAAACAGCTTGTGACTGGCACAAGAACAGGGACATTAACCAGTGGAACAGAACAGAGAACCCATATAAAACCATCCTCATAGGCCAGGCGTGGTGGCTCATGCCTGTAATCCTAGCACTCTGGGAAGCCAAGGCGGGTGGATTGCTCGAGGTCAGGAGTTCAAAACCAGCCTGAACAAGAGCGAGACCCCGACTCTACTATAAATAGAAAGAAATTAATCCGCCAACTAATATATATAGAAAAAATTAGCCCAGCATGGTGGCGCATGCCTGTAGTCCCAGCAACTCGGGAGGCTGAGGCAGAAGGATCACTTGAGCCCAGGAGTTTGAGGTTGCTGTGAGCTAGGCTGATGCCACGGCACTCACTCTAGCCTGGGCAACAAAGCGAGACTCTGTCTCAAAAAAAAAAAAAAAAAAAAAAAAAACCATCCTCATATAGCCAACTGATCTTTGACAAAGCAGACAAAAACATACACTGGGGAAAAGAATCCTTATTCAATAAATGGTGCTGGGAAAACTGGATAGCCACATGTAGAAGGCTGAAACAGGACCCACACCTTTCACCTCTCACAAAAATCAACTCACGCTGGGTAACAGACTTGAACCTTAGGTGTGAAACTATTAGAATTCTAGAGGAAAACGTTGGAAATACTCTTCTAGACATTGGCCTAGGCAAAGAACTTATGAAGAAGACCCCAAAGGCAATCACAGCAACAAGAAAAATAAATAAATGGGACATAATCAAATTAAAAAGCTTCTGCACAGACAAACTGTCAAGAGAGCAAACAGACAACCCACAGAATGGGAGAAAATTTTCGCAAGCTACGCATCTGATAAAGGGCTGATAACTAGAATCTACTTAGAACTCAGGAAAATCAGCAAGGAAAAATCAAACAACCCTATCAAAAAGTGGGCAAAGGACATGAAATGAAATTTTCCAAAAGAAGACAGAATGGCCAACAAACATATGAAAAAATGCTCAACATCTCTAACCATCAGAGAAATGCAAATCAAAACTGCAATGAGATATCACTTATCTCCAATAAGAATGGCCTTTATCAAAAAGTCCCCAAACAATAAATGCTGGCGTGGATGTGGAGAGAGAGGAACCCTCCAACACTGCTGGTGGGACTGCAAACTAGTTCAACCTCTGTGGAAAGTAATATGGAGATACCTCAAAGCGATACAAGTAGATCTACCATTTGATCCAGCAATTCCACTACTGGGCATCTACCCAAAAGATCAAATGACACTCTACAAAAAAGACACCTGCACTAGAATGTTTATAGCAGCACAATTCACGATTGCAAAGGTGTGGAAACAACCCAAGTGCCCATCAATACATGAGTGGATTAATAAAATGTGGTATATGTTAACCATGGAGTACTACTCAGCTTTAAGAAACAATGGTGATCTAGCACCTCTTGTATTTTCCTGGTTAGGGCTGACACCCATTCTACTAAGTGAAGTATCACAAGAATGGAAAAACAAGCACCACATGTACTCACCAGCAAGTTGGTATTAACAGATCAACACCTCAGTGGACATATAGGAATAACATTTATCGGGTATCAGGCGGGAGGAAGGGACGGGTATATACAAACATAATGAGTGAGATGTGCAACGTCTGGGGGATGGTCACGCTTGAAGCTCTGACTCAAGGGGGAAGAGGGGCATGGGCAATATATATAACCTTAACATTTGTACCCCCATAATAAGCTGAAATTAAAAAAAAAATCAAAGAAAAGGAGACTTTCGAAAGCAGCAAGAGAAAAGAGAATCATCACATACAAAGAAATCTTGACAGGGCTTATCAGTGGATTTCTCAGCAGAAACCTTATAGGCCAGAAGAGAGTGGGATTATATATTCAAAGTGCTAAATGAAAAAAAACAAAAAACTGTCAACAAGAATAATATACCCAGCAAAGCTGTCCTTCAAAAATGAGAGACCTAATGTACAACATGGTGAGTATAATTAATAATACTATATTGTATACTTGAAATTTGCTAAGAGAGTAGATCTTAAATATTCTTACCACACACAGAAAAGGGTAACTATGTGAGGTAATGGATATGTTAATTAGTTTAATAGTGCTAATCACTTTACGACATACACATATATCAAAACATCACAGTGTTTACTTTAAACATACAAGTTTTGTTAATCATACCTCAATAAAGCTAGAAAAAATGGAAAAAAACAAAAACAAATCTAATTTATTAAACATAGCAACATATATTAAAATATTAAAGAAATTTAGCTAAATTGTAAATGGTACTGATTATTTATTTATTTATTTATTTATTTTTTTGAGCCAGAGTCTTGCTTTGTTGCCTAGGCTAGAGTGAGTGCTGTGACATCAGCCTAGCTCACAGCAACCTCAAACTCCTGGGCTCAAGCAATCCTACTGCCTCAGCTCCCCGAGTAGCTGGGACTACAGGCATGTGCCACCATGCCCGGCTCATTTTTTTCTATATATATTAGTTGGCCAATTAATTTCTTTCTATTTTTATAGTAGAGATGGGGTCTCACTCTTGCTCAGGCTGGTTTCTAACTCCTAACCTCGAGCAATCCGCATGCCTCGGCCTCCCAGAGTGCTAGGATTATAGGTGTGAGCCACCCTGCCCAGCCAGTGGTACTGATTATTAAAGAGAGTTCAATTTGTTCCCTTGAGTTGATAAAATGTATTTGACATTTTAATTCATTAGATATTAATTCTTAAAACCCAGTAGCTACAAACAGTTTTCTACAAACAAAGCTGCTTTCGTGGTCATTTAGAAAAATCTCTGCAATTTTTTTTTTTTTTGGCCTGGAGCCACACCCAAGAAGCACTGAGCAAGTGGACTCTCATTTGTAATTTTTATATTTTCAATAACTTAAACATTTTTTTCACCCTCTCAACACCGGTGGGCACGCTGCCTGAGACCACATTTTTTGCAATTTTTAGATCTCCCAAGATAAAAACAAAAAGTGCTCTGGGAAAAAGAATCCAGAAACCAGAATTACATCTTTTCGAATGACGAATCACATAAGGCAAGAAATCGACACGCTCATACCTCCCCAGGTGCTGACGTGGATTTTCCTCCACCGCATGTAGAGGAAGAGCAGAGCGCACAGGAAGAACTGCGAAGCGGTGTTGGCCCAGGCAGACCCTCTGCAGGAGACGAGAGATCTGCTGTCAGTACGTTCCCTCCAAATAACAGCAAACAGGCCGCCCTCCACAAGCTTTTGCTCTGGGGTAAGAACCACAGCTATCGATGAGCCTGGGACTCTTGGACTGTCTTCTTTTAATATTTTAAACACTGAATCCACTTATAATAGATTTGTTTCTATCAACATTGAATTTTGTGGAAGAACCAAATGTTATTTATTCACCAGTGGAAAAGCAAAAGGGCTCATAAGGAGTTATGGCCATGGCCATTCCTCGTCCCGACAGCCTCAATAATCCACCGACAAACCCTCGGACACACGTCAGAGGGGTCCGCCCAACACCTGCGGCTGGCCCTGAGACAGCTCCGGTGGGGCCCACAGCGGCAGGCCTCCTCTGGGGGGCCCTCCCTCCTCTGGGGGGCCCTCCCTCCTCCGGGGGGCCCTCCCTCCTCTGGGGGGGCCCTCCCTCCCGGGCCGTAAACGTGGCACTCAGCTCAGCCGCTGCGTCCGGCTGGCGGCGGGGCGGCACCCCTGCAGGCGACTGCCCCACCTCCGCCCGGGCGCGCTCGGCCCTCTCGGACCAGGCGATTCTCTGCTCTTGGACACGCAGGTGATCGGCTTGCAAGTCGCTTCTCCAACACCAGCCCCTCTCCTTGCCTAGCCCCGCCGCCCTCCCCGCGCCAGCCTGGGGCCGCCCCTCTTGCAGGCCGGCGCACCGGCTCTTACCTGGCCACAGAACACCTTCGCGCCCACTCCAGCCGCCCGCCCGCACCCACCCGACTGCTGTGCGCCCGCCCCGCCGCCCGCCCGCACCCACCCGACTGCTGTGCGCCCGCCCGCACCCGCCCGACTGCTGTGCACCCGCTCCAGCAGCCCGCCGCCCGCCCGCACCCACCCGACTGCTGTGCGCCCGCCCCGCCGCCCGCCCGCACCCGCCCGACTGCTGTGCGCCCGCCCCGCCGCCCGTCCGCACCCGCCCGACTGCTGTGCGCCCGCCCCGCCGCCCGTCCGCACCCGCCCGACTGCTGTGCGCCCGCCCCGCCGCCCGCCCGCACCCACCCGACTGCTGTGCGCCCGCCCGCACCCGCCCGACTGCTGTGCACCCGCTCCAGCAGCCCGCCGCCCGCCCGCACCCACCCGACTGCTGTGCGCCCGCCCCGCCGCCCGCCCGCACCCGCCCGACTGCTGTGCGCCCGCCCCGCCGCCCGTCCGCACCCGCCCGACTGCTGTGCGCCCGCCCCGCCGCCCGCCCGCACCCGCCCGCACCCGCCCGACTGCTGTGCGCCCGCCCGCCCCGCGCGGTGTCCGACAGACGCAGGGACTTACACCACTCCCAGGTCCAGAGCGTACACTAAGAGCGCGTTCATGCCCGCGTTGAGGACGTTGGCTGCGACCCCAGTAATAACCTGAGGCATGATGATGCCCTAAAACCCTCGAACAAACAGGAAAAATTAGCACTTTCAGAAGCGCATCAGCTAGCTTGTCAAGTGGACACTCAGGTTGAGAAGCAACGACTTCAAGTGATGGCACAGTTACACGAGGCTGGACAGGCACAGTTACACGAGGCTGGACAGGCACAGTTACACGAGGCTGGACGGGGCACAGTTACACGAGGCTGGACGGGGCACGGTTACACGAGGCTGGACGGGGCACAGTTACACGAGGCTGGACAGGCACAGTTACACGAGGCTGGACAGGGCACAGTTACACGAGGCTGGACGGGGCACAGTTACACGAGGCTGGACGGGGCACGGTTACACGAGGCTGGACGGGGCACGGTTACACGAGGCTGGACGGGGCACAGTTACACGAGGCTGGACGGGGCACGGTTACACGAGGCTGGACGGGGCACAGTTACACGAGGCTGGACAGGCACAGTTACACGAGGCTGGACGGGGCACGGTTACACGAGGCTGGACGGGGCACGGTTACACGAGGCTGGACGGGGCACGGTTACACGAGGCTGGACGGGGCACGGTTACACGAGGCTGGACGGGGCACGGTTACACGAGGCTGGACGGGGCACGGTTACACGAGGCTGGACGGGGCACGGTTACACGAGGCTGGACGGGGCACGGTTACACGAGGCTGGACGGGGCACGGTTACATGAGGCTGGACGGCCAGGGTGACACCCGCGAACAGATGCGCCCCATCGGCACAGCTTGCGGCCCACCGGCCTCCACAGCCGCAGGAGGAAGGGCCCCTCCTGAAGCGGAGCAGGCCCGGCGGGAGGCACGAGGGGAAGCCTGCCGGGAGCCCGGAGGGCGCCCGAATTCTCCGCGCTGCGGCGGGGCTAGGGCGCGGCCCAGACGCCCAGCGCCTGCTCGGCAGCAAGTGTGCAGAGCGCGCCCGCCCCGTGTCTCAGGGGCCACCACTTAAGTCTCGGCCCCCGCCGTCCACCACGCTGTACTCAGAGACACACCGTTCTGAGTCAACTTCGGCTTTTCCTCCTACACTGAAACAGAGCTGGCCAGCGGACAGAATGGGTCCCACTGCGGCTTCGACGACAGTGCCTCCGCAGAAGTGCAGGCGGGCAGGCGGCTGCCGGCCTTCAGAGGACACACCCGCAGGCGGCGGCCAGCCCTCACCACTGTCCACCGCCGTGGCCCTCGGCCTCCCCCTGCTGCCCGGCTGCCTCTGGTGGACTGCGGGCTCGGCCTGTGCCGCCCGGGAACGCGGCCGCGGCTGCGGCAGCTCTGGGCCCTCCGCTCAAACGGGCGTGGGGGCCAGGCCCAGGCCAGCAGCAAAGGTGGCACAGCCCCGGAAGAGGTAAGGGGTGGGTTGGGGGCTGCAGACAGAACCGGGAGGTGACCAAGAAGAACAGAACACTGACGCAGGCGTCTCTCCCAGACAAGACAAAATCTACCTAGAGGCCCCACGTCTCCCAGGCCAAGAATTCTGAGGCAGAATTACAGGGAAAAAACCTGTGAATTACTTTTATAGAACATTTCCTAAGAATATTTAGTATATATTTCTAAGATTATGGAGTAAAAATATAAAAAGAATCTATACCTGACTTTGTAAGTATCTCGTCTGTAGCTGGAACAAAAATGCTGCCTATACAATTAAACAGAAAAACAAACACCTCTCATTAATACAAACATACAATTCCAACAGTTTACTGCAGTTCTGGTTTTTAATAAGACATTGTCTTTTGATATGTGACCTCAAATTCAGAGAACCAGACCCACACGAAACAATCCAAGACACCATCTGGAATTTTCCGGAGTAGATAAAAGATTTACTTCTTGAAGAAATGACACAGGCAAATTCTATATGGCAGGAGCAGAAGCCACTGCCTTGACATTCTGGACAGCTCAGGCTGCCTGCTGGCAGCACCTCCCCAAGCCCCAGACGGTCCTGGGAAACACTCTGATTAATCTGTACTCAGAAGTGACCCGGAATGTGACTTGAGAAGGACATCTGAAGCTGCTGGACATCAGAGTGGTGTAAGTTCTGAGATCAGTACGGTAGGGATGAATGTCCAAAAAGCCCATGTTGGGCTCCTACAAGAACAGCACTATGACACATAAGCAAACAAAAGGCAGGATCCGGGACACACACAGGGCAAAACCAAGGAGCTGTTTCATGTAATGGCCACAACAACAGTCGTGAAACTTACAGGGAGGGCAGGAATAAAAATCATCACGTAAACTTGGGCTATCCTGAAATAAACAACAGAAGAAGAGTCTTCAGTTAATATTAAAACAATTGCTGGGCATACTGTCTTCAGATTGAAGCCATCACGTATTTTCTAAAAATTAAAATTAAAAATAATTTATATGGGAGAAATTTAAGAACAATTTTAAGTGTTTTTCTGCAAGCTACATCAACATGACATTAAGCCCGATAAACATCTACTTTCTAAGGGAAAGCCTGACCACTTCACATTTTTCAGCTCATTATTAGCATAGAAGGTGGAATGAACACAGAAAAATGAACTAAAATGGGCAAAATTCAGAAACCTTCTGAGAGCATCAGTGCTACTTCATTAGTGGGCAAGACTATCTTCTAGAAAGGACCATGCACCCTCAGAACAATGCGAGAACACAATGGAATTGTAGGTTAAGAGAAAAAAAACTGTGAAAACTAAGTGAAGGCGCTTACACTGCTATTCTGTTCTACTCTGTCAGGGGAAAGTGTTCGTGGGCTCGCAAGACACCAAAATGGAGGGACCTCACGCAGGAAAGGGTGCAGGACCCCCTGGTCCTGGCCCGGGCACACTGGGTCCGGCACCATCTGCAGCCCGAGGACTCTGTGGCCCACAGTCTCTGCTTCCGTTTCTGAAAGGGCTCAGACCAGGTAATCGCTGAAAATCTCCACACAGATCCACCGACCAGACAGCCACTTACTCCTAACCTACACTCTGAAATTGGAGACCTGACCTGGAGACTTCCGGGTCTTGTTTTAAGAGCAGGAGGATGCGCTCCGTGTTGATGAAGACGGCCCAGCAGGGAAAGCAGCACAGCGCCAAGATGAGGACTCCTCTTTGCAGTATGACCCCCACACGCTTTAGGTTCTTACCTCCAAAGGACTTGGGAAAACAAACACAACGCTGGCAGTGTGCCCAGAAGTGGGTGCCCCCCCTTGGGCACTCCTGGGTGCCCCCCCTTGCGCCCGGCCGGCAGCCCCGTGCCCCTCCGCCCCGGTGTCCACCGCCCAGCCACAGCTGACGGCGCGGGAGCCTCTGAGCCAGGGCAGCCACTGAGCCAGCTGGCCCCTGTGGCACTCGACACGTGTCCTGGACACGCCCTGCTCCCAGGAACTGGGACTGTCACCGTGCAGAATGCTGGCAGCAGAGCTGGAAAGAGTTTTCCACATGGCTCGGGGGCAGAAGCTACAGGAGAGGGTGCGCGGGGTGGAATGCGAGGGCATGGGGCGTGTGGGGGGCTGGCCCCCTCAGGAGTGCAGAGAGGAAAATCCCACACTGCAGACTGAGAAGGGCAGCCAGGGAGGGTCTGCCACTGTTGGCGGGCAAGGGAGAGCTTTGCAAACTGGGGGCGGCCAAGCGCTCACCTGAGAATCTCATCATGAGAGGCCTGGAAGGCACCAGGCCCAGGGGGCGGGCAGGAATGGACATCGGTGGGGGCTGAATGGAGAGTGGGGTCAGGCCCAGGGGTGCAGAGAACACTGTCAGAAGCTGGTCTCCAAGGGGGAGGGCCGGGGAGGAGGGCAGTGGGTCAGGGAGGAGAGCTTTAGGCTGGAGGAGGGCAGCCAGGGAGGAGCAGGGACTGCACTCCCTTGAGCACGTGAGACCCGACGGCAGAACAGTGAGCTAGGTCTGCTCGTAGGTGCAGTCCTTGGCAGCACTGTACAGGTGCACGCGCCGGAGTCCCAGCTACTCAGCTGGCCGAGGCGGGAGGATCGCTTGAGCCCAGGAGTTCCAGTCCAGCCTGGGCAACATAGCGAGATCCCACCTCTAAAAAAAAATAAAAATAAATTTAAAAAAAAAGATCCTCCTCAACTTACACTTGGAGCTACCTCCTGATTGTAAGTTGGAAATATCATGAACCAAAAATGTACTTAATACACCTAAACTTCCAAACACCATAGCTTAGCCTGGCCTACCTTAAACACATGAGCAATACTTACATTAGCCTACAGTTGGGCAAAATCACCTAACATAACGCCTATTTTATAATAAAGTGTTGAACATATCATGTGATTTACTGAATACTGAACTGAAAGTAAAAAACATCTTGGCTGTATGGGGGTTTGAAATCTGGTTTCTACTGAATACATATTGCTTTGGCACCTTGGTAAAGTCAAAAAATCTGTCAGGGACCACCTGTGCTTGACAAATAAAAGGCAACAAAACCCAAGAGTGGATAGTCTCCTAGACAGTGTCTATTATGAAAGGTGATTGTCAGATAAAGGCTCATGGGGGAGGGCGGTCCTTACCTGAGACATCAGTGTGTCACAAGCTGAGGCTAAGCCAGTTCCAACTGCAATCCCAATAACGTTCACCACCTGTTGGGAAGCAACAGCCCTGGTGCGGCAGATGCTCAGGGAACAAGTGTCACTGCCAGGTGGCTCCATTTACACAAAGGAACTCAGACAAGCTTGTCCACAAAGAGCAAGCCACAACTGTATGCTTAAGGCTCCATGTTTCAGATCAAATGGGTGTCCACATCCATCCTCATTGATTATTGAAGAAAACTGTACCTTCTAACTAAATAACTATAACCACTGGGGAAACTTAAAAACTAGTTTTTTTTAACAGCACAGCATGTTACAATTTCTATATTTGAAAGTTAAGTTGTGCTGGGTGCAGGGGCTCATGCCTGTAAGCCTAGCATTTTGGGAGGTTGAGGCAGGAAGACCACTTGAGGCCAGGAGCTTGGGACCAGCAAGATAGCAATACCCTGTCTCTACAAAAAACATTTTTTTTAAGTTATTGAGGCATGGTGATGCATGCCTATAGTCCCGGCTATTTGGGAGGCTGAGGCAGGAGGATCACTTGAACCCAGGAGTTTGAGGTTGCTGTGAGCTATGATCATACCACTGCACTC
Organism: Microcebus murinus; assembly: GCF_040939455.1. Taxonomy (NCBI): domain Eukaryota; kingdom Metazoa; phylum Chordata; class Mammalia; order Primates; family Cheirogaleidae; genus Microcebus; species Microcebus murinus. The sequence goes on from NC_134121.1 coordinate 4,543,826, forward strand.
TAGCCCAGGCAAGAGAGCAACACCCTGTTTCAAAAATTTTTTTTTAAGTTGTGATTAATATATATCTAAAAGGCTGCCCCTGACCTGCCAGTAGGACACATTTAATAATAATAATAGAAACATTAACTGAGCATGCACTGTGCACTGGGCACCGTCCTAAACCCTTCCTGTACATGGTATGACCACTCTCCCCACGGTTTGGTGACCTGAGTCAGAGAGTTTACATCACTTGACCTGAAGCTGGGAAGTCTGGCTCCAGATCCCAGGCTCTGGTCCTCCAGTGAGGAAAGGGAGTATTTTTGTGTCACCCTCTTGACCAGACTTCACCTAGTGCCCCGACAACCAGGGGCACATGCACAACCAAGGGCGAGGGTTCCCAAAAACCCTCATTTTTGCCCTGGGTCTCACAGTTAATAGCGATGGGAACCCCAGGAGGGTCAGCTTCTCACTGACAAGACTCTGGCCTGGTAAAGCACCCCAGCCCCAGGAAGGAGCAGGTCACACACCGGACACCCAGCAGTTACCCCACAAGGCAAAGGCCTCCATCTAAATGCAACCCCACGGGAAGGGGTGTGACGAGGACCCGGCTGAGATGTGCCACACCACAACGCGGAACTCCACGACAGGGGCGTGGCATGACTAAAGCTCCCAGAACATCTTAGCCTTCCAGGAGGAGAAAGGTGAAGTGCGTCAATCCCTGGAAAGTTCTCTTTTATAAAAAAAAAAGTCACACGGGTAAGGGGAAGGGAGAGCTAACAAAAGATCTGTTAGAGGACATGAAACCACAGCTAGACAGGAGGAATCAGTTCCAGTGCTCTACACCACTGTGGGATGAACACAGCTAACAATAACACAGTTTCAAATAGCTAGGAGGAGGAGGATGAATGTTCCCAGCACAAAGAAATGATAAATGTTGGAGACGATGGATATGCTAAGTACCCTGATCCGATCACTATGTTCAAAGCTTCACTGTGTTATTACGCATCTATTTAAAGACATTAAATAAATAAATAAAAATGATCAGTTTGGGGAAAACCCCAAAAGTCAGTCATAAACAAGTCTTTTTTTTTTTTTTGTAAGCAGAATGACTTTGGTTGGTTTACGATGTTATACTTCCTCTATAACTCACAGGTTATCTTCAGCTCGCCAGAGAGCCATGACCTTGGACTCCACTGCTTTGGCTGTCACACACTTTTACCAAACTGAGCTCTGACATTAGATCTCTGGCTCACAATAGATGACATTATGATAAAGATGGCACAAAAACTGCTACTGTCTCTCTCTCATGGCAAGTCGTCCAGAACACTGTGTTCTGATCCTGGTGTTTGCTTTATGAGAATGGAGAGGAGAGATCTCTCTGTCCCTCAGAATCAGGAAAGGGTGCCCTTCCCCTGCATAAATGGCTTGATAAAATCTGAAGCACGTGGAGAATTATGCAAGCGGAGCGCAGAGTAAACCTGCAGCCTATCTGATGCTGACCTTACCCCCGGCCCCCTCTTCCCACCCAGGTTTCTTTGGCCCAATTCTATTTCAGCTATCTATTTATCCTCCGATAGTGAATGTATTTTTGTAAACTAGTTCAAATGCTTTGTGGATCACGGTAGAATATAAATAAATGTTCTTTCAGGCCAGGCATGGTGGCACATGCCTGTGATCCTAGCACTCTGGGAGGCCGAGGCGGGAGGATCGCTCAAGGTCAGGAGTTTGAAACCAGCATGAGCAAGAGTGAGACCCCATCTCCACCAAAAGTAGAAAGAAATTAACTGGACAAGTAAAAATATACAGAAAAAAAAATTAATCAGGCATGGTGGTGCATGCCTGTGGTCCCAGCTACTCAAGAGACTGAGGGGGAAGGATCACCTGAGCCCAGGAGTTTGAGGTTGCTGTGAGCGAGGCTGACGCCACGGCACTCTAGCCCAGGCAACAGAGTGAGACTCTGTCTCAAAAAAAAAATTTATTTCATTTAAAAAACAGACACTTTTATAAATCTTTCCATACCCTCTTTAATTTTTCACAAGGTAAAAAATGTAAATGTATCTGGCTTTCATAAATAAGGGTATCTTAAAGTTGAGTCCATTGTTTTCCTAGCAGTTAGTTACAACTTGGCTGATTAGAAGTGTGTATCCATACATATCAGTATGGCATCACCAGCCATTGCCGAAGGCGGAGGAGCACACAGCCCTTATCTCCAGCCTTGCCCACAGAGATCCCTGTGGTCACAGCACACCGTCCTTCCCACAGACCGTCTTCAGGCCTTTCTGTAACATTTTGGATCTGTTTTTATTCCATTCCTATTATTTTTACATCAAAAACTAGGAAATCTTTTTTGCCCTCTCATCACTGGGTGATTTAGGAGGGGAACAGAAAGAGGAAAGGAAATCGCCACAAACCACATGTAAAGTCTTAGTTTTTCACCCAAAATATATTTTCAAATAATTTTACTAAAGCAAATGAAAGGAGTGTCAGGGGACTCTATGCAAATACATAACCCTAGTGTTTCAAGCCCTCAGTGTGTGCGGAGTAGAAAAGTGCACAGGCGCAGGGATGGAGGACAGGAAAAAAGACAAAATCAGGAGACGGCAGGTGAGAGCTGGCTTGGACGGCAGCATATCTGAGCTAGATGTTTCTCTGAAATATTTAGTTGGGCCAGATCTGTGCGAGGAACCAAGCTTGGCAAAAGTGAGTACGAGCTCGCAGACGAGCGGGACAGAACGCGGCACGGCGCGGCGTGGGCACGGGACTCGGGCTCCGGCTACTGAATCAAGCGAGGAGGGCAGGACCCAGCCCCGAGTCAGGGAGTGGATTTAAGGAATGTGGGAAATAAAGCTAGCAGGGCTTGCTGACTGATGGAGACCTGGGGTATTAAAAACAGGGCAGTGTCTAGGGGACACCCGGGAAGAAGCTTCAAACACTCGGAGTCCCAGCAACCCGGGCACGTTCTAGCTGACACACCCGCAAGGTCAAGGGTGGAGACTCAAATTTGGGAGATGCCAACAAATGCGGGACATTTAAGACAGAAGGCAAAGGAGGGCACAACTATCACAGAGGTGGCAGGACAGCCGAGGAGGGCTGGGGGTCTAGGGACGGAATGCCAGAGTGGCAGAGCCCCCAGTGAGGAGGGGCCACAGAGCCAGCCAGGCAAGGGCAAGTCCTCTGGAAACGGCGAAGAGGCAGGCGGGGCCGCTGACAGCTTTTCCCAGAGTGGGTTAAGTGGAGTGGTGGGGAACAGAGGCATGACTGCAAGGGGGAGAAGGAAACGCAGGTGTGACGGGGCTAGAGCAGCAGTCCCCAACCTTTTTGGCACCAGGGACTGGTTTCTTGGAAGGCAGTATTTCCACAGATGGGGTTGGGGGCAGAGCCCAGGCGGCGATGTGTGCCCGGTTCCTGACAGACCAGGCCACAGACCAGCCCGGGGTTGGGGACCGCAGGACTAGAGCATGGGAGGAAAAGAGCCAGAGCTGGGCTGGGCAAGGAGGAGACGGGTACAGGGAGATGCTTTTGTAAAAAAGGAGAGACAGGGAGGTTCCAGAGCCCAGGAGGAAGGCCGATCTGGAAAAGGAGGATGCCCAGGTCTGGGGTGGCGTGAGGAAGGGCAGGCATGAGGAAGGGCAGGCGAGAGGAGGTCGGGGCTAACTGTTTGGCTCAGGGTTCGGGGAGAGGGCCCAGGCAGGACTGCAAGGGTGAGAAAAGATGAGCAGTCACAGCCTGGGACAACGCCACAAGATCAAGGGCAGGTAGGATGGACGTGGGGACCTGACAGGGCTCCAGGGACAGAGGGCTGAGGAGTGACTTGGAAAGTAAAGCTTAAAGCTTCTGATGTTGAGTCCACACTGAAGAACAAAAATGTGTAGGGTGTGGGGCCTGAAGTGGATTCTGGGGGTCCTGGAAGTCAGTGAGATGCAGCGAGGCCGAGCCTACAGCCCCAGGACGATGCCGAGACAGGGAGAGGACAGGGTGAGGTGCCAGGGTCTTCCGTGAGCGAAGTCGCTGACTGGCCATGACATGTCAGCAGGGCAGAGTGCAGGCCCATCTACACAGTGGGCTGTCAGGGCAGAGCACAGTGACCGGAAAAGGCGGACCCCAATCCTGGGCCCTGCAAGGAAACGGCGGGAAATGTCCCCGCAAGTCTCGCGCCAGTCGACGCACGGAGACTGGGAGCGCAGTGCGCACCGCAGACGCCATCTCACCTTTCCTGGGGGACCGCAGCCGCCGCACGTAAATCCCCTCTTCCTTTTTGACTCTTCCTAGAGGCCCAACATAAGCTTTCAAAGGAAGCAGAAATGCCCCTTAACCCAAATTAGTTCGCCAAATAACAGGCCGGTAAATAAACGTCTGTTCCATGGAGCAAGGTCTTCTCTACCCTCTACCTAAAGCTGAACGAGCAACCCCTGCGCCCTGCGCCTCGGGCGCCCCTCGCAGCACGGCAGGACGCCTGCGAGACTGGGGAGAGCAAGACAGCATTTCCCCCCTTCTTTGAAGGCCGGATGAAATGCAAGCAGCAGCAACTATCCACTGCATCGGCAACAAAAACCCAGGGACAAAGGACTTCAAAGGAGGTGCGACTTCAGATCCCGCAGGAGGGAGAGACTCGCCACAGGGCGGGACGGTCCGACCACGCGCACTGCGCTAACAGGCTAATGGCAAACCAGCCAGCCACACGCCTGTTGGTTTAATTCCCGGCAGAAGACAGAGCCGTTCTGGGCTCCGCAAGCTGCGGCGGGGCACGCCGGCTGGCGCCCTGGGCTCGCAGCGCCCGCTTCCCGCGCTCCTCGGGCCGCCCCGCACGGCGGCCGGGCAGCGGGCGGCGAGCAAGGCGCGGGCGGGCGGGCGGCGGGCAAGGCGCGGGCGGGCGGGCGGCGGGCAAGGCGCGGGCGGGCGGGCGGGCGGCGGGCAAGGCGCGGGCGGGCGGCGAGCAAGGCGCGGGCGGGCGGCGAGCAAGGCGCGGGCGGGCGGGCGGCGAGCAAGGCGCGGGCGGGCGGGCGGCGGGCGGCGGGCAAGGCGCGGGCGGGCGGGCGGCGAGCCCGGCCCGACGGAGGACGCCCGCACCTACCGTGACGGCGAGCGTGACGGCGTCCAGCTCCACCTCGCCCAGGTGTCCGCAGAACACGGAGCTGACCAGGCTGATGAGGAAGATCATGAGCTGCGCGAGGAACTGCGAGGGAACAGAGGGGAGCGATTGGCGCCCGCGCGCCCGCCCGCACGGCCGCCCGGCGGGGACGCCGGCGCGCACTCACCACGGGGCCCGCGAGCGCCGCCAGCTCGGTCGCCTCGCGCCAGAAGTCGGGGGGCAGCGCGCCCCGCAGGCGCCGCAGGCCGGCCAGCCAGGCGGGGGCGCGGGCCCGCGCGGGGGGCTGCGGGGCGGCGGCGCGGGCGCCGAGCGGGGCGGCGGCGAGCTCCATGCCGGCGGAGGGCTGCGGCCGAGCGCGGGGCGGGGCAGGCGGAGGGAGGCGGCCGCCCCAGGCCCGCGACCGCCCCAGGCCCGCCGCCCGTCCAACCGCGGCGGCGGGGGCGGCGCCCGCAGGCCCGAATGCGGGAGGGCGGGGCGGGGGCTGGCGCCGCCGCGGCACGCGGGCTCGGAGGGGGGCGTCGTGGGTCGTGGGCCGGAGGGGCGAGATGCGCGGGTGGGCGGGACGGCGGGGTCAGCACTTCGACCTCCGCACCGCCGAGCACTGGGCCGGCGTTTCCGCGGCGTTTCCCGTGCCTGGCCTGGTTTGGGGGTTCAGGCGTTTCCTCCGGGGGGGCTTTCCCGGCTGGGCCGCTGGCCTGCAGCTATTTGGGGTCAGTGGTTGAAGAAACCTCGTTATCCCTGGGCCCGACCGGGCAAGGGGAAGGGCAGGGAGTGGGAGAAACCTCTGAAGGCTAGGGCCGGGGAGGAAGGCACAGAGCTGGAGGGCCAGCTGCGGTTGCCTCCTGCCCCGGGATCAACCTTGAGGGCCAGGAGCAGCCCACTCAAGCCTTTATCTGCTTCCCTGGAGATTGAGCTTCAATTTACAGACCCACGGGGAAGCGCTGAGGGTGGAAATTCCTTAAGGTGGCCTCGACCAAAATCAGCTATTGGGTGTTTTTTTCCTCACAGCAGTCAGCTTTTCTGTTTTATTATTTCAAGGCAAAGGCCGTGCCTAGGGCATTGCATCCGTCCTAGCAGTTCCAGTTAAAATAAATTTCTGTGGAGCCCAGCATCTAAATTTAACGTTCTGTTTGTGTAGAAGATTGCAATTCAGCACATACACGCAGGTCTTTGGGTATGCCTGAAGAACAAAATGAAGGTTGGAGATTTTATTTTAAAAAAGTGTTAGTATTGGCTCTTGGAGAAAGTTGATGGTACTAGTAAAGTTCTTGGGAGCTCCAGCTGGTGAGAACCCTAGAGTTGCCTCGTTATTTCAGCAAAACTGGTCTCAGGTTACAACAGGCAGTTTCAGCACCAAACAAGCTTGCAGAGAATTTCCTCTTTCCCGTTTAGAGCAATGTTATGTGTCCTGAGGGCCCCACCCCTGCTTCTGGACTCTGTTTTTGTTGAGTGAACAAGGACGACCCATTTGGTATGATCAGCCTTCACAGCACTGAGCACACGTCCGTGTACTGAGGCTTGCTGAGCGGACGGTGTGTAGCTAGGCCCGGGAAGGCTCACTGAATTAGGGCCATATTCAGTCTGTTAGCGCTTTGTCCTCCGACACCCTCGCACACCCACCCGGGCTTGTCTCCGCAGCCCTGAGAGCAGAGGCTTCCCAGCTTTCCCAGCCACAGGCCTGGAGCCGGCCCCCACGTGAAGACTGACCAACGCTCTTTGCCCAGTGAATAATAATAAGGCACAAGGAAAGCTATATTGTAAAATATATTTTAATTCAGACAGTAAGAATTCTTAAGCACTTAGTTTATGGGTTTGTGTCTAAAAACAAACAGGGAGCAAAGCAATACCAAAGCCATAGGTCAGTGTGGTCAGTAATGCAGCGGTCCTTGGTAGACACAGTGGTAGATGAATTACTACCCAAACGCCATCCTTCAGACATTGTCTTTGACCATAATATAGTTTTACCTTAGCTTCTTTTCTTCTTCATTAGAAAAATATATTTTTGAATTCTCAATTCTTGAAGTCCATGGGCACAGCTCAATTACATTGGCTGAACATGAATTGTCACTGCTAAGGCTCTTTGTAAGCTCAAAAGTGTCACATGGCTTTCTCTCCCTCTTGCCGCATCACTGAATTCTGACATATAATCTCACGAAAATGCCCACCAGCAAGACTAAAATAACCCCCAGGAGCAGGAGCCCGCGCTGCAGCCCCAGCTGCGTCCAGGACAGCCTAGTGCTGCCCTTTGGACAGGCGGGCAAAGGCTCTTCTTGGTGCGCCTGCTGATCCAACTGAGTCTGACCTTTTTTCCCAACATCTTCCATTAAAATTCCTTCTTGGTCTTCAGGGCCCCCTGGGAGGAAGAAGGAATTTAGTTATCAGCTTAAAGGAATTTTTTTGCATCTGTATGAAGGGTAACAGTTGGAAGAAAGTGAGTTGAGGAAGCAGCTTGCTGCAATGGCTAAAGGAATCCTATCTCAGTCCCTCACACGGTGATCCTGCTGTTGTTGGCTTGGGTGCTGCAGGGAGCGCTCCCAAGAGCTAGAGAAATAGGGTAGCTCTCTCAGTGAGGATTCATAGGGGAAGTTTTCAAGGGGCCAACACCCATCTAATAATCATTTCAGAAAGAGGATAAAGTAAATGGACGGGGGGTAACCTCAGAAATAATTCATAGTTATTCACAGAACCAAAGAAAGCCGTGACTCCACATGGAAGGGCCAAGCCGGAGACCGAGTCACACCTAGGCTGAGTCTCGTGACACTTCAGGACATTAAGAATAATAACAGGAAAATATCCTAACAGCTCCTCCAGAGAAAACAAAAGGTAGATTACGTAACGGCACAGGAGTAAGATTGGCATCCAACTTCTTAATAAGCACACATGGATGTTAGGAATGGTACAATGTCATGAGCGTTCTGAGAGAAAATCACTGTGAACAGAATGATACCAGCTCACACCTAACAAAGGCTTACCGGGTGTCAGCGAGGCTGTTCTCAGCACTATTTGACCCTCACAACAATAGTATGAGGTAAGTGACATTATTGTCCCAATTCCACAAATCAGGGAAACTGTCACTGATGGTAGCAAACTTGGACCAACCCTTCCTCTGAAGATTATTATAAAATCCGAATAAAACAAATTGAAAATATCATCTTGAAGGCATCAGAGAGCTAAAGAGAAGTGAGGAGTCCCCAGGGCAGGATCGGGGGGCGCTAGAGACCAGAGGGCAAGCCCAGCCTCGGGGGCCATCTGGCCCTGAGCACTCCACCTGGCCCCTTGGGCTGAGAAGCTGAGCAGGCTGCTGGGGGCCCCGGTACCGACCGAGGGTAGGGCCCCGGTAGGCCTCTCTGTATTTGGGGTTGGAAGCCTGAAGGGGGCATCGAAGAATTAAGAATGAAGCAGAAGTAAACCTGGCCTCACACTGGCCATAGCACACCTTCGGGTCAGCCGGCCGAGCCAGAAACCTCCACTTACAAAACTGCCCCAGACCGGTAGGAACTCTAAGCATCCCACAGAATCAAAAGAAAACCCTCTCTGAAGATAGAGGCCTCTCTGAACATTGTTTCATGCCGAAAATTACAAACAGTTTTCAAATATAAAGTCTGGAACATAGTCAGAGCTACCCAGACGTACAGCACAGGAGCCTAGACGAGGGGCCTGGCAGAAGCGGCAGAGCTGCTGCAGCGCAGCCGTTCCGCTGTTCCGCGAGGCCAGAGGACTTGAGCCGCAAAGGAGCGAGGGCTTATGTGAGCGCAGGGCCAACTGCCTAAAGGGCCGAGACACAGGGGAATTGCTCAACTGACAGAAACAAAAATAGGTCTCTTCCACTCATGGGTTGACCCATTTCTTCTCTGGAAGCTAGTATGCTTTAATAAACCTTTTCACTTTGGTTGCTTGCAAAAAAAAAAGAAAGAAAACAAAAATATAACCACATTTGTATGATGGCCATCATATGTAATGGTCCAAACAATAACCTGTTTAAAGTGCACAGGTGTCTGCCTGATGAACAGCAGGGACCTCATGAAAACGAACTCACAAATGTCAGTTTCCAAGATGCGGTCAAAGCACGGAATCGCCAAGTGTTATAAACGCCTGCAGAATGCTTGCAGAAGTTCCACAAATTAGCAGAGGAAGTGGGACCCTGTAGTCATCCACAGCAGTTGCTAGTGTGTGGGATTAAAGCAAACAAACTTGAAGTCCGTTTACCCGGGACTGGGTGTTACTTGACTTTACCATTTGTCTCTGAAACATTATTGCCCTATTTAAGTGGGAGCTCACAGCAGCAAATCCAGCTGTGTCTCACAGATGGCCCCTACAGTCCCACCTGGACAGGCCTGGCTGCGAGCAAGGAGTTCCTTCTTACCTGGGTGCAGGGCATCCGGAGAGAGAGCTGAGCTCCCATTCTGAGCCACATTTACTTTCAAATTGGCATGTACCTGAGCCTAGAAAATGAAACTAGTGTTATGAACTGTTTCACAGTTTCAAACTAGTGAAAATGAAATTAGTGTTAATGAGCTGTTTCACATGACCACCCAGTTTAGGAAAAGCCAAGCCATTTTCCTGAATTGGCATGTACAATCGAAGCTTCTCTAGTTCGGGGGTATGGAACCACCTTTCATAGAGACTGTGAGGCCATTTGGAGTGGGGGGTGAGGGAGACAGGCACCAAGACCATTTAGAATTCTCTATTTTTATTTCACCTCCTTTTTCTACCACTTCTTACTAGACCCCCATTGACCCTAAAAAGCGGAAAAGAAGGTTGCACACAAGTATCTTAATGAAATATTTTGGGATTATAAAAAACAGGATGGGCCAGGTGCGGTGGCTCACGCCTGTAATCCTAGCTCTCTGGGAGGCCGAGACGGGCGGATTGCTCAAGGTCAGGAGTTCGAAACCAGCCTGATCAAGAGCAAGACCTCGTCTCTACTATAAATAGAAAGAAATTAATTGGCCAACTAATATATATAGAAAAAATTAGCCGGGCATGGTGGCGCATGCCTGTAGTCCCAGCTACTCGGGAGGCTGAGGCAGGAGGATCGCTAGAGCCCAGGAGTTTGAGGTTGCTGTGAGCTAGGCTGACGCCACGGCACTCACTCTAGCCTGGGCAACAAGTGAGACTCTGTCTCAAAAAAAAAAAAAAAAAAAAAAAACAAAACAGGATGAATTTGATGCATGCCACCTTTCTCCAGTTCCCATTCTCATCCTGACATCGGCTTCTCCTGCACAGGGCGGCAGCGTGGCACGGCCCCCCGGGGAAGAGGGGGCTCCTGCCTTTCTGGTCAGTGAATAAACAAGGGGCAGTGCACAAAGCCCAGGTCGCCCGGCCAGCACATCTGAATTAAATTTAGTTACAACAACAACAAGAACAGCATTTGGATAAAAGAATGAAGAAAAAGGGAGAAGAATCTTCCAAAAGGAAAGATCCAGTGGGATCCGGTTTGTGTTCTAGGGGAGGAGCCTTTGCTGAGACAGCAATGAGCACTTACCTGTTGACAGGCTTTTTCCCAATTTAGCCGAACAATAAAGCCTAGAAAACACACAGCTTGAGAGACCACACAGATGATGATCCCTGACCACAGACCTGGAAATGGAAATATTTAATACAGGTTAATTCGGAAAACAGGCCACCCCTGGGGAGCATGTTTCTCCTATCTCACTCCCGTCGGCCACCCTGGAAATCTTTCATGGCTGAGGTAGAGCCCACTGTAGGCCAGAGACCTCTGTCCTGCTCTTTCCTTGGGTTTCCAGAAGGTTCTGAAAGGCCCAGTGCTCCCTGAGGCCACACCCTGAGGAGCCACCTCTTTTGGCTCAAAATGTCAGAATAAACGTTCAGATGCTATTTGGGGCTTAGTGATTATAATACTTGGATATTAAGAAAAGTGCCAGTTACAAGGAAATAAAATTTCCCAGGACAAAATACTTCCACCCTATTTTCCTCAAAAAAGGAGACTAACTTTTTTTGATAAAGCAGAACTCACTAGACACAGAGTAATGACGCCCCTCCCTCAGACCAGCCTGCAGGACTTCCCACCTAACTTGCTTCTGGCACAGACTTTGGGGGGAGCTCCCAGGGCAGGGTCATAAACCTAGAGCTGACCAGAGAACAGGGGAAGTCTGAGTGGGAACGGGTCTCAAAGCACTATACAGCCCCTACTAGTGTACACACGGGGCAGAGGGAGATCCCAAAGGATGAGGGTTTTTTTGTCAACAGTGAACTAATGACAGAATCATTGTCATTAGTGCAGCTCAGTGCAGCTCACAGCTCTGCTTCTTGGTACCAATCACCCTCATATCACAGTCTTCAGATATGATCAGCCCACTCTTTGGAATAGCAAAGTTAGTGCTACCTGCTGTTCCTATGAAGAATTAGTAAAAGCAAACCACTGGCTTCCTCTTCAAATCTAGTGTTCCCAGTACATACAGATTACAAGCTCACCCTAACCATCTTAAACATAACATAGCCAGCTACCTCCAGCTATAATTTGAAAGTCATGAATTAGATTTCCATTAATTTCACCATACATCATTTAAAACATTTCTGTTTGACTCAACCTAGGAACCCCAAACAGAATGATTATTAGAATCCTCTGGGTGAGGCCCAGGAATTTACATATTTGAAAAGCCTCCCAGGAATTCTGATGGCCATTATGATGTGCTGAGGTTGCTCCTGAGAACTTGCAAACTTCTGGCGCTCTCCTGGAAACATGTAGGTATACTGCACGCCCTGCCAGAGGACACACAGTATTGAAAATCAGTACACACCACACTTTCTTCTAAGATGTGGGTGGAGGGATTGACTGCAGTGTTCTCACAGGGCCCTCCTCTCCTCAGGGCCCCCAACATTTCTTTTAGGTGATTCTCAACTTCCTCTACTTTGCACACAGTAGGTATGCTTTTGTTAAATGAATGAGCCAAGGACAGCCCTTGGGATACAGATGGATTTATACACACACACACACACACACACACACACACACACACATACATATACATATATATATATATACACATATATATATATTTTTTTTTTGGTAGAGTGCAGTGCCATCATCATAGCTCACTACAACCTCACACTCCTGGGCTCACATGATCCTCCTGCCTCAGCCTCCCCAGTAGCTGGGCTCCAGGCACATGTCGCCACGCCCAGCTGATTTTTCTTATTTTTTATAGAGAGTGGGTCTTGCTATTGCCCAGGCTGATCTCGAACTCCTGGCCTCAACTGATCCTCCCACCTCAGCCTCCCAAAGTGCTAGCATTACAGGTGTGAGCCACTGCACCCAGCTTGGATTTATAAAGTAGATTCCTCTTCTAAAAACACTGAATTCACAGGAGTAGAGAGTAGAATGATGGTTACCAGAGGCTGGGGGCAGGGAAATGGGGATTTGTTCAGGTACAAAGTTTCAGACAATCAGGAAGAATAAGTTTTGAGTGGCATGGCAGCATGACTACTGTCAATATACTGTATTAATATATTGAAATATAACATATTTCAAATCAACTAAGTAAATTTCAAATGCCTCACCATAAAAAATAAACAAGGTGATAGATATGTTAATTAGATTGATATAATCATTCCACATAGTATACATATGTCAAAACACTACATTGAACCTCATAAATGTATGTAATTGGCCAGGCGAGGTGGCTCATGCCTAGCACTCTGGGAGGCCAAGGCGGGAGGATCACTCAAGGTCAGGAGTTTGAAACCAGCCTGAGCAAGAGTGAGACTCCATCTCTACTAAAAATAGAAATAAAATTAATTGGCCAACTAGCCAGGCATGGTGGTGCATACCTGTAGTCCCAGCTCTGGGAGGCTGAGGCAGGAGGATTGCTTGAGCCCAGGAGTTTGAGGTTGCTGTGAGCTAGGCTGATGCCACAGCACTCTAGCCTGGGCAACAGAGTGACACTCTGTCTCAAAAAAAATAAATAAACAAATGCATGTATGTAATTATGATTTGTCAATTTAAACTAGTAAGAGGTAATATTTTAAAAAGTAATGTAAAATATCTCCTTAATATTTTATACTGATTGCATGTTGCAATGATAACTTAGATATATTATATTAAATAAAATACATTACTTAAAAAAATAAAAATAAGGTAGATTCCTCTAATATTTCCATTAGCTATGCCACTGGTAAATCCAAAATATGAACAATACCAGAAACTCAGATAAATAATTTTCTGCACCATAATGCAAGCCCAAAGAACTCTGGATTGGCCATTCAACTCTTTGAACAACTCCTGTATTTTTAATTAAAATATTATTGAAATTGAGAAAGATGTGCAACATAATGGAACATACTGAACTGCAAGTGCCCTCTAGGTATCAGTTTTCTCACCACCTGTGAGCCTGCCAAGTCCCAATGGATTAAAACAAACCATGCTTAAGTTGGTCACTCCTTCACTCCAAAGATAATGTCCAATTTTTAATATAATCATTTATTAACTGTCAATGCATTCCAGATTATTATTTTAGAAATCAAAGCTGGGCAGTCATTTATTTCCCTACTTTTTTTTTTTTTTTTTTAGACCTACTCTTCCTGAAGGATTATTTCCCTACTTTTAAAAAAAAGATTAGCTCTGGTAATTTCACATCCTGTGGATCAAGTTCGTTCTTCCCAGTGCAGTAAGGTGAGGAAGTCCACCGCCCCAGGCCCTGTGGAGACCCACGAGACACGGCTAAGAAGGCCGTGCCAGGCAGGAGGTGCAGGCTGTGGACTGGGCTGAGGGTGGCGAGGATACTCGCCTCTGGCTGCGCTCCGTGGGTCCTGCCCCGTTGCCAGGGCGACATGGGGAATATGCTCCAGGACATACACAGCTGCCACAGTGGTGACCCTGCCTCACCCCAAATGCTGCAGAATGGCCAGCGTATGGCGGTCTCAGACCTGCAGACTCACTTTGAGCGTCTCATCATACAAGGGCTGTCACTAAAGAACAGAATGGGATCCACAAAAGGAACATTTCCAAATGCTTCTCAAGTGGGCCCTGCTGTCACCTCCTTTGAAGATATGAGAAGCAGATGAGTCAGGACGGGGAGGTGAGCGGAAACGGCATCTGGCTGTGCTCAAGTGTGTCAGTGTGGCCTTGGGCCCCTGGCCGGAGCCGGAGGCTGCCTCCTGAACCCCCGCACTCTCGAGGCACCGACGAGCTCGGGAAGCTCCACGGCGAGTGACTAAGCTCTGCCCGCCAGCGTGAGGCTTACCGATCACTCCCAGCTTGGTCGCAAACATCAGTGCGATCCCGACGGGGAGACCAACCACATAGTAGCCGATGGCATTCACGATGGCTCCAACCTTCTGATTGCCACTTCCCCTCAGAATGCCCCCGCATGTGCACTGTAGGCAGATGACACCCCATCAGTGCCACCATGGCTTCTGGAAGACACCCTCTCCTGAGCAGTCACCATTCTGTAGGACTCTGACATAAAAACCCATGGCCATGTGGCAGTGCCCTTCTAAACTAAGCATGATAACAATATTCAGTGTTGCTACCTCCCGTAGCCCCTCTTCTCAGCTGAAATTTGCCATCATTGGAAGAAATACACAGCTCATAAAAGTGCTTAGGGCAGTACTGCATAATACTCACAGCAAGAGCTTCAAACAGGTGGGATATGGCATAAATGGGAACCACCTGAGCCACCAGATCAATGATGTCTCTGTTAGGAAAATAAAGCACATGGTGATTAGAAGATAAACACAAGGAAAAAAGGGAGCCATGCAGTCTTCCATGTATGTGCACTGCACCCAACAGCCTATTCAGGGGCAATTCTACCGTTGGCCGGCCTGTAGAGGAAACTAACCACGCGTTGTATCTCACAACTTTTACAAAAAATGTACAGTAGCCCCTATATCCGCAGGGCATATGTTCCAAGACCTCCCCCCTGTGGATGCCTAAAACTGGGTAGGTAGCACTGAACCCTATATACACTGTGTATTTTTCCTATATGTACTTTCTTATGATAAAGTTTAATTTATAAATTAGGCATAGTGGAAGGTTAACAATAACTAACAATAAAATACAACAAATGTAACAATATGTCAGCATCACTACTCTTGTGTTTTGGGGCCATTATTAAGTAAAATAAGGATTCCTGGAACGCAAGCACTGAGGTTCTGTGAGGTTGCTCTGATAACCAAGAGGGCTCCTGATGGTTACAGGTGGGCAGTGCGGCAGTGTGGAGACCCTGGACAAAGGGATGATTCATGGCCTGGGCAGGATCGAGGAGGACAAGGCAAGATTTCATCCTGCTACTCAGAATGGTGTGTAATTTTAAACTTATGAATTGTTTATTTCTAGAATTTTTCATTTAATATTTTCCTACCTTGGTTGCCCTTGGGTAACTAAAACTGTGGAAAGTGAAGCTGTGGACAAGGAGGGACTACCGCATAGTCCATTTGGTCAATGTAGACAAACAAATTCAATGATTTGGTACCCCTCAAAAAAAGTTTGGATTATATTGCTGTCTTTTTTTAAAGCATGATTCCATAGGCTAAGCGTGAACGTGCCTCTCGGCGTGTCTGCATGCAGCACTACAGAATGAGAGTTCAGGTTCTTCTACGGAGCCATGCTTGGCAAGCTATAACGGCCTGGACACGTTCTGCAGATTTATCCTTGGTTCCTAGAAATGGGCCTTAACCTCTAAAGCTAGAGACTTGGATTCAATGCCTGTGCATGAGGGAGATGAGAAAAATGCTGCCCCTGAGCCAGGGAAGCAAGAAATTCACAATACCTTGGAGGGAGTTTGGTCACATATAAACCTAGAATGCTGTCTGGCAATATATATTTGTTGAATGACTTAATATCAATAAATAAGAAATCCAGCACTGAACAAGATGATCACTTCCTTCCCCCACCCCAAAGGACATAAATACAGTTCCTTAATCAAATTTTATTTATTTTTGAATATATGACATATGCAAATGGTCAAAAGAAATGAAACAATACGAACATAATGAGAACAGTCTTACTGCAGTGCCAGGGGGCCTGCCAACCTGTTATCATCCCTGTCCCCTCCAGGTAACAATTCGCAGTACTTTCTGTATTTGCCTAGTGTTTTTGCAAATGTGACTGCATATTCTCAATTTCCCCTTCTGCATACTGTCATTCCATACACAGCATCCTCTGCATGGTGCCCTGTACCTTGGTTTTTCCACCTAATATATTATGTTCACTTTTATATTCCACCAACATATATTCTTTCAAATGTGCTGCTGGATTCTGTCTACTTATATTTTATTTTGGATTTTTAAATCAATATTAATAAGTGACAATGGCCTGTGATTTTTTTTTTAAGTGCATTTATCAGTTTTGGTACCAATGTTATATTTCCTTCATAGACAATGTGGAAGTTTTCCTTTTTCTGGGCTCTGGAACAATTTAGACACCATTTGAATTATGTACATTTTAAAAATCTTATAAAATTCTCCTTTGGAACTCTCCAGGATTGGAGCTTTTTGGCATTTTAAATTAATTTTCTCTTATTTTTTTATAAGGAAATCAGTTTATTTAGACCTTCTATCTTTTCTAGGGTAAATTTTGATAAATTATTTTCCTTGGAAAATTATGTTTCTGCTAGGTTTTTAAATTTCCTTGCAAAAAGTTGTACAAACTAGTCTCTTAAGATTTTTCAAAAATGACTGTGCTTATAGTAATTCCCCCTGTAACTGGGCTGGGTGTTTCCGCTAGTTCTCTGGTTCTGCAGGACGGGGTCCACCCTGCTGCCTCACAAGTAGCTGGTTTTAGAGTGTGCGGTCGCAGCCCTCACCACGGCTACGGTTTGTGCCCCGTGTGGTTTTGGGAGGGGACAGACCCAGACTAGCTCCCACCAGGTTCCTGCTGGAACTGTCAGTCTACCCGGTCTCCTGAGGAAGTTAATTCTGATCCCTTTTGAGGGAAGTGACAACTGTTCATGGCTATTTTCCCCACTCATTCAGAAATGAGGGATCTATAAACATCTTATTTTCCCACAACCAATGGCTGAGGCTGAAGAATGACAACCCACCATCGGGCGTCAAAAGACAAATACCTGAAGGATAAACCACGAAAGTGCATCTGTCCCCTCCACCAGCTTTCTGAGCTGTGGGGGAAAAGTCACCGTGTCTTTTGTAATTGCTGATAAGCTCATCCCAGGTGAGATGTGTCCCCACAGTATTTCTATGGCCAGAATGTAAGAGGCAGCCTCACAGATGAAGGGGAAAACTCCACGGGGCGGGGTACCCACAGAGCACGGGGCGGGGGGACGGGGTTGTCTCGCACAGGAATTCTTCAGTAATCACTGATAATGCAATTTTTGAGACAGCTCATTTGGATTTTGTTCTATTTGTTTTAGAATCCTGCTCGTTGGATTGAAGAGACAGCTCATTTTGAGACAGCTCATTTAACTTCAGTTCAGTTTGACAAATATATTATACGACTTGCTACAAACCAAGCATCTGACAGTTTTTAAGATGCCAAGATGATCCTTAGCATTGAGAATGAAATAATTAACTGAAAATGTAATCAATTCTACCAAAAGGGAGTTTCCTTCTTTAAAACATGAGAGTATTCTGGCCACCAGAAGCATAAGATCACCACCAGTGCCCATGAAATTGGCATTTTAGATCATACGTCAGTCCCTGCAGTTCTTCTCAGCTAGCATCGCTGGGTTCTGGTCTCATAAATGACTCAGACACCCCTGGAAGATGCAACCACCTCAGGGGGTGCCCCCAAGATACCGTCTACCCAACTTAACCATTTCTTTATTTTTTTTAAATTAAAAAATATTTTATGCTAGCACCTTGATCTTGGATTAACCATTTCTTTGCCACAGATTTCACATTGCAAGAAAGTCCCAGCACTCACTGGTCGGTAGTGAAAATGTACCCCACAAGATCCTTACAGCCCAACAGCAGGACACAGAAGGTGACAGCAAACAGCTCTGGAGACAAAACAGCAGAAGAAATAACAGTGAGCAGGGAGTCTGCGGCAAGTCGGGACCTACTGTACGGCGAGCCAGCCTCGGACAGGGGGTCGGGCACCTGTGATCAGCAGAGCCACCGCGGTGGACGTCCTCGCCTGATGGATGTTTCCGGCACCCAGCGCATTCCCCACCCGGACGCTGGCAGCCATGCTGAAGCCAGAAGGGATCTAAAATGAAAAGGAACAACGACACTGCAAAGTGAGAACACTACGGAGAGAGGCAGCCTCCTGCCTCACACCTGACGGTAGAACTTGGTCCTAAGAGTTCTAGAAAGCCTAATCGGCAACATCCCTTTGCCTGGCTAGGAGCTCCTAGGCTACCACGAGACCTGAACCCAGGTTGCGATGCTGGGTACAGACCGGGCTCTTTGCAACCTCCCAACTGCCGCAGGGGGACCCGGCACAGCCGCGTGCCTCCTCTGGGGTGCTGGGGATGGGCTGACTGCCAGAACCCCAAGCTACAATCTGCTCTGAAAGGCCACTAAGAGGTCCAGGTTAGAAGAGAGTGGTACTAAAGGAATTAGAAGGAAGCAGCACTGTTTTGTGGTTAGGCATCAGGATGCTGAAGCCAGACTGCCTGAGCTCAAATCTTGGCACAGCTACTTATCATCTGTGTGACCCTGAGCAAGCTACTTACCTCTCTAGACTTCTGCTGTTTTATCCCTAAAAGGGGTCTAGTAACAGAACCTACCTCATCGGGTTATTGTAGGGATTGAATGAGTTCATACAAGCTAACTGCTTAGAATAATGCCTCATGTGTAGGAATTGCTCAATAAAGATTTGCCTTGTTATCTTTAAATTTACCAGTTGAGAAATTAGTATTTGTGGCCAGGCATGGTGGCTCACACCTGCACTCTGGGAAGCCAAGGCAGGAGGACTGCTTGAGCTCAGGAGTTGGAGACCCTGTCTCTTCTAAAAATAAAAAAGAAGTGAGCCAGACAACTAAAAATAGAAAAAATTAGCCGGGTGTGCTTGTGCATGCCTGTAGTCCCAGCTACTTGGGAGGCTGATGTGGGAGGATTGCTTGAGCCCAGGAGTTTGAGGTTGCTGTGAGCTAGGCTGATGCCACGGCACTCTAGCCCGGGCAACAGAGTGAGACTGTCTTGAAAAAAAAAAAAAGGAAGAAAAGAAAAGAAAGAAAGGAATTAGTATTCATAGGGAAAAAAGATTCATCACTCATTTAAACATAAACATTGCCTTATAATCAGGAGAGTTCAGGGCCAGCTTAAAGAAAATCTGATACACAGACTGAGGAATGCAAATGGAATAGGAGATTCAGTCCGTGCCTAGAAAGTCACAAGTAGGGACTAACACAGAGATCTCCCAACAAATGATCTCTTCATCCCAAAAGGAAAAATAGTGCCTTGACAGGGAGAAACTCGACAGACACCATGTTAACCAACGAAGTTAGTATCCCCAATGGTGGGACAACTCGACATGACGAGCCTGCTGATCTGTGGTTTCCTGCCCACAGTGGGCAGCCTGAACCTATTTGTGAGCAAACATCTGCTACAACACATTGAGGGAAATTCTATGTATAGTGGCCCGTATTCTTCAAGAAAGACTGAGGATCTGTTCCAGATTAAAGGACATGAAACAGACATGACATCTTACATGCTTGTAGTTATAAAGTTATAGTTATATGTAGTTATAAAGTTAATGCTTAAAGCTATAAAGGTCATGACCAGAACAGCTGATAGTATATGGATATGGCCTGTGTAGCAAGACAGACAGTAAGACAGAGCAAATGGGGCAAAATATAAACAACTGGTGAATCTGAGGAAAGATATACATCCTTCTTTGGGTTAAGTAGAAATACAAATCTAAATTCTTATGAGCCTATTAAAAAAGCATGTGGAAACATATGCAAAAAGCATAAGGTTTTCACTTTTAGGAATTTATGTCAAAGAAATAGTCGAACAGGTTTCCAGAGATAGTTATCCTAGGATGTTCACTGAAGTATTGTTAATAATAGTGGAACATTGGAAATAAACTAAATATTCAATGAGAGATTATTTTAAAAATTATACTACATACAGTATAATACCATATACTATTAAGCATTTGATTTAGATGTAGTTACTGAACTTACTGAAATATACAATGTAAAAAGTGTTGAAGTGAAAAATACAGGTTAAAAAATTCTGCCAAGAATAAAAGAAGAAACCCAAAAACAAAAATATCATAGGTCCTAAAGAGAATAACTCTTAAGGAAAACAGGAAATGTACTCTATGTACTTTTAAAACATAACTAATATCAAGGGAGGCAGGAGAATCTAAGCTCTAATACCACAAAAAAATGCCAAGCACATCTACTGGCTTTAGTCTTTTCCTACATTATAAACTCCCCTTTCTGTCTTTAATTTTACATTTCTAAAGCATCACTTGCTAGAGAAAAGAGTCCTTCAGAATTTCCAGCTGATGTTTTCAGTGAAACAGAATCAAAGGAAAGCCTCTCACGACTGGGGATCTACTATCACATATCAGAATCCCTTTCCTTTTCAAGGGTGAATAATATTCCGTCATGTGCATATACTGCATTTGGGTTAGCCATTCATCCATCCATGGGTATTGGGTTGTTTCCACCTTCTGGCTGTTGTGAATCATGCTGTTGTGAACACAGGCAGACAAATATCTTTGAGATCTGCCTTCAATGCTTCTGGGGGCCTGCCTATGAGGGCCACACTGCGCTTTCAGAGGCTGCGGACGCAGCGGGAGCCAGGCATGATGACGCGGGCAGGAAGTTTGGTATTTACCGCCATACTCCCAGTCTCATCTCTCCTTGATGCCACCCACCTGTTCCCCAAGGCCTTTGGGTTGTGACAACTGAAGAAGATTCTAAAAGTGCGGAAAGAAAATCGAACCTCTCAGACCTGAGCCGTTAGGAGACAGAGAACCAGCAGGTCATTTGAAGTTTCTGCCCAGCACCCCTGCAGTTCACAGGGGAGACCCAACTGAACCAGAAGCCCCTCCCAGGCTTGAGGATGAGATTTGACTTTCAGCCATCATGTCACAACGATCACTTAAGGTATGACTGCGGTGCTCGCTGTGTAGGGCTCTTTCAAACGCCCAGCAAGGGAAACAGCCAGCGTCTCCACACCACTGGCCCTCCGACGCTCACCATGTACACAATGGTTGCCAGTTCATACACGATGGACTGAGCTCCCAGCTCCACCATGCCGAGGATACCTGGGGAAGAAAGACAGCTGACACCTTGCTTTGGGTTAGAGCCCCATGTCCCCACCAGTCGCTGTCATCTGTCCTCATACTGACCGCTCAGGAAGCTGCCGACCTCGTAGGCCCACCACTCGATGCACAGCATGAGCATGCTGGGGATGGCCAGGTGAAGGAAGGAGGCCCAGTCCCGCAGGCACTCAAGGGACCACCCTGCAGGCGGGACACACACGTTTCCAGTAGATTTGGTCACTGGGCCACAGCTCAACCCGAAACAAAACCCACATCCAAGTAGAAGACGCAAGGCAGGCTTTACCTCCCCACGTGGCTTGATGCAGCTTTTTCCCAAGGATGTAGAGGAAGAGCAGTAGAGCCAGGGTGAACTGGGAGATCACATTTGCCAGTGCAGAGCCTCTGGAAAGAACGGTCCCAGTGAGGGGCGCTCCCTGTCCTCCATCCTCCCCTGCCTCACTCAGCAGCGAGGGCAGCAATAGTCCGTCCCTTGCTGCGCCATCCTCAGCAGGCCCTGAGGTCTTCGTCCTCCCGGAGCAGCGTCCCCTCCGTCCCTGACAGCGCTCTCCAGGGCGGTGCAGGAACCAGCTGAAGGGCCCACTCACTCTTCTCCCGCTGGACAGGCCGCATGCAAGCCGTGCCTGCCCCCGTCCCAAGAGCAGGTCGGACTTACGTCACCCCAAGGTGCAGTTGATGGAGAAACACATAGTTGGCGAGGGCATTGACGAGGTTGGCCGCAACTCCGGTCACAATCTGGGGCAGCACGATTCCCTGGAACAAGGACGTGGCACGCCATGCTTGCGATGGGCAGACCAGGACTGCCCTTCTGCCACCCGCACACACATCCGGCGTCACAGGCCTGGAAGGGGCCCCGCTGGGGAAGCCCGTCCTCGCCGCTCCCGCATCCCGCCCGTCCCCTCCTCTTCTCTCCGAGGTGTGGAGCGCAGAGTTCTGGCCACAGCCAGACACAGCAGGGGTGAGAAGACAGCAGAGAGGGTGCAGAGGAAGGGCTCGTGTCAACAGTGCAAGGACTGGCGGAGACTAAAAGGGTTCAAGAAGCCATTTTTAACGCCAGACGATGGGAGAAAATGACAATACTTTCTCGACCAAAATTGAAATTCAGAAAACCAACCTATAAAAATCTTGGGAAGCTAGAGCTTCTTTCTAGAGGATGGAATGAACTCCATCATATCTGACTCTCATAAGGACAGGGTCTGAAAAATGTCCAGACTACTTGGTATCTCAGATTCAGACTTAGGGCATGAGAAATTATGTTAGACCAAGGCAGTAAAAATCTCTCCTGCCACACATCGGGGCAGAATAACAGACACAGACAGTGAGCCGCAAAGGCACGAGGAGCCACTGTTCCCCCATGGTCACGCTGTCCTGTAAAGTGTCACTATGTCTCCTTTTGGAATGACTACTGCTTTCTTGCTCACTGGGAAATTTTTTTCCCTGAAATCATGGACTATAAGAAACTTTCCTGTTTGAAATCATATCAGTAAAAAGAAAACATCTCACTCTTGGCTGGAGGCTGATGTCACCGTAACACAGAAGAGCAGCCAGGTGCAGCTCACCTGAGTTTCTGGGCGTGGCACTGCGCGTCTGTCCCCCTGCCGCGCCCATCTCAGCCTCGCAGTTCCAAGGGAAGAGGACCTGCACCCACGCTACAGTCCAGACCTGACACTGGCCCTTTGCTCCAGCCCTGCTCCGCGCCTGCCAACACGACCTCGTTCAGTTTCACCAGATGCCCACCCTTCCTCAGACTCTTGGAATAACTCTTCTCCCTCTGCCTGCTGAGACACCCACTCTGGTCTCTCTTGATGCAGGGCCAATAAACCCAGCGGGACTGCAGGTTTGTCTCTGGTGGTCTTGGGCTGGTGGGGCCTGGATGAGAGTTGTGGCTGTTTATTTATCAGGAGACCTGGGTTAGTTTTTACTGGGGAAGTTTGTGATCAGATTTATGTTTCAGGAAGATCCTCCAAAATGACAGAGGACAAATGAAAAGAAATCAATTCAGGCGTGGTGGCTCACGCCTATAATCCTAGCATTCTGGGAGGCCAAGGCAGGAGGATTGATCAAGGTCAGGAATTCAAAACCAGCCGTAGCAAGAGTGAGATCCCGTCTCTACTAAAAATAGAAAGAAATTAATTGGCCGACTAAAAATATATAGAAAAAATTAGCTGGGCATGGTGGTGCATGCCTGTAGTCCCAGCTACTGGGGAGGCTGAGGCAGGAGGATCACTTGAGCCCAGGAGATTGAGGTTGCTGTGAGCTGGGCTGACGCCACAGCACTCACTGTAGCCTGGGCAACAGAGTGAGACTCTGTCTCAAAAAAAGAAAAGAGAGGAGAGGAGAGGAGGGAAGGGGAGGGGAGGGGAGGGGAGGGGAGGGGAGGGGAGGGGAGGGGAGGGGAGGGGAGGGGAGGGGAGAGAAAGAAAGGAAGGAAGGAAGGAAGGAAGGAAGGAAGGAAGGAAGGAAGGAAGGAAGGAAGGAAGGAAGGAAGAAAGAAAGAAAGAAAGAAAGAAAGAAAGAAAGAAAGAAAGAAAGAAAGAAAGAAAGAAAGAAAGAAAGAAAGAAAGAAAGAAAGAAAGAAAGAAAGAAAGAAATTCAGGCTGTGGCTGGGGGAGCCACAGGACCAGGTGACCCCCGTCACACAGGAGGGACGGGAAGACGGCGTGAAGGGTGCAACAGGTGACCGGGGAGAGGAGGCCCAAGGCCACTCCTGGTGATGGGACACAGGACTCCGGAGGAGCAGGGCATGCGGAGGGGTCTTGCCTGGGACGTGCACGCGTGTCTCAAAGGCAGCTGGACAGAATGGCCGGATGTCAGAGAGGTGAATGTGGCCGTGACAGGGACAGAGAGGAGACAGGACACGCGAGGAGACAGCCACCCCCCTCCCCCTACACGGAAGCCTGGGCGTCGCCAGGGCTCAGCACCCCCCCACATCCTCTGCAAACCCGGCTGCGTCTCCACGGGGCGGCTGTCTCCCTAGGGAAGGGCCCAAGGCAGGGCCTTTCCATTAAGGGCGGAACATTCCTCCCCCGACCTGCAGCATTTCGTTCTGCTCATTCTTCCTTCACCATGGACCTTCATCATCATCAGTCCGGACCATGTCCATGGCTCTCATCTCTCCCCTGCCAGTTAGTGTGTTTCCAAAACTAAAATCCCCAGCAGAGAATGCAAGGCCCTCCATGTACTGACCGCAGGCCAGCCCACCTCTCGGGGCCTCCATCCCCTGCGTCCCCCACCACTGCAGTGGCTCACCACACTCCACACGCCCCACCCTCAGAGCAGGCTCCTCTGCCCCTGTCTGGGAGCCCACGTGTCTTCTATAACCCAGTTCAAACCTCCCGAGCCCTCTCAGCTGTGGCTTGAGGAGTCGTGCCTCGGGGTGTTGGAGACAAGAGTTTCACATCCACCATCCTCACTAGTTAAGTCAGAGCCTGAGTTAGGGCCACCACAGCTGTAGGGAGACTGAGTCAGGGAGAAGACCCTGCAGTGTGCTAAGGCCACTAACCTGCTTCAAACAAGGCTCTAGGTTGAAACAGACAGCCCAGAGACGGGTCCGATATGCTGCTTTCCTTCTCTAGCCTACAGCTATTTCAAGTACATAATTCTAACACTGATAAAGATTCAAAACATTATTGTTTTGTTAATAGGGTATTATTTTAATTTTAAGAACACTGAAGAGGACAGGCATGGTGGCTCACACCTGTAATCCTAGCACTCTGGGATGCCAAGGTGGGAGGATCACTTGAGCTCAGGAGTTTGAGACCAGCCTGAGCAAGAGCGAGACCCCATCTCTACTAAAAATAGAAAAATTAGCTGGGCATTGCGGCACATGCCTGTAGTCCCAGTTACTTGGGAGGATGAGGCAAGAGGATCGCCTGAGCCCAGCAGTTTGAGGTTGCTCTGAACTATGATGACATCACTGCGCTCTAGCCCAGGTGACAGAGCAAGACTCTGTCTTTTTTTTAAGAGTCTGTCTTAAAAAAAAAGAACACTAAATAGATGGGAAACTTTCTTCTTTCTCCCCTTCCTCATCCCTTCCTGGTACATATGCCTAGAAAGCCTGGCTGTGTGGCTCAATCCATTTCCTGGCACCCCATTTGCCTGAATTCACCTGGAAGGAAGCCGACAGCCCCACCTACGCTGGCTTCATAAAGCCACACCCACCGAGCCCAGCGACCTCGCAGGCTTTCGCCGGCACTGTTCATCTCGTGTGAAGTGCTCTGGCTGATGTCTGGTGTCGTTACTATTGGAGCTTTCACGTCCCGCTGAGGAAGATGGGGCCTTTCAGACAGAACCCAGCGGAGGCTGCTCACTGGAGCCAGGCGGGCCGCTCCGGCCCTCGGTTCTGTCCAGGGGGTGGACAGGCATGCACCTTCTCCCCAGGGCGCGGGCTCAGACGCAGAGCCAAAGCACACTGCAGCTGCGACGCTGCCCTGCCAGTGATGACATTTCCAAGTGGGAACTGGGTGTGAATTCTCCAGAGCCAAGAATAATGTCGCTATCACGTAACAAACCTCTCAACAGCAAAGTTCTATGTGCACAACACCAAAAACTGTCTTCCTCCATCCTCCAGGTCTCCCTGGTCCTTCCTGGGGGATCTTCAGGGCCCCCCTCCCAGAAAGGCGCAAACTCCCGTTAGCCCCCTGAGCAAAGGGCAGTTGGCATTACCTGGTTGAGCAAATATTTAACTTGCAACGTGTAAAGAAAGGTCGCCTACGAGAGAACGAGAGAGAAGCGTCAACGCGCAGCCTTGCCACACGACAGTGAGGACACAGGGCCGCGGCCGGCTGGAGCCGTAACCGAGACTCGGCTGCCCTCTGCTCCCACGCGGAGCCCTGGACGCTGTCACCTCAGCATGGGGGCAGGGACCGGGGTCTATGGCCAGGGTGTTTGTGCATCTCTTTTATGGGTGCAGATGATCCAGCAGCCCCAGTCTCCCTGGGTACATGGCATGGACTCTCCCGGGCCCACTGGCACAGAAAGGAGGAAAGGCGGGCACCTCCATGTAGACTGGGCTATAGTCCTATTTGGTGAAATAATTAAAGAATATCACATTGAAAATGTTTCAGGATGAAGTAAAGAGCACAGTGCCAATTATTAGGGCAAATAGCTACCATTATGTGTCCAAATTGTGTCCCCTAAATTCATATGTCGAAGTTCTGACCCTACCGTGACTGTATTTGGAGTCACTGGTCTTTAAAGAGGTGATTAAGCTAAAATGAGGCCGTCAGGGTGGGCCCTGATCCAAGAGGACTGATGTCCTTGTGAGAAGAGAGAGGCACCAGGGCCGTGGCACGTGCTGGGGACAGCGTGTGGAGAGGCGGCAAAAGGGACTATCCACGAGCCAAGGAAAGAAGCTGCAGGGGACACCAGCCCTGCTGGCTCCTTGGCCTTGGACTTGAGCTCCCAGACTGTGAGAAACAAGTCTCTGTCGTTTAAGCCGCCCAGTCCGCAGGGCCAGGTGTGGGCCGGAGCAGGCTCCTGCAGCCCAGCTGAGCACCCTGTCTTCAGGGGCCTTGACCTCGCTGCTGTGTCACACATTAACACGCTCTTGAGGTTCTGTGTGATCACACTCAGATAAAAAGTAGGTGAAAGGCTCCACGTGATGCCCTCAGGGGCCGGGGCTGGGTAAGACTTTGTCCCTATACAAAACAAAAAGTCTGCAGTCTGCTCCAGCGATGATCCTAGAGTTCCCTTCAGCTTACAGAGTTCAGGACAGTGGCCCTCTTGAGTCGCCTCCCCCCTGGGGTTTCTTTGAGACAAACATCTGTGGTGTCCTTAATGGGCACGATTAAAATCAGCCACCACAGGTGGGACTCATCGAACGTGGCACCAGACCGCAAGCAGGGAGGCGCTGGACTCTGAGCACTCACAGGAAGGGCTGGAATGAAGACGGTGACGTAGGTCTGCGTGAGCCTGCAGAAGGAAAGGACAGAAGCAGCGATAGAGGCCTCTGTTCCAAGCAAAAGGAGGCAGAGTAAAACAACTAAAGCTGCCTTTTGCATTCCCAGCTCTTTCTAAATTAATGGGCTTAAACTGCTGGAGCAAATGTAAAAATTTACTCGTAGAGCTTGTCATCTTATACCCCAGGTAACCTTTCTTGCTGCTTTTAAGTCTTTAGGTCTAGGGCAGGGTTTGCAACCTCAGCAGGATGGCGGATAGCTCCCTGCTGTGGGAGCTGTCCCGGGCATGTTCCACAGCCTTCCTGGCTTCTACCAGGAGCAACCCCTCACTACCAGCTGCGACGACCAGAAATGTCTTCAGATATTGGCAAATGTCCTCTGGGTTCAGAGCCATTGGTTTCGGACAAGGACTTTTTAAAGGTCTTAATCAATTTAACCAGTAGGTCGCACACTAAGAAGCACGTTAGAATCATCTGGGATGTTTTGAAAGCCGATGTCCAGGTCTCGCCCTGGACCAATTAAAACAGAATGGGGGGGGCAGGGGGATGGGTGGGTTTGAAAAGCACCCAAGTGGTTTTATTATCAACCAAGGTCAAGAATAACTAAGCTATGAACCAAACCACAAACTACCATCCCACATGGAGAATGTTTCCAAATCTAATTGCACTCAAAACTCTTAACCCTAGGAGTCACCCCCAAGAAGAGGGATCTAGCTCAGGTGCCAGGCATGGAAAGTACTAAGACCTGGGGGATATCCACCAAGGAGAGCTTACGCCCGGGCTGGTGCACAGCCCCCGGCCTTTGTAACTCCCAGAGGTCGAACCTGGAAGGACGGTCTTTCCTCGGCTGGATGGACACCAGTCCCACCATGACAGGTCCCACCTCACCTGGACACATCGGGGTCCTGCCTGAAGAGCAGCAGGATGTGCTGGGTGTTGAGGAAGAGTGCCCAGCAGGGGAAGCAGCAGAGCAGCAGCACGAGCGCGCCCCTCTGTAGGACGACCCCCACGTGCTTCAGGTTCCGGCTCCCGAATGTCTGGGGTGCACACAGCCAAACACAGCCGTTAGCAAGAGGTGGCACCCTCGCTGTCCCCCCAAAGCCTTTGGTCATGCCCAGCAAAGACTTTGCCAGTCTTTAGGTAGGAAGGCACATCAGTGAGAAAGATTAGGGATTCTCAAACGTGGCAGCCATTAGAATCAGCTGGGGAACATTTTCAAAACTCTGATGCTAGAGTCCTGCTAAAGATATTCTGGATTTAATTGGTCCAAGGCAGGACTCAGATATCAATAATTTTTAAAAGTTCCCCGTGTGATTCTAATGTGCAGTCAGGGTTGCATAACCTGGAAACTTGTTAAAATGCAAATTCTTGAGACTTGCTCCAGACCTACTGAAGCAGATCCTGGGGGCAGGGCCAGCGGTGTGCCAGAGCCAGCTCCTACCGGCTTACTGAAGCCAAACTGTGCACGGCTCCGTGGTCAGTGACATCTCTGTGGTAGCTTTAAATTAACCACAGGGAACACTTACACCACTGGAATTGGCAAACACCACAAGTCAGATGTTTCCCTCCCACCCCTGCTCTCCCACCTGGCTGTTGAATATTTACTGGCATGAGATTGGCTGGGGCCCAGCAACCTGTGTGTTAACAAGCCCTCCTGGCAATTCTCAAGTTTGAGAACCACAGGACTATACCTAACTCAAACATGCAGTGTGTGATAGAAATGCCCCTATTTGGTCAAAGTATAGTGCCAGGCAGTCATGCAGATAAACTCTAGTTCACAGCAGGCCAGGAGCACCGATGACTGACAGCTGCTGCAGGTGCTCCTGGCGTGGATCTCCTCGCCTGTGCACATGACTCTCCCTCTTGCCAGGGGGGCTCTCCCATCTACACTTGAGAGCCATCCAGGGTCACTGTGAGAGTGCAACCACTCCCATTTACCTGGGAGATGAGGGTGTCGCACGCAGAGGATAAGCCAAATCCCACTGAAATGCCCGTGATGTTAATAACCTGGAAACAAACCCAAGGGTGAGGCTACACAGGATTAAAGGAGGAAAGGAAGTTACATTCTCTACCTGTGTTGACGGCCTGCAAAGCTCCTCCCCAGGCATTCACAAGTCAATCCGATCAACTCCTAAACTGCCTGGGCCCCTGCTCAGAGCAGCTGGGCCAGCTTAAAGTGTGTTTCCACCAGCGTAGTTGGGGAGTGGAGGGGAGGCTGCGGGAGCAGGAACACACACCCTACTGAGAGTCGCTGAATCCATTTTTCTAGAAATAACCTAACTGCCCAAACCAAAATCCTTTGGTCTTACGTGGCCAATTGAAAATCCCTGGCAGAGATTAATGGCGTGTCTCTGGTTTGGGGGTTTACATCTACAATACAGAGAGGATTTGGGCTCCCACCGATGTTAGGTTTGGATACTAGGATCTATCTAGACTTTGCCTTCCAGTTCCATTTCTAGATTAGGACTTTCTGGAAGACAGACACTGGAGGGGGTGGGCACGGGGACTGAGTTTCTCCTCATGAAGTCAGACTCGACTCTCCTTCTACAATTCCCTTCTCCCAGATGTGGAGCAAGAGTGGGAACTAGGACTCATGGATTAGAAACTAGATGATGAGGCAGACAGGATAATGTCCCCTCAAAGATGTCTTCATCCTGAGCCCCAGAACTTAGGGATCTGCAAGGTGACATGGCAAAGGAGAATTAAGGTTGCAACCCCACTGGCACCTTGATTTCAGCCCAGTGAAACCCACTGCGGACTCCTGCCCCCCGGAACTGTAAGAGGGTGAGTCTGTGTGGAGGCAGGTCGCTGTGTTTAGTGTCTGTCACAGCAGCAGGGTGTGGATTAGCATTAGAAGGTCCCATACGCACGGCAATTGCAAGGGTGACAGCGTCCAGTTCCAGCTTGCCCAGGTGGCCGCAGAACACGGAGCTTATGAAACTGATCAAGAACAACATCAGCTGGGCCAGGAACTGCGAAGACAGGGAGAAGGGAGGTGAGTGCCCACTCACCTCACTGTGGTGAGGGTGCAGTGCCCAGCCCCAGGGCCGATTCCACCCCGTTCAGCTCCAGTGGAAACAAAGAAACCCAGTATCGGTGAGCCCCCGCCACCTTTCACAGGCAAATGCACAATTTCAGGACGGGGGGGTTGGGGGGGAGGGGTAACTTCCTGAAATATTAATTTTTTTTTTGCAACCATTGGGTCAGAATCATGTTTTTGAGAACTTCCCAATGTGTTTTGTTTATTTTTTTCACTGCAATTTCTCATGCCATAGATCATGTTAAATTTCCTCTGAAATCTGCAGAGGCTGCCTTTTGGGATAACTGTCTTGTTATGTGAGATTCCTGGTGAGGACTGGGGAGAATGCAGCCTTCGACAGTGAGAACTTGCTGCAGCCGGCAGGAAATCCCGCAGCAGGCAGGAGGCGCCCAGGGAGAAACGTGCTCATCCCACTGGAAGGCCAGCGGGATTGGAAATCTCCAGGTGACACCAGGGGTCTGTGGAGCACCTTTTGTGCTTCAACCCTATGCAGCGTCAGATACGAGAGCAACTTCAGCTTCTGTAACACTGAGCTACTCTTCCTCCAAATTCCAGCCACTGCTAGGAACCGCTCCACTGTGTTTCTGCAGCACAACTGGGCAATGAGCTCGCTTCTTGAGGCCAATTTAAAGCCACGTCCTGCCTCCCACCCGCCAGACCAGGCAGTCCAGTCTCTCCCGGGGAAGCCCTGCGCCCCTCCGAGGCTCATGCCAAGAGGGGCTCATCTGACCGCCTGCTCCTAGGAGGAGAGAACAGGTGCCTAAGGATTTGCTGCTGCTGCCGCCGCCACCCACAGTGCCCCTGCGAGGCCCCTTCCTAAAGCGGACCCCTGGGGATGGTGACCTGTGACGCTTGCCACTGGTCCAGCCCCGCTGCCACCTCTCACAGCCCTTCAAGGGAACTGGGCGCCTCTGCCTGAGCTCAGCGAGGGCCCTCTTCCTCGGCCCGTGGCGCGGCTTCCAGAGCTCACCTCCGCCAGGCCCCGCGCGGCCGTCAGGCAGTGCCACGGCCTGCCCGGAGTGCCACGTCAGGACCCTCAGGCCCCTTGCCCCCGCGGCCCCGGGGACCCTCCTCTTTCCCTCCCCAGCATCCACATCTGGGGAGGGCCAGTTTTCAGCCCCTGTGATGGGCCCAGACCTTCAAAACCCAAAAAGCCTGACCCTAGCCCTGGGGGTGGTGTTCTGTAGGGGACCCGTCTTTCTTGTGTCAGTCCCCAACCAGGATCCAAGCGCCTCTCACCACCACAGGGCTGAGTGTGGATTGGAGCTTGGTGTCCTTGAGCTGTGCGTTCAGGGCCGTTAACGGCCACGGAGCCCTTTTTGCTTGTGAGCTCTGCCACACTTGCACATCTTTCCCGACCGCCGTCCTTTAAGCCTTTGTGCGGGTCAGCCGTCGCAAGTGGCCACGCTCACCGAATCTTTCTGCTTCCCCGTGCGACGCCGTGTCCCCACGCGCCGCCTGTCTCCCTGCAGGCCACACAGAGGCCATTCCGCACAGCTTCGTGTGAAGACGTGTCCAGTCTCCCCTGGCGTCAGGCCTTTGGAGATTTTCCCATATTTCACTATCACGGATGTACCGCCCTAAACATCTTTTTCACTTGGGCGGGAGACAGGCATTTTCTTAGGGCGAGCGCCCAGGCCGAGGGTGGGAATGGTTGGATGTCTCTGATACAAAAGGCCAGGAGGTCAATCTGAGTTAAACTAATCCATGTGAGATTCACCTTCTGCGTCAGTGCCAGCAAAAAGAGTCTCTTCGTGAGGGCTGCTGGGCTTCACCGGGGTTATGGCAATAACCCAGTGTGCAGATTGCCAGAGCCGGGCAGCTGAGTGCCGCCGGCCACGCGGAGCCCTGGTCTCACGGCCCCAGAGTTCAGATTTGCTCACTTCTCAGATCTCGTTTCAAGCCCTTTGGGTTTGAACTCTTGGCCACAGACTGTAGTTCATGTACATAAGGGTCACATGGGAGAGGCTGTTCAAAATGCCTGTGCCCGGCCCATCTCAAGAGATCCACAGGGCCAGGGAATGCACCCTGCCCATGTACTCCCAGGCGAGATGCAGGTGGTCGAGGACCACACCTTGAGAATGCTCCAGACCCTCTGGGATTGTGCTGCCACAGAGCACATTGCTGCACTCAAGGAATTAGACAATGCTGGACAAAGCTTTTTTCCCCTAGGCGTTTCAGCGGCTGCTGTCTGAACAACAGACTGAACTGGCAGTAGCTTGGACAGAGCCAGAAGGATGATAGAAATTGCTAGACTGTGCTTCCGTCCCTTCTTGCCACAGGGACCCTGCTCAGGTTTTGGCCAGGCAACAATAACAAGCTTGGTAGCAAGGCAGAGACTCACCGCCTGGCAGCTTGGGCAGGTGCTCTCTAGGGCCGGATGCCTCCAGAAGGGCCCCTCTTGCCCGCTTGCATGGATGCCTGGGAGCTACCCCCCAGAAGGAACCAGAGAGGGCGTCTGGGACAGTCTCTTCTTCTGTATGTGAGGAAGCACAGGCTGGGAGGTGTAGCAAGCAGCCCAGTTACCTGACTGTCAGCTCAGATGTTCAGTGAGGGCAATACCTTCTGAGTATAAAGTACACCCAGCACTTGGGGTACAGGGTGAGTTGGCCAAAGACCATCGCTCCATTCCTACTCCATGGAACCCACAGTACAGACGATCCCCGACTTATGATGGTGCAAAAGCAAGATGTGTTCAATAGAAACCATTGAACTTTGAATTTTGGATTTTGGATCTCTTCCCAGCCTAGCAATTTGCAGTCTCAGACTCTCTGCGGTGCTGGGCGGTGGCAGCGAGCCGCCGTGGCTCCCAGTCGACCTGAGGTCACCAGGCTAAATGCCTGACGCTCCACGGTACACTGCATGGCCAGGGTTTTCTGGACTTTGTGTTTTCACATCCCACTGTGTCTACTGAATGCCATCTGTGTTTCCTGCTTCTGGCGAGAAGAAGGCAATTACTCTAGAGATGGAACGAAAGATAATTGCCTGTCATGAAGGTGGCAGGCCAGCAGTGGCCATCACTGTGGGGTAGGACTTTCGCAATCCACAATCTCAGCCACCTTATCCTTTAGAGGCATTTAGTGCTATTTCCAGCTGGGGGAACCCCGTAAGTCAGGGAGCGGCCATACAGTAGTGAAAGATGTTCACGATGCAACAAATAACAGAGCTCATGACGTGTGATGAGCATGAGCTTGCAGCAGAGGAGTCAGAGAAGGTTTCTGGAGGAAACAAAGTTGAGCTGAAACCCAAATGATGACTAGGTCAAGGATGCATAGGCAGGTAAAGGTGGCTTATCTGACAGGAGAGCATTCTGGGTAGAGGGAAGGAGTGTGGCAGGAGGCACTGAGAGGCAGCTGGGTGCAGGGCACAGGTCAGGCAATAGTGGCACAAACTCAGGCAAGGCAGGCCACAGGGGGCTTAGAGGACCAAGGAAAGGGTTTTGAGCAGGGGGTGAAAAGCTCTGCGTGGAGCAGTTGGGGCAGCATGGCCCACGAGGGTGGAGATGCTGAGAAGCGGATCCCGCTGGGAGTATTTAGGGCACTAAACCAAAGGCCTTGGTGAGGATGGGTTGGGAGAGGAGATGGGGAGAAGACAGGGAGGGAAGTGTTGGATCCCAGCCAGGCTTCCTCTGTCCAGCTGCCACCATCCAGGGACACTTCCTCACGTCCAGGGGAGCTGTCTTCCACTTGGTCTTCCTCACCTTAGGCCTCGGTTATTTCTGGCTTCTACCAAGCTTCCTGCTGAATCTGATGTCACTAGCCACTCTGATAAGTCTTTTCCCCACTGCCTGCAGGACACTATTTATTTAG
The DNA here is from genome assembly GCF_040939455.1 of Microcebus murinus. Classification (NCBI taxonomy): domain Eukaryota; kingdom Metazoa; phylum Chordata; class Mammalia; order Primates; family Cheirogaleidae; genus Microcebus; species Microcebus murinus. Next base: position 4,577,804 of record NC_134121.1, read on the forward strand.
AGATGGAGTCTTGCTCTGTCACCTGGGCTAGAGTGCCGTGGCGTCAGCCTACCTCACAGCAATCTCAAACTCCTGGGCTCAAGCAATCCTCCTGCCTCAGCCTCCTGAGTAGCTAGGACTGCAGGCACATGCCACCAACATGGCTAATTTTTTCTATTTTTAGTAAAGACAGGGTCTCGCTCTTGCAGTCCTCCCAACTCCGCCTCCCAGAGTGCTAGGATGACAGGCATGAACCACCATGCCTGGCCTAGGATACAATTTAAATGGTCAGTCTGCATGTTTTTCTTTGTGTGTCCTGGGTCAAGCCAGTCTCTCCAGACACCTCCCCACTCCCCTATGCTGCTGGTCCTCCCTGGTCTATTCTTTGCAGCCCTAGAAGGTGCTGGAGCTCTTTCCCAGGTGTTTCTCCCCTGCACAGATGGAAACAAGCTCCCTGAATTGAAGCCTAGCCTCTGTTACATCCCTGACAATGCCACGCACAACCCATGCCCCCTAGAAGTGGGAATCCATCTTTGGGGTTGTTATTTTTCAGGACTTCAGCCTGCTGACTTAGCCAGGTGGCCAGATGTTAATGACAAAGAGAAAGCTGGTTGGAAGGCATGAGGCTAGGTATTTGCAGCCCCCACACCCCCCACCACCAAATACTGGTTTTCTTGACTTTCCACAGGGTAAAATGGAGAGCCCCCCTCACCTCCTTTGAGGTAGGGATTGTTCTCTCCACAAAGGCCTCATTTCAAGCCCAGAGGGAGAGAATCACCCCTAAAAGGTTCTGGTTAGCTTGAGAGTCTGAAAGGGAGAGGGGACAGAGAGAAGTTCACAGAGAGGAAGGCCAGACAGGGCATCCTGTTAAATTTAAGGAGCAGCCTGCGATTGGACATGGAGAACTACCTGCTGCCCCGGGGAAGCGGAAAGCTCACAGCAGATGGGAGATGGGAGAGAGACCAAGAGGGACTCCACACAGTTCCCAAGTGACGAAGCAGGGGCCAGAATTCTACCTCCACAATTTTGCAAAGCAGTCAAGGGTCACACAGACAAAGGACTGGAAGGAAATTTCCCAGATTACTCCTCAGTGTTGAGATTTCAGAGTTTGTTTCTTTTGTTGGTCTTGGCTCTCCAGTTTTTCTGCAGTGGACATGCAGCGCATCTGCAGCAGTCACAGGCCCATCCATGGGGTGCACAGGTGAGCACACAGAGCGGGCACGGGCGCCCCACGCCCAGGAGGCCTGGGGGTCTCTGCATCACCAGGTCAGGGAGCTGGGAGGGGCTGGACCTCAGAAAGCTGCCTGTGTTTTGTTTTTGTGTTTCCACCCCCGCAAAGCAGGAGCAGCCTTACAAAGCCCTTTCCTACAGCAACTCTGTGAGGGCATGTGGGCCAAACACGGACTGCTGTCCTCGTTTCATGGATGGATAAACAGAGGCTAGAAGAGGTTAAGAGACTGCTCTAATTCACACAGCTGTTTCCTAACATACCTTGGGCAATCAGAGCCGGGAACTGAACCCCAGGTCTTGGGGTTCCCAACCATGAGTTCCTTCCGGCTGTGAGAGAGCGTCACAAACCCCTTCGCCAGAGCGGATCTTCATTCCATGGCTTTGTCCCCGGCATTATTCCCGCTGCGCTGCACGGCACAGTGGGCATCGCAGTGTCCCGCAAACAAGGCACCATCACTGCAGGGCACACGGCTGCCCACCTTGGCCCGGCCAGGTGCAGAACGCCTGCCCCACGGCCAGAGCTCATTCACGCCTGAACACGCACAGGTTGCTTCTTGTCCTAGGAAGTGGCTCTCCTGCCCCCTTGGCTTGAAAACCACCCAAACCGCTTGAAAACATGCATCGGATTCTATTTTTGTGGTTTTTTAAACCCACATTACTTTTAAGAGACAAAGCGGAAAGAGCCCTAACCGAACGAATAAAAACAAAAAAGAAAAAAATCCCACAGATGAGAACACCTCAACTCTCGAAAGAACCACATTTTTAAAGCTCTTTTTCTTAAAAAAAAAAAATAATTGGCGGGAAGGGGAGTGTGGTGCGGATGCCTTTGGCTTCCTCGGGTACAAGCTGGCTCTGGCTTCTGGAGAAACAGATTTGGAGATCTAAATCCAAGAGAGACAATACACCTCCCTCCTCCGCCTCAGGTTTGTTTAGATGCCTGAGTCCCGGACTTGACAGTTAGTTCTCAAAGAAACCAAGTCCCCAGTGCTTTGAAGCTCGGGTAACTTTTGCTCCTTCGCTGTAAGCAGCCGGAGAGGCGCACCGGGCGCACCTGCAGCCTGGATCGAGCCCCGTTAGACGCAGGTCCCTGGTCCCCAGAGCTCCGAATGCGGGAGGCGGGAGCCCCCCGCCTCGCCTTGCCGCCGCGCGCCCGGGCGCGTGCACGCGACGCCTGCGGTGCCAGCTGCGCCCGGCGGGTCCGCGCAGCCGAGCGCTCGCGAAGGAGCGGGCCGCCCGCCCGGCTCTGGGCACGGCGCTCCTCGGCGCCCGCCCGCTGCCCTGGCCAGCTCGCCCTGTCCCTTCCCCACCTGCACCAAGCCACGCGCTGGGGCACCGGTCACCGGGCCACCGGCCACCGGGACCGGCCTCCGACTCAGGCCATCTTACTCACCGCGGGGCCCGCCAGCACCAAGAGCGCCCGCAGCTCCCCGAGGAAGTCGGACAGCGGCAGGCAGCGCGGCCCGCGGCGCTCGGGGCTGGCCTCTGGGCCTCGGGGCCCGGGCGCGGGCTCCAGGGGCGCCTCCATGTGCCTGGCGCGCTGCAGCGGGGAGGCTCCGCGGCCGCGGCTGGGACGGCTCAGGGCAGCCCGCACTGCAGTCCCCGCCCCGGGCCGCCCTCCCCGACCCGCCCCGCGTGGCGGCCGGGCCGAGCGCGCCGCCAGCCAGTCTGCGACCTTGGGCGCGCCCCTGCACCTCGGCACCGCTGCGGGCGCCCGCGGGTCTCGCAGAGGGCGGACGCGTACGCGGGGAAGGCAAAGTCTGAAAAAGCTCTGAAACTAGCGGAAAGCGCTCGGGGCCGGTCCTCGGACGCCGGGCTCACCCGGCTCTGCGCCTTTCTTGGGGGCTTCAGGTTCTGAAGGGTGTGGCATGGAAGGGCCTAGAGTCCTGGAGCCGCAACCCGGTTGGCGGCCAGCAGGGTCTTCAGGTTGGGCGCTTCGGTGGTCGTCGCCGCGCAGGTTGGCTCAGCACACTGTTTTGGGCTCTGCAAACTCCTTTTCCTCCACCAGTAGTTCCATTAGCGACATCTCTGGCTAGACAGATCACTCACCTTCCTCCTCCACGCCTCAGGATTATTTAGATACCTGAGCTCCCGGACTTTCCAGCTAGTTTTCAAAGAAACCAAGTTCCCAGTGTTTTGCAGTTCAGGTAACTATTGCTTCCCTGCTGGAATCGGCGCTCAGAAAAGGCGCAGCCATGCGGCACCTGCAGCCTGGACCCGGACGAGCGCCGCTGGGAGCGCAGCAGGGACAGAGCGACACGCTCACCTTTTCTGAGTGGCACAGCTGATGTTGATGGTCTTCTCGGATGTCTGTGCTCAGCCTGATGTGAGAGAGCCAGAGCGTCAGGCGAGCGTGGGTCCAAGGGATGCCTGCCACGTTCTACCTGGAAGAACATGGGCCACTGCTTGTCTCCCAGGGTCTTGGTTTCCTCAACTGTAACCTCTACGTAGTATCTACATCCCGGTGGAGACCTGGACTGCACAGGTGGAGATCGGAGGCAGCGCCACATGCCCTCAGCCTGGCACAGCCATTGCCTAACAATGTTAGTCACCAGGGCAAGAATGATTTCCGTAACAGTCAAAATTCTTGCTGTTGTAAGTGATCCAACGTAAGCACAGAAAAATGGAAAACAGAAATTTTTGGCTCACTTAACCAGGAAGTTTGGATGCAGAGATTTAAAAACAAGATCATTAGTGTCCTCCCCCTCCCAATCTCTCTCCCCGCCCTTTGCCATTCTCTCTTTGGTTTCATTCCTCCTCTGCAGGCATCCTCTCTCTTCCTGCCTCCCATACCCTCATTCCTGTTTTCCCCACCTGGTAAGCCAGAAAGTAAGACCTTCCCTTCTTCTCTTCTAGCTCCAAACTAACAAACAGAAACCCGGGAGAAAACTTGGTTGGCCCTGCTTGGGTTTCATGCCCACATCTGAACAGTCACCCTGGCCAGGAAGACAGGGTCTTCTGTTTGCCTGGACCTGGACCAGACACTCAGCTCTGTGCCAGAGGGGTGGGTGCCACCTATGAATGGAAATCATCACACCAGAACTGCACGCATGGGGTAGAGGAGAAGGTGCCCCAAAGAACTGAGAGTCTCAACAGACAAAAATCCTAGGATTCACACTAGATCTCCCATCACTGCTGTTCTTGAATAGTCTTCTGGAAGTCCTGACCAATGTAATAGGACATGAAACAGAAAAGCAATGTATAAGTATGCAGAAAGAAAAGGCAAAAGTATTACTTATAATTCCAGGCAATCCAAAGAAATCAAATAGGAAAATAGCTAATAGAATTAATAGAGGAGTTTAGTAAAGTTGCTACATACAAGTTTTTCAACCAGTCATATAAGTCCTTTATATGGGTAATAATGTGTATGGAAATATTAAAAGAAGAAGTTTCTTTCACAATAGCAACAAATAAAAACTCCTTGTGATGTGAAGCGTAGCTTCTCACTCCCTAAAGGCGGGTTGTACACAGTGATCTCCTTCCTAAGAGTACAGTATGGAAAGTGGGGAAATAGTAACCTTACGCAGAGAACCTGACAAAACTGGCATAGCCAGGTGATCGAGGTGAGCGTGAACACTGGGGCATCACGCTGGTAGTATGTACCTGCCTTTGTTTCCTAGGGCGGCAGCAGCGAGTTACAGCACAAATCTGCCATAACAAATTACCAACCTGATGGCTTAAAACAACAGAAATTTTTCTCTCACCGTTCTAGAGGCCAGAAGGCTGGCATCCAGCAGTTGGCAGGGTGGGCTCCCTCCGGGGGGGCTCAGCGAGAGAATCTGTTCCATGCCTCTCTGCTGGCTCCTGGTGGTCGCCTACAAAACCCTGGGCATTCCTGGTCTGTGGCAGCCTGGCTACAGTCTCTGCCTGTCATTACAGGGTGTTTTCCTGTGTGTCTGCCTCTGCATCTCTGTTGTTTCTTCATATAAGGACACTAGTTGTTGGAGCAGAGGCCACCCTCGTCTGTATGACCTCATCTTAGCCCCATTACGTCCACAAAGACCCTATTTCCATAGTAAGGTCACATTCTGAGGTTCCAGGTAGACATGAATTTTGGTGGACACTACTCAACAGAGTACAGTACCCTTGATATGATGTGGTGACAATGGCACATTATGCCTGTGGTCTTCTTCCTACAGCTCCAGTCTAATCATGAGAAAAGCATCAGAAAAATCTGTTGAGGATCATCCTTCAAAACAACTGACCAGTATTTCTCAAATGGTCTAGGTCATCAAAAACAAAAGTACATTCTGAAAAATTGTCACACCAAAAGGAACCTAAAGAAGCATGAGGATGAAATGCAAGGTGGTGTCTTGGATACCAACCTGGGACCACACACACACAATACGGGCCTAAGGTAAGAACCCGGGAAATCTGAATGAAGCCTGGTCTTTGGTTAGTAATCAATATCAATTCTGAGGCCTGAAAGTTGTTTTTTTGTTTTTGTTTTTTGGTTTTTTTGAGACAGAGTCTCGCTTTGTTGCTCAGGCTAGAGTGAGTGCCGTGGCATCAGCCTAGCTCACAGCAACCTCAAACTCCTAGGCTCAAGCAATCCTGCTGCCTCAGCCTCCTGAGTAGCTGGGACTGCAGGCATGCACCACCATGCCTGGCTAATTTTTTCTATATATATTAGTTGGCCAATTAATTTCTTTCTATTTTTAGTAGAGACAGGGTCTCACTCTTGCTCAGGCTGGTTTCGAACTCCTGACCTCAAGCAATCCGCCAACCTTGGCCTCCCAGAGTGCTAGGATTACAGGTGTGAGCCACCACGCCCTGAAAGTTGTTTTTTAAATACAATCAGAGAACTTCCCCCAATTGCTGAAGCAAATAGCTAGAAAGTTCAACTCTCCACAGCAGCTGAAACCAACATGGCATGTGGGATTTTTGCAACACTTTGAAGTTTTTCCTTGCTCAGGGTGAGAGCAATGCTTACAGCTTTTAGTGTCATCCTCGGGGTTCCACTGGACAGGGAATAAGGTGCATGAAGCTGTTTGAACTGTTTCTGTTTTGTTGTTGTCATATCTTCATTTCATTGGGATTAAAAGAATCGAAGCTAAGTGTGGTGAGGCCACAGCACAGGCAGATCCCCAAATTATGCCTAGGAATAATTTTAATATGAAATAGATGTGACATTTATTTTTGAATTTTAGAAAGACTTGCATTAGTTAGGATCACATGCATTCTTGAACTTGGCCAGTATTTTCCAGTTAATATATCAGGTTGTATTTCCAATTCTTTTAACATGTGGTAAAATGATTCCAAAAGCATTTGAGAGTGTAAACAAGAAGGATATGAAAAAAAAAAAAAACTCTGAAAAAGGAAAGTAAAAAGGGAGGAAGTAGCTCTATTGGTTGATAAATAGATTTTAAAACAATGTGCTGTTAGCACAAGACCAGACAACTAGATCAAGGAAACATTAGGCAGCAAAAAATAGACCCTCTGGTAAGTCTTGCCTTTCATGAGAATGTCACGTGTGTTGAGGGTCATTGGGATGGATGGAGAAAAGGATCACTTCAGAAATGGTTGTGAAAAATCCTGTTTGACTTGGAATGTGTTGAGATTTTGCCCTTTCATTGCATTATACCTGCAGATTTATTCAGAAAGAATGAATCTTATTAAAATCCTGAGTCTTCTGGTTCAATCATGTGCCTAGTCCAATCAGTGCCCCGTCCCCTAGATGAGGAATTTATTGACTTTGCTGATGATGCCTGATAAATAGTCACTATTATGTTCACATGTGGCTCTTAACATGCCAAGAGATATTTTCCAAAACATGTATTAGGGCCGGGTGCGGTGACTCACGCCTGTAATCCTAGCACTCTGGGAGGCCAAGGTGGGCGGACTGCTCGAGGTCAGGAGTTCGAAACCAGCCTGAACAAGAGCGAGACCCTGGCTCTACTAAAAATAGAAAGAAATTAATCGGCCAACTAAAAATATATAGAAAAAATTAGCTGGGCATGGTGCCACATGCCTATAGTCCCAGCTACTCGGGAGGCTGAGGCAGAAGGATAGCTTGAACCCAGGAGTTTGAGGTTGCTGTGAGCTAGGCTGACACCACAGCACTCTAGCCCAGGCAACAGAGTGAGACTCTGTCTCAAAAACAAACAAACAAAAAACATGTATTAAAGTTGAATTTTATCAGATTTTTTAAAAAAGTATTAATTGACATGATCACATTTTTCTTCTCTTTTAGGATATTAATTTAAGTTCATCACAGACTTCCAAATGTTTAACAATCACTGATTCCTGGAATAAATTTCCCTTGCTCATAGTGTCTAATTGATATATATTAGTGGATTTATTGCTAATATTTTATTTAGCATTTCTATATTTATGCTCATAGATAAGAGTCATTTGTGCATGGACTTACTGGCTTTGTCCAGCTTAAGTTATGAAGGTCATATATAACCTTGTAGAATCAGCTGTGAAACTTTCTATTTTTGCACTCTAACTGTTCAGATACCATAAGAATGATCTGTTCTCAAAGGTCTGGAAACACCTACAAGACCATCTGATGCATTTTGGGGAGGTGTATTTTGTTTAAAAATAAGAAGAGAAAGGTTTTTATTTCATCTGAAGTTGGCTTTTTTGAACCTCTTTTTGAATCGATTTTGGTCATTTGTGATAAGTGCTTTATAGCTTGCTGCTATAACAAATTAGCCTAAATTTAGTGGCTTAAGACAATGCAAATTTACTATCTTACAGAGATCTGAGTCCAAAATGGGTTTTGTGAGGCTAAAATCAGGTGTCAGCGGGGCTGCGTCCCTGCGGGAGGCTGGGGGAGAGCCTCTCCCGTGCTTCCCCGCTTCTAGAAGGTGCGTGCGGGCCTTGGCTCCCACCTCTTCCTCCACCTCAGAGTACATCGCTCCAGCCTCGGCTCTGTCGCCATGGCTCTTTCAGACTTTGCCCTCTTGACTTCTTCTTTGGGCCCACCGAATAATCCAGAATGATCTTTGCATCTCAAGATCCTTAAATTAATCACGTTAGTCGCTTTGTCTTGTAAGGTTACATAGTCAAGGGTTCCAGGGACATGGACATCTTTGGTGGGGGCATTGTTCAGCATCCCACATTCCCCATGTTCTCAACAAATCTCTGGCTTGCCTGCTTTTTAATTTTATTCTAGTTAACTTTTCATGTTCTAGTGGCTACTTCTCAAGCAACTGTTCTTCAGGAAGGATACACAGTGTGTGCTTTCTGAATCTTTGCATGCATCATGTTTTACATACTAGGGTGCTCCTAGCATCGTGTGTTACGGATGAGAGTCCAATGGCACTCTGGTTCTCTCCTCGTTGCAGGAGCGATGAGGGTCATTGTGGTTAATTCCCCAATATTCCTTTTCAGCCAAAATGATTCATTTTAGCCAGATATGAAAATCTCATTTTCCTTGTCAGGGCCCTGTGCAGGGAGGAAGATACGTGACTCAATTCTAGCATGAAACGTGAATGAGAATCCGACGGTGTTCCTGTGAGAGGTTTCCTTGTTTCTAACAAAGACACACAGAAGGAGCGCCTCTGGATGCCGTGGCACTTGGTCTTCGTGTCCAGACGTGCTGCAGCCATCACGACACTGGCCCAAGCATGAAGCCAATGCTGAAAAAGGACAAAGCCAGGAGAATCACAGGTATGAGACGGAGACTCGGAAAGAGAGAGAGAGGGAGGGGCAGGCCAGTCGCGGTGGCTCACGCCAGTAATCCTAGCACTCTGGGAGGCCGAGGCGGACGGATCTCTCAAGGTCAGGAGTTTGAAACCAGCCTGAGCAAGAGCGAGACCCTGTCTCTACTAAAAATAGAAAGAAATTAATTGGCCAACTAATATATATAGAAAAAATTAGCCAGGCATGGTGGCGCATGCCTGTAGTCCCAGCTACTCGGGAGGCTGAGGCAGGAGGATCGCTTAAGCCCAGGAGTTTGAGGTTGCTGTGAGTGAGGCTGATGCCACAGCACTCTAGCTTGAGCAACACAGTGAGACTCTGTCTCAAAAAAAAGAGAGAGAGAGAGAGAGGAAGTATAAACAGATTTGTAAAAGTGATTGGCAATCTCTGTGCTTGGCAAGAAGGGAAATGCTTCTTTTGTTTATACACACAGGGAGAGAACCAACTGTTTCAGTTTTAACAACTTTACCCACAGCTTAAAAAGAAAAACACAGAACTTGAAACCAACTTGGTTGAGCTAGAGATATCAAAGGACTGCTCTCCACTCCAGGAAAAGGAAAAACACTTTTTCTTATTGAGTGATTTGAGATCATACTGATGTACAAACAACAGAAACAAAACTGAGGACCTCAGGAGATACCAGTATTCCCAAATAAACAAACAAACAAAATACCAACAACCAGAATCCCCGTTGGTTGCCACGTGGCAGTGGTCACCCAATGGTCAGATCATAAAAACCCCACTGAGGGTCACATACGTAACTATACACAAATCAGAACTGATAATTTAGAAGACAAAACAGAGCAGCAAACACAGTCCAGAAGCAAACACGCACACGTGCAGGATGGGTGGGGCTGAGCTCTACCGTCTCAGGAAACTCAGCCGGCCAGGCTGGCGGACGAGCCCTGAGGGCAGGCATCTGGTTCCCAGGAGGCCAGCGCCTTGGGCCCTCTTCCCAGAACTTTGGGCCTCGGGAGAAAGACCCGAGACAGACACATTTTAGATAGAAGAATGTTATCTGCAAAAACAGTTGCAAGGTCAGACTTCAAACAATGGATTACCACATAAGAAAACACAGGTTTCTGAAGGGGGAACCGGGCAAGGTTACCCAAGCGACGGCCCGTCCCGCGAGCGCCGCGGGTCTCAGGCGGAGGCAGGGCCGCGGGAAGGCCGGAGGCGCTCCGGGCCCTCGCAGTCTGTGGGAAGCGCTCGGGCTGCGTCGATCTGCGCTCCAGAGCTGGACAGAGTGCCGCTGGACATTGTGTCCGGTTTACCTCGGAGTCGAGAGTCTGGTCTGCCACTGGCTCCCAGCCGTGGGGTGTGCCGGTTCTCCGCAGAGGGAGCTGAAGCCTCAGCGACAGCGAGGACGCCTGCCCTGAGCCTCCCTCCCGCTGCGCCGCCCAGTTCTGACTAGAGAACCCTAGACAGCACCCTAACTGCTGCAAAAAGCATTTTTTCCTTGCATAAATAGATGATTGATACTGTCTTTATCCCTGGAATTTATGGATCTGCTAGACTCTGTCTGGAGCTCGCCTGCCTCCCCTTTGTCCCGGCGCGCCCGGGCGGCCCGGCAGACGCGCGCACTTCCTGGGCTCGGGCGGGGAGCCTCGAGTGAACAGCCAGCTGGGGAGTATCCAGAATCACTTGCCAATGTCCTCGCAACGCGCGTGCCTCTGCATGCAGGTTTCCTACATTGTCCACCACGTCACAGTGAAGTTTTCTCTTGGGTTTTGTAACGGTGAACACTTTTTAGCTGTTTGGGTGCTATTTGATAATTTGAATAAACTGTTTTAAGCATCTATGCTGCATTGAAGTGGCTGTGTAGAATGTATTTTATGCCATTGTAGTACTGCTGTGTGTTAGGACTTAAGAAGAAGAGAACGTGAATTTAAATCTTATCTCATTCCACCTCTTTGGAACTTAATGAACATGTGGCCAATATTTCTAAATGCATGGTTGCCTCGCAGGGAAAGCATAAACAATGCAAAGTGGCAAAATCAAGATAATTCCAGTCCATGTGCATATGAAACTCTAGCAGCCTGGATTGCCCAACCTAATGAGGTCATCTTATCATCTAAAATTAAAATTAAAAAGGTTGAATCCCAGTTCACCTGCAGTGGGAAACCCAGCACCCTTCCCCATAATACCTCCAAAAAAAGCTTGTGGTAGTGGGTTGGAAGACAGGTGTTGGCAATCGGTTTAGGTTACTAAGGATCAACCCCTTGAAACTAAGGATGAAGTACAGGCTCTGTCAGGGCAGAGGATGGGCGGGCCGAGTCCCTAAAAGTCCCATCGTGGACTTCCAGCATGTAGTGAGCTTGGAAGTCACAACCCAATTTGAACAAGTAAAAAGCTGAACAAACTGAAAAAATCAACAGCTCTCCTTAGATCTGTCAGAGAAGTGAGGCCAACCCTTGCCCCCTAAACTGGAGAGACAGACGGGTGGGTACAGAGGATCGCAACTTACTGGAGGAGAAGCCCTCCAGTAAGGGCGTGGGAGCCAGCATCAGGATGGGGAAACCTGAGCCGTGAATGCGGAACCGCTGGAGGCTTGGTGTGGACAACTCACTGGGGGCCTCCCCACTTCTGTCACTTTTATCTCCAGGAGCCCCACCTGGCAGGGGGTGGGAAAGGAACTGTTTTGGAATATGCTAGAACATTCTGCTCTTCTTAACAAGGCCTGTCCTCGGGAGAAATGAGTTAGCCAGAGTCGAGCCCGCGGAAGTTTTATCAGAGCCCAGCTGACCTGGGGAAAGGGAAACGCCCAGCTCCAGCCCCTTCTAGCCACCCTGTCCCACACAAGGAGAAGGGACAGAGAACATTGATGGCATTCGTCCTTCTGGCGCAGAATCACCCAAAGACTGAGACCCATCGAAGGACCAGGGTGTCCCCCCAACACCTCCCACTGCTACCTGGGATGTCACGTCCACCTTTCAACCAAAAATCACAAGAATACCAAAAGGAAAAAACACTTTGAAGAAACGCAGTGTCAGAACCAGAGTCTGATGTGGCAGGAGCAGAAAGGGAGGCTTCCTTTAGTGGGCTCACTAGCAGACTGGACATGCGTGAGGGAAGAATCTCTGAGCTTGAGGATATGACAATAGAAACATCCAACACTGAAAAGCAAAGGGAAAAAAGACTGGGTGGGAACAGAGCAGAATATCTAAGACAGGGGCAACTACAAAAGGGAGCATATGTGTAATGGGAGCCCCAGAAAGAGAGACAGGAGGAGAGGCAATATTTGAGACAACAATGACTGAGAATTTCCCTAAATTAAAGTCAGGCACCAAATCACAAATCCAGGAAGCTCAGAGAATATCAAACAGAATAAATGCCTGAAAAACTACACCTAAGCATATCATGTTCAAATTTCAGAAAACCAGAGGTGAAGGAAAAAATCTTGAAAGAAGGCAGAAGGAAAAAAAATCTCTTACATACATAAAGAAAGGAAGAACATCAGAGAAGGAATAAGTGAAGGTAAAACAAAAACTTTTATTTTTCTTATTCTCAATTGATCTAGTAGATAACAGTTTGTTCAAAATAATAGTAGCAACAATATATTCCATTATTTATCCATACATGGATACAAATACACACACATACACACACATATGCACACACACACAGCAGGTCCTCAAATAATATTGTTTCATTCAATATTGTTTCATTATAACATTGATAAGAAAAAAAATTGATTCCTGTCCAGGGCCACTACCTGAATGGAGCTTGCACATGCTCCCCATAACTGCATGGGTTTCCTCTGGGTACTCACACATCCCAAAGATGTACATGTTGGGTAAATTGGCATGTTTAGACTGTACTTTTGTGTGTGTGTGTGTGTGTGTGTGTGTGTGCACGTGCCCTATGATGGAATGGCATCTTGACCAGGGTTGGTTCCTGCCCTGCACCCTGAGCTGCTGGGTGCCTGCAACCCTGAACTGGAAGAAGTGGGCTGGAAAATGAACGAATGAATACAAATCACTATGAAATAAATATTTGTAAAGCAGACAATAATCATGGAAATGTGTGACAATAAACAATGCAGTATAAAGGTGCTCGGTGAGCTCACCATATTTGTTATTGTTTGTTTTTGAACTGGTGATAGGAGCTGCTCCTTCCAATTTTCACTTTGCAAACATTTATTCCTTGATTTAACCCACCACCACTATGACCATCATACTTACCGATTCACCAAAAATTGGTTAAATAATTATCTTACTTGTTTTTATTAATCTTTCTTAAATGCATGTATAGCTCACATTTATATCAATGTTTAATGCTGGAAGCATTAGGGAGGGTCTTTATCTAGAAATTTGGTGATGCTTTTGCAATCAGAAATGTGCTATAGGGACTTAACTCTTGTTTACATCAATTAGCCTGTGGCAAAATTGGTTTCATTATATGTCATATTGCTTAAAGTTGCAGTTTCCAAGAATCTATTAACAACATTAAATGAGGACTTACTCCATGTGTGTATGTTTATGTATAAGGAAAAAGAATGAGAGGGAAGAATTAGGATTATTTTGTGATTATAAAGTACTTGCACTACCCGTTAAGTGGTATATTGTTACAAAAGTGGATTGAATTAGTTGTAAATGTGCATTGAAAACTATGGGGCAACCCTAAAAAAAAGTAAAACAAAACAAAACAAAACAAAAAACCAAGAAGTATAATTGATGTGCTAAGAAAAGAGAAAAATGGAATCATATAAAAAGTTAAAACTATAAAAGGCGGCCTGGCACGGTGGCTCATGCCTGTAATCCTAGCACTCTGGGAGGCCGAAGCGGGCGGATTGCTCGAGGTCAGAAGTTCAAAACCAGCCTGAGCAAGAGCAAGACCCTGTCTCTACTATAAACAGAAAGAAATTAGATGGCCAGAAATATATATAGAAAGAATTAGCCGAGCATGGCGCATGCCTGTAGTCCCAGCTGCTTGGGAGGCTGAGGCAGCAGGATTGCTTGAGCCCAGGAATTTGAGGTTGCTGTGAGCTAGGCTGACGCCATGGCACTCACTCTAGCCTGGGCAACAAAGCGAGACTCTGTCTCAAAAAAACCCAACCAACCAAACAAACAAAAAAAAAAACCCATAAAAGGCCAAAAATGTGGAAGACAAAAATAGGAGCAAAGAACAAGGGCAACAAATAGAAAATGGTACCAAATGTGGCAGGTATTAATCCACCCATATCAATAATCACTTTCAATGTTGATGATCTAAAAACACCAATTAAAAGATAGAGATTGTCAGAGCAGATCAAAAAACAAGACCCAAAATCCATGTTGTCTAAAAGAACCCATTTAAAAATAAAGACACATATGGATTACGAGTAAAGGGATGGAGAAAGATATATCACGCTCCAAGTTATCAAAAGAAAGCAGAATAGCTATATTGACTTAAGACAGAGCAGACTTCGAGCAAGGAAAGGGACATTTTTATCTGAGATGAAGAGGGGCATTACTTAATACTAACTAAGTCGACACATCAAGAAGACATAGCAGTCCCTGATGTATATGTGCATCAAAATATGTGAGGCAAAAATTGATAGAACTGTTAGGAGAAATACATGAATCCACTAGTAGGAGACTTTAACACCCTTCTATCAGAAATGGATAGATCCAGTAGGCAGAAAATCAACAACTCAACACTACCACCAATGAAGTGGATATAATGGACATCTATAGGCTATTTCACCGAACAAAAAAAGAATACACATTCTTCACAAGCTCACATGGAAAATTCTCCAAGATAGACTACATTCTAGGTCATAAAACACACCTTAACACAAGACCAGAACCAAACAGACTATGCTGTCAGACAACAATGAAATTAAACTAGAGATCAATAACATAAAGCTACCTAGAAAAAGTCCCCAAATACATGGAGATTAAACAACACACTTCTGGCAGACACAGTGGCTCATGTCTATAAACTGAGCACTCTGGGAGGTTGAGGTGGGAGGATCACTTGAGGCAAGGCGTTCAAGACCAACCTGGGCAGCATATTGGGACCATGTCTATACAAAAATAAGAAAAATTATCCAGGCACGGTGGCACACTTGAGCCCAGGAGTTTGCTACTTCAGTGAGCTATGATCATGCCACTGCACTCCAGCAAGGAAGACAGAGTGAGACCCTGTCTCAAAAAGAAAATACACACACACACACTTACTTCTAAATAACACATGGGCCAAAGAAGAAATCTCAAGAAAAATTTTATAATATTTTGAACTAAATGAAAACAAAAATACAACTTATCAAATTTGTGGGATGCAGCAAAAGCAGTAGTTAGAGGAAAATTTATAGCATTGAATGCATATATAAGAAAAGAGAAAGATCTATTATCTAAGCTTCCACTTTAAGAAACTAGAAAAAGAGTAAATTAAATCCAAAGTAAACAGAAGAAAAGAAATGAAAAAAATATATATAGGACAGAAATCAATGAAATTGGAAAGAGGAAATCAATAGAGAAAATCAATGAAACCAAAAACTGGTTCTTTGAAAAGAAAAATCATTGTGGCTATGTTAGCATAGAACAGGAGCAGAATGGGTGCAGATCAGGCAACCAAAAGTGAGTGTCTGATCCAGATGCCCAGCAAAACTCCATATCACTGTCAGAGATGTCAGAAATGTTCCATCCAACACATCTCTGGGTTTGGAGCAATGCTCTCTGAGGTCCTCCACATACACCTAGATGGGGAATGCTCTCTTGCCCCACCCAGCTTAAACCTAGCCATGACCTCATGTAGGACCCTGAGATTTTAAGCCTGTTGGGCATCCAACAAACATGTGGCCACAATCTCTTATGACCCAATCCAGCAACCTCCAGGCAATACCAGAGGTTAGTGCCTGGGCCAATTACTGCTGCAATCTGGGCTCAGTGTGTGCAGACCAGAGAGAACTGAGAGAGTTGATAACTCCTAGGGCTTGAGCCTCTTCCTGGTTGGGCAAGATGAAGTCAGGAGCTCAGTCGACTCAGCATTGCTGTTGAGTACAGGACAGAACAGGACAAGTGCTGTATTTGGAGGCCAGAATGAGACACTCTGGGTCCTGACAGAGATTACCTAAGCTGAACTCACCCAGTGCCCCACAAAATGAGACCCTGGACTCAGAAACAGGCAGCACCACATGGCGGAAAGAGCCAGCTGAGCTGTGAACCACGAAAGCAGGACTCCAGTTCTGCCTCTGCCATTTCCTGGCTGTGCCATCTTGGACTGGGCAGCACCTCACCTTGGATTTTAAATTCTCACCACAAAATAATGGTAATCATTCCTATCTGGTGTGTGTCCATAAACTCAGTGGGAGGATCAAAGGGCAGACTATGCATGAAAGGGCATGGTGTGCTCTATTGAGGGACACCAGTACCAACCACTGTCACTAACATCATCGTCTCAAGTCATAGGAGCCTTGGAGATGACCTAGATTCACCTGTGCACCCTTCACGACTACCATGGTAAATTGCCCTGTCTACCTCAAACATTTTCGTGATAGGGACCTCACTATCTGTGTTAGTGTTGCTGTCACAAATTGCCACAAACGTGGTGGCTTAATGAGAATGTGTTATCTCACAGTTCTGGAGGGCAGAGCCCTGAAATGGATGTAGCTGGACTAAAACCAAGTTGTCAGCAGGGCCACATTCCTTTCTGGAGGCTCCAGGCAGAATCTGCTCCCTTGCCCTTTCCCAGCTCCTAGAGGCCACCCACAGTCCTTGACTTGCAGCCCCTTCCTTCATCTTCCAAGCTGGTGGCACAGGGGTCCTTCGAGTTTTGTGTCACTGCGCATCTCTCCTCGTCCGGCCCTCCCTCTCCCATGTTTAAGGGGCCTGTGAGCACATCAGGGCCTACCCCGCAGTGTCGAGTAGCTCTACTGTCTGCTGGTTGGCAGCCCCAACTCCGCCTGCACCCTTACACCCCCTTTGCCATGTAATGTGCCATGTTCAGGGATTAAGATTTCAGAGAATAAGGGGTTAAGGGATTAAAGTGTGGGTATTTGGGGGGAAGCCACTATTCTGCCTGCCATGCTGCCTCACGACATTTTCAGCATCTCTGAAGGTCAGGAGGCTTGTCACTAGGCTAAGTTGTGTCTGGAATCCCCTCCTGCCAGCCTCAGCTCTGCTTCCAGGAGTCTGCATGTCTTCTCTGTCTCCCACGAGATGCCTTGGAACGGTCAGAGGCAGATATTTTCATGTCTACTCTGTCCCAAAGGAAATTTCTTACATCTTTTCTCTCTCATGCTTTTTCTATCGAATAGGAAATATTTGTAGCTTCTTCTGGGGTGTCTAATTTGTCAATAATCCCTTTTTTACTGAAGTCCCCACATCCCCATGCAAAAATTGAGGGGTCCAGAACTGGTCACACTTTCCTGGGTATGGTCTGTTTGGAGAACCCAAGAGTCCCTTCATTAGAAATGTGGGAAGAATTGGGAAATGTGAATAATTTCTACCAATCCTTTTGATGAATTCTAAAAAAAAAATTATTGTAGTTCAACAGACATAAAATTGCACAGATGATAGTTGTGTTGTGTGGTGAATTTGTGCAGAGTGAACACACCTGTGTAAGCAGCACCCAGATTAAGAAACGGAACATTACCATCGCCCCAAAACTCCCTGTGGCCTTCCAGTCATTAACCCCCCCAAGTGAAACCACTATCCTGCCTTTTAGCAGCGCTGAAGTGGATTAATCATGGCCAAAAAAGGTATATCTGTGTCCTAACCCCTGCCAATGTTTCCAATCCTTGTTTGGAAACAGGGTCTTTGATCTTGAGATGAGATCATTCTGGGTCATCCGAGTGGGCCCTAAATCCAATAGCAAGCTTTTTAATAGGAGACAGAGAGGAGGAGTCACAAACAGAGGAGAAAGCCGTGACGAAGGAGGCAGAGACTGGAGTGATGTGACCACAAGTCAAGGAACCCAGGGGCCACCAGACGCTAGAAGAGGCAAGGAAGGTGTTTCCTCAGAGTCTTAGGAAGGAGTGCAGCCCCGCCGAGGCCTGGATTTCACACTTCCGGACCCCACGACTGTGAGAGAATAAATTTCTGTTGTTTTAAGTCATCAGATTTGTGATAATTTGTTATGGTGGCCCTCAGAAACTCGTACAAGCATAGACTGTGCCTTTTTTCTATTATACTTTATATAAAAGGAATTATGCAGTACACATGTTTTGTGTGTGGCTTCTTTTACCTAACATATCTCAACTGTGAGATTCATTTACATTGACATGTGCAGTTGAAGTTTGCTACTGTTAATTCTTATCACTGCACAGCAACGCACCGTGTGCACTGCAATCCACCGTGTGCACAGCGACCCACCACGTGCACAGCGACCCACCGTGTGCCCACCGCGTGCACTGTAACCCACCACGTGCACAGCGACCCACAGTGTGCCCACCGCGTGCACTGTAACCCACCACGTGCACAGCGACCCACAGTGTGCACAGCGACCCACAGTGTGCACAGCGACCCACAGTGTGCACAGCGACCCACCATGTGCATAGCGACTGACTGTTGCACGACAACCCGCCGCGTGCATGTGCGGCAACTAATCCATCCACTGCTCAGCAGAGGGAGATTGAGTCCTTTCCGATTTGAGGATATTATGAATAATGCCTTACCGCATTCTGGTACATGTCTTTTGTTGAATATATGTCCACATTTCTACTGGGTATATACCCTGGAGTATATCCCTGGGTTATGGAGTTTTCTAAAAATGTCCTAAAGCGGTTGTCCCAGTTTACAAGCCTGCTAGCAGTGTATGAGATTTTCATTTTCCACACTTTCTCACTGGTATTTTTCATTTCAGCCATTTGGTGTGTATGTAGTAGTAGTAGTAGTATTGTATTGTGCTTTTAACTTGCACTTTCAAGAGGACTAATGAGGTTGGTCATCTTTTCGTATATTTATTGACCATTTGACTATCTCCTTTTTAAAGTGTAAATTCAAATCTTTTGCATATTTTTCTATTGGATTGGTTGAGTGTTGCCTATTTTTCTTACTGATTTTAGGAGTTCTTTAAATATTTTGAATATGAATCCTTTGTGGAATATGTGTGTTTCAAGTATGTACCACTGTTCTCAGGTTTGCTTCTCATGCTCTTTAGTAAATTTGATGGTTCCATAGCTTATGGAAACTAAGCTCTACAAAAGAAGTCAGATGATAACTTCTCATAAAACATGCAACACCATACCCGTTGAATTGTCAGTACCCAAGGACAGGAGGATTTTGCACTGGCTCAGAGAGGTTTGAAAGAGGATGAAAACCTGGCATCATCAACCATCAAAGATAGAGAACATCTGTCATTCATCCCTCCAGTCCAGAAAAGTTCTGTGCAGCTACAAAGGCAGCCTCGAGTCACCTGTGGGACTGTGTTTGTAAGAATCATAAGGACTCTCAGATTCTAAGGCCTCTTTGGAGAAGAGCATTTGCTTGGCCATGCCTGTGAATCGAGTGTCACACCGTTCCAGAAACAATGTCAGAGGCCTTGGAGGGAACCGCCTTTCAGGGACCTGAGTATGATCCGGTCACTACGGGAGAATACCTGGATACATTTTTAGTCCAGTAGCTCCATTTGATTCTATCCTCTGGGATATTAATAATAATGACAACCATAATAATGTAATACCATTGTCCAGTACCTACTATTTTATGTAAGGACATTTCCTTTTTTAAAATTTTTTAAATTGATTTTTCGATTTCTTTCTCTTTTTTTTGAATTTTAATTAAAGCCTACAGAACCCCGTATTCCCAGAAAGTCTCCCATCTAAGTACTATCCAGGCCCCACCCTGCTTAGCTTCCGAGATCAGGGTGGTATGGCCGTAGACTCCTTTTTTTTTTTTAAGCCAGTGGGGGTTGTATACCAACTTTAGTGACACTAATGTTAATAAGTTCTGATAGCCCGCTACCATCAGACCAGCTGACATTTCCTTTTTGTAAAATCATTAACTGCTTCCATCTTCCAGGGCTGCGCTGTTTTCAGCTATAGCTCATAATCCTCACGACATCCAAGAGGGAATTAATTACTCTCTCTTCACACAGAGTAGTGGAGGTTCCAGTGGTTAAGTAGCTAGCCCAGAACTAAAGGGCTAACAAGGGGCAGAGAGGGGACTGGCAATTACTTCTGCTGACTCCGGAAAAAGAGTGGGAATAAAAGGTCATCATTTAATATCAGATAATTAAGAGACAGGGATATCGAGCTCTGAATATTTGCTCCCTACTCACAGCAAATGCACTGTGAGCGTCTGCTGTCTCCATGAACAAAACATTCAGAATGAATAAATTCCACGTTTTCATATGTGAGTGGTCAGAAATGAAGGACATTGTCTCTAAACTCTCAGGAGCAGCCCAACCACTAGAGCCAACAAAATCTCTACATTTCTAGTATTCTGGTTGCTTGGTTCTTCCTCAAAGGTGCCTCAAATCAATTTAATCAGGAACAGTAGAGAGAACTTCTCCTGTGGTAACGTCGTGCATGAGAGTCACCTGGAAATCTTACAGCGGTGCCAAATCTTACAGCCTGGCTCCTCAGAGCCAGGAGGTCTGGGTGGGCCGAGGGTCTGTGCTGCTGCTCCAGGCATGAGTCTGCTGCAGGTCTCAGGACCACGTCTGGTTGGCAGGTTGTAGAAAGTTAGCACAAGGGTTAAAGCTGGCACCGAGCATGTGGTAAAATCCTTGCATAGGACACTGGATCACAGTGCCCAGTGGATAAAGGGACTTGCCTAAGGTCCCTTTATCCTTCATCCTTTTGGCCCAGGAATTTAGGCCAAAAGCTGGGTCTAGAAGTGTCATGGCCCTCAGAGCAATTGAAGCATAAAACTATTGTCTAACTCACCAGGAGAGCAACCACCATGTTTGAAAACCTCTAAGTGACACATAATCTCAATTGATTCCTACCCCCCAAAAATATCAAGATAGGAATTATTATTTCTTCTTATTGTTACTCGTAGATGAGAAAACTAGCTTATTGTTATTCTTATTCATAGATGAGAAAACTATAACCGAGGCTTATACAAAGGAAAATGGCCAAATCAGGATTTGAATGTAAACGTGTCTAACTCCAAAGCCTGTTCTTTCTGCTGGGGCACGCGTGTTTTATCCACTGCCGAGCATGTACGACTGGGCTGCCTGGGTGATCTTCATAAAGCAGAGGACTCAAGCTGCATTCCAGTGTAAACTAGCCCTATTTTTTAAAATTAACAACCAATTAGGTGGTTTTCAAATATTTAAATTTTCTCACATTCAAATTCTATTTTATTGGGCTTGCTAAAAATGGAATTTAAAGAGCTGTAAATTATTCAGTGTCTTATTGCAAAGTAAGGCAATCAAATAGAATATAGACATATGTAACACTTAAAATAGAAACAATTTAACATAAGATAAAGCATTTAAAACAGAAATACTACCTTCTGACTGTGCTCTGTGATTCCTAGCCATACAGTAATGAAGTCATTTGGGAAAAAAACATTTTTTCTTTTTCTTTTAATAACTTCTATTCATCCTTTTGCACAGATTCCCTCTGTGACTCGGTCTCCAGGCCTCCTTTGGGCTGACTTTGATCAGTGATTTCTGGCCCTGCTCTCTGGGGCTATGAAAGGACCCCAGGGTGCATTCCTCCATCCCCCCCCTCGGCCCAGTGGCCAGCTGGCTCAGTCAGTTTTCCCATTTTCTTCACAGCGTGGTTTTCTGTTGTTGCTGTTTGTTTTCTGAGACAGCCTCATTCTGTCACCTGGGCTGGAGTGCCGTGGCATCAGCCTAGCTCACAGCAACCTCAAACTCCTGGGCCCAAACCATCCTCTTGCATCAGCCTCCCCAGTAGCTGGGACTACAGGTATGTGCCACCACACCTGGCTAATTTTTCTATTTTTAGTAGAGACAGGGTCTCGCTCTTGCTCAAGCTGGTCTCAAACTCTTGGTCTCAAAGGATCCTCCTACCTTGGCCCCCCAGAGTGCTACTGTGCCCAGCCCACAGTGGGTTTTGACAGCATCTTCAAACTGGAACAGGCATACTGCAGGACACAGGAAGACTTTCCAAGGGAATACTGTATGTGAAAAGGATAGTTTTAAGGAACTGATGTTCCTGATCCTCAAGTTCCTTGTTAAAAGTGCCCTGCCTGAGAAAGAGCCTGTGGGTTGAGCCTTAAGGTTGGTTCCTTCCACTTTTCCTTCTCAGTGTCTTTGTCACCAAAGAAAGCCACCTTCTCACCACCCTCTCAATAGAGCACATTGTCCCAGGGTATGAAAATTTCTCAAGTGCCAAACAGGGAATCAGACAAATGCAAAACCTTGTAATATCTTTTCAAAACTTGTAATATATTTGTGTTGTTCATAGCAAAGCTGTGTTAATTTCAATTACAGTGATAATTCAATCCCAAAGAAAGATTGTTAACAGTCTTTGAAGCATCTCAGGAAATAAGACATTTTAACTTTCAATTTATATTTGTGTTTTGTGGTGAGAGGCATGACAAGGTGGTAAATAAAAGTATTTCTGCATAAAAATATGTTATCATGAATTTATGGGGGAAGGAATGGATAGACAACGAGAAAAGGAATGACATAAAATTTCTTACTTAAAGATGAGCTTGTTCTTATAGTTTTAAAATTTTATTCTTGTAGTATCAAATTATTGTGGTGTTTACACTTCATTGGATATATTTAAAAGAATGATGTAATCTTTTATTTTTAAATGTTGCTATTTGCAATATGTCAGCCCTTCCAACTATTTTTAATTAGGGTAAAAATATTATATTTCCACTTGAAAAATTGTGCAAGGGTTACATAGTTTTCCAGAAATCCTTTAAGAGGTTACTCAAGCAAAAACGTTTATTAACACTGTTAGAGGGAAAAGGTGCTCCAGCTGACATCCCAATCTTTCCTGGGTTTGCCACTTGCGCCCTCTGCCAGTAGGCTGAGTTTTTTGCTTTTAAGAAGGTGACACTGTCCTTTTCTTTGTTCTCTCCCTTCCTAACTGGGTCAAAATCCACCACCTGGGAGGGCCTGACAAGCCCCAGGCCGCTGTGGTTGCCCCCTGCAGTCCCCAGCCTGCCCGATTTGACTAATCCTTTCACAGCAAGCAGAGCACAGAATGGCGAGGTCAGAGGGACTCGGAGCTGGGACCTGGGTGATGGTGAACATGCTCTTGGTCTGAGTTCTGAATTTACCCAATCTTCTCTTACTGATTGATCTAATGAGGAGCTTCTTAGCCTTGGGAATGTCAGTGGTTCTAGAAGAACAGCACTGATCACACTGTGTGCCAGCCTGTCCGGGCCCGTCCACGTCCCCTCACGTGGGAGTGAACCCTAATTCACGCACCCCAAAGCTCTCATTGGCCCTGTGAGGTGGGAACCATCATTATTCTCATTTACAGATGAGGAAGCTTAAATTAATTAATTAACATAACAAATCAGGTGTGGAGTCAAGATTTAGAGCCAGGCCCTCCCCCTGCAGGTTGTACATTTACCATCATTCTTTACGATTTGTTGCATAAAAATGAGAAAACACAGGAAAAGGTCAAAACAACAATCTGTTATCTGGCCACGCAGGGATGGCGAGCGCTTATGTTTTGGAGTGTTCCTTTCTAGTCCTGTGTGTGAGTGGGTGCGTGTGGGTCTCTGTCATCCCATCTGTTTACATAAATGAGAACTTCCAGTTCTGTGATCTGCTTTGGGCACTTAAAATATGTCCAGGTTTCGCTTGGTCACTTTCCCTCTCTAGTTCAGCCGAGGTCAGTTTTGTGTATCCCCTGGAGCGTGAGGTAGGCTGAGATAACCGTTTCTTTCTGACATTCAGCTTCTGGTGTTCTCTCCCCTGCAGGCAGCTCGAGGGAACGGGGTGATGGAGACCCCTCCACCCAGGCCCCACCGGCGGCGGCACTTCCCCCTGGAAGACTGCCCCTTCTTGGGGGCAGGGGTGGGGCTGACGGTCAGGAGTCTTCCATGCTCAGCATCAAGTTCAGATGGCGTGTGGGCGGGAACAGAAGGCAGGTTCAGATCTTGGCTTATGCTCCTTTATTCTCCGTTTTTGGCGTCTGTGCAATCTTTAGCTCTTTGGAGGAGTGAATTCTTATAGGAACATTCTGAATTTTGAAGCCCAAGCTCATCCACCTCTCTGGAGCCAGTATGAGTCCTTCTCACACCAGAGCCCTCTGGAGCGACCCTCTGGGCATTTCCGGGTCTCGCTTTGAACCAGCAGTCCTGCAGCGCAGTGGCCTCCCCGACAGCTCCTTCTAGGGAACGCCTTTCCCGGAAAATGGGGGATGGTGCAGCACCCTAGGGCTAGCAAGGGGTGGGTGCCGTAACACCCTGAGGCCCTGGGGATGAGAGAGCCCCATGGAGTGGTCCCTGGAGAGGAGCTATGGACTTCTGTCAAGGACACAGTTTGCAGGGACCCTGCAGGGAAGCAGCTGTGGATATCCTCTGAGAGACTAAATATACAAATGGACAATGACCCAATCATGTAAGAACTCTGGCCCACAATCTGCAGCCACCAGCCCAGGAAGCAACCCATCATCTTCAGTATCCAGCCTGGGAAGCCTTGGAGGAAGTCAGGTCACTATCTCTAGCAACCGTCCAGGAAGCCCAAGAAAAACAATAGCACTCCTGTCACAATCAGCCCCAAGGGGACACCCCAGGCCCCACCTTCACCCAGGGCAGCCTGAAGCCGCCACGCTTCCTCCCCGAACCTCTCCCACCCCTTGTCCAGCCCTTGGTCTCTGCCATATCCAGTGCTGGTGGCAGACTCCCTCGCCAGAGCAAGCCTTGCACAAATGATAGCCCTTGCTTTTCTCATTTGGATGGTCTTTGCTTATGTCCACCCTTCCTTCTCTGGGAATATTATATTTTACATACTTAACATGGTCTCAGGTTAATAAATAGCCTACTCCTCCTTTCAAACAATATAATCTTTTTGCAAGGCTTTGCTCTCAAATGTTATTTGTATTTTAAGTTCTATTTTTTAACTCCATAAGTGATATAGTTTGGATGTTTGACCTCTCCAAATCTCATGTTGACATTTGATCCCCAACTTTGCAGGTGGGGCCTAATAGGAGGTGTTTGGCTCCCCTATGAATGGCCTGGTGCGATTCTCACGGTAATGAGTGAGTTCTTGCTCTGTTAGTTTTCATCAGAGTTCC
Source organism: Microcebus murinus (assembly GCF_040939455.1). NCBI lineage: Eukaryota > Metazoa > Chordata > Mammalia > Primates > Cheirogaleidae > Microcebus > Microcebus murinus. The sequence goes on from NC_134121.1 coordinate 4,602,771, forward strand.
CTCAAGAACTGGTTGTCAAAAAGAGCCTGGCACCTCTCTCCTTTCTCTCTTGCATCCTCGCTCTTGCGTCCTCACTCATCGTGTGATCTCTGCACACACCAGAGCCCCTTTGCCTCCCAGCACGAGCGGAGCAGCCTGAGCCCTCGCCTGGAGCAAATGCCAGAGCCGCGTTTCTTGTACAGTCTGCAGAACCATGAACCAAATAAACTTCTTTTCTGGATAAATTACCCAGACTCAGGTATTCATTTATGACAAGACAAAACAGGTGAAGACAAGTTTGTAACATTATTATTGTTTGTAACTGTCAAGGTCTGTTAGACCCACATGGTCACTGCTTTCTGTGCCTCCCAGTCCTTCCTGCATCTCAGACCTGTCTGGGTCATTTTCATTTTCCCTAAAGCAACTCCATTAGATGGGCCATATCAGAGAGGGGTGCTGATGATGTCATTTGTTGGAAAATGTCTCTATTCTTGAAAAAGAATTTCCCAAGCATATACTTCTAGCTTGGCCATTACTTTCTTCAAGCACTTTGGAATTATTGGTATGCTTTTCCTGGCTTCTACTGTTGCTGCTGAGAACTCTGCTTCAGGTTAATTGGTGCTTTTTGTACATAATCTGTCCCCCCACTTCTGAAATCTTTTCCTTATTTTCTGTATAAGGCAGTTTCCTTGTGCTGTATATAGGTATGAATTTCTTTTTCTTATCATATCATGCTTAGGAAATATTGTGCTTCTTCAGAGTGAGGACTCACACTTCATCACCTCTCAAGAATTATTAGCAGTCATCTCTCCAAATATTATCTTTCCCCTGTTGTCTTGTTAATTTCCTTCAGAGAGCTCCATTTAGGCTTATATTAGACCTTTTCATTCTATTTTACATTTTATATCTTTTTCATATTGTGTATCTCCTTATCTGTTTATCTGCCTCTGTGTAACTTCTTAAATTCTTTAGATTGCTGCATAGCAAAGTAGCCCTCCCAACCTAGCATCTTAAATCATCAAACATTTATTATCTCACACAGTTTCCAAGGGTCGGAAATCTGGGTGTGGCTTAGCTGGTTGGTTCTGGTTCATGGTCTCTCATGAGAATATAGCCAAAATGTTAGCCGGGACTGCAGTCATCTGAAAGCCTGACTGGGGCTTACTCACATGGCTCTTGGCCTGGGGCTTCATTTTCTCATCCAGTGGAACTTTCTATAGACTTCATAAATGTTCTCACTTTACGGCAGCTGGCTCTTGCCAGAGTGAGTAATCCAGGAACGAGAAAGCAGGTCATACTTTTTATGACCCGGTCTCCAGTTTACACACCAGCACTTCTGCTTGTTGTGACATACCAGTCATTAAGTCCAGCCAACACTCAAGGCAAAGAGAATTAGGCTCCACCTTTCAAAGGGAGCACCAAAGAATTTGTGAACATATTGTGAACCACCAGAATATTCCATTTTATTAATTCATCTTTTCAGCTATCTAATCTACTGTTTAACATATCAATTGTGTTTCTAATTTCAAATATCAAATCTTTCATTGTTAGAATATTTTAGTTATTTAAAACATACTTGGTCGTTTTTATTTATTTATTTATTTATTTTGAGACAGAGTCTTACTTTGTTGCCCAGGCTAGAGTGAATGCCATGCCGTCAGCCTAGCTCACAGCAACCTCAATCTCCTGGGCTCAAGCGATCCTGCTGCCTCAGCCTCCCCAGTAGCCAGGTCTACAGGCATGCGCCACCATGCCCGACTAATTTTTTCTATATATATTAGTTGACCAATTAATTTCTTTCTATTTATAGTAGAGACGGGGTCTCGCTCTTGCCAGGCTGGTTTCGAACCAGCCTTGAGCAGTCTGCCACCGGCCTCGGCCTCCCAGAGTGCCAGGGTTACAGAGGTGAGCCACCTCTACCAACCTGGTCGTTTTTATTATCTCTTGTTCTGTGATCAATTTTTTTGTCCCCTCTTTAAAAAAATAGATTAAACATATCCACAGTGCATTCTGTATCTGATAATCTCCTTATCTGGAGTCTATGGGTCTGAATATACTGTCTACTATTTTTGCTGCTTCTTACTCATACAACTTCTTTATTTTCTTTTAAAATTTATTTTGAGTAAATTTCGACTGCGACTTTATATGTGGGAAAACTAAGGCTTGTTGTGAGGGTGCATTCCTTTCAGAGAGAATTTACCTCAACTTCTGTCAGTGAGCTGTGGGGCCTACTAACCTAAAAAACTGCAATTTCTTTGCCTGGGGGTTTTGGACCATGCAGGTGGAGTGAATTCAGACCTGAAACGCATGTTTCATAATATTAAATACTATGAACCCTCTAACCAGATTTAACATTAATGTTCTGGCTATGTTTAATACAAAGAAAAAAAAGTAAGAATCCACCTCCATCCCATCTTCTTCATTCCTCACAGGTATCTACTACCCTAGAGCTGGTATCTATAATTGTTATCTATATTGTAATCCATATTAAATATGTTATTTATTAACATATAGTATAGTTTGTGTGTAAAATTTTTATGCAGTTTGCTTTTTTTCTATGCATCCTTCCACTGATAGACAAGTAGAGATTAAAAAACAAAAAACTATTAACAAACAACACTGAAGTGAATATCCAGGCCTTATAGCTGTGGCTGAATTCATAGGCCTTCTGAGAGTGGGGTGACAGTTCAAGTGTGAGAGAAACCACCGGAGAGACCATCACCCGCGTCCCTCAAAGTGTGGCAGGAGAGAAGAGCAGTTGAAGGCAAGCAAGGAGACACACGTACAAAAGACACTGGTCCTTCTCAGGGCGGAGAGCCCACCTCTGGGGCTACAGAGACCCCTTCCAGGCGAGGGCCAGGTGAGTTCCGGGAGGGAAGAAGTGCACATGGCCTTGAGGAGACGGGAGTGAGGGCAGGCGGGCGGGGAGTGGGCTCCGACTCCCTCCGGGTCACCCTGAGGCTTGACGCGGCGCCTCCCGCAGTTCACCAGCAAGCACTCTCCGGCGGCAACTGAACGTTTATACTCCCAAAGAGGAAAAAGGAGCGGAGCTTTCCACTACGTTACACAGGCAGCAGATATTGCCTGAAGCCTAATTTCTCATTTATGGCATTAATTACACTTAATCCGAAATTCATCTGTAGTTGATGAAAAAATCCAGCTTTGACCCCGACGTGACTTGAACACGCAACCTTCTGATCTGGAGTCAGACGCGCTACCATTGCGCCACGAGGTCACTGCAAGCTGGGGATGCTGAGTCGTTAAAGGCCTCCTCGAGCTAGCACGATCTCACGACTCTGGAAGCGGGGAAGGAGGACGCTCTCGCTCCCGGACTCCAGCGCAAATGTAAGAGGGGAAGAGCTCAAAAGTCTCGCTTTTGGGGTGCTGGGCAGCGGACGCCTCTGTGGCATCCCAGCCTGAACTGCAGAGCCGGCGCCCGGCGGCAGAAACTCGGGCTCCGCCTCCTCTATGTCGCCGAGTGACAGGGCAAGGGGACGCCCAGGCGGGCCAGGGGTTACCCTGGGGGCGCGGGGACCCCTGGGCCGAGGGGACTTTGAGAGGGAGAGGGGGGACGCCGGGCGGGAAGCAGGCGAGCGGGACGACGCTGGACCCTGCCGCTGGCGGCGGGTCCATGCGCGGTGGCGGCTCGCCAGTCCCCGCCCCCCACTCGAAAAATGGCGGCGGCCACCAGGACCGGGGGCGGGGCTGGGGGCGGGGCCGAGCGGGGCCGGGAGTGGGGGGCGGGTCGAGGCTGGGTGGGGCCGGGATCGGGGCTGGGCGGGGCCGGTATCGGGGCGGAGGCGACGGGGGGTCGTGGGGTCGGGTCGGGGCGGGGTCGGGTCGGGGCGGGGTCGGGGCTGGGCGAGGCCGGGAGGGTCGGGGCGGGGCGAGGCCTGGGGGGGAGAGGGGCAGAGCAGGGCGGGGCCGGGGGGGGGTCGAGGGGGTGGGGGGGTCGGGGCGGGGTGAGGCCTGGGGGGGAGGGGCAGAGCAGGGCGGGGCCGGGGGTCGAGGGGGTGGGGGGGTCGGGGCGGGGTGAGGCCTGGGGGGGGAGGGGCAGAGCAGGGCGGGGCCGGGGGGGTCGAGGGGGGGTCTGGGCGGGGCGAGGCGGGGGGGGAGGGGCAGAGCAGGGCGGGGCCGGGGGGGGGTCGATGGGGGTGGGGGGGTCGGGGCGGGGCGAGGCGTGTGGATGGCGACGCAGGGTCCTGCTTGTCTCTGGAAGGAACCAAAGGCGGGACGCGGGAGGGCGACGCCTACAGCCCAAGATGGCTCGATTTGCAAACTTGAAACCATTTAATTTTTTCAAGTATAAAAGTAAACATTTGTTTGAGGAAAGTCAAACCAGTATATGGAAGATTAGAATCCTTGAAAATCCCACCCTCCAGAGAGACTCACTGCCAGTATTTTACGTGCCTGATGTCTCCTTCCAGATTTTTACTGGCTGCATGTATATCCCAAGTATAGTTTTGAATTTTCCATTGACAGATTGCACAATTTTCCAAAAATATGGAAAAGTATGGATGCATCCGGCACCCAGACCAAGAAAGAGAGCATTCAGAGCCCACTTTCAGTAATTTCAGGGTCATTTTTTGAGAAGGAATTATGTTGTACATAACATTTTGTTAATTTTTTCACTTGTTACATTGCCCGTGTATTTTAGTTAATATTTTAAAAGGCTCATTGTCCACTTTGTGGGAGTCTTAAGTCCCTACTTTGCACAGTACTTTTTTCATTCTATTAAGAAAAAACTATTAAATGAGTAAATCCTTAAGTTAAAAAACAATTGCATAAGAAAAATAAACTATCTGGTCTGTTTAAGAACATGAAGCCTCGGTCTTAATTCAATAAATAAAACACCCACAGGGCCTGATGCCTTTTAGAAAAGGAAAGATCTGGAATGGACCCCAGTCTCTGGAGAAACTGTTTGGCACTGCCAGTGAAGCTGGTGGGTGGAGGTGTGAGGGCCACCAGATGCCAGAGCTTCCGAGGGCTCCCCAGACTGCCCCTGACAGATGAAGCAGGAAAGGAGGTGTGCTGGCAATTTTTGTGTTTGTGGCCAGATGTGAGAATTGCAGGAATTTGGGATTATTAATAACTGTGGGTCCTGAGGTGGCTGTCCCTAAGTGGTCAGAAAAGCAGGGACCAGAAGGCTCTGTCTCTGTCCTCAGGATGAAAGAGTCAGCCCAGCCCGCCCAAGGCATGATTACTAATGTCACCTCCTAACTAACACGCTTGGATGGCCCAGGGAGAATTGGGCCCCAGTGGGGGGAAGGATTCAGGGAGCTTGGGCACAGTGTGCTGAGTTCACCTTAGGGCTGATGACTCTTAGACGTCCTCCCTTCTCCCTTTCAAAGCCCTCTAGCATCAGCCACACAGTGGAGTCACTGTGAGGAAGAGCCAGTTCCTCTCCCACAGAACTCAAGAGTCCAGAAGGTACTGGAAGGCATGCCCACACCCCAGGAAAGACCAGTGCCACTTTTCAGAACCTGCTCTGATTTGTAGATACACCTGTGATGTCTTGGCCCCTCGTCTCCTGGGATATGGAACCAAAAACTATCTTGTGTTCTTTGATGTGGGTATGTCATTGAACTACAGTATGGTGCTGTGAGCAAATGAAGGGCTTAGATCAAATGGCTTGCACAAATGTGGCTAAGGGGTCCCTTTAAAGACTAGGATCCTGCTTAGAGGGAAGTCAGATAGGCATGTAGTTGGTGCAGGGTGGAGTCCTATCTAATTTAAAATTTTGATAGCACATTAGGTACTTTAGCTTTCATTTCTATTTTTAGAAATATATTGTGTTATTTTTAATTTGTCTTGATTGCTAAGTGTTTTGACTACCCCTCAATTCTGCAACTGGGAGAAGGCCTCAGGCACCTTCCTTTCCTCCAGGCATTGCTATAGTTCTGCTACTGCCCAGAAATTGTGCTTCCTTATTTTAGAACTTGTGTATGGAAACACTAAGCCTTATTTAAAGAAAAAACACTAAAAACTTCTGTATATTATAGACATTTTCAAAATTAAAAATAGCTAATGTCCAATTAACAAACACAAACTAGGATGATAGTTATCAACAATGGCAAGGGTGTGGGGAAACATATTCTGATGCAAGATCAGAAAAGGATGTGTAAATTGGTCCTTGCTTTTTGAATTGTAATGTGACAAATGTTTTCTAGGTGCTTTTGTCAAAACATTTCCTCTTCTAGAGAATATGTACTAAAGAACAGTTAAGGATGAAGGCACAGATGAACCTTCCAAGACTATCTCATCAAAACCGTGTGTATAATATTGCAAGCCCCAGCCATCTTGCCTGTTTGTTGTACAAGTTCAGTCTAGACTTCCAGGGCAGTGAGGCAGGGAGGCTGGCCTTGGTGAGTGCTTGCCTGCATGAGCAAATGTGCGCGGCTCCCGGGAAAGGGGCTGTGGTGGGGAGAAGGCAGAGGCTGCAGAGGGATGCAGAATCACCATGCGTGGGCTGCCCCACGACGAAGAGAAACAACACACAGTTTGGCTTCTCAGTCTTTGCTTACTTTAGTATCATCTCATACCTGGGTAATTGCTGTATTTGTTAGTCAAGAAAAAGTCTTTACTCAGCTCTTTTTAAAAATGTTCCAACTCCCCAGAACCCATGGAAGGTGCTGTCTACATTTCTGATTTACACATTCTGTATCTGACAATTTCCAGCCAGAGACTTGAAAGCTGAACCTTGGGGGGAAACATAGCACGCAGCCATGGGAGCGGGTTAGGGTGTGGGACAGCCATACAATTGCAGGCTGAGTTCTTTGGAAGCATCTGCTGAGACAGTGAGTGTATTTGAGGAGTAACTCACGTGAGGGGACATGGGAGGTGGCTGAGTTGGCAGCGGACCCAGCAGGCTGGGATGCAGACCTGGCCCAGTCTCTGCAGCCTGTGGGGAGCTGGATTAGAAGAATGCTGTGTCTCCTGGAGATGGCTCACCGTGCGCCCCCGCCCTGCTCAGTCCTGGGCCAGGGCCGCTCCTGGAGGATGTTGTGTTAGCCTGAAAGCTGAGGCAGGCAAAGGGTGGCTGAGGCTGACCACTAACTGCCCTGCCGTGGCTGGACAGCAAGTTCTCCCTTGGGGCAGGATCTGAGGGCCGCATGTGGGGTCTGCCACAACGTGCAATATACAGCTCATGGCAGGGTTCTCACCTCCTTGTTTTTTACCCGTTCCCTGATGTCCTGCTTCAGGCATAAAACTCAACTATGAGTGAGCTGAACCAACAGACAACTCCAGATTCCTGAGAGCAAAGTCTCTGGAGCAGCACCTCCCTGTGTCTGCTAAACTCCTTTCTGACAGATACTTAGCCCAAAGGAAATAAAAGGAACTCCTGTTTCACACTGTGACAGAAAACCTTTCTTCTAAGTCTCAACACCACTAATTACTCCACTCTTCAGAAGGAAAAATACTGCTGAAACTGATAGAACGTTTAAGATTTCCATCAGAGACACTTCCTGGGAGTCCCTGCTTCCTCTGGAGGCCTCGGCAGAGGGCGGGTCTCCACCAAGCCGGTTATGGGTTAATGAGGAAAAAATGGCCACTCAGAAGGCTGTGACAGGGAGGTCCAGGTAGTGTCTGGCTGCTACATAGGATTGAAAAATGCAGATTTAGGAAGTTTGCGAACTTTAGGCATTTAGATTTTCATGATGATTTTGATGCCAGGTTTTCATTCATTTCATACAGTATGCCTCAAAACCCTCAAAATAGGCAGGAAACCCTTCTTAAAATGGGAAAATCTAGGAGGATTAATAAGTGGAAACAGTTGCTCCATTTTCGCTCTCTGTCCTTTTCTCTTTTAAAGCTTCTGTGACCTGTTTTTCTGAGGATGTGGTTCAGTTTAAACCCATGTAAATTTGGCTACATAGTTGGGCCTGAGAGTCTTTCAACTGTCTGTCTGCTAAGAAGACTGCCATGCATGTTCAGTGGTCCAAAGCAGGGGGCCTCAAACTTTTTAAACAGGGTGCCAGTTCACTGTCCCTCAGACCATTGGAGGGCCAGACTATAGTTTGAAAAAACTATGAACAAATTCCTATGCACACTGCACATATCTTATTTTGAAGTAAAAAAACAAACAGGCAAAAACACCCGCATGTGGCCCTCCGCGCCGTAGTTTGAGGACGCCTGGTCCAAGGAGACTGGAACAGTTTGGACGCTCACTACGGTGGAGAGATGGAATGCTGGAAGCGGAAAGTCCTGTGTCTGTTGGGGCAATAGCTGTGGATGCAGCTGTCAGAGGACAAGGGTCCTGTCCAGCCAGTCCCTAAGTGTCAGTAAATGTGCCCTTTTCTATTTATCTTTACCCCCTGTGACGATGTTGGCTGAACATGTCTCTGGACATGTTTTTCGGCCTAGAGATCTGGACTCGTACTTTGCTGCACCCAGAGGCCATGCTTGCTTCCTAGCCCTCACACAGTGCAGATGGCAGTGCGGCGTGGGAGCGGCCTGTGGAGAGAGGCTCAATGGCAGACAGCTCTGTAATTCCATCGGCAGCAAGATGAGTACGATGCAGGGTTTTCTGGGCTAAAAAAGCTGTCTTCCAATCTGGCATATGATGTCAACAGTAAAGGGGGGAGCCTTGTCCTTATTGTTAATCAGAATTTAATTATGGGCTTAAATAATCTTCAGCAGCTGGGTGCAGTGGCTCATGCCTGTAATCCTAACACTCTGAGAGGCGGAGGCGGGAGGATCCCTTGAGCCCAGGAGTTTGAGGTTGCTATGAGCTAAGCTGATGCCACGGCACTGTAACCCCAGCAACAGAGTGAGACTCAAAAAAAAAACCAAACAAAAACTTTCTTCAGCAAGTAAGAAGGTCTATGGGAAGACGCACTTTACCCAGAAAGAGGTAGCAGGTAGTGGCTGGGTGTTGGAGGACAGGGGCTGGAATCCTATCCTTGTTACCTACTTGTTTTGCGACTTTGGACAGGTCATCCAACTTTTCTTTGCCATAGTTTCCTCAACTCTAAAATGTTTGTAATATAACCTATCTCAGGCCAGACTTGGTGGCTCACACCTGTAATCCTAGCACTCTGGGAGGCCAAGGTGGGAGGGTTACTTGAGGTCAGGAGTTGGAGACCAGCCTGAGCAAGAACGAGACTTGGTCTCCAAAAAAATAGAAAAATTAGCTGGGCATGGTGGCCCATATCTGCGGTCCCAGCTACTCGGGAGACTGAGGCAAGAGATGGCGTGAACCCAGGAGTTTGCTGTGAGCTATGATGATGCTACTGCACTCTAGCCCGAGTGACAGACTGAGGCTGTCTCTCAGAAAAAAACCAAAACCCCAAACCAATAAAACCTATCTCAAAGGGATGTTGTAAGGATTAAGGAAATGAATGTGTGGAAATGGGTTCCAGAGGGAATGACTGTAGTTTCCTAACATTTAGTGTGACTACTAGGCTTTTACAAATGTCTTCATGTGTTTTCTGCTGCTTAATAGAATGCCTGAGACTGGGTAATTTATAAAGAAAAGAAGTTTCTTTAGCTCACGGTTCTGGAAGCTGGGACGTCAATGAGATGGCACCAGCATCTGGTGAGGGCCTTCTTGCTGTGGCATGACATGGTGGAAGGATCACATGGTGGGATCATCTCAGGTCTTGCTTCCTTCCTCGCCTTAGAAAGAGGATCCGCCATGATGACTTATCCTCATTACCTCCAAAGGCTCCCTTCCAAACAACATAGGAATTTTTGGATTAAGTTTCAACACATGAAATCTGGAGGACACATTAAAACCACAGACATGTCAGATTTGAAGACTTCAGGGGTACACAGCTGACCAGTGCTATAGGGGTAAGGTATATAATTTACCTAATTTTAGCTTCTCTCCAAGCATGAGTAGTAACTAAGTTTGCTGTTAATACAGTGGAGGCACATAAGCCGGATGACAAACATGTTGTTGGTGGGTCTCCTGTTCTAAGTTACTTTCTTGTATTTTTGGTTTTCTTTTTCCCTTTCTCATTTCACCTCTCTGTAATACATATTGCTCCTCTCTGATTAGGCCATATGGAGTCCAGCCAACACTCTAAATATGTGCCCAGAATAGCCAGATTGTGTGAGCATGTGATACTTGATGGATGTGTAAATTGGAGAATCTTTACCAAAAGATGATTCACAAACATACTCTGAGTGGTCTGGAAACTCAGATCTTTGTTATTTTATCAATTACTTTTTACTGAGGACCTAGAATGTCCCTTGCACTGTATTTTACATACATTATTTCATTTAATCTTCACAACCAATCTATTCTTGAATTCTCTTTGTGCAACTTCGCCTCCTTTAATGGTTTTTATTGTCTCCTACATTCTTTTTTATATGGAATAAATTCCTTTGAAGAAGCTTTAGTTCTCCTCCCCCCGCCCCCCAAGAGATTTTCTGCTTTGGGCTTCCATGAACATTTTGACAATACTCTAAGGATTGTTATACCTTGACTGAGATGTTTTTGAACATGTTTAAATCTGTTGTTCAGTCAATTGATATGTTCTTTTCTTATAGGGAAGTGCTCCTAATAATAAAGTAGCATTGACTCTAGGATCCCAAAACACTTCAAGAAATTATGCTCAGGATTTAGGCCCCATATCTCCCAAGAGAACCATTAACGAATCCAGGGCTCTGTAAGGGAAAGAGCTGCATTTTCCACACTTGTGGGGGTGGGGAGTCTATGTCTTATTTCTCTGTTCCGACGTTTCTTACCATGAGGTCAAAAAGAGACCCTGTCTGTGCCTATCCTATCTTTAGACGCTCCTATCCTAAGACCTAGTTCCTCGTCCTCAGTTCCTATACCCCCAATTACGTTTCTTTGATAACTGTGTCTAGAGGTTCCATGGTTTTCGGACAAATTTGCTCCAGAGGCTCTAGAGCTGTCCACCTGGACAGTGGCCTCCACTGAGGCCGTCTGTCCCTGAGCTGGAGGCGCGGCATCCATCCGTCTCCGCAGCACGCGGGCTCCCCAGGCCACCCCACCGGGCCACCTGCGCCGGGAGAGACAGGGACGCGGGGTTAGCGGACGGGAAGCCCAGGCCACGGTCCGGGCCGGGCCTGGGACACCTGAGCGGGAATGCAGGCCCAGCCCTGAGCCGACATGCGACCCAGGGCATGTGCGCGCAGCCTCCTCAGCCGGCGGGATCCGGGCGTCCTGAAGGAAGCGCCCGCACGAGGAGCGGGCGCGGCGCCCTGAAGCAGCCCGACTCCGCCCGCGCCCTGTGGGTCTCGCAGGCCGGGCTCTGGCCCCGCCCTCGCCCGCCCGGCCAATCCGGGCTGGGCTCCCCGCGCCACAAGGGGGCGCATGTGGCGCTGGGCTCTGGCCCCGCCCTCGCCCGCCCGGCCAATCCGGGCTGGGCTCCCCGCGCCACAAGGGGGCGCCTGTGACGCCGGGCTGGGCCGAGCCCCGCGCCCCCGCGTCTTTCCCCAAGGCAAGCGTGTTGCGCCTCCAGCTCGGTTCTGCACTCCACCACATACTCTGCCCTCTCTAGAGCCAGGGGATGTCCTACACTTTACAGGGACATGCTGGGGACCAGCAACAATGACTTGCCCAGGACCACCTCGCCAGCTGGAAAAAATAAGCAATGTCCCAAGTCCGCTGCGCCGTCTCCGGGGGGAGATGTCTGCGAGAGGCCGGGGCCAGAGGTGCCCTGAGCTCGTGAACCCACGCGGAAGGGCAGGGATCTCTGGCGGTGGGGACCCTGGCTCCTTCTCGGGCCTCTGCCTCCGCCCTCGAAGGCTCGCCCTAGGCGTGCGGCCAGGGATTCTATATGGTGACCCTAATAGCCCCAGCTGCTATCCCCGCCACACTTCACTCGCAAAGAGGGCCACTAGTGATGTCGTGGATTAGAAGTTTAGATGTCATGAACAAGAACATGGGGAAACTGAGCCCCAAGGTGAGAGGCAGATGCTGGAGAGGGGTGGTCTGGGAGCTCCTAGACACAGAGATGTGTCTCAGTGGTGAGGGGCGGTTGGGGAAGATAAAATGCCCACAATTTTAAAAAATTACTGTGTATTTTAATATAAAATTTGTATGGTGATTTGGAACAATAAATATCACATGGTGGAAATTTATCACAAACTGAATACAGTGACAAAAGGAAACACATTATTATCAATATCTTTACAATAAGTTATAGTGTACAGTTCCATCATAGCAAGTTTGTATGCAAAACCATTAATGGGAACATTGAAAAAAATCTGTCCCGTAGGTCTTCAGTCTTTACTTAATAAAGTGTATGCAATATTAGTATCAAAAGCCTTAGAAAGCACAGGTTCTTTTTTAAAAAGCTATATGTTATAATGGGATGTATACAGATCAAATTCACATACTGTAAAAAAATAGCTAATGTTTAGATAAAATTCACATACCATAAAAAATAGATGTTATATTGACACATAATTCACATGCCATATAATTCAGTGGCTTTTAATATATCCACAGAACTGTGCAACCATCATCAAAATCCATTGTAGAATACTTTCATCACCCCATAAAGAAATCCCTTAGCTGTTACCTCCCAATTCCCTTGTAATAGAGTTATCCAGAGAAACACAGCACCAATAAAATATATCTTATTATATATTGGCTCATGCAATTATGGAAATAGGCAAATCCCAGGATCTGCAAAGTCAGTCAGCAAGCTGGTGACCAAGCAGAACTGATGATTTAATTCTAATCAAAGTCTGAAGGCATAACAACTTGAAGAGCCAGTGGTGTAATTTCCATATAAAGGCCAGTAGGCTTAAGACCCACAAAGAACCAACATTTCAGTTCAAGTCCAAAGGCAGAAGAATTCTCTCTTACTCAAGGGAGGGTTAGGCTTTTTGTCCTACCCAGGGCTTCAACTGATTGTACAAGGCACACCCACAGTAGGAGGACAATCTGCTTTACTCAGTCTACTGATTTAAATGTTAATCTCTTTCCAAAACACCCAGAATAGTGTTTGACCAAATATCTGGGAAGCTTGTGGTCTAGTCAAGTTGACATTAAAATTAACCATCATGTGTGCAGTCTTCCACAGTCCTAAGCAACCACTAGTCTACTTTCTGCCTTAATAGATTTGTCTATTCTGAGTATTTTGTATAAAAATGAAATTATACAATATGTGGTCCCTTGTGACTGGCTTCTTTTACTCAGCATGATGTTTTCAAGGTTCATCCATGTTGTTAGTATGTATCATTTTATTACCAAATAATATTCCATTGTGTAGTATACTACAATTTACTTTTGCTTTCATCAGTTGGTGGATATTGGGGTTGCTTCCACTTTCTGGCTGTTATGAATAATGCTGCTATGAACATTTGTATACGAGTTCTTGTGTGGACATAAGTTTTCATTCTCTTGAGTATATACCTAATGTGGAATCACTGGGTCATATGGTTGCTCTGTGTTTAGCTTTCTGCAGAACCACCAGACTATTTTCCAAAGTGGCTGCACAATTAATTTTACATTCCCACCAGCAGTGTATGATGCTGGGGACTGACATTATACTTTCCTGGTTTCAGAATTAAATTTGGTGAGTAATGTACGTGCTCTGCCCGTACGTTTGAGAGTAATATGTTCCAGATAGGGTCCCTGTGACAAACAAGGTTGTTGTCTAGAGACATAACAAAGGACCTGAGTTTCTGCACTAAGGCAAGAGCTGCCATGGGGGTCTGTAGGCCACACGATAAACACATTGTTCCTGTGGTTGCTGCTTAGCCCCATAAGATGGCTGGTTAGTTAATGATGGGTAGGACCCCTCAAGGGAGGGGCGACCTAAGACATGCAAAGTTGAGGGGATCAGCCTAAGAGGAACTGGGGACCAAAAATGCCCCCTGTGGCTGCCTTGCCCAACCTTGCTAATGTCAGTCTGTGATCTATGCCTGGTGCCTAGAGCAACCACCTAGAAACCTTGAGTCAGGGGACATCTATGTCCTTAAGGCTACGTGTTCTGGAATTTATGGCCATTGCTGTAATGCATGGGTGGTCACATGTAAGGAACTAACTTTAATTTTTTAGAGTATAAAAATAAACTGACCCGGTGCATTCGTCACACGTCTTGTAACCGTCTTTGTATGTGTCTGTTTCTTTATGTTCTGTGTTCATCCCCCATCCTGCAAATGGGCCACGGCAGTATGACAATTCCAGTTCTCTACATCCTTGCTTGTTATTGTCTGTCTTTTTTATGGATATGAAATGGTACCTTATTGTGGTTTTGAAATGTGTCTCCTTGATGACTAATGATAGTGAGCAGTTTTTCATGTGCTTCTTGGCCATTTGTATATCTTTGGAGAAGTCTATTCAGATTCTTTGGCCATTTTTAATTGGGTTATTTGTCATTTATTATTGAGTTGTCAATATAGCAATGAGTTTTTATATCATGTTTATAAATTATTTTACTTACCAAAAGAAGGGGTGTGGAGTGATACTTGGGGTGAGGGAAGGTGGTTGGATAGGCCAGGTGGGAGTGGACACACTCTGGATGTGTCACAAGCCCAAACTCAAAGGCCCCTTTTCCTTCTACGAGAGCAGAACTTCTTCCATCACGGGTGGAACTACTTCAGGACCAGTTCTGAAGAGGGTACTTTATTAGACACCTTGGGTGAGTACCTAAGACCAAATGGAGGCCCATGCTTAGGCAAATGCCTAGATTTTTTCATCAGAAATGAGGAAGATTTCAGATGTGCCAAATTCATTATTTAGTATTCATTTTTTCCCCTGGCAGGGCAATGAGCCCAGTTTATTCCATTCTCTGTTTTCAGTTCAATTCCTTTTATCTTTGTTTCCTGCTGTTCAATGGGTCTTAGGAAATTTCTTCCAGTAGCCCAGGAGCGAAGGGGTTTTTGCTCCATCAAAATTCCTGACATGTGGCAGGTGGCATCGAGACACGGACACACCGCACAGCTCTGTCCCTGGAGCATTTCTGATGAAGGCTGCCACGTGCACCCAGGCTGCCGGCCCTCAGCTGTCCTGAGGCCCCAGGTGGACCTGGACAGAGCAGGTGCAGCAGTTGGGGCACCCAGGAGAGGGCGCGACTTCCTCGGTGGGGCCGGGGTGGGGGCGTGGGAAGAAAGGGCCCGGCAGGAGGGCGGGAGCGGCGAGCCTCCTCCGCGCGGGACCCCTCCCAGCGTCCGGCCACTCGGCAGTGACCGCCACGACCCTGCCCGCCCGGGGCCCAGAGCGGCGGCCCTTCGCCAGCCCTGCCCGCCCTGCCAGCTCCCCCCTGTCCGCTCTCGAGTCAGCCGTCCCGCGACGGGCCGGAAAGCGCGGCGACTCTGGGACAGTGACGGCCGTCACTAGCCGCCTGCGAGACGGGCAGCTCCTCGAAGCCCGGTGACCGGCGCCGAGCTGCCTTCCAGGGACTGCGGCTTCCACGAGGCCCAGAAGTCCAAGGTGGGAGGCCTTGTCCGGAGGCGCCTGGCATCCCAGCGCGGACGGCCGCTCGCCCGAGCCGGAGCCCCGCCCACCCACGGCTTGCGTTTCCTTGGAGACGGTAAACAAGCCTCGGCAACGGCCGCTCCGCCTGTTTCAGGGGATGCATGCAAGATAATTTCTAAGAACAGTTCCTTCATCACCTGTCTTAAGAAACAGAACATCAGCACCTTTCATGCTTTCTATGTGCAGGCATAGTTAGCCTTAATTTTGTAATTATCAATTTATTGCTATTGTTTTAGAGGTAATAACATTATTAAATACCCCTGTAATCCTAGCACTTTGGGAAGTGGAGGCGGGAGGGTCGCTTGATTTCAGGAGTTGGAGACCAGCCTGGGCAACAGCCAAACACTGCTGCTGCGTGGGGCTCAGCCCCAGCTACTCGGAGTGCAGGGTCACTTGAGCCCAGGAGTTGGAGGCTGCAGTGAGCTGTGATCCTGACGCTGCACTCTAACCCTGGCAACACAGCGAGGCCGTCTTAAAAACAAAACATAAACAACAAAAATACCCACAATACGTTAAATTATTTGGTATGCCTCCAACCTAACATATAAATGGCTTCACACTTTTATGACTTCTTCTGGGCTTTGTTTCTATTGCTCAAGATTAGACTTGGGAGATTCTTCCTTTTTCACTGTTGTACAGGTAACAAAATTTCTTTCTCCATTCTTTTAATGAACATTAGGTTGGTTTCTGGTTTTTGGCAATACAAACAATGTTTCTTTAAGCAGACTTGTACCGATGGTGCACCAAGGAGTGGATTGCTGGGTCATGGGGCATGGCCACACACAGATACTACATTGTGTCTAAATGTGTTTCAACGTATTTGCAGCGAAACACACCTAAATCCCGGAGGAAGAGAGCTCCCTGCATGCCCTTGAAGATGCTTCCTATTTTGATGATTATTTTTAGCCCTTACTTTTTACACAGTCACTGGTGCTGAGTCTTTTTGTTCTGCGTTTCCTGCATAGATGCCCTACATCTGTGGATTGATGGTGTGATTCACGTTTGTCCTAACTTCCCCATTTTTCCCTTTCAGGGGCAAAGTCCAAAGACACTCTTTCCCCACCTCCACCCTCTGCCCCTTCAACTTGTCGCCACTCTTTTAAGGGCAGGGTTTGAGGTGTGCCACTTGGGATGTCACTCTCTTCTTGGAATAGTGCACTTCGAGGTCACTCTGAGCTCCATCTTCTGCACCTTCTCTCTCAACTTCCCCACATCCATGTTCAATCTTTCCCATTTAGTTTATGGATCTGCATTTGTTTCTGATTTGCAATGGATTTTGGAGAAAAGGAGTAGAAATGCCAAATTTATGCCTTCAAGACAAAACACACTAAGAACATTTTTAAAAATAAATTCACTTACAGGCTCTGAGGGTTAGAACATCTTGGAAGGTCCATTATTCAGTCTGCCACAAGGAGTTAGAAAATTCATATTGTCAGATCTACTCTATTCATTTTTGTATGTAGGTGAATCTTGCTACATATTTAATAATTGCTTAGAGGTTGTATTTCTCATTCTGTATTTGAAGTCTCTGATTTATAATTTATTTTCAGGTACTCAAATAGTTGTGCTCACATGTTTTCATCCATTTTGTGCTGCTGTAACAGGACACCACAGACTGATTTATAATGAACAGAAAAGTGTTCGCTCACGGCTCTGGAAGGTGCCAACATCTGGTGAGGGCCTTCTGGCTGCGTCACCCCATGGTAGAGGCACAGGGAGGGCGAGAGAGTGCAGGAGGGGCCACAGTCACTCCTTTATAAAGAGCCCACTCCTGAGATAACAGCGTTAATCTGTTCGAGAGCCTTGTGACCCAAACACCTCATAACACAGCTGCACTGGAGACCAAGTTTGCAACACATGAACTTTGGGGACACATTCAAACCATAGCATCAAATTTTAAACTATCCTTTTATAGACTTAGTATATTTTCTTGAGTGCTATGTTCACTGACAATCAGAATTCCTTCCTACTTGTTTCTTTTTCACTGAGGATGGGAGGACTAAGTAATAAGAACACCTCCCTTCCCCTATTCTAGCCCCTACCTCATGGCACTAACGCTGGCACAATCTGGGTTTTCCAGCAGTGGCTCCTGTGGGTGGAAGGGTCACGTTCTCACGGGGACGCAGCCGTGCTGGGTCAGGGCCCGCCCGTGTAAACGCCAGTCTCCAAACACAGCCAGGCCCTGCGGTGCCAGGGGGCGCTGAGGGCTTCCACATGCGAATTTGGTGGAGGGAGACACAGTCCAGCCCTTAACATAAATTTAACAATTTTCAGCAGCTAGATACCAGTGCTGAGGATTGAACTCAAATCCATCTGTCTCTAACTCATGCTCTTCTTTACCTTTTTACGACCTTTTGGGGGTGTGAAACTCTACTTTGCATTATTCATTGCTTTTAGTTTACTTCCTATCTCTTGTGAAAAGAGGTTCCTAGATTTGAGCTCTCTTCTGTAAGAGCTTAAACAACACAGACATCCTGCCGGCATGGACTGTCACATACACGTGGCCCGCTGGCAGCAGGGCCAGCAGGAGACACACTTCCCGGATGTCCTGGCTGCTCTCGGCAGTTGCGCTCACCTTGCGGACCGCTGGAGGGCGCGGCGGACGAGCACGCCGGGGTGCCACCGCTGACTGCGCTCTCACCCTCCGGGCAGGCGCCGGGCTGTGACAGCCCAGGAAAGCCTCTCTGGAAGAGGGCAGCACAAAAGCAAAACACGGCATTTACCTGGTCTCGGAAAGGTAACCCACACGGATGTTTTTATTATTATTATCCCCGTTTACAGCGGATCCGCATGAATTGTACTAGGAAGATGGGGTGGAGGCGCGACTCTGAGCTGGGCACCCCCAGCACACAGGGAGCTGTGGGCTTCCCCTTGGAGCGCCCAGAGGGCAGCACCTGGGATTCGGGGAGCCGCCAGGCCTGGACGCCCGAGGCGGGAAAGGAGGCGCCGCTTCCCGGAGTGGCAGTCCCCTGCTGTCCTCAGCCCGCACCGGCAGGGCTTTGGCGCCGCTCAGATGTCGTCGCTGTTGACCCCGTATCAGTGGGCTGGACCTGTGCCACCAGCTCTGCCGTTAGGGTGCAGGGTGGGCGATGGCCTGTCCCCGGGCGCTGCTGGGGCACCCGGAGCGGGCGGACGGGCCCGCTTTGCCTTCCCTTTCCCCTCGCGGCTGCTGGGTCTTCCCTGCGCCGTGAGCCACAGACACACACGTGCACATGTACACATGGCCTTCCTTCCTGGAAGTTTCTCATAATTGCAGGTCTGTTGGTTCCTGAGGTCCATACTTTCCTCATAGTTTTCGTAGGGATAGGTTTATAGGCAGAAGCCAGGAGCATCTGCTAATATACCGTCTTGGGGAGGAGCCGGGCCTCCTCTCTGCTTTCAATTCAATTCAATGTAGCAAATCTTGGCAGCTCTGACGAGCGCTGGCCCGAGCAGAGCGGCTCCTGAGGCCTGCCTCCCAGGACACCAGGCCAGTCTGGTCTTCTCCTTACTCCAAATCTCAGCTTTCAGGCACTGGGCCACCACACCTGCGCCCAGGAGCCCGGCCCTGAGCCTGCCTCGGGTGGGGCCCTTCCCAGGCTCCAGCAGCTTCCAAGTCTGCATGGAGCCCACTCCCAGTCACAAACACACTTACAACCACTGACTCCTCAGCTGGGCTTCGCGGCCACAGCCCGGCGTGGCCCTCCCGTGCGGCTTTCCCCACAACGCTTCGCACAGCCCTCTGGCGCGGCCTTGCGGTCTCCACGCACCCTGCTGAGCCCTTCCTTCCTGGCCCACCAGCCTGCTTGGAAGTTCTGCCGCGCTCCAGTGTTCCAACAACCTGTCTTTCACTCACGCCCACATCAACAAGCCTGCACACTGACGCCCACCTCAGAGACGGCTTCCAGAAAACCCCACCTCTGCCAGCTGGTGCCAGGACGGGTCTGAGAAAGAAGATGCTAAGATGGGATTCTGGCTGTGGACAGCAGTTTCCCGGGTGGCAATAGGACCCCATCACTGGTGGCAGATGGAGCACGTACATTTAGCACGTACATGCTAAATGAGAAAGCCAGGGCTTCTCCTTGGTAGCATGTAAAGTGGCTGGAGGACAGGGAAAGCTGAGGTCCAGGCCTAGGACTTAATCAAGACTTAACAGAGTCCAAAGAAGGGCACTCTCCACATTAATAGGTCTGCTACTCCAAGGTCATGAGCTTGCTGGGAAACATTGGGACCATGACACAGAGATGGGGCTGGATGTCACCCCAAATCATTGGATTCCTTGAACCTTTTGAGTCTGCAGAACTGGCTCCCTCCTCCCTAGTAAGGGCTGGATGCACTCTTCTCTTAAGTGCAGATGAAGCAGAGGGCACTACCCTGCAAAACCACATCACCCCCCTCAGATCTTCCTCCACCTTCTGGGTTAAGTCACAACATGGCCCACCTGGGCATGTGCTAGTCTGAGTCTGAAAATGGAGGAATGGGACTATGCCCCAAAGGAGATGCAGGACCTAGTCCACATGGGCCAAGGGGAACTGGGAGAAGGCTCATGGGACTGGATCTGAGCACCTGGGTCAAGGGCTAGTAGAAACAAAGTTGGAAAATGACAGTTCCTCAATTTGGAAGCACTTTCCCAGGATATAAGATTTGTCATCCTGAAAAGGACTCCAGGAGATGGCACAAATGTGCAGCTACATTGGCACCTAGTTAAAGAAATAGCCCAAACTAAGTGAGGTTAGAAAGGCCTGAACTGCCATGCCAGATGGTGGAAGAAGGGATCCAGAGGCTCGGAGCACGGCACGTTCGCACGGATGGCGCTGTGTAAGGCTGGAGGGCCTGTGGATGACGTTGCTCCACACAGGTCCCAGAGGAGTCACCAATCACCAAAGCAGTAAGGAGCGTGCCAGGGAGGAATCCCAGCACCACAGGGCCGTCAGAGTGGCTCTCTCCTGTGGGCCAGGGCAGAAGCAGAGATGTCTTTGCTACACGCTGTGCAGGGCTATGGGAGGGCCCTGAGACCCTTGAGAACAGCTGGCAGCACCAAACCATGTGAGTGCAACTATCTCAATGACTGGAAGAGCAGAGTGGCAGCCAGAAGGGTCTGACCTGCACCAGAAAGCAAGCTGCTTTATGAGAAAACAAAAGGCAGTCATTGAAAATGACAGAGTAGTGAACCTCAGGGTTCCATGCTTCCACAAAAACAGTGGATGAGCCATCAAAATCCATTAAAATTGTTTTGCAGAACTCTGGAATCTAGAAAAAAATTAAACAACCACCCTGGGAAAACTTGGTGAAGGAAAAGCTGCTGCTTTGCAGTGAGAGAGCGCTGCAGAACTTGAACTACCTGCAGCCGCCACACCACAAACCTGCAGTGGCCGTGGAGGCGGCAGCCAGCACTCTGGCACAGGGAATAGCGACGGAGGGAGAAATGTGGATCTTATTCTGAAGGAACTGTGGCTGTGGGTCTCAACCTGCTTGGCATCTCATGAAGGGCAGATGCAAAGCTTCCTTTTGTTTCAACCAACTCAGGGCATTCTCAGGGCTAGGGTGACGGCCAGGTGGCTTTTGCTAAAAACATTTAAAGGCACAAGTATTGGCTGCAGTAGGCTGGGGCAATGACAACACATAGGACAAGCAATGGACAGAATGAAAAGCCTGGAAAGAAGCTGGGAAAGTAGATATGCGCAGGAATAAGGGCTCTTAAATCTCTGTGCAGACCAGGTAATTGAGAATATCACATGCACACCCAGGGCTGGGTACATGCTCAGAAAAGGCTAAGAAGACCCTCAGCGTTCACCTAACTGAAAACTATCCTTCAAGCTCCACACCAGCAGCAAGTGAAGGCTAAGACAGAATTGGGAACAACCTGTTGTTCCCAGCACCAAAGATGAATGTCCAACACGCAGCCAGTCTGCAAACACTGGGAGAGTATTTTTTCTTCCTTTTTCTTTTCTCTTTCTTCAGTTCCAGGCATTTAAGGAAACTCTGTACAAAACACTGACCACTAAGCTAAAGAAACACAGACTTCAGTGGCCACATGAAAAATAGCAAAGCCTTTATAATAGCAGTTTAGAAAAGCCAATGAACAAAAACAGCAACCCACAATAAATCCTGGGGAAGATAAGAATCTGTTTTCCAGAGTTACCACATTACATATTCAAAATGTTCAGGCACGGCGCAGTGGCTCATGCCTGGAATCCTAGCACTCTTGGATGCCGAGCTGGGAGGATGGCTTGAGCTCAGGAGTTTGAGACCAGCCTGAGCAAGAGTGAGACCCTGTCTATAATTTTAAAAATAAATAAATAAAAATTAAAAAATTAAAAAAAACGTTTATTGGCCAGGCACCACCAGTGGCTCACACCTGTAATGCTAGGAGTCTGGAAGGCTGAGATAGGAGGATCACTTGAGGTCAGGAGTTCAAGACTAGCCTGAACAACAGTGATATCCCATCTCTACTAAAAATAGAAAAATTAGCCAGGCATGGTGGCGTGTGCCTGTAGTACCAGCTACTTGAGTGACTGAAGCAAGAAGATTGCTTGAGCCTGGGAATTTGAGGTTGCTGTGAACTAGGCTGATACCACAGCACTCTAGCCCAGGCAACAGATCAAGACTCTGTCTCAAAAAAAACCCAAAATATTCATTTTTCACCAAAAATTATGAAAAATGCAATGACATAAATACGTGCAAACAATTCACAGGAAAAATTCATGAAAACTATCCCTTAGGAAGCCCAAGCATTCACTTAAGTCAATTGTCTTAAATATTCTCCAAGAGTGAAAGAAATCCATGAACAAAAACTAAAAGACACCAGAGGAGCAATATTTCACCACATAGAGACTATCAATAATGATACAGAAATTATAAAAAGGAGCCAAATAAAAATTGTGGAGTTGAAAAGCACAGTAAATAAAATTAAAAATACATTACAGGAGTTCTTCTCCTTTGAGTGGTCCAAAGAATTCATGAGCTTGAAGATAGGCCAATTGAGATTGGCCCAGTCTGAGGAGGAGAAGAAGAAAACAATAAAGAAAAATGAACAAAGCCTATGAGAAGAGTGGGACACAAGA
Source organism: Microcebus murinus (assembly GCF_040939455.1). Taxonomy (NCBI): domain Eukaryota; kingdom Metazoa; phylum Chordata; class Mammalia; order Primates; family Cheirogaleidae; genus Microcebus; species Microcebus murinus. The sequence goes on from NC_134121.1 coordinate 4,625,199, forward strand.
ATACCAATGTATGTATAATGGGAGTTCCAGAAGGAGAGGAGAGAAAGGGGCAGAAAGAACATTTGAAGACATATTGACTTCAAACTTCCCAAGTTTGAGGAAAGCTTCTACACATTCAAGAAGCTCAATAAACTCCAAATAAGATCAACTCAAAGAGATCCACACCAAGATATATTTTGGTCAAACTATTAAAAAAAAAAAAAGACAAAGAGAGAATCTTGAACAGAGTAAGAGAGAAGCAATTCATCACGTATAAGTGATCCTCCATAACATTAACAGCTGATTTCTTTTCAGAAACCATGAAGGGGCCGGGCGCAGTGGCTCACGCCTGTAATCCTAGCACTCTGGGATGCCGAGGCGGGTGGATTGCTTGAGCTCAGGAGTTCGAAACCAGCCTGAGCAAGAGCGAGACCCTGTCTCTACTATAAATAGAAAGAAGTTAATTGGCCAACTAATATATATAGAAAAAATTAGCCGCACATGGTGCCGCATGCTTGTAGTCCCAGCTACTTGGGAGGCTGAGGCAGGAGGATTGTCTGAGCCCAGGAGATTGAGGTTTCTGTGAGCTAGGCTGCCGCCATGGCACTCACTGTAGCCTGGGCAACAAAGTGAGACTCTGTCTCAAAAAAAAAAAAAAAAAAAAAAAAAAAAAAGCTCACCAACCTACAAGGTAACATAGATTAAAAATTCAAGAGCAAAATGAGAAGTTCAACAGAGAGATAGAAATCATAATAGAGAACCAAACAAATTCTAGAGCTGAAGAGCACAATGAATAAAATGAAAAATTAAATAGCTTCAACAACAGACTCAATCAAGCAGTATAAAGAATCTGCACATTTGGGCCGGGCGTGGTGGCTCACGCCTGTAATCCTAGAAGTCTGGGAGGCCAAGGCGGGTGGATTGCTCAAGGTCAGGTGTTCTCAACCAGCCTGAGGGAGATCCCACCTCTACAAAAAATAGAAAGAAACTAATTGATCAACTAAACATATATATACAAAAAATTAGCCGGGCATGGTGGCACATGCCTGTAGACCCAGGTACTTGGGAGGCTGAGGCAGGAGGATCGCTTGAGCCCAGGAGATTGAGGTTGCATTGAGCTAGGCTGATGTCACGGCACTCACTCTAGCCTGAGCAACAAAGTGAGACTCTGTCTCAAAAAAAAAAAAAAAAAGAATCTGCACATTTGAAGACAGGTTATTTGAAATTTTCCAGTCAGAGGAGAAAAAAAGAATGCAAAAGACTGAAGAGAGTCTATGCCAGTAATGGAACACAATCAAGTGAACCAATATATACATTATAGAAGTTCCAGAAGTAGAAAAGGGAAAGAAAATGACAGACAGATTATTTTAAAAAATAATGACTGAAAATATCCCCAAATCATGGGATGGAAATAGATATCCAGATTCATGAAGCTCCAAGGAGTCCAAATATAATCAACCCAAAGAAGACTATGCTGACATGCATTATAATCAATTCTCAAAAATCAAAGATAAAGAGAATTTTGAAAGCAGCAAGAGAAAAGCAACTTGTCACATGTAATAGAACTCTCATAAGATTATCAGTTGATTTTTAGTAGAAACTTTGCTGGACAGGAAGGAGTAGGATAATATATTCAAAGTATTGAAAGAAAAGAAAATATACCAAAAAGTATACCCACCACAATTATCCTTTCTTTTTTTGAGTCTCGCTTTGTTGCCCAGGCTAGAGTGAGTGCCGTGGCATCAGCCTAGCTCACAGCAACCTCAAACTCCTGGGCTCAAGCAATCCTTCTGCCTCAGCCTCCCGAGTAGCTGGGACTACAGGCATGTGCCACCATGCCCGGCTAATTTTTTCTATATATATATGTGTATATATTAGTTGGCCAATTAACTTCTTTCTATTTATGGTAGAGACGGGATCTTGCTCTTGCTCAGGCTGGTTTCGAACTCCTGACCTCGAGCAATCGCCCGCTTTGGCCTCCCAGAGTGCTAGGATTACAGGCGTGAGCCACTGGGCCAGGCCTACAATTATCCTTTAAAAGTAAAGGAGAGATAAAGTCTTTCCAAAAGAAATAAAAACTGAGTGAGTTCATCACCAGTAGATCTGCCTTATAAGAAATACTTTAGGGAGTTATTCAAATTGAAACAGAAAGATGTTTAACAACAATACAAAAGCATAAATCTGATTTGTAAAGGTAAATATATGTATATTTTCCATATTTCTTTAAATATGGAATAATGTAACATTGAAATGGTGGAGTATAAATTATTTTTAATGCTAAATAAGAGTTAAAAGATAATGTGTTAATGGATAAACAATATAAAAAGAAGTAAATTCCAACTAGATGAACACAGAAAGTGTGTGTGGAGGGAATTAAAGGTATAGAATTTCTGTATATGATTGAAGTTAAGTTGTTATCAACTTAAAATACATGGTTACAACTACAAGATATATTTAAGTAATGAGCTACCCAAAAACAAATAAAATATAATAGATCCACAAAAGATTTTTAAAAAGCAAATCACTACCCCAAAAAATCACATAACAAAGGATGACAGCAAGAGAGAAAGGGGGGACAACACGATTGCAAAGGAGACAAGACAAGTAACAAAATGGCAATAATTGCTATCAATGTAAATGGATTAAGCTCCCTAATCAAAAAGCATAAAATGGCTACGTAGATTTTTTTAAAAACATCCAGCAATCCAGTTATATGCTGGTCTAAAAGAGACTGACTTTAGAATAAAAGACACACAGGCTGAGAGTGAAGCGGTGGTAAAAGATATTCCATGCAAACAGTAATCAAAAGAAAGTAGGGTTGGCTATAGTTATCAGACAAAATAGACTTCAAATCAAAAACTGTCTCTAGAGACAAAGAAGGTCATTATACAATGATAAAAGATCAATTCAATAGAAAAATTATAACAACTATAAATATACATACACTCAATATCAGAGTGCTTAAATATGTAAAGCAAATACTGACAGATCTGAAGGGAGAAATTGACATCAATACAAAATAGCTGGGGCTTCAATAGCCTACTTACATTAATGGATAGAACATCCAGACAGAAAACCAATAAAGAAATAGCTGACTTGAACAACACTATAGCCAAAATATACCTAACAGATGTACACAGCACTCTCCACCCAACAGCAGAATATACATTCTTCTCGAGCATATATGGAACATTTTCCAGACTAGATCTCATGTTAGGTCACAAAACAAGTCTTAACAGATTTAGGAAGATTGAAATCATTGCAGGTATCTTTTATAACCACAATGGAACGAAACTAGAAATCAATAACAGCAAGAAAATGGGAAAACTCACAGATACATGGAAACTAAACAACATACCCATGAACAATCATTAGGTCAAACAGGAAACCAAAAGGGAATTTAAATAGTATCTTGAGATACACACAGAAGAAAACACACCATAGCAAAACTTACAGGATTTTATTAAAGGCAGTACTAAGAGGAAAGTTTGCAGTGATAAATGCCTGCATCAAAAAAGAAGATCTCAAATAAGCACCCTAATGTTACACCTAAAGGAACTTGAAAAAGAAGAGCAAATTAAAGATGGGCAACAGACCTGAAGAGACATTTCTCATAAGAAAATAAGCAAATGGCCAATAGGTATATGAAAGTGCTCAACATTGTTAATCATCAGGGAAATACAAATCAAATCCACAAAGAGATATCATCTTATCCCAGGGAGAATGGCTATTATCTGAAAGACAAAAATAACAAATGCTGGCGAGGATGTGGAGAAAGGTGAACACTCACACACTGTTGATGGGAATGCAAAGTACTACAGCCACTGTGGAAAACAATATGAAGGTTCTTCAAAAAACTAAAAATAGAACTAGCATATGATCCAGCAATCTCACTACTGGGTATACATCCAAAAGAAAGGAAATCAATATAGCAAAGAAATATCTACACTCTCATGCTTACTGCATCACTATTCACAATGGAATCAACATAAGTATCCATCAGCAGATGAATGGATAATGCAAATGTGGTGTATATACACAATGGAATGTTATTCAGCCATTAAAGAGAATGAAACCTTGTCATTTGCAGCAACATGGATGGAACCAGAGGTCATTATATTAAGTGAAATAAATCAAGCATAGAAAGATAAATGTTGCATGTTCTTACTCACATGTAGAGGCTAAAAAGTGGAGCTCATGGAGGTAGAGAGTAGAATGGTGGTTACTGGAGGCTGAGAAGGGAAGGAGAAGAGGGGGTGAAGAGAACTTGGTTAAAGGGTACAAAAGTACAGTTAGATAAAATAAGTTCTAGTATTTGATAGAATAGTAGGGAAAGTATAGTTAACAAAAATTTTTATATTTTTCAAAAGAGCTAGACAAGAAGAATTGTAATGCTTCCAACACAAAGAAAAGAAGTGTTTGAGGTGATAGATATCCCAATTACCCTTATTTGATCATTATACACATTGTGTATAGGTATCACAATATCACATGTACCCCAAAATATGTATAACTATTATATATCAATTTTTTAAAACTAGGGAATGCAAGCACAAAGCATTTAATCATTTTTCTCAAGACTCAAGTTTGCCTGAAGAGTCTATATCCCTATATGTTTATTGCCTCTAAAAATAGAGAGGCAGCATATGTAATTTAAAATTGTATATTGTATTTTAATGTTATTTATTAGAATTATGGTGGTGATGATCAAATTAAGTATAAGCCAGATATTTTAAGGTGTGATGACTTCTAGAGAATGGACTATCACTCAGAGATTATGGAAGAATAATGTTGCAAATCTATATAATTTATTTTTATATTATTAAATGTTTCTTTTACAATGTGGATATATTATTTCTATTAAAACAAAACAATAATAAAAAGAAAAGGGACAAAGTTAGCAGAAAAGAAGGAAATGATAAAGGTTACAGCAGAAATAAATCAAACAGAGAATAGGAAAATAGATAAAACACAATGAAACTAAGAGTTGGTTTTTTGAAAAGGTAAACAAAAAGCCTTAATGTTAGCTAGACTAAGAAAAAGGAGAGACAACTCAAATAAATAAAGTCAGAAATGAAAGAGAAGACATTACAATGGATGCCTTATAAATAAAAAGCATTATACTGGATAACAGAGGAAAAGTGGATAGATTCCTAGAAGCATATAATCTACCAAAACTGAATCAAGAAAAAATAGGAAGCCTAACAGACAAAGGTTATAGAATCAGTAATCAAGAACCATCCAACAGGCCGGGCGCGGTGGCTCACGCCTGTAATCCTAGCTCTCTGGGAGGCCGAGGCGGGCGGATTGCTCAAGGTCAGGAGTTCAAAACCAGCAAGAGCAAGACCCCGTCTCTACTATAAATAGAAAGAAATTAATTGGCCAACTGATATATATATAAAATTAGCCGGGCATGGTGGCACATGCCTGTAGTCCCAGCTACTCGGGAGGCTGAGGCAGGAGGATTGCTTGAGCCCAGGAGTCTGAGGTTGCTGTGAGCTAGGCTGACGCCACGGCACTCACTCTAGCCTGGGCAACAAAGCAAGACTCTGTCTCAAAAAAAAAAAAAAAAAAAAAAAAAAAAAAAGAACCATCCAACAAAGAAAAGCCCAGGATCTATGCCTTCACAGGTAAATAACAACAAACATTCAAATTAGAATTAATAGCAATCCTCCTTACTTAAACTGTTCCAAAAAAATAGAAGAAGAGGGGACTCTTCCAAACTCACTTGAGGCCAGCATCACCCTGATTCCAAAATGAGACAAATACACAAGAAAATAAAACTATAGGCCAATACTCATGATGAACATAGATGCAAAAATCCTTAATAAAATACTAGTAAACCAAATGCAACAGCACATTAAAAGAATCATAAACCATAACCAGGTGATATTTATCCCTGGGATGCAAAGATGGTTCGATATAAACAACTCAATCAATGATATACCACATTAATAAAATGATAGAAAATAAACACAGGATCATCTCAATAGATGCAGAAAAAGCATTTGAAAAAGTCCAATGTATATTCATGATTAAAATACTCAACAAAATAGGTATAGAAGAAACTAACCTCAACATGATAAAGGCCATACATGAAAAGCCTTTGGCTAATATCATAATCAATCAGGAAAAACTGAAAGCTTTCCCTCTAACAACTGGGACAAGGTAAAGAGGCCCCTCTAACCACTTCTCAACATAAAATCAGAAGTTGTAGCCAGAGCAGTAAGGTCAGAAAAAAAAAAAGGCATCCGAAGCTGCTGAGAATTAACTACTCTCCCAGCAAAACAGGTCCCAGGCAGGATTGTCACAAGAGATGTGGAAATAACAGAGACAGAGAAATAACAGAGACAGAGACCACATGCAGTTTAAAGTGATAGGTGAGTCAGCGGTCCTCTAGCATTCCTGTGAGCTGTGAGGCCCTGAGTGCAATCCCACATCAGGATTTATTGTTACAGCAAGCAGTTGTCCTTGGTTAAAGAATATGTGTACAGCTCATTTGTTGAGGTTTCAAGGCTCCTGAAAGGTTTCAGGGGACCCTTACCTAATTCTGTCTACAAGAATAGATGGTTACAAAATTTTTCTAAGATAAACATGTTAAGCCCTAAGTTAAGAATAGACCTAGCTGAGCAGACAAATTAAAGATAAAAATGTATAAAGCAGGAACACTGAGTCTGTATACTAATCTAACCTATTTCTCTAAATACAAAGATATGTGGTTAGGAGTGAATCAGGAATAGCCTTAAAGTTCAAGACAGTTCCAGCTGCCCGTTGTCTGCTGGGCAGGCATTTCGATCAGCTTCTCAGCCTTGGGCCCAAACTAAGCTCCACCTTGCAATAAGCTCTAGGCAATAGCTTGCAGCTACGAAGAAATGTTGCTTTGCAGACATCCTCTGACAATGCCTCCTTTTGTTGCTAAACAGTTTTCTAGTCTATGAATTAACATGTCCACAGATTCCTTCAAGGCAAGACCCTGCAAAACTCCTGAAACCTCTCATATCTCTTAGCCCTGTTTCCCAACAAAAGTCTGCAAGGAAGAAGAAAAATTATCTCTGTTTGCAGATGGCATGATTATATATGTAGACAACACTGACAACTCAACATTTTTTTTTATTTCTACATATTATGGGGGTACAAATGTTTAGGTTACGTATGTTGCCCTTGCCCCCCACCCCGGATTCAGAGCTTCAAGCGTGTCCATCCCCCAGATGGTACGCATAGCACTCATTATATATGTACATACCTATCCCCTCCGCCCCCTTCCCATCTGCCTGATGCCCAATAAATGTTATTCCTATATTTGCACTTAGGTGAACTCAACAATTTTTTAAAAACCTCATTAGTACCAATAAGAAAATTCAGTAAAGTTGCAGGATACAAAATAAAATACAAAAATCAGTCATATTTCCATACATAATGAACTATCTGAAAAAGAAATTATGAAAGAAATTCCACTCAAAATTGCAACAAAAAAAATAAAATATATAGGATAGACTTAACCAAAAAGGTGAAAGGCTTTCACACTTAAAATTATAAAAGAGCAATGAAAGAAAGAAGAGAGAAAAATGGAAGAAAGCCCATGTTCATGGACAGGAAAAATCAATATTGTTGAAATGTCCATACTACCCCAAGTTATATGCAGATTCAATGCAATCCCTACCAACATTGCAATGGCATTCTTTACAAAATAGAAAAAAAATCCCAAAATTTATATGAAACCACAAAAGACCCCAAATAGCCAAAGCAGTTTTGAGCAAGAAGAACAAAGCTGGAAGTATCACAATTCTTGGTTTCAAAATATATCACAAAACTACAGTAATCAAAATAGTGTATTACTGACACAAAAACAGACCAGTTGAACATAATAGAGAACTCAGAAATAAATCCACTTCTTTATGACCAACTAATCTTCAACAAAGATACCTAGAAAACACAATGAGGAAATGATAGTTTCTTTAATAAATGATGTTGGGAAAACTGGATAGCCACATGCTGAATAATACAATTGGACCCTTATCTCACACCATATACAAAAATCAACTAAAAATGGATTAAAGATGTAAACATAAGACTGGAAACCATAAAACTATTATTAATAGCAGAAAACATAAGGAAAGCCTCTTGACATTGGTCTGGTTAATGTCTTTTCTGGATATAACATTAAAACCAAGGCAAAAAGGCAAAAATAAACAAGTGGATCACATCAAACTAAAATGCTTCTGCATAGCAAAGGAAATGATCAGTAGAGTGTAAAAGGCAACCTATAAGATGAGAGAAAATATTCGAAAACCATATATCTGATAAGTAGTAAATATCCAAAGCATATAAAGAACTCATACAACTCAATAGCCAAATAATAATGATAATAATCTAATTTTAAAAATGGTCCAAAGACCTGAATGGACATTTCTCGAAAGAAGATATACAGGTGCTTCTTTTTTAGAAGGGTGCTCAACACCACTAATCAGGGAGATGCAAGTCAAAACATAATGAGTATCACCTCACACCTGTACGAATGGCTACTAGTAAAAAAAAAGATAACAAATAATAATGAGGATATGAATCTAATGTATAGGATGTATATTAATCCTATACAGATCTAATGCTGTACAGATCTAATCCTGTACAGATCTAATGCTGTACAGATCTAATCCTGTACAGATCTAATCCTATACAGATCTAATGCTGTACAGATCTAATCCTGTACAGATCTAAAACACAGCAATGTGAATGCAGTTAACAATACTGTGTTGTAGACTTGAAATTTGCTAAGAGGGTGGATCTTAAATTAAGTATTGTCACCACCGCAAAAAAATATGAATAGTACACTAGAAAAAAATAAAACACAAGAGATAGCAGGTAACTTACTAATAGTTAATGAACTAGTGGGGGAGAGATATACAGCATATGGAAAACAAATAGCAAAATGTCAATAGTCCTTCCTTATTAGTAATTACTTGAAACATAAATGGATTAAGGCAGAGATTGGTAGAATGGATTTTTTAAAAACCACATGATCCAACACTATGCTATTTACAAGATACTCACTATAGAGCCAAAAACCCAAATAGGTTGAAAGTGAAAATATGGAAAAAGATAGTCTCTGCAAATAGTAACCAAAGGAAGCTAGAGTGGCTACACTCCAGACAAAATAGACTTAAATACAAAACTTTTTTCACAAAGAAGTGTGAACACTATATACACATGATCCCTGACTTATGATTGGTGGACTTATATGATTTTTTACTTTATGATGTTGGGAAAACAATGCACATTCAGCAGAAACTGTACTGTACTTCAAGTACCTTTACAACCAGTCTGTTTTTCACTTTCAGTACAACATTCAATGAATTACATGAGCTGTTCAACACTTTATTATAAAATAAGGTTTGTGTTAGATGATTTTGTCCAACTGTAGGCTAATGTAAGTGTTCTGACTATGTTTAAGATAGTCTAGGCAAAGCTATGATGTTTGGTAGTTTAGGCATATTAAATACACTTTAAACTTACTGTATTTTCAACTTATGATGAGTTTATCAGGATGTAACTCCATGGTAAGTTGAGGAGCATCTGTATTGACAAAAGGGTCAATCAAGAAGAATAGCAATTACACGTTACTTTATAATTATAAATTATCCATTGAATATATCTCTAACCATACTGCACAACTGCAGTTGCATTTTTAGTTCTTCCTTGTCTGACGTCTACTCTGACACAGGATATATTAGTTACTATGGCTGTGTAGCAAATTACTCCAAACTGCAGTGGCTTGAAACAACATTTATTATCTTAGATTCATTTCCCCAGGTCAGTGTAGATACATCCTCTGGCTCAAGGTCTTTCACTAAGTTGCAATCAAGGAGTCAGCACAGCTACAGTCAGGCCAAGCCTCAACCAGGGAAAGACCCGCTTCAAGCAGCCGTCAGCTCCTCCCTGCTGTTGGCCAGAGACACCGGGCCTTGCCACGTGCGCCTGTGTGCGCGGCAGGGCGGCTTCCTTCTCCCAGAGAGAGAATGGATTAAGGCAGAGATTGGTAGAATGGATTTTTTAAAAACCACATGATCCAACACTATGCTATTTACAAGATACTCACTATAGAGCCAAAAACCCAAATAGGTTGAAAGTGAAAATGTGAAAAAAATATGAAAAAAATTATTTTTTTGTTATTTTTTTTCTGATTTTCTTTATTCAAAAATAAAAGAGGTACAAAAAGTATAGAACTAAAATGTCCAATGTAATCTGAAATAGTAGGTTCACCAAAATGTCCTAAAGGTAAACCTGCATTTTGGAGGGATTAATTATAATTACTAGAGAAAGAATGTTTTTTTTAAAGAACGGTATCTCAGAAAAATGCTGACCAGTGCGGTAGATGGTTATTTAACCTCCCATTTTTATGGGTGAGCCTATAGGTCATGGACAGTCTGCTGAGCAGTGAGGAACTACTCAGGGGAAGCCCTCTTCCTGGTAGTGTAGACCTTTCCAGAAGGATGGATTCTTTTATGGCCTCCCCTTTGGCAAGGTAACCACCCACCCCAGTACTTTCACTTCCAGGAGGAAGCGATGTGGGATATAAAACCCACGTCCGTCTCTAGTCAATGGCATTCTGCCGTCTCTAACACATGGCACATGGTGACGGTTTTGGAATGCAAAATGAGGGACTTGGGCAGGGGAAGGGACACTGGCATTTTCACCACCCCCTAGGTGGCAGAGCGCACCTGCACCTTCTGCTCCAGAGCGCGGAGGTCTAGGAGTTCCTGGGCGGCTGTCTGCAGGTGGTGGCTGCGGCTCCTGCATCGCCAGGATGCGCTGCAGGGGCAGGGGCCCCGGAACTCAGAAGCCGGCCTGGAGAAGACTCTGGCTCCAGAACCACGGGCCGAGAGAAAGCTGGGGCAGGCGGAGAGAGAGGGCAAGCAAGACAAAAGCCATTCCGCCTTTTTGTGACCTAATCTCAAAAATGGCATCCCGTCATTTTTGCCGTATTCTGTGTTAGAAGTCAGTGACAGGTCGGCCTGCACGCGGGGGAGAGGAGGCACTGGGAGTCACTCTACAAGCTGCCCGCCTCACAAGGCTGCCATTAAGGCAGTGCTTCTCCACCCAACCCAGATAAAGAGCCAACTTTGAGACACAGTTGTGATCTGTTGGAGAGGGGAATGGCAGACAAGCGGGCACCGGCCAGTGACCTCCCAGTGCAGCCGGCTGCCCGCGCATCGCGCGCTCTGGAAGCAGCCTTGTGACTTCGCAGAGAAGCGACGTGGGACACTCTGTGGGGAGAAAGGTGACGGGGAGGTACATACACAAAGATCAGAGAAGGAGGGGAGAGCCGCGAGGCACCGACCGAGGGCCGCGCTTGCCTTGCTGGTGCCGCGCAGCCCCACCTGCAGGAGGACACCCACCGCCCCACACACCTCCCACTGCCGGGGCGGGACAGCCCTGGAGTCGGTGCAGAGCACTGCACTAGAACACAGGTCTGGATGATCTCCGCTTCCCTGAGCTGTGCCCTGGAACTGGGAGCTAAGCGCTTCACCCCTAGAAATCATCCGGACCTGGGCACAGGAAGTGAACGCAGAGCAGCAGGTGCCGACTAGAGTGCCTGGGCGACCAGTCGGCGAGTGCGGCTGGGGCGTGGGGGGCTGCGACATCTGCACGCCTGGCCTGGCACCCGCGGACCCTTGGGCCCGGGAGGCAGCCCGCAGCCTGCCTGGCCTTGCCCCGCCCTCCAGCTCGGGGGAGCCCAGAGCCTGCCCTGGCCAGTGAGCTGAGAGCTTCTTGGAAAGGGCAGCAGCCCCGCCCCCCCAACCCAGCAAATCAGCTTCGCACCCCGTGCAGCTTTGCCCTCCCAGGGGGCTTCCACTCCTCAGCTTCCCTCTGACTCATGGCCATGCACACATTTCTCAACTCCGACCCAGACTGCAGGAGCCACAGGGACCCAGTGGGTCCTGGGGTGCTCTGCCTGCCTCTAGAGCCTGGTCGTTCTGGACGGACTGCCTCTGGGAGAGAGGGTTTGAGAAGACCTGATTGCTGGTTTTCCTCTGCCCTTTTTGCTCCCCTGCCCCTAACACACCCAGAGCCAGAGACAATTGAGCCGCCACACGGAGGCTCCCACAGGGAGTGGGGCTCAGACCTCTCCTTTTGGGGTCCTGCAGTGGACTGAGGGGTGCTCAGACTAGGAGCTGCCTGCCCGCCAGCCCTACCAGCTGCTGCTTGCCCGGAAGCTCCATTAGAGCAAGACAGGCCCCTAGGCAGAGGGACATCAAACCACCTTGGGCACCCTGCGGGTGACATGGGACTAGCATCCTCATCCCTGGCATGGTCAGGGATTGATCTCTGGGGCCCAGGGACAGGCACAGACCAGATCCCATACACTGAGGCCTCAAGTGCACTACCCGGGAGCACAGAGGGGATATACACCATCTAGTCTCAGGAGGTGGGGGTGCGCCAGGGGCAGATGAGGGGGAGAGTGCAGTGTGGGTCCTAGCTGCAGCTGGTGGGACACCCCTCCTATAGGAGGGCCATGCTCCCAGCTCAAGCCAGGATCCTGGGCAGGGAACCTCTCTTCCTGAATCACAGTTGTGGGGGAGCTTGGCTGGTTTGAGGTCCTGCCTGCCTGCAGACGCCCAGGAGAAACTGTGGAATAGGGGAGGGTGGAAAGGAGTGAGACCTGCTCCAGACTGCCTGATTTTTGGTTTCAGACAGTCTGATCTCCACATGCAGACTCTGGTTGAGTGGGGCCACTTCAGCCCCTCCTTGGTAGCTTTGCCCAGAGGCAGGGAACAGACTTTTGACCCCTACACAACCCTTGCCAGCATTTGTGGAGCTTGAGGGCAGGCTCATCTAACCCTGCGCAGCCTCACTCTCCCACCCACCTCTGCTGTAGTGGAGAATAAAGGACTCACCTGGAAGTTCCAGGGCCTCACCCACCAACTGGGGAATTAGAGTGCATCTCCTGATGAACTAGAACCAGTCACAGGATCCAAAAACAACAGAGCACCTTGTTCCCCCCAGTAAACACCACCTACTGACAGGGAGGTCAATTTGCATCCCTTTACAACATTTACTGACTCAGCCATATAGGGTATGGTTGATTCTCACCCACAAGCACCACCTACTGACTGACTTAGAGATTAAACTGGATATGTCATTAACTAAACAACAGGAAATCCAAAAGTAAGACATAAAAACTGCTCTAGATGAGAAGGAATCAGTGAAGGAACTCTGGAAGAATCAGAGCAAAAAGTCACCCCCAAAAGGGAAGACAAGCTGTTGAGCAACAGATATTGAAATGACAGATGAGAAATTTCAAACATAGATTGTAAGGAAGTTGAATGAAATACAAGATAAAATAGAAACCCAACACAAACCACAAAAACAATGCAGGAAATGAATGAAAAATTCACTAAAGAAATTCAATAATTAAAGAAAAATCAAACAGAACTACTGGAAATGAAAATTTCATTCAAGGAACTAAAAAACACAGTGGAAAGCCTTAAGAACAGGTTAGATCAGGCAAAGAAAGAATCTCAGAGCTTGAAGACAACAACATTCAATTTAAAAAGTCAGTCACAGAGATAGAGCAGAGAAATATTAATAAGAGGAATAAACAAAGCCTAAAAGATATATGGAACTGTGTAAAGAGGCTTAACATAAGTATCACAGGAATCTATGAGGGTGAAGAAGAAAATATACAAGGCTTGGATAATTTATTTGAGGGAATAATTGAGGAAAATTTTCCTGGCCTTGCTAGAAATCTAGATATCCAGATAAAAGAAGCTCAAAGGAATCCTGGGATACTCATCACAAAGAGGCAAACACATAGTCACCAGACTGGCCAAAATAAACATGAAAGAGGCACTCCTACAAGCTGTAAGGTGAAAGCAACAGGTAACTTACAAAGGAAAACCTGACAGACTCATCACAGACTTCTCCACTGAGACTTTATGAGGTAGAAGGCTTGGGATCCTATTCTCAGTCTTCTCAAGCAGAATAATGTCCAGCCTAGAATTCTGTATCCTGTAAAACTAAGTTTCATAAATGAAGGGGAAATAAAGTCTTTCTCAGACAAGCAAACACTGAGGGAATTTTTCAAGACAAGACCTGCCCTGCAGGAAGTACTCAGAGCTGCATTATTCATTGACCAATTTGATAAACACTAACCAGTATAAAATCAACCAAAAGCTAAAGATCAAAGGTCAGATACCACAATGCTACAGATAAAACAACAAAGTTCTACTCAACAGGGTGAACAGAAATCCACCCCACTTATCAATTCTTTCAATAACTGTGAATGGCTTGGACTGCCCACTGAAGAGACATAGGATGGCTGAATGGATAAATATACACAAGCCAAATATCTGCTGTCTCCAGGAAACACCTCTAATCCACAAGGACTCATTCAGACTTAAGGTGAAAGGAAGGAAAACAATATTCCATGCTAACAGAAACCAAAAGAAAGCTGGAACAGCAATTCTTATAAGAGATAACTTAGTCTTCAAATCAACAAAAGTAATGAAATATAAAGATGGTCATTATATAATGGTAAATGGAACAATGCAACAAGAAGACATAACAATTCTAAATATTTATGCACCCAACATAGGTGTACCCAGATTCATAAAGCAAATCCTACTTGATCTAAACAAAATGATAAACAGCAGTAACATAATAACCAGGGATTTCAACACCCATTTGATAGAACAGGACAGATCCTCCAAACAGAAAATAAATAAAGAAATAAAAGATTTAAACAGAACTCTAGGAAAATGGGCCTAACAGATATTTACAGAGAATTCTACTCCCAAACCACTGAATATATGGTCTTATCATCAGCTCATGGAACATTCTCTAAGACTGACCACATCCTAGGCCCCAGTACATGTCTCAACAAATTTTACAAAATAGAAATTATTCCATGCATCTTCTCAGACCAGAGTGGAATAAAATGAGAAATCAACTCCAACAGAAACACTCATCTATACAAAATGTCATGAAAACTAAACAACCTGCTGTTGACTGATACTCAGGTCAAGGAGAAAATTCGGATGGAAATCAAAAGATTCTTTGAACTTAGTGATAAAAGGGACACAATTTATCAAAATCTGTGGGACACAGCTAAAGCAGTCCTGAGAGGAAAATTCATAGCCATAAATGCCCACATCCAAAAGACAGAAAGATCACAAATAAACAATCTAATGAATTAACTCTAAAAACTGGGAAAGGAAGAGCAAACCAACCTCAAACCCATCAGAAGAAAAGAAATATCCAAGATCAGAGCAGAACTAAATGAAATCAATAACAAAAGAACTATACAGAATATTAATGAAACAAAAAGGTGGTTATTTGAAAAGATAAACAAAATTGACACACCTCTTGCTAGATTAATCAGAAGCAGAAAAGAAAGGACTTTAATAAACTTGATCAGGAATGAAAAAAGAGAAATTACAACTGATACCATGGAAATACAAAATACCATCTCTGAATACTATAAAAATCTCTATGCACATAAACTTGAAAACATGGAGGAAATGGACAAATTCTTAGAAACACACAGCCTCTCTAGGCTCAATCAGGAAGAAGTAGAATTCCTGAATAGATAAATATCAAGCACTGAAATTGAAGCAGTAATAAAAAGCCTTCCTTAAAAAAAAGCCCTGGACCAGATGGTTTCACACGTGAATTCTACCAGACCTACAGAAAAGAACTGGTGTCCATACTGCAAAAATTATTCTACAACATCGAGAAGGAAGGATCATCCCCAACATGTTTTATGAAGCCAACATCACCCTGATATCAAAGCCAGCAAAGGACTCAATTAAAAAAGAAAACTATATACCAATATCCCTTATGAATATACATGCAAAAATTCTCAATAAAATCCTAGCAAATTGAATTCAGCTGCTCATCAAAAAAATAATGCATCACAACCAAGTGGGCTTCGTCCCAGGGATGCAAGGATAGTTCAAGATATGCAAATGCATAAAGGTAATTTACCACATATATAGAAGTAAAAACAAATACCATATATTCCTCACAATAGATGCAGAAAAAGGATTCAACAAAAGTCAGCACCCATTTATGATAAGAACACTTAACAAAATAGGCATAGACAGGACTTATCTCAAATGATAAAAGCTATATAGGACAAACCCACAGCCTACATCATACTGAACAAGGAAAAAATTGAACACATTTCCATTTAGAACTGGAACCAGACAAGGTTGCCCTCTATCACCACTTCTATTCAACATAATGCCAGAAGTCCTTGTCAGAGCAATCAAACAAGAGAAGGAAATCAAGGGCATACAAATGGGGGCAGAAGAGGTCAAACTATCACTATTTGCTAACAATGATCTTATATCTAGAAAACCCCAAAGATTCTGCCAAGAAACTACTGGGATTGATAAATAAGTTCAGCAAAGTCTCAGGTTACAAAATGAATATGCACAGATTCGTAGCATTCATATATGACAACAACAGTCAAACTGAGAACCAAATCAAAGAGTCAATACCTTTTATAATAACAACAAAGAAAATAAAATACCTTAGAATATATTTAACTAAGGAGGTGAAAGACCTCTCTATAGGGAACACTACAAAACACTGAAGAAGGAAATAGCAGATGTAAACAGATAGAAAACCATACCATGCTCATGGATTGGCAAAATCAACGTTAAAATGTCTTTACACTACCCAAAGTGATCTACGGATTCAATGCAATCTCTACTAAAATATCAACATCATTGTTCACAGATCTAGAAAAAATAATTCTACTCTTCATATGGAACCAGAGAAGATCCCACATAACTAAAGCAAGCTTAAGCAAAAAGATCAAATTGGAAGGCATCAATTTACCAGACTTCAAGTTATACTACAAGGCTATAGTAACCAATACAGCATGGGACTGGCATAAGAGAAGACACATAGAACAATGAAAGAGGACTGAGAACCCAGATATAAAACCATCTTCGTATAGTCATCTAATCTTTGACAAAACAGACAAAAACATACACTGGGGAAAAGAATCCCTATTCAATAAATGGTGCTGGGAAAATTGGATAGCCACATGTGGAAAACTGAAACAGGATCCACACCTCTTATCTCTCATAAAAACCAGCTTACACTGCACTAGAATGTTTTTATAGTGTACAATTCACAATTTCAAAGATGTAGAAACAACCCAAGTGTCCATCAATACATGAGTGGATTAATAAAATGTGGTATATGTGTACCATTGAGTTCCATTCAGCTATAAGAAATAATGGTGATCTAGCACCTGTTGTATTTTCCTGGATAGAGCTGAGCCCATTATACTAAGTGAAGTATCACAAGAATGGAAAAACAAGCACCACATGTACTCACCGTTAAATTGGTATTAAATGATCAACACTTATGTGCACATATAGTAGTAACATTCATCGGGTGTCAGGCAGGTCAGCATGGGTAGGAGAGTATGGGTAAATTCACACCTAATGGGTGCAGTGCACTGTCTAGGGGATGGACATGTTTGAATCGCTGACTTGGGTGGGGCAAAGGCAATATATATAACCTAATCATCTGTAACCCTATAATAAGCTGAAATAAAAAAATAATAAATCAACTCATGATGGATAATAGACTTAAACCTAAGGCATGAAACCATAAGAATTTTAGAAGAAAACATTGGAAAATCTCTTATAAACATTGGCCTAGGCAAAGAATTTATGAAGACCCCAAAAGCAATCACAGCAACAACAAAAATAAATAAATGGCACCTGACCACATTACAAAGCTTCTGCACAGCCAAGGAAACTATAGAGTGAACAGACAACCTATGGAAGGGGAGAAAATATTCACATGCTACACATCTGATAAAGGGCTTATAACTAGAATCTGTATAGAACTCAGGAAAATTAACAAGACAAAATCAAACCACCTCATTATAAAGTGGGCAAAAGACATGAACAAAAACTTCTCAAAAGAAGACAGAATAACGGCCAAGAAACACATGAAAAATTGCTCAACATTTCTAATCATTAGGGAAATGTAAATCGAAACCACAATGAAATATCACTTAAATCCAATGAGAATGGCTTTTATCAAAAAGTCCCAAAACAACAACTGTTGGTGTGGATGTGGAGAGACAGGAACACTCCTACACTGCTGGTGGGACTGCAAACTAGTGCAACCTCTATGGAAAGTAGTATGGAGATACCTCAAAGAACCAAAAGTAGAACTATCTTTTAATCCAGCAATCTCAATACTGCGTACGTATGCAAAGGAAAAAAAGACATTCTATAATAAAGACATCTACACTCAAATGCTTATAGCAGCACAATTCATAATTGCAAAGATGTGGAATCAACCCAAGTGACCATCAATACATGAGTGAATTAATAAAATGTGGTGTATGTATACCATGGAGTTCTACTCAGCCACAAAACAACAATGGTGACTAGCACCTCTTGTATTATCCTGGATAGAGCTGGAGGCCATTCTACTAAGTGAAGTATCACAAGAATGGAAAAACAAACACCATGTGTACTCACCATTATATTGGCACTAATTGATCGGAACTTATGTGTACATATGAAAGTAAAATTTATTGGGTGTCAGGCAGGTGGGGGAGAGGGGATGGGTAAATTCACACCTAATGGGTGCAGTGTACACTTTCTGGGGGATGGGCACACTTGTAGCTTTGACTAGGCAGTACAAAGACAATATATGTAACCAAAGTGTTTGTACCCCTATAATATCCTAAAATTAAAAAAGATTGTTGCAAGTTAATATTTTTATAAAATAAAATAGAAATTAATTTCTAGAAAAATAAAATTACAAAGGCTTAAAAAAGAATAGCAATTATAAATAATATATGTACCTAATAACAGAGCCCCAAAATAAATAAATTGAGGGGATAAATATAAAGCTCTTAATAATAGCTAGAAGCTTTAATACCCCACTCTTAGCAGGTAGAACCATTAGACATAAGAGCAATAAGAAAACAGAGGACTTGAGCAATACTATGAACCGACTTGACCCAACAGTCATATATAGAACACTACACTCAACAGCAGCAGAATAAATATTTTTCTCAAGTGAACAGGGATCATTATTACTAACAAAAAGGATTATGAAGGAATACTATTGGACACTTGTATGCTAATAAATTAGATAACTTAGATGAAATGGACAAATTCCTAGAGACATGCAAACTATCAAAACTGACACAGGATATAGAAAATATGAATAAACTTATAACAAGAGATTGAATTGGTAATCATAAAACTACCCATAAAGAACAGCCTAGTCCCAAATGGCTGTACAGGCAAATTCTACTGAACATTTACAGAATTAATACCAATTCTTTACAAACTCTTCTAAAAGATGGAAAACACTCCCTAGCTCATTCTATGAGGCTAGTATTATCCTGCTACCAAAACCAAAGACCTCACAAGGAAAGCAAACTACAGACCAATATCTAATATGAATATACAGCAAAAATCCTCAAAAATATTAGCAAACACATCCAGCAACATATAAAGAGAGTTATATACCATGCCAATTGAGATTTGTACTGGGAATTCAAGGTTGATTTAACACCCCCAAATCAATTAATGTAATACAGCATATTAATGTAATAAAAAATGCAAATGATCATCTCAATAAACATAGAAAAAACATTTGACAAAATCCAACACCCTTTCTCGATACAATCTAAGAATAAAAAGGAAGTCAATATTCAACAATCTCAGAAAAGAATGGAATTTCCTCAACATGATAGAGAGTATCTAAGAAAAACTACCAGTTAACATCAAACTTATTGGTGAAAGACCGGACGTTTTACCCCGCTTCTAAGACAAGGAACTTAAAGACCACCACTTCTATTAAACATTGTAGTGGAGATTTTAGACAAAAACAAGTAATAAAAGTCATCTATATTGGAAAAGAAGAAGGAAAAATATCCCTATTCCGTATGACATAATCTTGTACACAGAAAATTCTAAGGAATCCACAAAAAAACCTTTTAATTCAGCAAAGATCAATATCTAAAAAAATCAATTGTATTTCTACATACTAGCAATTAACAATTCAAAAATGAAATTAAGAAAACAATTCCATTTAAAATAGCCTCAAAAATAGTAAAGTATATAGAAATAAATTTAATAAAAGAAGTACAAAATTTATACTCTAAAACTATGAAACTGTTGAAAAAAATTAAGAAAGAGTTAAATACATGGAGAGAATTTCTATGCTCATGGATTGGAATATTAAGATGGCAATACATCTGAAATTAATCTACAGAATCAATACAACCCTATCAAAATGCCAGCTGGATATTTTTTAGAAATTTACAAGTTAATTATAAAATTTGTATGGATATTCAACAGACCTAGAATAGCCAAAATAAATTGAAAAAGAATAAAGTTGGAGCCCTCACATTTCTGGATTTCAAAACTTACTACAAAGCAACTGTAACTAAGACACTATGGTACTGGCAAAGGATAGATATATAGATCGATGGAATAAAATTGAGAGTCCCAAAATAAATTCATGTATGAACCATAAATGTATGGTCAACTGATTTTCAACAGGGGTGTAAAGACCTGGCAAAAAATAGTGTTTTCAACAAACAGTAATAGGACTAATGGGCTATATCCACATGCAAAAGAATGAAGTTGGACACCTATCTCATGTCACATACAAAAATTAACTCAAAACAGATCAAAGGGCCAGGTGCAGTGGCACTTTGGGAGGCCGAAGAGGGAGGATTGCTTGAGCCCAAGAGTTCAAGACCAGCCTAGACAATAGCAAGACCCCATTCTCTATAAAAAATCAGCCAGGTGTGCTGTTGCACACCCGTAGTGTCAGCTACTCAGGAGGCTGAGGCAGGAGGATCACTTGAGCCCAGGAGTTGAAGGTTGCAGAGAGCCATGATGACACCACTGCATTCTAACCTGGGAAACAGAGGGAGACCCTGTCTTAAAAAAAAAAAAAAAAAGAAAAGAAAGAAAGAAAGAAAAACAAAGACCAAAATGCAAGAGGTCCAACTATAACTCTTTTAGAAAAAAACATAGGGCTAAATCTTTGTGAGCTTGGATTTTTCAGTGGATTCTTATATATGACACTAAATGCATGAGCAACAACAACAAAATAGTAAATGGGACTTTATCAAACTTAAAAACTTTTGTGCCTCAATGACCCTATCAATAAAGTGAAAGACAACCTACATAATGGAAGAAAATATTTGCAAATCATATACCTCTGCGGTCCCTAACCTGTGGCCCATTAGGAAACAGGCTGTGCATCACTGCCTGAGCTCTGTACCAGCCCCTCCCACGACACCCCACCCACCCCTGGTCTATGGAAAAATTGCCTTCCATGAAACTGGTCTCTCATGCCAAAAAGGCTGAGGACTGCTGATTCCTGACAAGGAACTTGTATCTAGACTATACAAAGAACCCTTATAACTCAATAATAGAGAAATAACTGAATTTAAAAATAGACAAAAGATCTGAGTAGATACACAAATGGCCAAAAGCACCTGAAAAGATGCTCAACGTCAATTGTCTCAGGGAAATGCAAATTCAAACCACAAAGAGATACCACTTCATACTCACTAGGATGGGTATAATTAAAAAGACAATAAGTGTTGGCAAGAAATTGGAGAAATGTTGACAAATGACATGCTCAAATTCTGTTGGTGAAAATGTAAAGTGTTGTAACCCCTTTGGAAAACAGTCTGGCAGTTCCTAAATTAAAGGTAGTGTCACTATTTGACCCAGCAATTCGTACATAAATTATATGCGAGAAAAATGAAAACATATGTGCACACAAAATTTGTACATAAATGTTCATAGTATGTTCATGGTGGCCAAAGGTGGAAACAATCCAAGTATCCATCAGCTGATGAAAATGCAGCACATCGGTACAATGGAATATTATTCAGCCACGAAAAGGAATGAAGGGCTGATCCATGCTCCAACACGGCGAGCTTGGAAAGCACTACTCAAGAGAAAGAAGGCAGTTACAAAGGACACATGTGTATGATCCCATTTATATGAAAGTCCAGGAGCAAATCTATATAGAGAGAAAGTGGATCAGTGGTGACTGGGGCCGCAGGAAGTGGAGGGATGCAGGGGCAACAGATAAAGGTGACAGGTTCTTATCTGAGGAGATGAAAATGTTCTATGATTGGCTGTGGTGATGCTTCCCCGAAATGTGGAGACATTAAAACTACTGGATGTGCACTTTGCACTGATGAATTGTATGACATATGAATAATATTTTAATAAAGCACAGAGACATGACCTAGAACCCGGGTCCTGCTGAACCAGGTCACCCACTGGCTGTCACACTTAAAGCACTCCTGCCTTGCAGCCACTGTTCCTGTCTTCTTCCCCCAGGGCCACTGTCCGGATCCCCTCCTCTCGCGGTGGTCCAGACCAGCTCACCTCTCTTTTTTCCTGCTTCAGTAGCCAAGATCCAACCCCGGCCTATGAGCGCTCTCAGAGTGACTTTGTGAAGGCAAGGGCCCATTCGGGCCTTAACCAGATGCTATCTCCAGCTCCCTGGCATCAGTGTCCCCTCTCCGGTCACAGGCTGGGCGGCATTCCTTTGTCTCTGCCTGGGGACTCCAGACCCCGCGGGGCTCAGGCCTCAGGCCGGGCCGGCTGGGAGAAAGCCTGGGGGGAGGGTGGGGAGGGAAGCTGCCTCTGGGTGTGGTTTTTAGCATTAAATGAGGGACAAGGCCTACGAACTGCCAACTTTGGGCTTCATCTTGGCCGCGACCAGCTTGTGCTGGCTTTGCGGGGCAGTGGACCCTGCTCCATGGGCCGCCGCGTCCTGCGGGAGACAGCAGAGCTGCCTTGGTTGGGCCGGGTGTTCGCGATTTTCAGAGCTTCTGTTCGGTGCTGTGAGCAGACTCAGGCCTTGGTTCAGGCAGGCGGCCAAAGCTCCTCTCTCACACCCGCCATCGTCCTTGTCTGTTATCTCTGCCCGCACAGGCCTGCGGCTCGCCTCATGCCATAATAAATGGCAACTCCGCTGGGACGCGAACAGTGGCCTTCAAATTTCTTTGACCCCCACAACTTTCATCGTGGCATACCACATACAGAAGGCCATCCATCGAAACACCTCAAAACCCCAGAAGCGGCGCCATGCGCAGAGCGAGTGTCCGACTCCTTCGGGCACTCAGCGAGCGCCCTCGCGCACGGCCGCCCAGCCCACGGCCGCCCAGCCCACGGCCGCCCAGCCCACGGCCGCCCAGCCCACGGCCACCGCCCAGCCCACGGCCGCCCAGCCCACGGCCACCGCCCAGCCCACGGCCGCCGCCCAGCCCACGGCCGCCGCCCAGCCCACGGCCACCGCCCAGCCCACGGCCACCGCCCAGCCCACGGCCACCCAGCCCACGGCCACCCAGCCCACGGCCACCGCCCAGCCCACGGCCGCCCAGCCCACGGCCACCGCCCAGCCCACGGCCGCCCAGCCCACGGCCACCGCCCAGCCCACGGCCGCCCAGCCAACGGCCGCCCAGCCCACGGCCACCACAGCCCACGGCCGCCGCCCAGCCCACTGCCGCCCAGCCCACGGCCGCCCAGCCCACGGCCGCCGCCCAGCCCACGGCTGCCCAG
Source organism: Microcebus murinus (assembly GCF_040939455.1). Lineage (NCBI taxonomy): Eukaryota > Metazoa > Chordata > Mammalia > Primates > Cheirogaleidae > Microcebus > Microcebus murinus. The sequence continues at coordinate 4,648,778 of NC_134121.1, forward strand.
CCCACGGCCGCCCAGCCCACGGCCGCCGCCCAGCCCACGGCCGCCCAGCCCACGGCCACCGCCCAGCCCACGGCCGCCGCCCAGCCCACGGCCGCCCAGCCCACGGCCGCCGCCCAGCCCACGGCCGCCGCCCAGCCCACGGCCGCCCAGCCCACGGCCGCCCAGCCCACGGCCGCCGCCCAGCCCACGGCCGCCGCCCAGCCCACGGCCGCCCAGCCCACGGCCACCGTCCAGCCCACGGCCACCGCCCAGCCCACGGCCGCAGCCCAGCCCACGGCCGCCCAGCCCACGGCCACCGCCCAGCCCACGGCCGCCCAGCCCACGGCCACCCAGCCCACGGCCACCGCCCAGCCCACGGCCACCGCCCAGCCCACGGCCGCCCAGCCCACGGCCGCCCAGCCCACGGCCACCGTCCAGCCCACGGCCGCCCAGCCCACGGCCGCCCAGCCCACGGCCGCCACCACAGCCCACGCCCGGCGAGACGGAGCGCTGATGGCGCGCTCCCCGCTGTGCGCGAACCTGTGGCGCGAAGAATGAAGGATTCCCAAGATCAAACCGGGCTCGGGATTTGGGAACAGAGACGGGAACACGGCGGTAAGCCGGATGCCGGTCACCGACCGTAGATCCCGTCCGAGCCCCGCGGCACACGCCCTTGCCCGCTCCGGGCCGCGGGTTGCCCGCTTCGCGCCACAGGAGGTTTCGGGAGGACAGAGACGGACCGTCAATAGCCGTGACAATGTCTCACTCCAGGACATTAGCGGTGGCTATTGGATTAGCCACGGGGCGCCCCAGGCACGGGCCGGCCGTGGGTGGGGTGGGAATCCTGGCCCGAAAGCGGCACCCTAGAATTTGCGTCCGGCAGGCCAGGGCCTCCGGCGGGAGGCTGCGCACCTGCCGGCGTTTGCCTTAGACGAGCACACCAAATACAACCCGCGGCCCGGAGCGGGCAAGGGCGTGTGCCGCGGGGCTCGGACGGGATCTACGGTCGGTGACCGGCATCCGGCTTACCGCCGTGTTCCCGTCTCTGTTCCCAAATCCCGAGCCCGGTTTGATCTTGGGAATCCTTCATTCTTCGCGCCACAGGTTCCCTACCTGTAAAATGGACATACTGGCTCAGACTTTCTGGGGTTCGCGTGTTTGCTTGGTGAGGGGACTTCCGTCTGGATAGTCCGTCACTTCCCCTGGTCGCTGCCACTGCTCTGCGAGCTTCTGAATCTGGGCCTTCCCCCCGAGCCCAGCGGGGGCAGCGCGGTGTTTTTCTGCCTCTTCCTGGGCTGCCTCAGGGATGCAGAAGGGAGGTGGGGTGGCAGGGGACAGATGTGAGCCCATACCTGCCAGCTGGGAGAGGCCCCGTCCGAGTGGCCCCAGGCAGGACATCCAGGAGCGGGAGTGGCGCAGCCTCGCACTGCCCGGGCGTGTCCGCCCGCGCCGCCTGGCCAGTCCCGCTGAGGCTCCGTGTGCCTGCGACACAGTGGGGCGTCTCTGACGTCATGGGGCCCCTTGTCCGCTTGACTCCACCCAGGGCAAGTCAGTCCTCCCTGCTGCCCAGAGTCCTCCTCCATCCCACCGCCTCTGTCCTGTCAGATGTCCCCAGTTTGTTGGTGAATTTATTGGGGCTCAGAGAGGGTGACCTGTCACACTGCAATCTGGAAATGGGGCAGGTCCATGAACGAAGTGTTCCCCTGCCCAGAGAGGGAGGAGTCACAAAAGTCCAGCAGAGGTCAGCTGCCTCAGGTACCCTTACCCGATGAGTTTCCATGGTGATGATGAACAAGCCTCAAGCCCTTTCTTAATTCCTTAATTTGTTCGTTAACCCTTTATTTTTTGTAAATGTAGCTAACATTTCCCTATGTTGATCCTTTGTGGGTCTTCGTTACAGCAGATTTTTCTACTCATTGATTTTTACTTTAATTTTGGCAGCAGGTAATTATATTATTTGGTTCCATTTGAAATTATGTTTATTAACAAAAATATAGAAAGTGATGATCTGACCGCAGAGGTCCTGGTGCTTCCCGCAGAACTTGTAGCTGAGTGTGCCATGTCGAAAATAAAAATTAAAGGCTATGGGGAACTGACAGCATGGGACAGATCCTCCAAACAGAAAATCAACAAAGAAATAATGGACTAAAACAGAACCCTAGAACAAATGGGCCTGACTGAGATTTACAGGAATTCTACCCCAAAACCACTGAATATACGTTCTTCTCATCAGCTCATGGGTCATTCTCTAAGATTGACCATATCCTAGGACACAAAGCACATCTCAAACAATTTAAAAAATAGAAATTATACCATATATCTTTTCAGACCACAATGGAATAAATGTAGAAATCGATCCTAACAGGAGTCCTCATTTCTACACAAAGTCATGGAAACTAAACAACCTTCTGCTGAATGATCACTTCATAAACGAGAAAATCAAGATGGAAATCAAAAGATTCTTTGAACTAAATGACAAAGGTGACACAAGTTACCAAAACCTGTGGGACACAGCTAAAGAAGTCCTGAGAGGAAAGTTTATTTCCATAAATGCCTATATCCAAAAGTTGAAAAGATCACAAATATACAACCTAATGAATCATCTCAAAGAGCTGGAAAAAGAAGAATAGACCAACTCCAAACCCAGCAGAAGAAGTGAAATCATTAAGATCAAATCAGAACTAAACGAAATTGACAACAGGGAAACTATACGGAAGATTAATAAAACAAAAAGTTGGTTCTTTGAAAAAATAAACAAAATTGACACACCATTGGCTAGACTAACAAAAAGCAGAAAAGAAAAATCTCTAATAAGCTTCATCAGGAACAATAAAGGAGAAATTACAACTGATGCCACAGAGATACAAGATATAATTTATGAATACTACAAAAACCTCTATGCACACAAACTGGAAAATGTGGAGGAATGGACAATTTCTTAGAAACACACACCCTCTCTAGGCTCAACCAGGAAGAAATAGAATTTCTGAACAGACCAATATCAAGTACTGAAATTGAAACAGCAATAAAAACCTTCCTAAAAAGAAAAGTCCTGGACCAGACGGTTTCACACCCGAATTTTACCACACCTACAAAGAAGAACTGGTGCCTATCCTGCAGAAATTGTTCCATAACATTGAGAAGGATGGAATTCTCCCCAACACATTTTATGAAGAGAACATAACCCTGATACCAAAACCAGGAAAGGATGCAACAAAAAAAGAAAACTACAGACCAATATCCCTTATGAATATAGATACAAAAATTCTCAACAAAATCCTAGCCAATTGAATCCAGGTGCTTGTCAAGAAAATAATCCATCACAACCAAGTGGGCTTCATCCCAGGGATGCCAGAGATGGTTCAACATATGCAAATCTATAAATGCAATTCATCATATAAACAGAAGCAAAAACAAAGACCATATGATCCTCTCAATAGATGCAGAGAAAGCATTTGACAAAATTCAACACCCTTTTATGATAAGAACACTCAACAAAATAGACATAGACAGGGCTTACCTAAAAATGATAGAAGCCATATATGATAAACCCACAGCCAATATCATATTGACTGGGGAAAAATTGAAAGCAGTCCCACTTAGAACTGGAACAAGACAAGGTTGCCCACTATCTCCACTTCTGTTCAACATAGTGCTGGAAGTCCTTGCTACAGCAATCAGATAAGAGAGCAGAATTAAGGGCATCCAAATGGGAGCAGAAGAGATCAAACTCTTACTCTTCGCTGATGACATGATGTTATACTTAGAAAACCCGAAGGATTGAACCATGAAACTCTTTGATCTGATAAATGAATTTGGTAAAGTCTCAGGATACAAAATCAATACACAGAAATCAGGCATTCATATATGCCAACAAGAGTAAAAGTGAGAACCAAATCAAAGACTCAATTCCCTTCAAAATAGCAACAAAGAAAATAAATTACCTTGGAATATATTTAACTAAGGAGGAAAATACCTCTACAGGGAGAACTATGAAACACTGAAGAAGGAAATAGCAGAGGACGTAAACAGATGGAAGAATATACCATGCTCATGGGTCGGCAGAATCAATATTGTTAAAATGTCTATACTACCCAAAGTGACCTACAGAGTCAACACAATCCCTATCAAAATACCATCATCATTTTTCACAGATATAGAAAAAATAATTTTACACTTCGTATGGAACCAGAGAAGAACGCATATAGCAAAATCAATCCTAGGCAATAAAAACAAAATAGGAGGTATCAATTTACCAGACTTCAAACTATACTACAAGGCTATAGTCATTAAAACAGCTTGTGACTGGCACAAGAACAGGGACATTGACCAGTGGAACAGAACAGAGAACCCAGATATAAAACCATCCTCATATAGCCAATTAATCTTTGACAAAAGCAGACAAAAACATACACTGGGGAAAAGAATCCTTATTCAATAAATGGTGCTGGGAGAACTGGATAGCCACATGTAGAAGACTGAAACAGGACCCACACCTTTCACCTCTCACAAAAATCAACTCATTCTGGGTAACAGACTTGAACCTTAGGTGTCAAACTATTAGAATTCTAGAGGAAAATGTTGGAAATACTCTTCTAGACATTGGCCTAGGCAAAGAATTTATGAAGAAGACCCCAAAGGCAATCACAACAGCAACAAAAATAAACAAATGGGACCTGATGAAATTAAAAAGCTTCTGCACAGCCAAAGAAACTGTCAAGAGAGCAAACAGACAACCCACAGAATGGGAGAAAATTTTTGCAAGCTACACATCTGATAAAGGGCTGATAACTAGAATCTATTTAGAACTCAGGAAAATCAGCAAGAAAAAATCAAAAACACTATCAAAAAATGGGCAAAGGACATGAACAGAAACTTCTCAAAAGAAGACAGAATAATGGCCAACGAACATATGAAAAAATGCTCAACATCTCTAATCATCAGGGAAATATAAATCAAAACCACAAGGAGATATCACTTAACTCCAGTGAGAATGGCCTTTATCAAAAAGACCCCAAACAACAAATGCTGGCGTGGATGTGAAGAGATAGGAACACTCCTACACTGCTGGGAGGACTGCAAACTAGTTCAACCTCTGTGGAAAGCAATATGGAGATACCTCAAAGCGATACAAGTAGATCTACCCTTTGATCCACTAATTCCACTACTGGGCATCTACCCAAAAGATCAAAAGTCACTTTATGAAAAGGACACCTGCTCTCAAATGTTTATAGCAGCACAATTCACAATTGCAAAGCTATGGAAACAACCCAAGTGCCCATCAATTCATGAGTGGATTAATAAAATGTGGTATATGTATACCATGGAGTTACTACTCAGCTTTAAGAAACAATGGTGATATAGCACCTCTTGTATATTCCTAGATACAGCTGGAACCCATTCTACTAAGTGAAGTATCCCAAGAATGGAAAAACGAGCACCACATGTACTCACCAGCAAATTGGTAACTGATCAACACCTAAGTGGACATATAGGAGTAACATTTATAGGGTGTCAGGAGGGTGGGAGGGGGGCAGAGGGGATGGGCATATACAACCACAACGAGTAAGATTTGCAACGTTTGGAGGATGGACACGCTTGAAGCTCTTACTCGAGGGGGGAGGGAAGCATGGGCAATATAAGTAACCTTAACACTTGTACCCCCATAATACGCTAAAAAAGGCTATGGGGAGAACACTTTCTTAAATAATGCCCTTTAATGCTATTGCCCATAATGTTGGAGATGACCTGAATTAGGAAAAAAGTTAGTCAGGAAGAAAATGTAGGAATGCGGGATATGAGGCTCTATGTCTCAGAGGTTGGCTCTTATTTGCTGAGGGGTGTGGAATCTTGTGAGTTCTATTTTTGAAGATTACTCATGGTAGCTGCTAATATGATAATTGAACATTGTCCCCACAGAGTGAGTAAAAATTAATGAGAATTGCAAAGTATGTTGTACCTGGAGAACCTGAACCCTTTCTATGCTCCCAAAGGGATTTCCATGAAGGAACGTGTATGTGGAAGTCAAGGGATGAACTGACAACACCAAGGTGGACAGTTTCCTTTCTGCAGGACCTGCTCACCATAAATGACCCCCACGAGGCCCACCTAGCTCCTTCCCCTCCACAATCAATCGGAAGTCACCAGGAAGGAAAACGAGCCGGAGGACATAATGCCTACATCCTAAAGGGTGTGATCAGGTTGCTTTGGAGCTGGACTCCCTGAACAGGAGGCCCGCCTGTTGCTGGCCCTCGTGTGGGTCTGGGGTATGTCTTAAACTTCCTCACTCTCACCATCTATATACAAAGGGGAAGATGATGGAACCTGACTCATAGGGCTACTGTGAGGTTAATTGGTTCCTACATTAACCAATAAAGCACTCAAAACAATACTTGTGTTCTATGTTTGCTTTGTTAAGGTCTACCCCAATTTTTAATACAGCCCTGAGAGTGGGTCTTTTTTTTTTTTTGACACAGAGTCTCACTCTGTTGCCCAGGCTAGAGTGCCATGGCGTCAGCCTAGCTCACAGCAACCTCAAACTCCTGGGCTCAAGCGATCCTCCTGCCTCAACCTCCCAAGTAGTTGGGACTTACAGGCCACCATGCCCAGCTAATTTTTCTAGTTTTAGTAGAGATGGCGTCTCGCTCTTGCCCAGGTTGATCTTGAACTCCTAAGCTCAAGTTACCTTCCTGCCTTGACTGCCCAGAGTGCTGGGATTACAGCTGAGAGCCACTGTGCCAGGCCTGAGAGTGGGTCTCAAGAGTCACAATTTGCCAAATGAGAGCCTCAGCCCATTTGTATCGCCAAAACTCTTCATTTGGAGGTGCCACTTGTGGGGTTTGTTCATGTTTGTCCATCTTCCTCTTTTAAGTGGTGGGGAGCCCCTTGAAATCACCTGACCAGGATTCTGTAGTGAGTGTGTGGAATGGGGCTGAGGGTTTCCCCGGGGGAGCAGGTGGGAGGGTGACAGCACATCGTGGAAGACAATGATAAAAACTGGCATGCAGAGCAGGGAGTTGCAGCAGGAGTATGCCAGGCCAGTAACCCAAGGTGGATGGGCCAAAACTGTCAACTGAAGAAATGATCTAATGGGCTCTAGTAGTGCGCGGCCTGCCGTGCTGTGCCCGCTCCGTCCGCCCTGGAGAGTTCTAGAAGGTGGAGCCCGGCGTGGGACAGGCCAGCTCTGGGCGACAGCGCTCGCAGCGCTCGGCAGCGTCCAGCCAGCCCGCTCGGGCGCCGAGAGCGCCGCAGGGCGCGCAGAGGGCGCTGGCCGTGCGCGTGTTCGCGTCCCGGCCTCGGTGACATGCCGGATCTCCTCGGCCTGCATCGCGACGGAGTGTGAGCTAGGCCCACGACTCCTCCCGCGCCCAGAGTCGTCGCCTGCTACGCAGAAATCCTTTTCTTAAAAAAGTAAATGTTAGTAAATCGGGTTTTTTTAGAAAGCCTTTCAAAATCTCTGCTCAGGCTTATTTAAGTTGGCCTTTGTTTTGTTGTTGTTGTTGTTTTAGTAAAAGGCAAAAGATTTATTTGTTTTTAATTAAGTTGGCCTTTATTATTCCATTTTTCAGTCTGATGAAAGAGACGTTCCGAAAGTAAAAGTCGATATGGTCGGTTTATTGGTCGTTGTGCAGCGTGCACTGGCTCTTGTTAATCAGGTGAATGCAGCTCTGACGGGCTTTCTGTGTGTGTGTGTGTGTGTGTGTGTGTGTGTGTGTGTGTGTCTGTGTGTGTGTGTGTGTCTGTGTGTGTCTGTGTGAGTGTGTGTGTGTCTGTGTGTGTGTCTGTGTGTGTCTGTGTGTCTGTGTGTGTCTGTGTGTGTGTGTGTGTGTGTGTCTGTGTGAGTGTGTGTGTGTGTGTGTGTCTGTGTGTGTCTGTGTGTGTGTGTGTGTCTGTGTGTGTGTGTGTGTCTGTGTGTGTGTGTCTGTGTGTGTGTGTGTCTGTGTGAGTGTGTGTGTGTGTGTGTGTCTGTGTGTGTCTGTGTGTCTGTGTGTGTCTGTGTGTGTGTGTGTGTGTGTGTCTGTGTGTGTGTGTGTGTCTGTGTGTGTGTGTGTGTCTGTGTGTGTGTGTGTGTGTGTGTGTGTGTGTGTGTAGTAAGTGATTTTGTGTGGGCAGGAAGTAAAGGGCACACATTTAAATATGCTTAATCTTTTATCATTGTAATGTTATTGGGTTTTTAAAAAATTTGTCGCTTGAACAGTTTTAACCTTATTCTAAGGTTAACAGATTTCTTTTACAAATTCACGGTGAGCATCCCTAATCCCAAAATGCTCCAAAAAATTTGAAGCTCTCTGAGCACTGACATGACCTCGAGAGGGAAAGTTCTACATTTGCCCTCATGTGACAGGTCATAGTCAAATCACAAACTTTGTTTCATGCACAGAATTATTAAAAATATTATATAAAATTACCTTCAGACTATGTGTAGAAGGTGTATGTGAAACATAAATGAATTTCCTATCTAGAGTTGGATCCATCCCCAAGGTATCTTATTATGTATATGCAAATGTTCCAAAATTTGAAAAAAATCCAAAATATTTCATACTTCTGGTTCCAAGCATTTCAGAGAAGGGATACTCAACCTATAGTAAGAATGTTGAGTTCTTGCCTGAATGAAACACCAAGATATTTATGACATCCCTTCTGTATAGTCAGGAAGCCTTCTAATATCCGAGAATATATTTGGTATTGAGCATTATAACATTTTATGTTAATTGTTAAGAAAATGTCAGTGTAATAAACCGTAGTTCCAAATACAGGCCCTCCCCACATGGAGGCACCAGGCAAGCTTCCTCCTTCCCCCTAAGGAGGAAGATGATCTCCCTTTATCAAAAGGACATTTAATGAGTATATTTTAAATTTTGTTTTTGCTTGAAAAATAAAGCATATTCTTTGAGGAAATTTCAGTAAATACAGAAAACTATAAGGAGACTTTTTTTTTTTTGGTAGAGACAAGAGTCTTGCTATGGTGCCCAGGCTGATCTCAAACTCCTGGCCTTAAGTGATCCTCCTAAAGCGCTCAGATTACAGGCGTGAGCTGCCATGCCCAGTCAATAAGGAGACTTTAAATCACCCATAATCAAACTATTCAGCAGAGCTTAAAGTTGGAGAGCTGGTGTGTAAGTTCCCTGCCATTTTTCCAACCTTTATACCTGTGTGCATTAGCTATGGTAAAATTTTTAAATTGTGCTAAAAACAAACACACACATAAAATTTACCATTTTTAAGTGTACAGTTCAGCAGTGTTCACTATATCCACATCGCTGTACAAGAGATCTCTAGAGCTGTCCATCTCGCAGGACTGGACTCTGCGCCCACAGCAGCAACTCCCGCCCTCCCCCAGCCTGTGGGAGCCACCATTCCACTTTCTGTCTCTGTGAATTTGACCACTGTAGCTACCCATACAAGTGGAATCACACAGTGTTTGTCTTTTTGTGTCTAGTATATCATTTCACTTAGCATAATGTGGTCAAATTTCATCCATGTTGTAGCATGTAACAGGATTTTCTTCTTTTTAAAGGCTGAACAATATTCCATTGCATGTATATACAATGTATTGTATACGATTTTGTATATAGATATCAAAGAAATATTTTTGAGCTATATACCCAGAATATACCTCTTTGGGATATATATTACCCAAAAAAAACAATATATATATATATATATAATTAATTAGCCAAGTAATATATATAGAAAGAAAAATTAGCCGGGCATGATGGCATATGCCTGTAGTCCCAGCTACTTGGCAGGCTGAGGCAGGAGGATTGCTTGAGCCCAGGAGGTTGAGGTTGCCATGACCTAGGCTGATGCCATGGCATTGACCCTAGCCTGGGCAATAACGGGAGACTCTGACTCAAAAAATTAAATGAATGCATGCATGCATGAATGAATGAATGAATGAATAAATAAATAAATAAAAGTATGTTAAAATATATATATATATATATATATATATATTTTTTTTTTTTTTTTTGAGACAGAGTCTCGCTTTGTTGCCCAGGCTAGAGTGAGTGCCATGGCGTCAGCCTAGCTCACAGCAACCTCAAACTCCTGGGCTCAAGCAATCCTGCTGCCTCAGCCTCCCAACTAGCTGGGACTACAGGCATGCACCACCATGCCCGGCTAATTTTTTCTATATATATATTAGTAGGCCAATTAATTTCTTTCTATTTATAGTAGAGACGGGGTCTAGCTCTTGCTCAGGCTGGTTTTGAACTCCTGACCTCGAGCAATCCACCCGCCTCGGCCTCCCAAGAGCTAGGATTACAGGCGTGAGCCACCGTGCCCGGCCCCAAAATATATTATACACACACACACACACACACACACACACACAGAGCTATATACCCAGGAGTGAGATTGCTGAATCATATAGTAGTTCTATTTTTAAGTTTTTGAGGAACCTTCATATTGTTTTCCACAGCGGCTGCATCATTTTACAGCAGTAAGTAAATTTTTTAGATAGAGTCTCTTTCATTGAAATAAGGCTGGCATCTGTTACCTACAAAATGAAAGTAGAATTTAATAGTTGCATTGTACTTTATCTCACTGACATACCATGATTAATTTACCAACTCCTTATGTTGGGTCACTTTTGTTTACTAATTTAGCTACAAATATAAACACACATAAATACGCACAAAGCTCATAATTCATCTGTTAATTTAATAATGGAGAACATCAGTCTTCAGATAATCAATATAATCTTTTTTCTTCTTTTGCTACTATTATTTCTGCTTTCTTTTTTCTTCTTCTAGCTTTATTCCTGTTGTTTCCTTTTATTCTTCCTCCCCCACGTTTTCCTTTTCTTGCTTCTTTAAGTGAGTGTTTAGTTCATTTATTATTACCTTTACCTTTAAAGTTTTAAATGAGTTTTTTCCTTTCTAATAATATCTCTAAGATCTCTATGCTTTTAAGAACAAGTGGAACCAAACTGGAAAGGAATTATCTGTTTGCAGATTACATGATCTTATATAGAGAAAACCCTAAAGAGTCCACCAAAAAAACCTGTTAGAACTAATAAATGAATCCACTAAAATTGCATGATACAAAATTAGCATACAAAAACCAGTTGTGTTTGGGTCTCAAGATATATCTGTACACCCATAGTCATAGCAGCATCATTCACAATAGCTAAAATATGGAAGCACCCCGAGTGTCCACTGACAGATGACTGGATTAGCAAAATGTGTTATGTCTACAGTGGAACATAATTCTGCTTAAAAAAAGGAAATTCTGACCTGCCACAACACTGGCAAACCTTGAGAACATTATGCTAAAGTGAAATAAGCCAGTCACAAAGTGGCAAATACTCTATGATTCCACCTATATGGGGGACTTACAGTAGTCTTATTTACAGAAACAGAAAGTAGAATGGTGGTTGCCATGAGCTGGGGAGAGGGGATAATAGAGAATTATTTTTTAAGAGTTGAAGTTTTACAAGATGAAAAGAGTTCTGGAATAAACTTAACCAAGGAAGTGAAAGACTTACACACTGAAAACTATAAAACATCACTGAAAGAAATTGAAGAAGACCTAAGTAAATGGAAAATATCCTGTGTCCATGGATTGGAAGATTTATTATTAAGATAGCAATACTTTCCAAAGTGATCTATGGATTCAGTGCAATCTCTGTCAAAATCCCAATGGCATTTTTTACAGAAATAGAAAAAAAATCCTAAAATTCATATGGAACCACAAAAACTCTGAATAGACAAATCAAAATATAACAAGTGTTGGTGAGTATGTGAAGTTGGAACCCTTGTGCACTGTTGGTAGGAATGTAAAATAGTACAGCTCCCATGGAAATTCCTCAAAAAATAAAAATAGAACTAACATGATCTGGCAATCTACTTCTGGATATTTATCCCAAAGAATTGAAATCAAGATATCAAAGAGATCTTTGCACTCCCATGTTCATTGCAGCATTATTCACAATAGCCAAGAGGTTAAAGCAACCCAAGTGACCATTAACAGATGAATGGATAAAGAAAATGTGGTATATACATGCAATGGAATATTATCCAGCCTTTTTTTAAGAAGGAAATCCTGCCATATGTGATGATATGGATGAATCCGAAAGACATTATGGTAAATGAAGCAAGCTAGTCACATAAGTACAAATACAGCATGACTCCACTTCTATGATATATCTAAAATAATTAAACTCCAATGAAGCAGACAGCAGAACGGTGGTTACCAGGTGCTATGGTTTGAATGTGTACCCCAAAAGTTCATGTGTTGGAAACTTAATTGCCATTGTAACAGTAGTAAGAGGTGATGGGGTCATGAGGGCTCCACTCTCATGAACGGATTAGTGCTGTTATCACAGGAGTGGATTAATTATCATGGGAGTGGGGTCCTGGTAAAAAGGGTGAGTTTGGCTTGATTTCCTTCTCTGTCTTATACTCAAATTCCCTCCCCATGTGATACCTTCCACCATGGCATGACACTCACCAGATGCAGATGCCATGCTTTTATACTTCCCAGTCTCTAGAACCATAAGCCAAATAAACATATTTTCCTTATAAATTACCTAGTCTGTGATATTCTGTAATTACTGCAGAACATGGACTAAGAAAATTGGTACCAAGAGTGGGTTTGCTGCTATAATAAATAACTGAACTTTGGAACTGGGTAATGGGAAAAAGCTGGAAAAAATTGGAGGAGTGGGCTAGAAAAAGCCTATGTTACTGCAAATGGAGCATTAAGGGTGATTCTTGTGAGGGCTCAGAGGAAGAGAGCTGTAGGGAAAGTCTGAATCTTCTTAGAGATTACTTAAGTGGACATGACAAGAATGTTGGCAGAAATATGGACAGTAAAGGCAATTCTTGTGAGATCTCAGATGGAAATGAGGAATAAGGTATTGGAAACTGGAGTAAAGGCAATCCTTGTTATACAGTGCAAAGAACTTGTTAGACTTGTGTCCATGTCCTAGGACTTTATGGAATGCAGAGTTTAAGAGCAATGAACTAGGATATCTGGCAGAAGAAATATCTAAGCAGCAAAGTATCAGGCTGCTACCCAGGTACTTTTAACATACAGTGAGATGTGAGAGGAAAGAAATGATGTAAAGATGGAATTTATAATTAAAAGGGAAACAAAATGGACAGATTTGGAAAATTCAAAGCCTGGTCATATAAGAGTGAAAAACCGTATTCAGGAGATAATACTAAGGGTGTGGCTAAGTGACTTTTGCTAAAGAGATTGCCATGAATAGAAAGGTGCCAGGTGCTAGTCAAGACAAAGAGAGAAAGACAGCCCCCCTCCAAAGACACTTTAGAGACATTCCAGGCTGCCTCTTCTATCACAGGCACAGAGACCTAGCAGGGGGAAAAATGGCTTTGAGGGGTGGGCCCAAGGCACCCTCCACAGGCTGCTGCCCAGGGCACCTCTAGCAGGACTCTGCTCCCTGCATTCTGGTGCAGCATCCCTTGTCTGCCTCAGCCGAGACTCAGTTGGACCCAGGACCTCCTTTCTGGAAGGTACAAGCCATAACCCTTGATGCTGTCCATTTGGTGTGAAGTCAGCAGGCTTTCAGAATGCAAGAGCTATGGGGGCATGGCAACCTCCACCTAGATTTCAAAGGATGCCATGGCCCACCTGGAAGCCCAGGCTCTACCACAGGCAGAGCTGCCACAGAGAGTCCCCACTAGGACAGAACCTTGTGGAGCCCTGAGAGCAAGGCTGCCTCTGAGACCCCAGCACTACAGAGCCAGCAGTGCGTAACTGCAGCCTGGGGGAGCTGCAGGCACGAGACTCCAAGCCCTGTACCAGTGAGTCCAGGAAGAGAAACATGGAATCAAAGAAGCTATTCTCCAGCTTTAAGACTTAATATTGTTTTCCCTGTTGGGTTTTAGACTTATTTAGGACAAATTACCCCTTCCTTCTTGCCTATTTATCTCTTTTGGAATGAGGATGTCTATCCTATGCCTGTCCCACCATTGTATTATGGAAGTAGATAACTTGTTTTGATTTCACAGGCTCACAGTTGGAGTTAATTTGCCTCAGGATGAATCATGCCTGGAATGGGGTCAGAGCAGAATGCTGTGGTTGGAATGTGTCCCCCAAAAGTTTATTTAATTTCCATTATAACAACATTAAGAGTTGGAACATTTAATAGGTAATTTAATATACTTTGAATATTAAATAAATGGGAAATATCCAATGGATTAATGCCATTATTGCTGGAGTAGGTTAGTTATTCTAGTGGGTTCCCAATAAAAAAGATACATTCAGCCTGATTCCCTCTCCGTGTCTCTCACTCACTCTTCCTCACCACACTATGCCTCCTGCCATGGCACGGCCATTGCCAGATGCTGATGTCATGCTCTTGGGTTTTCTGACCTCCAGACCATGAGCCAAATAAACTTCTTTATAAATCACCTACTTTAGTTATTCTGTTATAGCAGCAAAAAATGGACCAGGGCCTAGGATAAGGGGGAATAGAGAGTTGCTATTCACTATAAAGTTTTAGTTATGCAAAATGAATTAGTTCTAGAGATCTGCTATACAACATTGTGCATTATAGTTAACAAGTAACTGCATTGAATAAGTAACTGTATTGAATACTTAAAAATTTGTTATGAGGATAGATCTAACATTAGATGTTCTTACCAAAATGAAAAAAAAAAGATTTTTAAAAAGTAGCAGAACTATATAATATATCCTGCTTTTAAAAATGTATTTGTACATGTTTTAAGTATATTAAATGAATGGGAAAATATTAGAATCATATAAATAAAAATGCTAACAATCAATAACTCTAGAGAGGGTTATATAGTTTTAGAAGGTAAACTTTCACTCTTCCAAACATGTTTATATAATTATTACATAAATATTTGTATTATTTGCATTAGAGAAAGCTCACCTAGATAGTTTTCCATTGAGCCAGTACCTAGAAGACCACATCTCTTGTCTTGCCCCTTTGTAGGTGTTTAATCCAGTGATAAAAAACTCCACCAACAATAGGCAGGTCTTCAATTTTCAGAAGTATTTTTGACTATACACAAACATGGAATTTATTTTTCTGGCACCAATTTCTATGTTGTTTCCCTCTAAGTTGTTGAATATTTTTTTCTTCTATAGTTTTACCACCCTCCTCTTGTGAGGGGAGGAGGTATTTGTTCAGGGTGGAACATCAGTTTTGTTCTTTTTCTCTTGCATCGGACAAAATTTGGTCTCTATTTCAGAATGATCACATTTCAGAGCAGGCCCCTCAAATGTAAAACTAGAGGGAAGAGAAATCCTAAGTCCACTAAATCCAGGCAGCAGCCTTAGGTTCAAAATATGATTTCTTAAGTATTACAGCAGACCTTGGTCCTTTATTGTTGCATCTAAATGAAATTGCTAGAATTGTTGGTTCTAATAAGCAATATAAGATTTATATTTGGTATGTATAATCAGGTTGCCCTATAAAACATCTTCATAAGTTTGCCTGCCAACAACATGGTATGAGAGTGCTTGGGACCCCATTCCCTTCCTGAAGCCTGTGGTGTGATTGGGGATAGAAGTTATGGCTCTGAGAGGGGAGCTAGGCCCTGCATGAGCTTCCCGAGCTACTGTAACAAAGAACCACAAACTGGATTGCCTAAAACCATGGAAATTTATTCTCTCACAGCGCTGGAGGTCAGCCATCCAAACTCGAGGTGTCTACAGAGTTGGTTTCTTCTAGAGGCTCTGAGAGAGAATCTGTTCCGTGCCTCTCTCCTGGCTTCTGTGATTGCCAGGAATATTCAGCATTCTTTGTCTTGTAGACACATCACTCCAATCTCTGCCTCCATTCTCCTTCTGTGTCTCTCAAATCTCCCTCTCTGGTCCTTTATAAGGACACAAGTCCATGGATTTTTGGCCCACCTTAAGTCCAAGATGGTTGTTAGCTTAATGACACCTGCAAAGACTCCAAATAAGGTTACATTTGGAGGCAGACATGACATCTGGGGGGACACTATGCAACCGACTACAGACTCATCTCTTGCTTGCAGATTTTCTGGCTCTCTGATTGCTGCTCTGCTATTGACTAAAGACTTTGATGTTAGGTACATCTGGGAGCCTATTTGATCTTTAGTTTTTCACTAGTTAACCACTTTGGTACGAGTGTCAACTATAGTCAACAGCCACAGATGAACGCGCACAGCGACTTTAGCCGATAGCTGTGATAAGACTTCTAATTTTTCATTTATCAAAATAAAATTGTGAACATTTAAAAATAATGTAATGAAAATATATGTGTGTATGTTACCTATTCTGATTTACATACAAGTAAAGTTGGCTGTAAAGTAAAACAAGCTTCCAGTGCTTTCAGGCTTTCCTCATCACACAAGAGCAAGACGGATCCTTTGTCAATGCGCAGCGCAGACGCCGTGCGGACTGCGAGTGCCACTGTGGGCGAGGCGTCGCGGCCGGGGAGCGCCGCACCGAAGTGGTTAAAGGAAGTGTAATCTTTGTCTGCTCTGCTGCTGTGGTTTAGATGTTTGTCCCCTACAGATACGGAATTTTGACCACTACAGAGACAATAGGGAGGTGGGGCCTAGCGGGAGGTGTTTGGGTTATGGGGGCAGATCCCTCAAGAATAGATTAATGTCCTCCGCTGGGAGTGAGTGAGTTTTCACTCTATTAGTTCCCAAGAAAACTGGTTAAAAAGAGCCTGGACCTCCCCACTCCCTTTGCTTCCTCTCTTCCGATGTGATCCCTTTGCACATACCAGCTCCCCTTCCACTTTCTGCCATGAGTTGAAACAGCCAAAGGTCCTCACCAGACAGATGCCCACTCTTGAATTTTCAAGCCAGCAAAATCCTAAGCCAAATAAATCTCTTTCCTTTATAAACTACGCAGTTTCAGCTTTTTTGTTATAGCAACACTAAATGGACTAAAACATATGTCTCACTCATTCAGCCTTTCAGTGAGTATATTTGTGTTGAGCACCTTTTAGACAACAGGTTCTATACATCTTGCAACCTGATGTGACATCCTGGGGTAAAGAATAGGAGTTGGGAGTGACATCAGCAAGATGGCAGAATAGGAAGTCCCAGCCTTTGTTTCCCAACAGAGACACCCAATTAACAACAATATACAGACCAAAATATCTTTATGAGAACTCTAGAACCCAGTGAAGAAGTTGCACTACCCCCAGGTGACACCAAGCCAAACACAACATATTGAAATTGGTAAGAGCAATGTCACTTTACCCACAATTGCCCCTTTCCTAAGCTAGCACAACTCAGCTTGGTTTTTGTACTGTCTACCTTGGGCAGAGAAGGAAGGGTGGAACATAGATTCAACATTCCAGCTTTTCAGAGGGCTGCCCAAAGGACTAACTTCTGTTTCACTTGACTCAGAACAGTAATGGCACTGGCATAGTTCGGATGCCTGGGGGCTGCTGAAAGCAAGGAAGAGCAGGGGAGGGGCTCACGATGGCACCAGAGGGTTGGAATGCAGAGGGTCGTCACCAGATGCAGATGCCCAATATGAAACTTTCAAGCCAACAAAATCCTAAGCCAAATAAATCTTTTTCCTTTATAAACTCCACGGTTTCAGGTATGCACACAGAGGTGGCATGGCTCAGTGCAATTGGGAGAAGGCACTCGACTCCTGGCTGTTCCATTGGTTGGGAAGCAGAAGAGTGGACTCTTTGGCCTTCTGGCTTTTCAGAGAGCTGCCCAAGGACCGGTGTCTGCCTCATCTGATCTGGGGAGCTGACAGGGAGCCAGCACGCTTCAGGTGCCTTGGGGCCACTGAGAACAAAGGAGAGTGCAGTGGCTTGCTGCTGTAGCTCCAGAAAACCTGCAGTACTGCAGACAGACACCAGATGGAGGCAAACATTACAAACCTCCGAAAAAGAACCTGGCAAACCTGTCTGGAAAATTACAGGCAAAACCCAGAGAAGTTGCATCCCACTAAGAAGGCTTTCAGAGGCCCCCAGAATATCTATCTGGGCTGAGTGGTGAACATCTTCCCCTGTACGAAGCTAATCCATAAAGACTGGGGGAGGTGGCTGATTTTTCAAATGCATCAAACTCAGTGAAAAAAATCTCAAGGCACACAATAAAACAGGGAAATGTAGCCAAATCAAAGAAACAAAATAAATCTTCAGAAACCAACTCCAAATAAATGGAGATTTATAAATTACATGACAAAAAATTCAAAATGATTATCTTTAAGAAATTTAATGATCTTCAAGAGAACATAGACAACTAAATGAAATCAGAAAAGTAATGCATGAATATCAACAGAGAGATAGAAACCATGAAAAAGGAACCAAGGAGAGATTCTGGAGCTGAAGAATAAACTAACTTAATTGAAAAATTCACTAGAAGGCATCAACAGCAGACTTGATCAAGCAGAAGAGTCAGTGGACTAAAACACAGGTCATTTAAAATTACTGAGTCCGAGGAGCAAAAAGAAGAAAGAATGAAGATAAGTGATGTTAGCCTAATAGACTTACGGGACATCAAGCAGACCAATATACACATTACAGGCATTCAGAAAGAGATGAGATGACAGAAAGAGACAGAGAGCATATTTGAAGAAATAATGGCTGAAATTACCCAAATCTGACAAAGGAAATAGACATCCAGATTCAAGAATCTCAAAAAGCCTAACTAGGATGAATCCAAAGAGGCCCATACAGAGACTCATTATAATGAAATAGGCAAAACTCAAAGGCAGAGAATCTTGCAAAGAAGAGACCAAGAGAAGTGACTCATCATGTATAAGGGAGTTAGATTGTCAGTGGATTTCTCAGAGAGATTGTATAGGCCAGAAGGGAGTGGGATGATATAGTCAACATGCTGAAAGAAAAACTAAAAACCTCAACCAAGAATATCATAGGCAGCAAGGTTGTCCTTCAAAAATGAAGATGAAATAAGGACTTTCCCAGATAAAGAAAAGCTGAGGAAATTCATGACTACTAGACCTGTCTTACACAAATTGCTAAAAAGAATTCTTCAAGATGAAATGAAAGGATATTACATAGCAACATGAAAGCAGATGAACATAGAAAGCTCTCTGGTAGAGATAAATACATAGACAAATACAGAATCTTGTAATATTGTAATTGTGGTGCATATATCACTTTTGATTGTGATATGGAATTTAAAAGATAAAAGCATAAAAATAACTATAACTATAAAACTATGTTAAAAGTTACAAAATATAATAGGATGGAATTTGTCACACCAATAACAATGTGGTAGGAGATACAAAGGAGTAGATTTTGTGTATGCAATTAAAGCTAAGTTGTTATCAGTTTAAAATAATTATAAGATGCTTTTTGTAATCCCTACGGTAACCACAAAGAAAATACCTTAGAAAATACACAAAAGAAAATGAAAAGACATCAAAGATGTCACTACAAAAAAAATAAATGAAACACAAATGAACAAAGAGAGGAAAAAGAGGGGAAAAATAACTACAAGACTAAACAATTAATAAAATAAAAAGATCAAGTCTTTTTAAAACAAATTTTTAAATATATAATTGAAAAAATAAGTTGTTTAAACTTGTTTTTTTTTTTTGAGACAGAGTCTAGCTCTGTCACCTGGGCTAGAGTGCCATGGCGTTAGCCTAGTTCACAGCAACCTCAAACTCCTGGGCTCAAGAGATCCTTCTGCCTCCTGAGTAGCTGGGACTACAGGCATGTGCCACCATGCCTGGCTAATTTTTTCTATATGTTTTTAGTTGTCCGGCTAATTTCTTTCTATTTTTAGTAGAGACAGGATCTCACTCTTGCTCAGGGTGTTCTCAAACTCCTGACCTCGAGCGATCCTCCTGCCTCGGCCTCCCAGAGTGCTAGGATTATAGGCATGAGCCACCGCGCTCAGCTGAAAACATCAAGTCTTTATCAGTAATTACTTTAAACGTAAATAGATTAAACTCTCTAAAAGACAGAGTGGATGAATGGATAGAAAAAAATTAAGATCCAACTATATGCTATCTATGAAAGACATGTGTTTTTTTTGTGGTTTTTTTTGGTAGAAAAAAGGTCTCACTATGTTGCCTAGGCTGATCTCAAACTCCTGGCCTCAAGTGATCCTCCTGCTTTGGCCTCCCAAAGCACGGGGACTATAGGCATGGGCCACCATGCCTAGGCAAGTGACACGTTTTAAATATAAGGATATACAAAAGTTGAAAGGGAAAGGATGGAAAATTATAGTCCATTCAAATGGTAACCAAAAGAAAGCAGGGGTTGCTATATTTATATCAGACAAAACAAACTGTAAGTCAAAATCTGTCAGGAGAAATAAAGAAGGACATTATTTAATGATAAGACTCAATTCACCAGACAGATAAGATAATTATAAATATATATGTACCTAACAGCAAAGCATCAAAATATATGAAGCAAGTATTGATGGAATTGAAAGACAGAAAGTAGGATGGTGGTTGCTAAGGGTTGGGGGTGGGGGGGAATGGGAAGTTACTGGTTAATGAGTTCAGAGTTTCAGTTTTACAAGATGAAAAAATTCTGGAGATGGCTGGTGATGACAGTAGCACAATAATGTGAATGTACTTAATGTCACTGAACTGTATACTTAAAAATGGTTACAATGATAAATTTTGCTATATTATACCACAAATTTTTAAAATATTTGTAAAATAATAAGCATGAAAAAAGTAAGAAAATACCATGTATAATCAGGAGGAAAATATATCAGTATGGTCACATCCATAAGTGACAGAAATGATGGAATTAATAGATAAGATATAAAAACAGCCTACCATAAATATGCTATATATGCTCAAGAATTTAGAAGATGAGGAGAGAAAGAGAAGATATTTTAAAAGGAAAGACCAGATAGGATTAACAGCAAATTAGATATTATAGTAAAAAGATCACAGAAAGAGTGAAGCCCAGAGGAAAAAAACCAAGGGCTTGTGGGACAGTGTCCTGTTGTCCAGCACACATGTCACTGGAGTCCTAGAATGAGAGAGAGCAGGAAAAAAATTTGAAGAATAATGTCCTACAATTTTCCAAATTTTCTGAAAATTATGAACCAACAGATCCAAGAAGCTTAATAAGCCCTAAGCACAGAAAACATAAAGGAAACCACTCCATTATGTTATGTGTACTTTATCACAATTTAAAAAATGAAGGAAAAAAATTCCACACCAACGCATTTGATAATTACATCAAAATTACTTAAATGTGAATGCTCTAAATACTTCAAACAAAGGCAGATATTATCAAATTGAATAAAAAAGACCCAAAATACACTGTCTATAAAAAATCCACTTTAAATATAAAGACACAGATAGTTAAAAGTAAAAGAATGAAAAAAGATATACCACAAAGCCCTTAAATAAAACAAACCTGGAATAGCTATATGTTAATATCAGACAAAGTGAACTTTAAAAGGACTACTACTAGGGTTAAAGAGAAAAGTTTCATAATGCTACATTCAAAAAGAATACATGACATTTCTAAATGTTTATATATCTAAACAACAGAATTTAAAAATACATGAAGCAAAACCTGGTAGAACTATTTTTACTGAAAGCTTGGCACTTGTCCAGGAGGCAGAATCAAAAGAACGAGGACAAATGGTTTGGGGAGGAGGAAAAAGACATTTTATTACTTTGCCAGCAAAGGAGGAGGATGGAGACTCCGGTCTGAAACGCCATCGTCCTCATAATAAGCAGGGATACAGAGCTTTTAATGGATGGGCTCTCAGCTTCAGGCAATTGCTGTTCAACTACAGTGGACAATTCTGAGCTGTCCCGTCTCTGCTGAAGACAACCCTGTGACCTCCACCAAGACCTCCCTTTACCAGGTCTGGGTTGAGCCATCTCCTTTAGCAAGAAGAACAAAAGACTGACGCTGCCCCTCCCCACCACTGGCCTGCGCAGGGATGCAGGTTTTAGTTCTCAAAAAGGAGTGGAGGATGTTTTAAAGAGACAGAAAATATTTTTGCCATTTTTTTCAGGCAATTCCTTCTGTTACATTATGGGGAGAAACAGACAAATCCAAAATTATAGTAGATTTCAACATTCCACTGGGTAATTAATGACCAAGTTGATATAAAATCAGCAGGGATACCTAAGACTTGGCAGTACTGTCAATCACACCGACCTAATTAACATTTCTAAAAGACTCCACCCAACAACAGAACTCTTTCCAGCTGCTCTGCGCCCGCACAGACAGGCCCTCGCACAAGGGGCAGTGTGCTCTCCTTGTCTCGGTGCTCCTGTAACCCGAAGAAGACGCCTGCTGCACAGCTTAAAGGCTGCTACAGCCTGTGTTCAGACGACATGTTTGTGACGCTCCCTGGGAGGAACCTCCTGATTTGTTTCCTTTGTGCTTTCTGGAAGAAAAAGGGGATGGGAGAGATAGGCAGTCTCACACCATGCTGGAAAAGCACCCCAAACTGACATGGATCCATGCATCCCTTTGAGACCTAAGGAATAGTGATACTGGCTTCATGCAAGATATACAACCAATAAAAATAGCTTACTAACAGGATCTGCCACATGGCTATATGTTAAACAATATTCTTTGTCCAGAACTCAATTAGAGAAAATCAAACCTGTTACAAAACAATTAGAAAAAAGGGATAATTATTAAAAAGGGAGACTCACCTGGTCATAGTCCTGGGCACTAAAACAAAATTGTAAGCCCCCAGCCAAATGAATGGACCCCCTCTTGGCCAAGGGGACCCCAGAAAAACCTTAAAGCTGAGTTGCCAGCCATGAGGACAAGGGAGGTCCGTTATGCCCTGTCCATTTTGGAGTTACTCTTTGTAACAGCGAGATACTAAATAATCAACAGCCTAGGACTGTGCAAGGCGAAGCTTAAACCACACCTGCAGGCCATCAATTTACTTAACAGATCATGAGTTTCAGCAAATGTCTGGTAGCTTGTCTCTGATTATCAGGCATCCTTACCTCAACTTAAAACAGTCCAAGCCTTTAGACAAAGCTTCATTTCTTTAACTGATTACAAATCAAAGAATCTTTAACCCCCTCCCCATACCTGTAAGCCCCACATCAAGGTATCCTGCCTTTTCAGGTTAAATCAATGTATGCTGTTCATATATTGATTTATGATTTTATGTGCAATTCCTGCCTCTGTAAAATATATAAAAACAAACTGCAACCCAACCACGGCAGGACCACTTGCTCAAGGCTTCTTCGGCGTGGCTGTCCAGGCCATGGTCACACACATTTGGCTCAGAATAAACTCCTTTAAATTATTTTGCAGAGTTTGAGTTCTTTTCCATTGACATTCCTATACTTCTAGTGAGTAAAGAAGATAAGTTTGGTAAAGGTGGTTGACTGCTAAATAGCTTTGGATAAGATCTTAGAGAAACAAATGAAGTTTGTGTTTCATTAACCCGTGTGTCTCCTAATCCTGCGACCATTCTGACTTTGAGTCTGCTCCCTGCTAAGATAACCGAAGTTCTGCTTTCCCCCATTCCTGTAGCTAATGAATCCAAATCCTTGTTTGCATTTACCTATTAAGAAGTCCAGTATTTACAGAAAAGGATTTCTCAAGTATTTTAGGATTCTCCTACTATTTTCAATAGCTTTTTATAAGAAATGTTAGGCAAATTTGTCCCACCAGAGAAATCTATATTTACTCAGTAGATAATTTTCTGGTAGCCTCAGAAGCTAAATGGCAATGCAAAACTGATACTTTAGCTTTGTTACAATTCCTTTTCTCACAAGGAATTGCAATATTGACAAACTGAGGTAAAATATTTAGGGCATTTATCATTGAAGGCCACAAAGTCTTAAAAGCTAGGAGTTAGCCAATTTTGCAGATGAAATGGCCTACAACAACAAGAAGAAAGAAAACTTAGAAAATTTTGTGGACTAGTAGGATATTTTCCACAGTGAATTCGAGTGTCAAAAAACAAAATTGGCTGGGGTGGTGGTTCACACCTGTAATTCTAGCACTTTGGGAGGCCAAGGTGGGAGGATCACTTGAGGCCAGAAGTTTAAGACCAGCCTGGACAACATAACAAGACCTCATTTCTAAATAAAGGAAAGAAAGAAATTAGCCAGGTGTGGTGGCATGTGCCTATATTCCCAACTACTCGGGAGGCTGAGGCAGGAGGATCGCTTGAGCCCAGGAGTTTGAGGCTGCAGTGAGCTGATGGTGCCACTGCACTCAGCCTGGGTGACAGAGTGAGACCCTGTCTCAAAAACAAACAAACAAACAAACAAAACGACAAAATGTGGCTGGACATAGTGACTCATGCCTATAATCCCAGCATTTTGAGAGGCTGAGGAGGAAGATCGCTTGAGGCCAGGAGTTTGAAATCAGCCTGGACAATAGAGTGAGATCCTATCTCTACAAAAAAATTTAAAAATTAGCTGCATGTGGCAGTGTACACCTGTAGTTCTAGGTACTCTGTGGGCTGAGGCAGGAGGATCACTTGAGCCTAGGAGTTTGAAGTTGCAGTGAGTGTGAGTTTTGATCTAGCCACTGCACTCCAGCCTGGACAACACAACAAGACCCTGTCTCTAAAAAGGGGGGGGGCAAAATCACAATAAATTTAAAGATCTCGATCGGCTTTATTAAGATTATAGAATTAAGGAATATTTTATTTCATAAAATACAATAAGTGCTGCAATGGGTTGAGCAGAAGTGTTGGCTTTAGCGACAGAGAAGGGCTGACGAAAGCAAAAGGAAAGCACAACCTTCCAGACTGCTTTCTTATGAGGAGAGGACAACAGGAAACAGCCGATTACTTCAGGCTACTTCTTTTGCGTACAGATCAAAGCAGAGAGAACTCCACTGTCGTGCTGGTCGCGGATTGAAACTGGCCTGTGTGGGAAGTCGGCTGTTGTGTCTCTGTCCCGATTTGTCAGAAGGTCACATAACAACTTGGTTTCGGCTTGGTGGCGTGGAGCTCTAGCACAGGTGACTCCATTTTGACTCTCAGTCTGGCCTGTTGGGGCCCCTACAATTTTTATTTAACACCAGCTTTTGCAGAGCAGACGGAACTTCTGATGGAGCGATTGCTTGATAATACTCCAGACCCGGATTTGACCCCTAGAAGCAGAAGAGGTTTTTAACAACTGAAATTGGCTATACCTCTCCCCAAGCTTCAAGGATTCCAAATTTTGAAAAACTTTTCCACGTAATTTGCCATATAAATAAAGGCACTGCTAGCAGAATTTAATTCAAACATTGGTATTAGACTATTGAAAAAAATAAAAATGTTTCACCCCAAATATCCTTCTTTTGCATGTTCTGGGGTGGCCGTTCAGAGGGCCTGCCAGGGGAAGAAGCCCTGCAGAGCGTCTTCCGTGGGGAGCTCTGCATCTGCAGAGAAGACCTGCTCTGATGCAGAGACCTAGGAAAGACTCGCCGAGAGCCGACACCTTGGAAGGTCTGGAAGCAACCTTCGCCTCTGTCCGTTCTCAGTGCCGGGCCTCGGGCTTCACCTCCACAGCGCAGGGAGGCCAGCGCGTGGCCCGCCTCCTGCGCCCCTGCCCGGCCTGTCGTGCGGTGGAGCCCCGTTCTCTCTGTAACCTCAAGGCGGTATGTGAGCTTCCAACTCCATCGCGGGCTTGGGGTAATCGCTCTGTGTTTTCCCCAGTGTGCACATTAATTCATGTGTGTGTCTTTTCTCCAGTTAATCTCCTTTTGTGAATTAATTTTTCAGCGACTCTTCAGGGGGTGAACGGGCATCTTTCCACTGGCCGCAGTGCGGGTGCTGGGAGCGGGTCACCAGGGCTCTCTGCTTTTCTGGGAGCTGTAGTGAAGGGGACCCAGGACCTGAGGAGCCGGCAGAAGGGTAAGAATTTATTACCTACGGGGCTCCTGGCCCCTCTCTCTCTGTGGAATCTGGTCAAGTAGGCAGTGAAAGTCACTGCTCCTCAGCAAAATGTTGATATTGTGACTAGTCTTGGGTATAGCAACTCTGGTGTACTTTTTTTTTTTTTGAGACAGAGTCTCGCTTTGTTGCCTAGGCTAGAATGAGTGCCGTGGCATCAGCCTAGCTCACAGCAACCTCAAACTCCTGGGCTCAAGCGATCCTTCTGCCTCAGCCTCCCAAGTGGCTGGGACTACAGGCATGCGCCACCATGCCCGGCTAATTTTTTCTATATATATTATTTGGCCAATTAATTTCTTTCTATTTATAGTAGAGACGGGGTCTCGCTCTTGCTCAGGCTGGTTTCAAACTCCTGACCTCGAGCAATCCGCCCGCCTCGGCCTCCCAGAGAGCTAGGATTACAGGCGTGAGCCACTGCGCCCGGCCTCTGGTGTACTTTTTAAAAATAAATATGCATGCTTGATCCTTTTCCTCCCCAAAGTAGTCTTTTCCTTTGTCTTTTGTGTTTCGTGTCACAAAAAGGGGTAGCATAGGATAGAACACAGCCGAAAACACCTATAAGCCCACTGACCAAGCTGGCCCTGCAGACTGGTCAGTTTGAGGTTCTGATCAGAACAGCATATAAACTTTGCTGAGAGACCCCCAAATAAAAATGAAATGAGGCTCCCCTCTCCTCTTGTTTGATGCCCTTGAGTGCTTGACTTATGACCATGGGGGAGCACTGACTCTTGGTCTCTGCCATCCAGAGGGTGTGATTTTTGGGTCATGTCAGGTGGCCAGTCTGAAAATGGCTGGGAACCTGAGACATACAAGATTCTTTTTTGAGAGACAGAGTCTCGCTCTGTTGGCCAGGCTGAAATGTTAAAATTGAGAGCCACTGCTGCCAGCAAGCACAGTATCACTCCTTTGAAATTATGTTGGCAGGCCTGTGAATCTGGGTCTGGCACCATGTCCTGTGCCCGATTTAGCTGAACCTTCTCATAATCATGTTCAATACTTAAAAAGACTCCTCTCATCCCTGAAAACCCTGAGACATAAAGTCACAAGGACGCAGGAGGACTGCCAGAGGAACTCCACCACCCTATCAGCCACTGGGAGATTTCATGCACAGAAGGGTTGCAGAGGAAGGGTGACTGTCACCACACCGGGAGGGACCCTTTCAAGTATTCAGCTATGACTGTCGAAGTGAAAAAAAAATCCAACTGGATTCATGCTTTCCATGTGAAGCCAGCACCTCAGGAGGAATGGACTGGGGTTCCCGTGGGGACCTGATAAGTAAATGTTCTAGTTAGCTGACGTTGGCGCTGAACTCAACTGGAAAGATCTGTTCTAATGAACTTGCTATTATCATAGACAGCCCTGCTGGCCTATTCACAGTAGTAATGACTCCAATTACTTTAAGACTCACAATGTACTAGAAACAAAGATGTTACTCGTAACACTTTTTTATTTCTGTACACCGAGCAATGGTCCCCACAATTATATATTTCCAATCAGCTCCATATCGTATTCCCAGGATAGTCACGGTCTGGATGCACAAGCCCAGTAGTCTGTGCTAGAGTGAAGGTGAGATCATCTTCACGAGTAATTTTTGGTAATACCAAAGTAAGCATAAACTATTAATAATATGCATCCCAATACTCAAACCCTAAATTTGACACTAAATGTCTGAGGTGAGTAGTTTTCACACCTAAAATTGCATCCCCAAGGCTCCCCCATTATGGAATCTAATTATTAAGGGGCTTGTTTGAGGCCATACAAGGACAAGAAGAGAGTTTTAAATACAATCCTTGGAGGAACAGAAATAAACAGGTATAGCTAATGCTTGCTGATGCCACTACTTTGACTAATAAACTTAGTGTTTTGGGGCAATTACAAGACACATAATACGATTGCAATGGAAATGGACAAAAAATTTGGAATTGAACTGTTGGAAATAATTTAACACACAAACAAAAACTCACCATAAAGATCTCAGAGGCACTCAGCAATAAAACAGCTTAGCAATTAGCTACCAAAAAGCTCTGAGATTTCATCAGTAGCTCAGTGTGACATACTGCTATAATAATATAACTACTGATTTGGGCTGATGTGAAAAACGGCCTATGGGTGGGTTTGTCCTTAAGACTTAACACAATTGGAGCCATGGACATTAAATACTGGAAATCAAATCTATGCCCTTCCAAAGGTGCCGCATAAGAAGTTAATGGCCGTGAGTATCTTCATGGTTTGCACCTGGGAAATATTAATATCATTTAGGATGATAGAACAATTAACAAAAAGCCTAAATTATTATGTAAGTGTGAGGTTACTTATGTGATTGATGGGAACTTGGGAGATATGCATTGGCCCTTATAAGAAAAACTCTGAAAATTCTAGATTGTCAGGCATTGCACTTATGCTACTCCTTAAGCCTAGATTGGGTGAGACTTTGTCAGCAACTACAAAATAATACTCAAATAGTGCACGAAAGTGCAAGTAATGAAGACGACATAGTAGTTTGTGACATTAATGCGTACAAAGGAGAATTTTTGCACATTGCTAATCAAGAACTTGCTTTAACCATTCACCACAGGTATCACATGCTCCACATTGGTACATTCCCCAAGCTGCATATTGTACTGACTTTTTAAATTCATCCCATCGGGACCTTGATCATTGCTCTTTCAATGGACTGAATGTTTGTGTCTACCCAAAATGCACGTGTTGAAATCCTACACCCAAGGTGATAGTGTTAGGGGTGGGGCCTTTGAGAGGTGATTAGGTCATGAGGGCAGAGACCTCACGAATGAGATTGGTGCCCTGACAGACGAGACCCCAGAGAGACCTTCCCTCCTTCCACCGCGCGAGGTCACAGTGAGAAGACGGTGCGCTCTGGCATGAGCCCTCGCCAGACTCCGCACCTACTGGAGCCTTGATCTCGGACTTCCCGCCTGCAGAGCCTGAGAAATCAACTTCTGTTGTTTATAAGCCACCCAGTCTGTGTACTTTGTTGTAACAGCTTGACGGGACTACGATAGCTTTGCGTTTTATTCATTTCGCTGAATATTTAAATGGCTGCAAACTGCCTAGAGAAAGGTAAAAACAGCAATGGAAACTGTAAATTGTAATGTAACTACAAAATAGTAACCAAAGGCGGGAACTGTAAGGGTAAATAAAAATAAAATTGAATTTTACCTCTTTCCAAAGGGGAAAGAGACCTTTTCTCACCCTTCCCTTTCTTAGAACATTAGCAGATTACATGTGCTGCATCCCAGTCCAGTTTAACACCTATTCAATAATAGAACTAGTATTTTCTTTCTTTTCCACATTTGTGGAGAGAAAATTCTGGGTTGGCAGATTTTATTTAAAATAATTGTTTTCCTCAATACCACAAGGTCTGCCTTCCAAGTTATTGTAAGTGACAGTTTTAGGAAATGTTTCATGACGACATAAGATGAGTCCTGCCATGCCCCTGCTTACTGCCCATCCCCCAGTGAGTGATATTTTAGGTGTTTGTCATAGCACCCAGACACCAACACACTCTGCGTCACTTAGGGCAGGGTAGGTAATGGTGTGGTAACAAATCAACCCAACATTCAATTTCATGTTTACGTCTCATAAACTTCAAATAAAAGTTTGTTTCTTGCTCACAACAGGGTTTAATGCCCACCAGTGGAGTTGGGGTCTCCTTCCTGCTCCTAGCAGTCAAGGGACTTCAGGATGCAGATCCCTTTTGTCTTGTGGCACCTGCCAAGTTCAACATGAGGGAGGCCTTAGAAATAGGAACCACAAGGTAAGTCACCAAACCTCTAACCCAGAAAACGAAATGCTGGAGTTGGTAACCTTCAAAAGGTCACAGAGGGAAAGCCACCCAGACTTCCACACGCTGCTGACCTCAGCCATAGGGTCACCTGGGCTTTTGCGAGTTACAGAATCAATGTGGGAAGGCAAGGGTGCCACCTGCTTGGGTTTGAGACCCAGAGGCCTGGTTTGGAGTCCGGAGAGACTTGTGGGGGTGCGGGCTCTGCTGAGCATGGGATTTGGGGTCAGTAATCTTGGGTCCAAGTCCTAGCTCACCTCTGGCTAGTCGTCTTAAGAGAGACACGTCATTTCTCTGAGCTGTGGTATCTTCTGTAAAAATGTGCATTCTACGGACTGCATGAGATGGTTTTGAGGCTTGAGGGAGATGATGTTTGGGGAAACGCTTTGAAAGCTATAAGGCATACGACAAACACCACTAATATTACTCATCGTCGTGTCTCTGCAGAGACACTGGGCCCCCACTGGGCCCCCACTGGGCCATCCTCTCCCCATCTTTTCAAAGAACAGGGAGAAGCAGACCGCAGACATCCCTGCCACTGCTGCTGGCCACATAAACCCTCCCTCTGTGAGTCCTCTGAGGCCCCCAGTCCTGAGCCTGCCAGCCCCAAAGTCTGGAAGGGTTCGTGGCGCATGTGTCCACCACATGACAATGGAAGGACTGGGAGAGGCGCTCCCGAACCTTTCTTTACAAACACTACACAGTCAAGACCCTGTCCCCACCCTTGGCCCAGTCCCCAAAAGAGAGTCACCCTTATCTGTCTTTAACCTCCTCCCGCCACCCTGGCTTTGGGATTTCTCTGCATTGTGCATTTTGTCCCCAGCCTGTTAACTGCAACTGCCACTGTTGAGCCATCTGTCCCAGACCCTGTCCTCGCGCCCCTGCCCCTGCCCCCACACCGCTTCCGCAGCTGGGCCGGATCAGTCGGAGCAGCGGCTCAGTGTCAGCACAGCGGACCTTAACAAAGTGTCTCTGGTGTCTGCGGAAGGGCACCAGCTTGGGAACCAGGACTTCGGGGTTCCCCTGTTCTGCCATTGACTCCCCTCCTAAGGCAGGGTTCCGACACAGGGACTGCTGCTGTGATCCTGAGCCGCGGAGCTGGGGCGGGAGGAGAGCCGAGCCAGCAGGTGGGCTCCGGCTGGCTGAGTGCAGCAGCCCGGGCTCCGCCTTCCTCCTGCTTTCCCAAGGCCTCCCTGTGTGCGCCTCCCCTCTGTCCTCCAGAGGGACGGAGATGCTCGTGACCGTCTGTTGACAGGGGCTTTGCAGGCGTTTCTCAGAGGAGAGACAAGAGGAGCAGAACCCCAAGTCTTCGTGGACGAGCCTACGAAGGTGGCCGTGCACTTGGCCTTGGCCCGCGCCCTTCTGCAATCACCACGTGGGGACCTCTGGCCTCCCCGCTCAGCTCTCTCTTAAGTCCTAGTCTCCCTGCCCCATCCTCATGTCCCATCGTGGAGCCCTTTGGTCCCCCCATCCCACCCGGAAGCCCTCTGCGGGCTGGATTCCGTCTCAGGGATGTGCTGGGAAGCTGACACTCACGTACACATATTTATTTCTCAAAATAAAAGGTGATGTGGCCACCCATCCTTTACAGTTTGGTAGCCTGGAAGTCTTCCTAGTAGGACTTTCCATCCCCCGCAGACAGACAGCCTGCCACCGAGCGGCCGTCCGGGTCTGGTGTTTGGGGGACGGCATCTTCTGCAACGGAGCGGAGCGGTCTCACAGGCCCACGGAAAGGATGTGCTTAAGGATAGAACTTGTTCACTTTATTTTCCTTGCAAGACCTTGATAGAATCTAGTATAAAGTCTGTCTGGCTTAACTCAGAATGCAATTAGAGGTGTTACTCTTTGGCATGTAACCTGTCGTGGTGAGGGCTTTCCTCAAAGGGCACGGCCCAAGAGAGGCCTGCGGGGAGGCCCGGGCAGCGTGGTCGGGGCACGCGGCTCCCTGGGGTTGTGGGCGGCAGCGGGGAGCCCCCTCAGCTCTGCTGGAGCAGCCTTGGGAAGAGTCTCAGGGACAAGAGTCTCTGCTCTGGGGTCTGGGCCCCGGACTGCCCCACCCCTGGCTCTGCTCCCTCCTTCCCTGTCTTCTGCAGCCGCCTCGCCGGTGCTCCCCGCTCCTGAGCACCCAGGCCAGTGATCCTGGGGCTCCTCCCATCTGTGAAAGGACAGGCCTCTGAACACCCAGAGCTGGACCTCCAGACGGCACCTGCTCAGCCTTCCTACCACCCAGGGACATCGGGGAGATAGCTGGGTGGGGAGGGTGGAGCCTCTGATGCAGCCTATCTGGGAGGCGGCAGACCAGCAGACATCTACAGCCAGAAACAGGCCAGGTGCCCCCAAATGCTGCCACGTGGCCCCGGAAGCCTCCCTGGGTTCCAAGAGCCACTAAGTCCCCAGCTCAGCCAGCCGCCTGGACACTGGTCATTCAACCAGGGCAGTGTGGCACACAGGGGCGCCTCGGAATCCCCGACATCACCCCTCCTCTCCTCTCCGCCACTCCCCCCACCTCGCATCTCTCCTGCCCTTTAACACCTCCTGCGGCTGTTACTCTTCCTGGAGAAGGGGCTCTCGGTCCCCTTCCTGCACCCTCTCGTCCTCCTCCTTCTCCATGCAGCCCACGGTGGCAGCTAATCCAGCGCCCACGCCACCCCCGACGACTGCAGCCCCCGTGGCACCCACTGCAGCTCCAGCTGCCACCATCCCGGCCTCGGCAGCCAGTGCCGCTGCTGCCATGCCCGCGCCCACCACGCCCCCTGCCAGCCCCATGAGCCCGGCCCCCACGGCGCCCCCCACGGCAGCCAGGTGGCCACAGAAGCGCATCGTGTAGGAGTCCATGAAGGCCTTGGCCATGGCCTGCAGCTCAGCCTCCAGAGCCTCCAAGGTCTGCTCTCTCCCCTTGCACAGCATGGCCACGCCGTGGCGAGCCAGGACGGCGTCCTTCTGGGCGGAGAGAAGGTTCCGCATGGTGTCGGGCAGGACCCGCAGCGCAGAGAATATGCGCTTGGTGGCTATGTCCTGGGGTGGGGAAAAGAGGAGAAGGTGCCCTGACCTGGAGACCTAGGTGTGCCCTCCCCAGCGTGGCCCCACTGCACAGCGCCCCGGGCCACCCGGGACTCACCTGCTGCCTCACGTACTCCTCAAACTCCCGCTTGGCAGCCTCCACCTTCCTGAGGTCGTGCAGCTGGGCGGCCATCTGTCCACGGGAAAACCCAGACTGCCTCCCTCCTTCCTCCGCAGCAGGGCGCCGCCTGCCTCCTCACCTCCACTGCCAGGGCGCAGACCCTGGCTCCCTCCCGGCCCGGCCCGGCCGTACCTCGTCTGGAGACGCGAAACCGGGCCCGGTCCTGCCCATCCAGCCCGAGAGGTTCTGCAGAGACACCATCGCCGGGTCAGCGAGAGCAGGCCGCCAGCCCGGTCGCCGGGGTCTCCGGGCAGTTTCCACACCTTGATCTCCTGAGCGAGCTGCTGCCCCGTGAGCAGGCGTCTGTCCCCCCTGGCCACGGCGCGCCCCTCGCTCCAGTACCCCTGGCAGCGGCTCTTAGCGTGCTGGGGGGCCGCGCTCAGCACGTCCGAGACGTAGGCCCCGAGATGGCGGTGGAAAGCGCCGCCCGCACCTGAGGAGGAGACGCGCGTGCTGAGCCGGCCCAGCAAAGGGACGCAGGGAGCAGCACACGGGAGGTCTTGGCTCCAGGGACACTCACTGCTGGGGCTCCCTTGGCCTTTGTCTGTGCACCGCCTCCCCGGAGTGGGCAGCAGGCAACAGCGGGCTCGTCTCCCTTGCAGCAGCTCCTGGACCTTGGGGTACTTGCCGGACACTCTCTGAGCATTGGGTTGAGGAGAGCACTGAGTTCGGGGACTGAGCCCCCCTCACCTCTGCCCTAGCCCCTGGCCCCTCCATCCCTGCCCTCTGCACTGCTCACCTGGAGGATGTCAGCTGCGTGCCCCTGTCCTGCCTGGTCGGGGTGGGATGAGTCCCGGCGAACCAAGAGATCCAGGTGCTGGAAGAGAAGGGGTCCTGCCACCAGCAACTGAGGATGTCAGGTCTGGGGCTGACAAGTCCAGAAATGAGTGTCTCACCTGAATTGGCACCATCCCATAATGCTTGCCCATCACCTCGGCCACTTGGACAAACATCTGGGGTGGGGCACAGAGAGTGTCAGGGCTGGGCCACTTCGAGGACCATGGTCTGTCCCAAGTCCGTCCCCTACCTCCCTACGCCTGCTGTGGGAACCACGCTTCCCACTCTCAACTCGGGATTGCCATCCTCTCCCCCGGTCTGGCATCTCATGCTTTGTCCTCTGCCCCCAACCCCACAACCCCGTTCAAGTGTCCTAAACCCGAGGCCAGAGCGAGAGGCACCGGTTCCCTCTGACTCAGCCCGGCCCGTGGGCAGGCCAGGGTGGTGGGGCCCCACACCTGCAGTCTCTCACCTCCAGGTAGTCCAGGTCTGTGTCTTGCAGCTCCTGGGAGGCACTGAGGATCTGGAACCAAGAGCGAGATGCGAGAGGGTCTGCCGGGGCAAAGCCACACTCGGAGACCCTGGTGAGGAGGGGGCTCCCGGCAGTCTCAGAACACGGAGAGGCCCCAGATGGAACGGGGATGGTACGGGGGATGGTATGGGGGATGGTACGGGGGTCCTACAGGCCTTCCCTGCCTCTGCCACCGTCAGCCCGCCTTCACCAACTGGGTTCCACCTCCCGCTCTGGGAGCACCCCCAGAGCCCATGGGCTGCCTGGCCGGAGGCAGCACCCTCACCTGGTAGGAGCTCAGCATGGAGGTGAGGGCGCACAGCTTGATCCTTGTCTCTCTGCTCAGCTCCGGGCTCATGGCATCCCCTGTGTCCACCAGGAACACAGCCACCTATGCGGAGGGGGACGAACCAACGGGCCAGGCCTGTCTCGCTCCTGCATGTCCCCGGCCCTGCCTCTGTCCTACCCAGTCTTTCTGTCCTCAGATCCCCTCCTCTTTGTCCGTCTCTGCTTTCTCTCTCTTCCCCTCTGCCCCCCACACCTTGAGCCAGCCCAACCTACTCCTGCCCTAACTCCCCCTCACCTTCCTCCCTTCTTTCCCCAGCAGGAAGGGGTGGCTCCACATCCATATGCCCCTGGTGAGGCCATTGGCTCCCCAACCACACCCCTGTAGGGACCCCTCTCCTCCTCTGGGCCAGCCACCCTCTCCGGACTCCTGCAGGGGAGAGAAGGGAGAGCACCGGTTGGTCCGTTCCTCGTCCCCAGGAACAGGGGCTCCAGACCCACTCGCCCCAGAGCCAGGCTGGGCCTCCACTGGGCCCCGTCTGCCTCTGCCCAGCCCGCCCTCACCAGGCCCGGCAAGCCCCGAAGCAAGTGGCTGAGAAGGAAGGACTTCCCTGAGTGCTGCTCCCCCAGGACAGCAAGGAGGCAGACCGGGGTGTCCCTGGCCAGGGGGTGCTTCAGGCAGCGGTTGACGGCGCCCATCCTGAGGATGAGGCCCCCCGAGGCGCTGAGGCGCACCAGCAGCAGCGGCTCCGCCCGCGCGGCGCAGGCCTCCTGGGCGGGGAGAAAGAGGAGTCCCCTGAGCGCCCAGAATGGAACCTAAGTCTGGAGTGTGTCCAGCCTGGAACTCGTGTCCTGCCATCCTGGAACAGGGCCAGAGCCCCCCTCCCGGGCCTGGCTAACCCAGAGCCCTCTCTGTGCCCGACCCGCCAGGGGCGCAGCCCACGGACCTGCGGCGCGGCGGGCAGTGGCCGCTGCGGCAGGAGCTTCATCTTCTCCCCCAGACTCCGGAGCCCCTTCTTCTGCTTGCAGATCTTGCGGCACTCGGGGCAGCAGGGCGGCTCGCAGCCCGGGACGCGGTGCGTGCTGAAGCACCGAGCGCAGAAGTCGTGGCCACAGGCCAGCGAGATGGGCTCGCGCAGCCTCTCCAGGCAGATGGAGCAGGGGGGGAGCTCCCGCGGCCCGGTAGGCCGCGGCCCCAGGCCCAGCTCCAACCTGGGGAATGGGGCATGGGACCTGTGGGGCAGGACAGGCCATTCAAAACCAGGATGTCTGTCCGGTGCATGGGGATACAGTCCCAGTTTTGGAGGAGAGGCTCACAGCTTCGGGGTGGAGGTCTCTTTGTGCCACTTCAGTTTCCCCTGGGGCCTCCATGGACAAGCAGAGCTGCTCCCAAAGAGGCGGAGCTCTGCCCTTTCCTCACTGATTTGCACCCCAGGACCTGGGCCCCCAGAGCAGGGGCAGCAGAGCAGTAGTTAGAGAGTCCGAGAGGGACAAGGCCGGTGGAACTGGCCCCATCACGTTTCAGCCATGCAACCATGGGCCCCAATTTCTTAATTGTCCCAATGAAGGGGTTAGCAGCACTGGCCCCAGGGGTCGGGGGAGGGGGGAATCACCCGGGAGGAGGTGTGTGCGTCTGTCTGCCCAGTGACTGGTACAAACGCTCAGGACAGCCCAGCAGCAAGCCCCCAAGGAGGTGCTGCCTTCAGCCAGATCTCCCCCGGGTGATGTCCTCTACAAACCCCTGCTTCTAGGACAGCAAGGAGGGGGTGGCAGCCTCCTGGTGCCCAAGCAGCCCGTTCTGCAGTTGGGCAGATGGCTCTGGATCTTAGAAGATTCCTTCCCCTCCCGGCTCTGAGCTGGCATCCACCTCCCTGTAGCACCCACTTGCTTCTCCCCACCCCTCCCTCCACAGCCTGGCCGATCAGCCTCGCACTCCCTCCCCAGGCAAGTCCTCCGGGACTCACAGGCCGCCCCGCAGGGCTCCTGTGTGACCAGCCACTTCCAGCTGACCTGCCAGGACCCCTGCACCAATCCCAGCCCGCACGCCCTGCCACTTACCAACTGTTGCTGCTGTTTCCCATGAAGCTCCGTTTTCTCTCCTTGGAGAGAAAAAAAAAAAGATATTTAGAACAGAATCCAGACTTCCATCTTCATCCTGGGTTTCCAGGGCCTGTCTTCCTCCCTCCTCATACCCCTCCCCCATCCCAGGTGGCCCCTTCCCTCCCCCACTCTCCTCCCCATCTTAGGACTGAAGACTTGCCCGTTTGCCAAGCCGATGACAAAAGGAAGAGACTGACAAGGTGGGCCTCGGCATGGACGGCTGGGCGGGGAGAGGGTCCAGCCACAGAGCAGGAGGCCCAGAGACCTTCAAGCAGAGGTAAGGATCGCTTTTCTCCTGGACGGCTAGCCGGCCTGTGGCAGGTGGAGGGCGAGGTAGGGGGATGGTCTCCCGAGTTGCGGACTCCCTGTCAGAGCAGGAGAAGAAATGTGGCAGTCGGAGAGAGGAGGCTGCTGGACTCACCCCAGGGGGAGGAGACAGGGCTGCGGGTACCAGGGCTCCGAGGAGGAGGGAGGGATGGAGCCTGGCTCAGAATCCCTGGCAGAGGCTGGGATGCAGGCAAGCCGAGGTGGTGAGTCGCCATGGAGACAGAAAGGAAAGATAAGGACAGGGAGGGGGAGGGGACGGAGAAAGAGAAGCCACGTGGGTGCCCCAGCAAAGACAGAGGGCGTCCTCTGGTGGAACCAGGGACCAGCACTGCCCCTGCTGGGCCAGCTGGGGTCCTTCCAGGGTCACAGGGAGGGTGGGCAAAGAGAAGAGATGTGGGGAAACAGGAAAGAGTGCCACCGGGGCTGACCTAGACACAGGGAGGTCATTCGTCTCTTCATTTACTGAGCACCTGCTGTGTGCAGGCCCCCTGATGCCACCACACTGCACGTGGCCCTGTACACCCCACCACCCTCCGCACGGCTATGTCACTGGTGCCCAGCCCAGCTGCAGCCTTCCTCAGCACCCCTGGGCCTGCATGTCCCCTGGTATCTTCCCCCAAAAGGGCTTCACCCTGCCTCAAATTTAGGAGCCACCTCTGGACCTTCTAACTGCCTCTGACTGGGCTCCCTGCCTCCTCCCATCCACTCCCCGGGCGCAGCCGGCACATGCACCTCCAGCACAGCTGACCCCACACTCCTCAAACACGTTCCTTGGCTCCCTACTACCATTGGATCAAAATCCAAACTACCCAGCCCGCCTTCCCGGGCCGTGCCCTTCCCTGCCTCCACATCGCTGCTTGGCATTTCCTCTGCCTGCTGTGCCTCCCTCAACCCCCGCCTGTCCCTCCTGGGACACCCTACCAGGCCCAGCTGGATGCCATAGTCCCTTGGATCCTTCTTGCTTCACCCTCTCACCTGGCTGTGACCTCACCCCCAGGCGGTTCTCGGCTTGGACACCTGACTGTGACGGCTTGATGCAGCCCAGCTTTAGAGTCTGGCTGCTTGGACCTCGATTCCCAGCTCGGGGCCTTGGTACTTCCTTTCACCTCTCTGAGCTCTGAGGGGCACAGTTACCTATAATAAGCCACTTGCCCAGGCAGGAAAGTTATCACTCAGTCCCAGGAGGTAGGATGGAGGGGGAGGATGGGGCGGGATTCAGATCCTACAGATTCAGCAGAGACCACCCCTGCAGGAGGGGATGCCCCTGACGCTCGAGCAGACCGTGTTCATCCTGGCCTTTCCCCATGGTGTCCGGAGGGCCTCAGCCTGCAGGACTGCATCAAACCCAGAGCAGCAATGCCACAGGCTCTGCCTTTTCCTGTCTGTCCCAGCTGGGACAAGCCCCACCGTGTTGGCAGCAAAGCCTGAGACTAGGAGAAGCAAGACTGAGCCACACCACTGCTCCCGCCTGCAAGGCAGGAAGGGGGGTTTTCTCGAGCCCTGCAGCCTTTTATGCTTGTGGGACAGAGATCGTGGAGGTTGGACTCTGACTCAGCTCTGAGCCTGCCTCTGTGTCGGTCTCCATTTGTTCATCATCAGGCAAAGGTGTGGGGAAGCAAATGGGACGATCGGCCTTCACTTAACAACCCTTAGGGAGCACCGGGCACTGTGTCTGGCAGTGGAGGACAGCCCGGAGCAAGAGAGACAGTGGAGGACAGTGGAGGACAGCCAGGAGCAAGAGCCCAGTGCTCCGGCTCGTCAGGCAATGCAAAAGCAGTGCTGGGATGGAGGTGCGAGCTCAGATGGGGGGAGGGGTGGCAGGGGACCCACTGAGCAGGGAGGCAGGGAAAGGCTGTCCAGGCAGAGCAAACCACACACACAGAGCCAGAGGCGAGAGCGCATGTGAACCCGGGTGGTCCAGCTAGCCTGGCAGGAAACGCGCTGGCGCAGTGGGAGTGCCCAGGCCAAGGAGCCAGCCCGGCCCGGGGCATGCAGGGCCCAGGGAGCCAGAGAAAGTGATGTGGGCTTCATCAGTCAGAGTCCCAGAAGGGCAGATGTGTGTTCTAGAAGTCTCACTTTTGGGGCTGGCTGTGTAATTGGGGGTTTGGTGCAAAAATGAAACTTCAAAGCACCACCAGGGGCAGAAAAGTCCATCTACCCTTCCCATGGGCTCCTTCCCCACTGACAGGCAGCCCCTGCCACAGTCCTGCTGGAACATGCTCAGCACCTGGACTGGGGTGGGTGAGATGCCTATGCTGAGTTTCAGCCCCATGAGGGGACAGCCACCACTTTGTCACACCCTAATGTGGGCCAATCCAGAAGTCCCAATCCTCCTTGAGCCCACAGTCAGGCCTCCAGATGGAGGGGGCAGCAGAGGTGGGGCTGCCGGGCACTGGGAGTGGGCAGCCAATACCCCACGCTGGGGAGACAGTGTGAGCCGGGGCTCCAAGCTCCGGGTGCATGCTCCAGTTTCCCAACAGACCTCACTCACAAAACACAAACTCAAAGCTGAAATCATTGGGTTTCAACATGATGATCACATAGCACTGAAGCCCAAGCACAGGGCCCTTCTGAGCTCTGGCTTTGAGTGACTGCACTGGTTGCACACCCATGAAGCCAGCCCTGGTCACTTTGGCTACTTCGTGGACAACAAACTGGAGGAGCAGCACTGGAGGCAGGTGGGAAGGCCAGGAGGGCTGCTGGGGAAGTCAAGGCTACATGAAGGTAGAGGTCCCCCAAGTCCTGGCACCTGAGAGAAGGCACCCCTGAGACACAGTGCAAACACACCAGGGAGATGTGCAGGTGGAGAAAGACCACGCCCATTCCAGGAGAGAGCCTTCTGCTCCTGGGTAAAGGCCCAGCCCCTGCTCCTTTGGGATTGGAAGGCCCCCGATGGTATCTGGGGCTCTAAAGGGACCCCCCAGCCCAGGAGGCTGGCCTTGGTGGTCAGGCAAGGGCAGCCCCATTCTATTCATGAGGCTCAACGAGTCTGTGAAGCTACGGTCTATGAGAGTGTTTAAAACTTAATGGAAAAAGTGAGGGTCTCTGAACCACGAAAAGAAAACTTCAAAATAAAAACTAATACCTGGTTAGTTCGATGTCCACTACCCCTCACATGATGTTGGCTGGTAAACTCAGCTCGTGTTATCACCTGTAAAGCCAGATTCAAATCACATGAGTGCCACTGATTCAACAAACGCTTACTGAGTACCTACTAAGTGCTGGGCACTGTGCTAGGTTCTGGGGAGTCAGCTGTGACCAAAGCAGAAAATAATGGCTGTGAATTGTTCAGACATCATAATAAATAATTCCTATCAAAATGCCACAAATCCTTTCAAAAATATTCATGGCAAAAAATGTCAATTCTACTTGGGTATGGGTAACAGGTGTCTTAATGTGTTAGCACTGATGCAGACGGAGCCCTGCTGAGGGTCAAAGGGCCTGGGGCCTGCAAAGCTCTTAGTCTGGCAGGTAAGGCCCTCACAGGAGGACACCTACACCAGATGGACCCCAGCACCTCTGGAAAGGAACAGAGGAAGCTCCGCCCGCCTCGCTCCTTGCTTTCTAATTAGGGTGAGGATGCCACACAGCCCCATGGTGTCCCTGAGCAGCCCGACCTTCCCCAAGGATTCAAAGGGACAGGAAGGGCCACACTGCGCCAGGCATGGTCCTGCAAGGGGGATAGGCCCCTGGGGTGCTGCTGGGGCTGAGAGGTGATTGGGTGAGGTGGAGTCCACAGGGAGGGTCGGGTGGAGGGAGAGGCTGGGTTTGAGGTGTGGGAGTTGAGCTGCAGGAGGAAGTGAACTGCCGGCCCTAGAAACAAATGTTCATCCCTTCATCTGTTGTCCATTTGCCCAACAATTATTGGCCAAGTTGGGGTGAAGTGCCAGGAATGTGGCCACAAGCCATTCAGACAAGGTCCCTGCCCTCAAGAACTTGCACAGAGTCAGAGAAATATGGGCCTGAGAGTCCCGAGCCGCCCCAGGCCAGCTGCCTGCACCTTACCTTGCTATGGCTTCAGGGAGAGACTTCCGTCACTTGTCCATCGGCCAACTGTTTGGTGTCCAAGCTTCCTGCCCTAGGTGACGATGACTGTGTGTGGCATTTGGATTTGTTGGGGTACAGGGAGCACCAGTGGGGGCCCCTGCTTGTCCCAGCAGCCCACAGCTCAGCGGCTGGCAGGCCCAGGCGCCTTCCCAGCAGGCGAGGCTGGCCCGACGCAGGGCTCACGCCCATGCTGGCCTTCCTCTGCCCGCCCGCCCCACCCAGCCCTCGCGCTCCAGATCCTGCAGCCCAAAGCTCCCAGGCCTGCTCTCCCTCCGCTTCTTCCCTGCTGTGCACCAGGTTCCTGCTGCCCAGCTCAGGCCAGTGACCTCCTGACCTCCTGACCTCTGGCTCTTCCGGGCTAGGAGGAGGTGAGGGGGTGGACTCATTTTTGAAGTAACCAGATTTGGGAGCCAAAAATGCAATCCCCAGACTGGGTCCCTATTTGGGGAGGTTTCTGGGTCCCCTGAAGTGGCAAGAGCTGGCTTCACACACACACATGCACCTGGTCAGCCCCCACCCCTGCATGCCCTTCCAGTAAATTCTCACACATCCGTGGTGAAAATACTACCCCACGTTCTGTGCGTTCACACGCTGTGTCCATGCATGCCCACTGCTCTACCTTGTCTGGTGTGGACCCACAGCATTCACACACATGTGCACGCTGTCACACACGCACTTAGACTCACAACTGCACTTGCACATCCACACACCCCCACTCATTCACACTCACACAAACACATGTGCACCACAAGGCCTCATGCTCACATGTGAGCTCACGCTTACTACCATACACACACAGACTCACGTCTCACATCATTACCAAACAGGTATTGTTCTGAGCACTTCACGTGAGGGACTCGCCCTCAACAATGCAGCCTATGAGGGAGGCACTGCATCACTCCCATTTTACAGATGAGGAGATTGAAGCCACTTGTCTCCAATCTCCTTAAGTCACTTGTCTAAGGTCACGAAGCTATTAATGGCAGGGCTGGAATCTAAATCTAGGCCATCAGGCTCCCCAACCCAAGCATTAACCACTGTAGTCTGTGGTCTCTTTGGTGGTAGAAATAAAGTAAATTATTAAAATAAGCCTGGGAAAGAGTTTGTAGTTTTGCTCTGTCTCAGTTTGCAGTCACTTGCCTTAGAGGAGAAAAATTGGCCCAGCCCCTGTCTACGTAGAGTATTGGAAATAGGCAACTGGGTTCTGGATGGTTCTGCCCCCAGCTTTCTGTATGATCCTGGGTGAGTCCCTGATCTTCTCTGGGCCTGTTTCCTGGTTGGAGTTCCCTCACTCCTCTCCCACTTCCTGCCTGGCCTGGGGGCTTCCTGAGGGCAGTGGGACAGGGCAGTGCCCTCCAGGAAGGCTGGCACAGGGGGCACTGCTCTGGTGAGCAGCGTGTTAGTCTGTTGGTACCATGGCAACACAATACCACAGACTGGGCAATTTATAATGAACAGGAACCTATTTAGCTCATAGTTCTAGAGGCTAGGGGCTCCCAGATCAAGGGGATATACCTGATGAGGGTCTTCTTGCTGTGTTGAAACATGGTGCAAGGCATCCCAGGGTCCAAATTCATCCTTTTATAAAGGAACCCACTCCCAAGATAACAGTATTAATCCATTCATGAGGGCAAAGCCCTCATGGCCTAATCACCCCTTAAAGGGCCTACCTCTCAACACTGTTGCTTCAGGGATTAAGTTTCTAGCACATGAACTTTGGGGGACACATTCACCATCCATTCATCTTCCACCCCCCCATCCACCATCCATCCATCCATTCTCCATTCATCCATCTATCCATGCATGCACTGACTATCTACCTATTTATGCATCAAGATAAATTCATTATCTATTTATTTATCCACCCACTCAATCATCCAAGTTTTCATTATCCATCCATTAATCCAGCCACATATCCACCATTCATTTCTTATATTCTTTTATTCATTCATTCTCCAACTACCCATCCCCACATCTCCCATGCATGTACACATGCATGACTTCCTCCATCCATACACCCACCTCTACATATTTTCTCCCACCACTCCTCCACCCATCCACCAGCCATTTTTACACTTTCCCATCCTTGCATGGGTTCATCCATCTAACCATGACACAAATTTATGTTGAGCACTATACATCAGGCATTGAAGGAGGCCCTTGGAGTAGATTCACGGACCCTCGTGGTGCTTCCAGTCTATGGGGGGAGACAGAAAGGTCAATAGACAAGCACTGGGTGATAAGCTCTCTGATGAGGTTGAGTGGGAAGAGGAAGACCAAGCAAAGGCACCTGGGAAGGCTTCCTACATAAGCAGCACCTGAACGATGGCCATGAGGTGGCCAGGCAGAGGCATGGGGATGTGGGGATGGGCTGACAACATTTCTGGCAGAGAGGCCAACCCATGCAACAACCCAGAGGCGTGAGATAAACAGCCAAGCTGGAGAGCAGCTTGTGAAGCAAGGAGAGGTAAGGGTTGCCCAGTCACACAGGGGCACGTAAGCCCTCCCACACCTTGGTGGAGAGCTGGGGATGGGGCATGGATGCCCAACCACCCTGGCGCCCACACCAACATGGCGGCCTTCATGTCCTGGGTCCTCACCTTGGCCCAAGGTGCAGCAGCATCTGCTCCCCGTGGATGCCTTCCTCCTGCCCTCCAGGTCCAGTGGCCCTCCTTGCTGTCGGCCTGGCCCTCACC
Organism: Microcebus murinus; assembly: GCF_040939455.1. Taxonomy (NCBI): domain Eukaryota; kingdom Metazoa; phylum Chordata; class Mammalia; order Primates; family Cheirogaleidae; genus Microcebus; species Microcebus murinus. The sequence continues at coordinate 4,692,267 of NC_134121.1, forward strand.
CAGGCTGTGTCTGTGTCTGGCCCCCGCATGTGAGCATCAGAGGCCAGGCCTTCCCATCAGCAGCAGGAGGAAGGTCAAGGTCCCCAGCTTCCCTTTCAAAGCCCCTCAACCATCAATCTGGTCCTAAATTTCCCAAAGTAATGATTAGTAATAATAACAACACAATTACTCAACATTTGCTTAGCAATTTAGGGTTCACAGTGTGTTGTCACATGAGCTACTATAGGCAGTCCCTGGGTTAGAGACAACAGCGTTCCATATTTACGAACAGTTCCCGAGTCTCCCCATAAGGATAATTTATAATTAAATAGATCATTTGGGAACTAGTTTCTTCCATGCATGTAAACAAACCCGCATGGCGTGGGCAGTCCGTTGGTGCAGCATTTCACTCTAGTGCTACTCTCATTTTTTATACAGTCACTTACACACAGCATCACTTTCATCTTAACTTTTTTATTCGATTTTTGTGAATCTATGTTTACCCTTATGACCATGGGCCTCCAAAGGGAATGTCCACTGCAAGTTCAGGTGAGCCTGCAGCAAAGAGACAGGAGATTACAATGGAAACAAAAGTGGAAATCATTAAGTGTTTGGAGAAAGGCCAGACACCATCACTCACTGGGAAAGCATTAGGCTTCAGCTGCTCGACTGTTAGAATGATTATAAGGGGTAAAGTGAGAACAATGAATAGAGCATGTGACGGGCAGTGCTCCAATGAAAGCACCAATTATTACTAAGCAGCATAGTGGATTAATTATTGGAATGGAAAGATTATTATTGATTTGGTTCGAAGATCAAAATCAGCATAACATTATTAGCGTAGTGTTGATACAACATAGTGTTAACCTTTAATATTCTTTTTGAAATTTCTCCTATTTTTGTGTGAGTTTTTTTAATGTTCTGTTGTTTGAATTAACAGAAAGAGCACAGTAGTTTCTGTAGATTATTATTACAGTACAGGGGTATTATTATTATCATAGTATTACACTGTATTATCATTACCATATATGAGCCATTATAGTATTGTTATTATAATTACCGTATATGCACTGTTCATCAGAGATCCAAGTTACAGACAAATCCAACCTAAAGACATTCTCAGATACACGTAACTCATCCACAGCCCGGGGACTGCCTGTACTGCGACTGATTCTCACAACACAGTGACTATTAGCCCTGTTTTCTTAATGAAAAAACTGAGGCTCAGAGAACTAAAGAAATCATCCAGTGACAGCCCTGGCAGGAGAGATCATGCCCTGACTCCCAGTCCTATGTCGCCCCCTCCTCCCTGGCCACCTGCGTGCTATGGTCTCCCAACATCCCTCTCTGCACCTTTGCCCCAGCCGTTCCCCTTGCCTGGAACGCCCTCGCCATTTTCCACTGCCTACATGAGAATCATCACCCAGGCCCAGGTTGGCTCAGACTTCCTGCAGAGAACCTCCCCCATCCTTCCCTCTCCTCCCTTTTCCTCCTCAAGCACTTACGAAATGCCTCCTATGTACCAAGCATGGAGCTGGACGTGGGGGCTCCCACGAATAACAAGATGTGGTCTGTTAAATAAAATGTGTAGGAAGCCACTGGTTTGGACTGCATCCCAGCTGGTACAGAAGCAGCCCAGGGAACAGTGGGCGCCCAGAGGAAGCCCCTCACCAGGACCTGGGAGTCATCAAAGCGCAGTCTAACCGGATGAGGGAAGCTACCGGGAGAGGCGAAGGGCTGGACTCCGGCACAGGCGGCAGCATGCGCGAAGGCCGGGCGCCAAGTCCACTGTGCCCGTCAGTGCGGGTGTGGCTGGAGCGCAGGGTGGGGGTGGGCAAGAGGGTAGGGCAGAGGCAGCATGACGGCACTGAGCACCAGTCAGTGGAGAGCAGATTACGGAGAGCCAGGTGCCAGATTTTTAGATTTTAGCTGCATGGCAGTGGGAACCATAAAGGATTTTAAACAAGGACACGTATACCCAGAGTTGTGTTCCTGACCCATTCCTCTGCGCACCCATGGCACACAGACTGGAGGGAACAGCAGGCTGTTTTAAACAGCCACTTCATGGTGGGTGCCTTTGAGTGTTGACTAAGTCCTCAAACCAGTCCTCTAGTGACAGACATCTAGAGTGTTGGACACTTTGCTGTAATAAACATGGCGGAGGTGAGTACTCCTGTTCTCACACCGCTTTCCACTTGAGTGTCATTTACAGATAACCTGGGCAGCACAGGGCGTTGGCACGTGCCTTCCTCTTTGCCCATTCCAGCACGAATGTTAAAGGATGAGTCTGACATTTTAGTCAGCATTGCTAGTTTGTCATGGAGTTTTTAGGTTATCTATCTGCCATGTTATCAAAAATAGAAGTTTCTTTTTTTTTAATTAAAGAGGTAAGATTTAAAGCATCCCAAGCGCCCAGTTATAAGTAACTAGGTGATGATTACATAGCCACTGTAGACCCGGGCCACTCAGGCAGCACTGCTGTTGATCGGTGGGCACACAGGGGCCTGCCCTTCACACTGGGCCCACTCCTGATTCGACTGAGGGCTGTCACTATGCTCACGCACCACAGGCACATGTGGACACCTCCTCCAAATGCCAGCCGCGTACCCCTTGCTTGAAGAGGACACAGCCCTGGTATCAGGGGCTCACTCTGCCAACCCTGCCCTGCAGAGCTGACAGCAGGGCGGAGGCCCCTGCGTAGGGCGGCGGTCAGGGAGCAGCACTGACAGTGGGTCTCAGGAAGAGGACGGATGGAACGGGACAGTGAGCACTCCAGGCAGAGGGAAGGCCTCGGCCACTGCCAGTCTGAGAGGCTTTGGGCGTATTAACAGATGGAGTAACGCCAAGACAGGGTCACAGAAGCTGAGGCATATTCTTTCAAGTTTGCAATGGATGCCTTAAACAACAAAGAATTCATTTGGTAATGAAAACTGAAGGTCTACATTTGAGGCCCTGTGTGGGTTTGCTTGGGCTGCCATAGCAAAGCACCACAGACTGGATGCTTACACACATTTATTTTCTCACAGTTCTGGAGGTTAGAAGTCCAAAATCAAGGTGTCAGCAGGGCTGGTTTCTTCGAGGGCTCTCTTGTTGGCTGGCAGATGATAGTCTTCCTCTGGTGTCTTCGCATGGTCGTCTCTCTGTGTGTCTATGTCCTCTTCTTACATGGAGGCCACTTACACTGTTGTAGGGCCCACCCTCATGACCTCATTCTTAACTCAATTTCCTTTTCTAAAAGACCCCGTCTCCAAATGCAGTCACAGTCTAATGTGCTAGGAGTCAGGCATTCAGCATATGTGTTTTTTAAAGGACTTAAGGGGACAGCTAGCATGTAAGTATGGGGAGGAGAAGCTGCAGGGCCCGGAAAGTTCCTGGATATCAGGCTGAGAAAACTGGACACTGTGCCCATACAATGATCAGGGTGACCACAGAGCAGAGTATGCAGTAGACCCTCGCCCCAGCAGTAGGCATGCTAGAAAAGTCAGACAGGGGAAGAGAAGCTAGGGGAGCAGCCTGTGGGTGGGGAAGGAGGAGCAGGAGGTACCTGGAGGCAGGGCCCCCTCACGACCCCCTAGGTGGGTATTAACCACCCCCATTTTACAGATGAGGAAACTGAGACTTAGAGAGGATAAACAACTTCCCCAACCTTCATATCAGTTTCCTACACTGAAGCCTCCACAGCTAAAACAGTCAGGCCCAGGGTGACCCAACAAACATTTACTACATGTATTTTAAAAAGCAGGAAAGACAAAATTCAAATACGGGCTGTATACCTCCAAAGGTATGCAGCCTGGGGCACAGGGGATGGTGGGGGTAGGGGTGGGAGGGCAGGGACAGGAAGGTGGGCTGCAGAGGCAGGCCAAAGCAAGACACACAAGTTGGGGACACTGATTGACATGGGGGATAGCCGGGCAGAAAGAAGGAGGTGAGGCTGGTCAAGTTAGAAGATACCGTAAGCACCTTTCTGGATGTTCACACTGGCTGACAGTCCTTGCTGGCTGGCAGCCAACTTACCCTCACGAATCGTCTCCTACCCTCCAAATAAGAACTGCGACCAGGCTCCAGACCCCTCCCTGCCTCCGTACCACTCCCATGCTGCCCATCAGGACCAGGGGGCTGGAGTATCCAGGCAGTCAGCCAAGAAGGTGACAGCTGTGGCAAACTTCCCCCCTGCCTGGGCTCTCAGAGTCCCTCTCAAGGCCTCACTCCTTTCTTCTTTGTCAAAGGAAAAGCCAAGAGATTCCTAATTTCTACAGAAGAAGGGCCTTAGGCAGTAGGCCTGAGGACAGACGCCACAGATAAAGTTTCCCATTCATTTATTACATTGATAATAATGATCACATGTATTTACTGGGCTCCCACTTTATGCTGAGTCCTTCATACAACAGAATCACCAATCTTCCCTGCATTTCTCCAAAGGTGAAAATATCGGCTCCCTCTTACAGATGAGGAAACTGAGGCTATTCAAGTAACTCACAGCCAAGTCTACCTAGCTTCCAGTGTGTGTGTGTGTGTGTGTGTGTGTGTGTGTGTGTGTCTCTTCCTCTCTCTCTTACACACACACACACACACACACACACACACACACACATGCTCATGCATCCATGCACATGGTGTTCCTCCTTCCTTTCTTTCTAACCGCTGGCCAGTTGCTCTGTCTCAACCCTATGATCTAGGGCTGGCCAGAGCAAAGCAGCTAAAGCAGGCATGCCCTAGCAATCCATAAGATAGCATGTTTGTTGACAAACTGAAGAGAAGTCACTGTGGCGTGAGGTTAGGCAATAGGAAATTAATAGCTGACCGCAGAGGTCAGGAAACAGGGCGTCCAAAGGCTGGGATTTGCTTCTGCTTCCCGACAGTGAATCTGATGGCAGAAAGAGCAGGGGTTCCCCACCCACATCAGATGGCCTGGACTGCTTGACCCCGAAGCATGACCCAGTGCCAAAGAGGAGGGATGTGGTCAGCCAAAAGGCCTGAGCAGACTCAGAAGCAATCCCTGGAGCCCAAGCCATGCCACCCCACCCCACCCCACCCCACCCACAGTGGCCACGGGGAAGAGATGACAATACCTGAGAACCCTCAGGCCACCAGTCCTTTCCCTGCCTCTCACCAATCCATCCTCCACCTGGATGCCAGCCAGATCTTTAAAGATGCAAACAAAAGTATATCTCTCCCAGGATGAGGGAGCTGCTGGAGTTTTAGGAATCTGGGTGATGTTTCCCAGGTACACATGTATGTAAACATTTGTCCACAGCACTGTTATACCTCACTGTAATTTTTTTAAGGGACTTCCATTTTCAGGAATACAGAGTAGCTTTATTTTTTCCTGTACTTCCTGCTAAGTACAACTGAAAACTCTGGACATCATGTATTAGACAAACATGAGAAGACTATGAAAGGCAGACAGCCCAGGGACCTCAGGACCCGAGAAAGAACACAGCAGCGACTCCCCTGGGTTTCTTTTTGTCTTATTATCCCAGACCAGGTACCGGAGAAGCCAACAACCTGGAAACACCAATGGGCAGAACAACAACAACAAAGCTGCTCTCTGTAGCCAAAGGACTAGGAAAAGGGCAGCCCAGCAAGACAGAAAACTTTTAGACAATAAGTACTGTACTGGAGCCAAAGGCCTCAGGAAAGACTGCAGTCCTACCCCACCCATGCCGCAAAGGCTGAGCAGAGAGCCCAGCCCTCCCCCTCACTAGGCTACTGCCTAACCCCACATCCCTGGCTGGGTGGTGTCAGGGAGGGCCAAGTAGGGAGCCAGGCCTTGCATCCCAGTGGTAAAGAGCACTCGCCTCTACCCCACAGCATGAATGTGCCCAAACTTGCACCCTCTCCAGCAGTAACAGGGAACCCTCCTTGGGTGTCAGTGGAGGCAGAACAAGGAACTTGGACTTCTACCCTCACCTTGCAGTACTGAGGCCGTGCCACCACTTCCCCTGTCAGAGGGATATTAGAGGAAGCTAGCTAAAACAGGTTTGAATAAGACCCAACATTTCATAATATAATACAAAATGTCCTGGTTTCAATTAAAAAGCACTCATCATACCAAAAACCAGGAAGATCTCAAACTGGATGACAAAGGACAATTGATGGATGCCAACACTGAGGTGACAGAGATGTCAGAATTGTCAGACTGTCAAACAGAGATTTGTCAGAGAATTGTCAGATGTCAGACAGAGATGTCAGAGATGTCAGATGCCAACACTGAGATGACAGAGATGTCCACAGTGTTGTAGACAAAGATTTTAAAGCAGCCATGAAAAAATGCTTCAAAGAATAACTGGAAACACACCTGAAACAAATTAAAGCATAGAACACCTCAGCAAAAAAAATTAGAAGCTATAAAGAAGAACAAAATGGAAATTTTAGAACTGAAAAATACAATAACCAAAATAAAAAGCTCAGTGGATAAGGTCAACAGCAGACTGGGGCCCAGAGCGGGGTGGGGGAACAGAGGGAACAATCAGTAAATTCAAAGACAAAACAATAGAAATATCTAATTTCACAACAGAGAGAAAAAAGACTGGAAAAATATGAACAGAGACTCATGGACCTGAGGAACTACTGCATAAGAAGAGATCTAACATTTGTGCCATTGGAGTCCTTAGGAGAAAGAAGGAGGAGCGTAGGGCAAAAAGAAGTACTCAAATCAGCAACAGCTGAAAACTGTCCAAATTTGACAAGAGACATAAACCTACAAATTCAAAAAAGTGAACAAACAGGATAAAGTCAAAAAAATTTATGGCTAAACACATCATAAACTTTTGAAAGGTAAAGGCAAAGAAAAAAATATTTAAAGAAGTTAGAGAAAAACAGCACCTTATTTAGAGGGGGAATGCAATTCAAATGACAACAAATTTTTCCTCAAAAACCGTGGAGGCCGAAAAGATATGTCACAATATTTTTCAGAAAAAATTTTTTTTCCAAGCCCACATGGTTTCCCTGGAAAATTCTACCAAACTTTTACAGAAGAATTAACACCAATTCTATATATCTTCCAGAAAATAGAAAGAAGAAATACTTCTCAGTTCATTACGAAACTAGTTTTACCTTGTACCAAAACCAGACAGTGTTAAAAAAAATATTTAGAACAATATCCCTCATGAGCAGATGCAAAAACCCTTAACAAAACATTAGCAAAGAAAAATCAGCAATATATAAAAAGAATTATACATCATGACCAGGTGGAATTTATTCACTTTCATCCAGGGATAAAAGGTTGGCTCAATATTTGAAAATCAATCCATATAATCCACCAAATGAATAGGCTAACAAGGAAAAACCATATGATCTTACCAATTGGTGCAGAAAAATCATTTGACAAAATTCAACACTCCATTAATGATAAAAAAAATTCTCAGAAAAATAGGAATACAAGGAAAATTCCTCAACTTGACAAAGAACATCTAAAAAAACCTATAGGTAACATTCTACCTAATGTTGAAAGACTAGATGCTTTCCCTCTAGGCAAGGATACCTACTCTTACAACTCTTATTCAACATAGGATTAGAAGTTCTAGCCATTGCAATAAGGCAAGAAAAGAAAAGGCATAAAAATAGGAAAGGGTGAAGTAAACCTGTCCCTATTTGTAGATGATGTAATTATCTACATAAAAAATCCCAAGGAATCTACAAAAAGATAAAAAAAGGAAAGAACCTTGACTTAAGACTCACACTTTCTACAAATATTAACTCAAAATGGATCACCAACCTAAATGTAAAATGCAAAATTATATAACTTTTAGGAAAAAAAATAGAAGAAAATCTTTGGGACCTAGGGCTAGGCAAAAAGGTGCTAGACATGACACCAAAAGCACAATCCATAGAAGAAAAAGTTGATAAATTAGACTTAAAATGAAAAACTGACCTGTTAAGAGGTTGAAAAGACAATCCACAAAATGGGAAGAAATATTTGCAAACCACATAGCTGACAAAGGATTAGTATTTAGAACATATAAATATTTCTCAAAACTCCAGCAATAAAAAAGCAAACAGTCCAATTAGAACATGAGCAAAAGACATGAGCAGACATTTCACTGAAGAAGATATACAGATGGCAAATAAGCACAGGAAAAGATATTCAACATTGTCAGCCACTGCAGAATTCAAATTAAAATAATGAGATATCATTACATACATATGAGAATGGCTAAAAGAAAAAATAATGATAATACCAAATGCTGGCAAGGATGTGGAGCAACAATTGTTCATTGCTGGCAGGAATACAAAATCATATAGCCACTGTGGAAGACAGTTTGGCAGTTTTTTACAAAACTCAGCATACTCTTACCATATGATCCAGTAATCATACTCCTTGGTATTTACCCAAATGAGCTAAAAATAAATGTCCATGCAAAATCCTCCACAAAGATGTTTATAGCACCTTTGTTCATAAGTGCCAAAACTTCAAAGCAGCCAAGATGTCCTTTAGTAGGTGAATGGATAAATAAACTGTGTTATATCCAGACAATTGAATATTATTCAGCACTAAAAAGAAATCAGCCATCTAGCCATGAAAAGGCATGAAGGTACCTTAAACACATATTGCTAAGTGAAAAAAGCAAATCTGGAAAAGGCTACATACTGTATGATTTCAACTAAATGGCAACCTGGAAAAGACAAAACTATGGAGACTAAAACACTCAATGGTTCCCAGGGTTTGAAGGGAGAGAGAGATGAATAAGTAGAGCACAGAGGATTTTTAGGGCAGTGAAACTACTCTGCACAGAGATACATGTCATCATACATTTGTCAAAACTCAAGGAATGTACAACACCGAGAATGGACCTTAATGTAAAACCATGGACGCTGGGTGATAATGATGTGTTGACGTAGGTTCATAATTGTAACAGACATACCATCGGGGGTGTGTTGATAAGGGGGAGGGCTTGCGTGTAAGAAGGTATGTGGAAACTCTTTACCTTCTATTCAATTTTGCTGTAAACCTAAAACTGCTCTGAAATAAAGCCTATTTTTTGAAAAGGAGCAATTGTTGAACTGTATACTTACGATGGGTGGATTTTATGATATGTAAATTATACTCCAATAAACCCTTAAAAAAGGAACAAGTGGAAAATAAAAATAACACAATAGCTAATTTTTTAAGTCTTTTTTAACACTTTTTAGAAGTGTTGGCCTTTAAGGATGTGCTCTAGAAATTAGGATTTATTATAAAACGAAGTGATGGGAAATGTCAGAGAAAAGAAAAAATAAAAGATCAAGTCAGGAGATACAAAAATGTTTTCAAAAAAGATTATAAAGAAAAGTTCAGACATTTTTAGCCTGGCATTCAACACCGCCCCATCTCTAACCTGCCTCTTCTCTCAGCCACGTCCTGAACTCCATCAACGGATAATGCCCCAAACTATAAAGCGAGGAGAGACACCAGACTGCTCCTAACTTCCTTCATTTTAAAGAAAGAAAATACAGGCTGTGAGAAAGTGTGCTCCCCACCAAGAAAACCCTGCATCTGGCCTTGGATCCAGCATTAGCCATCAACACCACGGCCCTCTCAAGATGCCCTGCTCCAAACCGCAGTTCCCACACCTTCCGCTTTGTTTTGCACAGTACTTGTCATCATTTCACTCTACTTATCTTTTATTTGTTTTTCCTCTCTAGTTGCAGGAGGGCTGAAGATTCACTGTTGCCTACATAGGCATGCAAAGGCGCTGTGGTGCTTGTTTATGGCTGTGTCCCCCCAAAATTCATGCTGATGCCCTAACCCCTGGTACCTCAGAATGCAACTATCTTTGGAGACAGCGCCTTTAAAGAGGTAATTAAGGTAAAATGAGGTTGCAAGGGTGGCCTGCATCCAATCTGACCTCATATTCCACAGCGCCCACTCGGCCTCGAGGGACACCACATCCTTGTCCTGCCAATGGATGAAGCTGCAGGCCCTCCCCCTTCCCCTCCCTCCACCGAGGGCAGCCCCAACCTTCCAATAGTTGCTTTCACTTTGCTGCAGTAGCATTCTCTGCGAAGGGGCCTCTGGGTTGTGGCAGCTCAGCCAAAGTCTCTCCCCCTGGCAGACAGGCCCATCTCTCCTGGAGCCCCCTTGCTTGGTCTGGGAGGACACACCCTCTCCCCTCCCCAGGAGCCTTCTCTCACTCAGGCTACAAAGGAGGTAATAACCAAAGGAGCAGCTTGGCCACCCGCCATCAAGACCTACTGGGAGGTGTCAGCTCCTGCAGAGAGATGGCGTCTTGGCCTTAGCTGCTGTCCAAGACAAGAGAAAATGCTCCATTCCACAGGCTGCTGTGCTTTTAGAGGAAATCAAAGTAAGACTTGTGTCGGTCAGGGTACTGGCAGGAAACAAGAGGTGGACTCATTACAAAAATTCTTTTTGTAAAAGAATTTAATGAAAGGACTATTTACTTGGGTATGAACATTAACGACACCAACATGGGATAATGAAGCACGCTGGGACTAGCAAAGGTGAGAGCCATTACCAGCCCAGGCTGCGGGGAGGGGAGGAAACAGGGTTGCTGGAGCCAGTGAAGGAAGCTACAGCAGGAGCTATAGGCAGGAGCTGTAGGGGGGGTAGGGTGGGGGTGGGGGTGCGAGGTGGCACAGCTATCACCAAAACTACAGTGCCTGGACAGTGTCAGGACAGGAGCCAGGGAGAGATACCCAAACCTCTCTCTCCCCATCTCCTCCAGTGCCCACCACTGGCCAAACCCAGCTGGAAGCCAAAGCCGTGGGACCCAGTGCTGCCCTCCATACAGGGCAGCCCCCGGCACAGAGGAGGGTGGAGAGGGCCAGGCAAGACAGAGAACAACCAGCACTGGCCTAATCCAGGGACAGCAGCTATCCAACTTGAGCAAACATCTTACCAAAATGACATCCAGGAAGCATAGGAGTCATCAGAATTTACTCAGCCATCTGGGTTTGACCATCTTAGGGTATAAGTGACAACAAATACTGGGTATTCAGGGTATTTTGTGTGCCTGCATCCACTTCCTCTCCTTCTCTCACACTACTTTTCTGTATTGGAACATCCATGCTGTAATTGGGGGACCCTCTCGCCCCATATCAGCCCAGGTCCCATCAAATAACACTCAAATTAGGACAATTTGGGTAGCACTTACTAAAAGGACTATTTACTGAGTGAGCAGGAGATGGTCCCTTATCTCTGGGCTGGTGATATCAGAGCTGTCAGCACCCCCAGACCTGAAGGGGCCAGAGGAGGAAGCAGTTGCCCACACTGAGTCAGGGCTGTGTGGAGGTGGACAGCCGACAGGACCTCAGCCTCTGGCTGAGGAACAAGGCCTGTCGCAGGGACCTTACAAGGAGAGGAATGAACACCCTGCCTTCACTCTCCTCCCTCCCCTGGATCCTGCCAGGCTCCTCACTGGCTGGGCTCCCGGGCACAGAGCAGGATGGAAGCTGGATGGAGGCAGGTGGGGGAGCAAATGGAAGATGGCCAAAGGGTGGGCAAGACAACCCGGCACAGCCAGTGGGATGGGTGCTACCCTGCCCTGTAACCTGGCAGACAGACAAAGCCATAGGCCTGCCCACTGAGCAGCATCACCCTGACAGACTGTCCTATCAAAGGGTGACCATTGCAGACCTGCTTCCAGAGCCAGATTTCCAGCAAAGCCAGAGTCAGTGTCTACTGCTGGCAGTGGCAGAATCCTGACATAAACATCTGCGTGCATATGAATTGGGGTCTTTTTCAAAACGATAATGGGCAGAGCACACCGATCACAGGGAGGGCTGAGGGCAAAGCCACCACCAATCAGCCAGAGGCCCGAGGACCCGGATACCACCAGGGTCTCCACCACCCCAGAGCAGATTCTCCCCACTCCTGCTTCTCAAATCATTATCTCCCAAAATGAAGCCAGGGCAGTGGGTTTCATCTGCTAAACCAAGGTTATATGCATTCAACCGAACTGCAAGAGAGCCTGAGATTAAGAGCACCCGGCATTACAGTTAGGAAGGGAACCCCCCACACATGGAAAGAGGTTTCCCACCTGGGCAGCCAACAAATAAGGTCCACTAACTCCATGCAACCTTTTCAGTATGTCAGAGTACTTCCTCCAGATAGTATTTTCACAGGATTACTGACCCCTGGTGTGTATAACCAAATTTCCTTCCCCGAAGAGTGAATCACCAACCACAGTCAGAGAACAGAGTGCCTGCTTTGCTGCACCTGCACACATTATCATGAAAAAAATTTTATAAAAACTAGTTGGCAAAATATGATTGATACCTCACATCTTGATTTCCTCTCTCTCTCTCTCTCTCTCTCTCTCTCTCATTTTTTTGGTTCCTATTTTCATTAGTTGTATTCATCAAAAGTCTTCACTTCACTTCAAAATACTTCACTTTGGACACATTTTATTATTTGTTTTGATGACTGATATTTCATTATTTTCCTTTTTGTAGCTTTGTGCTAAAATTAGCTGACATCTGCTGAAAGAAGAGATTAGGATGAGAGTCAGCTGTGTGTAACAGAAAAAAACACCAGAGGCTTAAACTACACAGAAGTTTCTTTCTCTTCCACATAAAAGGGGCCCAGAGAAGAGCGGGCCAGGGTGGTCTTTGACCCACTCAATAGTCATGAGGGATGGTGCCAGCTCCTCCTCTGCCACCCCCTGATAAGGCCTCATCCCCACTGTCCCAGATGGTGGCTGGAGCTCCAGGCATCACGTCCAGTAGCACAGAGGGCAGGATGAAGGAGGACTAGCTGCCCACCTTTACGACTCATCTGTGGGCATCTTACTGCAAAATTCTGCTGTGTGACCTCACCCAACTACAAGGGAGGTTGGACAACAAACTCTTACTACTCAGGACTGAGGCCGAATGAATACTGAGGGGTAGCCAACTGTCTCTTCCACAGACAAGGATAAAAATCGTGTTGAAGACAACCCATTCATGTGAGAACAATCAGAGTGTTTATGATGATGATGATAGCTAACATTTATTAAAGATTACTAATTGTGGGCCCTGTTCCAGGCACTTGGTATGTATTACTTAATCCTATGAAGTAGATTCTTTTGCTATCCTCATTTTACAGAGGAGGAAACTGAGGCACAGAGAAGCTAGGTAACTTGTCCAGGGTTACCCAGCTACCAGGTGGCTCCAGAACTCCCAGGACAAGACCCAACTACGAACAGAGGCAACTCTTAACCACCAATCACAGACCAAAGTCAAGGAGACTGACTAGGCTCTTCTGAGGGGCTAATCTATTGACTCAGGAGTGGAGAGAGCGGAGCAAAGCTGCCTTCTCACTTTGCCTCTGAATATTTTATTTATTCATCCATTCAGCAAATGTCCTTTCATACCACACATTACATTTACAATTCACCATCCAAAGCCTGTGTCTGCCACTCCTTTGGGGCTGATACTGTATCCCCAGTGGCCTGCGTAAAAGTACAACACAGCAAGGGCTCAGAAGATCTTTGTTCCGTGAGTGATGTGGGCATCAGGCCTCCTCTGAGCTGGGCTCTGGGATGGGTGCTGAACGTGCACAGATGAGAGACGTGGGCCCTGCCCACTGGTACTCATAGCCAAGAAGAAAAGATGAGGGTGGGGATTGGGGGGCACACCACAGGGAACAACGCCGGCAAAGGCATGGGGACCTATAGCGAGTAGTCTGGAGTGGCTAGACTAGTTTATGAGTCACAGCCATAAGGGACATGGTCCTCAAAGTAGGCTGGAGCCAAACTTGAAATTCCTTTCACATCCAAGGTGAAAAATCCAGCCTCAGCTCTGAGGCAATAGGAAGCCAGGGGAGGCTTAAGCAGGGGGTGACATAATCAGGGCGGCCCTCAGGAACAACTCCTCTGGTGGGGTGCCGAGGACAGAAGGAGAGACCAGAAGCCGGGAGATTCAGACAGGGTGAGTCTCCGGGGCGGGGGCAAAGTGAGAGGTCTGGAAGAGGGAAAGAAGAGTGGAGTGAGAAAACACAAAAGAGGCCCCATACCCAGTGTGTGTGAGCCAGATGGAGGGGCCAGGGAGCTGTGGGAGAGGAGAAGGAGGAGGTCTGAGGTGGCCAGAGCAAGAGGAGCAGGGAAGGGGGGAGGCTGGAGACAGGCCCTGGCTTGAGTTGGTGCAGACAGAGCAGTTGGACGCCAGCAGCCTTGTGCTCATGGCTCAGAAATGTCCCAGGCCTGCCAGGAGACTGCCTGGCCCCTGCCGCCCCGTCCCCGCACCAGTCCCAGCCAGGCTTCCACATCAGGAGCTCTAAGGCTGCCCCCCCCAGCCTTCTGCTCCCCCAGAGTGGGCCTCCCCTCCGCAGAACCCAGGCACACCTACACCCCGTCCCCTTCAATGGCTGATGAAACACAGGCCAGGGAAGGAGGGAGAGAGAATAAACAGACATCTGCAGGGGGCCCATCAGGAAGCAGGGGCGGGCTGTGGAAGGCTGTGGAGCCAGGGGCCCACAGGTCCAGCGGGGCAGTGGTGGATGGGATCCAGGGAGCAGGCGGAGCCAGCAGGGAGTTAACATCTGCAGTGCTTTGCCCAACAGGCCTAATGAGACACAGGTGGTCCCCTGGCCCTGGCCCCATGTCCCTGCCCCATAGTGTAAGCTGATGCTGGTTGTCTGGGGAGTGGGGGGGGGGGATTCTGCAGCCACAGGGGGCGGGGCTGAGGCGGCTGGCAGCAGCCCAGCACATAACTCTGGCGGTTGCAGTCTGGGGCTGCAGACACCCAGCCACTCTCAGCTGAACTGACAGCATGAAGGTACCGGGCCCAGGGCGGGGAGACTCCTGGTATTGGGGGACTGAGCCCACTCTGTGGAGAGAGGCCCTTTGCCAGAAGGGTCTATGAAGGCACAGGGGGTTTTCTTGAAACCCTCGAACTCTAAGAGTGTTGTGCCTGTCCCAGAGTGGGGTTACTTGGGAGGCAAAAGAGGGACTAAAGGGCATGAGAGGGTTCCAGGCAGGGGGCAGTGTGTGCATGTGTGGTGCAGGCAAGTACAAGAACGGGGGTCTCTGGGGCTGCGCTGACCCTGTCTTCTGCCACCAGGCCCTCCTGGCCCTGCCGCTGCTGCTGCTTCTCTCCATTCCCCCCTGTGCCCTGCAAGTCTCCGGGATCCGGGGAGATGGTAAGCAGCCCCTCACTCACAGATACAGCCTGGCCAACAGGCTGTTCTGAGAGTCAAGGGCTGAGCCCTGGCTCTGAAGGACTCGGTTTCCTCCTTTACAAAATGGGGCAAGTGGGTGACAGGAGCTTCGTGCAGTCCCCCAACAAAGAAATCTATTTCTTGTGACAGAGTCCCCCTGCAGGGACTGAGGCAAACTCTGTGGTGCTGAGGTGTGGGTGATGCCTTAGTCCCTCTCCCCTCACTGTTCCCACACCCCACCCCAGCTCTGGAGAAGTCTTGCCTTCAGCAGCCTCTGGACTGCGATGACATCTATGCCCAGGGCTACCAGGCAGATGGCGTGTACCTCATCTACCCCTCGGGACCCAGCGTGCCCGTGCCTGTCTTCTGTGACATGACCACCGAGGGCGGGAAGTGGACGGTGAGCGGATGAGGGGACAGAAGCCAGACCTAGTTGCAGTGTCAGCTCAGTTTATTCACTTTTTAAATGGGGATAATTATACCCACAGCAGTTTCTAAGCTGCTCCCAACACTTAATTCTAAGTGCCTGAGGGAGGTTAATGCCCTCACAATAATCCTGGGAAGTAGGGACCTCTTCTAGTCAAGGAAGTGAAGCCCAGAGCAGTGAAGTAACTTGCCCCACGTCACACAGACAGGCACTTGAACTCTAGACTCTCCCTCTTAACCTGATTCCTTTCCTGCTTCTAAAGGGACTGAGAAGAGCTCCTGTGGGTGCTGGCACCATGCAGCTGCTCAGTGAGGTCCTGGTGCCAATGGGCACCTTGTTTTAGCAACCCAACCCCTCCCGTACTCAGTCCTTTAACAAACTGGCCACAGCATCACAGGACCCATGCCTGAGCTGGGCCGGGCAGGGCGAGACCCCTGCGCACTGGACCCTTGGTTGCCCAGTCCTGTCCTCTCTGCTCTAGGTTTTCCAGAAGAGATTCAATGGCTCAGTGAGTTTCTTCCGGGGCTGGAACGACTACAAGCTGGGCTTTGGCCGTGCTGATGGGGAGTACTGGCTGGGTAAGGCAGGGTCAGGTGGGCTGAGGGGTGCCCCAGGGCCAGGTCCTTCCTGACCAGCTCCACCTCCTCCTCAGGGCTGCAGAACATGCACCTCCTGACTCTGAAGCAGAAGTATGAGCTGCGAGTGGACCTCGAGGACTTTGAGAACAACACGGCCTATGCCAAATACGTCGACTTCTCCATCTCCCCCAATGCGGTCAGTGCAGAGGAGGATGGCTACACCCTCTACGTGGCAGGCTTCGAGGACGGCGGAGCAGGTATCCCTCCAGTCAGCCCTTGTCCCCTTCAGGCCCTTCCTTCAACCCCTCCTGGGCCTGGAAGGGCTACAGCTGGCTCCAAACCAGCTTGGGCCTCAGCCCTGTGGAGCAGCCACCCTGGCCCTGCTCTAGGCAACCTGTGAAGGAGCAGCTGTTTCTCTTCACAGCAGAAGCACATCTACCCAACATCTGGCTCAGGGAGGGTGCCCCATCCCACCAGGCTGCCACGTGATGTCCCTCATAGTGTCACTTGTCTTTGTCACCATTTCCCTGCCAGCTCAGGCTCAGCTCCCTGCCTCAGCAGCCCCATCCCTCCTCTTCTCTGCCAGGTGACTCCCTGTCCTATCACAGTGGCCAGAAGTTCTCCACCTTCGACCGAGACCAAGATCTCTTTGTGCAGAACTGCGCAGCCCTCTCCTCAGGAGCCTTCTGGTTCCGTAGCTGCCACTTTGCCAACCTCAATGGCTTCTACCTTGGTGGCTCCCACCTCTCCTATGCCAATGGCATCAACTGGGCCCAGTGGAAGGGCTTCTACTACTCCCTCAAGCGCACCGAGATGAAAATCCGCCGGGCATGAAGGGCTGGCCCCGTCAGGCCCTCCTCCTCCCTTGGCCACTCCAGGTCTCCATGAGTGCTCCCTCTGCGCCACCCCCTACCGCATGGCCCCTGAAAGGTTGTTTCTGCTGCTCCTTGGTCACCAGCTTCTCACAGGGGGCCCGGTGGCTCTCAGCCATGGCCGATCCCCATCACACACGGCCATCTCTATGCCAGGCCCTGCTCCCCTGCACCTGAGGCTACGCTGCTAACAGCTGCCCAGGCCTTTTCGGAGGCACAGCTGTCCCTGGCTGGGCTCCATGAGACTGAGTTGTCTCCGCCCTGTCCCAATAGCTGAGAGCCAGGAGCCACTCCCCCCAGATGCAGTGTTCCACCTTACCCAGCTTCCTACTGTGGACTCCTCTCTGGGGCCACACTAGTATTACTAGGTTGAGTGGCATAGTCTGACCAGTGCCCACAGTGATTGCCAGGCCACACCAGCACTGAGAACACCCTCTGACTGTCCTCAGACTACATTCCACCCTTGACCTCCCTCCCACCAACCTACTCCCCTGTGGTGAGCACCATGGAACCCCAGCCCCACTGCACCACCATACTCAGCTCCCCTACCTGGCCATCCCAGCCCCGCAAAGCTCAATGCAGATGGTATTCACCACCGCTATGGCACGTCACTCTGAAACAGCCACAGCCAAGGTAGGCAGGCGTGCATACTAGGTCCCCTGAACCCTCTGGGGGCTGAGGTTTGGCATGCGAGGGGCAGAGGACAATCTCTGTGGGGCTGGGAGTGGGCAGGAAGTGGAGGTCTCAATAAACCTTCAGGAACTGAGTGATTTGGCCTCATGCACACGAATGCGTTTGCTTGAACCCCAAATATGGGCATCTGTCTCCTCCTTGTTTCCCTGATGGCATCCTGTCCCCAACTCCAAATTATACCCAGAGTCAGGCACTGAAGGGAACCTTGTATTTCACAGGTCTCATTTTGATGACAAAAAGACTGTAACAATAACATTATAATAATAAAAATAAAAATATAATACTGAAAAGGATCGTCCAGAGGGAGTCAGGGTCTCCCAATCCTGTCATGGCTCTGTGGTGGCTCAGGTGGCTGCTTAAGGCTGAAAGGTGGGTCTGAGACGAACCTGCAGAATCATCCAAGCTGAGCCTCACCTGCCAGGCCCAGGGCTACAGTCCCTAGGAATACTCCCATGAGCACTGGAGCTGGGTCCGCCCTGGCAGCAAGGCACAGGCTGTGGGCCTCAGGGCTCCTGGAGGTCAGGCAGGTCAGCCAGCAGCATGGGGGAGTCCATCTGGATCTCACGCTGCAGGGATTCAATGTCTGCAGGGTTCATGCCATGGCCCTCGAGCCAGTCAGCAAGCAGGGAGGCTGAGAGTGAGGCTGAGTCCGCCTGGCTACAGGAAAAGGGGAGAGGGGAAGGGGGCACTTAGCCCAGGCCATATCCTTACCCACCCCACAGGTGCACTCCTCCTGCACCAGGAACCCCTGCCCATAGCCCCCCAGGAGCTTGGGCCAGCCACCTTACCCATCCTGTGGCCCATCAGCCACGCCCATGTCAAAAGACTGATTTAAGAATTCCTCCAGGTCAAAGCCAACACCATAGCCAGCCCCGCTGCCCTTTGGTGTGCCTGAAAACACAGGGGGCAGGGGGTCCTCCACCTGTGGGGATAAGAGCAGGTTACAATGCAGGCACCAGCAAGGACAGACTGAGATCTGCAGGGCACCCTGTCCCAATGCTGCTGACCACTCTGCCTGGATACTCGTAAGTGCTAACACCAGTCTCGGCAAGCACTGAGGGCCGGCTGGAGCCCATCTGCAAGACACTTTCCAGGCAGTGCCCTAATTTGTCTCCCAAAAACCTTCTCATCAACAATGTGCTCCTTCTATGAGCAAGGGGACAAGTTCAGACAGATGAAGCTCCATCTGTTACTCAGTTTTCAGGACGAAGAACAACTTCCTGAATCTGTTTCCCTTGGGTCCAGATCCAAGTGTCCCCACTACCTGGGACACCTCTCTCACCTGCGACTTGGACAGCTGCTGGGTCACCAGGTTGACATCAGGTGACTCTGATGTGGAAGGATGAGGCCCCCCGCCGGGTTCTGGAGGCGGTGGGCCAGATGGGAAGTAAGACAAGACTCCTGAGGCGCTGGGGTCAGGCAACCCAGGGGGTGGCACAAGAGGCTGGGGGGCCAGGAGGCTGGTGGAGGTGGCAGTCTGGAGTGGAGTAGGGACAGAGATGGGCCCTGGAGGGCCAGTGGCATGGGATGCAGGGCCAGGGGGTGGGCAGGCAGGCTGGGGTGCAGGGCCAGAGATGGAGTCTGTAGGTTGCGGTGGGGGGCCAGTGGGCTGGGCTACAGGGCCAGGTGGAGGACTGGTGGGCTGGGCTGGGGGTGGTGTTGGGGCAGGGGCAGGGGGCTGGGCCATTCGAGTCCAGCGCTCCAACAGGCTGCGGTCATTGTCACTAAGCACCAGTCCGGCCAGGGGATCAGTGGAGGGGCCCCCAGAGGCCCCGGCCCCCCGCTCCTTGCGCTCCCGCTCCTGCCGCCGCTTCTCCCGCTCCTTGGCTCGCTCTTGCCGACGCCGACGCTTCTCCTCCCGTTCCCGCTGGCGCTCCTGGGCTGTCACAGGCTTTCTAGGCTCAGGAGCCTCCAGGGGTGCACTGGGGCCATCTGCAGGGAAGTTGGGTGGGGGGAAGTTAAGAGCCTACAGCCTTGTCCAAGTCCAAGCCCCCTCTGTGCCCTCCCTACGTGTCCACAAGGCACCTCTCAGCCGGCTTCTTAAGGACTTGAGCAGGGCCGCTTTGAGGGCTGCCTTGGTGTTGTCTGAGATGGCACCCTCTCTCTTTGGTGGGGCCGGTTCACTGGCTGGTGGGGGTGGCTGCAGGGTCAGATCAATGGTGTCAGGTGCAGGGCCAGGGCATGGTGGTGGGGCTGGTGGGGGTGACTCCATGGCACAGTCCCCACTGGGAGCCCAAGGACTGGGCATCTCAACATCTGGACAGCCAGGCTCACTAGCCACAGGCTGCAGGGAAGGCTGGAAGCGGATCTGTTGGCGGATACCCTCGCGCCGTGCATGGAAGTCTTCAATCTCGGCCACGATGGCCTCCTTAATACGCTCCCGGGTGAGGGCTTCCCGGTCAAAGGCAAAGTCAAAGGGCGGGGCACAGTCAGGTTCATCATCAGGATCATGGTACTTGGCCAGGAAGGGGTGGCGAAGGGCAGCAGCTGCTGAGATGCGGGCGCTGGGCTCGAAACGCAGCATGCGGCCCAGCAGTGAGAGGGCCTGGCGGTCGGCATCTGGGTACACTGTCTCCCAGGGCACAGGCTGGCGTGGTGGCAAGCTCTGGATATAGGCCCGCACTCTCTCAGCCCCCACAGCCTGAATCACAGCTGGTGACGGGGTACCCAGCACCATCATGATAAGCTGTAGTTGGTGCACATAGTTTTTCCCTGGGAAGAGCTGACGCCGGGCCAGCATCTCACCGAAGATGCACCCCACGGACCAGAGGTCGATAGCCTGCGTGTACTCATGAAGGGAGAGCATGAGCTCAGGGGCACGGTACCAGCGTGTGGCCACATACTCAGTCATGAAGTACTGGTGCTCGGCAGGTGAGGTACACAGGCCACGGGCCATACCAAAGTCACCAATCTTGAGCTCACAGTTCTCATTCACCAGTAGGTTGGAGGGCTTGAGGTCACGGTGGATGACCTGAGCCGAGTGCATATACTTAAGGCCCCGCAGCAACTGGTACAGGAAATAGCGCACATGCTCCAGTGTGAGTGGCTGTGAGGAGTGGATGATCTGGTGCAGGTCACTCTCCATCAGGTCCAGGACCACATAGCTGGAAGGGGGCAGTGGGGAAGACAGGCGTGGGCTAGCCCAGCCAACTCTAGAAACAAGCCCCATCCTCACCAGACCCTCCCAACTCAAGACAGGTAATGGCTTTACCAGGGACCCTGTAGGGGCTGACAGCATGGTTTGGAGGAAGAGCACCAGGTTCCAGATTCTCTATGACTTTTCCATGAACTTGGTTAAATCACTTTTCTCTCCAAATCTAGTTTCCCCATCAGGTAAAAGATGGGGTTGGACTATACCAGGGCTGGCCAATAGGTTTCATTTGGAGGCTATCTCCATTGTTTGGTAGTGGATACTTGAAGTACTATGATCAAAATTGTAAAAGCTTGTTCACTGTCTGTAGAACAGTGTTCTATGATCGATTAGTGATGTCTGCTATGAAAGTAGGAGGATGCAATGGTAGCATGAATGTCCCACATTTGACATCCTATATACTAAGATTCTATAAAATTGTAAAATCATCTGTACTCTTCTTGAAGAATAACAATTGTCCCTGCCAACACCCTAAAGGAGCACTGGTCCTAGTAGGAATCTTCCCAGCCTGCCTCGCATTAGATTCAGTTGCCTTTCCACAACTTCAGCAATATGGTCCCAGTCTTCAGAAAATGTCCCAGCTCTGCCTCCCTCTCCCATCCCACTTCTTACACAGATTTGAATTCACCATAGGGCACAGTGGGTCTCAGGATGTCCTTGATGGCAATGATGTTGTCATGCTTGAAGTGTTTGAGGATCTTTAGCTCCCTGAGGGTCCGCTTGGCATTAGTCACCACGTCAAAAGCATTAGGGATCTTCTTGATGGCCACCTGCTGGCCTGAGGAGCAGAGAAAAGGCAGATATCACAGGTACCTTGGAGTAGCCCCTTTCGACACCTCCTTTCTAGAATGCAAATAACAAAAGCTACCACATACTGGTTACCTATTATGTGTCAAGCCCTGTGCTAAGCCCTTTACATATGTTACCAAATTTTACCTTCACAACTACCCCATGAGGCAGGTACCAATAGCTCAAAGTTAAAAATGAGGAAACCTGGCTCAGTAACTTGTTGGAGGTTGTACAGCTGGTCAGTGGCAGAGTCTAGACTCTAATGCCTGTGCTCATTCTTCCTCCCTACACTCTCTCCATCTCAGATGTCACCCATTTCACCACATATTCCATGTGCCAGTTTCTGGCTCCAGAACCCATTTCTCTTTTAGACACCAAGGACAGATTCTTTACTCTGCTGTAAAGAGGGCTATCATTTTTCTAAGGAGGAAGTAGGCTGATGGGATGGCAAAACCACCAGGCCAGAGTTTCAGAGATCCGTGCCTAACAGGAGCCTGGCACGCAGAGGGCACCTAGTCAGTATTTGTTGAATGGAGCAGGAATTCACACCCAGCTTAACTTCCTGGCTGGCTGGGACAGGGCAGGTTTCCCTCTCCCTCTGGGAACCAGGCGGCCGATGATACGGGGAGCTCACCGGTGAGGCGGCGGCGAGCGGAGGACACCACCCCGTAGGCCCCGTTGCCTATGGTCTCAATGATCTCGTACTCGTCACCCACGTCAAAGGTCACATCGAAGGAGCGAGCTTTAAGCAGGGCCAAGTTCTTGGCTGCTACAGAGGCAGCGGTGTGGGCGGCTTCTGTCTTCACCGGCCCGGGGGGCTCCCCAGACCCGTCCTCGCCGTCTTCCTCCTTCAGGGGCTCGGCCATGCTGTCTGCGTGGAGACGCCGATGAGGAGGGAAGGGGGGAGGGAGGACCCCCGTGGGCCTCAGTGTCCCCCC
Source organism: Microcebus murinus (assembly GCF_040939455.1). Lineage (NCBI taxonomy): Eukaryota > Metazoa > Chordata > Mammalia > Primates > Cheirogaleidae > Microcebus > Microcebus murinus. The sequence continues at coordinate 4,714,770 of NC_134121.1, forward strand.
TTTGGGCTGGGGAGCAGGACCAGGGAATTTCCAAGTTCCCTAAACTGACGGACGCCTGGCAGGGGCGAAAGAGAGAGGCTGGCACGAAGCAGACACGCTACACCGGGAGTCACAGCGGGAGTCGGGAGCCCAGGTCGGGGTCGAGGAGGGGGAGGGGAGGCGAGGCGCGGTTCAGGAAGAAAGGGAGTGGCGGGGCGCTCGGGTTTCCCGGGGCCACACTCACCGAATGGCGCCTCACCCCCACGCCTCTTACGGGTTTGGAGGTCCCGAGGTTCGCCGGCCTCCAGCCCCCAAAGGAGGCGGTCTCCAAGGGTCGCTCGCTGACTTGCTCGAGAGACACCGCCACCTCCTCAGCGTCTTGCGCTGCCCTGCCCGTCCCCGCCGCCCCGCCTCCCAAGACCACGTTCCCTCCACCCTCTGGCCAATCGCTGAGCTACTCTGCGTAGGTTCCCACCCCTTCTACTTGCTGTACCCAATCCGAGCTCACCAGCCGAGGAAGCCACGCCTTGCGCGCGCCGCTGTCCAGCTCTCTGGAGGGAGCCGCCCAGAGGGTGCAGTGCACTTAGCAGGGGTGTGCTCCCGCCCGGCGCCCTCTCCTGACGCATGCGCGCTGGCAGCCGCGGGCGCCGAGCGAACGAAAGGCAACGCCCTTGCATGTACGCGCGCGCGCGTCCCATCCTTCGACTGGACTTCCTCCGACCAATCGCAGCTTATCCGGCGAGCCTGGGGAATAGCCAGGCACTCGGGAGCGGCTCAGATCCCTACGACTGTTACCTTGGTGACCGGCTCTCGATATCCCACTCCTTTGGGCCTGTCTTCCCTTATCAGTCCTCACCGCCCAGGGTATTATGACCCCCGTTTTCTCGGTCCTGGGAGCTCTGGGAACGTACCATCTCCGGTAGCGTGTGACCTGTCAAGTCCAACCACAGAAATTCCGGTCCTCCGGAATTCTAGAGCGTCCAGCCTAAAGCCGCCACTGACTTCCGGTGGGCTGTGCTCTCCACACAGCTTCCGCCCAACCTGGACCTCGGTTCGCGGTTTCTGGCCGCCTGGCACGTTTTCTCTGCGCGTTTCTGTGTCCAGCGGCTGTCGCGCTTTGGGCTGCAGTGAAGTTAAGGCAGGCAGCGGACTGGGCCGCCCAGCCTCTGCCCCTCCGCGGAGCCTGCTGGTCGGCAGAGCCTTCACTGGGACCCAGGTGCCCCGACCCACCCAGAACTCCAGAACTCAATAGCCCGTTCATTCGTTCCTTCATGTAACAAACAGTTATCGAGCACCGTCCCTCTGAGGCTTAGTGCCGAGGAGGCAAAGGTGGCCATGGTGGGCACTGTGAGCTGGGAGGAAAGGTTTTCAGCAGGGAGCTCGAGGTAGGGCTGAAAGGAAGAAGTGATTTGGGGGTTGGGACAACAAAGATGTCTGGGGTTTCTACGAATTAAGATGAGAAAGAAGGGCCCTGCCGCTGAGCAGAAGTGTGGAGGCTGAGAAATGGAGGGACACAGGTTCTTCTTAGCCTTGAGTAATGACCTGTTAATGGAAGAGGGGGAGTTCAGGATGGACCCCAATAGAGCCTGAGTGCCAGATTGACTGTTTATTCCTTAGGTTGCAAACTAATGGTGCGAGGTTGGATCCAGACCAGAAATGAATTTTGGTAAGCCTACACTCTTGTATATCCTTCACTGTTCCATTTTTGTTTTTTACTTTTTACTAAGCCATAGGTACAGAAAGTTCTATGTATCATAAGTGTACAGCTCAGTAAATTTTCACAGAGTACACCTGTGTATAGCATTTAGCTAAACTTAAAAAACCCAGAGTATTGCCAGCACCCGAGAAGCCCCTTCTCTTTTCTATCTAGTGCTAACAGTTTTTGTTAACTCTTTCGATACCTTTTTTTACACTGAATTTTAGGAGGCTTATCAGGATTCGTACGTTAAAATAGAAAAGTAGATACTGCATTTTTTAAAATATCAACATCAGGAAAAATGTATTTAGGAGTATAAGGTAAGCCCCAGGGCAAATACATACCTAATATTTAGACATGTAACAACCATATGGGCCTACTGAGTTAAGGTTGAACTATAAATTTGTTTCTCATTTTCCTGACAGCATAACAAAAAGCCAAATTATCTTACATAATTTCCATTGAGCATTAATAAAGGAACCATACTCATGAAAGGAGACATTTTCTGTCTCTGAGGTCTGAAGATATTTCTCTGATGGCCTTCCTTTCGGTAATAAAGTAGACAGTCTACCCTAACTCTGAAATATGTGCAATGCAGGCTTCTCCAGTGTACCTCAGTGGAAGCAGAGGACATACAAAGGCAGGACGTGTTAAACATCTTTTTCAGGGAACCAACTGCACAGCTGTCTGATGGTCTTGTCTGGTAAAATGTAAAATATTAGAATAGACTAATAAATTGTGTATCCTTTAAATATTTCTCCATAACTATTCCATCTAGGTTGGGTATATAAGTTGCAGACAGTTGAACATTCCCAGTAAAACTCCCTGATTCCCATTTACTTTTCAACCCATTAGGAGTTACTTTGCTTTTACCCCCACTAGGCCCTGACTGTCCTGGAAAAGTCATGAGTTATCTAATTATAGTCAAATCCAGTGGACGTTCTTCAGTGTTAGTGCTTTTCTTACTTAGCTCTCTGTTGCATATGACATAATTGACCATTTCTTCAAGAAAAATTATTGAATAAGTCACACATTCATATGGTTCAAAAAGGATTTAAGTGAACAATTTTGGTCTCTTCTTCAGGTGGCTGCTAGAAAAAGGCAATACAAATATATAAACAAATACTCTTCCCCTTTCATGTACAAAAGGTGGTATATTATATACACCTTTGTGAAGATCATTTCATATCAATGACTAGAGAGGTCTCTTGCTCTTTTTTTTTTTTAAATAACAGGTTTTTTTAGATATAATTCACATACTGTAAAACTATTCTTTTATAGTGTACAATGTAGTGTTTTCTGGTATGTTCACAGAGTTGGGCAACCATCACCACTACCTAATTTTGGAACATTTTCATCACTTGGAAAAGAAGCCCATTAGCAGTCACTCATTCCTCCTCCCCTCAGCCCCTGGCAACCACCGACTACTTTCTGTCTCTGCATGTGCTTATTCTAGACATTCCATATAAATGGAATCATGCAATATGTAGTCTTTTGTGTCTGGCTTATTTCACTTAGCATAACGTCCTCAAGGTTCATGCACGGTGTAGTATGTACCAGCACTTCATTTCTTTTTTATGTCTGAATATATTCCATTGTTTGGATATACCAATTTTATTTATCCATTCATCAGTTGATGGACATTTGTGTTGTTTCTACTCTTGACTATTATGAATAATGCTGTTGTGAACACTTATATACAAATTTCATTTCTCTTGGGTATATACCTAGGAGTAGGACTGCTGGGTCACATACAGTCTCATCAGCAATTCCTCCACATCTTCACCAACACTTGTTATTTTCCTTTTTTTTCCCCTTAATTATAGCCATACTAGGGGGCGTGAAATGGTATGGCATTGTGGTTTTGCTTTGCATTTCCCCATAATGGCTAAGGATGTTGAACATCTGTTCATGTGTTTGTTGGTCATTTGTCATCTTTGAGGAAGAAGATGAATGGCCAGTTGGAATAGACTGTTCAATGTCTAGTCAAATCCTTTGTCCATTTTTAATTGGGTTATTTGCCTTTTTATTATTAAGTTGTAAGAGTTCTTTGTATATTCTGGATGTAAGTCCCTTATCGGATACATGAGTTAGAAGTATTTCCAGTTTTTGGTTGTCTTTTCACTTTCTTCATAATGTCCTCTGTTGTACAAAAGTTTTTAGTTTTGATGAAGTCCAATTTTTTCTTTTATCATTTGTGCTATTGATATCATATCCAAGAAACCACCTCATTCTTTTTTACAGCTGCATAATATTCCTTTACAAATATATCTATTTAATCAAGACCCTGTAGATAGACATTTAGATTAGTTCAAATGTTTTGGTATTGCAAACAATACTGCAATACATTTTCTTGAACACATCATTTTGCGCACTGCAAATATGTCTGCAGGAAGACTACCCAGAAGTGGGAGTGCCAAGTTAAAAAGTATTGCTCTTATAATTTTAGTAGCTAATGTTCAAATTTCTGTCCTTAGAGACTGGACCAGTTTGACACCCACCAGCAATATGATAGAATGACTCACATGGTACTTTTTAAAAGCTTGGAATTATTTGCCTGTTAAAATGGGGAGATATAAGAATCCTGATTTCTGCTTTCTTTTGGAAAATCACAATCTCTGTCAATGTCAGACCTGCATGTTCACATAGCAGTCACCAGTCACGGGCTATAACCCCACCATTGGAAGGGCATGGGCTCTTCAGTTCACCACAGCCCCCACCACTCCCTGATGGCCTCTCTTACACAGGCTGAGGGTCAGATGCCACTTATTGTACTTTCACCTCTATTTTCTATCTTACTAAGAGCAAGAAAACAAAAGAGGCAGAGAGGATGTGTTTCAAAGAGAGAGAGAGACCAAGTATATATAGCTCTTCATGGGAATAAAGACTGTCACATATGTTATCTACAAATAATTCTTGGCTCATGTTTCCTGCCTGGCTGTTATGGGCATTTGAGTTCAAGGTACCTGGGTTTGGCCTCTACTGAAAGCCTCTGGGGATTTTTGAGTAGAGAAATGCCCTTCAGAGCTGCCTTCCTGAAAGATACTTCTGGCAGACAACATGGAGGGTATACTTGAGGGCAGAGCATGGTTCAATTAAGAAGTATGTGAAGGAGCTAAATGCAGGAGGTATGATGGTGTTGGTTTCTGGTAGACAATAGAGATGTCACCAAGATAGGGACCCAGGAAGAGGAACAGGTTGAAGGGTACTGCTAAGAGATGAGCTCAATGGTAGATGCTTTGAGGCTCTTTTAAGCATCTGTGATGTAATTCCCATCTCTGATCCAAGCGTTAGACACTTTCCTGAGCCCCAGAACCTTACCGTCATTCAGGTCCGCCATCATGGCAGTAGGGCATCCCTTTTTGTCAGTAGTCCTAGCGTGGGTTCCAAGGTGGCTTCCCATTGGACAGGCTCAGCCAAGGGGAAGGGAGTATCCCGAGTGGCCAGACCTGTGTCACCTGTCCACCTCTGAAAGTGGGGAGGGAACTCCAACCCAACCAAACTCTTCGGGCTATGCAGATGAGGGCCACTTGCCCAAAGGAAACTTGAGCTTTCAGGAAGGTGAGATGGACTCTGGGTCAGTAGAAATAATAGATGTACCCTACCCACCTGCACACCCTTCTGCTACTATAGCAGGTATAGTCACAAACTTTGAGGAGCACAGGTGGACTCTCCATTCCAGAAAGCTGCTCTACTGATGTCACAGCCTCTCCTCCAATCCCAAAGCTCCCCAAGTTTTAACAAGACATGCTTTAATATCAGAAACTCCTGGGTCTGAATCCTGCTCCATCACACTGAGACCAGGGCATTTGTTACTGTCTGTGCTGTGTGCTGGGGTCATAGCCATGAACACGCAGTCCCAGCCCTCTGGTGAGGGAGACCTGGGACAGGCACCAGATGGGGTGTTTGGGCACTGGGCAGCTAGGAGAGGCCCCTTTGCCCAGCCCAGGAGGTCGCGAAGAGTTTCTGGAATTGTCATTTAAATCCGGACCTAGAGGACAAGCATGTGCCAGGCAAGTGAAGGAGGGTTCTAAGCAAAGAGAACAGCATGGGCAAAGGGCAGGGCTGATGCAGGCACCAGAGTGTGGCACATCTAAGGGCAGAAAGAAACCCACTGGGAGGCGCGGGAGGGAGGGGGTCACACAAAGACCTTGGCCGGAGAGGTAGGCAGGGGCCAAGGCCATGGGGCTCAGAAGGACTAACAGCTTTGGCCTCAGTTTATTCATCTGTGAAGTGAGGATGTTCAGACCTACCTGGGTGGGTGGTTTTATGGACTCAAGAAATTATATCCACAGGCACGGGGCCTGGCCATTCACAGGCACGGAAGCAGCTGCATTGTTAACGCTGCCTCCCACTCCTCCCAGCCCCTGTGGTGTCTGAGCAGCTGCTTCAGTGTGTAAACAATGCTATCTTCACCTTTCTCCTTTGAGGGGGGTCCAAGGGATGCATCATTGTCCCCAGTTACAGGTGACAAAATGGACTCACTGGAGAGGAAGAAGCAGGGGTGGGGTACTGGCAGGGCCCCCTGTACCCAGTTCCCATTCTGTCTGTCTCTCACACACACAGGCTCCCTGACAGTCACCTGTAATGAGTAATGTGCTTCAGTCACACAGGAGTAGCTGGGGCATACAGGGGAAGCCTGAGGTGCCACGCCACTGCCCACACTCACATCTGCAGAGGCTGGCCAGCCCCGCCAAGGGCAGGCAGTCATCAGACTGCAGGACACCACCCCACTCCTGCTCCACCCTCCTCCACGGGCGCTCCTGCTCCTGGTGCCATCTACCATACAGAGTGGTCTTTGGACATTGAGGACAGAATGTCCCTGTCTCAAGAAAGGAAGCCAGTTTAATGGATGAATCTGCAAAAGATGCTGCCTGTTCTCAATGGGAGTATTTCAGGTACCAGTGGACAGGTTAGGGAGGAGATTTGGGGACCAAGAACTCCATGAGCCTTTAGAACTCACCCTAGAGGCAAGGGCTGGATTGTAATCCTGCCAGCTGGTGACATTAGGCAGCCCTCAGCCTGTCTGAGACTCATCTCCCCTGTGAATAATGAGAGTGGTGTTTTGTTTCCTAGGCAGGAAGGAGTCTCCCAGAGCTGGAAATGGAGAGTTGGTCAAATCATAGCTGGTTCCAGGCCCCTCTACACACAGGTGTTTGCATAAGCGCACACAGGGACAGTACACAACTACCGGGACATGCACAGACTCACACACGCTCCTACCTGGGTGCTCCTGCTTTTCCTGTCTTTGCCTCAGCACACGGGCCAGGGGCAGCTGCTGGGGACCTAGCACCAAATCTGTGGAGTTTGATGGGGCGGGCTGCGTTATTTTCTCGGGCAGACTTGACCATAGGACTTGGAGGAGCCTGGTCTTGCCACTCACCCCTGCCTTGGCTCAGCCCACACCAGTATTGGCATGCAGCCCTCCCCGCAGGAAAGGGACTATCCCTGAGGCCAGCCTGGATGAGTGTGGTTTTGATGGAGAGGGAAGGGCAGAAAGCCACATCCAGGAAGTGGCTGTCCGTGGTTTTCCAGAGGCCTGGGTGGGTGGGCTGACCTCATAGCCAGATGGCTTTCTACACTGCTTGGGGCCTCACCCCTGCTTCCCCCATTTGGCACAGCCAGCCCAACCCCGGGTCTGGGAGGGGAGTCAGCCCTGTCTGTCACAGTGCCTGGAGCTCCATTGACGCTGCAGTCCTGTGGCACCGACAGAACCCGGCGGCTGAGCAAACACGGAGGCCGACGTTGCCCATCCTGGAACAATTCCCTGAGGCCCGCCCCTGCTCCACAGAAAGATCCCAAGTCTGTGAGGGAGCCATACAATCAAGGTCATTGGAGATGTTAGCCACATGGCCACATGTGTCCCTCCTGGTCCTCCGCCCTGCTCTGGCTCAGCCCACGGCCCTCTCCTTGGCTGCCCACTCTGAGCTCCAGATCCAACACCCAGCTGTCCCCAGATGGCTCCCTGTGGACGCCCCTAGAACACACTCTGCACAGCAGCCAGAGTGATCTCTCAAAAAACAAATCAAGGCGGGGCGTGGTGGCTCACTTTGGGAAGCGAGGCGAGAGGACCGTTTGAGCTCAGGAGTTCGAAGCTGCAGGGAGCTATGATCACACCACCGTACTCCAGCCTGGGTGACAGAGACCTGTCTTTTAAAAAACATCAGATCATGTCCTGGCAATAGCTTCCCCATCCCGTGGAATAAAACCCATCACTGCGGCCTGCAAGGCCCTGCCCATGGAAAATGAAAGGGAGACGGAGGAGGTGGCACCAGCGAAGGGACCAGGTTCGTCCTTGTCTGGGGTGTGGTGGCAGCTCCAGCTTGTCTGGTTTCCTGTGAGATCATCCCTTTCACTCATCTGCCGTCTGCTCCCTACACCCAGTTTCCTCTCAGTTCTGCAGGAAAGGCCGTAGGAAATGGCGGCGGGGTGTGTGCGGGCTGGCTCAGCGGGCGGCCGTGGCAGGCGGGCAGCCGTGGCCGGGCGGGCGGAGATCCCGCTCTGAACGTCACAGGAGCCGTGGCTGCGGAGTCTCCCTCCCGAGCATGGGTGGCGCAATCTGGCGGCAAACCCTCCGGAGGCAACGTGAACCCCACCTTCTCCCACTTGGCACCCGAGTGTAGGGTTGCCAGAGAGAACACGGGATGCCCGGTTAAATCTGGATTTAGATAAACAGCGGACCGTCCCTTAGTTAGGCATGTCCGAGTGCTGCGTCCTGTGTTGTTACTTGCTGAGTGTGGCAGCCCTACCTGGACAACCTCACCTGCCTCCTCTTTGGCCTCCGGCTCCCCCAGCACCTATGTCCTCCCCAGCCCACTTCACATCCTCCTCGGCTGGAAACCTGCTGCCCTGAGGCGCCAGGCAGTGCGGCCGCAAGCTCTCTGACCTCGTCTCCTTCCCCAGCAGTGTGCTGGGAACATGGCTCTCTGAAAAAAATACAATAAAATATAAAAACATAGGAGTCCTGACTGGAGTGTTGGTGAATTTCCATGGTGTCAATATTTCCTCCGTGGCTGACTTCAAGCTACCAGCACGACATCACCGAAGTCCAGCCTGGAGGAGGCACGCAGTTGTCTCCTGGGAGCAGGTGCCAGTCTGCCCCCGTCTGCCCGCCCCAGGGCCTTCGCACTTACTGCTCTCTGCCTGGGAGTGCTCACGCTGATCCTTGCGGGGCCCCACCCTTCATTTCTTTCTGACTGCGCTCCAATGTCTCCTCCTCAGAGAGGCCTTCCTTGTCCATCTACGGTAACCCTACATGCCCCCACCTCTCTCTAGCTCTCTACCTGATTCATTTTCTTCCCTTTATAGCACTTCTCACTGCCTCAATTCTGAACATCTGTTTACTTGTTTGTCTCCCCCACCAGAAAGCCAGTGGCATGAGGCAGGGGCTGTGTCTGTCTTGTTTTCAACTTTATCTCAAGCACCTGGCACACAGGAGGCACTCCTTAAATACTCACGGAGTGGACAGTAACTCCAGGCTCAGTGCACTTGGCCCTAGTGACCTTGCTGCTCATTTTTCTTGTTTGGTTGGAACAATGCAACATGCCTACGGAAGGGTCTCATCTAAGGCGTTCATCCTTCCTAGCCCTCTGCCCAGAGGCCACTCCCTCAACAAGAGCCAGCCAGACAAAGGCACGGGTTCTAGTCCAGTCCATTCTGCCCTGTTTGCACAACCTTGGTGAGGCCCTGTCTATTTCTGAGCCTCATGGTTTTGTGTCCTGTGAAGGAGTTACTAACATTCACTCCTGGACAAGTGTAGGACGGTGAATGGGCGGGAAAGCACTTTGCAATCTCTGCAGCCCCTAAAATGTAGCAGGAGGGGTCCTGTCCACTCCACTACTCCTCAGAGGGGGAAAGTGGAGCTTTAGAAACAAGTATCCTAGAACTTAATGATTATAACCTGCTACATATAATGAAAAAACATAACTCGTGGTTCTGTTTATTCTGCAACAGCACAAAAAAAATCACAAATTTTCATCAGGTACAACAGAAAATTGGGGCCACTTGAGATTCTCCTTGACCATCATATGGGTATGGAAACATTTGAGTGGCTTTGCCTCATCTGGGACATTTTTCTTAAAAAATCATGCTTCTGGTGTCCCATTTTCCAGCCTGGGTGACTTCAGCCCATTTAAAAATTATGTCATACTAAATTCTCCCTGTTCTCAGCAGTGACTCCTCCCAGGAAGCCTCTCTCACCATCTTCTGGCCCCTGTCTCCCTTCACCATCTGTCCAGGACCATGGAGAACAGCCAGCAGGTGCCACCTCGCCCACAGGCGAGGCAGGCCATGCCTACACCATGCATAGCATGACTCAAAAACGAGCCACATAGGAATTTTCTTTAACCTACATAGTATCATCTAAGAATTCACCCAACATGACAAAATTAGATCTCAGGAAACATGGAGATTTCCTAGCTATCTTTTAAGAATTGGAAGTTCAGACAACTGTGGGCCCAAATGCCTACAAACAGGGCTGGGATTCTGCTTGTATGTGGCAGTACGGCCCGTTAGCAGGCAACCATGTGGATTGGTTGGGCACATGCTTTCATCGATTAGGCATCTGACTGAATTGGTTGGTGCCCATGCCATCAATATTTTAAATACTACTCCATCCTCAACAATTACCTGGAACTAAGCACGTTCCATTATTCCCTTGATTATTTCCATGCCTGAATTGTTGTGTGTTTTCTGTCTTCCTTTCTTTCCCTTCTCTTTTATTTCCTCCCTTCTTTCTTTTCTTTTCTCTCTTTCTCTTTCATTTTTTTTTTTTGAGGCAGAGTTTTGCTCTATTGCCCAGACTGGAGTGTGATGGCATCGTGACAGCTCACTGCAACCTCCAACTCCTAGCTCAAGTGATCCTCCGGCCTCAGCCTTACAAGCATGTACCACCATGACCAGCTAATTTAAAAAATTGTTTTTTGTAGAGACAGGGTCTTGCTATATTGCCCAGGCTGGCCTAGAACACCTGGTCTCAAACAGTGCTCCTGCCTCAGCCTCCCAAAGTGCTGGGGTGGCAGCTGTGAGCCACTGTACTCAGTCAGTTGTGATTTCCTAGAGCAGAGAAATACCTCTGGTAGCCATGTCTTTCAACTAAGGCAGAAAATGGAAGCTAGATGTGGAGATCTGCATTTTAAAATCAGCAGGGGCAAGCATGGGTCTCCATGCAAGTGAAGAGCCAGTGAGCTTAGCACTCATTCTAGTCACCTGTTCCCTTGCCACCCTAACCTGGAGCCTGGAATGACAAACGCTCAAGTTCTTGGCTCCCTTGCAGCTGGCGGTGGCTGAGTTCCTCAGTCCCAGCTGATGGGCTGTGTATGGAAGTCCCCATCCAACCAGTGGTGGCACAAGATGTGGGGAGTCCCCTTGGCTGCTGGCCCGTCTTCTGCCTGGAACACAGTCACTATGCCTGGAGCGGAATCGGCCACCTTGCAGTTACAAGGACAAAACCACAAGCTAGGGAACTGGAGTGGGAAAATAGAAGAAACCAGGTCCTCAATGGCCTGCTTGATGTTGGAGACTAATGATCCTTATGTATTTCAGCATAATTGGGCTTTCTGTCACATGTGGCTGAGTACAAGCCTAACTGCCACATGTACTCGCTATATGAACTCCTGGCATGCTCCACTCATCTGCCGGCTTTGGCTGATGTTGAGTTTGCATTCATTGAATTAATGGTGAATGATTTTTAAAGATCAACAGGGTAACAGTATTTTTCAGCATGTGGCCAGCAATTCAACTTGTCTGTTGACAAGCTGACAAACGAGCTGAACTCCAGTCACAGCATCATCGTCACTGGCATTCACTGCGCCCTGCCAGGCAGGGCCTCCGACCCCGGCTCTCGCAGAAGCCCAGTCTCAGGCAGGTTAAGCCATCAGCCCAAGATCAAACCGATAGTGAGGGGCAGAGTCTGGATTAGAACCTGGGCCTCTCTGACTCACTTTACAGGTCCTGCTGGTTAACTCCTAGAAGAAGCTGCTCTGGGCATTTCCTCCCTTGAACTTCAAGGGTAAGGTGGGGCATGCCCAGCCTCTGAGTCAGGGTTTGGAGAGGCCGGAGGTTCCCCCAGCCCTTTAAATTACTAAATGAGAGAATGAGCTAGTCCAGGCAACCACCTCCTCTTGCTAATGTTTTCTTTTCTTTTCTCTTTTCTTTTCTTTTCTTTTCTTTTCTTTTCTTTTCTTTTCTTTTCTTTTCTTTTCTTTTCTTTTCTTCTCTTCTCTTCTCTTCTCTTTCTTTTCTTTTCTTTTCTTTTCTTTTCTTTTCTTTCTTTCTTCTTTCTTTCTTTCTTTCTTTCTTTCTTTCTTTCTTTCTTTCTTTCTTTCTTTCTTTCTTTCTTTCTTTCCTCTCTCTCTCTCTCTCTCTCTCTCTCTGTCTCTCTCTCTCTTTTTCTTTCTTTTGAGACAGGGTGTCCCCTAGGCTCAAGTGCAGTGGCATGAGCATAGCTCACTGCAACTTCATACTCCTGGACTCAAGAGATCCTCCTGCCTCAGCCTCTCACTAGAGGTGTGTGCCACCACGCCCAGCTAATTTTTCTATTTTTTGTAGAGACAGGATCTTGCTCTTGCTCAGGCTGGTTTTGAATTCCTGGCCTCAAGCAATCCTCCTGCCTTGGTCTCTCAGAGTGCTGGGATTACAGACATAAGCCACCGTGCCTGGCTGCTAATGAAGACTTTGAGGCCCAGAGTAAGGCAATGACCAGCCCAGGTTCACACTGCAATCTGGGGACAGGCTGAAGATGGAAACTGGGGTCCCTGCATCCCATCTTACGCTCTGCCCCAGACCCACACCTGGTTATTCTGTTGTGCTGCTGGAGGCTGGGGTCCCTGACTGCTCTCTTCCCACCTCTAGGCCCTCCCTCTGGCTGGAACGTGAGGGCCTAGCTGGGGCCTCAGGCTCCCCAGAGTGTACCCCAAAGAACTCTACTCACTCTTTCACTCATGCGGTCACTGGACAAGCATTTAGTGAGTGACCCCAATGCACCCACCCTCCACTGGGTGCTCAGGGAGTTCTGAGTCCAGTTGGGGAGACTGAGTCAGACCACTAGTGTATTAGGGCTATGACCAATTGTCAGAAGGAACCAGAAAAAGCCCCTGTACCAACTTAGGGGTCAGGAAAAAGGCATCCTGGAGGAGTGGGCATGTATCTGGCTCTTGAAGTTCAATAGGAAGCTTTCAGGCAGAAAGGATGGGAAAGACATTCCAGGCATGAAGGAACAGCACGTGGAAAGACAAGGTGGTAAACAGAAGGCCACTGAACTATGCACTTAAAAGACAGTTGCTTTGGCCAGGCATGGTGGCTCACACCTGAAATCCTAGCACTTTGGGAGGCCGAGGCAAGAGGATCGCATGAGGACAGGAAGTTCAAGACCAGCCTGAGCAAGAGAGAGACCCCGTCTGTACCAAAAAAAGAAAATTGCCGGGCATGGTGGTGTCCAACTGTAGTCCCAGCTACTTGGGAGGCTGAGGCAGGAGAATCTCTTGAGTTCAGGAGTTTGAAGTTGCTGTGAGCTATAAGGACGCCACTATATTCTAGCCTAGGTGACAGAGTGAGACTGTGTCTCAAAAAAAAAAAAAAAAGGTTGCTTTCAGCTTATGTGAATTTCCCCTCAATAAAAAATAAATATAACATGTAGTCAAGAGGGTGGTATGCAGGCGTTTGGCTGTGAGGCTAAGGCGCAGAGCGAGGTGGGGCCGTCAGGGACGGGCCACAGGGGCGTTGACTTGGCGTGGTCTGTGAAGTTCGGTCGGGTGCCCAGCCTGCGCCAGGCATTTAAAGCAACAGACATCACAAGCACAGCCCCTCCACTGAAGAGCCGAGAGGCAGAGCCTAACGAGAAGACCTGCAAGGCCTTCGAGAGGAACGGTTTGGGGACTTGGAGTCACAAGAACCTTGGTTCAAATCCCAGCTCTGCATCCAACTTGCTGTGGTCTTGGGAAGTCACTTCCTTTCTCTGAGCCTCAAGTCCCCATCCGTAAAAGGGCGCTGGGAGCACTGGTCTCACGGAGTCACTTCAAGGATCCCTGAACAGTGGGCGCTCAGAGCTCCGTGGGGTAGGAGAGGTGGGTGGTGGTGGGATCGCTCCTGCTGCTGCCGGCCCCAGCGGGAGGGGAGCCCCTCACCTGAGACAGGAGGCAGAGCAGGCTCCGGGAGTCCCCTGCCCCAGCAACCAGGGTCTGTAGAGCCCAAGAGCGCCGAGGTCTGTAGGCAGAACACCTGTCCCCAGGGCCACCTCCCTGAGTCTGGGCTCGGCCCTGCCACGGCAGCCTCCTCTTCTGTAGGCAGTTCCCCTTTGCCGATGACAGGAGCCTCATGTGGTGGGGGGAGGGGACATTGGAGAGGCTAAATTTCCTAGGCCGACAGGGAGGAGCCAGACACCGCTGGGGCTGAGGCCCACTCTACCAGTGTCGCCACAGCTGCTGTAGCTGGAGCCCGGGAGGAGAGAGGAAGGGGGCTCTTGCAAGAGGGCTGCCCTTCCCTGGAGGCCAAAGGTGCGGTTCTCTTAAAACCGGCAACCCAGTCCCGAGTTTGAGCACATAACATAACATAACATTCCTGCAAGCTGCACCCTCCCCGAGGACGGGCAAGCGCTGGAGTCCAGGAATAAACCCAGAGTCATAACCCCGCCGGAAGCCACTGCTCTTACTTACAATCACGCACAGTGTCCTCACCTGGTGACCTCCCGCACCTCTAGCCCAGCCCAGGACTGCCTGTGGGTGACCCCTCCGCTACTCCAGAGCCCCCAGCGCGAGGCCTGCTCCAGGCCTGGGACCAGGAACCTGGGTCCAGGACAGAGAAGGTGACAGGCAACAGGGGTCTCTAACCTGCAGGGAGGAGCTCCATGCTGATCAGGCAGGGCCTCTGAAGCTCCTGAGGATGGACTCTGATTCCCAGCGTGGGGCAGAAGGAGGCCCAGCTCCCCTTCTGGAGAGGAAAGCAAGCCGAGCTGGACAGCCACCTATAATGAGCTTCTGGGTAGGACAGGGGGAGCAGATTGTGGGGTCATGGGCAAAGAAGTTCAAGGAAGACTTCATGAAGGTGGGCTTTGAAGGCTGAATAGGAGTTCTCTAGGTGGATAAGGTAGGGATGATATGCTAGGTAGAGGGAACAGCATGTGCAAACCTGGAGGCATGAGCACCCCAAGAACTGTAGTAATAAGAATAGCTGCAAATGTGTGGGGCTACAGCATGCTCCACATACATGACATAGACTGTCCCATTTAATCCTCCCAACAGCCCTCTGGGTGTGATGAGGAGACTGAGATGCTGAGAGGTTAGCGCCCAACTGCTCTGTCTGCCCGAGACCCTCATCCCCGCAGCGGAGTTGGCACCAGCTCGAGTCTGTGGAAGCTGCCTGTCCCATTCCCCAAACATCTCCTGAGAGTGCCTTGGGGACCAGGCCTCGCGCTGGGGGCTCTGGAGAGGCGGAGGGGTCACCCACAGGCAGGCCTGGGCTGGGCTAGAGGTGCGGGAGGTCACCACGTGAGGACACTGTGCGTGATTGTAAGTAAGAGCAGTGGCTTCCGGCGGGGTTATGACTCTGGGTTTATTCCTGGACTCCAGCGCTTGCCCGTCCTCGGGGAGGGTGCAGCTTGCAGGAATGTTACGTTCACGCAGGGAGCTGTGTGCGCACATTGAGCGCTAATCGCTTAGCTCCGAGCTGGGGAATCTGGTTGGAGGAGAGCCCTGGGTGGGTAACCTTGGCATTTGTTACCAGTTTCCTTATCTCTGAAATGCATGGAGATCCACTGAGATTATGGATGTCAGAAGGGCTTTGTAAACTGTGTAAAATGTGCTAAATATTCATTTATTTAGCAATATATCTGAAGAACCTTAGTGCTCAAGCACTGGTAGGTAGAATCCCATCTACCATTTAAGATGTTGTAAGTACTTTGCTAAACACTTAGCGTACATAATCTCATTTAATACTCACAACAATTCTAAGAGGTTCATACTGTTACCATCACTGTTTTACAGATGAAGGTTATCAGGCTTAAAAAATAAGCCTGTCAGATTTAAAGCCAGATCCATCTTTCCAGAACCTTTCCCAGGTTTTTGACTTATGTGCTGCACAATTTAGGTAAGTGTACAGCTGAGGGTAGCATAGAAATGCTGTGATAACAAATCTGATTTTTTGGGGCAATTTCTCTCTTTTCTGTAATTTCCTTGATTAGATTTCACTATCATTTCAAAGTGTTTTTCCCCCCCTCCAAAATTGAGCAATGGGTTGAAGGTGTATAAATTGGAAAATGCTATCATGGATGTAGTGGATGTTTGATTGTAGATTTTAGTAGAGAAATTGATGACATAGCAAATTAGAATTAAAGACTGAGTAAACAGTAGTCAGCTTCCACTTCCTATAGATGACCAATTCCAGAGTTTTGTTTAACTGCAGCAGATTATTTTACTGCTTAAAACTCTTCAGAGGTAAGCCACTATGTTGTTTAAGTGTGATAAAGAGATGTGAATTATAAAAAAAAGAATTTGGAGAAAATAAATAAATCAGCTCTGCCATTTCTCCTTTATGAACTCACACATATCGGGTAGTTTTAGAGCAATGTTTTACCTCAGCCATGATTTTCTGAGTCTGAGCCAAGAACACCAACTGTCATGTTGCCTCCGTTGCTGTACACATTTCTCCTTATAGGCAAGGGTAATTTTAAGTGATGTCAAAAACAACCCTCTTCAATCTCAGAAGGGGAATAGAGTAAGTGTAGGGGATGTTTTTTTTTTTTTTTTAAGCCTCATGCACCAGGGTTTTTCTAAGCCTGGTATTGAATTGATTTGATATCAAGAGCAAACTACATGAGAACGTAATCTTTAAATCATTCAATAAAGTTTCACAAAAGATTCTGATACAAATATGTGCTTATTAAGACCTGAGGGGTATCACCTTACTATTGGACAACTGTGTATTTTTAACAGTATGTGAGGGCATTCCTGTGTTAAGTAAAATTTCAGTAAAAGATCACCACATGAACACTGTGTGCTGCAGCCTCACAGGGGCTATGCAGCCAAGAAATATATCATCTGTCCTCTTGAACATTGAGAGCAGAATTTTATCAATTTCCTCCTGAAATAAAGAGAGTTTGCACAGGGGTCACTAGGCTGGGGCAGAGCCAGGACCATGTTGAGGATATGCAGTTAGTATGAAGATGACCACTCCCTAACACCTAGACTCTGGGACTATGTTGTGTGACATGATAAAGAAGTACAGATGGCATTGAGGTTAATAAGCTGCTGACTTAAGATAGAGAGACTATCCCACATCACTAGGGAAGGCCCCATGCAATACAAGAGTACTTAAATGTGGAAGATGGAGGAAGGAGAAAAATATCAGAATGATATGCTATGAGATCAACTCATTAGAACATTTTTTCAAAATTTTTTTGGTGATTATTTCCTCATTAGCATAGAATTTGATTAAGTTCAGTTCTACAAACACCCATGATTTATTTTTATATGCACATAATTATCCTGGGTTGTGAAAATTAAATGAAGTACTGCAGGGGGTAAAAAATATGCTTTCTAAAGAGTGCCAGGTACAATGGGAATATAGATGATAATTAAATAATGTGACACCATGCGGGTGTAATTGTGGATGTGTTGGTGTTTTACAGGTCTGTTCTGACTACATTTTTAACAGTTGACATGACAGATTTAATCAAGATAAAGGATAAAATTAAAATGTTTTTTTGATAATTTTGACTATTAAAGAAATAACACTGATTATGCCTATTGCTTTTTTTCAGGTATATAAAATATGGTTCCTGTGTCCCATGCAGACAATCACATGACCATTAAAAAATGCCCTTTATTTCCAAGCTGGAGTTGGACTCACAGCCAGCACCTTTCTACCTTCCTTCCATACCGTCACACTCCTTCTGGATCACAGGGCTAGGCTCAGGGACCTCGTCACCTGCCACTTGGCTTATTCACGTCATTTTCCTTCCCATGATGGTGCTCTTGGTGTCTCCAGCTCTCTCTGAGTCACTCAAGTTTAAGACTGACTCCAAGTGTCAGGCATTCTTCTGCCTGAACAGGTGAGCAGGGGCGTCTGCCTCCGTGCCACCTGCCTCTGAGCAGGCTCCCGCCCTCACGCCAGCCCGCTCCTGGGTGGCCAGGTTTACAATCCACAAATCATATTATCCGTGTTCTTTTCTTCCTATGGTTCCTCAGTTTGTCTTTGAGTAGTAACCTGATTTTCTCCACCTGGTTTCTTCCAATGTGACCCAGACCAATGTGCTAACTATTAGAAGACTGTCGGACTTTCTCCATAGAAAGTCTCACTGCTCGCCTTTCTCCATAAGCTACGTTGTCTGAAGCCTGTCTTCAAGGCTGCCTCTACTTACCCACGTCTTCTCTGTAGGAATGATGCTGCTCTCAAGCACACACGTGGTGACTCCACTGAGACGCGTCAGGCGTGGTCCAAGCGCTTTCACAGCACCAGCCTCTCCCCAGGATCCTCTCCGGAGAAAGGGCCCCCCCGTCCTGCTGCCGCTGAGTGGCTTTGTGCTCACGTGCTGGGTGGACTCGAGCCTCTCGTTCTCCTCACCCCCGTGAGGAAACAGGACCCAGTCACCGGGGGTCCAGACGCTGTGGGCAGTGCCTGTGCCACCGTCAGCGCTTTGTTGCTGACCAGTTCTGACAAAAAGATAACCAATACTCTGCAAAATATGCAACAGAAATGCCATAGAATTTAAGAAAATTAATAATAAAAATAATCTTCTGAATAATACATTTTTTCATCAGTTAAATTATGTGTTACCAGATAATTTGATATTTGATTTAATTAAATTGTGTGGAATTGCACTTTTATTCTATCTAAATACTTTTGAAACTGATGCAGCCAATGACCTGGTAATTTATTTAGTTCAGTTTTAGTCTGGTATTTCTATAAGTTTCTTATCTCTAATTTTTTTTTGTTTTGTTTTAAAGATATACATTGTAACCAAACTTATCTCTAATTTTGATTCCCTTAAACTTCATATAAAACAACTTTTCTATTCTCTTGGGGTGTATACTCCAGAAACTCCTATTGGCAATAAAATCTCCCTGATTTTTGTACTTTTGAAAGGAATTTACTTTACTCTTGGTCATTAAAGATAGTTCAGGCAAATACCCAATTATGGGTTGAATGATAATTACCCTCACATGCATTATGTTTATTTCTCTGTTTTCTGTCTCTACACAGGATGTGTTGATTTTGTTCTCACCTTTATAGGTTATCTTTCTTTTTCTTTCATGAATTTAAAATTTTTCGCTTCTTGTTGGTGTTGCACAGCTTGACTTTTGTTCATGTTGAATATTTTTCTTTATCTCTTTTTGAAACTGCACTTCTGCTTCTAAGGATTCATGCCCCATTTTTAACTTTAGAAATTTGTAAATCATTTTTTAATTATTGTGATTTATTGTTATTACACATTCTAGTGAAGCATTTAAATATAGTTTTCCTTCTCATTCTATTCTTCACATAGACATATTTGTATTTTTATTACTATGTTTCTCTTTATTTTATTTGGTGATATTCTACTTAGTATTCCCTTTCACTAATCCTTTCATCAATCAGTCTAATTTAACATTCAACCCAAACATTGTGCATCAAATTTACTTTTTTAATTATTCAATTACTATTTTACTTTTTAAAATATGCTTATTCAGTTTACAATGGCTTGCTCTTTCCAAATCATTTTTATTTGCTGTTTTACCCATTGTATTTATTTTAGCATATTAAGCATATTTATCACATCTGGTTTATGTGGTGTCTAATTTCTCCTAACAACTTATACTGGTAGCTAATTTTCTTGTGTGTGTTACCATTTATAATTGCTTCTCACATTGGGAGGTCTTATATTTGGGATAAATTCAGTTCAGCACTTTTCTTTATTTCAAAGGGGGAAAATTGAACAATCTAAAAAGGTTTGAGTTTCCTGTGATCAGCCAGTACCTATAGGGAGCACTGGCTTCTCAGTTTGATCACTCATAGGAATCCTTTTAGTTTACCTCTGGTCCTGGGAATATCTCCTATTTTCCTATCATTTCTGCTGACATTTTCAGGATTCCTATAACTTTTGAGAATTTGTACTTGTCTGTGCTAAATAGCATTTAGGTAAATTTTTTGTCCTAAAACATCAAATATCCACATGCATACATGAGTAAAATATTTTACATAAATATTTTGTGCAAAACAGTGTCTCATAGCACTATAGTATGACTCTAACTTATTGTATATTTCAAAATAACTAGAGGAGTGGATTTGGTATATTTCTAAAACTAAGACATAATAAATGTCTGAGGTGATGGATATTCCCATTAACCTGATTTGATCAGTATACATCATATGCTTGTATCAACATGTACCCCATAAATATGCACAATTATGTATCCATAAAAATAAAAATGAAGAAATTCCAATTTTTTCATTTAGGACACCACTACTGATATAGAAAATATAATAACATTGTTTGTAGAGTATATATATTTTTCAATATTGAAAAGCATGTTTATGTTTTAACACAGATTTCTTGAGTGATAATTCTTCACTTTAATAATTGCCACCCGTCCAACTGGACAGAACCAGGTAAAAAAACAAAACAAAACAAAAGTAATTAACACCCACTTATGCCCAGAACAGATTTACAATTTTTCTCTTACATTAAGTTAGCATTGGTAAAATTAATTACATGAATTTAGGTTCTTTGGCTGTGGAAGTAATTTGAGTTTGGATTTTCTATTTGCATCAGTAGTTATTTAAAATTATCTTAAAAGAAATCTGCACATAGTTAGATATTGCTAATTGATTACACTTTAGTTGATAACTTCTATTATCATTTCATAGTATTTAGAAAACATTACCTGTAGGACTTCTGCTTCCATGAAGTTAATGATACTTTTTCATGCCTAAAGCTTTGGAATTTTCAATAATTTTCTCCAGTATATTGAAATTATTTTCATCCTCTGTTTTGTGATCAAAATGCTTATCATTTGTCTACCTATTTAACTAGTCAAACTTAATGATTAAGTTATTTAAAAATCTTTATGTTCATTTATTTGTTTTATACCAGAACAGATAATTTCTATGATGATTTTAATGTCACCTAATATGATTGATTATAAAGGTGTCAATTTCTCATTTACATGAAACTTTGCATTATATATTAAACATAGACACATAAATGGCTTGAAATTGTGCCTAATACATCGTATATTTTAAGCATTATCCACTCTGAATCATCAGATTTTCATCTCTTCATACTATTTTTTGTTTACTGTGTCATTTTGTATTTGTCGTTATTCAAATTTTTATTTCTGTTCAGACTAAATAAGGATGAAAAGAGAGGTAGGTTTAGTTTTTCTTTTGGGTCATAATTGACACAATTCCAAAATTTACTTTAGACTATGTACTTCATTTATCTCACTCAATAAATATAAGTATTAAGCACAGCAGGTACATTAATATTTCTGCTCACACAAGAGAACCCAGAGAAATTGGGACATCATGTATTGCCAAAATCCTCATTTTCCCATATTACCTTTTCATTTTCTTCCATTCAACTTCCATGAAAAAATTGAAACATAGACTACTCCAATATAGCTATTAGTAACCCTTATGCTCATTTATTTTTTGAGTGATAAAACATTCCATCTTTGTGATGGTTTCAATGTCACATAATATCGTTATAAATGTTGCATTTCTCTTTTTCTTTCTTTTTTTTCCAATTCATTTTTTTTTATTTAGGCATATTATGGGGGTACAGATTTTAAGGTTTCAATAAATGCCCTTTCCCCCCCTCCCCCCACAAGTCTGAGTCTCCAGCATGACCATCCCCCAGATGGTGCACATCTCACTCCTTATGTATGTATACACCCGCATTTCTCTTTTTCTATGAATCTGTGTGTTATACATCATAACTCATCTATTATGCTATATGTGAAAATGGCTTGGAATAATATCAAACACATTGATATTTTTAGTAAATATTAACTACTCTGATTAATAAAATTTTATCTATTGATATAATTATTAATTTAAAATGTTTTATTTTATTTGTTCTTTCTAAATTTTCCTTTTTCTCTCTGCCTATATATTGAGGCAAAAGAGGAGAATGGTTCAATATGCCATTTTGATAAAATCAGGTCAAATGTAACAATTTATTTAGAATACTCTACATCATTTGCCTCACAGAATTAATATGATTGGTGGGTATGACATATATAATAATTTTCTCCATACTAAAATAGAGGACTCTGGAACTTAAAGCATTTATATATCACTCAAAGTATCATTCTTCTACTTTTTCTCTATTTTTTCAACAACTAGATATCTGTAATAGTACAATTTATTAAAACATCTGAAATAGGCACAAATTAACAAAATCAACTCAAGCAAATTTACAAAAGGATGGAGAAAAGTGAAGATGGAGTATGGGACTTTTTGGATACCATCAAGTAGACCAATATATTCATGAAAGGAGTCCTAGAACAAGAATATAGTGAGAAAGTGGCAGATAGGTTATTTGAAGAAAAAATGGCCTGACAACGTCCCAAATTTCAAAGCGATGAAACAAAAAATACTACTAACCAAGAATACTTGATATGGGAAAGTTATACTTCAAAAATAAAGCAAAATAAAGACTTTCAAGATAAACGAAAGCTGAGGGTGTTTGTTACCACTACAACAGCTCTGCAAGAATGCTAAAAGGAGTCCATTATTTTGAGAAATAAAATGATGCTGGATAGCATCAGAAAACCATGTGAAAATATAAAGCTGCCTGTTGAGGTAAATATGCATAACTCTCTACTATCATAATGATGGTGCATAAAACCCTTAAAATTCTGCTGTTGAATTGAAAAAAAATAAATATGCAAACATCTTTGTTGATACATAATATAAACCATTATAACTTGTAACATTAATAAAGTGGGGGATATAAAGAGGTATAGTTTCTGTATTAAAGTGAAGTTGTGATGAGATTCAAATATATTGCTATAACTTTATGATGCACTCTCCATTTCTCAAGGTGCTCAAAATACCTATAGAGGGTATGTGAAAGGAAATGGAAAAGGAATCCAAGCACATCACTGCAAAATCAACAAAACAAAAATGAAGGCAGTAAGATAGAAAATGGTGGACAACATAGCTACAAAAACACAGAAAACATTAACAAAATTGTGATTGTAACTTCATTTTTTTCAGTAATTACTTAAAGTACAAATGAATTAAGCTCCTTAATTAAAAGAAACAAAATGGCTGTAGGGATTAACAACAAACAAGACCCTATAATATGCTGCCTGCAAAAGACTCACTTTAGTTCTAAGAAGTCAAATAGGCTGAAAGTAAGAGGATAAAAAATATATTACATGCAAATAATAAGCACAAGAGAGTGAGGCGGTAAAAATAGATATAATATACTTTAAGTAAAAACTGTCACAAAAGGCAAAGATTGATATTAATATTATATAATGGTAAAATGAATCCATTTACCAGAGATTTATAACACACACAGAAACATTATACACACATACACATGCATGCATATAATGTTTATATATGTATATATATACACACAGAGAGAGAGAGAGCGAGCGAGCATGCACAAGCACGCATGCTTGGACCACAGCATCAGGCCACTCATTGTCATCTGTTGGACCCTGAGCCCCAGGCACAGCATCCCTGCCCTGGTGCCAAGCAGGGGTGGGCAGAGGTAGGCAGAGTCTCACCAGGCCCCCACCTACTTCCATTCATCCAATCCCTGGCCCTGGTGTCCCAGCCCAGTCTGCCATTCTCCACTGCTCTGCTCAAGTCTCAAGAGGAAGAAGAAACTGCACTGTAACCATCACCTGGTTGGAGGCTAGTGGCCTACAGCTGGAGGAAAAGACAAGAGGTGCCAGTGGTGCACTAGACAGCTTAGGCAGCTGCTGTTCCATGGGTGCAGATGCCCAGGATGAATTTATGAGAATTCAGGTGCCTCCCCGGAGGCTAGATCTCAGGGAGGTGCTGATGGTGCAGGCTGAGAGGTCCATGTGGGTGGTGGCTGCTGCCTCCTGGTCCTGGAATGTATTTCTCAGACCTTAGGCACCTCTTACAAGCCTGGATCTGGGGACCCATCTTGCTGAGCCACATTTAAGTGCCCATTTTAAGTGGGCATTCCATGTTTCGTAGTCTATTTGCAAAGTTATGGAAGCATAATTTCAGTCTAACTTAAGCACATTTCCATTAACCCCTCTGAAAACTTCATACTATTTGCAGTCATTTCCCATTCCCCTGGACCATCATCAATCCTCACTCTTTCTCTAGAGAGTCACCTTTTCCAGACACGTCTTGTAACTGGAACCATACAGAATGTAGTCTTCTGTGTCTGGTTTCCTTCTGCCAGCTTAATGTTTTTGAGCTCCATTCCTATTGTAGCATGTATTATTTTATTCATTTTTATTGATGAAGGTATTCTAATATAAAAACACACCACACATTGTTTTTCATTTCACTCATTGAAAGGTATTTGGGTTGTTTGCATCATAAATAGTGCTTCAGTGAATGTTTATGTAGACCTAGGTTTTCATACCTTTTTTTTTTTTTTTTTTTTTTTTTGAGACAGAGTCTCGCTTTGTTGCCTAGGCTAGAGTGAGTGCCATGGTGTCAGCCTAGCTCACAGCAACCTCAATCTCCTGGCTCAAGCAATCCTTCTGCCTCAGCCTCCCAAGTAGCTGGGACTACAGGCATGCGCCACCATGCCCGGCTAATTTTTTATATATATATATTAGTTGGCCAATTAATTTCTTTCTATTTATAGTAGAGACGGGGTCTCACTCTTGCTCAGGCTGGTTTCGAACTCCTGACCTCGAGCAATCCGCCCGCCTCGGCCTCCCAGAGAGCTAGGATTACAGGCGTGAGCCACCACGCCCGGCCCGGTTTTCATACCTTTTAAGAATATAATTGAGAGTGGAAATACTGGGTCAATATGGTAAGTACATGTAAAACATTTTGAGAAACTGTCAAATTGTTTTTCAAAGTGGCTACATCATTTTATATTCCCAGCAGTAATGTGTGAGGATTCCATGTACTCTACATGTCTGCCGTCTTTGTTGTCTGCTGTTAGGTTAGTATGCAGTGGTATCTCCTTGGAGTTTTGATTTGCATTTCTCTAATAATTAATATTATTTTCACATATTTGTTATCTATTTATATCCCTTTTTGGCAAAATGTCTATTGAAACATGACTTCATTTAAAATTTTTTTTCTTTTTATAATATTTTGTAGTTTTCACTGTAAAATCAGAGAAATTTTTTCTTAAATTTCTTTTTGTGGTTTCATTCATTTTGAAACAATTTTGATTGTTATTGTTTTTTGTCCTTGTTGTTGTTGGAGACGGAGTCTTTCTCTGTTTATTCAGTCTAGAGAGCCATGGCCTCAGCCTAGCTCATAGCAACCTCAAATTCCTGGGCTCAAGCAATCCTCCTGCCTCAGTCTCCCAAGTAGCTGGGACTACAGGCATGCGCCACCATGTCTGGCTAATTTTATATATATTATTTTTTTTTTTAGTTGTTCAGCTAATTTCTTTCTATTTTTAGTAGAGACGGGGTCTCACTCTTTGCTCAGGCTGGTCTTGATTTCCTGATCTTGAGCAATCCTCCTGCTTCAGCCTCCCAGAGTGCTAGGATTACAGGTGTGAGCCACTGCACCCAGCCTATTCTTTTCTTAATTACATTGTCAGAGTGCTCCTTGCTAGTGTATAGATACCATTGATTTTTGCAACTTGATCTCATACTCTGCAATATTGCTGAACTCATTTATTACTTTGAGTGAGTTTTTGTGACCAGTTGAATTCTTTTTGTCCCCCTAAAAGTTGGGATTCTTTCCTGTCTCATGTTGCAAAGCAAATATACACTAAAATGAGCAGTGCAAGCTTTACCCATTGGCCAAGGCGTGGAGATGTGGGAACATGGCTCACAAATCAACTTCTTGTCCTCTGGGATGTGAGGGGGTTAAAATATAGGTTTTCTTTAATGCAAGGGAAGGAATAATCATGTCTCTTCTGGGAATGGGTGGGGAAATCCTCCTAACTGGAGTACTGCTTCATTTTTGTCCTTCTGTGATCTCTTCTAGTCTTTGATGTGGTGGTTGTCAACTGTTACAGCATTGATGGGGTTGTCATTTAGCATGGGATCTAGATTATAATGAAGTCAGGGATTCTTCAGAAGTCAGGTTGAGCTGCTATCTTGGATCCCGCTAGCTGCTCTGATATCAAGGGAAATATTTGACCACAGTCATCCTGTTTCTTAAAGGTAAGCAGGTTAGGTCAGGGGTAGAAACTCACTTATGTTGTGGAGGCATTGCACTGGGTAACATTTTAAGTGAGTTTCTCAAAATTTCTTTTATATACAGGGGTATATAATAGGCATTAAAAGGCAATTTTCTTCTTTTCTTTGCAATCCAGAGCCATTTTTCTCCCTTTATTTTTTACAGCAAATACCTCCAGTCTAATGTTGAATAGAAGTGGTAAAAGTGAAGGTCCCTGTCTTGTTCCAAGTCTTATAGAAAAACATGTTGTTGTCACCATTAAGTATGGGTACTGTAGGGGTTTCTTATACAACCTTTATCAGGTTGTGGAAGCACCCTTTGATTCCAAGTTTCTTTAGGATTTTAATCATAAATTGATCATGGATTTAGCCAAAAGTTTTTTCTGTGTCAATTGAAAGTATCACATATTGATTTCCTTTTATTTTATTAATGTGGAGCATTACATTAATTTTTAACAACTTTATTCATGTATAATTGATATACAAATCCCCACAAATGCTTAATGTACATAATTTGAACTTGGATTTATGTGTACACCCATGATAACCTCACCACAATCAAGATAATAAACATATCCATGTTAAATATTTTTACCAAAACTAACACACATACACAGAATGACATGAGGAAACTTTTAGAAATAATGGTTGTGGATTGATACACTAACATTTTTTTAAAATATTAAACAAATTATGTATTTGTGGTACAATCACACTTGGTCATAGTGTGCAATCCTTTTTATATATTTTGTATTCAATTTGATAATATTATGTTGAAGATTTATTTGTCAATATTCAAGAGAGATATGTTCTGTAGTTTCTTTTTTGTGATGTTTCATGTGGTTTTTATATTAGGGTAATCCTGGCCTAGTAGAATGAATGGGAAAGTGTTCCCTTCTCTTCTATTTTTTTGAAAGTGTTGTGAAGGATTGGTATCAACGCTTCACTAAAAATTGGTACAACATACTTTTAATACTACCTGAATCTGGGATATCCTTTGCATAAAATTTTAATATTTTAATATTTATAGTTTTTATATGTTCTTCTTGAGTCTTTTTTGATTATTTTTGTTTTTATATAAATTTTTAAATAATTTGTGGTATTTCATGTTTCCCCTATTGTCATTGTAGCTCATGTATAAAACTAATGTGAATGAATGTGGCTTCAATGTAGGTAATGCATATGGGTAATGCATGAATACCCATATCTCAGAGATTTTGTGGATGAGAAGGAGAAAATGACAATAACTTCTCTGTATACTCTTCAAACTTATTGGATGAGACAAATGAGGGATTGTGTCTAAATTAAGAAATTATGTCACCTGAATTTGGGTTTTATCAAGACAGAGGATTGAGGCTACATCTTCTTTTGTGGCAAAATTTAGGTAACAGAAAATAAAACTTTCAATAAGAAAAAATTACAAAATATAGTTTGAAGTCTGGTAATGTGTCTCTCTAGATCTATTCTTTTTGCATAAGATTGTTTTGGCTATTCAGGGCTCTCTTCTAGTTCCAAAGGAAGTGTAGAATTTTTTTTCTAGATCTGTGAAGTATGAATTTGGTAACTTGATACAAATTATGTTCAATTTGTAAATCACTTTGGGTAGTATGGACATTTTAGCAATGTTGGTTCTATCTAACAATGTTGATGCTCAATACCATGAGCATAGTATTGGTACAGAAATAGAGACATAGACCAATGAAACAGAACAGAGAACCCAGACATGAAACCATCTACCTATAACCAGCTCATGTTTGACAAAGCAGACAACAATGCACACCGGGGAAAAGGAGCCCTATTCAATAAATGGTGCTCAGAAAATTGGATGCCACATGCAGAAGGATGAAACAGGATCTGTACCTCGCACTACTCACAAAAATTAATTCAATATGGATAAAAGATTTAGATCTAAGGCATGAAACAATAAGAAATCTAGAGAAAATGTAGGAAAAACTCTTCCAGATATTGGACTAGGCAAAGAATTTATGAAAAGGATCCCAATGGCAATCATGGCAACAGCAAAAATTAATAAATGGGATTTGAGTAAACCTAAAAAGCTTCTTCACAGCTAAGGAAACAACCAACAGAGCAAATAGACAACCTACAGAATGAGAGAAAATATTCATAAGCTATACATATGACAAAGGGCTAATAACAAGAATTTACAAAGAAGTCAAGCAAATGAGTAAGAAAAAAACTAAACAACTCTATTGAAAAGTGGGCAAAAGATATGAACATAAGCTTCTCGAAAGAGGAAAGACAAATGGCTAATGAACATATGAGAAAATGCTCAGCATCACTAATCATCAGAGAAATGCAAAGTAAACCCACAACGAGATACCACCTTACCCCCAGTTAGAATGGGTTTTATTAAAAAGTTTAAGAACAATAGATGCTGGCATGGATACAGAAAGAAAGGAACATTTATACACTGTTGGTGGGACCACAAATCAGCATAACCTCTATGGAAAACAGTGTGGAGATTCCTCAAAGAACTAAAAGTAGTGCTACAATTCAATCCAGCAATCCCACTATTGGGTATCTACCCAAAGGAAAAGAAGATTTTTCATCAAAAAGACACCTGCACTTGAATGTTTATTGCAGCACAATTCACAATTGCAAAGATGTGGACTCAATCCAAGTGCCCATCAGGTCATGAATGGATTAATCAAATGTAATATATGTATACCATGGAGTACTACTCATCCATAAAAAGGAAAAATAATACCTTTAGCAACAGTCTGGATAGAACTGGAGCCCATTCTTCTAAGTGAAGTTTCTCAAGAATGGAAAAGCAAACACCACACATGTACCCACTATTAAATTGGAACTAACTGAAGAGCAGGCATCTGTACAGAAGGAAGTAAAACTCAGTGGAAATTAACCAGGGGGTAGGCGAGGAGAGGAGGGGAATAAACCAATCTAATGGGTAATATGAATAATATTTGGGTGATGGGCATGCCTATAGCCAGGACTCAAACATTACAAAAATTATCCATGTAACCTAAAACATTTGTACCCTCTTAATATTTTGAAATAAAAAAAGAAAAAGAAAATGAACAAATGAAACTAAAATCAAAGTAGAGATGAGCTCCTAGGCCAGGCAGTCATAAAAGTTCCCATTCTGGGACATGTTCATAATGATTCTGATTGAAATTCCAAAAAAGACCAGGAAAAGGCTTTTCCTAATATTGCTTGGGTTCCCTATTGACACTTTGAGCCTCTGGCCTTATCTTATCTGTCTGGCATGATGCCCAGAGTACAGTGCATGCCCAGGAAACCTGTAAAGAGTGAATAATCATTCATCACTGTGTCGTTATTGGGAAGATAGAGAAAGTGGGTGCCTTTGATGCTCATTTAAGAGGCAGTGTTGGGGCACAGAGGTATTTTATCTGTGAAGTCCATTTTGAAGAGGGCTGGTTACTGATCTGAAAGTATCTTTAAAGCCTATTTAGCCAAAGCCTGTTTGTGTGCTGGGGTGTGAAACCCTATGAATGTATTGTCAGCAGGGCCTTAGATGGGTTTGTGTGATTTGCTTTGGCCAGAAACAGGCTTCTTCTTCACCCATTCCCTGGGCAAAGAGACCAACAGGCCCACCTGCTACTCCACTGATCCACCCTCACACCCGCAGTTAATGCAGGAGATGTTTTGGTCTTTAAAGGAACAGTGTCATTTTGTCCTAAAGATGCAATGTCCAAAATGGTAGCCCCTAGCCACCCGTGGCTGTTAGTACTGGTAATAGGCTAGTCCAAATTCAGATGTGCTGTTGGTGTAAAATAACCCTTAGGCATTGAATACGTGTGTACACACAAAAGGATATAATATGACTCATTAGTAATTTTTATATCGATTACATGTTGAAATGAAAATGTTTTGAGATATTAGGCTAAATAAAAATTTTGAGTAACAATAATTTTTTTAATGTGGCCACTATAACATTTAAAATTGCATATGTGGCTCACATTATATTTCTACTGGACAGTGCCACTCTAAAAGATAGCCTGTCTTAGAGTCCATCCCTAGAATGCTTGTAATTTATTTAGATCTTCAGAAGAAATAATAAGATCTGAATAAACAGGAGAATGGGATTGCCCATGAGAAAAATGAAGATATCTGAAACCACAGGTTTATTTAGCCAGAGAAGGTAGATGAGTTGGCCACAAACCCACCCCTAGATTTCTTTGTATTTGATCTTGTTCTTTGAAGACTCAAGTGTTAGTTTCACTGTTATTGCAACATGCTGATAAAGAGAATACAATAATGACAGCTAACATTTACTGAGAACTTGCTATGTGCCACGGGCTGTGTTAATTGCTATATATATGTTACTGCATTAATAAAGCAGGCACCAGACTAGCCCCATTTTACAAATAAGCAAGGCAGACAAGTTGCACTCAGCAGGATAAATGGCGGGGAAGTCACAGGAGATGCAGAGTGAGGAGCAGGGAGTCGTTTATAGGCATTGTCCCGCTTCCTGGCTTGGCAAGCAAGTGGATGCTGGGCCTTGTTGGGGGTGGCAGGAGAGACCGGGTTACTTGGTGTCCTCGCAGCAGAGGCCTCGCGGAGGCGATGCTCGCGTGTAGCACATGCTCAGTAAGCTCTTGTGGATTCCCTCCTTGTCTGAGCTTTCTGTCTTTCCCCTTACTTTAATCCTGTTTCCTTCCTTCCTCCCATCACCTCTTCCTGGGACAGTGCCTCCATTTCGTTGCTGCGTAATGGAAAAGTGATGTCAGCATCAGGCGGACTCGGGTGTGGAGCTGAGTCCCACCACGTACTGGCTGAGCAACTGTGCAACGCGAGGGCCAGCACTCACCTCACAGGGTTGCAGTGGGATTTAAGGACATTTTGGTGTAATGAATCTCCGGGCATACAAAAGGTGTTTAATAAATATTAGCTAGTGTCGCTATTTGTTCTTTTTTTGTGGCATACCCTGCTGGCTCTCTACTTCTAGATCCAGTTGCAGGGGAATGATGGGCTGAGGAGGCTAAAAGCAGGCAGGAGGAGCATGATTTCCATGCTGTGGTCCGCTCCGTGGGGCTAATGCTGGCCGGAAGTCTGGGGAGCAGGCGTCTAGCTCGGCTGGCTCTCGCACTAGCCACCCACGTGTCCCTGAGCCGCGACTCTTGCCTCTGCTTCCTCATCATCAAGTGAGAAGGTTGGTCCAGATCATGCCATTCCCCCTCTGGAGACACTCCGTGAAAATGGGGCTCCAAGATCAATTTAATTGACAGCACTGCATGCGCTAGCAATAGCTAACACTTAAGTAATACTTGGTTTTGATATCAAAACATATTAAATATTAAGTCCTTGCAGGTAACTCTGTGAAACACATGCTGTTCTTATTCTTATTTTACAGATAAGGCACAGAGAGGTCACGCCATGTGCACAAGATCACGTAGCCAAGTAAGGGGGAAAGACTGTTAGGTTGGGGCAAGGAGGAAGGAGAACAGATGCTTTGTCTAGCGGGGAGTTCCACTGAGAAATGGATGACATCAGGAAATGCTTTGTCTAATAGGAGGAACGAACTGACCAGAAGGGGCTTCCAAGAAAGAACAGAGAGCATCAAGGAGGCCTCAAGGACCGACCAGATGTTGGGTCTATGGCAGGCGGTCTCCAAGGACTGAGCAACCAGAAAGAGGTAGAAAGGCCACAAAGTGCAGATATAATCAAAGCCACAAATGAGGGTCTCTGGAGCATGTGTCCAAGTAAGGTGACAGTATCCTCAAGTGGCCTACCCTCATTAACATAGTAAAAGTCACACCCACCAGTGCCATGACAGTTTACAAATGCCATGGCAAGCCCTAGAAATTGCCTTACAAAGATTGAAAAGGGGAGGCTTTGCCATTCTGGGAATTCTCCACCTTTTTCTAAGAAAAGCCATGAATATTCCACCCCAACTTAACATAAAATCAGGGAATCAGTATAAAAGGGAACATCTTATTGAACTCAGTCTCCGCCACTGGCGGGCCGGCGCCCTCCTCCTGTGGAGCGCCCTGCGCTAGCACACTTGGCCACTGCGCCTCCGTGCGTCTGCTTGCTCTGCTCACTGGCTCTGCTGACTCGGTACCAGTAACCATTCTTCCTACTGGAACCAAGAACCAGGGAGCACGGGGGCCTGACACCTGGTCCCACATTTGACAAGAACATTCAGGGAGCAGCAGGGGGTGGTGGCTGACAGCACAGCATCTAGAAGCAGATGTGGTTGAGCTTACATCTTTCTATCTTTCCCTTCCACTTTCAATCAATGTGACCTTGGGCAAATGTTCAACCTGTCTAAACATCAGTTCCTTCAGCTATAAAATAGGAATGGCAAGGACAATGTGGTTGCTGGGAGGGTTGAAAGAGCCAATGCATGAAAACTCTTTGCATCATGCTTGGCATATTGGTTTATTATATGGATATCAGCTTTTACTGTATATAAAAATATATACAGACACTTATGTATGTAGTATATACTATGTTATTATATATGTGTACATAGTATATGTGGAGAGAGAGCTACTATAAAGACACGTATTCATATATTATATATAGACACACACACACACACAACCTATTCAGAGTCTACAGAACTAATATTCCTAAAACACATTTTGGGAAGTGTTGGGCTGATAATCTCTAAGGTCCTTTTCTTTTCCTCTCTCCCTATTTTTATTTCTATTTTTGAATTCTAAAATTCCTAGGATCTTATTAAGACATGTGTAGGCTTCCCATGCAGAAGGAACTCACACCCACAGGATGCCACAGCTGGGGAGAGCCTGAGAGATCTTGGTGTCAAACTCACGTGTTTCATAGAAAGCTGAGCCTGGGAGGTCCGGTGACTCGCCTGAAGCTCCTGCCCATGGGCCATCATTGTAAAACAATGTGAACAAGGGAAGGCATAGAGTTATGGGATGGCACTTATCACTGCTCTCGCCTTGGGGTACAGTGGGACTTAACTCCCAGGGAGACTTGAGAACTAATCTGCAGGCCCCGCCCCCCCAGCCTCAAGGATAGGGCACGCTGGGCTTTCCGGAAATGCCCTCCCCACCCAGTTTCTCATAGGGTAGCTAAGGGACCCTCTGTCCCAACTAGGCTCCTCTTGGTCACTGACTTGCATCAGCAACGGGAAAATTCTCTAAGACCGGAGCATGCTGAAGGAAGGGGTTGCAAACTCCTTGGCTTTCCTGGCCAACCATGTAATGCAGGTGGGTGTTGGGCCCTGTTGGAAACACTGAGTGTTTCATCTCAAGGCATCAGGAGAATACAGGCCTGTCTGATACTACTGAAGTCCCCAAACCTGACAGTGCTGGCCACTGAAGCAGCGCTCCACCTGGATTAAACATTCCGGGCTTGCACTTTGTCTGGAACTGCGTGCCTGGATGGAGCCTCACTCTAGGCTTGCTGTCAGCGTCTCCTTCTTTCCTCCAGCCCTGAGTCCCACTAGTTCATGTCAGACTCGGGCCCAGCCTGGGGTCTCCCTGCAGCTTCACAGCTGGCCATGCTGCCGGGTCCCGGCTCCGGCCTTCGTCCGCTGTGGCTAGCCTTCCACCAACGTTCTGCAGCCCCTTTCAGATTGCTGTTGCTGGAAAGTGGCTTACCCATGAGGGACCACAGTTCTTACCCCATTTTCAGCAAGGTGGGACAATGAACTGACTTGAGGCCAAAGGGATGTTGGGGAAGTGACATGAGAGAGCCGTTTGCAGCCAGCTGTTTGCAGGCCTGGACTACATAACCCTCCCATGAGGTGCTTGCCCATTTCCCCCATTTGCTGGCTGATCCGGAGCCCCTGGGCAGCCTTAGCAGACATGTGCAGAGGTCGCAGAGGCCCTGGCTGCCTGGGGCCCTGAATGGCTGCGTGAGGGTCCTGCCCTCAGCCCCACTGCTGAATGGCTTTGATATGAGCCAGAAATAAACTTCTATTGTG
Organism: Microcebus murinus; assembly: GCF_040939455.1. Taxonomy (NCBI): domain Eukaryota; kingdom Metazoa; phylum Chordata; class Mammalia; order Primates; family Cheirogaleidae; genus Microcebus; species Microcebus murinus. Next base: position 4,748,647 of record NC_134121.1, read on the forward strand.
TTAAGGCGCCAATATTTCAGGGTACTTTGTTACTATAGCCAGCATTCCCCTAATAGATATTTGTATTTCCTTGATAAGTAATATTCCCTGCCCCCCAAAACCCAGCTCAAGTCCTGCCTCTTGTCTGAAGTCCTCCTGTCTCCACTGATCTCAGCGTGCCCCGTTGCCCCATTTCTGCGGCACTGTCACACTCAGCCGGTTCCCGCTCTGCTGTGCATGGGCTTGTGGCACTAATTGAAGAGGACAGAGACCTCGTTCTATACTTATTCTGCATCTTGAAAAATGCCTATCGTCAAGCCTGGCAAACAGTAGGCACTCAATCAATATTTGCTGATGGATTTAAGAGTGACTGGAATGATCCATATCAAACTGCAAACATCATCTGGGAACTCGCTGATTAAATAGACGAATCTTGCAACCTTTCTTGAATGCCACCAAGCCAGCCTTTGCTCGGAAGCCGGGAGACTCAGGCGTGGGCAGCCCTCCTTGCCTGCCAGGTCCTGGGGACCTCCCAGGATCCAAGGCGCTACAGGCCACTCTCAAATGGCCAGAGGATCCATCAAATGACCTACCGACTAAAGGTCATTCTTTGTTCTCTCTTCTCCTCCTGCCCTAAAAAAAATAGAAAACAAAACATCCTACCATAGATCCCTCCCTCCAGGGCTCCTGTTTCCCTCTCTGCCTATTTATGGAAGAGAGGAATAGAAGTATCTTCCAATTACTAGATCTGCATTTTAAAATATATATTTAGGTTAGAATGCATCATGGAAGTGTTGTGCAAGGGTGCCTGGACTCCTGGGCTCGGGACGAGGGGACTTGAGCATCAGTCAGCAGCAGACTCTGAACTAAGCCTTCCCTTTCAGGCAACGCCCCTGCCATGCTGCAGCGCCTGGCAGGCAGTGAGGAATTCAGCCATGCCAGGTGGCTCGAGATCAAAAAGATCTTGGAGCCACTATGCTTAGTTTTATTCACTTACTTTAGTTCTTTTATTACTTCTTATAGTAATAATGAAAACAGAGTTCTTCATTAAACAAATATTATTTATGGATAAACAAATAAATATTGAATATGGATAAGCAGAAAAAACGTAGCAAAGAAAAATGAACATCACATGAATTTCCATGAATCAATATTCCATGTGAATATTTGGGTATATATCTTTCTAGACTTTTCCTAATGCCAACATAGGCATTTCTGGTCTGATATACACTCTATATGCATTGTTTGATAAGTTAGGTTTTTGGTTTTTTTTCTGGAGATGAGGTCTTGCTCTGTCATCCAGGCTGGAGTGTGGCAGTGGGGTCACAGCTCACTGCAACTTTGAACTCCTGGGCTCAAGCGATCCTCCCGTCTCAAGTCCCCCAAGTAGCTGGGGCTACAGCCACACACATTCATGCTCAGCTAATTTTTAAATTGTTTTGTAGAGATGAGGTCTTGCTGCCCAGGCTGGCCTCAAACTCCTGGCCTTAAGTAACCCTCCCACCTAGGCCTCCCAAAGTGCTGGGATTATAAGCATGTCACCATGCGCAGCCTGTCAATTAGTTTTTACTTAACATTCTTGTATATTAAATATAAAGATTATCATTTTTAATGACTTCATGTTGTTCTATTTTATATCTATTATATCTATTAGGGGAACAACTATTTTATGGTTTTATAGAAAACCATATTACCTATCCTTGGATATTTAGGTGCTTTTCTGTTTGTTTGTTTGTTTTGTTTTGATATTATATTTTAAAGTTGTATGACACCTATGACCAGCAAGCTCACGTGGAGTTACCCCACCAGCATTCTAGCCGGTTTGGAATTTATTCAGTAAAGTTGGTTTGTGCACGTGGATGTAGATGGGGAGAGGTGGGATGGCAAGAAAGAATTTAAATAGTTAACGTATTTTTAAAAGCTGTGTGTCTTAATTCAATCTGTTCTGGTTGAAATTCTCCTGCTCTTTTAAACAGGCCTGTAGGTTTAGATCCAGTTTTTGTCTGATAACAAGGCTGCAGAATCTCTTTATATACTGGCATGAGTGTAGAGGAGGTGGGTCAGTTCTCAGCATGATTCTAATGGGCAAAAGCACCGTGTTCTGTGAGTGCCATGGCGGTTGTGTGTGTGTGCATATTCATCCTGTGCTTTGTAGCCCCCTGAGCCAAGGCCTGATTGTTTCAACTGGGAAAAAAGAAGAAGAATTCTGCTTTTGAGAGGCTCAAGGGAAAGAAAAAAAAGGTGAAGTGTGTGGACCATTTATCTTGCCAAGAAAATTGTTGGAGCCAGGAAGAGCCGGATTAGGGAAACTGGCTTTTTGGTGTGTGCAGATGTATTAAAATTCTTCTACTTAATGTGTCAAGCATCTTTTTTCATAATAAAAAATAGAAACCATTAATCTCTGCCCCCACCACCCACCATGCTCCACTTTCTCGTCTGCCTTCCAACTCCCACGCCGTCCGGCTTGCTGTGGGAGGCCAAGAGGGTCAGGCCACCCCTGCAGTGGGCACGGACCCTTCCCTGCAGGGAGCAGCTTCCACCTGTGGACCAGACCCCTTGTACCACCTAAGGTCACATGTCCTGATTTTCTTGGCCCTTGAGGAAGGAAAGGAGTTGGCTTATTCAGGAATCCCTGAGCAAGATTGCTTCTAAAGCAGGGCGCCGGCTGTGTCGGGGGAAAACAGAGGCTACAGGTCCTGGTTAAACCCTGTCCTGGCCAGTCCCATCAGCTCTCCAGGTCATGGGTTGGAGACAGTGTCATGCAGTGGAAAGGGACCTGGAGTTGATTCAGGAATTCTGGCTCTGCCAATGGCCAGCAGGGTGACTTTGCCCAAGTCATTTATCTTCTCTGAACCTCAGAGTCCTCATATTCTAAATGGTGATCACAGGGTTGTTTGCAAAGATCTGGTGGGTTAAGCCTTCCAGACCCGCTGACTCTGTGGTCTGTTTGGACTGAATTCTCAGGTAGAACTCTCTTCCCATGCTCCCTCCTTGATACTCGCACAGCGCACTGTCTGCACGGCTCTCAAGACACTGGGCCATGATAGTTTATGTGGTTTGTGTTCTCTGCCAGACTATTGCTCCAGTTAGGGTAATGTTAGTGGCCATGACCCTTAAAACCCCAAGTTTTAGAGGCTTAACTCAATAGAAGTGTATTTATCTATCACTTGGTTGATGGGCACCTCCAGGTAGAAATTCAGAGACCCGGGTTCCTTCTATCTTATGGCTGTGTCCCCCCCTCGAGGCTTGGAGATGTGCAGGTCTAGCCAAACCTCAGATGACCGTGCAGGGGAGACACCACTGCTTCGTAACCACCCTTGCTCACCAGTGATCTGTGTCGCTCCTGCTCACATTTCACTGGTGACAGCAGTTACGCAGTTGCACCTGATTGCAAAGGAGGATTAATACTGATCCTTGGACAAAAAGAGAACGATGAATATTTGGTGGACAGCTTGCTGTCTCTTCACAACTAAGACCCCCGGGAGGGTGAGACATTGTGCTCCCTCCATCTTGGCACCATGCATGGTTCCTGACACAGATATTCATTATAGAGACTTGCAGCCTCTGCGTATTTCCTCTCTGTAAATTTAGCCACACAAAGAAACAGAAAAAGAAAACAATCTCAGTAGTGCCTGCAATCCTGTCTGCCAATCCCAGGCAATGGCTGTCCACCTAGGACAGGGTCTGCAAACAACAGCCCCTGGGCCAAACCCTGCCCGCGGCCTGCTTTGCAGATGACGCGTCATTGGAACACAGCCACGCCCACTACTTGACTTGCTGTCCATGGCTGCTTTCATGTTACAATGGCAGAGTTGAGGACTTGTGACAAAGACCAAAAAGCCCAAAATGTTTGCTCTCTGGCCTGTCCTGAAGAAGCTGGCTGAGTCCGGCTCTAGGAATAGAGCATGATGGGAGACTCAACTGCTGTTTTCTTGTCAGTCTCTCTTTGCTCCCCCCCAAGAGCATGCATCTCGTGCTGACTGTGATTATCAGCCTCGTGTTTAAAGAGACATGTTTGTAATATACATGGTGTCTAAATGCAAGCTGACTACTTTGTGAATGAACAGACCATGTATACCATACAGTTATTTAAGGAATTTGTAAGGGCAGTGTTTACCTCACACACTCTCTTCAGAGTCTAATGCTCCTCATAAAACGAGACTCCGCTGTAATGGCGTATGGAGTGAATGCATTCAGTGGATATGCCAACACTTTGAAAAGTTAAAGCAACCATACAAAGCACAGTATTACCATTGCTTTTGTTTCTAACTTATATTTCAAGAGATAGATGCCCCCTATGTGAATCCAAGGAGGATAGCTCTCATCCCCAAGATGCTCATTAGGAGTTGATGTCCTGCTAGTTTTGGGATTGACTGCCTGTATCTCCTTCTTGGGTAGTTCATTGTCACAAACAGAAAAGAATACGTTTTTTTTTTTTTTTTACAGATGGAGAGGTGCATTATAGACTTGCTAACTAGCAAATAGTGAAAAGGAGTTTGACATCTAAATACGTGATCCGAAGCCAGAGGACTTCAGATATACACTGGCCTCAGACGGGCAGGCTGAAGGCTGCTGTCTGCACAGGTCTCAGGGGTGAGAAGAAACTGAAGGCTTCCTCTGGGTCTGGTGGGCCTGCCCCATTGTGACTCTAAAGCACACCAGGTCTCATCGAGGTTTTCACAAGCCTGATTGAGCACGTGCCCCAGTGAGGCTCTAATAGGGTGGCCATGTGTTTACCCTTACTCTAAGGACGTTTTTGATCCAGATATTTTTGGAAACTCTTTTAAGACTTCTATTCAGAACCTGTGGCACATTCTTTTAATACTCTGAATTTGTTTAGATTTGGAATAGGTTTTTGTTTTTATTTTTCAGCTAGTTTTTAAAACACATTTTATTAATGTATAACATACAACCCTTATGCATTGCTGGTGAAAATGCAAAGTGATACAGTCATTTTGAAAGACAGTTTGGCAGTATCTTACAAAACTAAACATATTCTTATATGATCCAGCAATTGTGTTCCTTGGTATTTATGCAAATGGGTTAAAAACTTATATTCACACAAAAACTTGCACACAAATGTCTATAGAAGCAATCAAAATGTCCTTCAGTAGCTGGGTAAATAAACAGATTGTGGCACATCCAAACAATGGAATATTATTCAGTACTAAAAGGAGTTGAGCTATCAAACCATAAAAAAGACATGGAGGAAGCCTGAATGTATATCACTAAGTGAAAGAAGCCAATCTGTAAAGGTTACATTTTGTAAGATTCTATCTAATACATGACATTCTAGGAAAGGCAAACCTGTGGAGGTAGTGAAAGGTTTGGTAGTTGTTGAAGGTTCAGGGGAGCAAGGGCTGAGTCTATGGAGCACAGAGAGGTTTTAGGACAGTGAAACTATTCTGTGTGATATTCTTTTTTTTTTTTTTTTGAGACAGAGTCTCACTTTGTTGTCCAGGCTAGAGTGAGTGCCGTGGCGTCAGCCTAGCTCACAGCAACCTCAAACTCCTGGGCTCAAGCGATCCTCCTGCCTCAGCCTCCCGAGTAGCTGGGACTACAGGCATGCGCCACCATGCCCGGCTAATTTTTTTTATATATATATTAGTTGGCCAATTAATTTATTTCTATTTATAGTAGAGACAGGGTCTCGCTCTTCCTCAGGCTGGTTTTGAACTCCTGACCTTGAGCAATCCGCCCGCCTCGGCCTCCCAGAGAGCTAGGATTATAGGCATGAGCCACCGCGCCCGGCCCTCTGTGTGATATTCTAATGGTAGAAACATGTCATGCATTTGTCTAAACCAGTAGAATGTACAGCTGAGAGTAAACCCTAACGTAACTTGTGGACTTCGGGTGATTACGATGTGCCAATGTTAGTCTATCCATGGGAACAAATGTCCATCCTGGGGCATATTGATAGCTGGGGAGCCTTGCGTGTGCAGGGGGTGGGGGGGGGTGTCAGAGCTTTCTACACCTTCCGCTCAATTTCTCTGTGAACTTAAAAGTGCTCTGAAAAATTATCTATTTAAAAACATATACATACAGAAAGTGAACAGATCCTTAGTGTGTAGGTTGATACATTTCCACAAACTGAACACACCTATGAGACAGCATCCAGATCAAGGCACGGACACTGCCACATCCCTAAAGTCCTCCAATGCCCACTTTCGGGCACTGACAACTCTCTACAAGAGTAATGACTACGCTGACTTTTACCAGGATTTTTAGCTTCTCCTGTTTTTGAATGTTACATGCATGTAATCATGCAGCATGCACACTTTGGAGTCTGGCTTCTTTTGCACAACAGTACAGTTGCGAGGTTTGGTCATATTGCTGCACAAGGTTAAATTTGTTCATTGTCTTTGCTAGATGGTATTGCATTGTGTGTTGGATAGCTTTCTATCTGTGAAGTCACCTCCCTTGGGGACTTCTGGACATGGTTTAACCAACTGAGACTGTCTAATTCCTTGAGTTGAAGTAAAACTCTCATTGAGAAATGGAAGTTCTTGTACCTTTATTCATAAGGTGAGTCCAGTTTGTCCCAAGTCACATCCTATGTCCTGGGGCCTTTCTGATGAAGCTCAGAACTTACTCTGTCCCCACAACAAACTGTGGCTTTGCTCCCGTTACAGTCCGTCATGCTCAGATCTAACCTGTGTCAAAAGCTGCTGAGAGTGCGGCCAAAGCCAGCTCTGCAGCAGAGGAAACGACAGTCCTACTAAGTAAGGTGATTGTAAAGAGATCTTTTGCCACCCTTTTGCAATTTATTTTACCTCTCTATACCCCAGTGTTTTAACCTGCAAAAGGGGAAGATCTATATTCTTCATCTTATTGGAAACTTAGCTTATTAGTGCTGCTGTAACAAAATACCTGAGACTGGGTAATTTTCAAAAAACAGAAACACTTGTGCACTTTCTTTCTTTCTTGATCAAATTTGCCAAAGGATGAGCTCATCACAGGGCCAATTTCATTTTTATTGATTAACTTATAATTTCTTTGTAAATTATTTTTTCTTCTACTTTCCTTGGATTATTTTGTTTTTTGCACTTCCTGGTTTGAAAGTTGAGTTCATTTAACTTCAGTATGTCTTTTATGCTAATAAACTTGTTTATTTCTATTCATTGGCTTCTGAGTACCAGTTTGGCTGCATCCCATAAATTTTGCCACGTAATGCTCTTGTTAAGTTATAAATAGTTTGTAATTTGTTTATATTTTTTATTAAACTTGGGAGCTACTTGAAAATCTTCTTGAAAGATTTCAGGTGTAGGTTTTTTTGTGTGGTTATCTTTTTGTTACAGATTTCCAACTGTATTACACTGTGGTCAGGGAATACATAATAACAACATTTCCTTTTTGGTCTATTAATAGAACAAGACAAGTTCTAGAATTTCCATCTGGATGGAAGAGAAAACTGCACTTCTATTGGCTTCATATCTTTTACCTAAAATTGAAGAAATTTCAAGTATCCATGTTAAAGAATGGAAGGGGTGGCTGAGGAGGATTATGAGAAAACTAAAATATTTCTCCTTATCCTCAAGTCTGCTGATACAGACTATTAAAAATAATCTTTGCATTCCCTCTCTGCATTTTGTATTTCCTAGCTTAGTGACTTGGTCAGAACAAATCTTCAACATATGTTGACTTGAATAGTTACACCCATCATAAAATGATTAGCATCATGCACTGACATAAGCAGCATCAGCAGCGACAGCAAGTTAGGTTGCGAGCGAGAGTGTGCAGCAAAAAATTCATGCCGTAGAATAATGTGAGATCTAGGTGACTGAGCAGGACGCGGAGAGCGAGGCGCGGGAGGCTGGGAGTTGAGCCTGCAGAGTGCCTGCCACGGACACCAGGGAGCTTCACGGGGCTGACACGCAGCTCACTGGGTCCATGGCAGGGAACAGAGGGCTTTAGGCCACTGAGAAATTAGGATTAGAGGAGAAACGCAAGCCCCCAATCTTCCAGGTTGGCAAAAAATGGATCTCAGTAGTAGCGAAAGGCCTGAAGGAGCCCAGTAGCGGTGGAGGGTCGGGCGTGGGCTCTGCGGAGCAGCTGAGAAAGCTGCTGGACTCAGGAGTCGCGTCCTGGGAGAAGAAGGCGGGTGTGAGGGGAGGCAGCCTCCCCTGGGGCAGCAGGGGTGTGGCGGTTTGGGGTTTCCGCAGTGATCAGCGGTGACCACTCACGCCCGAATAGTTTCCGCTTGTGGAGTTTTCTTTCTTGGAAGGCCTTGTTGGGGCAAAAAACAGCCCCTCATTTTGAGGGGGCCTGAAAGTCCAAACTATTTTCTTTCAGGTCAAACTCAGCGCAGTCGTGAGACTTATTAGCTGTACCTCAGCTCTGAGAGAAAACCTCTCAGACTCAATATTTATAGCTCAGGAAACCCAGGGCTCTCCTAGGGGGGTTAAGTTGCATAATATCAAGTCTCTGGAGGGTTTGCAGTAGGTCTTCACTCCTTTTGGCTGAGCCACTGGGGTGCACGCAGGCCTGCTGCACATGTCGTGCGTGTGGCAGACAAAAGCACGCTGTCTGAGGGTGGGGTCTTGGCTTCACATCTAGCTGGGTGCAACTCTTTACCCTTTCTGTGCCTCAGTTTTCCTCATCTGTACAAGAATGGGTGTGACAGTGGTATGGAAAGTACTAGCAGAGCTTCGCTTCTCAAGTTCAAGTTCTCTGTGAGTCACAAATGAAGCCACTATCACCAAGCGAGGAGGGGAATGAAGCGGCCCACCCCTTCTAGGGCAGCGCCCTGGCCTGCCTGGGGGTTGTGGGGTCCAGGCCCAATTCCACCATTGTCAGCGGCAAGTCACAGCCACCCTCCACCCCAGGCCTCTCTGTCTGACTTAAAAATAGATGGAGAAAACTACTGCTTAACCACTTCAGTGCGGCGCTCACCGGCCGACGCCTCGCCCGCAGCGGCCCTCGCAGTCCGCACGGTGTCTGCGCTGCGCTTTGACGCCGCGTCCGTCTTGCTCTTGTGAGATGAGGAAAGCTCTAAAGCACTGGAAGCTTGGTTTACTTTCCAGGCAGCTTCCTTGAATGTAAATCAGAACAGGTAACATACACACACACATATATATATATATTTTATTTTGGCATATTATGGGGGTACAGATTTCAAGGTTTCAAGAAATGCCCATTTCTCCCCCCCCGCCCCCCACAAGTCTGAGTCTCCATCATGACCATCCCCAGACGGTGCACTTCTCACTCATTATGTATGTATATACCCGCCCCCCTCCCCCCTACCCAATACCCTATTACTGTAGTACCTATGTGTCCACTTAGGTGCTGCTCAGTTAATACCGGTTTGCTGGTGAGTGTATGTGGTGCTTGTTTTTCCATTCTTGGGATACTTCACTTAGTAGTATGGGTTCCAGCTCTAACCAGGAAAATATAAGATGTGCTATATCACCATTGTTTCTTAGAGCTGAATAGTACTCCATGGTATACATGTACCACATTTTATTAATCCATTCTTGGATTGATGGGCACTTGGGCTGTTTCCACAGCCTGACATATATCTTTTCATTACGTTATTTTTAAATGTTCACAATTTTATTTTGATAAATGAAAAATTAGAAAAGTCTTATCACGGCTGTCGGCTACAGTCGCTGTGTGCATTCATCTGTGGCTGTCGGCTACAGCCGACGCTCGTACCGAAGTGGTTAAAAATGCACCAGGAGTGCTGTGGGGCCTTTATGTAAGACACAAAAAGCACAGGGTTCAGGAGCCTGGTGGAAGTGGCCCTCTGCGATTCCGTGGGGCAAGAGCCACATCAACACCGGAACCCTGCATCGGGGTTGGGGTCACCATTCTCCACGGAGAAAGGCCCTGTGCCTCTCAGGGGAGGCGTCTGGAACGTCACTGGCTCCCAACCTCAACAGAGGGGTGGGACGTTGATGCCAAAGCAATAGCTTTGGATTTTACTTTCTCATCTGGAGAATTTCCTGCTGGACGCGTCCATCGAGTGCGGATGTGCTCCACAGCTTGAGTGGGGCGGGGGTACGTGTTTAGAAAGGACGGTCTCCAGAATCCACTCCGGAAACTTCCGTTTCTATGGTGGGGTCATTCTCAACACGGGAAGAAACTCGCCCAGATCTCGGCCCCATTCATCTACCACTCGTGTTCTTTCCTCCCCTTTGTAGACAAACTGCTTGAAATCCTTGTGCATAGTCTCTAGTTCTTGACCTTGCTTTCACACCTCGCTCCTCATGGTTCCACCTGCATCACGCCACAGAAACATTTCTCCCTGAAGTCTCCATGTCACTAAGGCCAACATACATCTCTCCTCCTCTCACTTACCTCCTCGGCAGCACTGAACACAGGGCCGGCACTGAATGGCACCTGGCCCATCACAATAGGCTGTTGTGTTCCACCCTTTGTCTCCGTGTTCTCCTCGGGAAGGACAGCCCAGGCTCTATTCACAGCTCCTTCCTGGGCAGTTTGTTTATACCCTAGCACTGCTAGCCCTCTGACTGCCAATGGCACCTAGAACCCCAGTGTGGCCACCTCTTGGGGTCAGAATGGCTTTTTATTTCTAGTGCCAGTGCCCCATGAAGGCCAGGAAACATGCATGCTTCTTTATAAAATTAATGATCTCTTTTTTCTGTTCAAGCTAGCAGAATTGAGAGGGTACTTTTAATCAAGACAATCCTACCTCTTACATTAGGAAAAAGCTTGTCTGTACTCTGAAAAATACTGTAATCTAATGGAAAAGGCAAAATATATGTATGTGAAAGAAACACATCCCGAGGTAAGCTGCTGGGAGTGACTATGAGCAACACTAGCAAAAAAACCTGACTCCGACTAAGTGAGGTGCTGGAGTCCTTCTCTTTCCACAAAGATGTCTATTAGAAAGAGAACCCAGCATTCTGTATTATTCTATCGGAAATCAACACCATCAGCGGCCCTCATCAAAACAGCACAGGAACAGCACATCTAAAAGCTACTTAGCAGAACCACTCAACATTGTATGTGAGGTTTGAAGAGGCCCACTGTGAAATTATTCCTTTTAATCACAGGCTGGAGGCAGTAAGATGTAGGAAAAATTATCCTTGCCTCAAATTAGTTAGGATTCTCTCTGGTTGAAAGCTTTTTCAATGAAAAAAAAAAAAAAAACAAAGAAAATAATGCCACATAAGAGATGGCGATGGAAGAGGGCTGTGAGTGCAATGATGCTGTGAACCGCTCAGAGCTTGCAAAGCGCCTCAGGCTTTCTTCAGGGACATAGTGACCCACTCAGGAAGCAGATTCCTTTTACTCCCGAGTTAGTGACTGTGGGGCCTGTCAGAAGGAGAAGGAGCAAGGAGACACTCACAGATTTGAATTTGTTTAAAGGTTGATTCTGGGAACAAAGGCTGGCCCAGGACAACCTGAACCAATGGAAGCTTCTTGCACCTATTCCTTCCCAGGTTGTCCCCCTCCTGTGGGCCCTGGTGTCTTGGTCCCATTGTGGAACCTTATTTAGACCTGGCTAAGCCTCCACACCTTCCCTCAGCTTTCTTTCCTCCATCACAGAACATCTGACCAATAGCCCATCACCTCAAGGCCTTCCTCATCTCCAGTTGTCTGTGCTGTGTTGTCTCTAGGGAAACTGGGTGAACAGTGACCTTCTGCAGCTAACAACGCAACCCAAAGTAGCAGCCTACAGGGAGAAGTTTCTGGTGCCACTCCCCATAATCATGGCACATTCAGTGTTGGGGGAGGAGCATCAGCTTTGAAGTAGAGCAATCTTGGGTCAATGTGGGAAGTCCTACTGCCTCCTAGCTGGGAGTCCTTGGGTATATTGCTGAATCCTCTGAGCCTTGGTTGCTTCACCTGGGAAGAACAGATCGTGTTATCTATTTCTCAGGGTTGAAAAGCTAAGCCGTGATGAATGTCACGATCCCAGCCTGGTGCCTGGAACAAAGTAGATTCTTCGTTCCATTAGTTTATGGCTGCTTTCAAGACCTAGCCAGCGCCTGGCACAGAGTGGATGTTCAATAAATATTTAATAAATGTAAGAATGACAATTGAGGTGAGGAGTTATGAGACTTTATTCATGCTTTAGAATAGCAATTCTGTTTGTGCAAAGGGGTGAAAGAAAAGCAGTGACATCTCCAGAGTGGTGGACATTAGCTGTCAGTCACCGGAACACTCCTTACCTGGCCACGGAACTTCCTCTTAAGTAAAACCTGTTCCTTTTTGGCCAAATATCTATATCTCTGGCCCAGCGATTAGTACAGAGTTGGGAGTATCCCTTAAGCTAAGCCAATGAGAACCTTCTCTGGGACTTTTTCTGCCAGAGATACAGCAGCTCCCTTCTACTTATACTGGCATTGTTCAGCAAGGGCATGTGAGCTTGGAGTCACCAGCCATATCCTGCCTGGAGCAGCAAACAGACTAAAGCCGAGCAGCCACACACAGAGCTGAGTGTTGTAGAAATTGAGCTCTGACAATATCCTTTGTGGCCCCAGCTCCAGCTGTGCCTGCAACCTCTTCAAGTCTCCATTATACAAGCTGATAAGCTCCCCTCTTTAGCTTGTCACTTAGAGGTAGAGCTTTGTCCCATGTCACCATGGCAGTCCTGACTAGTACAATCATTTAGGGGACTATTTCAAATGTCTCAATGACTACTATAACTTGACAGCAACATAAGAAAGACTTTGAGATCTATTGCAAAGGCACTTTGCTGTATATTTAACCAAGGAGCTGTCTTAAGCAAAAGTCTTAGTAAACTTAAAAGTGCTTTCATCCATACTGTGTGTGTATTTTCAGTTTGCACCATAAATGTAGTGCCAGGGACGCAGTGTACGTGTGGTGGGATGAGATGGCAAGGATTATCTCTTGTGGGTGGTTGTTATTCCTGCAATTCCTTTACCTACCCCTCACTGGTTTCCATCTCTGTCTCCTTTAGATTTAAACTTCCAAGGGCTCCGGTTCTGATATGAGCCGTGTATCTCTCCATGTTCCCCACACAGGAGGTGGGAACTTTTAGGATGGAGGAGAGCAAAATACACTGATGAGGAAGAAGACACAGGGAGTTAGGACAGGGAGGGGGGCTGGCCCATTCTTCTTCCTGGAACTCCTTTTCAAATTTGGAAATCTGCCAGCAGAGAGGACTCGTGTGACTTCCCTGGCGAGGCCCGGGGATCCAGCACAGCTCAGAGACAAGTCCTGTAAACCATCAGGGGAGGTGGTGGCAGAGTAGAGATTACATGGGATGAGGTGTGTGCAGAGGAGTGGACCAGCTCGATCCCTGGGTTCCCAGCAGGAGGATGAGAGCTGGCAGCCTGCAGGGGTCTTCTCGTGGCCAGAGCCGGGGTGTGTGTGTGTGTGTGTGTGTGTGTGTGTGTGTGTGTGTGTGAGTAGTCCACCCATGACGGCCACAAAGGCTGACAGCAAGTCCGTCCCCTCTGCCCCCTCCAGGGCTATGACAACACGCACGAGCCCTGCTTCTCCTCCCTTGGGGTTTAGGGTCAGCTCCAGAAAGGTACAAAGAAGGGCAAGAAATTCTGAATGAGACTGAGTTTTAAACCTGAAGTGCTTGATACATCACCAAATTTGACAGTTTTCGTGGAATTAATAAGATCACATTTCTGTCCATCAGGAAGAAATGGGATATTTAAGAGAGAAATTAAATCCTGTTTAGAGGGGAAAAAGTTACAGTTTCTTACCTTTGAGTTTGTGACTTAAGAAACTTTTACCCACTATGTATCCTTTTGGGCACTAATCTTGAGTGTCAAGGCAAACTCTTTAGTTAAAGGAAAAGGAGAAAGAGGTTTACCAGCAACACAATTCTCCAGCAAGCTCGCCCTTCCGTGTGTGCGGTCCACAGCCGAGCCCCACGGGTCACCATGGCTTCTATCTAGTGGGGTGCCACCCTTCCCCAGCAAGAGGATGACCAAACTCCCCTCTCTGATTTTAAAGTGCAGATTTGCCCAAGATTCATTAATTTGTGCAAATAAAACCATTTAGGGTCTTTCAGGCAGTGGTGCTCAAACTTTAGCATATATCAAAATTACCTGGTGGGGCAGAAGGCAGGATGGTTGATAACGCAGATTCTTAGTACTGACCCCTGAATTTTGATTTTGATATAAGTGATCTTTGGTATACCCTTTGGGAAACAGTGTTAAGGGTATTGTATACCATTTGGGGTTCCTGAAAGTCTCCCAGAATGGAAAAATAACTCATTCAGATTCTGTCCTGCAGATTAGTTCTAAAGGCAAACCAAAGTTTTTGGGGGGGAAAAATCATGTGAAAGGTAGTTTCTCTAGAAAGTTGACAGCAACTGGGAGAATAAATGTTCCTGGAATAGAAATGACATCTTAACCATTGGTACTGGGGAGCTATAATGCCAGACTATAGAAAGCTTAAATAAAACTGTAGCCCTTTTTCTTTTATTAAAGAAAGCAAGCCCAAGAGTACAATGCTAGAACAAGAACTAATGCAGGAAGCTTGCTGGCACGACATTGTCAGTCACACCAGTGATGTGGATAAAAGCTTTGGGCAGATGAACAATTTCAGTGAAAAGGCTTGATCACTTTTTATTTCCTGGGCATTTACAGGAGGATAAACATGCTCGCATATATTATTTACGGAGTAAAAGTCAGCAGCAAAATGCAAGCAAAGACCACCAGACGCAGTTGGCAGACAGACATGGTTGCTTAGCAACCAGGCAAACTACAGAATTCTCTCTCCCTTTCTTTCTTTTTTTATTGGGAGCCAAGGATCGAGCTGCTAACAGTTGGGGTTCTAGAGGTCAAGCTTATTTCAATGAAATTAACTTTCCTCAGTCAATCAGTCAAGGACTCCTACTTAGGTTAATAATAGTGCCATTTCCTTAGTTTGAAACAGATGAATGCATGGGGTGGTGATGTGAGGGAGGTGGATGGATAGCGGAGGCCAGGCAAGGTGGGGGCATACCTTTCTGAACTCTGTGGTTCTTTCTCTTTGAGGTCTATCAGCCCTAGATGAGTGGGGTTCACGTGAGTAGCTCAGCTCCCTTTCTCTTTGAAAATGAAGGTGAAAAGTCACTTTGCAGCCCCAGCTTCCTCGTGGTCTTGAATCAGCTTTGGGGTGCACACTGCCAGCAGGAGCAAAGGCTACTTTCACGGCCTGTGCGTGGCTCAATTTAAATGGGGAACCTAACCCCCAGGCCAGGTGGGTTGTGGGCGTTACTCGCCCAGCCTTGTCTACATGCCCATAGAAGGCCATGTCCTTTGATGTCTTAGGACACTGGACACAGGGTAGGGGAAATCATCTTTCCAAATAAGCCTGTCAACAAGTATTGTTGGGGATCTGCGAGGGGTTGAAGGAAGGGAGGGCTGTCTGGCCCATGTGACAGTTTTCTGCTTGGAAGCCCCACATCCAGGTGTGCCATTGGTTCATGTTACCTGGTGACCATGCAGTGGCTCCTTGAACAAGGCTGAAAAGAGCATGAGCAATGCTCTCTCACCTTGCAGATCCTCAGAGTCTGGGCCTGGTCTCATCAGGCTGGGGCCTAGCACCTGTCACGCCCCCTCCTCAATTACTCCCACCTGATCAACTGCCTGGGTGGGGAAGCACTTTGAACTGAAACGGTCTTAGTGTTTGCATCTTACTTGAGCTTTAATTGTAGTTCTCCACCTGCTCCTGCACTCCAGGACATCTCTGCAGAGGCTGGTGTGGCTGATTTAGAACCTAGGGAATCCCAGCAAGGCTGGTCAAAAACTCAGGGGCCTACCAAAGAAGAATCCTCAGTTCATTTCTTTGCGGGTTGCCACTAACTCCCTAATGAGCTTATCCCTGTGTCCATGAATAGACTAACATTAATGAGATTGCATTTTAATTCTTACTGCTATCATCTTAGGAAGAATTTGGGATGTTGAAGCCATTGTTGCTAAAATTCTTTCTTTCTTCTCTTGCTGCAAAAGGAGCTGAAAATCAGAAATAAATAAGCCAGTGGAACAGTTCAGCTGCTGACAAGCTTATGCACTCAAAGCAATCACAGAGGGCCATGATTTTGAGTAGTTGGAGGTAAACATTTTATGGCTGGGACTGTTCCATTCTAAGGCCTGACAACTTATAGTGAACCTAACCTAGTTACTGATAAGAACTACTACACTGTCCATGCCTTGGCTGATGCTAGAGCTGTTCAATTCAGTGTGAAAAGAATTTAATTTAGTAAATAGTATCAGCCAAATGGGTAGTTCCATGGTGTAGGGGCACATCGGAGGCCTAACTAACTCTATTCTTTGCTTTCCCTAAGTTGAGTTAGAATCATGCAAGGGTCACCTGTAAGCCTTTGTATCTTTATCCTTGGTTATTAACTGTGTGCTTGGGGAGGAAGAGATCACAGAATAAGCACAATGGGGAACATAGACTACAGAGAAGATAACGACAGAGATGTGCATTGTCTGGGCTTCAGAGATCTAGGAATCTCTATAGAAAAATCTTTGAGTGGGAGGTGTCACCCAAGATAAACATTCCCTGTAATTTTAGTCCAATAGGTGTTGGAAATAACATTTTCCTAAGGATGCCCCACGGAAGTAACCATCTAGGTAGAGTATGACCATCTTTATTTACTGTCTTTTGGTTTTAACCATTTGTGCAGATTTTCAATTTGGGAAATTGACATTTAACTAAAGTGTCAACTCTGAAAGTGTAGCTTGATGATCAAAATTGGAATGGAGGAAAGTAGGTAAAAAGGGGGTGGCAGCACAGGGGAGTTGCCATCGCTGAGTTTTCCTGCAGAATCATCCACAAAGCACTTGAATCAGACAGTAGTGTGGGGTGGCCAGAAACACCAGGAGTTGGTGCATAACATGACATAAGGGGAAGAGGCATTTTGAGGGACATTGGGTGACCTGGGGACATTGCAAGGTGGCTCTGTGCATTTCCAGTCTCCATGAATATGAGCCAGAACTCTGATATTGTTTAATAGGCCTATCGAATCTTAAGAACTTCAGGAAAGCAAGACTGTTTCTGAGATGTGTTTTTCACATTTGCATCCTGGGACCTGCAGGGAGAGACACGAGGAAGGATTAGGGTTTTTTCTGGTCCCCAAATGTCCTGGCTTTGGATACAAGCAGTGGGGTGAGAGGACACTATCCTCAGCCCTGAGAGGACACACATGGAGAATGTAAGGACTTTCAGACTAGGGGTAGTCCTGGAACCTGTGTCTGTGACAAAGTGTGGTGCCAGCGGGGCCCAGGGACTGCTGGGAAGACTTGGAGCAGGCGTCATTCCGGGGCTGTGCTCTGCCCAGCTTTTAGCAACTTCTTCTTGTCTTCCTCCACTTCTTCCAGAAGAGGCTGGCCTCATGGTTTTGTACCTGGACGTTTCAGCCTTATCAGAGAGCTGGCCAAATGTTTGTCTTTTATGGACTTCACATTTCCAGTGTACTTATTGTCTCAGTCCGTTTGGGCTGCTGTTACAAAGAACCATAGCCTGGGTGGTGTATAAACAACAGAAATTTATTTCTCACTGTTTTGGAGGCTGAAAGTTTAAGATCAGTGTGCCAGCATGGTAGGGTCTTGGTGAGGGCCCACTTCCAGGTTGCAGACTGACATCTTCTCACCGAATTCCCACTTGCTAGAAAAGAGGGTGGGAAAGTTCTCTGAGGTCACTTTCATAAGGCCACTAATCCCATTCATGAAGGTGCCACCTTCATGACCTAATTAACTCTCAACATCCCTGTCTTCTAACACCATCATACTGGGGGTTAGGGTTTCAACATGAATTTTGGGGAAACAAACATTAAGTTCATTGAGCTTATGGTACAAGAGTGACTAACCAGGCCGGGCGCGGTGGCTCACGCCTGTAATCCTAGCTCTCTGGGAGGCCGAGGCGGGCGGATTGCTCAAGGTCAGGAGTTCAAAACCAGCCTGAGCAAGAGCGAGACCCCGTCTCTACTATAAAAATAGAAATAAATTAATTGGCCAACTGATATGTATATAAAAAATCAGCCGGGCATGGTGGCGCATGCCTGTAGTCCCAGCTACTCGGGAGGCTGAGGCAGAAGGATCGCTCGAGCCCAGGAGTGTGAGGTTGCTGTGAGCTAGGCTGACGCCACGGCACTCACTCTAGCCTGGACAACAAAGCGAGACTCTGTCTCAAAAAAAAAAAAAAAAAAGAGTGACTAACCAAAGAATGGTAGTCTCCCAGTTAATCAAATCTATATTCATTTCCTAAGCACCTAATTTCATCCAAGGCTCTGGATGTAGGCTGCCTGAGACTGAAACCTCCATAGCTACTATCTGTAGATGAGTTACTTAACATTTCTGTGCCTCAGTTTTTCTATCTGTAAAGTGGGGTAATAGAATCTGCTCATGTTCCTGGCACAGGGTAAGTACTATGTAAATATTTGCTATTATAATTATTAAAAATCTTCATTCAAAGGGGGGACTATCGAGTTAACCAAAGATTCTAATTAGATGGGTTCTGGTTAATTGAAAATCTTCTGTAAATAGGCAAGTCTTGAAAAATAAGTCATTTCTAACTCAGAGAGAAAGAGAATGCATGACACAGTTGGGTTTGGAAGTATCAGGCATTTAAAAGATTTCATCTGGGTGATACACTTCTTCCCAGAAGAGTGTTGTATCTATGCAGACACTCCCTAAGTACCCAATGGTTGTGAAGAGCTTATCTTGTCTGCAACTGTTATCTGATGCTCCCAGGTTTGGGAGCCAGGGCAGGTTGCACCATGATTTGGGAAGTTTCTCTCTCCTTTTGCTGGGTTCTGTAAGGAACAGCTCTTTTGCCATAGGAACAGGCCCCTGGAGATTGTTTCACTTGCTGTGGCTTCCCCCACATGGTCCAAGGTTGGGGCCCTCTAGGGATAAGATAGCTTATCCCAGCAGGAAAAGATTGTAACTTCAAGTATCTGCGTTAAATAAAGTTAGTCCCTGGGGCAAGACCATAGCAATTCCTGGGTACTGGTGGCCTCTGTTCTATTCAATGCCCAGAATCAATATGGCTAATTTCTACCTTCTAAACTGTAATTACTGAAAAACTCTTATTTCCGTTTTAACCAAATTTAATTTCTGGCGTTTGGCATATAACCATTCAAATTTAAAATGCCTCTAATTTTAATAATATAATTAGTTATAATCAAGTTTTAAAATAATACTTTGCCCCCCCTTTGAATATTTACCATCTCATATTTTAATTTGTATAATGATTTTCTCCTAAATCTGTCTTTTTACTTTTAATTTTGATTGACACATAATTGTACCTATTATAATACCATGATTAAATTATTGTACAATGTATACATGTATTGAAATATCATAATTATACCCCTATGTTCTTTTATAGAAATGTTCCTATATAGCTTTATTCCCCTTTTACTCCTTTTTGTTATACTAATGTTATATTTATTGTACCTGTATAGCTACAAATGCAACAATATGTTCTTATAGTTATCTCTTTAAAATTTTAAATAAGCTGAAATAAGCTCATTTAAAATAAACTGAAAGAAGAGGGCAATTATATACTGAAAAATTTGTGATGTTAAAATTTTGCCCAGTTTTGGTTCTCCTTGTTTGTGAATTCAAGTTATTATCTGGAAGCATTTGCTTAGCACAATATACCTTCCTTCCCACTCATCTCCTCTGTGCTGTGATTGGCAAATACATTAAATTTCTATATGCTATAGCCTCCATAAAATTACAAACACACTGTTATACAGTTTCTTTTAAAAATCAGTTAATGCAAGAAAAAAATTCATTTATACTGTTTTATAATTATATAATTACCTTTAATGGTATTCTTTGTTTTTCTTATGCATTCAAATTATTGTCTGGGCTCAATTTATTTTGGCCTAAAAAATCTCTTTTAGTATTTCTTATAAAATATCTTTACTTGCAACAAATTGCCTTCATTTTTATTTTTCTGGAATATTTTTATTTCTCTTTAATATATAGTTTTTCTGGGTATAGAATTCTTGGGAGACAGTTTTTATTTTTTATTTTTTTTGAGAATTAGACAAAACAAATTACAAATACGAATTTAAAAATCTTCCAAGAGGGCAAACAAGTGAAGACCTAAGAACACTGGCTGGATACAGCAACAAAGTCAGAATGAGGGCCGCTGGTGATAGATCGGACTGGGCTGGAGACAGCAGGGAAAGCTGTGGTGGAAGACGCGGGACTCTGGGGATCTGGTGGTTTGGACTGCAGCCAAGTTACTGCAGCCAAGTGTAAAGTTACTGGTGACAGCATGAAAGATAGTACATGAGGGCACACCAGGCTAAACCCAAGCAAGCTTAGATCTGGTGCCTTGGCCAAAATCCATAGATTGAGTGGGGGGAAAGTTACCACTTTAGCATCAGACAGTATTTGATTAAGAAAATGTACCACAAACATGGCAGTTATGATCAAGGTTAAGGTCAAGGTTAATGTCAGAGTTCGTGGTGGATGGGTGTCACAGAAGCAAATATTAATAAACTGTGTCAGTTGCTAAGGATGCTCTAACCATTTTATTCCACACACTCTAGTGCTGAGTGTGTGAAGTAAAGCGTCCCTGTAAGTAGAAACGACAGAGGGGACTGGGCCAGGGCGGCAGAGCACGCCACCGCGGGAGCCTGGATGTCCACATTGGAACGAGGTGTCCTGGTGAGGACAGCGCACAGCCCAGCCCTCCACGCTCCTCGAGTGCAGCTTTTCCTTCTGCCCTCCAAAATGCACCTTCCCGAACTGGTTGGGGCAAAAGGGTAAAAAGGCATCTTTGCATTCTGCTTCCTATGCCAGGTGCCCCGTCTCAAGGCTGTGGTCTCCGGGTGACAAAGCCCTTCACCTATGTAGATCTGGCACAGGGGCATTTCCTTCATTCCCAAAAAGCGGCACATAGGCGACCTGTGCCCCCGAAATCAAGGGACCACTGACGAATAGGTATGAAGACCACCAGGAATCTCGGAGTCAGCAAAGATACACTGAATAATATGACATGGAAATGAAAAACAAAGTTGAAAATTAGAGTTATTTTAAAACTTCTGTTTTGTTGACAAGGACTGAGCCCAGACAACCCACCTGGGAAGGATTACCTAAGAAAATGAGCTCACACATCATAAAATTTGGAACCCAGCTGTTGCTACTCTGTTGTTTTCCAGTGAGTAGGTAAGCTCAGTTTTCTCTTATGAGGCTCCCCTTTCCAACAATGCCAGGGCCAGGGCCACCCTGCGCCTACAGGTGACATGTCAGTTAAGGGCCCTGGAGGAAGATGACTGACAGTATCCCTGCTCACATGTCTTAGGGACCACAATCCACATGCACAGAATGGCCCCAAGACTCAGGTGGTTGAATGTGTTTCTCACCTTCAGCAACAGTGAGATCTCAAGAGTCAGGCGGGTGGCGGGAGGAGGCAGAGCAAGTCACCGCCCACCCCAGGCCCATCCCAGGAAAAGGGAAGCGGGCGTCCCAGAGCAAGTCACCGCCCACCCCACGCCCATCCCAGGTAAAGGGAAGCGGGCGTCCCAGAGCAAGTCACCGCCCACCCCACACCCATCCCAGGAAAAGGGAAGCGGGCGTCCCAGAGCAAGTCACCGCCCACCCCACGCCCATCCCCGGAAAAGGGAAGCGGGCGTCCCAGAGCAAGTCACCGCCCACCCCACGCCCATCCCAGGAAAAGGGAAGCGGGCGTCCCAGAGCAAGTCACCGCCCACCCCACACCCATCCGAGGAAAAGGGAAGCGGGCGTCCCAGAGCAAGTCACCGCCCACCCCACGCCCATCCCAGGTAAAGGGAAGCGGGCGTCCCAGAGCAAGTCACCGCCCACCCCACGCCCATCCCAGGAAAAGGGAAGCGGGCGTCCCAGAGCAAGTCACCGCCCACCCCACGCCCATCCCAGGAAAAGGGAAGCGGGCGTCCCAGAGCAAGTCACCGCCCACCCCACACCCATCCGAGGAAAAGGGAAGCGGGCGTCCCAGAGCAAGTCACCGCCCACCCCACGCCCATCCCAGGTAAAGGGAAGCGGGCGTCCCAGAGCAAGTCACCGCCCACCCCACGCCCATCCCAGGTAAAGGGAAGCGGGTGTCCCAGAGCAAGTCACCGCCCACCCCAGGCCCATCCCAGGAAAAGGGAAGCGGGCGTCCCAGAGCAAGTCACCGCCCACCCCACGCCCATCCCAGGTAAAGGGAAGCGGGCGTCCCAGAGCAAGTCACCGCCCACCCCACGCCCATCCCAGGTAAAGGGAAGCGGGCGTCCCAGAGCAAGTCACCGCCCACCCCACGCCCATCCCAGGTAAAGGGAAGCGGGCGTCCCAGAGCAAGTCACCGCCCACCCCACGCCCATCCCAGGAAAAGGGAAGCAGGTGTCCCAGAGCAAGTCACCGCCCACCCCAGGCCCATCCCAGGTAAAGGGAAGCGGGCGTCCCAGAGCAAGTCACCGCCCACCCCACACCCATCCCAGGAAAAGGGAAGCGGGCGTCCCAGAGCAAGTCACCGCCCACCCCACACCCATCCGAGGAAAAGGGAAGCGGGCGTCCCAGAGCAAGTCACCGCCCACCCCACGCCCATCCCAGGTAAAGGGAAGCGGGCGTCCCAGAGCAAGTCACCGCCCACCCCACACCCATCCGAGGAAAAGGGAAGCGGGCGTCCCAGAGCAAGTCACCGCCCACCCCACGCCCATCCCAGGTAAAGGGAAGCGGGCGTCCCAGAGCAAGTCACCGCCCACCCCACGCCCATCCCAGGTAAAGGGAAGCGGGTGTCCCAGAGCAAGTCACCGCCCACCCCAGGCCCATCCCAGGAAAAGGGAAGCGGGCGTCCCAGAGCAAGTCACCGCCCACCCCACGCCCATCCCAGGTAAAGGGAAGCGGGCGTCCCAGAGCAAGTCACCGCCCACCCCACGCCCATCCCAGGTAAAGGGAAGCGGGCGTCCCAGAGCAAGTCACCGCCCACCCCACGCCCATCCCAGGTAAAGGGAAGCGGGCGTCCCAGAGCAAGTCACCGCCCACCCCACGCCCATCCCAGGAAAAGGGAAGCAGGTGTCCCAGAGCAAGTCACCGCCCACCCCAGGCCCATCCCAGGTAAAGGGAAGCGGGCGTCCCAGAGCAAGTCACCGCCCACCCCACACCCATCCCAGGAAAAGGGAAGCGGGCGTCCCAGAGCAAGTCACCGCCCACCCCACGCCCATCCCAGGTAAAGGGAAGCGGGCGTCCCAGAGCAAGTCACCGCCCACCCCACGCCCATCCCAGGAAAAGGGAAGCAGGTGTCCCAGAGCAAGTCACCGCCCACCCCACGCCCATCCCAGGTAAAGGGAAGCAGGTGTCCCAGAGCAAGTCACCGCCCACCCCACGCCCATCCCAGGTAAAGGGAAGCAGGCGTCCCAGAGCAAGTCACCGCCCACCCCACGCCCATCCCAGGAAAAGGGAAGCGGGCGTCCCAGAGCAAGTCACCGCCCACCCCACGCCCATCCCAGGAAAAGGGAAGCAGGTGTCCCAGAGCAAGTCACCGCCCACCCCACGCCCATCCCAGGTAAAGGGAAGCAGGCGTCCCAGAGCAAGTCACCGCCCACCCCACGCCCATCCCAGGTAAAGGGAAGCGGGCGTCCCAGAGCAAGTCACCGCCCACCCCACGCCCATCCCAGGAAAAGGGAAGCGGGCGTCCCAGAGCAAGTCACCGCCCACCCCACGCCCATCCCAGGAAAAGGGAAGCAGGTGTCCCAGAGCAAGTCACCGCCCACCCCACGCCCATCCCAGGTAAAGGGAAGCAGGCGTCCCAGAGCAAGTCACCGCCCACCCCACGCCCATCCCAGGTAAAGGGAAGCGGGCGTCCCAGAGCAAGTCACCGCCCACCCCACGCCCATCCCAGGAAAAGGGAAGCAGGTGTCCCAGAGCAAGTCACCGCCCACCCCACGCCCATCCCAGGTAAAGGGAAGCAGGTGTCCCAGAGCAAGTCACCGCCCACCCCACGCCCATCCCAGGTAAAGGGAAGCAGGTGTCCCAGAGCAAGTCACCGCCCACCCCACGCCCATCCCAGGAAAAGGGAAGCGGGCGTCCCAGAGCAAGTCACCGCCCACCCCACGCCCATCCCAGGTAAAGGGAAGCGGGCGTCCCAGAGCAAGTCACCGCCCACCCCACGCCCATCCCAGGTAAAGGGAAGCAGGTGTCCCAGAGCAAGTCACCGCCCACCCCACGCCCATCCCAGGAAAAGGGAAGCGGGCGTCCCAGAGCAAGTCACCGCCCACCCCACGCCCATCCCAGGAAAAGGGAAGCGGGCGTCCCAGAGCAAGTCACCGCCCACCCCACGCCCATCCCAGGTAAAGGGAAGCAGGTGTCCCAGAGCAAGTCACCGCCCACCCCACGCCCATCCCAGGTAAAGGGAAGCGGGCGTCCCAGAGCAAGTCACCGCCCACCCCGCGCCCATCCCAGGAAAAGGGAAGCAGGTGTCCCAGAGCAAGTCACCGCCCACCCCAGGCCCATCCCAGGAAAAGGGAAGCGGGCGTCCCAGAGCAAGTCACCGCCCTCAGGCTCAACAGGGACTGCAAGACAAGGCCAGCCTCTGATGCCAGGAATTATGACATGGACCAGGCTTACAGACAAGAGTCTCATAACTCTCATCTTCATCTGTGTAATTTAAACAACTAGATTATAATTTAAATTTATTAGATAACAGGGAAAGTCATAACTTAATCATCAAATCTAATCATCTCAGCTCTCATCTGGGCCCGGGCCCTCTTTCATCCTCCCTAACTGTCCCTCCCTCCCTCCTTATCACCTCTGTCCTCACCTTCTCTTCCCCTTCCCCTTTCCCCTAGGCTTCTGATTCCTGCCCTCTTCTCTCCTGTCTCTCCACTCCTGCTGTTCATTCTTGTGTCTCTTCTGCTCCCTTCTTGCAGCTCGTTTCAGCTGCTTTGCGGTTCTCTCCAATCTTTTCATCGTCTCGCACGGGAGACTGTCCGACCTTACACATCTCCGCCTCCCTGTTAAACTCCCTCTTCCCGCCACAGCCTCCTGTCCCCAGGCCGCGCCCCAGGCTCCCTCTGGCGGGCTCCCAAGGCAGCATCCCGCAGGATCCCGCACCGGCCTCTCCGCGCCCCCCCTCGGGACGTCCCGCACCGGCCTCTCCGCGCCCCCCCTCGGGACGTCCCGCACCGGCCTCTCCGCGCCCCCCCTCGGGACGTCCCGCACCGGCCTCTCCGCGCCCCCCCTCGGGACGTCCCGCACCGGCCTCTCCGCGCCCCCCCTCGGGACGTCCCGCACCGGCCTCTCCGCGCCCCCCTCGGGACGTCCCGCACCGGCCTCTCCGCGCCCCCCTCGGGACGTCCCGCACCGGCCTCTCCGCGCCCCCCCTCGGGACGTCCCGCACCGGCCTCTCCGCGCCCCCCCTCGGGACGTCCCGCACCGGCCTCTCCGCGCCCCCCTCGGGACGTCCCGCACCGGCCTCTCCGCCCCCTCGGGACGTCCCGCTCGTCCTCCACTGCCGCGTCTTTTGCGGGCCCCACCCTCTGTCCCCGCCGTCTCAGTTTCTCTTTCCTCCCCTGTCCTCCTCCCGGCGCGCTCGGCCGGGCGAGCGGCCTTTGCCAGAGCGGCGGAGTGGCCAGACTTCGCGAGGGGCCGCGCCAGGGCCAGGACGGCGCCTCCCGCACGGCTGGGGAGCGCGCCCGCGCGGGGCGGGGGGGGGGGGGGGGGGGGGGGGAGGTGCGGGGGGAGGGTCTGGGGGCGCAGGAGAGGATCTGGGGGGGCGGGGAGAGCGCGGGCGGGGGCAAGCGGGGAGCGGGAGGGGGCATAGGGGAGGGTCTGGGGGACGGGGAGAGTGCGTGGGGGGGGCCGCGGGGAGGGATGGGGCCGCAGGGAGAGGGGGGAGGTGCAGGGGGAGGGCCTGGGAGCCAAGGGGCAAGGGGGGGAGGGCCTGGGCGGGAGCAGGGAGCTGGAGGGGGGAGGGCCTGGGAACCGGGGTGCAGGGAGCGGGGTGGAGGGCCTGGAAAGGGGGAGCGGGGAGCGCGGGGGGGGGGGGGGGGGGCGCGGCCGCGGGGATGGGCGAAGGGCGGGGACTGGGGGTAGGGCCTGGAAAGGGGGGTGGGGATCGGGGCGGGGCCTTGGGGATGGAGGGAGGGCCTGTGGGGGGCCGCGGGGAGCGGAGGGCGTGGTGGGGGGGATGCGGGGGAGGGGGGATGCGGGGCGTGGCGTGGCGGGACGTTCGCCAGCTCCTGTCCTGCGGCGACCAGGGGCCTTGCGTGGCGCTAGGCGGCGAATGCACCCGGGAGCTCAGGCAAGGGTTTTAGGGCTGGGAAAACTCTGCTTAAAGATTTAAAAAACGTGAAAAGCGGCGTTTAGCTGGGGCGAAGGCAGGAAGAGCGGGCGGACGGGCCAAGAGATTTCCAGCAGAGGGAAGCTGTGCAGGGCTGCAGGGCTGCAGGGCTGCAGGGCTGCAGGGCTGCAGGGCTGCAGGGCTGCAGGGCTGCAGGGCTGCAGGGCTGCAGGGCTGCAGGGCTGCAGGGCTGCAGGGCTGCAGGGCTGCAGGGCTGCAGGGCTGCAGGGCTGCAAGTGCGGGAGACAGGCACGGACGCTCCGCGGTTTGATGTTTGCCCCGCTCTGTCCGCTTCCGGGCCTCAGATTTATTTTTTTATTTTATTTTATTTTTTTTTTTGAGACAGAGTCTCACTTTGTTGCCCAGGCTAGAGTGAGTGCCGTGGCGTCAGCCTGGCTCACAGCAACCTCAAACTCCTGGGCTCAGCGATCCTACTGCCTCAGCCTCCCTAGTAGCTGGGACTACAGGCATGCGCCACCATGCCCGGCTAATTTTTTTTATATATATTTTTAGTTGGTCAATTAATTTCTTTATATTTTTGGTAGAGACGGGGTCTCGCTCAGGCTGGTTTCGAACTCCTGACCTTGAGCAATCCTCCCGCCTCGGCCTCCCAAAGTGCTAGGATTACAGGCGTGAGCCACCGCGCCCGGCCTTATTTTTAATTTTTTAAATTTCGTACTATTACTGGGGTACAAACATATTGGTTACATAATTGCTTTTGTGCCCTGTGAGTCAAAGCTGTAAGTGTTTCCATCCCCCAATAGTGTGCATGGTACCCCTGGGTGTGAATTTACCCATCCCCTTCTCCCCCTTCCTCCTGCTAGATTTCTGCTGAATGTTATTTCCATCTGTGCAAATGGGTGTTGACTGATTAGTTCCAGTTTAATGGTGAGTGTGTGTGGTGTTTGTTTTTCCATTCTAGATTTTGTATTTCTAGTGTAAATAATAATTCAGCCATGAAAAATGAGTTTTTGTGTTAAAAATATTGTTTCCAGTTGCTGTTGTATATTTTAAATATCACCTCTGTCTAGAAATAGCTACATTCTGTAGCTCATAAATTTACTTTTGAAGTCACAGTCAGCCATACTAAAATTTAGAATTTAAAGGGTCACAAATAGAGGAATGAATGTAAGTCACCCTGGTCCAAAGCTGGATGTTAACTAAAGGACAGGAGACAAGCACAACCTTTCTGATTACCTTTGCTTCTGGTCATGATCTAATAATAACAGGAACCAGATTTCCTATCTTACACAACTAGAAAACCAAACAAAATACATGAAACAAAAGTTTTCACACACTGAAAATAGACAGCAAAAGACTTTGACCAGGGAAAGAAGGAAAGGAGATGAGTTGAGCTCTGAAATTAAATCAGCTTCCTGCCTGCAGGCAGCTTCCACGTCACTACACAGAGTGAAAAAAGACCAAACAGAAAATCCAAATTTTCGCCTGATTAGGGAGGCAGAGATCAGCGTTCATAGACGCAAGAGAAATAAACTGCACACACAAAAAAGCTTTTGAAATGTGCAGAAAATTCCTCTTGCGCCATTTGCTTTCTAATCTGTTCATGCTTGATAGGAAACTTCTGTAACCGGTTCCACAGGCACAAAAAATGTTTTCTCAATAATGATAGTGTTTTTAGTTCTCTCATATTTCAAATGCGTTTTCAGTGTTTACATTATGGCTGGGGCCAGCAGCTCTAAGTGAGGCCGACAGCAAGATTTATCTCAGCCCTCATAACAGCAGCTACACAGTTTCAAATTAGGCAGAAAATAGAAAACTCTTCAGTTAAATTTGCTGAGCAGAACTTTGTAACTTTCCGTTGCTCTGATGCATTCTCTATTGAGTGTTTTTTTTTTGGCCAGGAATGGCAGAATACCCTACAAAGCCTCACACCACCTACTTGTCCAGGGAAGACAAGATAAGCGATGCCCCACCACAACTGTGCCCAAAGACCCACCGGGCCTGCACACAAGGCTGAAAGAATGACCAATATTAACCCCTAGCTCATTATAATACTAAAATCCTCATCCTGGGAGGGACTTATCTGCCATTTTTTGATCATGGGACATATGTACTGGCATGATTTCTCACTGTGCTTGCGTGCCCTGCACTCCGCCCCAAACACACAACGATGCTCACTCCCCTCCTGCATTGTTCATTTCACCAGCAGAAAAACCCTGTGATCCTGTTGGTCAGGCAGGTGGATTTGAGGCAATTCATAACCTCCCCCTCCCAGTTGATGCATCCACTGAAATTAATCCTTTCCTCCTTCCCAGGAGTTTGAGGTTGCTGTGAGCGAGGCTGACGCCACGGCACTCGCTCTAGCCTGGTCAACAAGTGAGACTCTGTCTCAAAAAAAAAACAAAAACAAACACCCTCAAGCATCCTATGATTCAATCAACTTCCGGCATCTATGGCATCTAATAAAAAATTGCCTGGCATTGAAAAAAGTTAGAAAAAAATATGGCCCATAGAGAGAAAAATTAGCAAATACAAAGTTCTAGAAATTACAGAGAAAATGGAATTAGCAGGCAGTACTGGGGAATAATTCTCTTCTCCATGTGGCCCTAACATTTTTGTATATCTTATGAGTAAGGTTCACTGACCAATCTTTTGTCTGATTATGTTTTTAAGAATGTTGGTGATAGCCAAGGCTATTTTAAGAATAGCCTTGGTGATAAAGACATTTTCTCACTTCAGATCAAATTGTAGGTCTGCTTATCACTTAAAATAAAAACAGGTAGTGTCTTCCTACAGAACAAAATGCAGGCATCATTTAATGCCCAGAATAGTAAAGACAATGTCTCCATATGGGGCAAAAGGATGGAATGCTTACCGTCCATTGTAAGACATTCAGGCTCCCTAACTCTCCTCTCCTGCAATGCAACATATTCTGTGTACAGGTATCACGAAACCATCTTTGCATTGACCTATGGGCATTGGGGATTGAAAAACCAAGGTGCAAATGCCAGCATTCTGGCTGCTGCTGTTTCTGTGAGTGCTACGCTGTCCATTGTTTAGGCCCCACGAGTATCGTATCTTCTGCAATCATCCATAAAACTGTGTCAAAGAAATTTGTTCACTTGCAAGTGGTATAAAATATCATTCTCTTCACAAATTTTGACCACAAATATATTAAAATATAAATTATACAAATGCTTTGTATGTCCTTAGAAAACAGAGGAAAACAAAAGACATATGAAGAAAATATAAAAGATATTTAAAAAGACATAAGTCAAACTAGTAGAGATAAAAAATCAATATATTATATGAAATGCTGTGAGATTCATAGCAGATGAAGCACTGGTGAAGAAAACTTCAGTAAACATAAGTACACAGAAAACAGCAACTATTCAAAACAAATTACAGAAAGACAGAGAGGGAAAGAAAGAAACAAAGAAAAGAAGGAAGGAAGGAAAAAAGAGAAAGAAAGGAAGGAAAGAAGGAAGGGAGGGAGGAAGGAGGTAAAGAAGGGAGGGAGGCAGGGAGAGAAATCTGGTAAAAATGAGCAAAGCATTGTGACCTATGGAAAAAATGTCAAGTTATCTAATATATGTCCCATTGTAGTCCCAGGAGTAAAAGAGAGACATGGAAAAAGAAGAAAAAGTCAATAAACAGTGACCAATAATTATCTAAATGTAATGAAAAACATAATCTTATAAATCCAAGAATACTGAAGAATAAAATAGAAAATAAACCACCAGGCACACCATAATCAAATTTCTGAAAACAAGTGACAAAGATACAACTTTAGAAGGACTGTGTAAGGTAGGAGGGATAAATATATTTCATGACAAGGAATAAACACAAGAATAAAAGAATAAAAACTTTTGTAATCAGAAAATATGTAGCTCAAAAGACACTGGAGAAGCATATTTAAAGTACTGAAAAAGTCAACTTAGGATTTTATATTCAGTAAAATGTGTTTCAAAAACAAAATCTGTGAGAGTTTGTCTCCATGAGACCTTGCACTAGCAAAAACAAACAAAAAAGTAAATGATTATGACATATTTTTTGCAGAAGAGAGATGATACCAGAAGAAAATGTGAACCTACAAAAGAATGAAAAAGACCTGAGAGGGTAAACATAGTGATTAGCAGATAACAGATATTTTTCTCATATCATAATTTATTTAAGAGATAATAAATTACTTACAGAAAAATAATGCTACAGATTTATTATGTGATTTATAATATACGTTGAAGTAGTATATGTGATAACCATAACTACATGGATAGGAAGGGAAACAGAAGTCTATAATAGTAACGTCTAAAAACATATGAGAAGTGGTATAGTTATTAGTGTAACACTAAAAATATATATGATAAATCCTTAAGTAGAAACTAAAAAATCATTTCAGTATGTTTTTGTATATTAAGACATCATTTTGTAAAACTTAAATATATACAATATAAATAAAATAAGATAAAGTCGAGCTAAAATTCAATGGTAGAAGTAAAACTAAATAGTAAAAATATTCAAATAATAAGAATAATAAAGCACTGGATAAAAACAAGAAAGAAAGAAGATATGAAAATTTTAAAAATCTTAAGCTGCTAGATTTAAATAGACATTAAAGATTTGGTAATTTAATTATATGTAAATGGTCTTTTTCCAATTTAAATACAGAAATTACCAAAATGGATTTTTAAAAAATATATAAATAGCTATATGTCCTACATAAAATTATTTTAAATACAAAGAAAAATTTTGCTAATAGTAAACAGATGGTAAAAGATGTACCATTAAATATGCATTAAAAAGCTGCAGCAGTTATTCTAATGTCAGAGAAAATAGACTTGGGAACAAGGACTACTGCCAGGAATAAGGAGATATGTTTCATAATCAAGGAATAAAAATAACAGAAAGACATAACAATTGTAAAGGGGTATTTGCACACGGTAACATAGATTTAGAATACATGAACCAAAAAGAGAAACATATAAATCCAAAATTTCATTTGGGTATTTCAATACTCCTCTCTTAATAATTAATTGACAAATAGAGAAAATATAATTAAGGCTATGAAAAGCTGGAACAATAGTAATAAAAAACTGTTCTTCATAGTTACTTACTGAATGAGTTCTCCATGTAATTAATAACATAATATACATTATTTGCAAGTATATATACAATATTCACCAATATAGATTATATTCTCAGTGATAAAACACATCTCAGTAAATATAAAGTAATAAGAATCATACAAATTATGTTCTATGACCAGAAAGAAATTCAATTACAAATCAAAAATAGACACATATCTGAAAAAACTATAAATATTTGAAAAATAAACAACATATTTTTAAATAACCCATGATTTAGGGAAGCAATCACAAGGGGAAACAAATAAATAAATATTTCCATATATTTCAGTGTATATTATTCACAAAATAAAATCTGTGGAGTAAAGCTAAATTGGTACATAGAGAAAAAAGAATAAATGTCTTAAATCATTCATCTAAGCTGCTTCCAGCGTTTCAAGTACTGGTTATTTGAATAGCTTACTTAAAAAGTGATAAAGCTCTGCCAGATTAACCTGTTAAAAAGACACAAAGTATGGCCGGGCGCTGTGGCTCACGCCTGTAATCCTAGCTCTTGGGAGGCCGAGGCGGGCGGATTGCTCAAGGTCAGGAGTTCAAAACCAGCCTGAGCGAGACCCCGTCTCTACTATAAATAGAAAGGAATTAATTGGCCAACTGATATATATAAAAAAAAAAATTAGCCGGGCATGGTGGCGCATGCCTGTAGTCCCAGCTACCCGGGAGGCTGAGGCAGAAGGATCACTCGAGCCCAGGAGATTGAGGTTGCTGTGAGCTAGGCTGACGCCACGGCACTCACTCTAGCCCGGGCAACAAAGTGAGACTCTGTCTCAAAAAAAAAAAAAAAAAAAAAAAAAAAAAAAAAAAAAAAAAAAAAAAGACACAAAGTAACAATATCAAGGCTATAAGAGAGGATAAACTATAAATCCTGTTAATATTAAAAGGATAATAAGAAATATTATAAATACCTTTATTGCAATAAATTTGGTAAACCAGATCAAATGAACAAATTTCCTAAAAAATACAAACTGTCAAAATTCACTCAAAAAATACAGTTCACACACAGCACCACATAGATATATATAAATTGAATTTGCCACTAAACAAAAAAAATCCAACCCATGATGGCTTCAGTGATGAATTTTACTAATTGATGGCAAATCATAAGAATTCTATAAAAACTCTTTCAAAATACAGAGAATGATACATTTTGTCTCATTTTATAGTACCAGAATTACCCTGATATTAAAACCAGACAAAGGTATTACAAGAAAGGAAAACTGAATATAAATGCAGAAGTCATCAACTTTTAAAATTTTAGTAAATTTATAAATATGTATTTAAAGGACCACACATCATGATCAAGTGGGCTTTATCTCAGGAATGTAAAGTTTATATAATATTTGGAGATCTATCAATTCAAATCACTATAATAGACTACAAAACAAAACAAACAAACCAAAAAAACCCCAAAAAAACCCATGTGGTCATTTTACTATATGCAGAAAAAAACTTAGCAAATTAAACAGACACTTACTATTAGTCATCTCAGCAACACACGGATGAAAGGAACTTGCTTAATGTGATAAAGGTTATTTCTGAAAAATCTCCAGATTAAGTCAAGCATATCAAGGCCACGATGTCCACTCTTACCTCTTCTATTTAACATTTCCATGGAGGTCTTAGCCAGTGCAATAAGGCAACAAGGAATAAAAGGCACATAGATAGAAAAGAGTGAAATAAAACTGTTATTATTCACAAACAACATTATTTTTCATGTAGAAAATTATAAGAAATCTACAAAACGACTACTAGAACAAATAAGTGAGTAAGATCACAGGACACAAGATTACCATTTCTGTGCTATCGTGAACAATTAAACATTGAAATTAAAGTTACCACTTATAGATGCATCAAAAATGCTTAGGGATTTTAAAAATGTTGGCAAATTTGTGGAAAAGAAACTATAAAACATAGAGAAATAGTAAAGATGACATCTAAATAAAGAGAAGTGGCATGTCTATGGATTTGAAAACTCAATATGGCTAAGACGTTGACCTGCAATTTCTTTTAAAATCCAGAGAATTGTGTTTTATGGATATCAATAAGATAATTTTTAACAGAAATTCAAAGATAATTAAGTAATCAAAACAATTTTTTTAAAGGAAGAACAAAGTTGAATGACTATCATTACTTGATACCAATACTTTCTATAATACTAATGAAATCAAGATAATGTAGTTTTTCCATAATGGCAGAGAATTGTTAAATGGAACAGGATATAAAATCCAGAAACAGATCCACATGGAAACAATGTAAAATTGTCTGAAGACAATATGAAATGTATAGCCATTTAAGAAAGAGAGTCTAGCTGTTGTTTTCACATAGATACCACTACATTTATAATTGAACAATCCCCTTTCTAGATATTTACTTAATAAAAATTAAGACTAATTTCCATAAAAGGTTTGAACTTGAATATTTAAAACAATATTCATAATAGCCTAAAAATAGAAATAATCCAAATGTTTAACAAGTGGTAAATGGATACATAGAGTATGCTGTATAATATGACAAAATAGTACTCAGCACTAAAAAAAAAGAAGACTACTGATGAATCTCAAATGTCTTACGTTAAGTAAAAGATGCCAGACACAAAACTACATATTTTATGATTAAATTACATAAAATTCTAAAAGGGCTAAATTATGAAGACAAAAAGCAGATCAGTGGTTATCAGAGGCCAAGGTGGGAAAGAGAGATGGGCTGCAGTGGCCATGAGGGACAATGTGGGGTGAGAGAAATATTCTATATTTGACTTCTTTAATGGTTACATTATAGTATATACATTTGTCAACACTCAAATTTACACTTAAATTGGGGGATCATCCTATCAAAGTTCTAACTCAATAAAACTGGATTAAAAATTTTAATACCCTTATTGTTTAATGGACAAGGAACACTTTGAGACTCTAGGATTTCAGAATTTAACACTACCAAAAATCAATTAAATGATGGTGAAATGCTGCTTAAGTGATTAGATTATTTTACATTTTAAATAGATTCAGATTCTCTGTGTCACTATCATAGCTTCTATCAATGATTATATATCCTTCCCTGTATTCTACCAGAAAAGAGGAAAAGGGAAGAGTGTTCGGGATCAGGCTGAGAATACATGTCTGTGGTTTGAGGACATGAATCTCCTTTGTTAATTCAAATAATTTTTCTCACTACTCTCTCCTTTCCTTCTGAGACTGCTGTTACTTATATGTAAGAAACTTGATATTATTTCACAATTCCTTTCTCTGTTAACCTTATTCAGTCTCTTTTAGGCTATCTTTACTTAATTGTAGTTGAATCTATTGCTGTATCTTCTTAATCACCAATATTTTCTTCTACGCTGCTTATTCTGATATTGATCACATCTAGAAAAGTTTTATTTTATGTTTTAGTTTTTCACTAAAGTTTCATATAGTGTTTAAGATATTTCATTGCTTTTCTCATTGTGTTTATGTTTTTCTTTAAGTTGTTATACATAGGTTTAGCAGTTCTTCAAACATAGTTTTTTGATAATTTCATAATCTTGATCTTCTCGGAGTTTCTGTATATTCACTTTTTTTGCAATGGGGTACTTTTTTCTTCTTTTCATGTTTTTAAATCAGATATCCTATATTGTTAATTTACATTGTCAAGTGTATAGATTTAATTATCTTCCTTTTAAGAATGTTTAATTTCGTATTTTATAGACAGTTAAGCTAATTAGAAAAGAATTTGATCCTTTTTAGCCCTTCTTAAAAGTTTTTATATAACTAGTCTAGGATGACCTTTAATCTGTGAATAGTTCACCACTCTGACTTCCCCATTCAATGTCCTGGATATGAAGGACAAAGAGTCTTTGTCTTGGCTGTTCAGAGCTCAGAAATGTTCTTACCGTATATTAGCTCTGGGAATTGTTCATCTTACAACTCCAGGTTGTTCCTTCAGTGTTCTGTGTACTTTTACTTTACACAAGAGGGGCCAAAGAACTAGGACAGCTTAGAGGGGCCAAACATGCATGCTTGTGGAGTCTTTTTTGCATAGTTTCCTTTTTTTTCTAGAACTCTGCTTTATAGCTTTGAGCCACTTCAGCCCAAAACTCTGATTTCTGCCTCTTCAAGTCACTGAGGCTGCTAGACTCTGTTTGGGTGCCTCACTTCTCTGTGTCCATTGTTTGGAATTGCTTCTCTGAAGAAAGCCAACTCATCTCGTTTCCTTTCTCATTGTGACAGGTGGTACTGCCTCTTGTCCAACTTTTTAAAAAGGCGTTTTGTCTATTGTCTATATGTATACAGTGAGATGGTTTCACCAAAGAGCTGAAAGTGAAAATCTTATATTTCTTTCTAATTCTATTATTACAGTTTTTAAAAATTGAATGGTATTTCCAAAGGCTATAACTAGAAAAGTTACCAAGTTCCATAAGTACATGTATTTCTATTATTTATGTCTTTATTTTTAAAATTTTATCTATATTGGCTAGAGCATTAAGCTCTGACTCAGCTGAACTTGCTACCTGCCTTCCTGTTTCTTTCCTCCCTCTCTCCCTCATCTTTCTTTCTTCCTCCCTTCCTTCCTTCTTCAGTAATGTACTACATTTATGAAAGAATAATTGTCACTCAGTGTAGGAGGTTTGTCTCTGTCTTATTTCCAATGAGTTATAGCATATATATATTTACTACAGCCATCAATTCCCTTAAATTAGCCAAGAAGAAATGTTTTTCTCTACTTTTTCCCATTAGTATTTTGCTATAATTCTGATAAAGAGGTTTAAAATCTCTTCTTCTTTTTTTTTTTTTTTTTGTTTTTTCCCCCCGTATTTCACAGGGTAAAAGAGAGCTACAATAATATAACAAATATTACAATAATAAAAAGTAAATACAAAGCACATACTGAAACCAAATAAATTATTAAAAGTCTATGCCTGGCCAGGCATGATGGCTCATGCCTGTAATCCTAACACTTTGGGAGGCCGAGATGGGAGGATCACTGGAAAAAAGGAGTTTGAGACCAGCCTGACCAAGAGTGAGACACTGTCTTTATGGATGTGGTGGTGCGTGCTTGTAATCTCAGCTACTTGGTAGGCTGAGGCAGGAGGATTGCTCAAGCCCAAGAGTTTGAGGTTGCAGTGAGCTGTGATGACACCACTGCACTCTACCCCAGGAGACAGAGCAAGACCCAGTCTAAAAAATAAGAAATCTATTCCTAAGGCACCAAGATATAATTTTCAAACTAACTTTGTCTAAACTAAAATTACAAAGCACAAATTCTATGTCTGACAAGCAGGTTGTTCCTAAAATTTCCTATGGAACAACAATTTTGGAGTTAAAAGTCCCACTGGAGAGATTTAATCAGTCCTTCTGCTCTTTCCAGGGAACTCCTGCATCACTCACTGCCACTTAACCCTTTTGATGCCAATGGAAGGAAGTGTTCACTGGAAACCAAAATAACTGATCTCCCGAAGTTGCCTACTAGTCTCTAGGAGAGTAACTGAGGCCCTTTCTGATTCCTCTCTGTCCAAGGTTGGAGATGAGCCCTGGAAAGGAAGAAGGGAAGGTGCTGAATTCTAATTTCCCTCAATCCTTTTCCCCAGCACTAGTTGTGGATCTGAAAGTAGGAATTAATAAAGGAAGTTCACTTAGAATAAAGTTGAAGGCCATATTTGTTTTGATCAATGTGTTTTTAATTTTAACCTGAATTTCTCTATAATAGTTCTGAATATCAATCAAAATCAGAAAGAGAATTTCATCATATTAATTTTTATTCGGCAATAAATGATTTGTTGTCTCCCCTCAATATTTAATTCCCAAGAATAAATATTCCAAGGTGTTTTCATGTTGCCATATATTATGTGGATTTTTTTTTTTTTTAGTTTTTTAGGAATTTGTTTTTCTCTCTTCTAGATCCACTGCTAATTTTCTATAGCATCCCTCTCTTGCTAGACTCAATTAATAGTCTGAGAACAGCATTTCAGGGACAGACTACAGAACTTTATTCTGTATGCAAAATGAAGAAATCATTATACTTTTTCAAGAAAAAATTTTCTCAGTGACTAGGACCTACAAATAATTTCAAGGACCAAAACCCTTAGTTTCTCCTTTAGCTTCTGAGTTGCTGGGGGGAAAAAAACAAACAAAAAACAAAACAAAACAAAAAAACTTTAATAAAAATAAAAGTGGATAAACATTGCCATCTAGTGTTCAGTTTGAGATATTGTATAAACTATGCACCCATAGCAGGGATTTTTGTTCCTGCACTGACTTCAAGGTTAAGTCTTCAATCATTTATATCCTGAAAGATCTTGCTTCCTTATTCAGAAATCCCACTCTCATTCAGATAGTTGATTTGTTTATTTCAATCAAATATTCTTTTCAGCATTTAAATGGCTGTCAGATTAGCAGAAATTTATTTAACATTCTATTAAAAATATCTATTTTTAACTGAGGAAGGAAATATCAGAGGACATAAACAGGTGGAAAATCATACCATGCTCATGGGTCGGCAGAATCAAACATTGTTAAAATGTCTATGCTACCCAAAGTGACCTACAGATTCAATGCAATCCCT
Organism: Microcebus murinus; assembly: GCF_040939455.1. Taxonomy (NCBI): domain Eukaryota; kingdom Metazoa; phylum Chordata; class Mammalia; order Primates; family Cheirogaleidae; genus Microcebus; species Microcebus murinus. The sequence continues at coordinate 4,786,470 of NC_134121.1, forward strand.
ATTAAAATACCAACATCATTTTTCACAGATCTAGAAAAAATACTTCTACACTTCGTATGGAACCAGAGAAGACCCCGTATAACAAAAGCAATCTTAAACAAAAAGAACAAATTAGGAGGCATGAATTTACCAGACGTCAAGTTATACTACAAGGATATAGTAATAGTAACTAAAACAGTATTGTGCTGGCGCAAGAACACAGACATTGACCAACGGAACAGAACAGAGAACCCAGATATAAAACCATCCTCATATAGCCATCTAATCTTTGGCAAAGCAGACAGAAACATACACTGGGGAAAAGAATCCTTATTCAATAAATGGTGCTGGGAAAATTGGATAGTCATATGTAGAAGACTGAAACAGGATCTCCACCTTTCACCTCTCCCAAAAATCAGCTCACGCTGGGTAACAGACTTAAACCTAAGGCATGAAACTATAAGAATTCTAGAAGAAAATGTTGGAAAAACTCTTCTAGACATTGGCCTAGGCAAAGAATTTATGAAGAAGACCCCAAAGGCAAATACAATAACAACAAAAATGCATAAATGGGACCTGATCAAATTAAAAAGCTTCTGCACAGCCAAGGAAACTATGATGAAAGCAAACAGACAACCTACAGAATGGGATAAAGTAATCACATGCTACACATGCGATAAAAGGCTGATAACTAGAATCTATGTAGAACTCAGGAAAATCAGCAAGGAAAAATCAAACAACCCTATCAAAAAGAGGGCAAAGGACATGAACAGAAACTTTTTAAAAGAAGACAGAATAATGGCCAACAAACATGAAAGAATGCTCAACATCTCTAATCATCAGGGAAATGCAAATCAAAACCACATTGAGATATCATTTATCTCCAGTGAGAAGGGCCTTTATCAAAAAGTCTCAAAACAATAAATGTTGGCATGGATGCAGAGAGATAGGAACACTCCTACACTGCTGGTGGGACACAAACTAGTACAACCTCTGTGGAAAGTAATATGCAGATAGCTCAAAGAGCTACAAGTAGAACTACCATTTGATCCAGCAATCCTATTACTGGGCATTTACCCAAAGGAACAAAAGACATTCTATAAAAAAGACATCTGCACTAGAATGTTTATAGCAGCACAATTCACAATTGCAAACATGTGGAAACAATCCAAATGCCCATCAATACATGAGTAGATTAATAAAACATGGTATATGTATACCATGGAGTTCTACCCATCCACAAAAAACAATGGTGATACAGCACCTCTTTTATTATCCTGGATAGAGCTGGAATCCAGTCTACTAAGTGAAGTATATAACAAGAATGGAAAAACAAGTACCACATGTACTCATCATCAAATTGTTATTAACTGATCAACACTTATGTGCACAAATAATGGTAACATTCATTGGGTCTTGGGCAGGTGGGACGGGGCAGGGAGGATGGGTATATATGCACCTAAAGGGTGCAATGCACACTTTCTGGAGGATGGACACGCTTGGAGCTCTGACTTGAGTGGGGCAAAGGCAATATACGTAACCTAACCTAAATACTTGTACCCCTGTAATATGCTGAAATAAAAAAATAAAAAAATAAAGTATCTAGTTTTAAATAGAGCAATGAAAACATGTATGTATATATAAGCATCAGTGCATATTTATCCTAGTATAATATTCTATGTCACTTCACCTAGAAATACAAATAATTATAAATTTCATTTTTAAAAGACAGAACCATATTTTTAATGTCCACTGCTTAGTATGCATTTGTACTCAAGTGTTTTAGAAAGTAAATTTAAATCTCTCAATGTGTACTTTACAGTGATATACTGACATACACAATCAACAGGAGTTTCAAACAAACTTAACTCATTGCAAAGTCTGAAATATCCCCATTTGCTTCCTTCATAAGTTCATATAGGCAAAGAAGTGATACTAAAAATACTCATTACTTATGATAATTCTTTAATCAGTTTCTTTTCCCTAAAATCATACTCTAATTTTAAAGCTATTCTGTAGTTATCTATAAAAAATATACAAGAAAAAGAGTTGGCAAGAAGATCATTGAATTTTGAAATATTTATAAAGGAACATGGAGAAAGATATAAGAGAAAGTTCTTAGGAGATATAAGATATAAGAGAATGTTCTTAGGAGGAAAAGACTGCTGCAAGGAGGAAAGACAAATCTATTTCTGAATTCTAAAATGGCCCAAATTCCAAATAGAGTGCCCCCTCTTCATTTCCATTTTTTTAAAAGACTCATTAAATCTCAGTATAATTTAACACTACTTCTTGCATGCTCTACTTTATTTAGAAGCAGATAAAAAAGAAAAAGAAAAAAAAGTCTCCTGTCTCTTTTTTATTTCTAGGTACACACAATCATTTAATAGATTTTTAAAATAAACTCTATTTTTGTAATAGGAGACATAATCAGTTAAGACAGAAGTTCTAGGAACCTAGACTGAGACAATGCCTCTTTATTGAACAAAATGAAGAAAATAAAACTCTGTTGAGAATTATAAGGAAAACCAAGTTGAGTAAAAAACAAGGCAGGAAAAGAAATCATGTCAATATTTGAAAACAAAGATCATCAAAGTCTATAAATTACCTACTTATAGTGCAGCACTAGAGAAAGAAGGGAGCTCTTTTTGCATTGTTACAAGGGAAGTGGGAAAAATAGGCAATATTGTGAGCAGAGAACAACCTTTATATAAATTTAGCCAAAAAAGTCTAGAAAATAAAAATACCCATGTATTTTATTTTTATAGTACACTTCTAAATGCTAGAGAGCTAACATTTTGACAATGATTGCTTAATCATTGTCTATCTTAATCATTGCTCTATCTTGCTTAATAAGTGATAAATTTTTGAGCTGTTAACTGAAAACAGAGAAGCAATTTTTTGTTTTATGTTAACAGCTCAAAAATTCTATTGTCTATGAAGATTATTTTATATGTAAAGCTTATCAAATCTATAATTAATTCTTGTATGTGTGAAGGGCAATTTTATATAATGTGTAATTTTAAATACACAAATAATGAATACTTTAGGTGACGGATATGATAATTAACCTGATTAGCCATAATGTTTAAATTTATCAAAACACCACATTGTACCTCATAAATACATATGATTATTATGTATCAACTAGAAATTATTAAAAAGATAAAGAGGTAAATAAACAAATAAAAAAGAATGTTAGCTCACCATTTCCTAATTTCAATTCAACTTGACACCTTCTCTAAAGGGTGAGAAGAGGAAAGCAAAGACCTATTTACTTGCATTTTTTGAAAGCAAATTTGTACAGAGTTATCAATTCAAATAAAAGTTTCAAGATCATTAAGCAGATACCTTTTTCTTGTTCTTCTTTAGGAAAAATTAAAAACAATACATTTTGAATATATATTCTTCTATAACCCTCCCCCATATAAAAATAATTCCTAGTAGATACAGGTCTCTTTAGAATCTTCAAAAATGTAAAATAGCTATTAATTTTCTTTGCTTTAGCATTTAAAATAAAAACTAATTAACAGTAAACATAAACAAACTATACCTCATGGGACTTCTAAAACTGAACTCTCATACATATATCAAAGATAAACAGATATACATACTATCGATAAAGAATTTGTATCCCGTAATAATTTTTGTACTTCTTTTTATCTTTCTGAGTTGTGAGTAGATGACTTTTTTAATAAAGTTGTCTGAGCCAAGGCCCTTAGCCACCAGGCAGTTTGCTGAAAGTCACTGACATGAGGCAGATTAACAGGAGAAAAAGCATACACATTTTTTTAGTGTGTATTCACGGAAGCCTTCAGAATAAAGATTGAAAGATAGAGGGGGAACTGTCCATTTTCATGCTTAGGTTCAACAAAGTATGGACAGCTATGCAGAAACATGAATGAACGAAAAGGATTTGATGCTCACAGACTGAGTGGAGAAACCCAGCCAGGCCAGTCTGTCTGGATTCTTCTTGGCCTCTCTGAACTTTGCCTCCCTTCTGGATGTGGGCAGGGCCCTCTCTGGAATGGGGGTCTTATGACCTACAGTCAAAAAGGTACAGATAATTACTTTATGGCCAGTTTTTACATAAAATAGATTTAGGTTTTATGGCTGGCTTACCAGAAAAGAGGTTCTGGTTTCTATGATCTGCCTTGGGGAAGAGGGATTCTAGTTTCTATAGCTAGCCACCAGGGAGAATGGGACAGAGAGATAGGAGGGCAGAGAAGGTCAGAGAAAAACTTTTGCTTTGGAGGCCTGCATTTTGGGGTACTGTTTTATGAGCCCTGACAAAGTCAAATGGTAAGAACCAGCCATTTTCTGTTGCATTACATCTCCCAAACAATGTCTCCCATCTTTAACTGCTTGCCTTCATTTCCCACTTTCTCATTTCAGATACTGGAGCAGATATTACCATACTCCAAGGCTGCATCCTAGTGGGCAGAACCACTCACCCAAGAAACTAACCTAAAATGATTAACCTAAGATGAAATTCCCCCAAAACTTCCACAGCCAAACGAGTCCCTAACCCCACTTGTAAAGTGTCCTTGGATTATCTATTCAATTTGTGAGGTTCCAAGAGCCATCCCTCTGGGGTTTGAAAACTGATTGCAAATGACTGCTGCAGTTGCCCTAGGATTGAAGGTGAGGACTGGGAAGATATGAGGGGTGGGGGCAGGGGCGGGGCGGTCCCGCGGGGGAGACACTGAGTCACTGATGGAAGGCCCCGAAGTGCCACCTAGTCCCCAGGAACTGCCGGCCAAACGAGCTGGGCTGCTGCCGCCGCCTCCCACCTTCGCCTCCCTGCCCGCCGCCTCGGGAGCTGGAGCTGGGGGCGGGGAATTGCGAAGACCTCCGCCCCGCCCCCAGCCCCGCCCCCAGCCCCGCCCCCGCATCCAGCCCCGCCCCCGCCCTAGCCCCACCCCACAATGGAGACCTGCTGGTCTGGAGACTCCCCAGACCAGCAGGAAGGCCCTCCCATTTCAATGTCCCTAGCCTTACTCACACTTGCTCAATGATTTTTGTCACAAAGGTAACACATTCACGTTTCATGCATTAGAACCTAGATATTTTGGGGGACCATTAATCTACTTTCCACAGTAAGATATATTGTGACATATACCATATATTAATAGACATATGTATATATTATATTACACTTATGTATATATTATAATATACATTATATTATGCATTAAATATTAATATATACATACATATTGCATTTTAAAATATACAATACAGAATATACATAAATCTATATATACAGTTTATATAATTTTAAAATGAAACCATATGTACTTACTATCTAGACTTAAATAAACAAATACTGCCCATAGCTTAGATGCCTCTTCCTTCTGGTTTGCTTCTTTCCAAATAAATACCCCTGCCTCCTCTACCACTCCTCTCAGAAAACACTTACACTGGATTTTGTGTTAATTGCTATGACAGTTGTTAATAGTGCTCACCAATTCTTTGTATATATTTCCTTCCTGGGCATATGGGAGACAAAATTTTCCAATCCCTCCTTCAACCCAACAGGTATGCAAGATTACTAAACAATCAAATATGATATTATAATTTGCTTCTGTGTGAAGCAGTGTAAAATGTGATGTGGTGCTAGATTATCTTTGCCATTTTGCTAGGAAAAAAAAAAAGGCACAAGATCAAACCTGCCAGGGTTTGTAAGTCTCCCTATAAAGGATGCCCTCATTTGAACTGAACTTTGCATGTACAAAAAACCAGCCTAGATTCTGCACAGATATTGAGTTTTTTGAATTTTTTTTGCAAGCAAAGCATGGCCTCACTTATCTAATATAATTATTATTGATATTCTGCCAATTCTGTAAGAATTCATAAACAAGTTTACTTAGTCTCCCTGTTTTTCAAAGTAGTAAGAATGGTATAAAATTGTATATATTTTTGCAATTTGTACTTTTTACTCATTTTTATGTATTTGAGAGTTTTCCATATATGGGTATGCAGTTTTTCATTAATTTTCACAAAAATATAACATTTAATCATATTAATTTATCACATTTTAAACTTTCTGTTTTGCATTTAGTGGCTATTTGAATTATACTACAAGTATTCCTGGTATTAATGCTCTTATTGACCTTACTGTAATATATCCTGGTGCATATGTAGTATAAATTCTTTAGGATATATTAATAAGAGGTAAACAGCTGGGTTTTAGGATCCACAGAGGTACCTTTTAGAAACATATATATATTTTTTCTAAACCACTATCTGCTTTGTACTTCTACCATTTTTAATGGGAGTCCATTTTTATACACACCCATGGCAATATTTTATAGTCAGAAAATTTTGAATTGTTGCTAATTTTATAGACTATCATGATCATTCTAATTTACATGTCTTTATTATTAATGAGGGTTAATGCTTTCAAATGTTATGGATCACTTGGGCTGATTCTAAATTCCTGTCATTTGCCCATTTCCCAACTAACTTTTGTTTTTCCATATTGACTAATCAATGTTCTTTATAAATTATAAATACAAATCCTTTGTCAATTTATATATTACAAATAATAAGTTTCATTTGTGGCATATATTTTCACTGTCATTAAGATGGCTTTTAATTTATAGAATTTCTAATTTTAATGTGATGAAATGGATCAGTGTTTTCTATATTCTTATCAATTTTTATGTCTTGCCAAGAAAATCATTGCCCATCCAAAGGTCATAAGGATATTCTTTCATATTTTCTCTAAAAGCTTTATAATCTTGTCTTTAATCTATCTGGAATGCTTTTCAGATCTTGTACAACATAGGGATTTGATTTCATGTTTTCTTTTTCTCTGTAACAAATATCCCAACAGTTTTGACTGAGTAGTTCCTATGTGAGTGTAGATCTCTTTCTGGGGTCCCTATTTATACCATTGATTTGTCTTTCTGCATAATACTCCATCAACTTGATTTCTCAATTTTCTCTTTCAGGAGTGTCTTTTTGGGCTAATTTTGGAATTTAGTTCTCTCATATGAATTTTAGAACCATCTTGTTGAGTCCCACTTTAAACCTATATACATGATATCCTAAGCTAACTTTTGTAAAAATAATACTCATTTGCTATCCATTAAACCCTTCTACTTTCTGCAATACAATCCCATAGCAATTGCAAACTAGAAAGAAGATACATTGCTATGTCTGGAAAGAAGAGGAAATGATTTATGTGAATAGCTAGCCAATTGATTTCATAGTGTTCTTTTCTTGATATCAAATCTTTGTTTTACCATTCTTCCTAGACATACAGCATGTTCATCTCTTCCCCAGAGATACTATGTAGGTCACCAACTCATCATTATATTCAGCTCAAGTACAAGATCTCCATCTGATGTGTAGTCCTCTCAATAAAATCTGCACTTGGCTTCTCCTGTGCTAGGCATATATGGACATGGTTTCCACTGCCTCTTGACCAATTCACAGTGGAAGAAGAGTCAAGGATAATTACAACAAAGACTCTCACTCATAAAACAGAAGCATTAAAGACACACAGCAATCACTGTTCAGAGTGATTATGAAATCAGGCTGGGCTGGTATTGTGAAATTCCTCTGCTACTTCAAGGTACCAATTTCTTTATTCAGCAACTAGAACAAACAAGCCTCAGAATATATAAAGATTCAAATACCAAAGAAGGTTAGTTCTTGATTAGATAAAGTTTCAATCACAAGTTTCTATTTGGTGGGCATCTCTGTTCCAAATAGTCCCCTTCTGTCATATGTTTTCACCATCTTTATTGTGACTTCCATGTTTGCTGTGTTCATCTCAAGCTTGCAATAATATCAATAGCATGGATGATTGTGAATGAAAGAAATTTATGAGCCTGGCCCTAGAAGGGGACTACATCAATTCTCCCCAATTTCTAGCAAACTAGAACTTGATTATACGGCCAAATGTAATTGCATGAGAAGCAAAGAAGTTTACCCCAGATAGTGCTCAGGAAGATGATGATATTAGTTTCATAAACATCTGCCTGTATTTGCTCATATTTGTTCATAGTATATATTTCCCGTGGAGTACACAGATGGATTTCATGACAAAGAGAAGTAAAATATGAAGACAGAATCATGTAACTTATAAAATAATATTAATAATTATACTGTATATTTTAGTCAATTGGTGGTCCCTATGTGCCAATAGATGATATAATATTTAAATTCATAACTTTATTGTGACATCTGAAATAAATATATTTGTTATTTACACTTACAAATGAGAAATCTGAAGTTAAAGAGAGACACCATCTTGCCCAGTTACACAGCCAAAAACTGATGTTGTGTGCTTCAGATTCTATTTATCTGATTCTATAACCCTGGTGCTAAATATTGTATGATACAGTCAACAATCAACTATAGATGAAGTCATCTGCTTAGTAACAAGAGAGGAGTAAAATGAGAGAATCAGTTTAGAGAGTAGGTATATGCTAAAGTGTGTAGTTTAAGGTTTGGTAAATGTAAACTAAAATAGTATAATGTATATGGTATATACATAGTAAACATGTATTGAAGTATCATGTGTTTTTTTCTTTATTATATTATGGTAAAAAACACATAACATAAAATTTATCATCTTAACCATTTTTAACTCTCCAGTTAAATATTGTTAAATATATTCATATTGTGAAACAAACCCCCAGAATATTTTCATCTTGCAAATCTAAAATTCTATACTCATTAAGTGGACAATTTCCCTTTTCCCACTCCCTGTAAGCTGCTAGTTACCACATTCTACCAATAATGTGTTTTTAAGACATTGTGATTTTGGGGTTTAAGAGCCATGTAAAGATCAACAGGGTGGAAACAATCTCTTCTTGTATATGGAAACCAGTTATTTGACCATCTGTTCTCCAGCTTCATTCAAAGCTGTTGCATATGAAAAAATACTAGCATATATTTGGGGTAAGAAAAATATGATATAAAGATGGATAAACAACCTTATGAAAGATGAGTCTTCTCTTGGATAGAACTGTAATTACTGACTTGCCAGAATTATGTTTAGATAGGAGGACAGTAAATTTTTGACAGATTGCTGGCAGCCTGATGACAGGTAATTTCACTTTATGGTTAATTGTGTGGATTTTAGAGTTAGTGAGACCTGAGTTCCAATCCAATTCATACCATACTAAAACTACTTGTCTTCAAACAAGTTACTTTACCTCTCTGAGACTCAGTTTCCTTGTTTATAAAATGGCATCAGTAGCAGTACCTATCTCATAGAGGTATTAAGATAATCCACACAATTACCCTCAACCAAGTGTCCGCTCATTGCTTTCAGGAGCTGGTTAGCTAGAGACCCTAGCTGTCAGGGGCAGGAGTGAAGGAGGGCATAGGGACATGGCACAGAGAAGAAAACAAAATAAGGAAGAAAAATATCTGGTACCCTGAAAGTTGTAACTCACCTTACACTTGCTTACATTAAGATCTTCTCCCCTAATATGCTCACATAAATAATCTCATTGTGGGGACGGGGACTGTCCTTGTCCCCACCAAACCCTTCCAAGGCATATCTACCTCACCTCTGTGCGACCCTACCTTGTGGGAGTGGATGCTGAAATAGAGTAGGGTAAGGTAGAAAGAACGATATGAATCACTGTAATTTTAATTCGCCACCCCTCATTGTAGACAAGGCTGTCCAGGATAATTCAGAAATACCTAGTCACGAAGTTTCCAGTGTTCTTGTTTTTGTATTAAAATACAAATTTTAATTTTCTATTAAAATGCTATATATTTTTTCTAATTCTCTAGCAAATGGTTAAAATGGTTTTTCTTCAAAGGCTTTATTCCAAATTTAAGTCAAAATATTGACTACATTTTTCAAAAAACGGAATTTCAACCATGCTTCTAAATATGTTTATTACTTAACCATGGAATAAGAAGGCAGGGAAGATACATACCTGTTCTAAAGGATGAATTTTGAATACGATACGATATTGAAATGCATTATATGAACTTTAAAAGTAAAATCAGACATATAAAGTACTATATCCAATATACATGCAATCATGTAAAATATAACATACATTACGTAATATGCATATAAATTACACTTATGTGAAAATAGGCTATTTGATTATAGGACGTGTAATTGCATAGTGTTATAATTATCCGAACCTGCCTAAATAAATAAATGTATCGCGTCTTTGGCTTAAGGATTAGTGACTTTATAGCCATACATATATGAACTACCGAGCAGGCCTGCGGAGCGGGGCGGGCGAGGACCGAGACGGGGCCCAGCTGGGAGGGGAGCTCGGGCACCGAAGGGACCCCTGGCAGCTGCCGGGCGAGGGGCCAGGCGGGAAGGCCGGGCGCCCAGCACTGCACCTGGCGCCTCCCCGCCCGAGCGCGTCTCCTTCCTGCCAGGCTGAGGTGTCCCTGCCACCTGTCCCTGGGTCCCTCCAGCGAGGGCTCCTCCGCGCGAGGGGGACGCGCTGGAGGGGAGCGAGCATACCTGGGCGTTGTCGGAGGGCGCAGGTGGCGCAGGGGAAAGGAAGAGAACGCTGTTCCCCCTCAGCCTTGAAGACCCAGCCCAGGTCCTGCAGCCCCCGGGGAAGGGTGGTCCAGATCTGGGCTCCAGGATTCTCTGCGAGGGCGGAGGGCTGCCCAGAAGTTTGCAGGGTCTGGGAAAAAGGAACAGTGTGGAGAGGGTCTGGGGTGAGGAAGGTCACCGGCCCCTTCCTCTCCTGCCTGGGTTCACAGGGCCACAGGACAGGTTGAGAATGGTCGTAGCTGGCTGTCCGCCTCAGTGCAACACTCACCTGGAAGGGAGAAAACCCAATGGTGGGTGGGCTGGTGTACCCTGGGGAAGCTGGAGCCATCAGGGCATGCTAGCACCCTGGGACCAGGACTCCAGTCTCCTTCTGCTGCGCTGTCTAGGCTTCTTCCCGGTGGTCCCCTCCTTTTCTGTTCCTCAGGAGCCCTTAGGATGCTGCTGCACGTAACACGTGCTGGTGTAGTCTACAGGGATTTGCCTCTGGAATTTCCTACTTCAACAGAGGTATATTGTTTTTCAATGGTTAACCTTTGAGATACTAAACAAAATCTAATAATTCATGTATTTTATTTTCCTTATGGTTCTCTCATTCCATAACTATTAATATTTCTTTGGTTTCTCTTATGTGCTAAGAAATATTTCCTGAATATGCAATGATGAACAAAATAGACATGCCCGTATCCATTTGAAAATTAACACCTGCTTGTGGACTTACTAGACAATGAATAAACAAAGCTATAAAGCTATAAATTAATATGTTAGTAAATATATTCTCTTATCCCATCCAGCATTGCTTCTGAGCATAAAACATTTTCTGATATTAATGCAAAAATGTCATCTTTCAAACTGAAGATTGATTCCCCACTCCCACTCATTGTCAGAAATAGCCAAACCACAAATAATAGTCCGCTGTCCTATAAACATTGAGTTGACATCCACATGAGAGATATCACATGATGTGTTTGAATGCTGTCCGGCAGGCTGTTGGCTATGCTATTAGTTCACTAAATAGATGCTGTTTTAGTTACAGCCAGTGCTCCTAAACTCAGAGAACCAGAGACAACAGTTGTAGACTATTCCACCTAATAAAACTAAAATATTTGCTTCCTTTCCATGTGACTCTGTCCTCTGCATTTTATAACCCTTATTATCCGAAGAAGAAAAGTTTCTATTATGTGGGTTTGCAATGTATGCATTAAACTGAAATTTGCATTTGCCTTCCAGCCATTTGGGACTTCTTATGTCACAGACTGACAATCCAAAATAGATGAATCCCTAGCCTTATATAGCTATTCTGAACTAGGCTCATAAAGTACACTATGGCCATAGGAATTGAGACTTTTTATTTTTTATGTTTTAATATGTGTCAAATTATTATATACTTATTAACTGTATTCCAACTCCACTGAGTAAAAGTCCAGGGAATGTTTATATTGTAAATATATATAGAGATAGGTTTATATCACTTACAAATTACTCAATTTAGTAGAGAGAAAAGTATTTTTTTTTATTTTGGCATATTATGGGGGTACAGATTTTAAGGTTTCAATAAATGCCCATTTCCCCCCCTCCCCCCAAAAGTCTGAGCCTCCATCATGACCATCCCCTAGATGGTGCACATCTCACTCATTATGTATATACCCCCTCCCCCCTCCCCGCTGCTCAATACCCTATTACTGTAGTACCTATGTGTCCACTTAGGTGCTACTCAGTTAATACCAGTTTGCTGGAGAATATATCTGGTGCTTGTTTTTCCATTCTTGGGATACTTCACTTAGTAGTATGGGTTCCAGCTCTAACCAGGAAAATATAAGATGTGCTATATCACCATTGTTTCTTAGAGCTGAATAGTACTCCATGGTATACATATACCACATTTTATTAATCCATTCTTTGATTGATGGGCACTTGGGCTGTTTCCACAGCCTTGCAATTATGAATTGTGCTGCTATAAACATTCGAGTGCAGGTGTCTTTTTTGTAGAGTGTCATTGGATCATTTGGGTAGATGCCCAGCAATGGGATTGCTGGATCAAATGGTAGATTCACTTGTATCGCTTTAAGGTATCTCCATATTGCTTTCCACAGAGGTTGAACTAGTTTGCAGTCCCACCAGCAGTGTAGGAGTGTTCCTCTCTCTCCACAACCACGTCAGCATTTATTGTTTGGAGATTTTTTGATAAAGGCCATTCTCACTGGGGTTAAGTGATATCTTATTGTGGTTTTGATTTGCATTTCCCTGATGATTAGAGATGTTGAGCATTTTTTCATATGTTTGTTGGCCATTCTTCTGTCTTCTTTAGAAAAGTTTCTGTTCAAGTCCTTTGCCCACTTTTTAATGGGGTTATTTGATTTTTTCTTCCTGATTTTCGTGAGTTCTAAGTATATTCTAGTTATCAGTCCCTTATCGGATGCATAGGATGCACAAATTTTCTCCCATTCTGTAGGTTGTCTGTTTACTTTCAAGACTATTTCTTTGGCTGTGCAGAAGCTTTGTAGTTTGATCATGTCCCATTTATTTATTTTTGTTGCTGCTGTGATTGCCTTTGGGGACTTCTTCATAAACTCTTTGCCCAGGCCGATGTCTAGGAGAGTGTTTCCAACTTTTTCTTCTAGAGTTCTAATAGTTTCATACCTTAGGTTTAAGTCTGTTATCCAGCGTGAGTTGGTTTTTGTGAGAGGTGAAAGGTGTGGGTCCTGTTTTAGCCTTCTACAGGTGGCTATCCAGTTTTCCCAGCACCATTTATTGAAAAGGGATTCCTTCCCCCAGCGTATGTTTTTGTCTGCTTTGTCAAAGATTAGATGGCTATATGAGGATGGTTTTATATCAGGATTCTCACATCTGTTCCACTGGTCCATATTCCTATTTTTGTGCCAATACCATATTGATTTAATTACTACAGCTTTGTAGTATAGTTTGATATCTGGCATATTAATGCCTCCCATTTTGTTTTTGTTGCCTAGAATTGCTCTTGATATTCGGGGTCTTCTTTGGTTCCATATGAAGCGTAAAATTATTTTTTCTATATCTGTGAAGTATGCTGATGGGATTTTAAGAAAAGTATATTATACTCAAAGTCTAGAATGACTGAATGAAACTCTAATGGTGGGGGAATTAATAAGAGGATGTCTTGAGAGTCTTAGTTATGAATATTCTAAGAATCATAGAAAGCTTCACATTCTGCAAATTGAGAGAATAACTTTCTAATTGGTATGTGCGAATGTATGTGTGTGTGTTTTGTGTGGGCTAGCATACAGGATGAAAATTCTGGGATCAAAATTACTGAGACCATAGAGAGTGTACTGGGTCGTGGCAATATCCTTGGATTCTGGGGTCAGGAATTACGGATAAATCAAATTTAATTCCCCAAGCTGAATGAGATAAGCTTCAAGAATTTATTAAACGTATATTTAAGTAATATCAGTACATGTCTTCCAAACTGGCTTTCATTTCTCAATATTTCCTCACAGACTGCTCAACTAGACAACAAAGCTCATGAACCCGACTTCTTAGGAAGTATTTTAGTGATGATACCAATGGATTCATTTGCAGCCTCTATCTCACCTTCTGAGTATTTATGCCGATCTGTGACTTATTAGACTTTGAATTGCTGTGGTATATCTAGCTTTTTGCTTTTCATTTTATATATGTATATATATGTATGTATGTGTATTTTGTGTTTATCTTGCCTAATTTTATTTAAAGTATTTTATCATACATACACATAAAACTATTCCTTGTTCTGTGAATATATTTTTCTGTTTTTATTACTTTAATTTTTGTGACAGCTTTCAAAATAGTAATTCATCATCCCGATATGCACAAATGTGGGTGCACTCATTCACTCCTACACAGGAATATCAAACACAGGTGTCTTTGAGCAAGGCCCCTTAAAATACTTTCATTCACATTTACCAAAAGAGCTTCTCCTTTGATAAATACAGGTGAGTGTGTTTGATTCTCAACCAGAATGATTACTCTATCTCCTTTCCCCACAGTAAACTTTTCTGAATATTTTGCATTGATTAGTCTGTATTCTGAGAAAAATCCATAACTATATTTAATTTACTTTTAAGATATTTCATTGCAGTGTTACCTGCACTGAAGTATAATTTATCATTTTTGTTTCATAACAAGTTCCCCTTGTAATAATAAAACTAGGTTCATTTTCAATAATTTCATCAGCATTGTTATCTTTGCCACAGGATATCACATTCACACTATTCCTTACAAAATTTCTTATAGCAGGGAATGAACTTATCAATGTTTTAAAATTAAAAGTATTTTGTTCTCATATCTTTTTTGGATAGTCATTGAAGGAGTCATGGGAGAATCTTGGTTTAGTTTGTGTGTATTCCTTTACATGTAAGTCTTATCAAGGTTGCACAGCTCACTGTTCTTTGTGACACTCCTGCTGTTAAATGAAGTACCTACTAAAATCACATTTAATTGTAAGAGGTTGTCAAAAATGACAATATACTTTTATGCAGGTATATTTTTAAGTTTGTTTTGTCATTTAGGTCATGAATACTATTTTGCAGTTCTAGTATCAATTTGTAAAAACATGCCTCTTTTTTAGTTTATTTTTGTTAGCAGTATGATTAATCCCTTTTTATTTTAAATAAAAAATGTAAAATAAAGTAACATTTCTGAAGATTTTATGATAGGAACTATAGTGTTAGGTACTCTGAAGTGGATAAAAGTAAGTCATGGATCTATATCTATTAAATAATACTAATACACTTACATACTTGGGATTAAACATGATATTTAGGTTAAATAATATTCCTAAAATTCCTAAACTAAGAAATATATTTGATCTATTTCTGCATTACCAGTTCCTGGCACAATACAGAGGTATGTTTGGTAAATGTTTGCTGGCTAACTGGATGTTTGACCAGTAGGCACTGTGATTTTTTTTCTTCTGCTTACATCATTCCATAAACCCTTACATCATTCAGAAACACAGATTTCATCACATGCTGGCGAAGCTAGATTAGCATTAATTCATTTATTCTGGAACTGGTGAAGGTTGCAGGATGATGGGTACGAGGTGCTCCTTGTCCTTGTCCCCACTGGCTCCAGATGGAGCCCAGGCATTCACACCTCAGGGTCCACAGTCACCCACAGTCCCAGGCAGGTGACAGTGGTCTGAGCTGTAGTTTAAAAAATCTTTAGACTTGAATCCAAGCTTTTAGGTGTCCCTGGGTTTTATTCTCTGTTCACTGAGGGTGCCAAATGCATAAAGGCCCAGACAATGATGGGGAAGAGAGAGTGGCCCTTTCACCCAGGCCTTCCTCACTAACTCCGAGCACCAGAGGTGGCTCTGACCTGCTCATCCCGAGGCTGCATCTTCCGCCCATTCTGATTGGCCCTCTCTTCCCTCTCCCCATTCAGGACTGTGGTTCCTGCATGTTCCCTGCTAGGTCAGATCAATCATACTTTGCCATCCAGCATTTACCATCTGTGGTTCCAAACAACATGTATACAAATTGACGGAAGTCAGGTGACCCTGGGTCATATGCACCCAAAATAATTCTAAAATTTTCAATGCATACCTGATGTTCTTATTTGAATTTAGGGAAATTGTTAATTATAGCATTTAATTAAATAATATCTTAAGTTTAAATTCTAAAGTTGCTTACATACTTGACTATGGGAGAGGTAGATCTTTAGATGTAAGTGGAGTTTTGGGGATTTAGGACAGTCATTTGGAAAATGGAGAGGTCAGGACAAAGAGAATAGGAAGGAAGAGTCAATGGTGGGTCAGAAGAAGACAGATCAGAATCACAAGAGGGAGATGGAAGAGCTGGATACAAGGAGGTAACTGGGAGAGAAAAGGAGGGAGAAGATTTACCTAAAAAATGAGTCCAGTTTTTGTTGCTTATTAATTTGTATCACCTTTGGCCACTGAATAATTTAGTGAAGCAACTTTTATTTTTTATTATTTCAAAAATTTTGTTTCAGAATATTATGGGGGTACAAACATTTTGGTGACATAAATTGCTTTTGCACAGTTTGAGTCAAAGTTTTAAGTGCGTCCATCCCCCGTATAGTGTGCATGTATGCGTTATGTGTGAGGTGTGAATTTATCCATCCCCTCCCTCCTGCTTGATTTCTGCTGAATGCTATTTCCTTATGTGCACATAATTGTTGATCAATTAGCTCCAATGGTAGTGCATGTGGTGTTTGTTTTCCCATTCTTGTGATACTAGCGAAGCAATTTTTAATTCACAATTTTATATGGAGTTTTCTGCCTCCCAATCACAATGAGATATCACTTAACCCCAGTGAGAATGGCCTTTATCAAAAAATCTCCAAACAATAAATGCTGGCGTGGTTGCGGAGAGAGAGGAACACTCCTACACTGCTGGTGGGACTGCAAACTAGTTCAACCTCTGTGGAAAGCAATATGGAGATACCTTAAAGCGATACAAGTGAATCTACCATTTGATCCAGCAATCCCATTGCTGGGCATCTACCCAAATGATCCAGTGACACTCTACAAAAAAGACACCTGCACTCGAATGTTTATAGCAGCACAATTCATAATTGCAAGGCTGTGGAAACAGCCCAAGTGCCCATCAATCAAAGAATGGATTAATAAAATGTGGTATATGTATACCATGGAGTACTATTCAGCTCTAAGAAACAATGGTGATATAGCACACCTTATATTTTCCTGGTTAGAGCTGGAACCCATACTACTAAGTGAAGTATCCCAAGAATGGAAAAACAAGCTCCAGATATATTCTCCAGCAAACTGGTATTAACTGAGTAGCACCTAAGTGGACACATAGGTGCTACAGTAATAGGGTATTGGGCAGGTGGGAGGGGGGAGGGGGGCGGGTATATACATACATAGTGAGTGAGATGTGCACCATCTGGGGGATGGTCATGATGGAGACTCAGACTTTTGGGGGGAGGGGGGGGAAATGGGCATTTATTGAATCCTTAAAATCTGTACCCCCATAATATACCAAAATAAAAAAAATAATTAAAAAAAAAAAGAAATTAAAAAAAAAAATAAAAATAAAAGTGCCTCTTAAGTGAACAATGTTGTTCTAGTCTATTCAATAAATTAAAGGTCCACATAATCCTTGGCAAGGTTATGCTATTTAGAGAGATAGGCACAAGAATTTCAGAAAAAGTGTGCATAAATACAAGGAGTGTTTACTAAAAGGGGAGCTTATTTATTCAGGGCTTGCTATTGCAAGGGGGTCAGCAGCCATCAATTGTGTTGAGTGAAGAGTCAAAGGTCAGCAGAGGAGGGGGAGTTTTATAAGTAGGAAAAAAATTGAAATCTTCAGGTATTCCCTGATTGGAGGCTATTGCTATGAGGAAGTTGAAGGTAGGGAACTAAAAGTAGAATCATCTATGTGCTCAATTAGGTGTTCATATTTGGCTTTTTCTAGTTTGTCCTAAATCAGAAGTAGAGGCAAAAATTAAAGAAGCTGTCAGTTATTAATACAATCCTATTTTTAAAGGATTGTCTTCCTGAACCAGTTGCTATAGACAATAGTTTGATTGCCTGGACTAGTTTCAGAAGATGGTAGGCTGGCTTCCTGGGATAACTGCTGTAGGTTGTGGTTCAGAGTTCTGTTTTTACATATAATATGGTCATTGTCCCTTTATACATTCAACTCTAAAAATGAAAAGAGAAGTAACTGAATGTAAGAAAATATTTGCAAATAATATATCTGATATTAGTCTTGACTACAACATACAGAAAGATCTGTTACTATTTAAAAAATAAATTCACCAATTATTAATGAAGGGAAGATTATTTTAATGGACATTCCTTCAAGGAAGTTATACGGATTGCCAATAAATGAAGAAAATATGTGTAATATCATTAATTATGAAAATGTGCATCAATGCTGCAATTAGCTCCCACTAGAATGGCTATAATTTAACAAATGATAGCAAATAATAGCAAGGCTGTAGAAAATATGGAGCCCTCATACATAGCTGGTTGGAATGTAGAGTCATTTCCCAGGAGGTTATACATAGAATTCCTAGCAATTCCACTTCCAGGTATGTACCCTCAAAATAAAAAAGTGTGATCATATAGGATTCATATGTAAATGACCACAGTGACACAATTTATAGTAGCCATAAAAGTGGAAACAACCTAAATATCTATCAACTACTGAAAGGAAAAACAGTACATATATATATCATATCCATACAATAGACTCCTGCTTCACACTCAAAATGAGTGAAATTATGATATGTACTACAGCTGAAATAAGTCTGAAAATTTTATGTGAAAAAATCCATACACAGGCCATATAAAATACCTTATATTCTGTTTTGTTCAATTTGTCCATTAGTTACTTTTTGTGTTTCATTGAACTTTTTAAGAGTACAATTTTGATTTTCTTTTCTCATCCATTATTTATAATTTATGTATATAATTTATATATATGTATATATAATTTATGTGTTGTCTTATTTATTACCTCAGAGATTACAATTACTATCATGTATTTTATGTTATCTACTTTAAATTATCACTTTAAATTTGATTTTATATCCAAACCAGCATATTCTATACATTTCTTCCTCTTTATGTTGTTTTTGTCATGTTATATCTTTATGCATTATTCTCATTAACATATTACAATTATTGTTTATTAGTCTTTTAAATCATGTAGAAAAATTAAAAGTAATACAAAAGGTATTTAAACCCCCCAAAATTTAATACTCTCATTTGTATTTTTCTATGTTATTACCTTTACTGGTATTGTTTTTCCTTTTTATATGGCTTTAGTTACTGCCTAGTGCCCTTTCATTCAGCCTGAAGGATACTATTTAACATCTCTCCTAGTATAGGTCTACCAGAAAAAAAAGAAATCTTAATGTTTATCTGGAAATTTCTTACCTTCTCACTTTATTTTTGAAGGACTTTTTTTGGAGATAGAATTCTGGGTTGGTAAATTCCACCAATATCCAGTAGTTGAATAAGTAATTCTGCTGTCACCCAACCTGATGAAAATGCAGCTGTTAACTTAGTGAGCATGCTTTGTAAATGAAGAGTCAATTCTCTCTTACTGCTTTCAAAAAAATTTTCTCTGTTTTTGGCTTTTAAAAGCTTAATTATAAAGTGTGGATCTCTTTTAGTTTATCCTACTTGGAGCTCGTGAGGATTCTTGGAGTTGTGCCTTTTATATGCCTTTTATTCTTTTAGTTGTGCCATTATACCTTTTATAATGTTTGGAAAGTTTTAACTGGTTATTTAAAAAAAATAATCTTGCCCCTTTCTCTCTTCCTTCTCTTTCTTTTCAATTTCAGTTTATGTTGATTCTATAATGCCTGTGTAGGTACACTTGATGTTCAACTGCCAGTGTCTCTTAGGATCTGTTCATTTTTTTCTTCCTTTTTTTCCTCTTTGATAGATTGAATAGTTAAAATTAAACCATATTCAGAATTGCTGATTCTTTTTTCTGTATGCTCAAATTTGCTGTTTAATGGCTCTCTTAAATTGTTTTTATTTCAGATATTATACTTTTCAGGTTCATAATTTAATTTTGGCTCATTTTTAAAAATTTCTACTTCATTGATATTCTGTTTAGTGATACCCCATCTTCTTGGTTCACTATAGTTACTTGTACATGTTTTCTTTTAGCTCTTCAAACATATTTAAGGCAGGTAACATAAAGATTTTCTCTCATAAGCTATTGTCTAGGTTTCCTCAAGGGCAGTTTATGTTGATTTCTTATTAGTAAGCAATATTTTCATAATTCTTTTCATGACATAACTTTTTGTTTAAAAGTGGATATTTGGGATATAATACTGGAAATCAGACTTTTTCCCTTTACTTTGGGTTATTGTGACTGATTATTGTGAGTTTTAGTTATTTATTTGTTCAGTGTGTTTTCCAAACTCTTTATAATCCAGTTATTATTCGCTGTGAATGGCCACAGAAGTCTCTAGTTCATTAGCTATGTGGTCAGCTAGTGATATAGACAGAAATATACTTGTTTGCTTCCCTCCTAAAAAATATATCTCTAATTCTTTAAAGCTGTGCTCTGAGTGTTTCATGTGGTATAGATTTATTACTCAGAAAATAAGTTTTCAACTTTGCTTTTGCTTATATTTCCTGGTTCTCCAGAACTTGAGGGTCAAGTTTAAGGCCTTCCTATGTCTTTCCTGCACCCGTACCTGGCCCTGATAATACACATTGTCTTTTAAGTTATCTGAACTATGCAAGCACTTTTCAAAGACCTAATCCCCAAATCATTTTACGGCCAATTCTTTCCTGCTAGGCATTTTGGCATGACTGTTGTTTATTCTAGCTAATATCCTTTGGTCCAGGTAAAATAAGTAGTTTATTTATATTAAAAATATTTAGCTAACCTTAGGTTGTTGATTTAAATCTTTCTTTATTCAGGGAGACATTTATACTATGAGAACAACTTTTGCTACATGCCATGTTTTGCTATGTTGGGTCTTCATTTTCATTCATGTCAAAATAATTTCTAATTTTCTTGTAGATTTCTTTAACACATTAGTTATTTAGAATTTTATTATTTAATGTCCACATATCTATCCAAAATCTATCCAAATTAGCTATTATTAATTTGAATCTTTCTCTTGTAGTCAGAGAACAAACTTTGTATTTTTAAATCCTTTCATTTTATTTTTTATGGCCTTGAATATATTCTACCCAAAACAATGTTCCACATACACTTAAGTAGACTGCAAACTTTGCTGTTGTTTGGTGGGTTATTCTATACATGTCTGTAAGGACTAGTTTGTTTTCTTCAGGTGCTCTACTTCCTTGATTATTTTTTATTTGTGTTTATCCATTACTGAAGGTGAAGTATTTAAATCTCCAACAATTATTGATTTTTCATTTTAATTTTTAACTTTTAATCATTATAGGTATCTAATAGTTGTATATCTTTACAGGGTACACATGATGTTTTGATATAGACATACAATGTGAACGAACTAAATCAGGGTGATTTGGGTACTCATCACTTCAGGCATTTACCATTTCTTTGTGCTGGGAATATTCAAATTCTACTCTTTTAGTTATTTTAAAGTATACCCTAACTTATTGATGATTGTGGTCACTTTCTTGTGCTATCAAATATCGTTCACTCTATCTAACTATATTTTTGTACCACTAACCATCCCCACTGTATCCCCTACTACCCTTTTATTGTTGAAATATTTCTTTCTTTCTTCATTTTTGACAGTTTTGGATATAAGTATTTTGCTGCTGATTTTTTAGGTGCATATCTATTTATACTTTTTGTGATATCTTGGGAAATTGGCCATTTGATCATTATTGAATGCCCCACTTGATATCTAGTAGTTTTTTGTTTTGTTTTACTTAACATTCTATTTTTTTTCTGATTCTGGAATAGAAACTACAACTTTCTTATGGCTACTGTTGGAGTGTTTCTAAGTTTTTACTTTCATATTATTTGTGTTTTGGGATTCAAAGTAAGTGTGTTGTATATAGCATATCTTATTTTTATATTCAGTTTGACAATGTTAGGTTTTCTTAATTGCTTTTTAATATTTAATGTTATTATTTACATAGTTGTATTTGTTATATTCTTTTTGTTTTTTATATCTCTTGTATATTTTTATTATTTTTTCTATCTTTACTGCTTTCTTTTTTGTAAGAAATTTTTTATATAACATTATAATTTCATAACTTTCTCCATATATTTTTGGAGTTATGTCATTACTTATTGCTCTAGGGCTTACAATATACATCTCATCAGAATCTGCTTCATATTTATACTGACTTAATACTGATGATATATACAGTGTTAATTTTACATATTTCTATTCCTTTCTCATATTTGTGGTATTAATTTTATAAATATTATATCTATATATGTTATAAACTTGATATATTTTTATATTTATTTTATATGATTTTATTTATTTTACTGAAAAGAGAACAATTACATAGCTACAACTGTTGTGATGGTAATCATCTTATTTATCATTTCTTGTTCTCTTTATTTGTTCAAGTATATTCAAATTATTATCAGGAGATATTTCTTTATTCCAAAACAGCTTTGTTCTCATTTACTTTCTTTGTATTTTTACTGGAAAAAGTATTAAGTTTATACTAATAATAGGCCCAACAATAAAATTATACTCATATTTTTAAATAATTTTTAAAAATTGATAAAGGAAATGAAAAGAAATATCCTTTTACATTGTCTTTTACAATGACATTATTACTTTTACCAGTGCTCTTTCTCATATTATGTGAATAGAAATGAGTATCTGTTTGTAATTAGTTGATTTCAGCCTAAAAAAGTTTACTTTAATATTTTCTGTAGGGTTGGCCTACTAGCACCAAATTTTCTGGTTTTGTTTGTGTGGATTGTGTTTATTTTTCTTTTATTTTTGATAGCTTGCCTTGGTATAGGATTCTCAGTTAACAATTTTTCTTTGAGGAGTGGAGAAGAAAGCTTCAAGTGGAGTTGAAATCTTACAAGTGCACAAACAAATCAGCTCCTAAGAAAGCCAATTGGATTGAAAAATGAAGTCATATTGATGACAACAAATGACAGATGCAGAAAGAATTAAACTTTCAGACAACAGAAGTCTGTGAAGGGAGTAGTCCTGACTGAGGCCAAATGGAGGACTTAATTTTTAGAGGATCACAGATGACACATGAGAGCATATCATGCTGAATATAAACAGGATAAGCTGCTATCCTGTGCTAAGATCCCTATGGATTTTATCCTTTCTTTATAGAAAGAAAAGTCATATTAATAATTTTAACATGAAATAGTATATGATTAAGAGGATCACAAATGTGGAGTAATAATTACGATTAAGAAGCTATGTTTAGGCCGGGCGCTGTGGCTCACGCCTGTAATCCTAGCTCTTGGGAGGCCGAGGCGGGCGGATTGCTCAAGGTCAGGAGTTCAAAACCAGCCTGAGCAAGAGTGAGACCCCGTCTCTACTATAAATACAAAGAAATTAATTGGCCAACTGATATATATATAAAAAATTAGCCGGGCATGGTGGCGCATGCCTGTAGTCCCAGCTACCCGGGAGGCTGAGGCAGAAGGATCACTCGAGCCCAGGAGTTTGAGGTTGCTGTGAGCTAGGCTGACGCCATGGCACTCACTCTAGCCTGGGCAACAAAGTGAGACTCTGTCTCAAAAAAAAAAAAAAAAAAAAAAAAAAAAAAAAAGAAGCTATGTTTAGTTATAACAGAAGTGTGTTTTAATAGCATAACAAAAGGAGGAAAATAACCATTGCTCAGTTGTGGGTGCTGTACTGCTGAGCATGTGAAACAAAACACTCCTGTGAGTAGAAGCATGAGAGGAGACTGAGGGATGAGGCTGTGGAACACATCATCAGAATAGCTTAATACTTCACATCTCAGTAAAATATCATGGGGAAGGGCAGTCCACAACTCAAAACTCACCGTACTTGGAACAGAGGTGTTCTCCTGTTCCTCTCCTGGACAAGCTGGGGAAGAGGAAAGGGAAAAACAGCCTGCATTTTGCTTTCCATATCTGGTTCCCTGGCTCAGAGCTGTGTCCTCTGGAGGACAGAGCACTTTGCCTGTGTAGGTCTGATAGAGCTGGCATTTTTCTAATTCCACAAAGGTCCTTTTGTGACCCTTGAGAGATGAGAAGGGAAGAGTTACATGTTTCAAAACAGATCGGCCTCTTCTCTCCTAGGAGAGACAAGACAAGAACACTCCAGGAGGCACTACAGCGTCTGGAGGCAAAAGCAAGGAGGCAAAGTCAAGGAGGCTAAAAGAGGGCGGGAGAGAGGGACAGAGGTCAGCCCTAGGAACAGGTAGGGGAGAGCACGTGGGGCTTTGCGATATGCTCAAATCTCTCTCTCTCCTTCTGTACATATTCTGAATATTAATCCTTTTCCTGCCTTTGTTATAAATATTTGTCCCACAACTTCTTTCATCTTTTCAAAGACCCTCTCCACTCTCAAATTATAAAAATATTCTTCTACACATTCCTTATACTTTTTAAAGTTTTAATTTTTTTTATATATTTAGTTCCTTAATCGCCTAGTTTTTTTCTTCTAAAAAGTGATCTAGCTATATTTTCTTTCCTAATTGATAGTTAATTATCCCAACAAAACACTTATGGAACATGACTGTTTTTCTGTCCAGATCTGAAATGCCATCCTAATACAACTCAGCAATTTCACTCATTGGTATACAGCCTAGAGAAACTCACATGCTTTCTTACCAAAGGTATTTACTGCAGCACTGCAATAGGAAAATTTGAGAAAAACCTAAATTCCTGTTAATAAAATGGATAAATTGTGGCATATTCATATGATAAAATACTATATGGCAGTTAGAATGAATTAACTAGAGCTTAATATTTCAAAACAGATAAACCTCAAAAAAGTAGAGAATTTACAGAATGATATTCACATATAAGCAACACAGAAAACAATAGTACTAATTTATAATCCACATATAATAAAAGCATAAACACATGTAAGATATACATCTACTTTGATAATAGTTACATCAAAGGAAGGAAGGAGAACTATGGAGGAAGAGGTACAATCTGCAACCCTTTATTTCTTAAAATAAAAACTGTTGTAATCCCTGCACTCTGGGAGACTGAGGTTGGAGGATGCACTGAGGCCAGGAGCTGGAGACCAGCCTAAGTAACAGTGAGACCCTGTCTCCAGAAAAAAATTTAAAAATTAGCAGGGCGGGTGGCTTGCAGCTATAATCCCAGCTACTTGGGAGGCTGAGGCAGGAGTTGGAGGCTACAGTGAGCTAATGTGATTTTACTACACTGCAGCCTGGGGAACAACAGAGTGACACCCTGTCTCAAAAACCAAACAACACCAAAACTAAAGTATGATAAAATATTATGTTTTCCATATGACCAATAGTGGTAGATGGACATTTGTTATATTACTCTTTGCACATTTCTATGGGCCTGAAATAGTACATAAGGAAAAAAAGCACATCTTTATTATCAAGTATATTCCCACTTATACATGACTCTAGGCTCACTATTAATAATTTATCTTTTCTTGTGCCAATGTCACACTTTTCAAATAATGATGGCATTATGAGATTTTTATGTCCCGTAGGCCAAGTTTCCTCTCCCTGTGCTTTGTTGTTGCTGCTCCTTTGAAAACTTACAGAGCTGTTCGAGTACATTTCCTCTTGGACAAGAGTATCCAAGTCAGCTTCAAAATAGGGAGTGTTTAGATGTAGTAGAGTTTGGAAGAGTAAGGCAAGAAAAGTGGATTCCAGAAAGGAGTACAATAGGAGGAAAAACAACTCTTCTTAATGTAACACAAAATAGGCATAGTATCTAATAGCCCAAATAGAATAAAGAAATATGTCATGCTTCAGTATTTATGTGAAGATTATCAATTTAAAGAGAATATGCTTTTTTCTCTAAAACAAATTATATGGCATGGGTACCTACAGAAGACTAATATTACAAATGAGATTTTCAATATAACACTAAGTATACAGTACATATCAGTGCTATTTATCTAAGCTTTTATGTAACAATTGAAGCACTTCATACTTTAAAAAAAAATCCCACAAGTCTGAGAATAGGTGAAACAAGCAACTGCTAATTTATGAAATAATTTAAATTATTTTTTGGGGTCTCAGAGGTACCTTACCACTGGCATAATAAAATTTCCATCACTGTAATACTTAAATTCCATGAAGTATTGCTAGGTCCAGATACCCCCAAGGACATTTTTGTTTAAGAAGATATTCATCAAAGCTGATTAAAAATTGAGCAAACTAATTCCCAGTGATTACCATATCACTGATATAGATCAATACCAATTCTTTCAAACTATACTTTCGTTGCAGAAATTTAATGGTAAGAAGTACCTTAGGCCGGGCGCGGTGGCTCACGCCTGTAATCCCAGCACTCTGGGAGGCCGAGGCGGGCGGATTGCTCGAGGTCAGGAGTTCGAAACCAGCTTGAGCAAGAGCGAGACCCTGTCTCTACTATAAATAGAAATAAATTAATTGGCCAACTAATATATAGAGGAAAAAATTACCCGGGTGTCACATGCCTGTAGTTCCAGCTACTCAGGTGGCTGAGGCAGGAGGATTGCTTGAGCTCAGGAGTGTGAGGTTGCTGTGAGCTAGGCTGACGCCACGGCACTCACTCTAGCCTGGGCAACAAAGCGAGATTCTGTCTCAAAAAACAAAACAAACAAAAACAAACAAACAAAAAAAAGAAGTACCTTAAATTCAATATCTGAGCTGAAGATCCAGATACATCTCTCATTCCCCATTCACTCCAATTTTGTTTTAAGTAAGTGTCAATTATCACACTGAATTGCCCCGGGTATTACATGGTGTGACGGAGTGAACTACGCTGGATGGCAAAAGACCTGGATTCTGCTACTGCCCAACTGCAACAACTTAGGCAGATCACGTCTGTGACCCTGACTTCATTCAAAGGTAAAAACAAGTAAGACTAGATCATCTAAATGACCCTACATTCTGTAAATTATTACCATTTTGTTTTAACCAATTTTGTTTTTGAGATCACGGCAAAATAAAGTAACGGAAGCATACATGGAAGAAGCAAACTGAAGAACTCCACAGGAACATTCTCAAAGGGGAAAAAATAGATTATATCTGAAGACTATCCAAGTAATATTTTTACCACTTAAGCTCCTGAGGTAGGAAAAAATGTTAGAACAGTATCACTGTTCAAAGAAAAATACCACCACAAGAATACAAAAAAACACACAACAAAACAAAACAAAAAAACCAGATGCTCCACATAGAGTTATTGCTACATTACAGAAGAAGCTTTTCATAGGTTTTCAATACTTCTAAGAAGTCCTGACAGAAAAAGAAATGTTTCCTTAACCATCTAAATGTACTCTCTGCATCATCAAACGTGAAAAGGACAAAATATGAGACAGTCTATATAGTTAGCTATTTGTGCATATAATTGATCTGCTGAACTATGCTTTATACCGGTTTAGCATTTAGTAATATGCCCTGAACATAAAAGGTACTTCACACTGGTTGAACAAGTTAGTGAATGAAAATACATGAATCTTTAGTCTACAAATGAAGCTGTACATTATAAATTCTAATCAACCTTTACTACCTGCTTTATAGCATATTCTAGTAAAATCCAATATTTGAATTAAAAGAAAGGATGGAAGTAGCTAAATATGCACGAGCTCTATCATCCTCAGACATCAATAAAAATTTGAAATTATAACTAAGATAGATCACAGAATACAATTTAAACTGAATAACAAAAACAAGCACACAAAAAGTTTGAGTAAAAAATAGCCTACCATTCACCTACATTAACCTCTGGTCTGTCCAAAGGCCTGTTTGGGTCTCAGAGGTACCTAACCACTGGCATAATAAAATTTCCATCACTGTAATACTTAAATTCCATTTGCTTTCTATGGCAGATAGCAAAGGCAAGAAAATTTCACCATTTCACAAACATTTTTTAAAAATGTTTTAAACAATTAGAATAACATACATTTGCCTAACCTTGGGACAAACTTTTACTCAATTGAATTTTTAAAAAGTTAATTTCAAACATTTCATGCTTTTTTAAAAAATTAAAAGGACAGGCCAAACACTTAAGTTTTACTGTATTTTTTAAATTCACCAAGACATCCAATTAAAATATACATTCCTCTAGAAGCCATGGAGAGAATCACAGCTATAGATGTGTCATGGCAGATAACAGGTGTATTCTGTTAAACTGTAATGTGAATACATTTTTCTGATTTGAATCCTGTTTATTCAACAAAAATTTGCAGTGTCAATGTCTGAGGCACACACACACACACTCCTACCCCATGCCTTAAACATAAAGATCAAATCAGAGAAGGGCCTACTTTACTCTCAAGAGGAGACAAAAATAACAACAACACAAGGTAGAAAGTGTAAGCTCCGGGAGAGATGTGCAGATGTTGCCACCTCACAGAAACATAACCCTTTCATCTGTTTAAAGCAATTTCATAACTATTAACTCCCTTTAAGCTCACAACAGCCAACTCTGTTGTTGGAGTGCAAATGTTTTCCTAATATTACATTTGAGGAAATATTAGATGAGGAAACTGATGCACTGAAAGGTTGATCAGTTCTAAAATGTCACACAGTTAGTTACAAAAATAGAGACTGTTTCTGTTATATTTTCTCTGGGGGAGTAGCTCAACATATGACAAGACTTTTGTAAATGGAAAGAGTATTGTGGTACTGTAAGCAATCACTTCCTAGTGTATTTTATATATACATATAGATATCTATATAAAAGACTTGATTTCCATTAACAGATGTGCTTTAAGGCAAAGCAACTAGGTATTATAAATATTAAAATAAATAAACCTCCACTATGTTTTTAACAGAATGAGAAAATAAAATGCAAGATTTGTCTCTCCAGTAACTTGTGGTTATTTCTTCTGTAAGTTTTACTCATGTCTAAATAAGATTCTAAAATTGGTCTGCTCCCAAGCCCAGGCTAGTATAAGTTGGTTCATCCAATAAACACCTTTAAGAAGGGGTACATCAAAACATTCTCAAAAAGCTACCGAAAATTTAATAATGCCATCAACTCTTCAGTTATCCCTAGGACCATGAAGTGACCCAGCCTCAGCAGCTACTGATCAAGTATGTGGAGCGAATGAATGAATCTCTGTAGGATTTTAAAATCCTAGGCCTGTTGCTCTTTGCACACTGGCATGTTCTGCCTCCCATCGCCGCCTCAGCAGGGTGCACACAAGGAATGTACATTTCAATATAATTAGGATACAACTAGGGAAGCAAGTCTGATGCAGGTGAATATACTAATTCCAAAGATTTGAATTATCCGTACCACTACTCTCCAAGGCTAACTCTTCTCCTGAAGAGCCACCGAGGCATGCAACTATCAAGAAAAGAAAAGTGACACTTTCTGAGCAAATACTTTTCATAAATATCATTTATTCCTATCCACTCCTTTAATAAATAGCTATTCCTGATCCCATTTATTAGAAGAATTCCGTCTCCTCTCTAGTAAGGCCAATTTCTCAACCACAGCTTCTCAAATCCCTCTCTACTCAAAAAGCAGCGCACTCACCGACTTCCCACGTGAAAACCCCAACAAGTGACGGCGGAAGGTACAGGGTTGGGATCCTTGCCGTCTCCACCACTACCCACCCTGCCCCATCACAAGCGGGTCGGTTAGAAAGGCGAGCTTGTGTGCTCTCCAGGCACTTGTCCATCGCTGTCGCCCTCCCTGGCCCCTTCCACACTCCCCAGTCGGCCACCAGCTCCGCCTCAGGGTGACCCAGGCCCGCCACCTGCGCCGGCCCCACCCCGGACCTCCGGGCCTGCCCCTCGCGGTCGGCCGGCCCTGCGGGCTCCGCACGCCCCCTCGGCTCCGGACACCTCGGGGCGGCCCGGCCCGGCCGCAGCCCATTCTTCCTCCAAACTCCATAAGCTACCCCTCGCCCGGCCTGAGCTCCCCGCAGCGCCCGCCTCGCCGGGGCCGCCGAGGGAAGAGGCCAGGCGGCTGGGACCGGTCCCGACCTGGCCGGGCCTGCGGCGCCCCTCGCCCGGCCGAGAAGCCGTCCCCGCGGCGGGAGCCCTGGGAGCCCTCGGATGAGCAGGGGCGCGGAGGCCGGGGCTGTAGGCGCCGGGGCCTACTCACCGGGAGCTGGCGGAGCGCGGGAGCCGACGCGCTCCGGACCAGAGGGGCAGGACGCAGCCCCGGCGCGCGACCCCACGCCAGGACCTCGCTCGGCGCCGCAAGCTGGGCGCTCACTCCAGCCGCCGCCGCCCTCTAAATCTAACCCCGCCCCCTGGCCCCGCCCCGGCGGCCGCCGGCCCCGCCTCATCTTAACCCCGCCCCTGGCCCCGCCCCGTCGGCCGCCGGCCCCGCCTCCCTGCCCTGGCCCAGCGCAGCTCCTACCTCCGCCGAGTTCCTAGCTGGTGTCGCGCCTGGTCCCCTGAACTCTCTCCTAGGCCAGGAGGCCGCAGGCCCCTCTGATGTACATGTCAAATTGAAGAACTGAACTCAGAAGATTAGGAAGTAATTTTGTAGGTATTTTAGAGTTGTAGGTATTTTAGGAGTTTAGAGTGAAACTCCACTCAAGTTTCAGTGAAAGTTTCAAAGGATAGGTTCTTTGCAATACGGAAAAGGTCAAGTGACGAAACGAAGATTGATCATGATGCTGGATCATTGGATAATTGCACAGGCGTATTAGGTGATTACGCATGAAATGTCTGATTTCCTTAAGTACTAACTTTCACAGTTGATATCTCTGACAGTTCACTGTGACATATGTCTTATTTTTATTGTGAAGGTACATCCTCAGTCTTGCAAACACGCGTTTTGGCTTGTGGTTATCTTTCATTAGTCAAAATTTCGTGTAAGTTTCGAATATGAGTTACATGGTGGAACCAGTGCAGCAGGGACAACTCAAAATATTAGCCGAGTGTTTGGGAAGGGTGTGGCTAATGACCTCACGGTAGTCTATGGTTTGAGAAGTTCCCTTCAGGTGATTTTAATCTTGAAAATGAGCCACGTGGGAGACCTGAGACCAAGGTGGGTAATGATGAGCTGAAAGCTGTAGTGGAAGCAAATATATCTAAACTTACACGTGAATTAGCAGCAAGGTTTGACGTTATAGTTTCAACAATTTTGGACCATTTGAAACAAATGTGCAAGGTGAAGAAGCTGGATATAGATGAGTTCCGCAAGAATTAAATGAGCATCAGAAGAAAAATCATCTCGAAGCTTGCCTTTCTTTGCTGTCATGACATAAAGGGAAATCATTTTGATGTCACACTGTTACATGTGATGAAAAATGGATATTTTTGACAACCGCAAGCGTTTGGCACAAAGGCTGGTAAAGATGAAGTGCCGAAACACAGTCCAAAACTGAATATTCATCAAAAAAAGCTAATGGGGTCTGGTGGTCCAGCGCTGGTGTTATCCACTACAGCTTCATGAAACCTGGTTGGTGGATGACAGCGGATGTCGCTGCAACCAGCTGAACAAAATGTTGAGGATGCTCGCGATCAAGCAGCGGAGGCTGGTCAACAGAGACAGGCCAGTCCTCTTGCAAGACAAGGCTTGACCGCATGGTTCACAAACAACGCTGCTCAAACTACAAAAACTGGACTTGGAAACACTGTGTCATCCACTGTATTCAGCAGACCGTGCACCAACTGGCCATCACTTCTTCCAGGCCTTGGACCACTTCTTGCAAGGAAAAATATTAAATTCTCAACAAGCTGTGGAAAACGCCTTTCGTGATTTCATTACCACTTGCTCTCCAGGCTTCTGCACTGCTGGCATCAACCAACCAGCTGCCGTTAAGATGGCAAAACTGTGTGGAGAGTTTAGGCACATACTTTGATTGATTGTACTGCTTCTTGTTTGAGATACAATAAACTACAGTTTTGATTCAAAATCAGACATTTCATATTTAATGAGCTAATATAAATGAAGTCATTGAACTGTACACACACAGTGGGTGAGTTTTATGGTATGTCAAATTATACCTCAATAAAGCTGTTTCTAAAAATTGCCCATGACTTCTTTTAACATTTGGTTGTGTGTGATTCCAATTCTTTTCCTCTACAGATTTGTCACAGAAATCACATTTTGTAAAATTTTATATTCTTTTCATTTAACATTAGTTTTTCATTTATTTAGTAAATATTTATTAAACATTTATGCGCTAGGCCAGAGGTCCTCAAACGTTTTAAACATGGAGCCAGGTCGCTGTCCCTCAGACCGTCGGAGGGCCGCTGGAGAGTCGCCATTCCACACATGCGCACTGTGGGCCCCTGTTGAGTCGGCTGCTAAGCAGGACAGGCATGGGGGCAAAAAGACCCCGCAGGCTGGATAAATGTCCTGGGCAGGCCGCATGTGGCCCGGGGGTGGTAGTTTGAGGACGCCTGTGCTAGGCCTTATTCTGTGCCCTAGGAATACAACAGTAACAGCAAGATAGATAAGGGCTGTGTCCTCATGGAACTGGAAATTAAAACATTTACTCCTGTTAATAAGAGCTAAATATATAGCCTTTTAAATGGTTTCATCAAGATAAACCTTAATTTAGTCTTCCTTTATTGTGTGTATATTAGGGGTTTTTAAATACTTTTTCTCTATTACAAATGACAACATCTTTATTTCAAATTTTTTCATTAGGATTAATTTCCAAAATTGGCTGTTTTAAGGCTTTGCATGCAAATCACATTCCCAAAAACATTAAACCATTTATATTCTTACTGGCAGTAATGACAGTATCTGTCTTAATATATTACCCTCTCTAAAGCATTGGCTGGCATTTTTTATAAATTTCTTGATTAATATTTTTTCTCAAAAAATCTTTTCTTTCCAGTAGGAGTAAACTATCTTCCATATTTATTGAGAATTTGGGTCTAAGCACTTCTCACTCTGTGCTGTGTTAAGGATTGCTCCTCATTGCAAATGGGCCAGGCCAGTGGCTCCCACCTGTAATCTTAGCATTCTGGGAGGCCAAGGCAGGAGGAATGCTTGAGGTCGGGAGCTCGAGACCAGCCTGAACAAGGGCAAGACCCAGTCTCTACTAAAAATAGAAAACAATTAGCCAGTTGTGGTGATGCACACTTGTAGTCCCAGCTACTCAGGAGGCTGAGGCAGGAGGATTGTTCGAGCCCAAGAGTTTGAGGTTGCTGAGGTTGCTGTGAGCTAGGCTGATGCCACTGCACTTTAGCCAGAGTGACAGAGTGAGACTTTGTCTCAAAAAAAAAATCTTTTTTTAAATACTATGCCACAAGCTTTTTTCCCTACTATTTTCTGGTTTATATAAATATACTTTACTGACTTGCCTCCTCAGTTAAAAACAAAAATCAGACAACTGTGTTTGTGAGTTTCATGACCTTTGGGCTTAAAAATCTGCTCCTTACCAGCAACATGTCTTTGGGGGTTTATTATAAATGAGTTTGTACTTGCTTCCTTTTTGGAAGTTGTCCTCTTCTATTATTGGGTAATATGCAAGAAGGTGGTAATGAAACTTAAAACGTGATAAAGAGACAAGTTCCTTTAATATGAGCAAAGAAAGAAAAACACCACTCTAGATATACAAAAATGACCAAAGTAGTACTTTTGCTCCTTTTCAATTCATTCCTAAAAATCAAAATTTTCGGTCAGGCATCACGGCTCACGCCTATAATCCTTGCAAATTGGGAGGCCAAGGCAGGATGATCACTTGACCCCTGGAGTTCAAGACAAGTCTGGGCAACATAACAAGACCCTATCTCTACAAAAATAAAAAACAAAATTAGCTGGCTGTGGTGGTACATGCCTGTAGTCCCAGCTACTTGGAAGGCCGAGGCAGGAGGATTAATTGAGCCTGGGAGTTCAAGGTTGCTATGAACTGCAATTGCATCACTGCACTCCAGCCTGGGCAACAGGGCCAGACTTTGTCTCAAAAACCAAAACCAAGGCAAACAAACAAAAAAATTTGCTCTGCTATTCTTACAGGACAGAAATACTAGAAAAGAAGTTGTATCTTTACTATCACCTACATCCAGTTATGTCGCAATTTTCAGACACTGTCCAGGAGCTAACCCCAGTTTGGAGAGAGTTGCTACCTACAAGTAGGTAGACAATAACCAATTTCTAAGATAAACTGATAACTTTACCTAAACAGCTGACCTTAGGCTCTGGGACATACAAGAGGAGTCTGTGAGGAAGACCCAGCTCACGTGTCTAGAAAGTGGTTTCCATGATCCAGATTCTAGACGCTCAGCTAAGGACCAGGGAAGAGCTGCCAAATAGGAGGCTGCCAAGTCCATACGTAAAGAAGGTCCCCACCACCCTCATTCCCTGTTTGTTTATTTTTATTTTTGACATCATTGCAACAAACTCGGTCCCTTTTGGTTTTGGTTGGGGGGGTTGTTTGTCTTGTGCCCTTAGAAGATGAGAACCAGTGTGTTATTAGGAGGGCGAAGGGGTTCCTGCCACAGCCACACGTGGTGAGTAGTAAATTACAAATGGGCGCTGAGTCTGCTGGATCCGTTTAGGTGGCTTCAACAGTAAGATCTGCGCTCTCATATGTGAAGTCATCCAGAAGCAAGAGGGTTCCAGAGTGGCTCAGCAATGTCCCAGATCCTTCCCATCTTTCTGTGTAGCTGTTTTCATCGTGTCAACATGCCTCCCCTCACGGTTCCGAGTGACTGCAGCAGGTCCAGATGTCACAGACACAACCGCGTCCTGCCAAGAGCGGGGTTATTTTCCTCCTCACATTGCTTTCTATTACGGAGAAAAACAGAAGCCCAGCAGACTCTCTCGGGTCTCTTGCCCCGCCTGGCTTCCCACCACCACCTCCACCACCGTCCCACCGCCGAAGCTGCTAGGTACTGGGAAAACCACGATCTCATATTTTCAGCTTTTGTAGTGGCAGGTGACATTTGCCAGCAGTGTTGGGAATGCTATAGGCAGGAAAAAATGCTTATTTTGTTGTGTTGCAAAGCCTGTATGCTTTATACCCGACATGGACTTATATTGCCTTGTCCATGAGCTCAGTCATTCTCCTGGAGTCTCCTTTTTCATTTCGACATCTGCTTTAGTTGGCTGCTTTCTTCCCCCAGTAGAAAAGGCGGTGAGTGGAGTTTAGGTGAGGTGTGAGAGGTTTAGCATCGTCAGAGTATGCATCTCTTCCTGTTTTAACCTTCATGACATCACACAGCAACATAAGCTATGAATGGTAGAGAGAGATGACTTTAGAAGGCATCCAAACAGCACAAAAGCAATTTAGGTAACCAAAACGTTTGTATCCCCATAATATTCTGAAATAAAAAGATATATATATTTATAAAATCAATAAATCTGCTATATACTTGCAATACATCTGCTAAATATTTGCAATAAATCCTTATAAAATATGTCAAAAATATTATTCACAATGATAATAAAAAATAAAATGTATCAAAATAACCTTTGCAAGAACTATTTAGTACCCACATGAAGAAAACTATAAGAAGTCCTATATGTTGACCTTGGGGCCAGGGTCAAGGCCAGGCAGGTGTCAGGGCCTGGCCAGCACATGGGCACAGCAGCCGGAGTTGAAAGGGACGGGACATGCGGGGATCTCCTGGGTGTCAGCTGTTTGGTTGCCTTCTGGGAAGGAAGAGTGTGCCCAGCCTTATTATAGAATAACCGGATTCCTCCCAGCCACCCTCTGGGCTGCCTTCTGGACCTGGCACTCCCATTGAAGGTTCAGGTTTCACCTGCTGGGAGGCTGTAGAGGGAGTAGTGGTGAGGAGAAGGTGAGAGGAAGTCAAGTTTGCAAGACTCGGTGCTCCTGTGATTGGTGCAGTGACCAGGACCTGGAGCCACAGGAGGGTCCCGTGGCTGAGGCAGGGGTCAGGAAGCCTGCTTCAAATAAGAGGCCTCCTGGGGACTCCCAGGGGAAGAGTAGAAAAATGAACAATGGACATTAACAAAGGAAGTAAAAAGGAATACAAAATACTCTGTGGCAGGCAGAATAACCCACCCACCTCCCCCAAGATGTCTGGTCAAGATTGCAGATTAATTTATGGCTGTGTCCAGCTGAACCTGAGGGGGGCCACCCTTGATTGTCCGGTGGGCCTGCTGCACTCCCCAGGCCCTTAGAAGTCACAGGACACAGAAGAGAGAGTCAGCCTGGTGTGACGTGAGAAACACAGGACTGGAGATGACTGCCAGCTTTACAGGTGGAAGGGGACCAAGGGACAAAGGGCATCAGCCCTCTACAAGCTAGGAAAGGCAAGGAAAAGAATTCTTTCCTAGAACTTCCAAAGGGAGCACAGCCCAAAGGACACATTAATTTTTGGCCCAGTGATCCTCATTTCAGATGTCTGACTTCTAAGTCTCTAAGATAGTAAATAGATTTATTTATTTATTTATTTTATTTTGGAGACAGAGTCTGACTCTGTCACCCCAGCAGTGCTGTCATCATAGCTCTCTGTAACCTCAAACTCCTGGGCTCAAGCGATCCTCCTGCCTCAGCCTCCCGAGTAGCTGGGGCTACAGGGACATGCTACCACGCCCAGCTAATGTTTTTCTATTTTTTCAGTAGAGATGGGATCTTACTCTTATTTAGGCTGCTCTTAAACTCCTGACCTCAAGTGATCCTCCCACCTCAGCCTCCCAAAGTGCTAGAATTACAGGTGTGAGCCACTGTGCCTGGCCCAATTGATATTGTTTTAAGCCACTGAGTTTGTGATCATTTGTCATAACAGCCACAGGAAACTAATACAGACACCAACATCTGTAGAAAGATGTTCACCCTCATTTACTATGAACAACCTGGAAGCCTGAACAAAGACATCATTGTTTTTCTTTTTTACCTATTAGATTAGCATCAATTCATGAATATTAAGAAATATGTTAATATTCTTGAGCCACTGAGAGGAAGAAAACAAGACTATGGTTCCTTATTGGTGAAAGAAAAAATTAGCCCCGACACTAAGGGGGTGCTTTGGGAGCACACAGTGACTTTGCAGGTGCACGCCCTCCAACGCAGAGTGATGGCTAGGGATTCGCTCCCTGCGTCTCCCAACCCGCCAACAATAAGCACAGCGCTTTGCTTTTTAAGCAACTTTATTGAGGTTATAATCAGAATACAAAAGGAAATACACTCACTCAAAGTGGAAAACTGGATAAAGCCGAATGCCTCCTGAGACCATCCCCAGAATCGAGAGCGTGAACTCGCTGGTGACCCGCAGGTGTCCTCAAGCTCCAGAACGAACGTCCATCTTCGTTTGACTCTGCTGCTCCTGGCCTTCCCAGCAGGGCCACCAGGTCCAGCCGGCGGCAGCCGGGCGGGAGGAGCCGGGCCTGGGTCCCGGGGGTGGCAGGGACTGGGCTGGACTTGTCCCCCTCCAGGGGCGGTCTGGATGGGAGCCCGGGGGACCCTGGACCTCAGTGGGCAGGGGCGTGGCTCATCCTGGGCTCTGGCATGCGGGGTTGGAGGGGTCCCCAAGTGACAGCTCCTGGGAGACCCTGGCCCTGGTGAAAGCCACTGGACTTTGGGAGGCAGGAGGAGCCCTTTGGTGCAGCCCCGGATATACTGCGGCTCCCACAGGTCAGTTAAGGTGCTGGTCTGGGCGCCATCAGTATCTGTGAATTGTACACATGACTCCAAGTTGTCACTTAAGGTCACTTCTTGGCTCCTTTGCTTTCAAAGGGACCACCTCCACCTCCTGACCCTGGTCCATGGAGTGAACCCAGGTGTGTCAAGGTGTCCTGTGTGGGGGCAGCTAATGGCCCAGGGTGTCCGGAGCTGCCCAGGAGGGAGGGGTGCCCATGGCATAGCTGCATCTATGGAGGCACGTGGTGCAGTCAGGGCCTCATGGACTTTGGGGTATTGGGCCTAGCCCAGACCAGTCAGGTCACCTGGGACAAATTTCTTAGTCCCTCTGAACCCAGCTCTCCAGAATTGTGACAAGGATTAAAGGAGTAGTAGAGGCAGTGAGTGGTGGTCTCTCCCTCTCCTCCCCTTTCTTCCCTCTCCCTCTCTTCTTCCTTTCCTCCCTCCACTCCTATCTCTCTCCCTCCCTCTCCTCCTCTTTCTCTCTCCTTCTCTCTCTCTTTCTCTCTTCCTCTCTCAATCTCTCACATCTTGTAGGTACAGAATGCTTCCCTCTTTCTTTTCCTGGCAGTCTCCACCTGAATTGTCATCAATTATTTAGTTATATGTCCCTCTAGACTGTGGCTTTAATAGGGACAAAGAAGAAGGTGCTTGCATCTCATCCTCAGGGGGCAGGAAGCCCACAGAGGGTGTTCAGCTGGGCAGCAGGATGATCAGACTTTCAGGTTCAGATGGTGGGCTGCCTGCTGTGTGCAGAGACAGGGAGGCCTGGAGGGGACGGATGGTAGCAGAGACCGAGGGACGTGGACAGGACGTGGAGGCCTCAGAACCTGCTGGTGGATGAGGGTGGAGCAGGGGGATGGACATTTAGGAACCAAGGGCACCTCCAAGTCTTGACCTGGGCAAGTGGGCACATGGGGTTACCTCTTATGGGGACAGTCAATGAGTGAAGATCAGAGCTCTGTTTTCATTATGTCATGTTGGATTGCCAATTGCAGGTGGAT
This sequence comes from Microcebus murinus, assembly GCF_040939455.1. Taxonomy (NCBI): domain Eukaryota; kingdom Metazoa; phylum Chordata; class Mammalia; order Primates; family Cheirogaleidae; genus Microcebus; species Microcebus murinus. The sequence goes on from NC_134121.1 coordinate 4,825,032, forward strand.
ATAGCAAATAGTCTGTGATATGCATAATCCTGAGTTCTAGAAGAGTTGAGGGTTAGGGATATAAAATTGTGGTTCATGGACATTTGATGTTATTTAAATCCATGAAGCCAGTTGAGATCCACTGGGAGACAAATCTCATATAGCGAGGAAAACGTGGCCCAGGCCCAACCCTGCGACACTGCCACATTCCCACTACTTAAAACTTGAGCAGCGGAGTCGGGGCCGGGAATGGAGGCCAAAGGGAGTCAGAGGAAAACTAGCAGAAGGTGGAATCTGAGAACAAGGAAAGGGAGCGTTTAAGCGAAGAGTGAAAACCCGGTGAGACCAGCGCTGCTGAGAAGCCGGGTTTGGTACAAACACGAGTGGGCACGCGTCGCCGCCCTGCGCGCGCCAGCCATTGCTCACGGCGCCCTGAGCCTCGCCACGGACGCCGCCTCAGAGTCCTCCGCAACAGTGTTTCCCGGGACCCCTCAGAGACTGAAGGTGCATGTAAGTTAAATCTATTTACCATTCCTCATAGAGCCTAATCTCCTAGCCTTCTAGATGAAGAAACTGAGTCCCAGCGAGGTTGTCACTCTCGCGATATTTCACGGCAGCCTCCGGTATTCGCCGTCCGTGCCGGCAGCTCAGTGGTAGGGCCGTGAGGACAGACACGTCTGTGTGGCTTCTGGGATGTTTTTGTGGAATCACTGTGTCATTAGTCAGGGTTCTCCAGAGAAACGGAATCGAAAGGATGTGGGGATAGACAGACAGACAATCCAAGGATCGGCTATGGTCATGGCAGATGGGCAAGTCCGAAATCTGCAGGGTAGGCCGGGGGCTGGAGACTCGGGGAAGAGTTGCAGTTCAAGGCCAAAGGCAGCCGGCTGGCAGGAGCCCTTCTTTCTCTGGGAACAGAGTCTGTTCTCTTAAGGCCTTCAAGTGATTGGATGAGACCCACCCACAGTACACAGAGTCATCTGCTTTACTTAAAGTCTGCTGATTTAAATATTAATCTCATCTAACAAAGGCCCCTCAGAAGGATCTAGAATAATGTTGACCACTTATCTGGGTACTGTGACCTAGCCAAGTTGAAACATAAAATGAGCCATCACACATGGGTTGACATTGGTTTATTTTAAGAAACTGAGTTAAGAGAGGTCTTGTTTGGTGTTGGGAGGAGGGGTGGAGGGATGGGAGGTCGGAGAGTGGCCTGTGCTGGGGGTCCTTGCTGAGGAAGTGTCCCTCTGCTTACCACAGAGAACGTGGCTTTGGCGATTAGCACATCACCTGGAACTCGAGCATCCTAATAAAAGCAATAACAGCTGCAGTTTATGGAGCACTTGCTGGGTCCCGGCATCCTGCTAAGTGCCTTTCACAGCTTATCTCATTTGGAATCACTCTGCCCCATCTGGCCAGACACAGCACACAGCCCTGCACTGTCTGGGGGCCGTCACCTCCCCAGGACTCTATCCCAGGGTCGGACACAGGGCCCAGGTCTCCAGGACCCACCAATATTTCTGCTCCCTGCTCCACTGACTGGGGAATGTTTTCCAAGAGGGATGGGGGGGCGGTGTCTTAGGCTTTTGGAAACCAAAGCCCGGAGGACTTTTTGTTCTTTGCTCTCTGTTCTGCCTAATCCCTCCCAAGAGTGGGCCTAGCTGTTCAGATGGGGTAAGGGCAAAGGCGGACCTTTCTTGGAAGGAAAAGTCAGTTAATGTTTTTGAGGCGTTGTCCCAGCTTGTCGGTGACGGTCCATCAGTCACATCAGTCAGCTCATCGCCTTCTCCTGGCCCTATATTTTACTTTTTCCCCTCCTTCCCCCTCTCCCGCCTCCATGTCAATAAAGAAGAGGGGATGAGTTCAGAGCTTTGAAAATGCCTGACCATTAGTGACTTGAGACAATGCCACGGGCTCCTGTTTTATAAGAGAAAAAAAAAACTCATAAAAGATTTTCTTGAATGCGCTTTATGTTCATATTCTGTCTCTGTCTCCCTCTCCCTCCCCTTGTAACTCCAGAGAGCTGGTAGCAGCCACTCTGCTTTGCTGCTCAGCTGGTAGAATTGCCTGGAGAGCAGCCAGTGGCCTGGGTTCAATCTCCTGATAAGTCATCAATTTCTTTCTCACCCAAAACATCTGGTTTAGGATCCTGAGTTATGAGCTAATATTAAATATAAAAGTTTATAGCATCACATATATAATACCGTTGATTAGAAACATCAAGAAAAGTAATTGACTGGAGGGGACTCAGTGTGACCAGCTGGTTGAACATCTGGATGGGATCCAGGGGGCCTGCACTGAATTCCCAATCCATCCATTCTTTCCTGGCCAGCGGGACCTGGTTTGGGATCTTTAAAGATTTGACTCTCCTCCTCGGACATTACTATTTCCCAGTGTTTTATATACAATAACGTGGACGTGTATTTCGGTTAACTCAAAAAGGTTAAAATTAAATCATTACCGTTTTCATCTTCTCAAGCATCGTTCTTTAGACATTTATGGTTTTGATGATTTCCCACGTGTCGTCGTCTTACCGAGCAGGGCCTCTTGGTGGCGGTGCACACTCGCGCTTCCCCGTGGCCGAGGCGCGCGAGGAAGCACGTGGTGGGCCGCGCATCTGGCTCGCAGCTGAGCCCCAGCGGGCAGCCCTCCTACCCGTCTGGGGCTTTGTTCTCAGGGCGCCTCACCGAGACACACCACTTAGGTAGTCCACAGAATTCCTCGGTCCACTGCATTCCTGTGACCAACAGCCAGAAGTTAACCCAGCATTGTGGTGACACTATGTCCTGGTGTTGAAGAGTTGCTTCTCCTCCTTCCTTCATTTCTGTCGCGTTGGCTTCCCGCCAGGACACCATGGAGTTTTCCCCCTCTCCCCCAACATGCTAGGGTCCAGCACCTAAGAAAGGCAGTGGTTCCCTGCAATCTCTCCGCAAGCAGCGTCTTTCCAGGGCGCGGGCAGAAAGTGTCGCACCCGCGCGCCCACTCGGGCTGGGAGCGGCGCGGGCGCGCCTTGTGCCGGCGGCGGAGGCAGGATGCGGGCCTCGCAGGCACGCGCCTTCTTCTCTCCTTCCTCCCTGGCTTCCTTCCTTCCTCCCTCGCTTCCTTCCTTCCTCCCTGGCTTCCTTCCTTCCTCCCTGGCTTCCTTACTGTCTTCCTTCCTTCCTTCCTTCCTCCCCAGTAATCGAAATGCTCTGCGGCGCGGGCCTGGACCAGGCCTTCGGCAGTGACAGGGCGCCGGGGCCGCCCTCGGAACCAGCAGGCTCACGGGAGGGACACCGAAGGCTGCGCGCCGGGCTCGCTGGGGGGGGGGGTAGGAGGCTCGGACGCCAGGCTCGTGGAGGGAGGGGGCCGCTGGGACGGGGCGCGGCGGGAGGGCGCGGGCGCAGGGCTCACGGGGGTGGGGGGCCGCTGGGACGGGGCGCGGCGGGAGGGCGCGGGCGCCGAGCTCGCGGGGGATGGGGGGACGCTGGGACGGGGCGCGGCGGGAGGGCGCGGGCGCAGGGCTCACGGGGGGTGGGGGGACGCTGGGACGGGGCGCGGCGGGAGGGCGCGGGCGCAGGGCTCACGGGGGGTGGGGGGCCGCTGGGACGGGGCGCGGCGGGAGGGCGCGGGCGCCGAGCTCGCGGGGGGTGGGGGGGCGCTGGGACGGGGCACGGCGGGAGGGCGCGGGCGCCGGGCTCTCGGGAGTGGGTGGGAGGGGGGGCGTGGGCGCCGGGCTCGCGGGGGAGGGCGGGCTGGGACGGGGCGCGGCGGGAGGGCGTGGGCGCCAGGCTTGCCAGAGTGGGTGGGAGGGAGGGCGGGCTGGGACGGGGCGCGGCGGGAGGGCGGGACGCCAGGCGCGCTGGGACGAGCGCAGCGGGAGGGCGCGGGCGCCGGGCTCGCGGGGGCGCGGCGGGAGGTCTCCGCCACTTACTGTGCCGCTCTGCTTCCCGCGTTGCTGAGAACCCACCGTGGCCCCGGGCGAGGACGGGCGGCCTGGGCCCGGAGCGCGGGCCGGGGCAGGGCGACCGCAGCCCCAGCTCCCGGCAGGTGCGGCCCTCGGCGGGCGGGCGCCCTGGGACGTGCGGGCCGGGGCGGCGCCAGAGCCTGGGGCGCTCTGCGGGAGTGCGGAGAGTCTGCATGTGCACGTGAAATACCTTGAAGATATTTATAAACACTCTGGGCCCCGGAGAGTAAGCGCGGAGCCCGGCCCGGCCCCTGCCTGCCCGCAGCCCCGGGAACCCGCCTCCTTCCTTCCTGCTCAAGTGTGGCTTCTGAGTCCCAAAAAAGAAAATACTGTGACGGAACGTGTAGAGTGCCGCCCTGACGGCGGTTTCTCGCCTTTCCCTTCTGGAAATTAGTCAAACTGAAGCGGGCTGCGCGGTGCTGTGTAGACCCTGCCCTGCGTGCCGCGCGGGGTCGGTGACGACAGCGACAGGCTGGAGTCCCCGCTTGCTGCTGTGAACTTGCGGGCTGATTGCAACCGACGGGATGAAATACGGTTAACACCTTGACCTGCCTAGAGTCCAGTTCCAGACCTGACTGCTCCCTGCCACGCAAGGACGCGCTGCCTAGGGGGCATGGGTTGAATGGGTTCATGGTGGTCTTTGAACTCCCCTGAAATGGCATGCAGAAGTGTTTGCTTGTGCATTTTATCTTGTGGAAGACGGCTAGCCCGAGGCAGAGTCTCAGAGAACCTGTAACTCAGGAAGGGGGAAGACACTGCGAAACAGGGTAATCAGACCTGCGTGGGCGCCCCAGTGTCCTGGCGGGCTTGATAAAATGCAGTTTCTGATTCTGTAGGTCTGGGGTGGGGCCCCAGAAGTCACCTTGCTAATTTAATTTGCATGCGTTCCCAGCCAAGGCTACAGGTAGGCCACACGGCGAGGATTCCCACTGTACACGACCAGCACTTGGAGAGCAGATCTCGCGCTTTCTGCCTTTCTGCTCCGATGCTGGAACTCATGGGCAGGTGTTTTGCTTTCAAGTACAAAGCTGAAAAAAAACCAAAAACACAGCGTTTCATTTCATAATGCTACCTAACTCCTAATCCCATCCTTTGCTATGTCAAAAATAGTTTAAAGATTCTGGTGACAACTCTTCATTTTGGATGTTTGATTTAATAATTTGCTACTTAGAAGCCAAATGAATTCTGTCAGCAGAATGGGAGGCTGGGAGTTTGATAGTGTCATTACAAGGACAAACGGTTTGGAGAGACAATATAACGTGCCTACTACCCGTCTCCCTCCACACTGTGTCACTGTACTAGAAGTTGTTCCGGGGGAGTACCAGAGGGTATATTCTATATGAGCTAAGTCCCCTTTCACTTCTAGGAATTTCTGAAATGTGTGAAAAAGATACATTGGAACCTTTATAGTCTCTGTCCAGGGAATCTTTGTTTACCTGCCATTTCTGGTCTCCAGGAGAGAGTCTGCCACTTTCTGCTGAGCAATTACCTTGACACAGCAAAACATGGTCATTCAAAAGCACCTGAGCCCTCACCGCATGCTAGATGCCTTGCCAGGGCATTAAATGTGCAGAGATCAAAGTGCTCTGGGAAGTCTCACTTGCATAGTGTGAGGCCCCAAGAATGGTGGGGTCCAGGCCTCCCAGCCCTCCTCTCTGTGGAAGCTGCGGCTCGGACTTCCGGCACAGCACGCTGGGGTGGCCAGGGCTTCCTGGGAACCTGAGAAGAGTGTTTGGCTTTCAGAGGCTGGGCCTGGAGTCTTCCATCTCCTGCCTTCCTGTCTCCACCTTTTCTGCTCTTGCCTTTCTCCTTAGTAGAGAGGGGTAGAGAATTTGAGAAGTTGAAAATGTTTCTTTCTTTAAAAAAAACTTGCTTTCAAGTTTATCGAGGTATTATTTTCGTACACGAGTGCATCAGACTGCTTTAAGTGTAGTTTGATGAGTTTGGACAGAGGCGGACTCCCCAGGACGGGACGCATCAGCAGGCGGGATGTGGGCGGTTTCCATCCCCACTGCATGGCCCTCCGCCCATCCACGCAGTCTCCGCGCATCTGCTGCTGGTCCCAGGTGACCAGACTCTGCACCACTGTCTTGGACCTCACCTATCTGCTTACTGTATTCGTTTCCTGTGCCTACTGGGACAAACTCACAAACTTAGTGGCTTAAAACAACACAGATTTATTCTCTTAAGAGTTCTGGGTGTCAGGAGCGAGTTGGCAGGGCTGCCTTCCTTCCAGCGCTCTAGGGGAGAATCTTCCCTCGCCTTTTCCAGCTCCTGGGTGCTGTCTGCATTCCCTAGCTCGGCGCCCTGCTTCCCTCCCATCTCTTCTTCCTTCATCACGTCCCCTTCTCTGCCTGTGAACGCTCCTGCTCCCCTCCTGCACAACCCCTGTGATCACAGCGGGTCCTCTCGGACAATCCAAGATCATCTCTTTATCCTAAGATCCTTCACACGACCACATCTGCAGAATTCCTTTTGCCATGTGTCCACAGGCTCTGGGGATTAGGATGTGGACATCTTTGGGAGGGGATTATTCAGCCCCCCACACTCACACAGCACAGGAAAACTTGAGCTTTCAAGATCAGACCCCCATCAAGAGCCCGTGTTCATCTGCTCAGCCACATCTCTGCTTCTCTGCTTCAACTTCACTACACAAGCCAAAGAGGTTTTCTTTCTATTTAAATGAAAATAGTACTTACTAGCTAATAGGAATTCTGCATCTCATATGTGCCACTTTCCTAAGCACTTTATGTGTCCTTAACTCACTTAATCCTCACAGCACTCTTAGGAGGGAAATGCCATTCTTTATTCCTATTTTACAGCTGAGAAAATAGAGACAAAAGCAAAAGAAAGCTCCCCAGATCACGCGGTGAATTTGGTGGAGCAGGGATTCAACCCAAGGAGACCAGCGCTGGCCCCTCCTGCTGGTCACTGCACACATCCGACTGCCTCTACAGCACGCTGCCGTGTTTTCTTAGCCCAGCCTTGGGGCCGGATGGTTTCCTCATTGCTTGTGAAGGGCATCAGAACATGTCAGCCCCAAAAGTGCACTGAGGCATACTGATCATACTGAGCTGAAGGCAGCTGAGAAACAGAAGGCTCAGGAAGGGTTCTCTGCCCCCACCCTTTCTACCTAAAAGCAGGGCACAAATTTCCTGGGAGAAAAGCCCTCTGTGTACTGAGAGGAGGGGAACATTCTTATCATTGGAGATGGGGAGTTGATGCCAAGATGAATCTGTATAACAAACCTGCTAAAATAACCCTTATCTGCCATTAGTCTCCCCCATATATTTCCCAGCCACTTTCCCACCATATTTTACCCCCCTCCTACAAACCCCTTTTCCCTTTGTCTTATCATCTCTACACAATTTATTGTTAAAATGGTATATAAGCTCTCGGCCTCTCATTTTGTGTATACAGAGGCCTCTGTGTACACATACAAATATCAACATCAAATAAAATGGATGTGCTTTTCTTCTGCTAATCTGGGTTTTGTCAATGGAAGGCTCAGGCCCAGCCACAGAACCTAAGAGGACAGAAGAAGAGTCTTTCCTTCCCTACAGTTCTCACACATTCCATCTCCCCTCTCCCTCCTCTCTGCTTTACCCTGGCTATTTTTAAAGGTCACATTCAAATATCCACTTCTGCGTAAACTCTTCCCGAGTCACTGTTGGCTTCTTGATGAAGCTACCGTCTCCCTGACCCCCACTGAACCCTGGGGTGTAGGATGATTGTGCATGTGAGGGGTGAAGATCTGGATAGATGAGACCAGCAGGGCTGGGGGAGGAGTTCATAGAAACATCTGATTCAGGTGTCACGTGCCATTGGCCTGAATTCTTTGGGTTATTAGTAACAGAAAAACAACATAAGGGCTTGGGCAAACAAGGACAGTTATTAGCTCAACCAACTGCAAAGACCAAAAGTAGACTTGGTCAGGGGTCTTCAGTTATGACTGTATTCAGTGCTCAAAAGGTGTCACCAGGAACCTGTCTCACTCTCTACTTCTGAGTCCCATGCTCCTTGTTGGTGGCCTCATTCTCAGATGGACTCTACCCAGGAGGGAGCAGATCGATAATGGAAGCTCCAGCAGATGGTCTGTCATCCCAGCATGCCCAGCAGAAAGAGAATGCCTTGTTCACAAAAGTTCCAACAGATGTCCTGGGACCATGCTCATTGGCTCTGATCTGCTCAGCTTGGGTCACACGCCCAACTCTGAACCAATCCCAGAGTTGGGGGGCATCGCTCCCATTTGCCAGGACTGGTTCAGTTGCCCACCTACAGTGTGAAAGGGAAGGTCGGCCTGTCCTGACCGCACAGACGGATAACGGTAAAGGAATGTTCCCTCAAAGCAAAATCAGGAGGACATTATGATAATAATAAGAAATGGTCTCTGGACAGCCAAAAATGATAGATGTTTCTTCATACTCTTTTTGGATCTAGTCATTTTGGGGCTTGCTGTCCTCTTTCTGGATTGGCCTTTGGTATACCTCTTTTGTCAGAGGGCTGGGTCTGTCCTTGCCTGGCAGGCTGTTTCTCCTCTTAATACTCTGTTGAATTCCATGTAACAAAGGAGTCACATGGGCTGCATTTAGTTTAGCCTTAGCTGAAGCTGTCCTTGCAGCTCATATGTGGTCCAGGCCAGCTCATCAAAAAGCTACATTCAAGTTTGAAACCAAAGCCCCTCAGGAACACCTGAACATAGAGTTGTGTGAAATTCTGGGGTGCTGCGTTCAGATGCCCCTTTCAAGGTCTATGCACCCGTCTCCTAGCTCCTGCGAATATTGTTTATAGGTAGAGTGCTCGGGTCCCTCACTGAGAATTGCTCAGGGCTGCAGGGAGCTGCTTGCTCAGGTCACATGACTTCCCAAGGTTTAGTCCACAGTCAATTACTGGCTGAAATGCTCAATGGGGGCATCTTTGAAGGGCTACCCCAATTGCAGAGCTCCCTCTTGTATCAGCTGAGGCCTCCCCTGCAGACACACTGTCAATGGAAAAGAAGCCAAACTCTGCAAAATAATTTAAAGAGGTTTATTGTGAGCCAAATTTGGGACCATGACCCCGAGCCATGTCCAAGAGACCTTGAGCAGTAGACTTGCTGTGGCTGCCTTACAGTGTGGTTTTATACATTTCAGGGAGAAAGGGGTTACAGGTAAAGTCATAAATCAATACATAGAAGGCATACATTGGTTTGACATTTTCAAAGGGGAAGGGTTACAGGTTATAGGTGGGTTTAAAGACTCTCTGACTTATAATTGGTTAAAAAATGAAGCTTTGTCTAAAGGCTTGGAATGTTTTAAGTTAGGATGAGGAAGTCTGTTTATCAGAGACAAGCTACAGCCCTAGGCCATATATTTGTTGTGTAAATTGAGGACCTGCAGGTCTGTCTTGCATGGCCTTGGGCCTGTTAATGAGTTACCAAGGATATCTTCAAGAAGGGAGGGGGCATGATGAGGTGGTCTGACCTCCCTCCTCAAGGCAGGCAATTCAGTTTTAGGGTATCACTTTGGCCAGGAAGGGGGCCATTCAGTAGCCAGTTGTAGGAGGCCTTAAGATTTTATTTTAGTTCACAGCATTGTGCGTCAGCACTCCCCCTGCCTCTTCTGGCCTTCCCCACTTCCTTACAGGTATCCCCCCTCCCCAGTAAACTTTCTGCATTGCCCTCCCCATCTCAGAGTCTGTTTTTAGAGAACCCGATAAGACATTGGGTCTTCTTTCCTTATGGTCAGTGGACTTGTTGCCGCACAAGAAATGAATAACATTTTTTAAAAGGCTCTAAGATTGAGGAATCTGTTGTCTATTGTCCTGGTGCAACCTCAGTCCTAGGTAGACCCTGGGTGCCTGGGCTTTGGGGTGTCTTCCTGGGACAGTTTCACTGGAAACAATATACCAATGTAGGTGTACAACTGAATTGGCTGATTTTGGATTAGTTTGACCAATATTTGGCTGAATTTTCAAGTGATAAATGATGAATAGATACTTGGGATTGAAGTCAAGTGGTCATGCCAGGAAAGAGTAAGAGAAGCAGAAGGCAGACTTGTTCAGCCGGGAGCTCCTCTCCCTGCATGTCTTGTCTGCTCACCACTTGGGACCCGGCTCAACGTCACTTCTTTGGAGAAGCTTTTCCTGCGAGTTAATGCCATGACTGGCTGGTCTTGCTTCATATATTTCACATGCTTTAGTAAAACCCTTAGACATGGACACAAGTCATTATAAATACTGTGTATTCCCCCAGTAAGGTGTTTTTCAAAATTTTTTTGAAAAAATTGTGGAACACAGGATTTGTTATGTTACTGAAAGCTGGGCCACTTGTCCTCGAGGCTGCATCAGAAGAATGAGAACGAGGAAAGAGAAGTTTTATTACTTTGCTGGCAAAGGAGGAGGATGGAGACTCCTGTCTGAAATTCCATCATCCTAAAAAGCAGAAATACAGAGCTTTTAAAGGATGGATTCTCAGCCTCGGGCAATTACTGTTCAGCTGCAGTTGATGATGTTGATTGTCCCATCTCTGCTGAAGACAATCTCCTGTCCTCCACCCAGGACCTCCCTTTACCAAGAGCTGAGGAAGTGAAGAGCCAGGAAGAGGAGTTAAAGGATGAAAGAGAGGGCTACAACCAGCCCTCCTGAAGCCCTGGCACAGGGAATAAGTCTGAGTTTATGGAGCAATCTGAGAGGCAGGCATGCCTAGCTGTTAGAGTTTTCCAAATGTTTTTACCATAATCCACAGTAAGAAATATCTTTTATATCAAGACGCAAACACATAAATGAACCATTGACACCAAAACTTCCACAAAGTAATACTAATCCCTACTTTGTGCACCTAAGGTATAATAAAAAATGTATGTCTTTGTCCCTGCTTCTTGGCAAGGAGCTCCTAAAACTCCTGGAGTTTCCTGAGTGATAGGAGTGTCTTTTGTATGCTTATGACATGACTTCTGACATGGGGAGGGGAAGGCTAGATGCTTCAGGATGGGGGCTCCTTGCCAGGAAAATCAACCATGTGGTTGGAGTTGGAACTTTCAGCCCTACCCAACCTCCAGGGAGGGAAGAGGGGCTGGAGATTGAGCCCAGTCACCAATGGCCAGTGATTTAATCAATCATGCCGACATAGTGAAACTTCTATTAAAAACTTGGAACAATGATGTTTGATTGGGGAACACATCTGTGTGCTGGGAGGGTGATGCACCCCCAACTCCATGAAGACAGAGGCTCCTGAGCTCCAGACCCTTCCCGACCTTGACCTGTGGACTTCTTCGTCTGCCTGTTCATTGGCATCCTTGACAATGAACTGGAATAGTAACTACAGCACTTTCCTGAGTTCTTTGAGTCATTCAGCAAATACTCGGACTGAGGGCTAGTCATAGGAATGCCTGATTTTGTAGTTGTCCAGGCAAAAGCAGAGGTAGCCTGGAGACCCCATTTGTGGTTGGCATTTGAAGTGGGTACAGTCTCTTGGGGCTGAGCCTTTAACCTGTGGAGTCTGTGCTAACTCCAAGTAGTTACGTGTCAGAATTGAATTGAATTGTTGGACATCCAGTCAGGTTGAAGAATTAGTTGGTGGTGGTGATTTAAAAAAGACAACGTATGTTAATAGTTTCTATTCTATGCTGTTTTTTGTTCTGTTATGTTCATTTTCTTTTTATTTTTGAAACAGGATCTCACTCTGTCACCTGGGCTAGAGTGCCAGTGCTGTCATCACAGCTCATTACAACCTCAAACTCCTGGGCTCCAGTGATCCTCCTGCCTCAGCCTCCCAAAGTGCTGGGATTACAGACGTTAGCCACTGTACTTGGCCTTATATTCATTTTTTTAAAAAAATGCTGTATGTGATCTTTTAAATTGATTTCATATTTCTCTACTTGGTCATGACTGTTAGCTTGAAAAAACACTCTGTAATATACTGGAAGCTTCTTAAGAGCAGGAACATTGCAATTTACCTTGGTATCCACCAGGCCTAATACAACAATCCAATACAGAGATATCACTGTTATAATTTCATGGAATACATGAGTGAGTGAATGAATGAAGTCTGGTTTTTAGTATGGTTCACATTGTTTCAGGATGCACTTTTATGAATCTGCCCAGGAACATTCAGACTTAGTGTGAATTTGTTTCTCAAATTCTGGCAAGTCTCACCTATCAGAGTGTAATTTACTAGGTCACCATGGAAACACTTGGGGTGTGGTAACGGTATCGATCAGTAGGGAAAGTTTGCTTGCAGAGAACAGAATTAATCAAAGGGCATTGGTTGTTCCTAGATGTCATTTCCTTTAAGGTGGGTAACTAGCAAAATTGCCCTTCTCAGATGTCTCTCTCAGGATCTGTCTGCCAGGGGCGGTTCCACCCCTTGCATCTGAGAGCTTCACAGTAATGGCCGCCCTGTACTCCCGACTGTTCTGGAACATCTGTGGAGACAACATGGCTTCCAGGTGGAGATTCAGGGAACACCCCAGTCTCACCCGCAACACGTCGCCAAAAGGCTATTTTCCCCTACAGGTGGCTGATCACTCCAATTTCATGTGACTTCTTATTAGCTTCAGTTTCAGAAGGAAACGTTTCCTGACCTTGTCCTAAAATTCTAGGGCTTAACTCTCTCTGAAGCCCGTTGACCCTTCTGCACTGAATACACACACACAAAATAGTTGCTGAGTGATTAGACAAATACTATCAACCTTAGTTTTGATCTGTGGCCGCCCTGGTCTGACCTGCGACTTCCTGATCCCAAAGGGTGTTAGGGTTGTCCGTGGGGGTCAGCTCTACCCAAGATGGGCGAAGACCACTTCCCCCACGAGGTTTGAGCCTCCAGCCAGTTCCAACATCACATAATACTCAAGACAGATTTCCTGAAACGTACAACTAATGCATGAAACACACCTCCCATTCATTTTCCATGTGGAGCATATAAAAATGTGTTTTCTTCCCTCTTGCAAAAGCTCTCCCTCATCTGGTTTAAATTTGTGTGAATTGCTGCCTGCAGAGAAAGGGGTTAATGACAACTGGGAGGGAGAATTCTGTTTACACGGCTGGGCTTTGCTGGAGTCCAGTTTCTCCCATAATCGAGCCCAGTTGCAAACACTGCAGGGGCTGAGGCGCACTCCCCGTCAGCCCTGATGGGGCTCTGTGTCAGGAGGACGAACGTGCCCTGGGAAAGAGCAAGGGCGACGACGGCATCTTGGCCACTGAGGCGGCAGCAGCAGCCACTGCTGCCGGGAGGAACATCTGCTGAGAGTGTGGCCTGCGCAATGACAACTCGCACTGCAGTAACGCAATGAAAGTCACGTGTCTGTAACCGTGCAGCACGGCCACGGGGCTGTACCAGCGCTTGTCTAAATGTGGCACAGATTGAATGCAGAAGCTTGGTCTTTTCGGCAAATGCTTATCAGGGGATTATTATGTTCATAGAGACGTAGTTTCTGACTGGACTTCAGTCTCATTTAGTCGGGCTTCTTTTTCAGACGGCCAACTCTAAAGATGAACCCCGTCAAGTTCTCTTTTCTGGTCGTCCTGAAGGTTTCCAAGAATGTGACATCTTCCTTCAAGCAAAGAGAGCACTTGGATGTGTGGGCTGGGACACTTTCAGCAATTACTTCCTTGAGGGCTGACATCAGAAAGGAATTCACGAGGTTAAAGTGAATCATTTTTTCAGAAAGGCCACTCTCAGGAGACGTTTCGGCTGGAAAGATGGCCAAGCTTGAAGTAGGCAGCCGTCCACCAATCTCACTGTTGCCATATTAAGAAAATGAGCCAGGATCTTTGATCACTTTATGTTTGATGTGAATGCTGTTATAATGCATGGTCTTCTCCTTTGGCTGTAAGAGCAGAAGGAAAACAAAATGGGGTGGTGTATTAAAGTGCAATGTAGGACAGGATAGTGCTACATGTGACCAGTGAAAATGTTTGCAGCCTTCTTTATAAGAGGGTTATTTTGCATTCCATATGCACTGAGCCCAGTGAGGGCAATAGGAGTTAGCAACACTTTATCATTGGAGGTTGCGTTGACCTTTCCCATATGTCATCTAGTTCCATCTGTAAGGCAGCCACATCAGGTTAAGTAGGGCAGTTATGTCTTTCCATTTTTCAAATGGTTCAGCGGCATGTTTAGTGTATACAGCTAACAATGGGAACGGCTGGGCATTCGTATCTCTGTCCTCTGGCTCCAAGGCCAGTGCAAGTTTCCACTCTGCCACACGGGGGGGGGGGGTCATTTCACATAATTCCCCTCTGCTGTCAGTATAATCCAGAAATACAACACAGGGCATTCATAACCCCTATGTAACATGGTGACAGGCCTCTACTGCGCAAATAAAATCCATTTGCATTAAACCATCACTAACCTGAGATCCACAAATTTGATAGTTTTTCCTCCACATCCCAGTGGATGACCCGCAATAACAGGGCATTTCTGATCTGGCTTCAGGGAATTCTCTGTGATCTACAACCTTGCTACTCAAAGTGGGGTCCACAGACCAGCAGCAGCAGTATTGCTGGCGAGCTTGTCTGAATGCTGTCAAGCCCCAGCCCAGACCCACCGAATCTGAGCCTGCGTTTTCACGAAAGCCCCGGTGATTCCTATGCCTGTTCGGGTTTGAGAAAGACTGCATCTACAGCTTGTGCTTTTGTTCAGCCCTGCCTGTTTCACTTAACGGCTTTGTGGTTGAATGTAAGCAGAGGGGAGGGGAAGAGAGCAGGTGGAACACACCTACTGCTCACTGTGAGTTAGAACTGGAGAGTTTAGGCTGTAGACGGGAGCAACTGTGGAAGAAGTATCTGGAGAAGAGTTTGAAACCTTAGAGGAACTAGCAAGGAGCTGCCAGTAGACATCTGGTCTGTGGTCTCAAGGAAACAGAGACGGTATTGATTTTTGAAATGACACAGGCTCCCAGTGCCTCTTGCTCATCAGCGCTTTGTGAAATACTGTCTGGGAAACCCTGGAGTGCTCCTGAAGGGCAGAATCGGGAGCCGTTCCTAGATGCCTGCGACGGCCTGCCAGATGGACTGTCGGCTGCAAGCAAACACAGACTGCTCATTTCTTCCATGCACGCCTGGGCTTCTCCCGCAAATCCTCCCTTCTTGGCTTCTGTGGTCCCAGCCCCAGGTGTGAGACTTACATCACCCCGTCCAGGGTCAGGACCTCCCCTCTCGGCTATACTAACGTGGCTTCCTCTGGAAGCTCAGAATTTATGCAACCAAAGCTGGAATTTTTTTTATCTGCAGGTCTGAAACGCCCACTTCTCTTCCACCCCGCTCTTCCCGGTCTGCATCTTTGCTTTGCAGGAGGTGCCAGACGTCAAACTCTCCATCTTCTGTGGCTTTGGGATCCAGGCAAATGTCCACGAAGGAGAGAATCTATAACCACTGAAACGTGGCATCAATGCAGGGCCCTAGATTCTGTTGTGGGCAAGTACGTACGTTGAGCGCTTTGGAATGACTCTCCTGGGAGGTGGTTGTCAAATTTTTGGTGTGTTCAGGAAATGTCTGCCACATTTTACATCAACATTTTCAAACTGCAAGTGAGTGAAGTGTTGAATTGTAACAGTGAGTGAGTGAAATGAATGTGTTGCAGCGCCAACGGTGAACGAGCTTGGGTACCAGAGGTAACTCGTTTTTTTAATTAAAAAAAAATGAAAGAAAGAAACCTTTGGCATGGTATGACTGTTCCTGGTGCTTTACTGCATGAAATATAAATCTCATCCCGATGTCATATGGAGCCACGGCATGTGGAAGTCCTCATATGCAGATACGGGTGGGCAGAATGGGCGCCTTCAGGCTCTCTGCCATCGCTCACATGTCCAGGTCCAGGAAGGTAGATGTCAATCAAAGTGTAGCTAAACATGGTTCTAATCGCTCCCTTACTGAAGACCAGGTGTCCTGAAACTATGGCCCGCGGGCCACATGCCGCCCGCCCAGGACATTTATCCTGTCCGCCCGGTGTTTTTGCCGCCGCTGCCTGTCCTGCTTAGCCGCTGACTAGTCCCGGGCCCACAGCGCACTCTCTCCAACGGTCTGAGGGACAGTGAACTGGCCCCCTGTTTAAAAAGTTTGAGGACCCCTGCTTGAGACTCTTGGGTTTGTTACTCAAGGGCTTTAAAGTGTTTATGTTACTACCACTAGGATTCCCAGCTGCTTAGGGTTTGCCTCAAATTTAACTCCCCCCAGCTGGGATTAGTGTCTCGTTCTATCTTCTGGTGCAACTTGTCCATCTACGCTGCATGAGGCCCCTCTTTCCTATTTGCTGACTGTGCAGGTACACACATGCTCTCAGTTAATCTTCTCACCGTGTTTGCAAAAGAAGAAAAGGGGGCTCAGCCCCATCAACTTGCTCAAGGTCATGCAGCTATGAAGGGGCAGAAGCAGGATTTGAACTCAGGACGTCGTGCTCCCAAAGCCTGTTCTTTTCTCTATATTAATGGTTCTCAAAGTGTGGTTCCTGAACAGCAGCAGTGGTGTCACCTGGGAACTTGTTAGAAATATAAGTCCTCAGGTCGCCTGCCAGGCCCACTGAGACAAAACCTCTGGGGACTGGAGCCCAGAAATCTGTGTCTGAGCATGCCCTCCAGGGGAGTCTGTTGCATGTGCAAGTTTGAGAACCACTCTTCCGTGCCAAGCTTGCTACTGATGTGGTGTTCTGTGATGTATATTTCACCCGCTAGACTGCAAGCTCCCGAAGTCAGGACTTCCGCCTCCCTCCTGCCCGAGCCGACACTGCGCTGGGTGCTGCTGCGGACACGCAGCAGTGGTAAGAGCCGGCATTAACTGGACTCTTTATGCCAGACAGTGTGCTAGCCCTTCGCGTGCTTCAGCTCACCGAATTCTCAGAATAGAATAACCCCGTGAGGCTGGTGCTGTTACTGCTGCCTTTTACAGATGAGAACCCTGAGGCTCAGACCCTGAGGCTCAGACGGGGAGGAGCTTGCTCCAAAGCCGCTGTGTTGCAGGAGGAAGCTGCCCGCAAACCGGAGGGTCTGCCCGCGAGAGGGCCTGCCCAAGCTCTTTCCCAGCAGGCTGCCCTCTCAGGACATGCCTAGTGAATCGACTATAACCGTCCAGACCTTTCCACGCCCCTGTGGAGGAAAAGCCTAGGCTGTAAAGAGGGGGGATGCACACACACAGCCTTGTGGGGGTGGAGGAGGCTTGGAGGTCTTTCAGGAAGGAAGGCGTCACTTTCTTAGGGAAGCAAAGGCATTCTTGAGCTCCCTTCATTTCATTCCTGAGAGCTCTGTTATCTTGGCCTCCTGTTCAGGGATGGGGCCAAAGCCACTCAGTCCTGTTGGGTCCAGGGCACTTGAATGTGTCGAATACCTGCGCAAGGTGCAGCTTTCTGGGGAGTCAGGGAAGGGGTGAGTAGGGCCGGGGCCGTGTCTGTGGGTTAGGACTCCATTAGAGACGCTTGGATTCAAAACTCTTGGTCCAGGTCATGATTATACTGCTTAGAATCAATGTCACGTGACATCCAGGCCACGTGCCCTCTCAGGGCTTGGTTTCTTCAACTGCAAAATGGGGATAGTGAGAAAAGCGGTGTCATTTGCGCACCCTCAGAGGGGACTAGGCTGGAGAGTGCTTTATGACAGAAAGGGCTGTCCTAAACTCTCAGCGCTCTTGGCTGTGACCACGGGCAGTTGCAGCCTCGGGAGGGGACTGAAGACACGCCCCCATTCTTGATTTTCAATGTGAGGTTCTTTTCTGCCTGAGCTTCCTTGCCTGGAACACGTGTGTGATTTCTCAGCACTTACCACGGATGTGGCCGCTGCGTCTGAGGCTGGGAAGGAGTGCGGGTCCTTCTGCGACAGGAGCTCTCTGCCGAGAAAGGGCCGAGGCTCCGGGGACCGTTGGCAGAGACCCCTGAGGACGTGACGCAGTTCTTCCGCACCCCTACTCTCAAGACAGCAGCGTTCGCAGCCTGGGTCGGGGGTCGTGGGTCCCACTGAGATGTTGGGCTTCCCCAGGGAGCAGCCTCCCCTCCTCCCAGACCCCTCTTCAGGCACCAAAGCCCTTTCCAAAATGTCTCCACGTCTCACGTGACAGCAACACTCAAACCCCCCATTCCAAATAAACGGGGAAGAAACCCCTCTCCGCCCAAGGCCAGGATAAAATTTCCAGGGCGGCCTCGTGTGTGTAATTGCTTCCTTAGAGGAAGGCCAGGAGAGCCTGCTCCTAATGAAGTGCTAATGATGAGCGCAGCAGGGGCTGTTACTGTAGCAAAGCCCATCTGGATCGACTGTATTAAGTTGCTTTTCATGTGGATGCGGCCCTTAATGGAGTCCCTTCTCTCTTTTTTAGGGAGCATCCTGTAACAGAAACAAAAACAAAACCCAAAAATACTCCCACCCCTTTTGCTCTGCTAAAAAACTGTGATTATGCTTTTAATACTTTAGCCTCTGTGTCTTGCAGACCCATGATCACATGGAGGGAGGGGTTTCCTTATAGGAAAAGAACAGTTTTTGTTAGTGGATACATTGCTTTAAGCAACAAGCATTGAGCAATCCATGAGGAATCAGACTATCTGATGTTTGGTCTGAAATGTAAAGTTTAGAGGAGACTAAGTAAGTTAAACAAAGTTCCGGAAGATCTAGGAGTAGTATGTTTTTCATCTGTTAAATAGGCTTAATAATACCTTTCCGATCTCATCTTTCCCAAAATTCTCTGAGGTGATTATCTTAGAACCCCCAAATGACAGCATTAAAAGAAACTGTAGCTAGCGTTTAGGTCCAACCACCTCATTTTATGAACAAGAAGACAGAGCTCAAGGAGGCAAACATGCTGCCCACGGACACAGGATTGCTGGGTGGGGGAATAAGGAAGAGCCCAGAACTTCCACCTTTGAGGGAGGTGGATGGCTGTTAGTTCTAATTGTGGCTAAAATAGAATTTTGCTAATTCCCAACCTTTCCCTTTGCAAACGACTCCAGTCTCATTTTCCTAAGCAGCAAAGCCATTTGGCTGGTGCGGTGTGTGGCTGGAGCCCTGGAGTTCTCCTCTGACTTAGACACTTGTCCCATCCTGTCCCATCCTGTCCAATAAGCCCAGCAAACAAGCCATCTTGTTGATGACACACAGCGATCCCTGGCCTCAGCGATCCTAGACAGCTGGGGAAAGCACCTTTGTCTCGGTCTCTCTCCACCAGGAAACCAGCGCCTGGCATTCAATAGATGGAAGTTGAACTGCCTAAATCCAAGTAACGTTCTGTATTTTCTTAACTGTCATATTTTATTCACTCTTTCCTTTTTGAAGACATGCCACAGACTGAATGTTAGTGTCTTCCCCAAATTCGTATGTTAAATCTTAATGCCTAATGCGATGGTATTAGGAGGTGGGGCCTTTGGAAGATGATCAGGTCATGAGGATGGAGCCCTCATGAATGGGATCAGCGTCCTCATAAAAGAGGACTGAGGGAGCCCATTCTCCCCTCCCACCATGTGAGCACACAGCAAGAAGACGACCGTCCATGAGGACCGCCCTCATCAGACACCACATCTGACAGTGCCTTCATCTTGAACTTCTCAGCCTCCAGAACTGTGAGAAATAAATGGTTGTTGTTTATTTTATTTTATTTTTTTGAGACAGAGTCTTGTTTTTGCCCTCTGAGTAGAGTGCAGTAGCATCACTGTAGCTTACTACAACCTCAAACTCCTGGGCTCAAGCAATCCTCTTGCCTCAGCCTCCCAAGTAGCTGGGACTACAGGCAACTCCATGATGCCCAGCTAATTTTTCCATTTTTAGTAGAGATGGGTTCTTGAGATGGGTTCTTGCTCTTGCTCAGGCTGGTCTCAAACTCATGAGCTCAGTGATCCTCCAGCCTCTGCCTCCCAGAGTGCTGGGATTACAGGCATGAGCCACCTCGCCTGGCCTATGGTTGCTACTTATAAGCTACCCAGTTTATGGTATTTTGTTACAGTAGCCTGAACAAACGAAGGCAAAACAAGACAATTGGCTAGAATAAAAAGGGAAGTGAGAGCTTTCTAGTGGACTTGGGACCTGTTCGAGTGTCTGTGGTACTGTCAGAGAAATGACAGTTTTGATGATGTAGCCCTCCAAAAGGTAATATTCATGGCCCAAATTTTGAATTCATTTCAGCCAACTGATTGCATAAATAGTTAAGTTCCCTTTATCTTGTTAAAAGGCAGAAAGAGATTTCTAGAATGTTTGCTGTGAGAGGAAAATGGGAGATGTTAATACTTTCTAAATGCTCTTGAGAAAGGCCTGATGTTCATTGGTGTTCATCTGTATTCTAAGAAGGGATTTGGCTATGGAACATTGTGGAGAACACAATTGGATATGTTTCATTAAGACTGCACCTCCGTCTTTTAATTAACTTCTTGTTCCTGTCTTTGGTGAAATATTAATTATTTTTTAATCATCACTGGGATGCACTTTAAGGAGAAGCAGCTGGAATCATCCAACCTTAGTTTCATTATACAGATAGGTGTTAAAATAATTAACTTAATTAGCTTGTCACTGCCTGCATAAAATATGACTGTATTTAGAGAACAGATATTGCTTTGCTGATCCAAGGTTAATTAAAAAATAGAGTGCGCAAGAGGTCAAGTTAAATGGAGTTGGTGGCACTTTGATATCTGGCCAGCATGATGAAGAGTGTTTCTGCAGTGGGCGGGATGGGAAAACAGCCGTGGCAGGGTTCTGAGGCCATCCTTGGGTGTCCACACCTGAAAGAGATGGAGAGTCACTGTCACCAACTCCCGTAGGCTGCAGCCTGCCTGTGGCATTCTCTTCTCTCTGCATCAGGAGTTCTTATTCTGGACTCTGGGACAGAGGGGAAAATCAATGAGACACTTTATTTAACAGGAAGATAGTTCTTTGTCTCTTGATATCTGGATGTGCCTAAATGCAAGGTGACAAAACCAGGAGAGAAGTCCTGAATACCTTCTGTGTGCTTGGCACTGAGCTAAGTGATTCACAGGTAATGCCTCACTCGGTCCTCACAACAATCCTGCGAGGCAAATAATTTTTTGATTTTTTTAAAAAAACTCATGGCTCATCTTCTAAACTATAAGGCAAATAATATTATTCCTTACTACAGTTGAGGAAACTGAGTCCCAGAGAGATTAAATAATTCGTCCAAGGTTACGTGGCTATTTAGTGGAAGAGCCAGGATTTAAGTGCAAGCTCCAGAAGCTAACTCTTAACCACTGCCCCTCCATAATTGCCTCTGGATGGGACTGGATGGAATATTACTATCTTATGCTACCAAGTCAGAGTAGTCATAAAAATAAATAGTGTTATTCCTGGGGAAAGGAGATCTTCTGCAATGCGTACTCACTCTTCCGGTACCAGGATCCCTTGACATCAGAAAACTGATACTAAACCAGAATGTTTAATCCTAATAAAAATGCCGAGGAGTTGGCCTGGGTATGGAAGAATAATTCTGCTCATTCTTTGTCGATAGGTGGGTGTGTTTAATGTTTATAACTGTTTTTGTTTTGTTTTGTAATTACACAGTGGTTCATTAGAGGGTGATTTGGTTCCTCAATCAGTCAAGCCTTCTAACAACTCATTTGGAAGAGCAAATGTGCAGCACAGAGAAATTCACAGCTTTGGACACACGAGATAAGAGCACTCCTCAGACCTTGCATATAGCTCATCTAATAAGGGTTGGGCTGTCTGGAAAATAATGGAAATATCAAACCGCGGTGGCTATGAAATAGTGCAAGATGTTGGCATCAGCCCTGAAAGGTTGACTTTGCTCTTTGATGATTGAAAGGAAATTCTGTATTCAGCAGATGCGACCTGCACGATGGGCTGAAATGGATGACGATTGACCTGGAAGGTTGGTCCACATTTCTGAGAAAATAATCTCAAAATCATTTGCTCTTATTCCTCATAGACACCTGGGTTTGATTTCACATGATGGTTTACTGACTCTCTCAATTGGAATGACTGAAATTTGTTTTAAACTCAACCATTTGCTCAACATTGCTATTCTTTAACTTTAGGCTGTTATTAATTTGCCCTAGAGAGATGTGTGGTTTGGACTGGGTCGTGCTGATGCGGTTTGTCATCTGTGCTGCTGAATGGAGGACAGAAGCTTGGAAAGGAGGAAAACGAGAGTGGCACCAACAAAGTCAGTTAAGATCACTGTGGCCGAGAATGATGTGGCATGTGCTGCTACTGTTTGGGTCAGTGTTCCTCTGTGTGCCACCACCAGTCATGGCGAAGCTCATTGTCCCGTGCCTGCTTCTTCCTGTCCCACCACTAATTGGTTCATTCTTTACCTTGATTCTTCATATCCTTTCTCTGTCGCATAGCTTTTGTTCACTCATAGTGTCTTTATAACTTCAGCTAATGGCTGCAGCTGTACCTCAGTTTACCTATCACTTCTAATTGCATATTTCTTGATGCATAGAATCTGGCACAACTCACATTTTTGTGGCAGTCCCCCTCTCGGGTTGCTGGCCAGCTTGTGGGTGGCCTGTCCTTAGTTCCCACGCCCACTCCAGGTCCAACTAGTGATTACTGGGTATGGGAGAGTCACCTGGTCTATATATCACGCTGCATCTTCGTGGGCGCTGTCCAGCAGAGCTGGCAACAACTGTGCCTTGTTAATATGCATAGCCCTATAGTTACCAGGACAAAACAAAGTAAATATGGCTTTCACTGGGAAAAGATTGGGGACCACAGAAGAATGGAAAGAATCTTACTGCCTTTGGGTAAAAACAGAAGAGGAATCCACTTCTTTCAAATCAGCTCTGTCTCTCCACCTCTCCTTCCATTCTTGTCCTTGTCTCCTCCCAGACCCCACGGGCAGCACGTTTCTTACAGCACTGATGAGGAACAGTAGCTAGGAGCATAGGAGGAGATTATCTCTCTCCCTAAAATCATATGGAAAGAGTATAAACGGGAATGAATCCAGAATTTGGGGATTGATCCATTTTTCCTTCAGAGCCAGCTTCTCCTTCTTTCTCTCTGCACCCTGCTTCCTTCCAGGTATTTGGGTTTGGCAGGCTGTTCATGGGTGGAACCACAGACACAAGGAAGTGATTTTATGGGCTTTCTTCTGGGCTGATGTACAAGTTTTAAAAATCCCTTGGATCCCCTGAGATGCCAGCAGCCAACTCTGGTTAACGTCACAAGAAGCCGGCCCGCCCAGTGGCCTGGAGGCAGGCTGCTCTGCCCGGCTGCAGGCAGCTCTGTCTTCGTGCCTGGGAGGGAAGCATCTTGAGGGGTTCAAGCAAAGGGAAGTGGAGAGCTGCATAACTAACATCGAATCTGATTAGTATTTCCATCTGCGCAAAGCATTTTGTACCAAATACATCCCTTAAAAATTCCATTGCCATCTTCTTCCATCTAGGTTGACTAGATTTAATCCTCTTTTTCTACACAAAATTCTTGATTGTGGGCCTAGTAAGAGCTTAAGACTGATCCTATTCTGGTCGTCTGAAACTTCATCCTGTTTTCCCGGAATTGCTGGAGGTGTTTGGAATAGGACTGCTTCTGGGGCACATTGAAGGGTTGTGGGGAAAGGATGGAAAACAGAAGACTAGGGAAAGGAAAGTGAAGAGATTTTCCAAAGGGAATGCTGGAAAGAGCAACCGCTCCTGTGAGCCGGAGGAGAATCATTCTAACCACGCCCGGCCAGCCCTTTAACCCGAGGGTCCTTGCTTTGGCCTTTGATCAGGCCTGTAAGCAGGACATACGATGGCCTTCTGAGCACTGACAGACAAAAATGACCGTGTCAGTCATGAGTGTGTTCCAGACTGATGGGGCCACTTGATTAGTTTGATCCAGGAAATACTGGGCCCTAGCCCAGCATCTTGCTTCATTACCTCAGTGAATTTGAGGAAGCTTTTTGAGCTATGTATGTACAAAGTCTTTCCATGCAGATAAAGTAAAAAGTGGAGATCAGGTGACAACACAAGGAGAAAGAATTGCATCTTACTGAGCACCCGGATCCCAAAGATCATGAGATGAAGAGCAGAGGTTAGAAAAGCCTGGGAGATTATCTCTAACGGTGAACCACGGGGTTCGACGTTATGGGAATTTTGCTCCTGCCATGTTTGCAGGCAGGTTTAGGCTCATTACGTTTGTAGATAACACAGTGGAAACACGAAATGATGAAAATGAACTCATCAAAGAGCTCAAACCATAGGTTAGGAGGTTATGGCGGGGAATAGCGGAAGCTGGTCTTCTGTTTCCTTCCTGCTCGTCCTCCCTGCCTTCTCACCTTTGTCTTTACAGCACGTGTGAATTTAGGAACCCCACACAGGGCTACTGAGAGATTAAATGAGATGAAGGGAAGTGGGTGAGGTAGGATCCTTTCATACATTCTTCAGGTGACTCACATACCTTTTAAGTAGTATTAGTGGGGCAGAATTCAAATCTTAGCTTCCCTTTTGTGTACTTTTGTGTACGATGAAGTTCTCTAGACATATTCTCTGAGAATGACAGTGTTTGCTTTTCTGCGCACAAGTGTTCAGTACAATAAAATGGTGGCTACAGAAACAGGCCCATGCTTGAAATATTCTTTCAATCAGGCAGCTGGGCCCAGGATAAGGCAACTGCTGCTAACATGTGCTTCTGCAGAGGCAAGCACATGAAAAAGACCACCAGAGCTAAAAATAAAGAGGTCATAAAATGACTCAGGCCACAGATCAAGAACTAGCACTTTAGATGGGCCACCACATATGCTGAAAATAAAAATTCAGAGCCAAAGACTTAAAATTTTAGCAAAAAGGGACTAAAAGAAATCATCTAGTTTGCTGCCCCCCCCCACCCTTGAATATAGAGAAAATGGAGCAAAAAGAGCTCATGTGGTCAAGGAGCTCAATTAACACTTGCCAGAGCTAGTTTCTTATGTCCGGTCTAGACTTCTCTCTGTTCCTTCACGTCGCTCTGATTCGAATAATAATAATAAAATAATCATAGCAGCAATGACTTACATTTGAATGGTTCTTTCCAAGTTACAATTACTGTTATGTAAAAAAGATGCGAAGCAAATATTATTTCCTTATTACAGAAAGGGCACCCGAGGCACAGGGAGTCTGGATGATCTGCCAAAGGGCACACAGCTAGTGAGTGATAGACCAGGGAGTGATAGAGGAGAGTTTTTTGGCTTCCAGTCAACAGCACTTTGACCTCCAGCAGGTACTAAGCACCTACCTGACAGGTGTGTCCCTGCAAAAATATACTCTAAAGATTTTTGTTTTTTAAGTTCTACAGGTCGAGTTTGCACTATTAAAGGGATAGTATTTAGGGCCTTTGATACACAAGGGGTATTTTATTCTAGAAAATGAATCCTAAAGCTGCAAGGAACTAAAATATTTTATCTAACATGGCCTTCTGCTTTTAAATAACTGATGTATAAATGGGGTCTCACCTCCTGAGAACAAATGAAACCTTATAAATAAAAGTGTCAGAGCAAGAAGTAGACATCCTTCCTCCTTTGCAACACACCCCATCTGAGCCTCAGAGCTCCGAGCACAAGGAAAACCGGTTATCACACCTTGGCACTGTAGAGCACTCAAATGCCTTCCTATCGCGAAGGAGTGCAAAATGCATTCATCTTGGAGCCAGAGGGCTTTGTTTGAATCTCAGAACAATTACTTAGTGACTGAGTAAACTAAGGCAGTTTGTTTAAACTCCTTAATCTGTGTCTTCATTTTTTTTTTTTTTTTCAGAGACAGGGTCTTGCTCTGTTGTCCAGGCTGGAGTGCAATGGTGTGATCATACCTCACTATAACCTGGAACTCCTGGGCTCAAGTGATCCTCCCAGCTCAGCCTCCCAAGTAACTATGACTACAGGTGCACACCACAATGCCCAGCTAATTTTATAATTTTTTGTAGAGACAAAGTCTCACTGTGTTGTCCAAGCTGGTCTCGAACTCCTGGCCTCAAGCAATCTTCCTGTCTCAGCCTCCCAAAGTGCTGGGATTACAAGCATTAGCCAGTTTTTAAAAGGTCTTATACTTTTAAATTAATAAGTTTTATGGTCTCATAGCTAAAATTTTAAAATCAAAACTATAAAGTCTTTGTGTCTGTTTATATCTTTACATGTATATGTACAGGTATGTGACTTTATATGTAAATGTCAGTCTATATACTGTCTACATGGTACCAAATTAACCTATAAATAAATACTCATAAATTAATTAAATAAGCCCAAATACTTTGCAAGTTCACATGACTTTAATACCCTTTAATAAATAATGCTAGTTTTAAAATTGTTAGTAAAATAAAAAATGACTTCAAATTTTAATTTAGACATTTCTTTGCCTAGGTCTATAGATCAGATATGTTTATACTGTCTCTTGTAGATGTTTTAAGGTCATAAAACTGTCTTTATTAGGTTTTCTGATTGGGAAACTGAGTCTCCTCTCTATCAAAGAGTAAAGTTTTTTGCTTTTTGAAATCTTTGAACTATGACTTTGGCTCAATGAATGACTATTATTTTACAATGACCTGTAATCCTATTTTGAACAAGTGTTTTAAACCTTTGATATTTGACAAACTTTTTAAAACCAAATTTCAAATTCTAATTTCAGTCTTTTTTATCTCAAATTAACTTTTTGAATATTAGGGCCCCTGGAAGTCTGAGAGAGACATAACAGTCTTATTTGGTATGTTAAAATCACTTGGGAAGTATTGTCATATAAGAAATGGTGTTTAACTTTCTTTGGGTTATATTTGTATAAAAGTGCTATTAATATATGCTCCAAAAATTATATGAGATTCCTACAATTATTATATGTCTTAGTATACTTGTTTTTTGGCCATACTCTCAGCCCATATTCTTTCTGTTAACCTCAAGATGGCATATAAGCTTCTGCCCCCCAATTTGGGGATGGATAATCACTCTATGGTTTTCCCTGTGTACATATTAATTAATTAGATGTCTTTTCTCTTATTAATCTGTCTTTTATGAGTAAATTTTTCAGCAAAGCTTCTGAAGGCAAATGGGAACTTTTCATTTCACCCCTACACCTGCCTGTGAAATATTTACCTGCAACACCTCTGATACCAAATGTGTGGGCTTTTTCTTCCACCCCAAAACTATTCTCTGATTTCCCAGACAATTCAATGGGCGAATTGAATTGAGTGTCTTACAATTCCATGCAATTATGATACTAAGTACCCAGAGTTAGCACAGACCCCTCAGGTTAAGGCTCAGTCCCATAGGACTGCCCCAACTTCTACCTGCCAATCACAAGTGCCAGGTTTCTACCTGTACTTCCAGAGGGTGGGGGAAGGGGGATGAAGAAAAAGGGAGAGAGAATAGAAAATAATGGAAGCAGGGTCAGAGAAACTTAAAATTGCTTGCTTTGCAGATGCAGGAAGGCTCTGAGACCCAAGGAATCCAGGAAACTTCTGGAAGCGAGAAAAGACAAGGAAATAGATTCTTTCCTAGAACCTCCAGAAAGAGATGCAGGCCTGCTGATACCTTGGTTTTAGCCTGATGAAACCTGTTGCACTTTTGACCTATAAAACTATACGACAGTACATTTGCGTTGTTTTAAGTCACCAAGTTTGTGGTTATTTGTTACAGCATGTTATAGCCATCCCTCAGAGACAGGGTGAACCCTCACCCAAAATTTAGTTCAGATGTTGAGAATGATGATCACACACACACGCACACACACACATATGCACACCAAAAGGATATGAAAAGTTTGTTATTTTCAGGGTGGCTCCCAAGAGGGTCCATAAATGGCTTGAGAAAGCAGAGAAAGAAGACTTGCTTGGGAGTTTTATGGTAGTTAGGAGGGGGACGGAGTGAAGATTCCCATGCATGGTTTGATTTTTTCCAAGGGCTCCAAGGGAGAGAGCACCCAGGCTTTCTCAGCAGCTTGCCCAGGTGTGGGGAAGAAAAGAAATAAGGTAGAGTGATGCTGAAATACTGTCAGTGGTCAAACATCAAAAAGTGGAGTCAGACCCTGTATTATACAGCAATAACAGAAAACCAATACACCTTCTTCCTCTAGCTCTATCTAAGCACAAGCCATCCACCCATCGATATTGTGTTACGTATCCACTGTGTCGGGCAGTGCTAGAGATTGTGGATGCAGGGATGCCCATGAAATATTTTTTTTCTCTCGTACTGACAGTCTAGTAGGAGTGAACATTGAATTGATTTATAGTGATTTACTTGCCAAGTATCACAATTGTAGTATATGGAGAAGGCTAAGAGAAAACAATAGGGAGAGGGACTTTTCTTCTTAAAAATTAGGAGAATTTCTTCTTAAAATTTAGGAGAATTTTCACTGAGAAGCTAACAGTTGGCACAGTTCTTGAATGATGACCAGGAGCTCCACAAGCAGGGGCGGAGATTGAAGAGCTCTGGGAGAAGAGGGCTGCGCAGCCAAGGGTGTGAGGGCGTGCCTCATGCTGTGTTGCAGTGAACTGGCTTGACAGATGAAGATCTTTCTCATCCTGATTCCCTGTGGGTTTGGGATTAAGAAATGGAGTTTAGCGAAGCACTCTGGGAAAAAAAGCTGGAACAGGAAGAAGAGCAAGGTTAAGATGACCACCTGCTGGTTACCTGCATGTTGACCCAATGGGAGGTGGGAGTTCCTTTTCAGTCTGAAGCCATCGACTCATACCCCGTTCAGTATACACGCAGCAAAACACGAGAGACCGCTAAGGTGGACAAGACTGGAGAGAAATTGCTTCAAGAAAAGGAAGCCAACGCACAAGGGAGCCTGCGGAAAGGGCGCAGAGCACGGGGCTGCAGGACTGTTTTGAAGGGGGTGTGCTCTGGCGGCGGGGCTCGTGGGGATTCAGAGCGTGTCTCCCCCTGGGGCCTCGTCTTTGTGGCATCCTAGCATCCTAGGACATGGCTGGGCTTCGAACTTCCTTTCCCCGGCCCAGAGGTCTGAGCCTGGGCAGCGGCCGCGGCCCGGTGTGGGCCGCAAGTCCGGGCGTGGCGAGAAGAGAATGCGGCGCTGAAGACGGGGTTCCCTGGAGGGCCCGTCTTCCCCAACGCCCTCCCAGCCCAGCTGCACCCTCGCTGCCATTCCCTTCCGTTCCGTGTTTTAGGTTCAAGGGGATCTTTCGCACATGTAACAAGTTCTTGCTTTGAACTTACACATACACATTATGAAAGGGGAAAAAGTGTGTCCAATCTTACTTGAAATGCCCAAATATGATTAGTGCTAGACTGTGAGATGCCTCTGCTTATCTCTGGGAGCCAGCTGCTGGGAGCATTCTGCAGGATCAGGCTGGCTGTTGTGGTGTGATTTTTTTTTTTTTTTTTTTTTTTTGAGACAGAGTCTCGCTTTGTTGCCCAGGCTAGAGTGAGTGCCGTGGCGTCCTAGCTCACAGCAACCTCAAACTCCTGGGCTCAAGTGATCCTTCTGCCTCAGCCTCCCGGGTAGCTGGGACTACAGGCATGCACCACCATGCCCGGCTAATTTTTTATATATATATATCAGTTGGCCACTTAATTTCTTTCTATTTATAGTAGAGACGGGGTCTCGCTCTTGCTCAGGCTGGTTTTGAACTCCTGACCTTGAGCAATCCGCCCGCCTCGGCCTCCCAAGAGCTAGGATTACAGGCGTGAGCCACAGCGCCGGGCCGATTTTTTTAAACAAAACATAAGCCCCAGATGATCCGTGCATAGCCTCTCCATTCGGCCCTTTTTGTCAAAAACTCAGTCTTCCCGATTTTTATTTTCTCCTCATTTGGCTCGATCCCAATCAGGGAGGACAGTGTGGGGGTCAAACAGGTTCCATTTCCAGTCTGGCCATCTCCCTCTTGCTTCTCTGTTTCTGCCTTTCTCTCTTCTACCCTGCCTGGCTCCATCTCCACACTTTCCAACTGAGGAAACAAATTATTTGGGTCACAGAGGCCACCATTGATATTTATGAGCCAAAAAATGCTGCTTGGCATTTTGAAAACTGATTTATTAATACACACAGGGTCTTGCATGTCAACAACTGCAAATTATGGATAACAGATTTGCATCTTCTGTAATTTCATGGCCTCATTCAAAGGGACTTAATGAGCTAACAACAAAGGCTAAATGATAATGTGTTTTTTTTTCTCTCAAAGCTATTTTTGAACTAGCTGCCTACCTCTCCCATCAGAAAGACAGAAAGAAGGAAAAAAAAAAACCACAAAAATATGTTTTCCGTAATTTATTGAAAATTTTAGCTTTTAAGCATTAAAAGATTTTAAATCCATGAATTACTCAGTGTGTGATGTATGAGTCAATTACAGGACGACCAGGACATGGCTAACCAGTTTCCATCAATCTCCAGCTAAAGTATATTCAGGGAAATGAATTTAGAATTCAATCAAAGAAGGAGCTAACATTAAATTCCTTCTGAACAAACGACTCTGGAAGAATATTTGAGGGATACTAAACCTGAAAAATAATGTATATTTGTCTCAGTGAATATGTACTGTATTTAGAGAGACAAGATATTAAAAGTTGTGTATTGACATTGAAAACTTCCTTAGCAATTTATTTCCAGGAGAGGTGGGGCGGCTGAAGATGATTACTTGGTAAATGAGCAATACAAATAATAGGGCTCCTAACTGGGGACGTTTACTGTGCGACTGTAGGGGTCTGGGAGGATGTCAAGTGGGAGATGGATTTTTTCCTCTGGATTTCAAATATAATTGGGATCCCAGTAAGTGGGAAAAGCAAGGAGACCATCTCGCAAAAGTGAGGCTGAGAGAGGAACTTGGAGAAGGATGTCCTAAAAGTACTCAGGGTCTAGCGAATAGAGCTTCTTCTTTTTTTTTTTTTTTTTTTCTTTTGAGACAGAGTCTCGCTTTTGTTGTCCAGGCTAGAGTGAGTGCCGTGGCGTCAGCCTAGCTCACAGCAACCTCAAACTCCTGGGCTCGAGTGATCCTTCTGCCTCAGCCTCCCGAGTAGCTGGGACTACAGGCATGTGCCACCATGCCTGGCTAATTTTATATATATATATCAGTTGGCCAATTAATTTCTTTCTATTTATAGTAGAGACAGGGTCTCGCTCTTGCTCAGGCTGGTTTTGAACTCCTGACCTTGAGCAATCCGCCCGCCTCGGCCTCCCAAGAGCTAGGATTACAGGCGTGAGCCACAGCGCCCGGCCAGAGCTTCTTCTTTTCTTAGGTCTGAAGAATTCATGGAGAGATGTGGTTCAAAAGAGCATCAAAAACATCACATACCTAGAAAATGCCCACTGAAAGATGTTGAGACTTCTACACAGAAGACCACACACAATTACTGATCATCAATGGAAGGAAATGACTTGTTCATGGATTGAAAGATTCCATGTTGTTACATCTCGTTTTCTTGAAATTAATCTGTATATTTAATGTAATTCCAGTAAATATCCCAGCATATCTTATACTTGTGGAAATTGACAAGCTGATTCTAGAATGTATATGGAAATGGAAAATGTTAAGAATAGCCAAGGTCACAGAAGAATAAGATGTATTAAAATTTAAGATGTATTATAAAGCTATAGTAATTAAGATTGTGCGTCACTACTATAAGGGTAGACAAACTGACTAACGAAATGGAAGAGTCCAGAAACACAATCACATGTATTTGGTCACCTGATTTATGACAAAGTTGCCAGTTACGTTACTGGTGACAGTGTAAATGGGTGCACCCACTTTGAAAAGCATGAATATTCTGTGACCCAGCAGTTCTGTATCTCAGTATATCAACCTAGATGTGTATGTGTGTGCCCGAAATGACGTGTACGAGGATGTGTACAATGCTAATGTTTATTATGGCCCCTCCCATTGGAAACTACCTAAATGTTTATCAACAATTAAATGGGTAATAAATTATGGTTCATTCATACAATAGAACTCTGCTCCTCAACCCCTGGGCCAGTGGACTGGTACCAGTCTGTGGCCTGGTAGGGAGTGGGCCACAGAGCTCCACCCACAGGGCTCCACCCACATCTGTGGAAAAATTGCCTTCCATGAAACCAGTCCCTGGTGTCAAAAAGGTTGGGGACCACTGCAATAGAACACTGGGGTTTGGTAAACTTCTTCTGTAAAGGATCAGGTAGTAAATCTTCTAGATTTTGCAGGCCATGCAGTCTCAGCCACAATGACTCATCTGCTCTGTGGTGTGAATGCAGCCACAGACACATGCAAACGAGGGAGCACAGCTGTGCTGCTAGCACTTTGTTTATGGATACTGCACATGCTCTGTGATTCCTCCACTTATATAGAGTTCAAAAACAGGCAGAACTAATTTATGATGATGACGGACAAAATGGTGATTACCTTGAAGAGGTAATAACGCTCAGGCTTCTGTGCTGTGGCTAATGTTCTACTTTGTGATTTGGATGGTAATTAATCAGGTGTGTCACTTTCATATAAAAGTTTACCAAACTGTACTATAGATTTTCTAAATCTCAGTAGAACAGTGTTTTTCATTTGTTTTGAAGAATCTAGGGCCAATTCATTTTTACATTTTTATTTCTTTATTTTTTTATATGACCTAGATATCCTTCCCAGCAAAACTCCAATTGCATTACTGTCTATGCCATCTGGGTTAAATTAATTATACACTTTAGTCTCAGTTTCATCATTTCTTTTATTTCAAAATATTAAGGAGGTACACATGATTTTGTGATATGGATACCTTGCGTAATGCTTAATTTGGAGTTTTAGTGTGCTCATCACCAGAATAACGTTCATTGCACCTGGTAGGTAAGTTTTTACCCCTGACTTCCTACCACCCTCCCCTCCTTCTTGGTTTCCAATGTTCTTTACATTTCTTTGTGCCCATTGTTTAGCTTCCAATTATTAGAAAGCACATGTGGTGTTTGTTCTTCCATTCCTGAAATACTTTGCTTAGGATAATGGTCTCTAGTTCCACTGAAGTTGATAAAAAGACATTATTTCATTCTTTTTTATGGCTAAGTAGTACTTCATGGTATATACACCACATTTTTTTATCCACTCATGAATTGATGGGCACTTAGGTTGATTCCACATCTTTGCAATTGTGAATTGTGCTGCAATAAGCATTCAAGTGCAGGTGTCTTTTTGATAAAATGACTTCTTTTCCTTTGAGTAGCTACCCAGTAGTGGGATTGTTAGATTGAATACAGGCTACATTTATTTCATTGAGGAATCTCTATATTGTTTTCCATAGAGGTTGTACTAATTTGCAGTCCCACTAACAGTGTGTAAGAGTTTAAATCTCTCTGTATCCATGCCAGCATCTATTGTTTTTCGACCTTTTAATAATGGCCATTTTGACAGAGGTGAGGTGATGTCTCATTGTGGTTTTAATTTGTATTTCCCTGATGATTAGTGATGTTGAGTGTTTTTTGGCCATTTGTTTGTTGGCCATTTGTCTATCTTCTTTTGAAAAACTTCTGTTCATGTCTTTTGCTCACTCTTTAATAGGGTTGTTTGTTTTTTTCTCACTGATTTGTTTGAGTTCTTTGGAGGTTCTGGATATTAGCTCTATTGGATATATAGTTTGTGAATATTTTTTCTCCTATTGTGTAGGTTGTCTATTTATTCTGTTGATTATTTCCTTTGCTGTGCAGAAATTTTTGACTTAAGTAAGTCCCATTTATTTCTTTTTGCTGTTGCTGTATTTGCTTTTGGGTCTTAGTCATAAATTCTTTGCCCAGGCCTATGTCTAGAAGAGTTTTCCCTATGTTTTCTTCTAGAATTTTTATTGTTTCATGCCATACATTTAAGTCTTTTATCCATCTTGAACTAATTTTTGTATATGGTGAGAGATAGGGGAACTGTTTCATTCTCCTACACATGTCTGTCCAGCTTTCCCTGCACCATTTATCTATTTATTTTTAATTACTTTTTTTTTTTTTGGAAGCAGAGCCCTAGCCAGAGGCCAGGTACATATGCTTCCCCTGCAC
Source organism: Microcebus murinus (assembly GCF_040939455.1). NCBI lineage: Eukaryota > Metazoa > Chordata > Mammalia > Primates > Cheirogaleidae > Microcebus > Microcebus murinus. The sequence goes on from NC_134121.1 coordinate 4,858,754, forward strand.
CATTTATTGAATACAGCTTCCTTTCCCCAGTGTATGTTGTTGTCTCCTTTGTTGAAGATCAGTTGGTTAGATAGATGGTTTTATATCTGGGTTCTCTGTTCTGTTCCATTGGTCTACATCTCAATTTTTTGTACCAACACCATGCTATTTTGGTTACGATAGCCTTGTGGTATAATTTGAAATCAGGTAATGTGATATCTTCAGATTTGTCTTTTTTGCTTAAGATTGCTTTGGCTGTTTGGGCTCTTTGTTAGTTCCAAGTGAAGTGTACAATTACTCTTTCTAGATCTGTGAAATATAATGTTGGCATTTTGATGGGGATTGCATTGAATCTGTAAATCACTTTGGGAAGAATGGACATTTTAACAATGTTGATTCTATTAATATCAATCCATGAGCATAGGATGTTTTTCCATTTGTTTGTGTCATCACTATTTCATAGTTCTTGTAGAGATCTTTCACTTAACCTTGGTTAAGTATATTCCTGGGTATTTTATTTTCTTTGTAGCTATTGTAAATTGTATTGAGTCCTTCATTTAACTCTTAGTTTGACTGTTACTAGTCTAAAGAAATGTTACTAATTTGTGTACATTGATTTTGTAACCTGAGACTTTGCTAATTTATTTGTCAATTTTAAGAGTGTTTTGGTGGAGTCTTTAGGGTTTTCTAGATACAAGATCATATTGTAAATGAACAGTAGTAGTTTGACTTCCTCTCTCCCAAATCAGATACCCTTCATTTCTTTCTCTTGCCTCTTTGCTCTGGCTAGAGCACTTCCAGCACTATGTTGACTAGAAGTGGTGATAATGGGCACCTTTGTCTTGTTCCAGTTCTTAGTGGGAATGCTTTCAACTTTTCCCCTTTCACTATGATGTTGACTGTGGGTTTATTATATATGGTTTTATTATAATAATTTGAGGTATGTTTCTTCCATGCCTACTTTGTTGAGGGTTTTTATCATGAAATGGTGCTGGATTTTATTGAATGCTTTTTCTGCATCTATTGAGATGATCATGTAGTTTTTGTTTTTACTTCTGTTTATGTGGTGAATTGTATTTATTGATTTGCATATGTTGAACCATCCTTGCATCCCTGAGATGAAAGCCACTTGATCATGGTGAATTATCCTTTTGATGTATTATTGAACTTGGTTTGCTGGTATTTTGTTGAAGATTTTTGCCTTTATATTCATAAGGGTTATTGGTCTGTAGTTTTCATTTTTTTTGTTGTGTCCTTTCCTGGCTTTGATATCAAGGTGATACTGGCCTCAGAGAATGAGTTAGGGAGGAGGATTCTCTCTTTCTCAATGTTATGAAATAATTTCTGTAGGATTGGTACCAGTTTTTTTTTGTAGGTCTGGTAGAATTTGGCTGTGAATCCGTCTGGTCTGGGGCTTATTATTTTTGTTGCTGTTGGGAGATTTTTCATTACTGCTTTAGTCTCACTGCTCATTATTGGTCTGTTCTGGATTTCTGTTTCTTCCTGATTCATGCTTGGGAGATTGTGTTTTAAGAATTTATCTATTTCCGCTGTTTTCTTTTTCTTTTCTTTTTGTTTTTGAGTAGAGGTTTTCATAGTATTCATGGATGACATTTTGTATTTCTGCAGTATCAGTTGTGATGTCTTCTTTTTCATTTCTGATTGAACTTATTTGAGTCCTTTCTCTTCTATTTCTGGTTAATCAGGCCAGTGGTCTATTGATTTTATTTATCTTTTCAAATAACCTACTTTTTACTGCATTAATCCTTTTGATTTTTTCTGTTTTGGTTTCCATTCTACTTACTTCTTCTCTGACCTTTGTTATTTATTTTCTTCTGCTGGCTTTGGGTTCGGTTTGCTCTTCTTTTTCTAGTTCCTTGAGATATGACTTTAGGTTGTTAACTTGTGATCTTTATAACTTTTTGATGTGGGCATTTAAGACTGTGAGCTTTCCCCTTAGGATCACTTTTGCTGTGTCCCATAGACTTTGGTTCTCTCCCTTTCATCATTCAGTTTGAGGAATCTTTTGGTTTCCATCTTAATTTCATCATAGAGCAAAGGCTCATTCAGCAGCAGGTTGTTTAATTTCCATGACTTTTTGTAGATTTGAGTGTTTCTCTTGGAATAGATTTCTAGTTTTATTCCCCTATGGTCTGAGAAGATACATGGAATGATTTCGATTTTCTTGAATTTATAGAGACTCATTTCATGGCCTAAGGTATGATCACTCTTGGAGAATGTCCCATGTACTATTGAGAAGAATGTATATTTAGTAGTTTTTGGGTAGAATGTTCTGTAAATGTCTGTTAGGCCCTTTTGTTCTACAGTCCCATTGAAGTCTGGTGTTTCTTTACTGATTTTCTACTTTGGTGATCTGTCTAGCTCTGTCCACGCAGTGTTGAAGTTCCTGGCAATTACAATGTTACTGTTTATTTCTTTGCTTAGATCTAGTAGAATTTGCTTTATGAATCTGGGAGCTCCTGTGTTAGCTGTATATACATTTAGGATTGTTATGTCTTCTTGTTGAATTACTTCTTTTACCATTTTTTTTCTCATTGCAGACCTGACCATGAAATCGTTTTATCATTCTATGATGACTACCTTTGTCTTTTTTTTTTTTTTATCCATTGTTAATTTAAAGTCTATTTTATCTGATGTGAGAATGGCTCCATCTGCTCACTTTTGGTTTCCATGTGGATAGAATTTTTTTCCATCCCTTTATCTTGAATCTGTGAGAATCCTTGTGAGTTAGATGTGTTTCTTGGAGACAGTATGTACATGGGGTGTGTTTTTTTCATCCATTCAGCCAATCTATATCTTTTAAGTGAGGCATTAAGACCATTTACATTCAGTGTTAGTATGGTTTGTGGGATACTGTTCTGTTCATCATGTTGGATGATACCTTGTTGTTTTACTTATCTTCTTGCACTATTGCTTTATAAGAGCTATGAACTTTAACTTTCCACAGTTTCTACACTGGTGGGCATCTGTTGTGCTGTTCCATGTATAATGCAGTTCTGAATATTTCCTGTAGGGCAGGTCTAGTAGTGACAAATTCCCTTACTGTTTGCTTGTCTAGAAAAGTCCTTATTCTCTATTATTTACGAAATTTCGTTTTGCAGGATACAAAATTCTCAGTTGGAAGTTGTTCTATTTAAGAAGAGTAAAAATGGGGTCCCAATCCTTTGGCTTGTAAGGTATCCGGTGAGAAATCTGCTGTTAGCCTGGTGGGTTTGCCTTTGTAGGTTATTTGTTGCTTTCATCTTGCTGCTTGTATTAATAGAATTTTCTTCTTCATTTTGACTTTGGCCAAGTTGATGATGATGTGTCATGGCAATGTCCTATTTTCTGCGAGTCTCTCTGGTGTTTGATGACCATCTTGTACCTGGATGTCTGAATCTCTGGTGATACCAGGGAAGTTTTCCTCAATAATTCCCTTGAATAAGTTTTCCATGCTTTTTGATTTTTCTTCTTTTACCTCAGGGATACCTATAATTTGCATATTGGTTCACTTCACATAGTCTCATATTTTTCTGAGTGGTTGTTCAGTCTTCTTATTTTATTTTATTTTTTTCATCTTTGACTGATTGACTGACTGTGTTAGTTCCAGAACCTTGTCTTCCAGCTCTGAGATTCTTTCTTCTGCTTGGTCTTGCCTGCTGTTGAGGTTTTCTGCTGTATTTTGAAGTTCTCCTAAATAACTCTTTCATTTCTTTAGGTTCTGTTATATCCTTTCTTATGCTGTCTAGCTCTTTAGCAACATTTTCATTTTTTTCACTTATGTTCTGGATTTTTTTTTTTTTTTGGTTTCTTTGTTTTGGTTTTCAACTTTCTCTTCAATCCCACTCATCTTATTTGCCATCTATATTCTGAATTCTATTTCTGACATTTTGACTATCTCCTTTTGGTTGGGGTCCATTGCTGTAGATCCATTATGATCCCTTGGGGGGGGTGTTGAACTGGCTTGTTTTATCACATTGCTAGAGTTCTTTTGCTGGTCTCTTCTTGTCTGCAACCTATTCTCTCAGCTCAGGACAGATGTGTTTGCAGCCCACCTCCTTTGCTGGGAATTCTCCTACTTAGTGAGAAGGAGAGGTCCCTGGATGGTACTTTGTGACCTACTCTGGAAGACTGACCTGGCAGGGAAGGGGCAGCTGAACCGAGAGCCTGTAATGCAGCTGTTCTGTGTTGTCATGTTTCCCTGTGATTGTCACAGTACAGTTGGTGCAGGATGATCTTTGTACAGAATGGTGGGTTGTTCCCCAGGCTCCTGTTGGAAATTTGGATTGGGGACTGGGCGAGTTCTTCTCCATGGAGATGGGCTTTGTGGGAGATTGTTCTACCTGGGTTTCCCCACGTTGGTGATAGAGGAGCTAGGCGAGGCTATCTAAGCTGTGGTTATGGGTGTAAGGGCTGCAGGTGTTTGCTCCAATTGGGTCCAGTTAAGATGTTGGCCTGAGGCTAAAGGGTCCCTGGCAGAAGGACGGTGGGCATTGGTAGCTGTGGGGGTGGGGCCACATGTTCTGGCAGCAGTGCTGGGGCCTTGGGAGCAGAGCCTCAGGGATGGAGCCCCTAAGCCAGTGCAGCCGGGCCGTGGAGCTGGGCCATGGGGCATCCGGGGCCCTCCCCTTGCCCAGGTCCTGTGGAGGCAGTTACTCAAGGCTCTTCAGGCAGTGTCTGTTGCTCCCATTTTGCTCAAATCCCCTGTGTGAGGGGTGCTCTGCTCCCAGTCACGGGGTAGGTGAGAGTGTACACTCTCCATGCTCCCTCCCTAGCCTGGCCAGGGCAATGTGGAGGTGGGTGCAGCAAAGCCAAGTCCTGTGCAAACCTGGTGCTCTGGACCTGACAGCTTGGAATGGCAACAGTTGCAGCAGCCCAGGAATGGGAGCCACCAGGTTCCTGCTGAGCCCTCTCTCTGGTGCAGTGTTGCTGTGCAAACTCCAAGCAGCCCCTGATCCGTCTGGAGGTCTGCAGCGGTGGTGGGGACCACTCACAGCTCTGGCCACAGTGTTCACAGTGGGAGCGTGAAGCCTCAGGGCGCTCCCCTCCTGTCCTTCCCCGCGTGTGGATGCCTCCCCAGCCACTTTTTCATCTTGTCGAGTGGATCACCCCATCACCTTCTCCTTCACCCTCAGTGTCTCCTATCACTTCTCCAGTGATTCGCAATGCTCCTTCCAAGAAGGCCCATCCATAGGTGGGCCTAGGACCAACTGAAGAGACAGAATCATGTGTTGGCTAAGAGCATGGATTCTGTAGATAGTCTGTTGTGTCTAAATCCTAGTTCTATCATTAGCTGTGTGATCTTGGGTAAGTTGCTTCACTTCTCTGTTCTTTAGTTTTTCCCAACTGTAAAAATTGGAACACCCATAGTACTCACCTCATAGTATTGCTGTAAAAATTATGAGTTAATTCATATAAAGTTATTTAGAACAATGCTGGCATACCTTAAGCACTCAATAAATGTTAGCTATTTTTATCGTGGCTTTGTTTTAGGTCTCATGCTCCTGTGTGTTAAGATGTTTATAAACTCTTGATTCTGCCATATGTTATGTTTACTTTTAGATTAAGCAAGGCCAGGAGTACAAAGAAGTCTTTCTAACTCACATGTGGTCCAGCCCAGCTCACCAGGAATCTGATTCCGAGGAGTCTGGGAGTAAAGGCCCATAGTCATAAATAATATAAATATCCCTCATCTTGTCTAGAAGGTACGTGTTGCCTGTGAAAAGTTGCAGTGTCAGTAGGTGCTAGTTGAAGACTATGAGATCTGGGATTCCAAACAAATGTATATTTCCATTCTGAACCAATCATTTTTATAGAAAACAGATGGGACTTGTTGGATAGGTGTGTGAACAACGTCTTCTGCAGCTTGCCTGCTCTCTGGGCCTAGGTCTGGCATCCAAGAGTGCTCAAGGCAGGGTCTCTTGACCTCCAAGAACTTTATAAAGTGTAACCTTGCTCACCCACCTAAAATATTTCCCTGGAAAAAGGCCAAAAATAAATAAAGGCAGAAATAGGCATCTAACCCCCACCCATTATGTCCTATAAATGACCACCACAGCATAGTGGGAGGCAACATGCTCCATGACTTAAAATAGTGAAGCAAATAGCCTTTTTTACTGGACTATAAATATTCCTTCAACTGTTCAATCACTCAAAAAATTTTATTGAGTGCTTAATGTATGCTGTATAAAAGGCCAATGAAGTTTGCCAGTAAAGGATCATTTTTGACTTTGTTCTTTGTTTAAGGCGATGTTTCCTTAAAATTTTTGACCATGGAATGCACAATCTCTTTTATTCTTCCTTTTCTTTTTTTCTGGTAATACCTATTTATATCACAGAACACACTTTGGGAAATGCTGAGTTAACTAATCCTTTATTGCTGAATGGCAAGGTTTCCTAACTCTTCGCTGTCATAAATAACACTGCAGTGAACATTCTTGTACCTACAGCTTTGTGCACATGTTGGATTATCTTTTTAGGGTGAATTTATAAGAGCAGAATTGTTGAGTTAAGGGTTCTGTTTCTTTTTATGTGCATAAAAGACCCTATTTCAGTCTTACAAATCTTAGGGACTTATGGACTTATAAAATATCAGAGTTGGAAGGAATCTGAGAGAGTATCAACTCAAGTGCCCATGTCACATGGGCAGACCAGGGCTTGGATCCAGCTCAGTCTCAGTGCACTACTCAGAGTTTCACACGGGCTCCTGGGGCAGCTGTCCAGCAGAAGAAAGACACGCTGGAGGGAAATCAGAGAGACATCGCCAGGACCAGCATTGGCATCTTCTGGCTCAGACTGCTCCCTCCTTCCTTGTCCTTTCTCCTGGGCTTTCTGTTTTAAGCCACTGTGTCATATTTATGAACCACCAGGTATTTACCAAGAATAAAATGTCAGAGAATCTAAGATTCTATTTAGTACCCATTCTTTTCATTAAAGAATCTTGGGAAGGGCACAGGTTTGAGTGTGTGTGTGCACATGTGCACACTCATGTAGTAATTGCTTTGGGAACTTGGGATACGATGCACATACAACTCATGTGCTATTGATTTCCCTGCAGCATGGCTAGGACCCTGAGGCTTATATTTCCTTATGAGAGGACTAGGATGGGAGTTGTGTGAATTATTTCTTAGACTCGCCTGCTGTTTCCGGTAGAGTTCACTGCCATGTCATCAGCACATGTTTTTGAAAGATTCTTGGTAGGAGGTAGCAAGTGGCTCAGGTTGGTGATCTGAGCAGGAGGGCAGACCAGAGAGCAACTAGACCCAAATCAGCCTCAGAATCTGGGGCACCGGCCATCCTGGCCTCCAGATGGGGCCAAAGGTGTATTCCCTGGTGTCCCTCTCAGTTGTGTATTTCATTTGAACAGAATCCAGTTTTCCTCAAAATGAGAAAGGGGTTGGAGCTCCTGAGATGCCCCGGCTTTGATCTGTGGGGAAACAGCATCTTCTCCCTGTGTACAGGCACACCTCACGACATCGGAGCAAAGCCCCCAAGGCTCCGGTCTTATTTCTGGCTTAGAAAAATTTTTGATGTTTCATAGAAAACCTTCCCACATCCTACCACACCCATGTTGTTTCTCTACCTACCTCGGGCATCTTCTGCTTCATGACTGAGGTATTATTAACGGAACAGGAAATGATTTGGCAAAGAAATCTGTGTCAAGGGCTGGCCAGAGCTGCCCAATGCCACCCAGCCAGCCTCAAGACATCCTGGACCACATTGCTCAGGAGATTCCTTTGAAACCAGCTTGGAGGTCATGCCAGGAGGGACACTGGTGGTGTACCTTTTCAGGATATGGGGGTCCTCTTTGGTCCACCCTAGAGCCAACTAAGCCCTGAGGTCAGCTCTTGGGGCAGGGCTGGTGTAAGCATGTCCTTCCTTCCACAGTGCCTATTACAGCCCTGGGAACACATCGGAGATTCAACAGATATTTTTGGGGTACACGAGTGAATGACTTGGAGCTTGGCTTGCTTCCATGTACACAGGATTTCTTAGTCCACTAACACGGGCACCCACACACGCCTCTGTTTACCTCCATTTTCAGCCATGTTGAACATTGGAGTATTCCATGGGGAGATGGGGCAGGGACAGGATGCCCTCTCCAACCTTAGATAGATCTCTTGTCTTCTTCACGGATTCCTTCTCCCATTCCCCAGTGCCTGCAGTGAGCCTCCAGGACTCGCTCAAAATGACAGCCAACGCTCGGCTCATTTCAGGCAGAGCTGCATTTCGGGCTGAGTCACAACGAGACCCTTTGGGAAGCATAGACAGACAGAAAGAAGATGAATGGATCAGGTCCAGGTGACACGGTTAAGTGTGGCCTGGTTCCCAGATGCTTCAGGTGGCAAGGTACGAATGGGCAGCTTGGATGTCGCCTCTGTGCCAGCAGAGGGGGTGAGCTGGGGTTAGAATTCAGCCTGCACCATCCTCGACACACCATGCACTCTGCCGGGGGCTGTGTCCACGTGGAGGAAGAGGCGTCTTTTTCGTGGCACGAGGACAGTAGCCGCACACCAAGCCGTGCACCTGCCCATGGGGGACGGTGTGTCTTTTTCTAATTTGCACAGAGTGTTCATAGAAGGCCATGTGACCTGGAAAATCAACTCTGCATTGCGGTTTATGTTTCCCCATTTCTCTTTTTAGAGCGTCCTGGATGGGTAGGTGCTGAGTGTGTGTATGTGCATGTGCGTGTGTGTTGTGTATGCTCTCAATGTGGCTTTGAGGGCTGAATTGAGTGGATGGTATTAAAACTAGTGCAATTGCATCTATACCAAAATCTCCTCTCCTTTCCTCCTGATAGTTGAGTAGAGAGACAAGCTTTTGGTCATGAATCTCTCCCCTCTGTCATCTGGCCTGGTGTGGTAGATAGACATGTATCCACTGCTTGTCCAATACAGTCTTCCCTTCCCAACCCTTCCTCCCAACTTGGCGTGGGAAGGAGGGAGATATACTAATGTGCCCCGCAGTGTCTTCTCCATGCTTAGGTGTGGGCTGCAGGTGGTTAGAGTTGCTCCAGGTGAATTCACCTCCGCCTTCAAATTGGCCACATCACCTCCCATGACTTCTGGCCTTCCTCTCCCAGCTTCTAGGAAGTCTTTGTATTGCTCCGTATAAACTGACTACTAAAGCTCTGGTGGCTCTAAGGACTAGATTTAGCCCATAAATCTAAAGCCAAGGAGACCTCCCGCTAGTAGTTCTGGTGATCATCCTTAATCCTCAGTTTTCCCATATCTAAAACAGAGTGCCATTGAGAGTACCCTTGGCTAGGAAGACAGGCAGGACTGGGAGCATCTGTCTCTGGTCTACAGAGTTCCTGGGCTCCTAAGCACCTAAAATTGCAGGCATTTTGCCAGCAGAGGCTTTTGAAGTCCTCCTGGTTCTGTTCTTTTCTTATTTTATAAGCTGTAAATCATCAAAGACTTAGCACTTGTTCCTCTCAGACATCACTACCCTCCCTTTCCTCCTTAACTCCTCCTTAATTTATAGACTTTCATGTAAAGAGAGCTATAAACAAACTGACACTTCTGAATGATATTACATTCTTTAAATCAAACTTCAAGCTCGCAGCGGTATCACATGAGCAAAGGGTAATTCTCCCCTTGTGGCGCGGGACAAGCTTCAGAGGAGATTCAGCTGGTAATGCAGAATTGGATTTGATCCTCATTTTCCCTCCTTAGTGTCCCACATAATTTAAAAGCAATAGCAATTTGTTCTTGGGTTTGTACAAAAATCTCTTAGATCTGATCTCTTGATTTAATCATCTTTAGTTATGTATGACATTGAAGGGTGAATCACAAAAACAAAATCAGATTGGTGAGACTGAGTTCCTAGTTCTTGACCTAACATCCAGGTAGACATAGCCCCTGAGGCACGTGTGTGTGTGTGTTCACACAATAATATGTTCAGGAAAGTTTTCTTTTCTCCTAATGCGCAGTGACTGGGAAAACAACAAATTGAGAGCTCCGTGTGTTTAAAGAAACTTTAGAACAAAGATGTCAAAGAAGATTAGTTTGAGAGAAAGATGTAAGTGTGAAACGTCTTATATACTTTGTAAATTAAGAAAAGATGATGCGATCTTTAATAAGAAGAACAAAACCATGAATAATCTAGTAAGGTATTATAGCCATATAAAGAAGAAGGGGATAGAGTTGCTGAGAGTAGTCAGAAACCAGGAAGAATGTTATAGAAGGCTGGGGGCAGTAGAGTGGATGTGGGGAGTGTGAAGAGAGAAAGAAGAAGAAAGAATGATAAAAACAAATGGCAAAACATATCATACTCATGGATAAGTAGAATCAACATCCTTAAAATGTCCATACTACCCAAAGTGATTTACAAATTCAACACACCCCATCAAGTTACCAAGGTCATACTTCACAGATCTGGACAAAATAATTATATGCTTAGTTTGGAACCCAAACAGAGGTGGTATAGCCAAAGCAATCCTAGGAAAAAAGAACAAATCTGAAGGCATCACATTATTAGACTTCAAACTATACTACAAAGCTATAGGAACAAAAACAGCATGGTATTGGTACAAAAACAGAGACATAGAACATGGAACAGAACAGAGAACCCAGACATAAAACCATCTGCCTACAACCAACTGATCTTCTGACAAAGCATACAACAATATACACTGGGGAAAAGGAGCCCTATTCAATAAATGGTGCTGGGAAAATTGGATGCCACATGAAGGAGAATGAAACAGGACTCCTACCTCTCACCACTCACAAAAATTTACTCAAGATGGATAAAAGACTTAAGTATAGTGCATGAAACCATAAGAATTCTAGAGGAAAATGTAGGAAAAACTCTTCTAGATATTGGCCTAGGCAAAGAATTTATGAAAAACGACCCCAGTGGCAATCGTGGCAACAACAAAAACTAATAAATGGGATTTGATTAAACTTTAAAGCTTCTGCACAGCTAAGCGAACAATCAAAAGAGCAAATAGACAACCTACAGAATGGGAGGAAATATTCACAAGCTACACATCTGATAAAAGGCTAATAACCAGAATTTACAAAGAACTCAATCACATTGGCAAGAAAAAAACAAACAACCATATTAAAAAGTGGGCAAAAGAGGCCGGGCGCAGTGGCTCACGCCTGTAATCCTAGCTCTCTGGGAGGCCGAGGCGGGCGGATTGCTCGAGGTCAGGAGTTCGAAACCAGCCTGAGCAAGAGCGAGACCCCGTCTCTACTATAAATAGAAAGAAATTAATTGGCCAACTAATATATACAAAAAATTAGCCGGGCATGGTGGCGCATGCCTGTAGTCCCAGCTACTCGGGAGGCTGAGGCAGGAGGATCGCTTGAGCCCAGGAGTTTGAGGTTGCTGTGAGCTAGGCTGACACCACAGCACTCACTCTAGCCTGGACAACAAAGCGAGACTCTGTCTCAAAAAAAAAAAAAAAAAGTGGGCAAAAGACATAAACAGATGCTTCTCAAAAGAAGAAAGACAAATGGCCAAGAAACATATGAAAAATGCTCAAGGTCACTAATCATCAGGGAAATGCAAATTAAAACCACAATGAGATATTCCTTTATACTAGTTATATATGCCAGCTTTTATTAAAAAGTCTCAAAACAATAGGTAATACTGTGGTTGTAGAGAGAATGGAATGCTTGTACATTGTTGGTGAGACTGTAAATTATAACAATCTCCGTGGAAAACAGTGTGGAAATTCCTCAAAGAGCTAAATGTAGACCTATCATTTGACGCAGCAATTCCATTACTGGGTATCTACTCAAAGGAAAAGAAGTCATTTTATCAAAAAGCCACCTGCACTTGAATGTCTATTGCAACACAATTGCAAAGACGTGGAATCAGCCCAAGTGCCCATCAATTCATGTGTGGATTAATAAGATGTGGTATATGCATACTATGAAGTACTACTCAGACATAAAATAGATGAATTAATACCTTTTTCAACAATCTGAATGGAACTGAAGACCATTTTCCTACGTGAAGTATCGCAAGAATGGAAAAACAAATACCACATGTACTTGCTCTTAAATTGGAACTAACTGATGAGCACAGAAGTATACAGAGGGAAGTAAAACCCAGTGGAAAGCAACCAGGTGGGAGGGGAGATGAAGGGAGGGGAATAAACCAACCTAATTGGTACTATGAACACTATTTGGGTGATGGACACACCTATAGCCAGGATTTGAGCATTACAAAAATGATCCATGTAACTTAAAACATTTGTAGCCCCTTAATATTCTGAAATTTAAAAAAAAGAAAAAGAATGAGACAGAAAACAAACAGAGCAAGGGCAGAGGACACAGACACCCATTCATTGATTCCATAAACAGTTTTTGAGCTACATTGTGCTAGAGCCTTCTCCATGTGTCATCTCTACTGCCTCTTCCTCCAAAGCCATCATAGATGCATGAAGGAACTAGACCATGGAGGGACAAAGCAGAAATCTGAGGTCTGCAAAAGTCGCAAAGAGAACACTGGGATGTACCAAATTGGAAGGTGCTGTTTGAAGGAAGGTTTCTTGTCACAGGTTGTCTAGAAGAATGTGCTCTGGGCCATTTAGGAAGACGTGGAACCTTTGGCTGGCACCCTTGCCGGGGTTAAGTCCCACAGGTTGTGCCTCTGGAAAGACACCATTTTCACTACTGATTCCTGAGCAACTGAAGCTTTAGGGAAAGCTGGACTGAAGATTGTCAGGTAGTTTTTATCAGAATCCTTGGAGTGCTTGCTATAAATGCATTTACCGTAGCACACTACTTCTAAGACGCAAATTTGGTAAGTTTGCGTAGGGCCCAGGAATATGAATTTGTAACAGGTGCCCTCCAGGTGATTCTGATGCAGGAAATCCTGGGCTAGAATTGGAGGAACCTCAACCATTGGGTGTTTCAAGCCTCAGCTTCTAGTTTTAGGTTCCATGCTCCATGGAACCATTAGACTCTAGGGGAATGTCACAAGAGGGTTGGGTGTTGTTATGAGATTATAAATGTAGTTGAAAAGTTATTTTGTTTCAACACCATTTTCCCTCTAGGTTTGTTGTCTTTGTGTGGTGGACATTTTTACTGACCCTCTCATGCACCTTCCGCGTCTGGGGTGGATAGTTCTTGTACAGCCCAACAGCTCCCTTCTTGAGACCATCTCTCTCCGCCTGAGGGTTTTCTCTGGCTTCTGGGATGTTCTCAGCCTGTATGAGGGCTTAGCAGAAGCACCAGGGGCTAACCTCAGGACACGCTCTCGAGCTGTGATGAATGGGAGTTTGTGCAGAAGTAGCCCAGCTTCCTGGCCTCCTGAAGGGACAATCCCGAGGCATGTTCTACTCAGTCTATGAAAAGCCCCAGATGCCCACACAGGAACACACTGAAGCACATAAGCATTATTGGCTTCTCCCCCTTCTAGCACACTTTGTCCTTTTTATTTTACAGTGCTCCTTGTAGCCTTGCATAAATTCTCAAACACAGCCACAGGGGAGGAAAAATAGCTTTTCCTTGCCTATCGCTAGGCTCATGGCTGAGGCCCCTATAACAAGAGACAGATTAACAAGAGAAAAACATACAAATTTATTTAAGTTTTATATGACATGGGAGCCTTCATAAGGAAATGAAAACCCAAAGAAACAGTTAAACTTGAATATTTTTCTGCTAAGCTTGATGAAGAGTGGGCAATTGGGGAGACAGGATTGGACAAGGGGGCGTGATCTAATGGCAATAAATTGGAGGGGATCAGCAAGGCCTGGGTGTTCAGGTGCTTCTCTGTGTCTCCCTCTTCAGAGATAAGAAAGTTCTTTTCCTCCTGGTATAGGGAGGCGACCTTGAAATGAAAGTCCTATGACCTGTTTCAGGGTAAGGTCAGAAAATCTCTCCTAGGTTTTAGGGCCTGCTTCAGGGCAGAAGGGCAGGGGGAAGGGGAGAGGGACATTCCTGCTTCTGTTGTTTTCTCAACTGCCATCGTGCCATATTTTGGGGTACTGTGTCTTGAAACCTATCACAGCTAAGGTCTCTTCCAGCAAAAAAAGTAAAAAGTCAGGGCACGATAGAAGTTTGCTTTACTACAAATCAGAAAAAAACAAGGTGAAAAGCAAAGGGAAATTTAATAACAACCCTACAATCTCCTACCTGCCATACATATTTCTTTTTCATCTTGAAATTCAGATATCTGCCTGACCAAAATTTCACATGCCAGACCAATAGGATTTCTTAGATTTCTTTATTGAAACTATTTATTTACATCTCATTAAAGTTTGATCAAGGGTCCAATATTGACTGAACTTGACATTGCCTTGGGCCATGTCCTGAGTCCCCTCGGCCTGTAGGTGACCAGCAGCACTTCCACGATTTTCAGTGCCCAGATCTCCTCCAGCTCTGCCGTCGGCTGGCACAGACCCTACACAGCCAGGAGGCCACGTGGTCACCTGCCACAGTCCCTTGAGTTTGACTTTGGCTTTGTGGTGCATCCCTATGTGTGATCTTGCTGGAGCTGAGCAACACCCTATGAAACAGGGCACCTCGCTCCAATCTCTATTCTAAGGAAACGGAGGCTCAGAGGAGGCGACCGATTTGCCCCGACGTCACAGAACAAGGAAGTGTCCATCGCTCACTGGTTCACCGGACGTAGAACGGTCATTTCCTAGGGAGCTAAGCTAAACGAGCTCTGCCTGGCTGACAGCAGGCTCTATCCCCAATTGCCTTCCAAACGGTTTTTGGTTTCCTGCTTTTTGCCAAATGGTCGATACTCTTCATCAAACAAATTCACCGGGTGAAGTCCTAGGCCCTCACGTGGCGTCTACAAATTGGGGAGGAGTGAGGCTGCGCCCCTCCCCCGCCCGGGCGACGGCAGAGCCGCAAGGCGCGACAGGGAGCCCATGCCCGCTCCCAGCCCTCCGCGCGCCCGCCGCGCGCCCCGTTTCTCTGACCCCTCCAGTCTTGGGGAGCCTTGCTGTCTGGCCTCTGGGGAGGCGCTGTTCCTGGAAGCCCACTCCGGCCCACGCCTCCGGCTCCTGCGTGTGTGGCGCGGCGGTGGCCGGGAGTGACACGGCGTGCGGGACGCCTGCCGGTAGTGAGGCGGCCGGGAGCGACCCGGCGTGCGGGACGCGTGTCCGAGTAGTGCAGCGGACGGGAGTGACCCGGCGTGCGGGACGCGTGTCCGAGTAGTGCAGCGGACGGGAGTGACATGGCCTGCGGGACGCGTGTCCGAGTAGTGCAGCGGCCGGGAGCGACGCGGCGTGCGGGACGCGTGTCCGAGTAGTGCAGCGGACGGGAGTGACATGGCCTGCGGGACGCGTGTCCGAGTAGTGCAGCGGCCGGGAGCGACGCGGCGTGCGGGACGCGTGTCCGAGTAGTGCAGTGGCCGGGAGCGACGCGGCGTGCGGGACGCGTGTCCGAGTAGTGCAGCGGCCGGGAGTGACACGGCGTGCGGGACGCCTGCCGGTAGTGAGGCGGCCGGGAGCGACCCGGCGTGCGGGACGCGTGTCCGAGTAGTGCAGCGGCCGGGAGTGACACGGCGTGCGGGACGCCTGCCGGTAGTGAGGCGGCCGGGAGCGACCCGGCGTGCGGGACGCGTGTCCGAGTAGTGCAGCGGCCGGGAGCGACACGGCGTGCGGGACGCGTGTCTGAGTAGTGCAGCGGCCGGGAGGGACAGGGCGTGCGGGACGTGTGTCCGAGTAGTGCAGCGGCCGGGAGTGACACGGCGTGCGGGACGCGTGTCCGAGTAGTGCAGCGGCCGGGAGTGACACGGTGTGCGGGACGTGTGTCCGAGTAGTGCAGCGGCCGGGAGTGACATGGCCTGCGGGACGCGTGTCCGAGTAGTGCAGCGGCCGGGAGCGACACGGCCTGCGGGACGCGTGCCCGCGTAGTGCAGCAGCCGGGAGCGACATGGCACGCGGGACGCGTGTCCGCGTTGTGCAGCGGCTCTTTGTCAGGAATGTGCTCAGCACTTCATCAGTTAAGTCCTGGGCTGTCAAGCTACCTCTGATATCAGATTATACATTGCAGGCCATTCCCCGCACAAAACCCGGGGGACACAGACACCGGACGGTGGCATGCGTTTGCTTTCTCTTTTTGTTAATGGGAAATGTGCGCACAGGAGTAAGCCTCCGTCCCGCTGCACGATGCAGAGGTGTGTGATGAGCGGTCCTCCGGGTTTTTCCAGCTCTCCGGCCTTGCTGACCCTCTCCCGAAGCGTTCTGTGTAAACCATGGCTTTGGGGGTGCGAAAGGCTGGCAAGGCCTTGCCCGCCGCGGACTGTCCCGGGCTGGGTGTGTGGGGCGCAAGTCAACATTGGGCATGTTTAGTGGAAATCAGTCCTTACCGCACTCTTATGAGGGAGGTGCTGCTATTATCCCCACCCGGGTAACATACCCAAGGCTGCACTGTCGGCTCGCGGTAGAGCTGGGGTTCCTTCCGCCTGCCCGCGCCCCAGCCCGCACCGCCGTGCCTCTGCGCAGGCGCGTCAGCCCGCGTCGCAGCTACCCTGCCGCAGGAGGGGCAGGAGCCGTGGGGCGGGGCTAGCCTCAGCCCCTGGATGCGCACTCATTCATTTATTGATGCAATAAACATTTCGGAACTCAGGATCCCTAGAGGGTCACAAACAATTTTCTTTTAAGCAGCAGTTTCTTCTAATATATTAAAGTATATTTCAATATATAAAGTAATCATATATTCTAATATATAAAGTGATTCAAATAGATTCCCATATCAAAGAATTCAAAGCTGAGCTTTCCTTGTTGAACAGAAGGTGGGAGCTAAGAACACCAACATTCCTTGAGCTGGCCCCTGAGATGCTCCTCCAACAAGGCCACTTTGAGACATGTGGACACTCTCCAGTGGATGCTTCCCCTGCACACTTAGGAG
The DNA here is from genome assembly GCF_040939455.1 of Microcebus murinus. NCBI lineage: Eukaryota > Metazoa > Chordata > Mammalia > Primates > Cheirogaleidae > Microcebus > Microcebus murinus. The sequence goes on from NC_134121.1 coordinate 4,875,562, forward strand.
CAGCTCGCATTGCCTGGGCAGAAGGGCAAAGCAGGGGATCATGGCACCGGTAGTTGTGCTTTTTTCTATTTTCTGGAACACCTAGCTCTGATCACAAATCTGCATGACTCTTAATGCCTAAGAGTTAGATTAAAACAAAGTGTCCTGGGCAGGACCCTGGAACGTTTCTGAGTCTTATGTGACCACCAGTGAGTGGAAACAGTTCAAAGAAAATGAATGTTTGTAACTCAGGAACTCTGTTCCTCTGCAGGGATTTGCTAAAAAACACACAGTTATAGATATGTACAGCTTATTGACAGCTGTTCTTAAAAGTAATATAATATCGTTGAATCCCCCAGTATGCTATTGCCTGCAAATGAGGGGAACATAACTTAAATGAATTGACTGACGTTCACAGCGGGAAGCATCAGCTGATCTGGCCTGAGCACAGTGAAGACCCGAGGCGTTGTATCCTTCCTTCCTGTCTCTCTCCCTCCCGCCCCTCCCCAATATGTGCTGGCCAACTCCCCTCCTCTTGCAGGTGCAGGGCCTGCATGAGCACTGTGGGTCAGGGGCATACTCTTACCTCCAATTGCCTATATTCCCAATATCAAGATTTCAAAGTGAAGAATTACTTTCTTGCAAGCTCCAGGGAGAAATCTTGGTGAGTACCTGGTCGGCTTAGACCACGTCACAGGCCCAGCTCTGAACTGATCCCTGCAATCAGCCGTTCTCTGACTGACCAGATTAGGTCGCTCGCTGGCCCCTGTGACAAGGCGGTGGGTGCCATGATTCCCACCCCGCCGAGAGCACCACACGCAGCAGAGGGATTGTTTCCCCAAAGTGAAGGAAGCAGCATCATCATTCACTACAAATTATTTATGAACATTCTGTGACTTGGGTGACCAAGAGCTTGAGTTCTCTCGTTCTTTGATTTATTTATTCATTTCTAAAATCTCTATAAAAACCCACTAGGTGCCAGCTGTGTTCTGGCTGCTCTGAGACCCGGTGTCCATGCTTTGGGTCCGTGTTGGTTTCCCAGGGCTTCTGTGACACAGGACACACACAGCGGCTTCAACAGCAGGAATCTGTAGTCTCACAGTCTGGAGGCCAGAAGTCCAAGATCAAGGTGTCAGCAAGGCCGGTTTCTTTGGAGGGCTGTGACGGAGAATCTGTTCCGTGCCCCTCTCCTAGGGAAATCGTTGGGGTCCCTTGGCTTGTAGAAACATCACCTGGATTTCTGCTCTGTCTCCACATGATGTTCTTGTGTGTGTCTGTCTCTGAATTTGCCCTTTTTATAGGAACATGAGTCATGTTGGGTGAGTGTCCACCCTAATCACCTCATTTTAACTCTAGTACCTCTACAGTAGAGACTCTGTCTCCAAAGGTGTGGAGAGTTAGGCCTTCAATGTATGTTTCAAGGAACACAATTCAGGCCACAACAATGTCCTAGTCCTAGGAGAGGCCAAAGCAGGCTGAGAAGGCTGCAGTGGAAAGCATTTTGGTGAAGCCTGAAGCAGATCCCCACCTCTTTAATTCCCAAGAAGATACCTCCTTTTCAGTTAGGGAAATTCACTTTATTCCTTAGATTGTACTGAGGAGGAATTCCGATCCAGTGAGCTTTTGAGCAACGGGAAAGATGAATTTTAAATCTGGGTTTCAGCAATGTCAGCACGTTGGTTGTACAGAGGGATCTCTTACCCCAAGTGTGTTTTTCCACCTTGAGATTGACATTCTGATGCCAACAGTATCATTTTCTAAATTTCCCGATATGGTAAGAAGTTTCTATCCCAACTCACTCTCCACACATCCCTCTACCTCTTGAAGAACGTCGATAACAGTCAGTACCTGGGCCGCAAAGCCTGGCCCGCCCTGAACGCATATCCGCAGACAGAACTTAACCTCGTCAGCACAGACAGCTGGCTTACCAGCACTTACAGGTGCTGTCAGCTGTCAGCTGTCATTTCCTGTTGCTGCATCACAGCCCCAAACCCTGTAACCTGCTCCTAATATCACCTTGTTTTCTCTAATTGTTAGTTGCTTACAATCTGTGGTATGTGGGACAAGGCAGAACCAGCTGTGCCAGCTCGCACTGGCTGAGAGCTGATTGTGTACGTCTCTCTTCCTGACCCCACCCTCCTAAAGTCAGGTTGGCACCCAGAATTGGGCCTGGTCAACATAACGGGGGAATCAGTCAATGCTACAGATCAGGGTTCTCCACCAGCCACCGCCATTCCCAGAGCTGGATGTTATACACAACCCAATGGCCTAGCGCCAATTCCTGTTTGATTCAGGATGTCTTGGTTGCAAGGGACAGATACCTATTTACATTAGCTTGCATGCAAGGAAGTTTTATTAGAGGGGTGCAGATGCCAGAAACTGCAATAACCTCAGCATGAGAAGCCCTGGAGGACTCTGTGTTGGGAGTTCATGGACCTTCATCGTGGGATGAGCCATTAGTTTGACTGGTCCCAGTTCCCCTGGTCTCTGTATCTCAGTTCCAAATCTTGAGCCCATGGACCAATTCCCCAGCAGAGCTTAGGAGAGAGCAGGAGAATGGCACAGTATAAATAGGACAGCAGGTCTGGGTGAATGGTGAGTGTGGGTTGGTAGGGAGGCAGTGATTGCTTTTATTTTATTTTATTTTATTTTATTTTATTTTATTTTATTTTATTTTATTTTATTTTATTTTATTTGTTGTTGTAGAGATGGGGTCTCACCATGTTGTCCAGGCTGGTCTTGAATTCCTGCCTGCAAGTGATTCTCCCACCTTGGCCTTCCAAGGTGCTGGGATTACAAGTGTGAACCATTGTGCCTGGCCACTGGCATATTTTATTAATGTTGCTTTTAAGAATTTATTCTGGACCCCGCTTACCTCTTCAGCCACATCTCTATCCTCTCCATTGTATACTCGTCTTCAGCAGCTCCCAAAACACTCCGTACACTGTCTCATGTCTGCACCCTTGCAGTGCTCTTCTCTCTCAGCCTGGACACGCCTCTGGATGCGCCTTCCTGAAGGCTCTGTTCTTAACTCGTGTATCTCTTCTTGCTGGAGACCTCCTGTGTCACTCTTTACATACAGCAACAGCTACAAAGCCTTGCGGCATACCATAATACTGGCTATTTCTTGAGAGTCTGCAAGGTTCAACCGTTCTGGGTTGGACACTGCAGCAGAGTGAGGTGGCTCTGCTAACCTCATTCACCATTCACGGCTGGGCGTGGACTCTGCTGGACGCTGGCTGGGTGGCGGCACCAGAGCCAGGGAAGCTCTCCTCCACACGCTTCTCCTCCTCTGGGTCCTAGCAGGCTACGTCTGTCCAGTGGTGATGGCGGAAGTGCTGAAGGGAACAAACCTAACCATGTAAGAGCTTTTCAAGATGCTTTTTTTATCAGATCTGCTCAATTCCAGGGGCCAGTGCAAGTCACATTGTTACTGAAAGTTTGGTCCTTGTCCCTGTGGCTAAATGAAGAATGAGGACAAGCAGTCTGAGGAAAAGGAAAGAGAAGTTTATTAATTTGATAGCAAATGAGGTGGATGGCAGACTGTTGTCTTAAAGAACCATATCATCCCCCCTTTAAGCAGAAATACAGAGCTTTTAAAGGGAGTTTTCAGCTTCAGGCTATTGCTGCCTAACCATGGTCGGCGGGCCTGGTTGGCCTAATCTCTGGTGAAGACGATCCCATGACCTTTCTGGACAATTCCGTTGAGCCAACACCTGTGGTTTAAAACCAAGAACAAAGAACATTCCTCTGGCCCTCTGATTACTGGCTTATGGCAAGAATGCTGATTTTAATTTCCAAAAAGAGGTGTTGTGTGGGGGTTAAATAGACCATTTGTAACACATTTTGCCCTGTTTCAGGCCCTTACTTCTTACAACACGGCTGAGCTTAGAGGTGGGGATTGTGCCCTGCACACGGGGTGGCACTGCAAAGGCACGAGACAGAGGGTACAGGCACAGGAGGGGTGAAAATGGGGCCGTTGGTATGATCTACCACATCTCCATATACAGGTCAGTTTGTTCCTATTGTGCTGTTTGGATAATTTTCTATTAATAACTTACCTTATTATGCTGAGAATTAAAACCAACATAATTTCTTATTCCTATGCTAAACAATACTGGGACCAAGCTTATTTTCCTATTCCTGTATTAAACAATACTGAGACTATACAAAAAGAACCTAATTGCTGTAGAAAGTGTCTACTTCTGCCCAATAATACCAAGAACCAACTGTACAGTATAGTTATCTGCAGTGACACTTTGCTCATTGAGACTCACTCCAAATGTTTCCCCTTTCCTTCCCCACTGATCTGAAACTCTGCCCAATCTCAACCAGTTCCCTGACTTGCAAGAGTCATTTTAAAATCACTTGGCCCAGTCCCTAAAACCCTGTAAAGACCTTTCCCTCATTTCTTCATTTTATAAAATTTTAGCATATTATGGGGGTACAAATGTTTAGGTTATGTGTGTTGCCTTTCCCCCTCCCCTTGCCCCCCCTCACCTGGAGTCAGAGCTTCAAGTGTGTCCATCCCCCAGATGGTGCACATCACACTCATTATGTATGTATATACCCATCCCCTCCTCCCCCTTCCCATCTGCCCGATGCCCGATAAATGTTATTCCTATGTATCCACTTAGGTGTTGATCAGTTAATACCAATTTGCTGGTGAGTACATGTGGTGCTTATTTTTCCATTCTTGGGATACTGCATTTAGTAGAATGGGTTCCAGCTCTATCCAGGAAAATACAACAGGTGTTACATCACTGTTGTTTCTTGTAGGTGAATAGTACTCCATGGTATACATATACCACATTTTATTAATCCACTCATGTATTGATGGGCACTTGGGTTGTTTCCACATCTTTGCAATTGTGAATTGTGCTGCTATAAACATTTGAGTGCAGGTGTCTTTTTTATAGAGTGCCTTTTGTTCTTTTGGGGAGATGCCCAGTAGTGGAATTGCTGGATCAAATGGTAGATCTACTTGTATCGCTTTGAGGTATCTCCATATTGCTTTCCACATAGGTTGAACTAGTTTGCAGTCCCACCAGCAGTGTAGGAGTGTTCCTATCTCTCCGTATCCATGCCAGCATTTATTGTTTGGGGACTTTTTGATAAAGGAATTCTCACTGTAGATAAGTGATATCTCTGTAGGTTTGATTTGCATTTCTCTGATGATTAAAGATGTTGAGCATTTTTTCATATGTTTGTTGGCCATTATTCTGTCTTCTTTAGAAAAGTTTACCTTGGTCATCTACTATGGCCGCCCCTGCGTACCTGCGTCTGTCCCGGATGAAACAGCTTCCGTCCGTGAACCAGGTCAGGTCGCTACCTGGAAGGGGGCGATCCTTCAAGTTTCTATGGGTCGTCTGGGTCTCGGCTAGGATCTCAAGGCAATCACGTTCAGATGCGGCTGCATCGGGGGTTGGCAGAAGCGTAGCCGGATTCAAGGCGGCAGGGGTCCGGAACTCGATGCGGGGTGCGTCCAGCAAAAGCCCTTGGTAATGAGTCAGCCTCGCATTTGTGATCCACCGTCCCGGTGGCTGCTTCAGAACCCCCTCTATGGCGTGCGGGGTGGCGATCTGCAGCCGCTGCCCTAGGGTGAGCTTATCAGCGTCTTTGACCAACAGGGCCGTGGCTGCGATGATTCGCAAGCACGCTGGCCACCCCGCCACCACCGGATCTAGTTTTTTTTTGACAAGTACGCCACCGATCTCTTCCAGGGTTCCAGGGCCTGCGTGAGTACCCCTTTGGCTATTCCTCTCTTCTCGTCTATGAACAGGTGAAACTCTTTTGTAGGATCAGGGAGTGCTAGGGCCGGGGCTTCCATCATGGCTGCCCTCAGGGCCTGAAAAGCGTCTTCCATTTGCACAGTCCACTCCCATGCTCGCCCCGCCCTACACCCTTCATACAGAGGTCGAGCCTCTTCCGCAAACCCTGGAATCCAGAGGTGGCAGGAACCCACCAACCCCAGGAATTCCCTCAGTTCTCGGCTCAAGGCTGAAGTGGGTATCTTTAACACAGTCTGCTTCATTGCCTCGGTTAGCCACCTTCGGCCACCTTTTATTTTATATCCCAAATAGGTGACTTCATCCTTGCAAATTTGAGCCTTCTTTGCACTGGCTTGGTACCCCAACTCGCCTAATCCTTTGAATAAGTTTTTGGTGCCCTCTAGGCAGGCCTGGGGGTTAGGTGCAGCTAACAGCAAGTCATCCACGTACTGCCGCAGAGTCACCTCTGGGTGCTTAGTTCGGTACTCACCAAGGTCATCATGGAGGGCTTCGTTGAACAGGGTAGTCGAGTTTTTAAACCCCTGGGGCAGTCTCCTCTACGTCAGCTGCCCATGAATTCCTCTCTGGTCGTCCCGCCACTCAAAGGTGAAAATCTCCTGGTTGCGTGTCGCCACCGCCAGGCTAAAGAAGGCATCCTTTAGGTCTAGGACGGTGTACCAAGACAGTGTGGGAGAGAGAGAGCTCAACAGAGTATAGGGGTTAGGGACTGTGGGGTGGATATCCAGGGCCCTTGCATTGACTCCCCTGAGGTCTTGCACAGGCCTATAGTCCTTACCCCCCCCCCCCGTTTCTTCACCAGCAACAGGGGGGTATTCCAGGCCGACTGGCATTTTCGGAGAATCCCGCTGTCCAGGAGTCTCTGAATGTGGGGCGCAATTCCCACTTTGGCTTCCTGGGACATGGGGTATTGTCTGACTCAGGCTGGCTCGGCTCCGGGTTTTAACTCAACGTAAAGAGGCGGCCGGTGTTTTGCCCATCCTGTGCCCCCTGTCTCGGCCCACACCATGGGAAATTCACAGAGCCATTGCTCCATGCCTTCCTCTCTGCTTTTTGTGGGCTAGTACAGTCTATATTCATCTGCCTGTGTCAGGGTCAGGATCTGAGTGACCCGGGGGCTGTTGATGAGATTGCCTTTATTATTATTACTCCCTCTTCTTCAAAATGAATTTGAGCCTTAAGCTTGGTAAGGATGTCTCTTCCCAGTGGCGGCGTGGAGCTCTCAGGGATGACCATAAAAGCGTGACTCATTTGTCCTGAACCCAAATCCAATCTCCGCCGTGTGGTCCACCGATATAGTTTGGCTCCTGTTGCCCCCTGCACCCAACTGGTCTTACTGGATAATTTTCCTGTGTCTTCCATTAGTACCGAATGTTCTGCTCCTGTATCTACGAGGAAGCTGACTGGGTTCCCCTCCACTCGCAAAGTTACCCTAGGTTCGGGGAGGGGGACGGAACCCCATCTTCCCTATTCGTCTGTCACCTGTCCTGCAACCATGACTTTTTCAGGACCTCCAAGTCTTCGCCCCCCTTTCTTTTTGGGGCACTCTTAGGCCCAATGCCCATGCTCCTTGCAATTGGCACATTGATCTTTCCTAGCCTCTCCTGCCGGGGCCTTTCCCTATCCTCTGACCCTATCTGCCCCCCTCTTGTGGCGGCTAGAAGGATTATAGCCATCTGTTTGTTTTCCGTGCTTCCCCAGCTTGGAATTTCCTATCTTCTATCCTGATCCTCTCTAACCTCTCTTCTGGCGTCTCTCTATTGTTATAGACCTTCTCCACCACTTCTAACAGGTCCTGCAGAGTCTTCTCGCCCAATCTATCTATTCTCTGCACCTTGTGCCTAATGTCGGGGGCCGCCTGATTGACAAACGCCATCATAACAGCTGCCTTACTCTCTTCCATAGTGGGATCTATGGGGGTGTACTGCCGGAAGGCCTCTATGATCCTCTCTAAGTATGCTGCCGGGCTCTCCGGCCCCTGACGAACTTCTCCTACCTTGGCCAAATTGGTCGGCTTTCGCGCTGCCATACGGAGACCGGCCATCAGAGTCTGGCGGTAGACCCGGAGACGCTCCCTGCCTTCAGCCTCATTGCAGTCCCAAAGCGGCCGTTCAAGGGGAAAAGTTCGGTCGATGGTTGGCGGGTTTGTAGTAGGTCTGCCGTCCTCCCCCGGAACCAGCTTCCGCGCCTCCCCCTGAATCCTTTCTCTTTCCTCCGTTGTGAAGAGCACCTTAAGCAACTGCTGGCAATCATCTCAGGTGGGCTGATGAGTAAAAAGAACAGAGTCTAAAAGATTAATTAGGTCTCTCGGATTCTCGGAGATTGGAGTCCGGCAACACTGGCATCCCAACGGACCGCGGACCGCCTGCCCTCTCCTTTCTGACCTCTTTAACTGCCAGAACTTCCGCCTTTCCCCTCGGGGCAGGTAGGAGGGCCTTCAGCCAGGGTGGCGGGTCTACAACCAAGTCTTGCCAGACCACGATATAGGGGATCTGAGCAGGGTGGCTGTGGTGGCCAAATACCACCCCTTTTACCTTTTCGATCAAGGAGGCATCAAACGAGCCTTCCCTGGGCCACCCCACTCCAAACGTGGGCCACTCGGCCTCACAAAGGGTAACAAACTTTCCCTTCTTGACCTCCAGGTACAGGTTGTGTGCCCTTGCCCTGACATCCTTAAAATGGCTCACCAGGATGGACAACAGCGTTGTTAGAGCCTGTGCCATGGCTAGTCGATAATAGGCAGATGTGCAAACCGATATTCCGCAGTTGGGGCACTGGGGACAAGGATCTGAATCCCTAGCCTTTCACTCCCTACGGAGGTAACGGCCGTGCCCCTCCCGCAGTAGCCACTCCTGGCACGGGTGGCAGGACATACACTGTGTGCTGCCAGCCCATGCAGGGGAATACTCTCACCTGGAGGTTCTAGTCACCCCCGAGGATCTTTTCGTGGGTCCCCTGATTCCGAGGCTCCAGCCCGAAAACCCATGCAACCCTGATGGGTTCTCGGGCTGAAACCACAGAACCCAGAGACTCCAACAATCATGCACAATTTCTGAGAGCGTACATATTAAGCTAACAAAAAGACAGCTTAGTAGGAGAAAAGGGACATACGTTTTATCAATATTTATGTGAATAAGAGTTCACAGAAAAATGAATCAAAATAGTGGTTAGACTTAGAGGCTCATATACCTTCTCAGGAGGCACATAGAGGGTTTGGGCATGAGAGCGGGCTTGGCTTCAGGGATGATGGATTGTGGGGAGGTGGCCAGGAAATATACTGAAGGCAATAGGAGATAAGGACTATTTTGGCAAGATCTGTTTATGCAAACTTGTCTTGGTGTCAGCTCATTGTGTTCAATGACAACAGTCCCTTTTCTCTCCCTGGAATGGGAGGGTCACCTTCTTCAAGAGATTTATGCTCTACTTTTTAGGGAGGATGGAGAACCCTTCCTGCATCTGTTGTTTCTCCATTACCTTCAAATCAAAATAATTTTTTTGCCAAAGTGTCATATTTTGGGATGGTATATTCTGATCCCCTTCAATTCTAATCAGGAAAATGGATTAAAAATGTCAAGTAAAATAAACAAATAAATAAAACAGCCACAAATTTTGGCAAATCTTACAAATAAAACAACTACGATATGGGGATAGATGGAGAACAAAACAAGGGGCATGCTTTGGATAAGATGGTCTGAAAAAGCCTTTCTGAGAAAATGACATTTAAGCCAAGACCTGAAAGATAAGAAGATGTCATGAGCAAGGAAGGAAGAGAGCTTCTTGCAGAGAACACAACTCAGGAAAAGGCCCTGAAGTGTGAGGAACTGAAAAACAAATGACTATGGCCAGACCAGATATAAAAACAGGACTCTGATCTACAGCCTGCAGCAACCTGCCTAGGAAACCGGCTCGTCGTCTCCAGTGAGCAGCGCAGGAGGCAGCCTGCTGTTTGTAAGTTGGACTTGTAGGAGTCTGACCACTCACCTTTCCGAACAAATGATCACGGAAGCCAAGCAATATTCCTACAATTGGCTCAAAATGGCCAGTACTTGATTGATAGCTGACCACTTCCCTGAGTTTTGTACCTGCTTCCAAATTAGGACAAGCCAGAGAAAGCTGAACGTGCTCCCCTAACCAACCACCTAGGACCCCCACTTCTAGTTAACCCGCCTACAGCTTCTCTGTGCCAACAGCCTCCAATCAGCGCACCCCTGAAGCCAACTTCCCTGCCTGCCTTTGAGTCTCTGTCAAAATGCAAGTGCTGGTGACCGACTCCCTTGCTATAGCAAACTCTGAATAGCTCTTTCTTTGCTCTCATTTGATTGGTCTTCATTTATTTCTATGGGTGGTAAAGAGTCCAGGAATCAAGGAATTCAACAAGCATAGATAGGGGCTGAGCCTAGAGGGCGGGGGAGAGTGGTGTGGGCTGCAGCTGGAGAGAGGAGGTGTGTGGAAGCCTGGTGAAGGAGGGCAGTTGTTAGGGGCCAAAATTTTATTTTAAGTGTAGTGGGAAATGCTATGGTATGAACGTTGATATCCCCATTCATATGCTGACACGACACCTAATCCCCATTGCAACAATATAAAGAGATGGGTGCCTTTGGGAGGTGATTAGTTCGTGAGAGTGCAGCCCTCATGCATAGAATTAGTGCCCTATGTAAAAGAGGCCCAGGGAAGCTTGTTTGTTCCTTTTGCCATGTGAGGACACATAGAAGGTGCCGTCTGTAAGTACTGGGCCCTCACCAGACAGTGTATCTGCTGCATCTTGATGTCGGACTTCCCAGCCTTCAGAACCATGAGCAATACATTTTCGTTGTTTGCAAATTACCCAGTCTAAGGTATTTTGTTATAGCATCCCAAATAAACTGAGACTGGAAGCCATTGAAGAGTTTTAAGCAGATGGAATATTCTACTTTGATTTATATTTTAAGATCCTTCTTGGCTGGGCGTGGTGGCTCACGCTTGTAATCCTAGCACTCTGGGAGGCTGAGGTGGGTGGATTGCTCGAGGTCAGGAGTTTAAAACCAGCCTGAGCAAGAGCAAGACCCCGTCTCTACTATAAATAGAAAGAAATTAATTGGCCAACTAATATATATATATATATAGAAAAAATTAGCCGGGCATGGTGGCGCATGCCTGTAGTCCCAGCTACTCGGGAGGTCGAGGTAGCAGGATTGCTTGAGCCCAGGAGTTGGAGGTTTTTGTGAGCTAGGCTGACACCACGACACTCACTCTAGCCTGGGCAACAAAGCGAGACTCTGTCTCAAAAAAAAAAAAAAATTGAAAAAAAAGATCCTTCTTGCTCTGGGGAAAATACGGAAATGGGAAGAACAGTCTTGGACCAGGGGAGCAGTGAGGTAGATATAATTAGATTTCAGATACACTTTGGAGTAGAATCTGTAGGATTTACTGGTGGACATGATATTATTGCAGGTAGAGAGGAAAAGGAATCAAGGATGTGTTTTTGGCTCAGTACAGATGGAATGTGGTATCACTATCCAGAGATGGATAAGATTGGTGATGGCAGGACACTATGTCGCTTTGTGGAGGGAGAAGACATTTTGTTTTGTGATGCATCCAAGTGGAGATGATAATAAGTAGTCAGATCTGGATCTCAGAGGGCTTATCTGAAATGGAAAGACGTATTTGGGCATTATCAGCACACAGATAATTTTAACCATGGAATGGATGAAATCGTCTAGAGAGTGTAGAAATGGAGTATTGAGATTGCACAGGGAGGACGAGCCAACTACCCCGAGAGGTAGGAGGAAAAACAAGGACATCGTGGGTCAAAGAAGCCATGAGGAGGCAAGAGTGATTAACTGCCAGGACCGGTTCTGAGGGGACGGTGGGTGCGACCTGCTCATGGGATTCGCCCAAACAGAGATCGTCAGCAACTTTGTCAAAAGTCATTTTTGGAGTGATGGAGACAGCAGCCAGCCTGGAGAGGGCAAAAAATGGAGGTGAGGAAGTGCAGAGAATACAGCTTAATCCTCTCGAGGGGTCGGTGGAGGAGGAAAGTGGGCAAATACCGCGGAGGGGACCAGAACATGAAGGACGGTGGCGCTGAGGACAATGGAGACACAGCTGCAGGAAACCTCTCTCCACCCACCCTGTTTGCCTGAAAGCAGGACACAGGTTCACAAAGACAAGGGGAGAACAAAGGTTAACCGTGGAACATAGCTTTGGACCTGGCGGCCTGGAGATGGTACCAGAGACAGCGACAGCGAGAAGCCTCACTGAAGAGCCTCCTCTGCCATTCATTTGCCTTTTCTCAAGTTGCTGCCCATAGAGACTCAAAGTCCTTTTCCTTTGTCTTGTCATTTCTCTAAAATTTTACTGTCCTTTGTTGAAGGTGCTACATAGGCTGGAATTCAAAGCCACCTCTTGGAGAACTACTCTACTCATTCTGGGTGTCACCCATGTGTATGTAACATGTACACGTTAATAAACTTCCGTTTGCTTTTCTCTCCTTCATCTGTCTTTTGTAATGGGGCCCATTCCAACTAAGAACCTGCAGGAATTATTATTTTGCCCCTACAGCAGGATCTGGAAGACGGTAGGATCACTTTTTTTTTTTTAAAAGATGAGCCACACCAGATTCAATATAGATGGAAATGACCCAAAGATTCACACTGCGTTTGCTTTTATAAAATGTCTAATTTGTTTCTATAATTGTAAAATCAACAGGTAATATGTTTTGTGTTGCTTTTAGAAAAGGGGAATAAAAACTCTGCAATGCCCGGTGGTCTCCGGGAGGCGGTGGCTGCAGCGTGGGGTCGCCGGTGCCCTAGGGATGGGCCCCTCCCCCGCCACACCCACGGTCCTGGTAACTGTCAAGCCTCCATAAGTCCTTATTAAGTGCCCATATGCCAAGATTAGAGCTGAGCATTATTAAAAACATCTAAACCCACTAAAAGGTACACTTGAGAAAAAAATAAATAAAAAGCACATAATTAAATAAATTGGCCAAGGAGGAAAAGGATTCTGGAATTAACAACCAAGTTCACCAACAGTTAAAGGGGCGACTCTTGCCCACCTCTCAACCCTCCAAACAGGACTTTATGGATGGGGTTGGTGCTTGGTTTCTTACTTTTCCACACATCTTTTTGGCTTCATTTGTAGATTTCTCACCTTCTTTGCTCCCTTCTTCCAGTGTGTTTTTGATGATTGAAGACAAGAGGCAGCTGAGGGCATGCGGGGCAGAGATGGGTGGTGGAGGCCTCACTTAGAAGGGCTTTGTCGGGTCCCTCAGCACCGCGGGCGCCCGCAGCCCTGCCCGGGACGGCAGCTCCTTTGTGGGTGAAGCAGGGAGTTGCCATCAAAGAAACCCTGGGTGATGCATTTTCCAAGCCCTTATTTTTCCTTAGAAATTGTTTCCCTAAACCCAGGCAGCACAACTGGGAAGCCTCGTTTTGAACTCAACACGAATTATCAGGAGAGTGTCTCCATGTCCCACCTAAGTTATCGCCTTTTCTGTCTCCAGAAAGTTCTATCATGTCTGATGGTAAATTGTCAGAACCTCGTAGTTAGCCGTGGCTTTGTTAGCCGGACTCTCTCCAGCCCATGGCCGCTGCCCGGGCCTCGCCAGGCTTCCTTCCGGAGCCTCCGGCTTTGAGTCCACGGCACCTACAGCGCTGGGCCCGGCTCGACCGCCGGCTGGTCTGTGATCTTGTTCTCTTAGCCACTCTGAGCCTCAGTTTCCTCAAAGGTGGAGGCAGTGTGACGGTGCTACTCACCTGACAGGTTTTTATTAAAAAAAGATACTGAGCACCTACTTCATCAGCAGTTTGAAAACCTTAATTAGATTCCTCATAACAATCCTAAAGGCGGGATTCTACCATGGCCAAGAAGGAAAGACACTGTGCTAGGTAGGCAGTGAGGGAGCCCTGGCCCTCCTGCGGACAAAGGCGGGCACCCCCACACACCTGGGGGAGGAGGGGACACCTGCAGACCTGCCGATCAGAACTGCGGCCCGATGCGAAAGAACGCGGGGGCTGCCTAGTGCACGCACGCGCGGGCACCGCGGCCTGGAAGGCGCCGAGCAGCTCGTCGGCGCCGCTTGCTGACGTCGCGCGGCGGTCCGCGCCCGGCTTCCGGGCGGCGCCGGGAGACCTGCAAGCGCAGCCGGACCAGCTCTCGTAGCCCGACCGCCCTCGGCGTGGCTGGGTGGTGGCGTCGGAACCCGGGGCGCAGGACCCCAGACCGCGACTGGGGGCCGGCCGGTGACGGTGGCGAACGCATCTTCCTTTACTCGGTAAACTTCACCTGGCGCTTCCCTTACTTCGGTGCGTCTGATCGTTCTTCAGCCAAGAACACGCCAAGAACCGAGAACGGAAACTTCCACCCGGCAACTCCACTTCCTCAGAGGTGGCAACACTCGCCCTAAACATTTCAGAATTTAGACCTAGACTCCTCTGAGCTATTTTATTGATTTTCATGAGAGGAAAAGTACGATGATTCATGCAGGGGAAATAAACCCGAACTAAACTGTTAAAATCGTAGGTGTTGACTCTCAGTTTTAGCCAGCTAGGGCCGCAGCCGTGCCACAGACGATTGCCAAGCGTGTCACCGCTCCCAGTCAGTCCTCGCTCCGTCAGCTGCGACCTTCCCTTCAACTCCTGCTAGAGAAAGCACATCAGAATGGGGGTGAGTAAGAGCAATGTTTATACTGGGAAAACTTGAGATTGGCTCTAATTTTCAAAAAGAGTACAGTAATTATTTTATAGTAAATTACAAGTGTTGGATTAGCTTCTGGTTAAAGCAAGTGGTGTTGGTAGGGGCTTTGGCGTTTTAAACAGGGTCCCCAGGAGACGGCAGTACTCACAGGAAGAGATTTTTCTCAGGCTCTGAGAGCACCGGGAGTTACTTGGGGCAGGCAGTTGGGGTGCCTCAGGTCAGACCACTCGTGTGTAGGTCCAGCCCTGTGGAGGTCTGTAGCACTCAAAGACCAACAACTGCCCTGGCGTTCTGGTTCTCGAAACTGCTCCCAACAGAACTATAGATGTAGTGAAGGGATTTGTTTGCGTCCTGTTTCGTAACAGAGGAGCATTTTAAACCAGCTGTCCAGGGATTCTTTCAAGACACTCTGCGCAGTGCTCATGGAATAAATAACTCTTGCTTTCTGCTTTAGTCCTAGACTTTGTGTCAGAGATCTTAGGTAAGCATGAAGGGAAAATTGATTTGAAGTCCAGGCTCTGGCTCCAGTAGTTCTTTGAAATTTAGATTCATCAGCTAGTTGACAAAGGGGCTAGATTGCCCCTAAAATACTTATCAGTTCTGACTTTCTGTATCGATAATAGTTTTGGTGACATTTATTGAGGTCTGCTGTGCTTCAGGTATTGTTTTGTTGTTTCAAGTGTGTACTGATAGTAGCTCATTGACTCCTTTCAGCAATGCCCTGATGAGGGTAGTATTTTTATTTATAAAAATGCAAGGAAGGAATTGAAAACAAATAGAGTCAGTGACCTCTAGGTTCACTTTGTGACATGGAGTTCTTGCTTTTGCAGTGTGGAACTGGAGGCTTGCTCATCACCATGACTCTTGTTACAGAAAAAATGACTTAAGGACACTTGTTTAAGCACAGTAAGTGAAAAATACAAATAAAATCCTAAGCCCCTCAAGCAACAGAGCGGACCCCTTTTTGGCTAAGCGGACCCCAGGGAAACCTTAAAACTGAGTTCCCTGCCATGATGGGACAACGTACATGCCTCGTTATATCCCCTCCTTGATAAGCCCTTTAGACTTTCTTTCCTAAGGGTTAAACAGAGGCGGGGCACAGGGACTCATACCTGTAATCCTAGCACTTCAGGAAGCTGAGGCAGGAGGATTGCTTGAGGCCAGGAGTTCCAGACCAGCCTGGGCAACAAAGCATGTTCTTGTCTCTACAAAAATTAGAAAAATTAGCCAGGCACAGTGGTACACACCTGTAGTTTTAGCTACTTAGGAGGCTGAAGCAGGAAGATCGCTTGAGCCCAGGAGTTTGAAGTTGCAGTGAGCCCATGAGCTAGGCTGACACCACAGCTCTCTAGTCCAGGAAACAGAGTAAGACCCTGTCACACACACACACACACACACACAATTAAACAAAAACCAGCCCTTGCTCCACCTCTTATTTCAGCTGGACTCCCTCCTATATTTGTGGTTTCCACACAACTGACCAGCATTCCTTCCTTATAAGAAAATGGACTTGTTCTGGCCAGTTGACAGAGGCTGTGCACAGCACAGATGCCTCTGTCTCCTCAATTTCACCTTTTGAGGTGTAGAGCCAAGCTGTAATATATTTAAATGTTAGATCTCCACCCCAAAGAGAACATACCACATATATATTAATAACATGCATGTTTGCTTACTATGCATGCACATGCTCCCCACACATGAATATTCATAGCTCCTCCTATAACCTGTTAAATATGTATACTTATTAGCAGACTGGTTCAACATAAATTCCTGTGTCACCCTTTTGTCCTTTGAAGTGCCTGCTTCTGGTTCTGCTGAAGGCTACACTTCCCGGCCTGCATGATGGCCAGCCTGCAGGCTGTAACACTTTATAAGAAATAAAGCTCTTCTTTCCAAATTTATGAACCTCATGATTCTTCAGTTGACATAAGGAAGACTCTTTTCAGGGCCATCGTGACAGGTGTAGGGACCACTGCAAGGTGGCCTCGCAGGGGAGAGAAGGACTGGGCTCAACTCCAAACACAGCACAGGCAAGTGGGAATTGATAGCCCAGGAGCAGGTGGGGGGAGGTCCACAGATGGAAAATTACTAAAAGGAAACATCAGGGATAAGGGGAATTCTGACTTAACAGGATTCTTGTTGAGGCAGGCAGGGGACCAGACATCACCTGGGGGATGATGGAGGATGAGGAGCCTGATCAGATATTGAGAATGATCAGATATGTAGAATGGGACGTTCTGGTTAAACTGACTTAGCAGGCTTCTTTTGCTGAAACTGGATTTTACAAGTGTTAGGCTTAAGGAATTCACCCTTCCCAAAACTTCCATCCAAACCTCCTATACAACCCACCACTCTCCCCTTCCTAGGGGTGTATTAGGCATGTAGCCTTTGCCAGACCCCTATGGAGATAAAGGAATGGAATGTAAGAGGGGAACTTACTTTCCTTATCCCTCCTGATAAGGACAATGCTTATGCCTCCCAGTTGTTTGGAAAGAATTTATTACAGGAGCTGTTCTGGCCCAGTTTCTCACTCCCCTTGGAAAAACTTTCTATAAAACCCAAGGCCCTGCCCTCCCTTGGGGTGGACTCTCTTTTCGGCCTCCACTCATCTGCACCCAGATGCTCAAATAAGCACCATTTTGCTACACATGAAGCTTCTCGTGTCTACCTCTGGGCTGCGGACCTAACAATGAGGATGTTAGTGTACATCCTCATCTCACAGTGTACATTCCTCAACCAAGTGCTCCACTGTGTGTTCCCCCGGAAGCTGCAGCTACTGTCTTGAGGTGGGGAGAATCTTCCTCTTCCTCCCTGACACCCTCTCTTTATTAAACAGGTGTTAGCTGCGGACCTAACAAAGTATACAGATGGCTCTAGGAGAAGGTTCAGGAGCCTCACTAAAGTTTGGCCATGCAAAAAATCTTTGTCGCACTGGATTCTAATTTTGTGAGGACATAATAAATATGAGGAATAAGGCTATGAGTGAATAATATCATTTATTGCTAACAAATCAATAGCAAATATTCATTTTGCAAAAGTACATTTCTTTTATTTGCAGCAGAGTCATCTCATTTACTGATTTGGATTCTGCACATTTTCTTAGCAGAGGAATTAATTTCTTAAGAAAGAACACAACTCTAAGGTGTTATTAAAATTCTCTTGCTGCATGAGAATTTGATTATAGATAATTTTTCTTGAAATAAGTGAGTTATCAGGTTAGACTCAGACAATGGATTTTTTTCCTTTGTTCTTTACATTTAATGTTGATTGGTTAGTTGATTATTGTTATTATTAAATAGTTTATTCATAACCTCTGTGTGCTGGGTGGTGCTCTCACCTGCAGCACTTGAAGTTATTCCTGGGGATCTCCAGAGTGTGCTCATGAAGAAAACAAGTCCTGGTCCTGGGAGGGAATCCATAGGCCCAGGGGTGGGGCAGCCCCTGTACTTTTTCTTTCCTGGGTTCTACTGCTTCCTCAGCCAAGTGCTCCACTGGGTGTTCCCCCGGAAGCTGCAGCTACTGTTTTGAAGTGGGGAGAATCTTCCTCTTCCTCCCTGACACCCTCTCTTTATTAAACAGGTGACACCAATACTTCCTCCACAAGTTTGGGGGCTTTCAGTGATACAGATCTTGGAGATTTTAGTCTCTCTCTTTGAAAACTAGGCATGACTCTGGAGGGCTGGGCTGCAAACAACAGCTTGCTATGTGCACAGTGATTTTTCTCTTCTGATCTGGAAGTCCTTGTCATGGGTCACACTGCCTCTCTGACATTTTTCCTTTCAACTTAGTTTTGCCTGGACTCTCAGGCATTATGAAAATAGATTTTTGGACAGCAGTCCCCAAATTGTGTTGGGTATGCTTGGACATGTCTGAACTTGAAGTAGAAATGGCTTCAGCCCAGGCTGGGGATAATAGAGCAAAGCACATAAAGGCAATTCCCTTAAAAAAAGATGTATTTGTTTAAAATTCAATTCCAGCTTATATCGCACTTCCCCTCTGCAAATTTAAAAAACCAAGTTGTCTGAAAAGACTGTTAACTACATTGCATATATATATATTTTATATTTTTATTTATTTATTTTTATTTCGGAATATTATGGGGGTACAATCGTTAAGGTTATATACATTGCCCTTGTCTCCCCTTCCCCCTCGTTGCATATTTTAACAAGTATGTTTAGTTTCTTAGGTTTGTTTGTTTGTTTATTTGTTTGCTTGCTTTTGCCTGGCCATAAAAATCGGCTTCCTGAGCCCTGCATATGGGGTGGGGTGCCAAGGCCAACAGATTGGGCAAACGCAGGCTTTCAACCAACGCTTCCATTTTTGGCACCTGTCTTACAACCACCCTTCTCCTCCCGCACATTGCAGTGCACAGAGGCATCTTGTCCTCTCCATCAGCACTCAGGCATCCCTCTGAGTGTTCTGGAACTTTGTTTAAACTGACAACTTTCCCTCTCCTGTTCTTTTAATTGCTTGAGGTTAAGGCATTCCTAACTTCCCATTTTTATTTCAGAGAACTATCAGGAAGACACTAAAGGTCTTGAGCTAGAAGGCTGCCTTTTGGTTTTGGAGAGAGGAGAGGCACAGGGAGAACGTGTTCTACGTAGAGGTGTGCTCCCAGCATCCAACGTGTCGTAGAGTGGTCTCGACAAGGATGCCAATGGCCTTTGGACATCCTGGGCTCATATCATGGCCATGTGAAGGCTAAGGTATGTGTGATACGATACACTTGTCCACAAATTTCTGTTACTCTCTTGTTCATCTGTCTTTTGACAACCTAGTTTACAGAGCCCCAGCTGGGGAAACTAAGATGGGGAGAGGAAGAAGATTACTTTTTTTCCTCCTTTAGCTTTCTCTGGTTGGTCTTAAGATGGAAGCAGGGACAAAAATATTAGTGCTGTCAGTTATCAATCAAGTCCTGGTTAAATTGGGCCAATCGTAGAGGGGTTATTGCCTGGATTCCTGGATTGTTGGTGAAGATTAGTAGTCTGATTTCCTACAAGTCTGGCTTATGGCAGGTTTGCTGGTCTAATTATTGTATATAAAGGGCTTGGTTTCCTGGGTAGGTTGCTGCAAGTTGTGGGTCAAAGGTCTATTTACATATACAGTCATTGTTCATTTATGTATTCAACCTGTCATGACTATGACTGATTTGGAAATTTTACTCATCTTGTGTTTTCAAGTGCAATAGATATCATATTTTTTGTTAATGTCAAGCATTTGAGATATATTATCTGTTCTAACCACCACCTCCACCCCTCAGTGGGTAATAGTTATCCTGTTTTTCAGCTGAGAAAACTGAGGCACAGGGTATGAATAATTTGCCAAAGATCCAAGTACCTTAGGAATGGCACAGCTAAGCTTTGTACCTAAATTTGAGTCTTTTGACGCTCCCCCTGCCCCCACCCCCAGTACGACAGAAATTCTTAAGCAAAAATGAGCCCTTGCAGCAAACAGGGTGTCCGCTACCCGACAGATTGGCTGGGCACGAGTCCCCTCAGTGTGGCTCCGCTGTCTGCCTGCCCCAGCGGGCTTTCCAGCTAACCCACGGTTAGTTCCAGCTCTCCTTTCAGCCACTTTCATCTTTTTGTATTTTTTTATTGTGGCAAAACACACACACCATTGGAACGCGTGCAGTTCCGCGGCGTTAAGTACACCGGCATGTCCCGCAGCCACCGGGGAACTCTGGCGTCGCCCACGCGGAGCCCACGCCCGCCAGCAGCGGCAGCGGCTCACCCTCCCTGCTCCCCGGCGGGGAGGAAGTGTGCCTTTCCCTCCGCCACCCTTGTGGTGAGTCGGAGGCCCACGACAAACAAGCAGATTAATAGGAGAAGAGCAAACATAAGTTTTATGTGATGCAGTAGCTTTCATAAGGAAATGAAGACACGAAGAAACAGCCAAACCCGAGGGGTTTTATGCTGGGTCTGATGAAGAATGGAGCAAGGAGAAATATGATGGGGCAAGAGGGGTGTGACCTCATAGTAGTGAGCCAGGGGACTCTTGGCAAGGCCTGTGTGTTCAAATTCTTCTGTGGTCTGTGTCTCCAGCGACAAGGACGTTTCTGTCCTCTGGGCATAGCAGGGCACCCTCACACAAGACTCTCGTGGCGTGTTTCAGGGAAGGTTAGAAGACCCTTCCTGCACGTGGCCTTTCTGAAATTCCTTCAGCTTGGAACACGCAACATGTCAAGGCTTTGGGGCAGTATGTCCTGAACTCCAGCACCTGGAAACCACTAACCTTCTTTCTGCCTTTATGGATCTGCCTGTGCTGAATATTGTATCGAAGGGAGTCAAGTCATAAGAGACCCTTTGTGTCTGGCTTATTTCACTTTGCCTAAGATTTTCAAGTTCCATCTGTGTGGTAGCGTGTGTAGGTACGTCGCTCCTTCCCAAGGTGAATGGTATTATACTGAATAGTGTTACACCACGCTTGCTAATCCGTTCATCTGTTGACGACATGAGGGTTGTTTCCCCCACTGCTGTCGTGGGGAGGGATGCTATGGACACGGGTGTGCACATTTTTGTTTGGACTTTCAGCCCCTCGGGGAGCTCACTGAGCAATCCTCACCTGGTTCCTACTTGGAGCCTGGAAGTCCAGCCTGCTGCCATCCGTCTTCTGGAGCCGGCAGGGCAGGAAATACCTGCGTGAAATACTGAGTGATCTCAACGCAGGTGCCCCTCCCGTGACTGCAAGTTATACTTTGTGAACTGCCTGAGGATGGAGACCTCTTTGGCCTCTAAGTTTGCATGCAAGATGTTTCCTTAGACTGAACGCCCAGCCCCTTCCCTGCCTGTCAAACTACTACTTACCTTTTATATCGCGTTCAAATGTCACTTCTCTGACTTATGTTCTAGGTAGTATTCTTTTGGGTATAAGATACTGAAAGGTGGTATAAATCCTAAAGGAAATTCATGGGCACCTAAGGATAGGAGCTGTTGTATAACGATAAGCAAGCAGTCGGGAGCTACCAGGACCAAGGCTGCCATGTTCGCACCTTCGTTCCACCCCTCCCTCCTAACTTCTCTCCATCTCTCAAGGCCATCGAAAGCCTTTCTACGTCATCATGTCCTTCAGCTTCCGTTACTGCTTTCTGGTGACATCTCTTTCTGTCCCTTTGTTAATTCAATACGTGGATTTCTGGGTTCACCATGGGTGGGTCGGTCCTCTTAGGTAATATGTTCCCCCTTGTGGCCTTTGACCCCTGAAACCAGGGGCATGTGACCCCCTGCTCCCTGTTGGGTGGGCTCTCCAGGCACATGCACCAGAATTCCCCAAGCACGGGTCACGTCTCCTGGTTTTGTGTTCTTACAGCTCTTTGTGATGTAGACACATAAACAAGTAGACAATGTTAAAATGCCATATTGGCTTCAGGACAATGAACTAATACTACACAACAGGGACCGTTTTGGCTATGATTGCTATTTACAGCATAGTAACTGGCATATAGTTGTTTCATACTTAATCTGCTTTAAAAATACAGCACTGGATGAGATCAAACTACCTAAGTCTCTTCTAAATATATGAGAACACGTTGAAAGGCAATGTCAGGGAATTTCAATTTAGTGGTTGCCTTTAGACTAATGATTTGAGAACGCAGTGGGTTTATAAGATTTGTTTTCCATACCCAGATCAGGCTGTTTCAAAGCAGAGAAATGGCAGTGTCATTTCTTAGTCCCCGGGTGTGAGAGACACTGGGACCCCGAGTGTGCAGAAAGGCAGCTCCGGCTGACACGGAGCCCTGCGAAGGATTCATCTGGGGAGTTCAGCGACGGCAGTGGGCAGACTGGCGTCCACGTGGGCTGCACAATCTCACAGAGCCCTGCTCACCGCACCAGCCCCTGCTTGCAGGAGGCCTTGTATTGCACCTACCACCAGAAGCTTCGTCGGGCCCCTCCCCTGGCTCAGACAAGCCAAGGAAACTGAAACGTGGACTGTCCCACAGTAGTCTAAGCTTTGCTTAATATGGTGGGGACTTACTGTGTCTAATGTGGTTGAACAGGGAAAGGAAATTATTGGCAGTGGGTTTGGCTGGGAATGAAACTAGCCCAATAGGCATTTTATCCTAATAATGATCAAATGCTGTTGCTCCTAGTCCTTTGACTTTCAAATCAGTTTTTGTCTGGCCTGCAGACTCTGAGGCTGCCTTAGGGAGGGACAATGCAAACCTTTCAAATATAAAGATTAGGGCAATAGTGACATGGCAAAGATGCTTCCCAAGGGACACTGGTTGCAAAGACGTGGATGCAGTCAGCTTGGGCCCAGATAGGCGCTGCTCCGTGACTATGCAAAGGCGGACTTGGACCTCCCAAGAAGAAGTAATTGGACCAGCAGTGGGAAGTGCAGATGGGGTCTTTGGGATGAGAACAAGTGGAAGACTCTCCTCTGGGACTTTGTTTCCATTATTTCCCAAAAATGTGGTACAAAAATCAATGATGATAAAGAGAATATCTTAGTATGAAGTGCTATACATTAATTTTAATGTGTATTAGAAAAAGCAACACAACTTGCACGTGAAGTGTATGATTCCGTTGATGTTTTTAAGATCAGTTTAAAGTAGGCAAAGCCTTGGCAATCCACTATATGGAGAATGTATAGATTAGAGGCTTGGTGTCAGGGCATGGTCATCAATACTTTAGAGCTTCTGGAATTTAACTCTGTCAAAGTTTTTGTAGAAGTTTCGATAGAATGAATGGCTATTGCTGTGCCCCCCACAACAAAGCTTTCTTCCACCCCCTACTTTGGGAAGAGCGGGCTCTGATGGGGGAAGACAGCTGAGCCCACTCTCCCAGAATGGGCACTCGATCAAAGCTGGACTGTTCTCGGTGTGCCCAGACTCCCCGAAATGATGCCACAGTGAACTAAGAAAGCCTATGTGGGCCAGCGTGGCCACCCAGCTGAGGCTTCTGGAAACAGACTGGGAGTCCAACACATGCTTGAGTTAGGGAACGCTTCTTTTCAGGGATTTAAAAATTCATTTTATTGGAATTTGGAGGGGTGGAGCAAGATGGCAGACGAGAAACACTGCCAGACAGAGTGTCTCTGCAGAAAAGACAGATTCTAGCAGAAATTAGAAAAAAGAAGCAAGAAGACAAGAATAGAGCGGACGAGGGCCGGAAGGAGGGGTACTTGAGACCCCGGGAGACTCCACGGGAGGAGGCTGTGGAGGAGAACTGCAGGCTGAGACCACCGGAGCAGCCCGGAGACCAGCGGCAAGGGTAGGTGGATTTGCTGTTTCCCCTCCCCTGCATCTGGGACTGCTGGTGGGCTCCCCAGCAGGTGGAGAGTCCTGCGGACGCCAGCCCAGAGACGGCCGCCGCCAGCCAGCGGTGAGCCTGTAGGAGACATGGCACCAGGTTCCCAACTTCCTCCGGGCACCTCCGTGTGCACAGACCCGAGCCGCGCAGCAGGCGCCATATTGCCTCCTCCTCCCCACCGCCGACCCTACCTGCGGCTGCCCAGAGAGACAATACAGCGACCAGCCACAGGCACCTCCAGGGAACGGGACCTTCCCTTTTGGGACCCTACAGCTGACTCAGGGGAACTCAGACTGTGAGCTCCCTACCCGCCAGCTCTCCCAGGTGCTGCTGGCACGGTGTTCCCAGGAGAACGGTGCCGACTCAGAGGCTGAGAGACATAGACCCAGCTTGGGCTCCCTGAGGGTGAATTGGGATCGGAACTCCTCTCCCTGGTAGGGATACAGTTTGAACTCTGGGACCCAGAGGTCGGACCTGCAGACCAGATCCCGTGCACCGAGGGCTAGCATTGCCCGGGGCACAGAAGGGTTATACATGAACAGCCTACTGAGGTGTATGTGCCTCCAGGGGCAGATCAGCATCCTACAGGGCAACCCTCCTCCCAGGAGGAGGCCGTGCGCCCAGCCCAGGTGGCATTCCTGTGCAGGGAACTTCCCTGCCGGCATCACAGTCCGGGGAGGCCTGGTGGCTTGTGGTCTGGCCTGCTGGCAGAGACCCAGGAGTAGCTGAGGAGTTGGGGAGGGTGGAAAGAAGCGAGGCCCGCTCCAGACTGCGGGTCTCAGACAGCCCCACACCCACACCCAGATTTTCTGGCTTAGTGGGACCATTCCAGCCCTGCCCTGACAGCTTGCCCAGGAAGCAGAGAACAGAACTTTGACCCTGCTAACTGCATGAGGGCAGGCTTACCCAATCCAGCTCCGCCCAGAACAGGAGCTGATAACAAGACACAAAATCAACAGCATAGCCTGTTCCTCCAAGCAAACGCCACCTACTGACAGGGACGGCATCTTGCACAGCCTTTCCACGGCACCCACTGACTCAATATACAGGGAGTGGTCCAATCTCACCCACAGACACCACCTAACGCCTCAGAAACTAAACAAGGTGTGTGAATACCCAAACAGTAACCTAAAGGAAAGAAACAACAACTGATCGACATGGGAAGAAATCAGCAAAAGAACTCAGGAAATATGAAGAACCAAACGGAAAACACACCCCCAAAGAGGAGCACCAGCCCCCTAGAAATGGACACCAACCAAAAACAGGCAACCAATATGACAGAAGAGGAATTTCGGAAGTGGATCATAAGAACACTCACCGAGCTACAACAACAACTCAGTAACCAACACAAAGAAACCACAAAAAGCCTCCAGGATATGGAAAAAGAAAAAGGCACAATGAAGAAAAGTGTAACCGAACTCCTGGAAATGAAGAATCAATTCAAGGAACTACAAAATACAGTGGAAAGTCTCAAGAACAGGGTAGATCAAACAGAAGAAAGAATCTCAGAGGTTGAAGATAACACCCTCCACTTAAAAAAATCAGTCACAGAAATAGAGCAGAGAAACAAGAGAAAAGAGCAAAGCCTACAAGAGCTGTGAGATTATGTGAAGAAACCTAATGTGAGGGTCAAAGGGTTACCAGAAGGGGAAGACGACAACACTCAAGGGTTGGACAAGCTGTTTGAAGATATAATAGAGGAAAATTTCCCAGGCCTTGCTCAAAATCTTGATATACAAGTTCAAGAAGCTCAGAGGACCCCTGGGAAATTCAACGCAAACAGGAAGACGTCACGACATGCAGCCATCAGACTGACCAAAGTATCAACTAAAGAGGCCCTTCTAAGAGCTCTTAGACAAAAGAAGCAAGTAACATACAAGGTAAAGCCAATTCGAATAACATCAGACTTCTCTAATGAGACTTTACAAGCAAGGAGAGACTGGGGCCCCATTCTCACTCTTTTGAAACAAAACAATGCCCAGCCTAGAATATTATTCCCTGCAAAACTAAGCTTCGTATATGAAGGAGAAATAAAAACATTCTCAGACAAGCAAAGGCTCAGAGAATTCACCAAGACAAGACCAGCCCTACAAGAAGTACTTAAAACAGCGTTACGCACGGAACATCATAATAATAACCCACGGATATAAAAACAACCAAAACCCAAAGATATTAAAGGCCAGATATTACAATGGCTCAAGACAGAAATCATAGCAACAACATCCAACCCAACAGAATGAACAGTATTCTACCTTACCTAGCAGTTCTCTAAATAAATATGAATGGCTTAAACTCTCCACTCAAGAGACATAGGCTGGCTGAATGGATAAGAAAATACAGGCCAAGTATATGCTGTCTTCAGGAAACACATCTAACCTGCAAGGATGCATATAGACTAAAAATAAAAGGGTGGAGATCAATATTCCAAGCAAATAGAAGCCAAAAGAAGGCTGGTGTGGCAGTTCTAATTTCAGACGATTTAGTTTTTAAACCAACAAAAGTAGTGAAAGACAAAGAGGGTCAGCATATAATGGTGAAGGGCACAGTTCAACAAGAAGAGATAACAATTTTAAATATATATGCACCCAACTTAGGTGCACCCAGATTCATAAAGCAAACCTTACTGGAGCTAAGCAAATGGATTAATAGCAACTCCATAATCACTGGAGATTTCAACACCCCACTGACGGCACGAGACAGATCCTCCAAACAGAAAATTAATAAATAATGGACTTAAACAAAACTCTAGAACAATTGGGTCTGACAGACATCTACAGAACATTCTACCCAAAATCCACTGAATATACGTTCTTCTCATCAGCTCATGGGACATTCTCTAAGATTGACCATATCCTAGGACACAAAGAAAATCTCAAGAAATTTTAAAAAATAGAAATCATACCATGTACCTTCTCAGATCACAGTGGAATAAAAGTAGAAATCAACCCTAACAGAAACATTTCTACACAGAAACGTGGACATTAAACAACCTCCTACTAAATGATTACTTCATAAATGAAGAAATCAAGACGGAAATACAAAAATTCTATGAAGAAAACGACAATGGAAAGACAAGTTATCAACTCCTCTGGGACACAGCTAAAGCAGTTCTGAGAGGAAAGTTTATCTCCATAAATGCCTCTAACCAAAAGACAAGAAGATCACAAATAGACAATCTAATGAAACGACTCAAAGAGCTGGAAAAAGAAGAACAAACCAACCCCAAACCCAGAAGAAGAAGTGAAATCAACAAGATCAAATCAGAACTAAACGAAATTGAAAACAGGGAAGCTATTCAGGAGATTAATAAAACAAAAAGTTGGTTCTTTGAAAAAATAAACAAAATTGACACACCATTGGCTAAGCTAACGAAAAGCAGAAAAGAGAAATCTCTAATAAGCTCCATCAGGAATAAAAAATGAGATATCACAACTGATCCCAAAGAGATACAAGATACAATTTATGAATACTATAAAAACCTTTATGCACACAAACTGGAAAATGTGGAGGAAATGGACAAATTTCTAGAAACACACAGCCTCCCTAGGCTCAATCAGGAAGAAATAGATTCCCTGAACAGACCAATCTCAACAGCTGAAATAGAAACAGCAATTAAAAATCTCCCTAAAAAGAAAAGTCCCGGTCCAGATGGCTTCACACCCGAATTTTACCACACTTACAAAGAAGAACTAGTACCTATCTTGCAGAAACTATTCCACAACATCGAGAAGAACGGAAACCTCCCCGACACCTTTTATGAAGCAAATATTACTCTGATACCAAAACCAGGAAAGGATGCAACAAAAAAAGAAAACTACAGACCAATATCCCTAATGAACATAGATGCAAAAATTTTCAACAAAATCTTAGCTAACCGAATCCAGACACTTATCAAAAAAATAATCCACCACGACCAAGTGGGCTTCATCCCAGGGATGCAGGGATGGTTCAACATACGTAAATCTATAAATGCAATTCACCACATAAACAGAAGCAAAAACAAAGACCACATGATTCTTTCAATAGATGCAGAAAAAGCTTTTGACAAAATTCAACACCCTTTCATGATACGAACACTTAAGAAAATAGGCATAGAAGGGACATACCTAAAAATGATACAAGCCATATATGACAGACCCATAGCCAACATCATACTGAATGGGGAAAAATTGAAATCATTCCCACTTAGAACTGGAACCAGACAAGGCTGCCCACTATCTCCACTTCTGTTCAACATAGTGCTGGAAGTCTTGGCTACAGCAATCAGATAGGAAAATGGAATCAAAGGTATCCAAATAGGGGCCGAAGAGATCAAACTTTCACTGTTTGCTGATGATATGATATTGTATCTAGAAAACCCCAAAGATTCAACCAAGAAACTCCTGGAACTGATCAATGAATTTAGTAAAGTCTCAGGATACAAAATCAATACACAGAAATCAGAGGCATTCATATACGCCAACGACAATCTAATTGAGAACCAAATCAAAGACTCAATTCCCTTCACAATAGCAACAAAGAAATTAAAGTACCTAGGAATATACTTAACCAAGGACGTAAAAGACCTCTACAGGGAGAACTATGAAACACTGAGGAAGGAAATAGCAGAGGATGTAAACAGATGGAAATCCATACCATGCTCGTGGATCGGCAGACTCAATATCATCAAAATGTCTATACTACCCAAACTGATCTACAGATTCAATGCAATACCTATTAAAATCCCATCAGCATTCTTCACAGATATAGAAAAAACAATTTTATGCTTCGTATGGAACCAAAGAAGACCCTGAATATCAAGAGCAATTCTAGGCAACAAAAACAATATGGGAGGCATGAATATGCCAGATATCAAACTATACTACAAAGCTGTAGTAATTAAATCAATATGGTATTGGCACAAAAATAGGAATATTGACCAGTGGAACAGATGTGAGAATCCTGATATAAAACCATCCTCATATAGCCATCTAATCTTTGACAAAGCAGACAAAAACATACGCTGGGGAAAAGAATCCCTTTTCAATAAATGGTGCTGGGAAAACTGGATAGCCACCTGTAGAAGGCTAAAACAGGACCCACACCTTTCACCTCTCACAAAAACCAACTCATGCTGGATAACAGACTTAAACCTAAGGTATGAAACTATTAGAACTCTAGAGGGAAAAGTTGGAAACACTCTCCTAGACATCGGCCTGGGCAGAGAGTTTATGAAGAAGTCCCCAAAGGCAATCACAGCAGCAACAAAAGTAAATAAATGGGACATGATCAAACTACAAAGCTTCTGCGCAGCCAAAGAAATAGTCATGAAAGTAAACAGACAACCTACAGAATGGGAGAAAATTTTTGCATCCTATGCATCCGATAAGTGACTGATAACTAGAATATACTTAGAATTCACGAACATCAGGAAGAAAAAATCAAATAACCCCATTAAAAAGTGGGCAAAGGACTTGAACAGAAACTTTTCTAAAGAAGACAGAAGATTGGCCAACAAACATATGAAAAAATGCTCAACATCTCTAATCATCAGGGAAATGCAAATCAAAACCACAATGAGATATCACTTAACCCCAGTGAGAATGGCCTTTACCAAAAAATCTCCAAACAATAAATGCTGGCGTGGTTGTGGAGAGAGAGGAACACTCCTACACTGCTGGTGGGACTGCAAACTAGTTCAACCTCTGTGGAATGCAATATGGAGATACCTTAAAGTGATACAAGCGAATCTACCATTTGATCCAGCAATCCCATTGCTGGGCATCTACCCAAAAGATCCAGTGACACTCTACAAAAAAGACACCTGCACTCGAATGTTTATAGCAGCACAATTCATAATTGCAAGGCTGTGGAAACAGCCCAAGTGTCCATCATTCCAAAAATGGATTAATAAAATGTGGTATATGTATACCATGGAGTACTATTCAGCTCTAAGAAACAATGGTGACATAGCATATCTTATATTTTCCTGGTTAGAGCTGGAACCCATACTATTAAGTGAAGTTTCCCAAGAATGGAAAAACAAGCACCACATATACTCACCAGCAAATTGGTATTAACTGAACAGCACCTTAGTGGTCACATAGGTACTACAGTAATAGGGTATTGGGCAGGTGGGAGGGGGGAGGGGGGCGGGTATATACATACATAATGAGTGAGATGTGCACCATCTGGGGGATGGTCATGATGGAGACTCAGACTTGTGGGGGGAGGGGGAGAAATGGGCATTTATTGAAACCTTAAAATCTGTACCCCCATAATATGTCGAAATAAAAAAAATTCATTTTATTTTATTTTTAATTGGCAAATAATAACTATATATGGGGTACATTGCGATGTTTTGATGTATGTTTTCATTGTGGAATGATTAAATCAGTCTAATTAGCTTATCCATCACCTCATATACTTATTTTTTGGTGGTGGAAACATTTAAAATTTACTCTTTAGCAATTTTGAAATATACAATACATTGTTATTTATTATAGTCACCATTCTGTACAATAGATCACTAAACCTTATTCCTCTTATCTAGCTGAAAGTTTGTACCCTTTGCTCAACATCTCCCCTCTCTCCAGCTACACCCCTCCCCCAGTCTCTGGTAAGCCCCATTCTACTCTCTTAGTGCCATGACAACAACTTTTTTAGCTCATGCACATAAGTGAGATTATGTAGTATTTGTCTTTCTGTGCCTGGCTTATTTCAGTTAGCATAATGTCCTCCAGGTTCACTTGTGTTGTTGCAAGTGACGTGATTTCCTTCTTTTTAAAAGCTAAATAGTATTCTGTTGTGTATATATACCACAGTTTCTTTATCTATTGATCTACTGATAGATACCTAGGTTGTTTCTATCTTTTAGCTATTTTGAATAGTGCTGCAATGAACATAGGAATGCAGATATCTCTTGGGCATTCTGATTTCATTTCCTTTGAATATACACCCAGTAGTAGGATTGCTAGATCATGTGGTAATTCTACTTTTAGCTTTCTGAAGAACATCCATACTGTTTTTCATAATAGCTGTATGTTTAATTTTTTTGGTAAATTATCACAGTTTCTCATTTTGAGTATTACTCTAGCATTATTTTTTAATTAATGTTTTAAACTTAAGAGCATTATTTTGTGGTTTGTCCCGTATCTATGCTGGGCTGCGTCTCAACTTTAGGCCACATGATTCTACTTTTCAAATTGCAATATTGAGAGAGCCACCGCAAAACATAATACTGGCATACTGACCATGAAGTTAAAGGCCCTTGACAAACAGCAGATGCAAGAAGATCACTCTGGTCTTCATGCCATTTCTTGAAAGCAGGAGATGAAATTCCCATGTGAAAGACATCCTCCCTATACCAAAAGGAATAACATTCTTCTCCTCAAGGATGTGAAGCTAAGACTTGTGGGGCGCGGTGTCAACGCCATTACAAGATGGCGCCTGTTTCCGGCTTTGCCTAGAGCAGTAAACAAGTTCAGCGCACGCGCAATTGTCGGTTACCCTGTGGCGCAAGCATGCAAATGAAGGATCCTACTATGGACCAATGCTTTGGCGGCTCGACAGCTGAGCGGCCTATCCCAGCTTAGGGGTTGTGCTTCTAGGGTATATAGCAGCCTGCGTGCTGCCGGGCTGGGTCTTCCGCATCATGTAAGTCTAAAGGGAACCCCATTAAAGCACTGTCAGAAGAACTCCAGTTGCTGCGTCTTCCTTGCTGGCGAGGTGAGCGCGACAAGTGGTGCCGAAACCCGGGAACCGAAACAACTTTGAAGCACCAGCGGA
Organism: Microcebus murinus; assembly: GCF_040939455.1. Taxonomy (NCBI): domain Eukaryota; kingdom Metazoa; phylum Chordata; class Mammalia; order Primates; family Cheirogaleidae; genus Microcebus; species Microcebus murinus. The sequence continues at coordinate 4,907,024 of NC_134121.1, forward strand.
GACGACCTCGACAGAGGTGAGTTCAGAACTGACGTGTGGGACGGCCAAAACCCCCCGCTTCCATAATGGGTAATATTCCGCTGCGGTGCTTTATGTGGCCTATAAGAGATCTTTTATCATCACAAGGAGTGCACTGCGAGGAAAAGACCCTCATAAAATTTTTGAAGGAGGTGGACCGTGTAGCTCCTTGGTTCCTCCACTCGGGTTCTTTGACTATTCCCTCTTGGGGGAAGTTAGGACGGGACCTTCGTAGTGCGGGGACTCTGAGGCCAGGCACCCTCCTTGTTCACAACCTAATTATGGAGTGCCTGCATGATGAAAGCTCAGGCCCGCGCGTAGCGGCTAGCCAAAAAGCCTTAGATGACTTGCAAGACGCAAGTTCGGAGAGAAGCAGTAGGGGAGGGACTGCGGGAATAAGAAAATGTAGAGCTCTAGAAAAGGAAATGCAGGGAGGGAAAGCGCAGCCCGATCTGCCTAATTGTGACCCCTTACCAGATTTTGACAATCTTCACTTGTCGGACACTGCTGACTCTGAGTCAGAGTGCGGAGAGGGCCCAGAGTCAGATGAGGAACTAGAAAAGAAAGAGGTACAAGGCTTTCAGGAAGTAGACAGGAATGGGCGGTACCGCCCGCCTCCCTATGCCCCGCCTTATGAGGAACTAGGCGCTCGCCCCAGGCAGAGAGGCGCACGGCAGGGTGACTCATTCATCCACCCTGAAGAGCGAAAAGAGCTGTTCCTTACCTTTCCTGTCTTTGAGAATAATAATCAAAGGGGCTGGGAGCCAGTGAACGCCAAGCAATTGAAAGAGCTGGCGGAGGCTGTCCGAAACTGGGGACATGGGGCCTCCTACACCTTATCTTTGGTAGAGAGACTGGGCAATACAGCAATGACACCCAGAGATTGGAGTCAGCTCGTCAAGGCAGTACTGACTACAGGTCAGTATTTAGATTGGAAGTCCATTAACCAGGAAGAGTGCATGGAGCAATCCCGGAGAAACGCCCAGCGCGGGCAACCAGCATGGAATTTTGACATGCTCACAGGGCAGGGGCAGTGGGTCAACAATCAGGTCGCCTACCCAGAGGAGGTATATGCCCAGATCAACTCCATAGCCATCAAGGCGTGGAAGAGCTTGCCCAATCATGGGGAGGTCAAGGGTAACTTGACAAAAATCGTCCAGGCCCCTGCTGAACCATTCTCAGACTTTGTAGCTAGGCTAGTAGAGGCAGCAGGAAAGGTATTTGGGGATCTAGATACAGCCATGCCGCTCATTGAGCAGCTTGCCTTTGAGCAGTGCACTACAGAATGCCGTAATGCAATTGCCCCTTGGAAGAACAAAGGCCTTAATGCCTGGCTAAAAGCATGCAGAGAGATAGGGGGCCCCCTAACCAATAGTGGCCTGGCGGCCGCTGTTTTAACAGCTCAAGCAAAGCAGGAACGCAATTGCTACAATTGTGGCAAACCTGGGCACCTTAAAAGGCAATGTAGAGCACCTCCTAAGCAAGGGAGCTCCTCTAACAAACAGCCAGGCATCTGCCCTACCTGTGGCAAGGGGCGACATTGGGCTTCTGAATGTCGCTCGATGAAGGATAAGGATGGAAATCCCATAGTTCGGGATCAAAATGGAAAATCTGTACCTAAGCAAAAAAACGGATGGCGGGGGCCCCGACCCCAGGGCCCGCAAATATATGGGGCCATGCAGGGGAATATCCAGGAGAGGTCGCTCCTAGCGCCTCCGGGGAGCCAAGGAGAGCCACTAAAGGTTCCGCAGGACTGGACCTCTGTGCCACCACCACAACAGTATTAACCCCCCTCATGGGGTGCCAACCGGTCCCATCTGATTTTAAGGGGCCGTTACCTGACAATACTGTAGGACTCGTCCTTGGCAGGTCTTCATCAACTCTGCAGGGATTAATAATTCACCCAGGAGTTATTGATTCAGATTTTGAAGGGCAAGTAAAAATTCTTTGCTCTTCCACTAGAGGCATAGTTTCCATATATCCAGGAGACTGGATAGCACAGTTGCTAATTTTACCTACCCTCCATTCTTTATTCCCTAGTAAACAAAAAATCAGAGGAGAAAAAGGTTTTGGCTCCTCTGGAGGAAACTGTGCATATTTGTCATTGAATTTAGATGAACGTCCTACTATGGACTTAACCATACAAGGAAACACATTTACAGGCCTCCTAGATACAGGAGCTGACACTAGTATAATTTCTGAACGCTGGTGGCCAAAAACGTGGCCATTGGCCCCCTCAGCTCAGACTCTGCAGGGATTGGGATATGCATCCTCTCCAGTGATCAGCGCCCAGACCCTGAAATGGAAGGATAATGAGGGTAGAGAGGGTAGTTTTCAACCTTTGCCTGTGAATCTTTGGGGTAGAGATTTGCTACAGCAATTGGACTTCAAATTGACCAATGACTATTCTGTTCAAAGTCAAAAGCTGATGAAAAGCATGGGCTGTGTCCCAGGTAAAGGGCTTGGGAGGAACTTGCAGGGAAGAACTGAACCTATAGAGCCTGTGCCACGACCCTCTAGGCAAGGGCTGGGTTTTTCTTAGGGGCCACTGGGGATCCTCTGCCCATACCCTGGAATACAGAGGAGCCAGTGTGGGTGCCTCAGTGGCCCTTACCCTCTGAAAAGTTACTCGCGGCCCATAATCTAGTGCAAGAGCAGCTTACTCTTGGGCATCTTGAGCCCTCTCAATCTCCCTGGAATACCCCTATTTTTGTGATTAAGAAAAGGTCTGGTAAATGGAGACTGTTGCATGACCTTAGAGCAATTAATGCCCAGATGCAGCTTATGGGGCCTGTTCAAAGAGGACTGCCCCTTCTCTCAGCTTTGCCTAAACATTGGAGTCTAATTATCTTGGACATCAAAGACTGTTTTTTCTCTATTCCCCTGCACCCACAAGATAAAAGCAGATTTGCATTCACGCTTCCTTCCATAAACCATGAGCAGCCTGATGCAAGATATCAATGGCAGGTTTTACCTCAGGGCATGGCTAATAGTCCCACTATGTGCCAACTTTATGTGGCCTCGGCTATCCAGCCGGTTAGGCAGAAGTTTTCAAAGGTAAAAATTATACACTATATGGATGATATTCTCTTGTGTCATTGTGATGATGGCGTACTTCGCCAAGCTTATGCGTCCCTTCAGGATCACTTAAGGGAAAAAGGCTTGCTGGTCGCCCCTGAGAAGGTGCAAGAGGGAGAAGTGGGTGCGTTTCTTGGTAGTAGCATTCTCCCTGACAAAATTGTGCCTCAAAGACTGTCCATCCGAAGAGATGCCTTAAAAACATTAAATGATTTCCAAAAACTGCTAGGGGATATCAATTGGCTTCGACCTTTCCTATGTCTTACCACAGCAGAACTGAAGCCATTATTTCAGATTCTAGAGGGAGACTCACACATTACGTCCCCTAGAACTTTGACTCCTGAGGCCCTTAAGGCTCTTCATAAGGTAGAAGAAGCCATTCAGAAGGCGCAACTGGTGCGCATTCAGCACCACGATCCTTTCTCCCTCTGTGTACTCCCTTCTCCTACGTTCCCTACGGCAGTGCTTTGGCAGGATGGCCCCCTTTTATGGGTGCATCCTCAAGCCTCTCCAGGAAAGGTGATTGGCCACTATCCTACCTGTGTGGCCGAGATAGCTTTAAAGGGTATTAGTTTGGCTGTGTCCCATTTTGGACGTCACCCTGATAGCCTGATTTGCCCATATACTGCCAATCAGGTGAACACCTTATGTGCCACTCTTGATGCATGGGCCATATTGAGATGCACCTTTCCGGGGAGCATTGATAACCATTATCCCAGACATGCCTTACTGCAGTTTGCAATGCGGAACGAGCTTATTTTCCCAAGAGTAACTTCGCTGCAACCTCTGGTTGATGCCTTAGATGTGTATACCGATGGCTCTAAGACAGGTATTGGGAGCTATGTCATTCAGGACAAGGTGTATACAAAACAGTTTAACTATTCTTCTCCTCAGCTAGTAGAGTGTGCCGTAGTCGGTCTGGTTCTCAGTACCATCACTGAACCTATCAACATCATCTCAGACTCCTTTTATGTGGTCAACGCAGTTAAACAGTTAGAGAACTCCTTTCACATTCTTGCCAAGAGTACTGTCTTTTCTGTATTTACAGAAATTAGGAATACTATTCAAAATAGGAAAAACCCATTTTCCATTCAGCATATCAGAGCTCATTCCTTGTTACCTGGACCTATGGCTGCGGGAAATGCTATGGCAGATCACGCCACTCGCGCCCTCTGGGTGTCTGATGGCCACGCCGCCGCCATAGACTTTCATAAACTTTATCATGTGCCAGCTGAAACCTTACGACTTAAGTTCAACATCACACGTGCAGATGCTCGTGAGATTGTACTGCAATGTCCAAATTGTGCTCCTTTTCGCACCGTTGTTCATACGGGCGTAAATCCTAGGGGTTTGCGTCCTCTACATATGTGGCAAATGGATGTAACTCATGTCCCATCTTTTGGGAAGCTTCAATATGTTCACGTGTCTGTAGACACGTGCTCAGGTGTCCTTCATGCCACGCCTCTGGCTGGAGAAAAGGCAAGTTACGTTATCATTCACTGCCTAGAAGCTTGGGCAGCCTGGGGCAAGCCCCGGGCTATTAAGACAGATAATGGCCCGGCTTATACCTCAAAATCTTTTCAGCAGTTTTGCACTCGCTTGGGTGTGGAGCACCGTACAGGTCTCCCCTATAACCCTCAAGCGCAAGGCATCATGGAGCGTGCTCACGGCACGCTCAAAATGTACTTACAAAAACAAAAGGGGGGAGATGCCCTACAGCTAGGGCTATCACCCGAAGGACGCCTCTCCTTTGCTCTCTTTACTTTAAATTTTTTAAATTTAGATGTCAAGGGACGTTCGGCAGCAGACAGGCATGTCACGCCTGCTCCGCCACAGAAAGAATTAGTGAAGTGGAAAGATGTGTTGTCTAATCTATGGAAAGGCCCGGATCCAGTAATAATGAGATCCAGGGGAGCTATTTGTATTTTTCCACAGGACCAGGACAATCCCATCTGGGTGCCCACATGGCTGACTAGAATGGTGCAGCAGCCTCTGGAGCAGAATGAAGACATGCTAGCTGCTACTCCTGACGACAGCATGGATGATCGCGAGGATGGCAGGGAGCCACGCTGGGGGATCCTGTCAGTACTTCCCCTGCCGATGCCTGTGACACATAACTCACCAATTTTCCCCCGCCTCTCTTCTACTAATGTTTCCCTGGGCACTGCGTACCTGCCGTTGGACACGCAGAGTAGTAAACTGGAGGGAAATAGATCCTTCTCCTTGAAGGGGACTTTGTGTTTTGTGTGGGGTTAACGGAAGCTGCACAGACTTGGCTCCCCTGTCCATAGTGGCCGGGGGTATGGCAGGGAATGCTAGTTTCGCATGGAATCTTAGCGACTCTTTTGAGGGTTCTGTGAGGGTGATTGCGGGAGGGCGAAACGCGACCTTTGCCCCTACACCTGTCTGTGTTTGGCCCCCGTTTATCTGGGTGGTATCCACGGAAAAACCCTCTGGTACACATGTGAACTGTTCCTCTAATACGTGCAATTATACATTGTGTTGGAATGCCACGTCTCACCCCTCTGCCATTGTTACCCACTTGCCTAGATACATTCCTGTTCCTGTTGAAGCTCCTAGCTCTATGACTCTGTTTTGGTCTTGCAGCCACGGCCGTCTTGCTGCTTGCTGCGGCTGGCGGCGGGCTGTGGGCCATCTGTAGGCTGCAGGCCCAGAGACGGAGGGACCATTTGGTATTGGCACAGGCATTTGCTGCGCTTGAACTGGGACAGCCTACACAGGTGTGGTTGACCATGCTAAAAGGTTAGCCTAGTTTTGGGTTGCACCCGCTCCTACCCCCAGGTATTTTAGCAGACATGGCCTTTGCACTCTGAGGGATCTCTCCCATTGCACCAGATAAGGCATGTCTCCTATCCCACAGCCAGCCTTTGCACACCTCCGAGTTTTGCTCATTGCACGAGGTAAGGTGGTTGCTGGTGATAATGAGGCTCTGCAACCTTGATCGCACGGTCGAAGGACGGTGCTGAACGGTTGCTCAGCTCTCATTAAATTAATAAAACAGGGGGAGATGTGGGGCGCGGTGTCAACGCCATTACAAGATGGCGCCTGTTTCCGGCTTTGCCTAGAGCAGTAAACAAGTTCAGCGCACGCGCAATTGTCGGTTACCCTGTGGCGCAAGCATGCAAATGAAGGATCCTACTATGGACCAATGCTTTGGCGGCTCGACAGCTGAGCGGCCTATCCCAGCTTAGGGGTTGTGCTTCTAGGGTATATAGCAGCCTGCGTGCTGCCGGGCTGGGTCTTCCGCATCATGTAAGTCTAAAGGGAACCCCATTAAAGCACTGTCAGAAGAACTCCAGTTGCCGCGTCTTCCTTGCTGGCGAGACGGGCGCGACAAAGACTGAAAGAATTATGCACAGACTTTGTTAAAATAACTGTTATGTTTTAAGCCTCTCCACATAATTTAGCTGCTGCTCTACAACTTATTATTCTTTTTTCAATTCAGTATGTACATGTTTGGGTCTAACTACTTCTTTAGAGCTTCATTTCCTGAGGAGGCCTCCTGTGCCATGTAAAAATTGTATTGAATAAATTTGTATACAGGCACACTGCGGAGATAGTGTGGGTGAGGTTCCAGACCACTGTGATAAGCAAATATTGTATTAAAGTGAGTCACACGAACTTTTTAGTTTCCCAGTGTGTATAAAAGTTATGTCTAAAAAACAATGTACATACTTTCATTATTTTAATTTTTTTAAAATTCCTGGCAAGCTGTGATGTATATTATATATACCTTCATTAAAAAATAGTTTATTGGCCGGGTGCAGTGCCTCAAGCCTATGATCCTAGCACTCTGGTAGGCTAAGTGGGAGGATAGCTTGAGCTCAGGAGTTCGAGACCAGCCTGAGCAAGAGCGAGACCACGTTTCTACTAAAAATAGACACATTAGCCAGGTGTGGTGGTACATACTTATAGTGGGAGGCTGAGGTGGGAGGATTGCTTAAGCCTAGGAATTTGAGGTTGCTGTGAGTTACGAGGACTCCACTGCACTCTACCTGGGGTGACAGAGGGAGACTCTGTCTCAAAAATAAAAAGTCTATTGCTAAAAAATGCTAATGAAGCGAGCACATGCTATTGGAAAAATGTCACTGAAAGACTTGCTTGACTCGGGGTTGTCACAAACCTTCAATCTGTAAAAAACACATATCTGTGAAGCGCAATAAAGCAAAGTGTAATGAAATGAGGTGTGCATGTATTTTTATCCTGTTAATCAGTTTACATCAGTTTAATTCCTGGGCCCAGCTGGGACCCTAAGAGGGCAGAGGTGGCGCTTTGCCTCTCCCGTCATATGGATATAAAGTTTCCTGTCAAAATGCATTTAAGGTTTTTTTTTGTTGTCATTTGTTTTTTTAAGGTAACATGTTTTAAGAAAAATGTTGACAAAATGATAGAATGTCTAGGCAGGAATGTGATACCTGGGATGCCCAGGTGGTGTGTGGATATAGCAAAAATCCAGAAAGTGGCACAAAGAAATACTTCGCTTTGCCCCTTCACTTCCTTATGGTTGGGACACTCTGTGTGCCCTTCAAGGGCAGAATGGAACCCTCTACCTCTGTTCAACCCCGGAGCAGCTGCCCTAACTCTAGCAGCACAGTCTGTCTCCCAGCTCCCAGTGGGTGCATGTAGTGGCGTCACCCATGGTTAGTCCTGTTTCTGTGTCTCAAGTCCTGTCTCACCAACAAGACCTAAAACTCCTTGAGGGGAAGGATGGGTCTCAGGTATCCAGTCCCATGTCGGGGAAGAGAAATATCTTTCCTTACCCTGCTATGCTCATGGCTGAATGCCCGATAACAGAAGACAGACTGACAAGAGAAAAGCATAACACTTTTCTTTCATAAAAGTTTTATCTGACACAGGAGCCTTCAGAAGTGAAGATCCAAAGAAATAGGTAAACCTGTGTATTCTTTATGTTTGGTTTTTGGTGGGGAAATAGATAGTTGTGGAGAGGTATGATTGGCTAAAACAAGTATGTGATACGCTGGGGGACTTAGCAAGGTCTGTTCAGATTCTTCTCTGTGACCCTGTCCTCAGGGATGGGGGTGTTCCTTTCCCCAAGGCGTAGGGCAGGCACCTGCTTCAGGGAGGAGGGGGGAAGTGGGGTGACCTTTCTGCTTGCGCTGTTTTCTCAAATGCCATAGTGCCATATTTCCGGGTTGGGTGTTCTGAACCCCATCACCCACCCACCCTTCTTCAGCCCACAGTCACTGCTTAATGACAGGGGAAAATTCCTTACCCTCCCCGAGTGTCAGTTTCGCCATCCATAAGTGGGGTGATAACACTCGCGCTTCGCTCTTGCCAGGATGAAGTGAGGGGATGCTGCCAAGCACTTATCACAGAGCCGTGCGCCCGGCATGGGGGAGGAAGATAGACGGTGGCTGACACAGTCAATACGTCCTTGCAGGGTCTACCAACTGACACAGCAGTCTGTTCTCCCAGATCGTTAAATTTTAGTCTTAAATAAAAGAGCTAGGAAGGAAAAGCTTTTAAGGGGGCCAGTTTGGGAAAAAGACAGTAACAGTTTGTTTCTCAGAGGGCACAGCCTCTCCAGAGTGTGTGCAGGAATTTGCCAGGCAGCGCACACACACACTCACACACTCACCCCCCCACACACACACTCACACACACACAAACACACACACACTCACCCACAAACACACACACTCACCCACAAACACACACACACTCACACACTCACCCACAAACACACACACACACTCACCCACAAACACACACACACACCCACACACACACACTCACCCACAAACACGCGCACACACACACTCACCCACACACACACACTCACACACACACACACCCACACACACCAACACACACCCACAAACACACACTCACCCACAACACACACACTCACCCACAAACACACACACACACCCACAAACACGCACACACACACACTCACCCACACACACACCACACACACACACACCCCCACAAACACACACACACTCACACACACACTCACCCACAAACACACACACTCACCCACAAATACACACACACACACCCACAAACACACACACTCACCCACAAACACACACACACACACACTCTCACCCACTCACCCACAAACACGCGCACACACACACTCACACACGGCACATTGAGCACAGCCTAGCTGCATATTAAAACTTAGGGGGTGTCTGAGCTACCCAGAGCACTGAGCCAGCTATTCTGGGCATAGAACCTATAACAGGCGTCCTTGTAATTAATTGAACAAAATGTGTCCTTTCTCTGGGTGAAAATTCCCAAACTCAAAGTTTTAAAATGATCTTACTTTATTATTATTATTATTTTTATTATTTTTAACAGAAAACTTCGAGGTGTGAACCGAAAGTTATTATTCCTCCCTTGAGTTTGACGGGTGGCTTACCCAGCCAAGGTTGGTATCCTGCAATGAATGGGCATATTATGCCTTCCATTAAAAGTTGTGGCTCTTAATTAAAAATGTGATCATGGGTCTTTATGGAGACATTGTTTAGGTTTTCTTTAGCTGTTAACACGTAATAAATCATTTTAATAGGACCTTTCCCCTTATTGCTTAATGGTTAGTGCATTAAAAAAAAAGCAATTTGAAAATAAAACTAGGATTAAATTTAGTGTTTGACAAGGTGCTAAGGGGCTCACCACCTCAGCTGGGGTAAGACAAGAGGGCTTTTCTTGATCTGCTACTGCTCTCCTCCTCTCACTAACTTCTGCCTGGTTGATTCAAAGGGGAGGGTGACTTTGGTGCCAAAAGTTTCACGTGCAAGTATCAGGAACATTTGCAGACAGCCCGCCCCACCCCACCTGCCCTTTCTTGTCTTGTAATTGCAAAGCCTGCTTTTTTATGAACTCTCTAGTAATGCCATAAAACAAGGACTGGTGCGGGTCGCGTGCGGGCGCGCATGAGTAACCCATAAATGCAGAAGCCGCCCCCCCAGTGCCCCGCCCCCAGTGCCCCGCCCCCGGTGCCCCGCCCCCGGTGCCCGCCCCCAGTGCCCCGCCCCCAGTGCGGCTTCCCACGGAGTGGGCGAGGGCTGGCGCCTCGGCCTCCAGCCCCCTGGGGGCTCTGGGCTCACTGACCGGCTCAGCACTGCCGCTCCCGATTTGTCTGTCGGGCTGCTCTTGGGCCTCTAGGTGGGACGTGCAGCCAGCGGGCACGGCTTCAGGCCGGGAGGCGGTGTCTGCTGGCCGCGCCGGCCCGTCGGGGAGCCGCGCCGCTGCCCGTCCAGCCGGAAAGCCGCCCTTCTTAGAGGGGTTGTGAGGCGACACGTGTGAAAGCGCTTTTGCACATCGACAGTCACCAAGCAAATAGAGATGATGATGACGATGCCGCCAACTCAGTTTCGCAATCATTTTCAAAAACTCATTTCTCTGCGGAATTTCTAGTCAGTCGTGAAGATGGCTTCAGCGTCCGCGTCCCGCTCGCTCACGAGGTTCCAGGCGCCGCAGCAGCACTTCGCCCCCCGGCAGCCACGCGGCGGCCGGCCTCCCGCCCCGAGCGCCCGCCGGCCGCAGTGCCCCAGGCGGCCGGCAGGGGGCGGCCCGCCCTCCCGGCGGCGCCCTCGGCTCCGCGTGCCGTGACGGCGCGGGCAGCGTGCGGTCGTGTTTGCTGAAGGCAAAGGGAGTTTAAGAGGAATTCCCCAGAGGGGCAGAGTGCCAGACTTCTCTTCCCCGTCTGTCCCTGCCTCACCCGAGGGCCGTCCGGCCCGCCTCCCGCCTTCCCTGGCCTGCCCGCCCGGGCCTGCCCGCCTCAGTTTCTGCCGGGTCTCGGGCGGTCTCCGGTTCCCGCCGCGGCCAGAGGGCGGCCCGTTTCCGTCAGCAGTTCCATGGAGACGGTGGCTTCCGCCAGCCTGCGCAGCGTCCTCGCAAACGCGCCACTCGGCCCGCCTGGGACGGGGCGCCGGCACCTCGCTCCCCGCCGCGGGAAGGCGGGGGCTCTTCCCGCGTCCGCGCCCTCTCGGCCCGGGAAGCCCCTGTCGGCCCCTCCCGGCGCGGCGCGCTCGCGCGGGGCTCGAGGGCAGGGCGGGCCCGCGGGCCGGAGCTCCACGCGCCCGAGAGCTTGTTCCGTCTTGGGGGACGCTTTGTCCTCCCTGCAGTCCAGTGGTCAAGCCCTTCTGTCTGGAAAGGTGCAAAGCGAACCTCCTCACTTCCTTAAATTATTTGGAGACAGTAATCATGTCTTGGGTGTTCTCTTTTCCAGGTAAAAAAATCCCCATTTTCTTCAGTTCCTGCTGTGGCATAGTTTGACCACGCTGGCTGCTTGCCTCTGAACGATAGTAATAAAGATAGTACTAGTAGAGGCTAACTAGTAAGGCTAACTTTTACTTGGTAAGAATAAACTGTGATTACAACACTGTTATATTCCTGCTAGTATACTGTGTAATACTACCATTTGATAAATCTTCTCTATAATAGAAGTATAAAACATAAGCAATGTAAAATGAAATAAAATCTCATTCTTTTCTCATTACTCCAATCACAATTTTTAGGGGGCACCTGCCAAGAGTTTGGGTGTGTATTTCCAGATATTTTCTATACATATGCTAGTATACATTTATATATACATAGTTTTCTTCCCCTATGAATGGGGTTATACTAATGGGAATAGATATATCTTATTTTTTCCCCACACAGTAATACAGTTGGGACATCATTCCAGCCTTTCCATCTCAGAAAGTAGGAGTCTGCCTCATTGTAAAACTATTTTTATTATATATGCCCTTATATACAATTTTGTTACATGCATGGCTGTGGCATATTTATTATTTTTAACAGAAATATTTGATACAATCAAGAGTAAATGTAATACATATGTAATTTATGGAGCATAATAATACAATGAGTACCCATGACTCTACCTGAACTTGAGAAATAGGATGTGAGCAATACTGTGGAAGTGCTGTGTGTGTTCCTCCCATTCTCTCTCCACCTCCCCACCAGGGGTCCCCAGTTATTCTCATGCTTCCCTTACTCTTTTAGCATGTATGTATTTGTCTCCAAGTAATGCATTGTGTGTTTTTGCCTGTTTTTATTAATTTAAGAATGGTATCATGTTGATGAGATCTGTGATTTATTTTTTTATTCAATATTATGTTTCTGATATCCATGTCAATGTATTTAGCCCTATTTCATTTCCACTGTTGAATAATACTTCACTGTGTCACTATACAACAATTTATTACCAAAATTTATCTGATTTTGCATTGTTCTTTGTTTTCTGCTATGACAAACAATGCTATAAAGATTGTACCTGTCTCCTGTTGCATTCTTTAAAAATATTTATATTGTATGGTTGACCATAATTAATTATTCCTTTGTTTATGTATATGAGTGTGTGTATGTGTATGTATGTCTATATCTGTTTTTCTGGAGGTTATCTCTATACAAGTAAAGAGCATATTTATGTTAATTTGGAAGAACCCACCCTAATCACTATTTTTCTGTTTGACAGGTAAGAATTTTCATCACTTTTATCACCACCAGTCCTATCCCCTAAGTATAGCATATTTACATTGTTACCCATCTTCTTCTTTAGTCACATCTGCAAATTCGAATGTTATCCTTCAATCCCAGTTTCTTTTTCTAGCAACCACGGGAGACATCTCCATTCAGTGGTATCAAGAATTTGCCTATCTTATCCTTTTCTCTACTTGTTCTCCTCCCCTTCTAACTCGCAAACTTAATTCACAGTACTTTTAAGTTTCTGTAATCAAAGTTTATAATATTTACATATGGTTATATAAGCAGGATCGTTGCCCATGACTTAGCTAGAGTTGATTCTAAAAATTGAAAACCAACCCACAACACTTGTCATCTTACAGATATGCAATTATTGTTCTCTGCAGAACCAAGTAATGTGCTGTGATTACATTTCTGTTATTATGTGTGGAATGTGATGATCCTTGTGCCATTCACAGGAGAATCTTTCTCTAGGTTTAAGTTCAAATGGGGTTGCTTTTTCTCTATTCCATTCATTGCCTTTATCGTATTCTCAAAATTTCCCCAGTTCTCAACTGCTGCAGATATTCTGTCAATTTCTCTGTTCTGTGCTCACATCTGAAAATTGTAATCCAAACCTGTTGCTGTCATCCTGGGAATTCTCTTTACTCGTAACTCTTCTGGGTTGGATTTATTGTCTATAGATTCTATATCTCTCCCTATCTTGGCTTATTCTCGTGTTTTGCAAGTAATTTCCTAAGAATAGGTTCATTGGAGGTAAACTTTCTGATTCCTTCAGAATTCTGAAAAATCTTTTACTCTTACATTTGATTGATGCACAAATCATTTGAACATAAAGCAAATTGATGTTAATCAATTTGTTTACAAAGTCACTTGTTTAACAAATATTTAATGAGTCTCTACTGTGTACCATGCACTAGAAAGAAGATGAATAAAGCAAAATGTTGCCCTGGAGTTGTTCATAGCGTAGTGGGAAAGGTTGAATATACACACTTAATTACAATATGATGAAGTAACTGCCCTCACAGCAATATGGAATAAAATATTGAAATAGGTGCTCCAGATAATGAGTATAAAAGCCAATAATAAGTAAAAAGATATGATTACTAGCATTTAAAAAAAGAAATTGCTACATTTTAAATGTTTGATATATCTCACTTAATTCTTACAACAACCCTAAGCTTTTAATCAAACTCCAATATTCTACGTCCCAATAAATGTTCAATAAAAGATAAAACTGTGGCTGATGTCCTTAGAGAGGGTTTCCTGAAGAAGGTGAGGTGGGAACATAGTCTTGGAAGATTTTCAACCTTTGGATAAATATAGACAATGTGGGGGCCAGGATGCTTAAAACTTCCTGGCAGTGGTTGAAATGTATCAAATTCCTTTTTTTTTTCACCTTTAAAATAACTTTCCAAGCACAAGGAAATTTCTTAATGGGGCCAGGGTTGTGTAATGACTCTGAAGGGTCAGCTGCCCAGACCACCAGAGAGCTCTTTCTCTTCTTCCCTGCGCCTGGGTGGTGGCTGGGATGCTCTTCCTTTGTGTCCACCTGGCCTCTGAAGTTTGGCCACTCTGCTGGCGCTGCTCTTCCTGGAGTCTGGGAGCCTTATTAGGCACTTTTCCTGTTTTCACCACCACCTTCCTTCTGTGGTCTAGCCACATGGTCCCCACTGCTAAAGTGACCCACGTACTGCAGTCTGGGAAACATCTCTCCCCTTCTCTTCTGGTGGCTTTCAAAATCTCTTTCTCTCACTCACACACACATACACACAAGCATACCTCTCTTCTTTCTCTGAACCCCAAAGACACAGCCTTTTCCATGAATTCAGGCTCCTAAAAGCATGGGGATCTGTTGACTTAAAGCAACTTCTGTTTTCGGCTTTGTAAAAGTCACCAAGGCAGGAAAATGAGGGAGAGCATAGAGAAACAGAAGTTCTGGGGGCTCTGGGGAGGAGTTTGGCCATGTCTGGTGATATTGAAGATGCACAGGTCATAGGACGCGCAGCCCCACGCTGTCTGCAGCGGCTTCCGTGCTGCGGTGGAGCGTTGAGGAGCTGTGACCGGGACCGTCTGATGCAAAAAGCCTGAAATATTTATTATTTGCTTTGTGGACCCCTGCTCTGGATGCACAATTCATCTTCTAGATACACCCAACTCTCACAGGTGTGTTCTAGAAGATACGTTCCCTACAGCACTGTTTGTAATATTAATATTAAGAAACCTGGAAACGACACGAAGGCTTTTCTGTGAGAGAATGGATGAATGCATCACAGTGCATTCGTGCTCTGGAACACAACAAAGGAAACAAATGAGTGAAGTAGGGCTGAATATAGCAACATAACTACAACCCCCCCCCAGACAAAATGTTGAGAAGATATACATTCCTCGTGATCCATTTATTTAAATTTTAATAAAATCAAAAGGCATTATACACAGTTTACCCATATATGTACATAAATAGTGTGTGTCTCTGTGTGTATATATATATCTCTACATAAAAATATGTATATTATATATAGAAAGGGAGAGCGGGAAGCAGGCAGACATTTGTATAGAGTTTAAAAAACACAAAACATTATACATATTGTTCATATATACGTATATGGGTGTGTATGTATTTGTGTGTGTGTGTGTGTAATCTCTGGAAAGGGTAAGGAATATCACTGGTGATGGGAACAAAACATACTCTATCTGTAATATTTTATTTCCATTATTTAAAAAAAATTTGAAATTAAGATGGCCAAAAGACAGGGTCAATATAAGACCCTGTCTTATTTTCAGGGAAACACAGTACCTACCTTTTTTTTGAGACAGGGTCTCACTCTGTTGCCTGGGCTAGAGTGCTGTGGCTTCAGCCTAGCTCACAGGAACCTCAGACTCCTGGGCTCAAGTGATCCTCCAGCCTCAGCCTCCCCAGTAGCGGGGACTACAGGTCCTAGTACTGAGAGGACCTGGAACGTGGTGGGACCACAGCAGAGGCGGCCTGAGGACGTCTGTCCTTACCTGAATCCTCTCTTCTCTGGGCTGAAAAGCCACAGCCTAGCTTCTTCCAAGCAGGGATAGAGGGTCAGAAAATGCAGTTATCACCAGGTGACTTTGTTTCTCTTTGTACACAAACTGAAACAAGCCCTCTTCCCTAATCAAGAGGGGAAATTATTTATTAATTCTGGGTAGTGGGTACATAGATTGTCACTCTATCTTTTTTCCTTGTATTTTAAGAAGCTCCTTAAGAAAACCCACTAAGGGCTTAGCAACTTGTTTGAAATGTAGGCCACGAGGAGGAGGAAGGCAAGAGGAAGAAAGAAGACGGAAACACAAATTAATGGCCCTGGGAGACGTTTCTCCCGGCTCACCTGCGGCTCAGCGGGGAACACAGGGCAGAGGCCCTCTCTCTCTTGAACTCCGAATAAGCGCTCAGGGGTGTTCGTCCGTTCACACTGCTGCCGCGGAGGCCCTGGTTTACCGCAGCGTCGCGTCTGGGGCTCCTCTGCGTGACCGCCGCTCCGAGGAGCCGCGTGGGGGCGACTGTGTGTGTTTGTGTCTCGGTCCTCAGAAGTGTCCATAGGGTGCCCTAACGCGGCAGCGTGAAAACAGTCATTTAGCCCAGGCAGTCTCGTGAGAGACGCTCCGAGGGCTGCACAGGCGCCCCACGGTTGGAGCTGGCCTCCTCCCCCATGGTTGGAGCCGGGCTCCCCTCCCACGGTTGGAGCCGCCCCCCCACGGTTGGAGCTGGCCTTCCCCCCCACGGTTGGAGCCGGCCTCCCCCCCCCACGGTTGGAGCCGGCCTCCCCCCCCCACGGTTGGAGCCGGCCTCCCCTCCCCCACGGTTGGAGCCGGCCTCCCCCCCCATGGTTGGAGCCGCCCCCCCACGGTTGGAGCCGGCCCCCCCCACGGTTGGAGCCGCCCCCCCACGGTTGGAGCCGGCCCCCCCCACGGTTGGAGCCGGCCTCCCCCCCCCACGGTTGGAGCCGGCCTCCCCTCCCCCACGGTTGGAGCCGGCCTCCCCCCCCACGGTTGGAGCCGCCCCCCCACGGTTGGAGCCGCCCCCCCACGGTTGGAGCGGGGTTCAGCTCCGTTGGCCTGGGGGGAGGAGTCACGCCGGCAGAGGCCTGCTCTAGACAGGAGAGATAGGAAGCATGAAGCTTTTTTAAAAAGGATCTTTGGTCTATCCTACCTCTTGAAAAGTTGAAAAAGCAAGTAAACTGCTGTGTTTCATCAACTTGGGCAGAATCGCTGGGTAAGTAGAATTTAAAGGAGCTCTGGGAGAAAGAAAGTGTGTTACCTCACAAACCCAAGGCAAGGGAGCCCAGACACCATTAGACATGAATCCTCGTCCTTAGGTCTTAAAACTTCAAATGTTTAGGGAAGAAAGAGCTGTTATTCCAAACCTTAAATCGTTACAAGGAACGGTAGCCTGCAAAGGATTAAATGCCCTCAAAAATTAAATTCTGACAATATAATTAGAAATGATTTTGATAAAGAAGGAAAGGGGGAAATAGCTCTGAAAATCAATATGGCTAGACTTTCTGATTAATTCTCATTTTAAAAGAACATGAACAAGAGACATAAGGGAGGCATGGTTCAAAGCACAAAGGAGGAAGAGAGGATCAACGTGCGAAAGTAGAAAAGGCTGGTTTGGGAAAAACTCCAACACAGGAGCTTCCTAAGGTGTGTTCAGAACAGGAATTATAAGGAAAATATAAGGCCTCTTCTTGGGGCAAATGTAATAAAGATAACAGACAAAAATAGAATGACGCCAATATTTCTAAAACTTATTTTTTTATTCTGTTTTCTGCATTTTCCAATCTCCAAATTTGAAAGAAATTGAAAATTCTAAAATTGGGAATTGAAAATCTATGGGATAATAATCATATATACGATATGAATATTTTAATTTTTATTCTTTTTCAGGTTTTTGTCATCAGAATCATTCTTGTTCTAAAAAATGAGTTAGCAAGTTTACTATCTTTTTCTATGCTTTGAAGTAGTTTCATTGACATAAGAGTTAACTATTCCTTGAACGTTTGAAAGAATTCACTTACAAAGTTAGTTAAGACTGGGACACTTTGTGCAAGTCTTTAACAATTCTCATTACTATTTCTTCCATTGTTATTACGCTTTTAAAGTTTTCTATGTATTTTGTGTCAATTTTCATAATTTGTGTTTTCCTAGGATATTTTCAGTTTATTAAAATTTTAAAAATATATAGCATTTGTTTAGAGTTTTAAAAAGTTCTCTATCCATGGCTATAAATGAATATAAACAGTAATATCCCTTTTCTCAGACTCTGACTCCTATACTTGTGGTTTCCTGTTTCGATTTAGTTAGCATTATTTCTGTTTTCCTTTTCCCCCCAGTTTATTGATACTTGCTTTATCCTTTTGTTTCCCATTGGATATAGGTATGCATGTGCATTTTTTCTGCATCACTGTTTAGAAGACAGCATGTGTATATTTTTAAGCTTCCTAAATGAAAAGTTTTAATTATTTTTTTCTTTTTTTGAGACAGGAATTCCAGGCTGGAGCACAGTGGCTGATCACAGCTCACTGCAGCCTCAATCTCCTGGCCTCAGGGGATCCTCCTGCCTTGGCCTCCCAAGTAGCTGGGACTACAGCTGTGTGCCATCATACCTGGCTATAGTTATTTTATTTCTATTCTTTTTAAAACTGATATAAGGAATTTAAGAGTAATTTCCTTTCAAGGTTAGCTTTGGACATACCTCCTAATTTTAAATACCTCCTAACTTTAAATACTATTATTTTCTAAAGAATCTGAAATTACAGTTTTAAAATTTTTTTTATTTCAAAATATTTTTAAATTTACAGAAAAGTTGCCAAAACAGTACAGAGTTCTCCACTTTTAAAAAAATGTAATATAACATCTTCTATCACAATGGTACCGTTATCAAAGCTAAGAAATGAACACTGGTACAATAATACTAAGTGCACTACAGACTTGTTTATTCAGTTTTCCGCTAATGTCTTCCTATCTAGGACCCCACATTGCGTTTAGGGGTCACAACTCCTTGTCTTCCTCCCAACCGGATGGTTCCTCAGTCTTTCTTTGGTTTTCAGGACCTTGATGCTTTTGAAAAGTACTGATCAGTTATTTTGTAGAATGTCCCTCAATGTGGGTTTGTCTGATGTCTCATGATCATACCGAGATGGATTTTTGGCAAGAATGCCAGAGAGGTGACAAGCCCTTGCATAGTGCATTACGTGGGGGCACATGAGGTTGACACGTCTTATTACTGGTGATGTTAACTTTGACCACTTGGGTGAGGTCTGCTGGGTCTCTTCAAAATAAAATCACTATCTTTCCCTTTCTTGTGATTCAGTGGAGATATCTTTAGACTATTCAAATGTTCTACTCCTTTTAAAACTTTTGCCACCTAATTTTATCAACTACTGGTGCATTTTGTCTACAAGTACTACTGTGGTTGTTTTCCATTTTCCTTCTTTCTTTTGCATCTATTAACTGAAATTCTCCCATAGGGAATAACATTCCCTTATCCACTGTTTACTTATTTATTCAATTATTCATTTATATCTCTATGGACTCATACATATACAAATATGTATGGAATATATTTTTTTAAATTTCTTGATTATAATCTAATACTACCGTTGTTTTCTTTTTAGTTCAATTCTTTCCAGTTTTGGCTACTGGTAGGTTTCTCAGACTGGCTCCTGTGTCCTTTTGACATGCCCAAGGTGTTACAGGTTCATCCTGTATTTTTCTAAGCCCTGGCACCTTTTAGTAAAGAATGGTATTTAGAAACCAAGATCTAGGCGCTGCCTGTGCTCATTGTTACTGAGACTTCATTACTTCTAGGACCTCTCAGTGGAAAGAACTTGAGAACACAGCATGGATATGTATTAACCCATGTAGACACAGATAACTCTGTCAATCTATATCCATTAATTAAAAAATACCCCATGAGTTCATACTGATATCTCTAATTCCAATATAACAGCACAAGACTCATTTTAACTTTCTCCTTTTCCTTATTTGAAATTGCTTTCTCAAATAGGAGAAACCTTCTTTCATTTATTTGCTTAGCACTAGTATACACATTAAGTAGTCTTAGAATCATTAACCCATCTCACAGTGAGAAAAAAATGCTGATGACTAGGGTACAATATCAGTATATAGTTCTTTTGTCTTTAGCCTTAATTTGTAATGCTGTCATGTTCATGTTTTACAGTTTGTATTTTACTTTGCATTGTCCTCATAATTGATATTTAAACATTTACATATAGTAAATTTACTCATTCTGTTGTACTGGTTTTGACAAATACATACAGCTATGTATCTGCCACTATAAGTATGATGCTGATGAGTTCCACCAGCCCCCCAAAATCTCCTTATGCCGCCCATCTGTGGTCAATCCCTCCTTCCTAGCCAAACCCTGGCAACCACTGATCTGTTTTTTGTTTGCTAGTTTTGCCTTTTCCAGAATAAGCTATAAATGTAACCATACAATATGCAGCATTTTGATTCTGGCTTATTTCCCTTAGAAAAATGCATTTAGATTCATCTGTTTGTTGTATGAATCAGTAGTTTCTCCTTTATATTGTAAAGTAGTGTTCTCTGTTTGGAAGTACCACAATTTGTTTATACATTCATCAGTTGAAGGATATTTGGATTGTTTCTAGTTTTGTGTTATTGTAAATAAACATATTGGTCTTTGTGTGGACATATGCTTTCATTTCTCTGAAATAAATTCCTAGGAGTGGATTGTAAGGTTAAAGTGTATCTTTACCTTATGGGATATTGCCAACATGTTTCCCAAAATGGTTCAACAATTTTCTATTCCCACCAACAATGAGCGTTCCTATTGTTTGCCATCCATGTCAGCACTTGATGTTGTCAAGTTTTAAAATTTGAGCCATTCTAGTGGATGTGTAGCGGCACCTTATTTTTGTGTTAATGCACATTTCCTAAATAATTGATGCTTTAGAGTGTTCTTTGCTATTCATGTATCTTCTTGGGAGAATGTCTGTTCAAACTTTCTGGGCTTCCACTTGTTCTTATATCCATATTTTATAGCAGGGCAATTATTCTAGATCTTTTTATTTATTTATTTTTATTTCAGCATATTATGGGGGTACAGATGTTTAGGTTACATATGTTGCCTTCTCCCCATCCCGCCCCCCCCCCCCCGGAGTCAGAGTTTCAAGCATGTCCATCCCTCAGATGGTGCGCATCACACTCATTGTGTATATACCCATCCCCTCCTCCCCCTTCCCACCTGCCTGATGCCCGATAAATATTATTCCTATATGTCCACTTAGGTGTTGATCAGTTAATACCGATTTGCTGGGAGTACATGTGGTGCTTATTCCATTCTTGGGATACTTCACTTAGTAGAATGGGCTCCAGATCTATCCAGGAAAATACAACAGGTGTTACATCACTGTTGTTTCTTGTAGGTGAATAGTACTCCATGGTATACATATACCACATTTTATTAATCCACTCATGTACTGATGGGCACTTGGGTTGTTTCCACATCTTTGCAATTGTGAATTGTGCTGCTATAAACATTTGAGTACAGATGTCTTTTTTATAGAGTGCCTTTTGTTCTTTTGGGTAGATGCCCAGTAGTGGAATTGCTGGATCAAATGGTAGATCTACTTGTATCATTTAAGGTATCTCCATATTGCTTTCCACAGAGGTTGCACTAGTTTGCAGTCCCACCAGCAATGTAGGAGTGTTCCTATCTCTCCGTATCCATGCCAACATTTATTGTTTTGGAACTTTTTGATAAAGGCCATTGTCACTGTAGATAAGTGATAATCTCATTGTAGTTTTGATTTGCATTTCTCTGATGATTAGAGAGATGTTGAGCATTTTTTCATATGTTTGTTGGCCATTTTTCTGTCTTTTTTTGAAAAGTTTCTGTTCATGTCCTTTGCCCACTTTTTGATAGGGTTGTTTGATTTTTTCTTGCTGATTTTCCTGAGTTCTAAATAGATTCTAATTATCAGCCCTTCATCAGATGCATGGCTTGCAAAAATTTTCTCCCGCTTTGTAGGTTGTCTGTTTGGTATCATAACAGTTTTTTTGGCTGTGCAGAAGCTTTTTTAACCACATCAGTACCAGCGTCGACTATAGTTGACAGCCACAGATGAACGCACACAGCGACTTTAGTGACAGCTGTGATATGACTTTTCTACTTTTTCAAAATAAAATTGTGAACATTTAAAAATAATGTAATGGAAACATATATGTATATGTTACCTATTCTATTTACATTACAAGTAAAGCTGCCCGTAAAGTAAAACAAGCTCTCAGTGCTTTACAGCTTTCCTCATCACGCAAGAGCAGAACAGATTCATCGTCAATGCACAGCACACACTATTGTGCGAACTATGAGTGCTGGCTGTGGGCAAGGTTTCACGGCCGGTGAGTGCTGTACCAAAGTGGTTAATGTGATCAGGTCCCATTTATTTATTTTTGTCATTGCTGTCATTGTCTTTGGGGTCTTCTTCATAAATTCTTTGCCTAGGCCAATGTCTAGAAGAATATTTCTAATGTTTTCCTCTAGAATTCTAATAGTTTCACACCTTAGGTTTAAGCCTGTTACCTAGCATGAGTTGATTTTTGTGAGAGGTGAAAGGTGTGGATCCTGTTTCAGTCTTCTACATGTGGTTATCCAGTTTTCCCAGCACCATTTATTGAATACGGATTCTTTTCCCCAGTGTATGTTTTTGTCTGCTTTGTCAAAGATTAGATGGCTATAGGAGGATGATTTTATATCTGGGTTCTCAGTTCTGTTCCACTGGTCAATGTCCCTGTTCTTGTGCCAATCACAAGCTGTTTTAATTACTATAGCCTTGTAGTATTGTTTGAAGTCTGGTAAATTGATACTTCCTATTTTGTTTTTATTGGTTAGGATTGCTTTTGCTATATGGGGTCTTCTCTGGTTCCATATGAAGCGTAAAATTATTTTTTCTATATCTGTGAAAAATGATGATGGTATTTTAATAAGGATTGCATTGACTCTGTAGGTCACTTTGGGTAGTATAGACATTTTAACAATGTTGATTCTGCCGCCCCATGAGCATGGTATAGTTTCCCATATATTTCTGTCCTCTGCTATTTCCTTCCTCAGTGTTTCATAGTTCTCCCTGTAGAGATCTTTTACCTCCCTAGTTAAATATATTCTTTGGTATTTTATTTTCTTTGTTGCTATTGTGAAGGGAATTGAGTCTTTGATTTGGTTCTCAGTTTGACTGTTATTGGTGTATATGAATGCCTTTAATTTGTGTGTATTGATTTTGTATCCTGAGACTTTACTGAATTCATTTATTAATTCAAGGAGTCTCTTGGTTGAATCCTTGGGGGTTTCTAGATATAATATCATAGAACTGGAACAAGGCAAGGTTGCCCACTATCTCCACTTCTATTCAACATAGTGCTGGAAGTCCTGGCTATAGCAGTCAGACAAGAGAGCAGAATTAAGGGCATCCAAAGAGATCAAACTCTCACTCTTTGTTGATGATATTTTAGATCTTTTGATTGGATGCTTTTCTTTGACTTATTAATTATTCTCATACATCTGGGGTCTTTTCTTTTTTCTTCAGCCTTGAAGAGTTAGTAGTAGCAAGAAATGCGGTTGTGGTGTTGATGGTTAGCAATGGTGATGTTGGTCATGTTTGTTTCCTTTGAAATGATAAGGAACTGACAATATTCTTCCTGAAGAAGTGACAACTTGGTGTAGTGATGGTTGCCTTCAACTCTGTGATGCATGTTGTATGCAGAGAAACTGCTAGACTTGAACAGTGGGCAGTAGACATTAAAAGATAGGCTGATATCAGGTCAGTATGTGGAAAAATTTTCTAACAATTATGAATAGTTGGAAATGGAATGACCATTACATCTCAGTGAGGTCATGGGTTCAGATGTCGGCAGATAAGGAGAATCACCTGGTAATGGGGCCATAGAAAGTAACCCATGTGGGCCAAGGGGTTGGAAGAGTGATTTCTGTGGTCCTATTGGACACAAAGATTCTTATGGTCTTGTATATAGAAAGACATAACAAAGCCAAAAACATTATTGGAATTTCAGTCTTCTGAACCACATGCCACCTCTAACCTCTTTTAGAGTGACATCATGCTTATGAGCATGTATTCTACAATAGAGCATCATGGGCCACATCCTGGCTCTGCCTCTTGCTGGCCTGATTGAACATGAACAGGTTACTTACAGCCTTGTGCGAATTAGATGAGATAGTGCATACAGGGTGGAGTGTCTGCCTGGTGCATAGTGAGGGCATTATTCATTGTAGCAGTTGTTATAGGAAGGTCCCTCTCTCAATGGCCTTAATCTACTCACCTTCATTTTAAAACTTTCTACTGTTTATTTTTTATTACCTCATGGTCTCTGCAGTATTCATGAAGATGTGATGTCTCAGTTCTTTGGTCCAGAGACTCACTGTGTATTTTGGGCTCCTTTTTTGGGAGCCACATCCCTTAGGAACATCCTGACGTTCTGTAGTCTTACTTTGTCAGCTGTGCCGGGTGAAATGTTATGCTCTCCAAAATTGTGCGTGTAAGAAAGCCTCCATTCCTCTCTTCACCTTTGTAGGTAAAGAAGGAGCCCAAATTCACTCACCATCATGAATATCTACCAAGACTTTTTCTGCCAGGACTTGCTTCACATTGCTGTTTGATCTGCACTTCAGCCTGAGTCGTCTAAGTCTCGCTGTTCTGTATGTTTCCCTGGGCCTAGCTTTGGTCCCAGTGTCCACTTAGTACCTAAAGAAGATATTCTATTTAAATTCTCACTCTGATAGATTTTAGAGCTATGGGGATTTTTTTTTTTCAAAGCAAAATTTCATGAGCTCCCATCCTTTGTTCCTCTATCCTGTCTACAACCACTTCTCTTCATTTACCATCAATAAAAGCCTCACGGTGGGCCACACAGTCTGTTTCCACATTCAGCACTCTGGCTGTCACCTAAAGGGGAAAGGTCTCCCAAACTAAGACTCAGTGAGATACCCTGACAGCCATTTCCAAGGGAGTGTTTCATAATATTGCCCAAGCACCTGGTGTCTGGTCCAAGAGGGCCAATATTGGTAATCTTTAGGTGTCTTCATGCTTTTTTCTCCCAGAAGAAATAACTCCGTGAAATGCAAAAAGAAAAAAATTTATTTCTGCAAGTCCTTGCTTTCAAGTTTCACAGCAAGTCATTTGTGCACAAGTCAAAATATCTGTATTAAAAGAGTTTGATTATTTTCTGAAAAATTCTGGTTTTTAAAATTAATCAACTATACCATCATTTTCTCTAGTGTTTGCAGGACTAGAGCAATTTGGAAAATTGAAATTGTAGGATCTTAGAGCTGGATGGAACCTTAAGAATCATTAAGTCCTACCTTTGCTCAGTGCAGAAGTTTCTTCAAAAGCATTCCAAACGGCTCTAAATTCTTTTCTGGGTAAAAGTCTCAAGAGCTTTGTAAGACAGATCATCTAATTGTAGGCTGATTTTTATTATTAGATACTCCTTTCTTCTTTACTGTGGCAAAATGTCACCAATAACTTCCTAACCATTTGTGTTAAGCAGAATTCTGACCCCTGTGACCTTTGCTCCCCTGGAGTTATTTCTGTGAATATGTTATATTATCTGGCAAAAGAGACTTTGTGGATATAATTCAGGTTGCTAATCAGCTAACTGTAAGATTGAGAGAGTGTCCTGGGTGATTGGGCGGGCCTAGTGGAGTCACATGAGCCCTTAAGAGCAGAGCCCTATCTCCAGCTGGTAACATACAGGAGAGTCAGAGTTTGCAGGCAGGGACAGGATGGGATGTGCTGTTGCTGGGTTAAAGATGAAGAGAATCATGTGCCAAGGAAACTGGGACTCAGTCCCACAACCACAAGGAACAGAATTCTGCCAATAATTTGAAGGAATTTGTATCCTTTGATTTTAGCCTTGTGAGACTCTGAGCAGAAGACGCAGCTGGCCTCTCTGCCCCGACTCCTGACCCGAGGAACTGTGAGATAATAAATGAGTGTCCTTGGTACCTGAGATGGGACCCAGGAGCCATCAGACTCCTGACCTCCTTCACCTCCACATCCAGATGCCATTTATTTATTTTTAATTTTTTTTAATTTTTTTTAATTTTTTTTATTTCGGCATATTATGGGGGTACAGATTTTAAGGTTTCAATAAATGCCCATTTCCCCCCCGCCCCCCAAAAGTCTGAGCCTCCATCATGACCATCCCCTAGGTGCACATCTCACTCATTATGTATATACCCCCTCCCCCCTCCCCGCTGCTCAATACCCTATTACTGTAGTACCTATGTGTCCACTTAGGTGCTACTCAGTTAATACCAGTTTGCTGGAGAATATATCTGGTGCTTGTTTTTCCATTTTTGGGATACTTCACTTAGTAGTATGGGTTCCAGCTCTAACCAGGAAAATATAAGATGTGCTATATCACCATTGTTTCTTAGAGCTGAATAGTACTCCATGGTATACATATACCACATTTTATTAATCCATTCTTGGATTGATGGGCACTTGGGCTGTTTCCACAGCCTTGCAATTATGAATTGTGCTGCTATAAACATTCGAGTGCAGGTGTCTTTTTTGTAGAGTGTCATTGGATCATTTGGGTAGATGCCCAGCAATGGGGTTGCTGGATCAAATGGTAGATTCACTTGTATCGCTTTAAGGTATCTCCATATTGCTTTCCACAAAGGTTGAACTAGTTTGCAGTCCCACCAGCAGTGTAGGAGTGTTCCTCTCTCTCCGCAACCACGCCAGCATTTATTGTTTGGAGACTTTTTGATAAAGGCCATTCTCACTGGAGTTAAGTGATATCTCATTGTGGTTTTGATTTGCATTTCCCTGATGATTAGAGATGTTGAGCATTTCTTCATATGATTGGTGGCCATTCTTCTGTCTTCTTTAGAAAAGTTTCTGTTCAAGTCCTTTGCCCACTTTTTAATGGGGTTATTTGATTTTTTCTTCCTAATTTTCGTGAGTTCTAAGTATATTCTAGTTATCAGTCCCTTATCGGATGCATAGGATGCAAAAATTTTCTCCCATTCTGTAGGTTGTCTGTTTACTTTCATGACTGTTTCTTTGGCTGCGCAGAAACCTTGTAGTTTGATCATGTCCCATTTATTTATTTTTGTTGCTGCTGTGATTGCCTTTGGGGACTTCTTCATAAACTCTTTGCCCAGGCCGATGTCTAGGAGAGTGTTTCCAACTTTTTCCTCTAGAGTTCTAATAGTTTCATACCTTAGGTTTAAGTCTGTTATCCAGTGTGAGTTGGTTTTTGTGAGAGGTGAAAGGTGTGGGTCCTGTTTTAGCCTTCTACAGGTGGCTATCCAGTTTTCCCAGAACCATTTATTGAAGAGGGATTCTTTTCCCCAGCGTATGTTTTTGTCTGCTTTGTCAAAGATTAGATGGCTATATGAGGATGGTTTTATATCAGGATTCTCACATCTGTTCCACTGGTCAATATTCCTATTTTTGTGCCAATACCATATTGATTTAATTACTACAGCTTTGTAGTATAGTTTGATATCTGGCATATTCATGCCTCCCATATTGTTTTTGTTGCCTAGAATTGCTCTTGATATTCGGGGTCTTCTTTGGTTCCATACGAAGCGTAAAATTATTTTTTCTATATCTGTGAAGAATGCTGATGGGATTTTAATAGGTATTGCATTGAATCTGTAGATCAGTTTGGGTAGTATAGACATTTTGATGATATTGAGTCTACCGATCCACGAGCATGGTATGGATTTCCATCTGTTTACATCCTCTGCTATTTCCTTCCTCAGTGTTTCATAGTTCTCCCTGTAGAGGTCTTTTACGTCCTTGGTTAAGTATATTCCTAGGTACTTTAATTTCTTTGTTGCTATTGTGAAGGGAATTGAGTCTTTGATTTGGTTCTCAATTAGATTGTCGTTGGCGTATATGAATGCCTCTGATTTCTGTGTATTGATTTTGTATCCTGAGACTTTACTAAATTCATTGATCAGTTCCAGGAGTTTCTTGGTTGAATCCTTGGGGTTTTCTAGATACAATATCATATCATCAGCAAACAGTGAAAGTTTGATCTCTTCGGCCCCTATTTGGATACCTTTGATTCCATTTTCCTGTCTGATTGCTGTAGCCAAGACTTCCAGTACTATGTTGAACAAAAGTGGAGATAGTGGGCAGCCTTGTCTGGTTCCAGTTCTAAGTGGGAATGATTTCAATTTTTCCCCATTCAGTATGATGTTGGCTATGGGTCTGTCATATATGGCTTGTATCATTTTTAGGTATGTCCCTTCTATGCCTATTTTCTTAAGTGTTCATATCATGAAAGGGTGTTGAATTTTGTCAAAAGCTTTTTCTGCATCTATTGAAAGAATCATGTGGTCTTTGTTTTTGCTTCTGTTTATGTGGTGAATTGCATTTATAGATTTACGTATGTTGAACCATCCCTGCATCCCTGGGATGAAGCCCATTTGGTCGTGGTGGATTATTTTTTTGATAAGTGTCTGGATTCGGTTAGCTAAGATTTTGTTGAAAATTTTTGCATCTATGTTCATTAGGGATATTGGTCTGTAGTTTTCTTTTTTTGTTGCATCCTTTCCTGGTTTTGGTATCAGAGTAATATTTGCTTCATAAAAGGTGTCGGGGAGGTTTCCGTTCTTCTCGATGTTGTGGAATAGTTTCTGCAAGATAGGTACTAGTTCTTCTTTGTAAGTATGGTAAAATTCAGGTGTGAAGCCATCTGGACCGGGGCTTTTCTTTTTAGGGAGATTTTTAATTGCTGTTTCTATTTCAGCTGTTGAGATTGGTCTATTCAGGGAATCTATTTCTTCCTGGTTGAGCCTAGGGAGGCTGTGTGTTTCTAGAAATTTGTCCATTTCCTCCACATTTTCCAGTTTGTGTGCATAAAGATTTTTGTAGTATTCATAAATTGTATCTTGTATCTCTTTGGGATCAGTTGTGATATCTCATTTTTTATTCCTGATGGAGCTTATTAGAGATGTCTCTTTTCTGCTTTTCATTAGCTTAGCCAATGGTGTGTCAATTTTGTTTATTCTTTCAAAGAATCAACTTTTTGTTTTATTAATCTCCTGAATAGCTTCCCTGTTTTCAATTTCGTTTAGTTCTGATTTGATCTTGTTGATTTCACTTCTTCTTCTGGGTTTGGGGTTGGTCTGTTCTTCTTTTTCCAGCTCTTTGATTCGTTTCATTAGATTGTCTATTTGTGATCTTCTTGTCTTTTGTTTAGAGGCATTTATGGAGATAAACTTTCCTCTCAGAACTGCTTTAGCTATGTCCCAGAGGAGTTGATAACTTGTCTCTCCATTGTTGTTTTCTTCATAGAACTTTTTTATTTCCGTCTTGATTTCTTCATTTATGAAGTAATCATTTAGTAGGAGGTTGTTTAATTTCCACGTTTTTGTGTAGAAATGTGAATTTCTGTTAGGGTTGATTTCTAGTTTTATTCCACTGTGATCTGAGAAGGTACATGGTATGATTTCTATTTTTTTAAATTTCTTGAGATTTTCTTTGTGTCCTAGGATATGGTCAATCTTAGAGAATGTCCCATGAGCTGATGAGAAGAACGTATATTCAGTGGATTTTGGGTAGAATGTTCTGTAGATGTCTGTCAGACCCAATTGTTCTAGAGTTTTGTTTAAGTCCATTTTTTCTTTATTAATTTTCTGTTTGGAGGATCTGTCTCATGCCGTCAGTGGGGTGTTGAAATCTCCGGCGATTATGGAGTTGCTATTAATCCATTTGCTTAGATCCAGTAAGGTTTGCTTTATGAAACTGGGTGCACCTAAGTTGGGTGCATATATATTTAAAATTGTTATCTCTTCTTGTTGGACTGTACCCTTCACCATTATATAATGACCCTCTTTGTCTTTTACTACTTTTGTTGGTTTAAAAACTAAATTGTCTGAAATTAGAACTGCCACACCAGCCTTCTTTTGGCTTCTATTTGCTTGGAATATTGATCTCCTCCCTTTTATTTTTAGTCTATATGCATCCTTGCAGGTTAGATGTGTTTCCTGAAGACAGCATATACTTGGCCTGTATTTTCTTATCCATTCAGCTAGCCTATGTCTCTTGAGTGGAGAGTTTAAGCCATTCACATTTATTGAGAGAACTGATAGGTAAGGTAGATTACTGATCATTCTGTTGGGTTGGATGTTGTTGCTATGATTTCTGTCTTGAGTCATTGTAATATCTGGCCTTTAATATCTTTGGGTTTTGGTTGTTTTTATATTTGTGGGTTATTATTATGATGTTCCGTGCGTAACGCTGTTTTAAGTACTTCTTGTAGGGCTGGTCTTGTCTTGGTGAATTCTCTGAGCCTTTGCTTGTCTGAGAATGTTTTTATTTCTCCTTCATATACGAAGCTTAGTTTTGCAGGGAATAATATTCTAGGCTGGGCATTGTTTTGTTTCAAAAGAGTGAGAATGGGGCCCCAGTCTCTCCTTGCTTGTAAAGTCTCATTAGAGAAGTCTGATGTTATTTGAATTGGCTTTACCTTGTATGTTACTTGCTTCTTTTGTCTAAGAGCTCTTAGAAGGGCCTCTTTAGTTGATACTTTGGTCAGTCTGATGACTGCATGTCGTGACGTCTTCCTGTTTGCGTTGAATTTCCCAGGGGTCCTCTGAGCTTCTTGAACTTGTATATCAAGATTTTGAGCAAGGCCTGGGAAATTTTCCTCTATTATATCTTCAAACAGCTTGTCCAACCCTTGAGTGTTGTCTTCTTCCTCTTCTTGTAATCCTATGACCCTCACATTAGGTTTCTTCACATAATCCCACAGCTCTTGTAGGCTTTGCTCTTTTCTCTTGTTTCTCTGCTCTATTTCTGTGACTGATTTATTTAATTGGAGGGTGTTATCTTCAACCTCTGAGATTCTTTCTTCTGTTTCTTCTACCCTGTTCTTGAGACTTTCCTCTGTGTTTTGTAGTTCCTTGAATTGATTCTTCATTTCCAGGAGTTCATTTACACTTTTCTTCATTGTGTCTATTTCTTTTCCCATATCGTGGAGACTTTTTGTGGTTTCTTTGTGTTGGTTATTGAGTTGTTGTTGCAGCTGGGTGAGTGTTCTTATGATCCACATACAAAATTCCTCTTCTGTCATATTGGTTGCCTGATTTTGGTTGGTGTCCATTTCTAGGGGACTGGTGCTCCTCTTTGGGGGTGTGTTTTCCGTTTGGTTCTTCATATTTCCTGAGTTCTTTTGCTGATTTCTTCCCATGTCGATCAGTTGTTGTTTCTTTCCTTAGGTTATTGTTTGGGTATTCACACACCTTGTTTAGTTTCTGAGACGTTAGGTGGTGTCTGTGGGTGAGATTGGACCACTCCCTGTATATTGAGTCAGTGGGTGCCGTGGAAAGGCTGTGCAAGATGCCGTCCCTGTCAGTAGGTGGCGTTTGCTTGGAGGAACAGGCTATACTGCTGATTTTGTGTCCTGTTAACAGCTCTTGTTCTGGGCGGAGCTGGATTGGGTAAGCCTGCCCTCAGGCCGTTAGCAGGGGGTCAAAGTTCTGTTCTCTGCTTCCAGGGAAAGCTGTCAGGGCGGGGCTGGAATGGTCCCGCTCAGCCAGAAAGTCTGTGTGTCGGGGTGGGGCTGTCTGAGACCCTCAGTCTGGAGCGGGCCTCGCTTCTTTCCACCCTCCCCAACTCCTCAGGTACTCCTGGGCCTCTGCCAGCAGGCCAGACCACAAGCCACCAGGCCTCCCCGGACTGTGATGCCGGCGGGGAGGTTCCCTGCACAGGAACTCCAGCAGGGTTGGGCGCACGGCCTCCTCCTGGGAGGAGGGTTGCCCTCTAGGACGCCGACCTGCCCCTGGAGGCACACACACCTCAGTAGGCTGTTCATGTATAACCCTTCTGTGCCCCGGGCAATGCTAGCCCTCGGTGCACGGGATCTGGTCTGCAGGTCCGACCTCTGGGTCCCAGAGTTCAAACTGTATCCCCACCAGGGAGAGGAGTTCCGGTCCCAATTCACCCACAGGGAGCCCAAGCTGGGTCTGTGTCTCTCAGCCTCTGAGTCGGCACTGGTCTCCTGGGAACACGGTGCCAGCAGCACCTGGGAGGGCGGGCGGGTAGGGAGCTCACAGTCTGAGTTCCCCTAAGTCCGGTGTAGGGTCCCAAACGGGAAGGTCCCGTTCCCTGGATGTGCCTCCGGCTGGTGGCTGTATTGTCTCTCTGGGCAGCCGCGGGTAGGGTCGGCGGAGGGGAGGAGGAGGCAATATGGCGCCTGCCGCGTGGCTCGGGTCTGTGCACACGGAGGTGCCCGGAGGAAGTTGGGAAACTGGTGCCACATCTGCTACAGGCTCACCGTTGGCAGGCGGCGGCGGTGTCTGGGCTGGTGTCCACAGGTCTCTCCACCCGCTGGGGAGCCCACCAGCAGTCCCGAATGCAGGGGAGGAGAAACAGCAAATCCACCTACCCTTGCCGCTGGTCTCCAGGCTGCTCCGGTGGTCTCAGCCTCCAGTTCTCCTCCGCAGCCTCCTCCCGTGGAGTCTCCTGGGGTCTCAAGTACCCCTCCTTCCGACCCTTGTCCGCTGTATGCTTGTCTTCTTGCTTCTTTCCTCTAATTTCTGCTAGGATCTGTCTTTTCTGCAGAGACCTCTGTCTAGCGGTGTTATTCGTCCGCCATCTTGCTCCGCCCCCCCCATGCCATTTATGACCTGTCTGCTCCACGTCAGTGTAGCTCACACAACACCCCTTCCTATCCCTCCTGAATGCCACTTGCAGTACTTGAGTCCCTTCTTGTGGTGATGGCCACATCCCTGCCACCTGTTCCACTCCTCCACCACCACACACATGCACATTGTGACACGGTGGCCAGCCACCCGTTTGCCCAGGCCTGAGGGGTTTCCTAGAATGTGGAACTTTCGGTTTTAAAACCGGGAAAGTCCTGGGCAAACCAGGATGAGCTGACCACCCTGCTGTTGGCTGCCTGCCCATGACTGAGTTGACCCCAAGCATAAAGGCTGGTCATCCCAGATACTTGTGTCTACACCCTTCTTTGTATCATGGGCTTGGGCCTATGGTCTAATGTTGGCCAATGGGATCAAAGGGAAATATTCTAAGAAATACATTAACAGAGATGCACAAAGAGAAACAGCCCTCTTGTTGCGTTCTAATGTCTTTGTGTGATTATGGCTGGTGTTGCAATGGCCATTTCAAGATCATGAGCAGTTAAGCCTAAGGACAAAGTCAACCTGCTGATGGAGAAAAGAGGGAAGAAGCCTGGGTCCTTGAACACAATCTTGCCTATTGCACCAAGCCTGTAGCCATCCTCTTCTGGACTTCATGTCATGGAAGAGATGACCATTGGAGCCGCCCTTAGTCAAGTACTTGGTTTCTCGAAGTCGAAATACTAATCAGTAAGATACCATGGCTGCTTCTCACTCTGCCTCCTGAACGCTTGTTTAGACATCCGTGGGCACAATAGGATAGAGTTTCCCATAGTACTTTGACCACATTTGCATTGGCATGTTGAGTTCCAATTTCTGCTTGTTTGAAATTCTAGCCTATAAAGATTAGTTTTCCCTCAAACGCAAGTGCAGTAGGTAAAGTAGATAGCAGAGCGATGTGGAGACTTTGGCAATGAAGCTTAGGGGAGTTAAGGGCAGTTGAGAAAAAGTTAATCCAGAACTTAAGAACTGTTTTCTAACATCTTTGGAGACCAGAGGTGCTGAGCGGTGTGTGGCCAGCTGTCAGTGCACGCTGGGCATGGTGTCGTCTGGGGCAGTGCTTGTGGGGTAGAGCCTGCAGCCTGGGGGCGGGGGTGGAAGATATTACCTGGTGTTGGGTGACGTATATTTATACATTCAGCATATCCAGCTTCCCTACTTTGAGTCGTAGAGACAAGTAAAGTCAGGGGAGGCAAGACTCTACAACTCTGGGCCATACATTTGAAATTATTGAATATTTAGATGCAAAACTAGTTCTGAGGGGAGGATGTGGCCAGTGTGCATTCTATCAGCAACAAAGCAAAGTGGATTTATAAGCACGTCAACAGATGTGTCAGTAAGCACAAAATATGAATTAAAAACTAATTTTTACCAATTTCAGAGAAATGTAATTAGTACTATTCATATTTATAGTAAAGCCTTTATTATTATGAACATAAACATATTTATAAAAGCTTTCAGGAGCTCATTTGTGACTGTGATTCCCCAACCCTATTTGAAAGTCTTAAGTTCAGACCCTCGTTTCCTCACGGAGGTTTCAGGCAGACCACCTCTAGTCGAGGGTGTGGCCGCACAGCAGGGAACAATCTGCCTGTGTAGGCACAGTGCCTCTTCCTGTTTGTGTCCTCAGTGTTTGATAGGCAGTAAATATCTTCTCAGACCCAAATCTGATTTTGTTGCTTCACTGCCTGAAAACTTCCAATAGCTTCCACTGCCGGTAGGACTAAACCCTCAGCATGACGTGCACGGCCCCTGACACCCGTCTCGGCCTAACCGTCCAGCGTCACGTCCAGCCCCTCTGCCGCTGCCCCGCGTCCTCCGAGGTGGCACAGCGTGATCGCCGTTCCCACGTGCGCCCGACCTCCCCGCCCGTGTGTCCACACTGATGCTGTTCCCTTCTGTGGCATTCTCTTCACTCCATGCGCTCCTGGTAACGCCCGCCACATCATCCGCGTCTAACTGGGAATCCGCTCTTCTCCGGGACTGCCCGCACGCAAGCTCCCGGAGCAGCCCGCCCTGGCGCGGCGCCGGCGCGTGCCTGCGGGGCTGCGCGGAGACCAGCCGCGTTCAAACCCACCTCTTCGGCGCTTGAAACCGGCACTGTTCTTTCTTGAGCGGACACAGGACAAATGTATTGGCTTTTCCACACAACTGATTAAAGAGCTGTCGGGCATCTGTTTAACCTTTGCTTTTCCAGAGTCTCCCAGTGATCGCAGTGACTGTCTGCATGAGTTACTGCGATGAGTCTTTATCAGTGTGCAGAGCTTTTATGCGTTTATGTCATTTGGCCCTCAGACAACTTGATGAGAAAGGCAAGGAGACATAAATCTGTCGTCATCTCCATGTCAGAGATGGAAAGTCAGTTCCAGAGGACGAGTGACTTGTACAAGGTCACAGCTATTCGTTTGGGTAAGGGGGAGTCATTTGAAGTACATTCTCATACTCTTTTATATGCATGTCATATCACATCCTAGCCATGTGGAACCTCTACTCTGAATCACCTCCTTTTTGAATCAGTTTTTACTTTTGGTTCCCAAGTTAGGAGGGAGTTTTGCTTTTCTTGCAATGGCTGTCTTATTTTGTCATTGGATGGAAGTTGAGGGGAGCGAGGAAGGCTGGTTAGGATTGAGCACTCCATGCCTTAATGATTAATAGGGGCAAAAGACCCATGGTCGTCAGGGAGTTTGCTAGGTGTTCCTGATCGGGCCCTAGTGATAAGAAGTTGTGCATTTTTTTCACTCCAACCACTGAGGTCTCCATCTGAAAGTGGCCAGGCTGTGGTTAAAGCTAACCTCTGACATATTTTATAGACATAAGCGTGCTAATTGTTCACAAGTCTTGCAACCGAAGTGCGTCAATTTGGCCAGGGGAGTTCGATGGCCTAGTGAAGTTT
Source organism: Microcebus murinus (assembly GCF_040939455.1). Lineage (NCBI taxonomy): Eukaryota > Metazoa > Chordata > Mammalia > Primates > Cheirogaleidae > Microcebus > Microcebus murinus. The sequence goes on from NC_134121.1 coordinate 4,942,192, forward strand.
GAGAATTGCTCTGTTGGGTCCCTGCAGAGGCCACCTTTTGATGTGACAACCAGCAGGCTTGATTTTCTCTTCTTTATCCTAAATGGTATGTGTATAAATGTGTACTTTTGAGTGTTGTGTTGTGTGTTGTATCTGTGGGTTTGGTGTGTGTGTGCTGTATCTCTGTGTGTTGCGTTGTGATGTGTTGTTGTGGGTTTTGTTGTGTATGCTGTGTTATGTGTGTGCTGTATGTGTGTTATGTTGTATGTGCTGTGTTGTGTATATGCTGTATATGTGTTGTTATGTTGTGTATGTTGTTTTGTGTGTTGTATCTGTGGGTTTGGCGTGTGTGTGCTGTATCTCTGTGTGTTGCGTTGTGTTGTTGTGGGTTTTGTTGTGTATGCTGTTGTGTGTGTGTGTGCTGTATATGTGTTGTGTGTGCTGTGTTGTGTATGTGCTGTATATGTGTTATGTTGTATATACTGTGTTGTGTGTGTGCTGTATGTGTGTTATGTTGTGTGTGCTGGTGTGTATGTGCTGTATATATGTTATATTGTGTGTGCTGTGTTGTTTGTGTATGTGCTGTATGTGTGTTATGTTGTGTGTATTGGTGTGTGTGTGTGCTGGTATGTGTATGATACTGACATGTGCACACGTTGGCAGAGGGAGAAACGGTCAGGAGGAAGGACTTTGTCGTCTTCCTTGGAATGGCAGGGATGTTGAAAAATCTTCTCTAAATCCCTAATCTCTTCACCCAAGATTAAGCAAATAAAATCATTGGCTCAAAGGAGTCAGATTCCTCATGACTCCAAAGAGACAGCAGCAAAGTGAGTCAAGAAGCTTAGCTTCATATCAGCAAAGAGATAAAGGGGCTTTGGCTCTGAATGACAGTTTGAGCAATATACCCTAATCCGATTACCAGGGAATTCAGTGTCACTCTATATTAATGGTGGATTTTTAAAAATGAGGGTTAGAGTTAGTGTTTATTATTCCTTAGGATGACATCACCCTGGCCTGAAACTCAGGGCGAAGGGGGCAGGAGGCTGGGGTGAGGCTGAGGTGAGGGGATGCCCTACAGCTCATCGGCAAGGGCCCTTTGTTCACCTGGGGCGCTGTTTCAGCTGTCTGCTGCTCCTCTGCCCAGAAGAGAGGTGGGGAGTGGAGCTGGGGGAGGTGGCAGAGTCAGGGAGCTGAACCCAACACCAAGTGAACTCTGCTTTGAGTTTTCCAAGTGGAAAATTTTCACACTGTGTACGGGCTGAAACAATTCCTCAATTCAGAATTGTCCTGTGGACTTTAGCATCTTTTCCTGCTTTATTTATTTGGAAGAAAAGGAAGGCAATGTGTTGTGAAGGAATAGAAAGGTATATTTCCATTACAGGGCTAATTAATCTCCCAGGACTTCCATGGAAATTCTGGTGTAAGACTGGGCATAAGAATACAATTTGCAGGTAACAAACATATTCTTGGGTCCTGAATTCCAACCTGTTGGCTCCTCTGTTTCAAATCCAAACCAGGTCCTTAAAGACTGAGGCTCATTACTGTGCTGGAATGCTGATGTGCTGTGTGTTTCCTTAATGGGAGCCTTATTTCTAGACCAGGTACCCAGAAACTTTTATGGATTGGATTATGCTTTGAATATAGTCTCACCTGGAAAGTGGCTGTCAAGTAATTTAACTCCCTTAGCAGGACTGGGGAGGAGGTGCCTGGTGAATCGTGGACGGCAAGCTTGAATGCGGTCTTTAGGGAAGACACTCCCAGTACTCCTTTAAGAATCTGTGGTGTTAGGCCAGGATGGAGCGTTCAGGTGACCTACCTGAGTGAAAAAAAATAGCTCTGGTTAGAAATCACACTTTAAAGAAGACAAAGAGGAAGCCTTAAACAGTTCCACGGCACTCCTTGATATCAGAGAAATCATAAATGAAGTCTATTTTTCCTAACACAGAAAAATATGTAAGGCAGCTTCATGGAGAGGGTTCTCCTGTTCTAGCAGGAGGGCAGGTCCTGGCTGGACACGTTAGTCACTCCCTCATCTCATAAGAGTCCTCAGCTTGTTCTACAGGGAGGTCACATAATGACCAAATCTTCATCTTCAACATCACTTAGGGGGTACTTAGTCAAAATATAGACTCTCGGTCCAATTCTGGATCTAATCAAAATTTCAGGGGGTAGGGCTCATAGCAGCTCCTCATCTGATGCTGGTGACAGCCAGGTTTGGGAGCTACTGAGGTAGGACATCTTGGGGCAGGGGAGACTCAAGAGAATGTAGAGGAAGACCCCCAGATGATTTGGCCCCCTTCTTACTATCTAATCATTGTTGACCTTTTGAAAACATTTTCATATATATGACAGCTAGCTTGGAAGTAGATCCCTGTAGGGTGTAGCTTATGTCAGAAATGTAAATATTTGTATGGCTGACATCATTGTCCTTTATATGTTATATCGATGAACGTAAGGCTCAGATAAAGCAGTGGCTTACTCAGGCTCAGCCGTAGAGCGAGTGGCAGGGCCGCATTCCCAGCTCAGCTTTATTGGCCCCAAAGCTCTCTCTGCTACATCATGTCCACAAGTAAAGAGCAAAGGCGTGGGTCCTGTATTCTATGGTTCCTCTAGTCTAGGTTGATTTTAAACTAAGAGTGTGTGTTCTCATAGCCTTCTAGTTTTTGTTGCAGTGGATGTTTGTGATCACAGATTACCCTAGAAGAGAAAGGGGTCGATGTCTTGCTGTTGGGCACGCATGGCCCTGAAGATCTGTGAGCACTGTCGGCACTGAACTTCTTGGCTGAAGTCTAACTCGTCAGAACACATTATTGTTCATATTTATGTACGCGATTTGATAATTTTCTTATCACCTTGAATGTAAAATTAGTGCTTGTGTTCAGTGCAGTTGAAAGAAGTTAGGCTGTTCGATACCAAAATCCTCTTTCTCCATGAAAAGTTACCAGTCAGTGTGTGGCAAAGCACTTTAAAACATGTGTGGAGTATTCTGCGTTCAAAAATAACCGTGGGATCTCAAGTCAAAGAAGGAAGTAACTGGACAGCGCAGGTGTGCGCTCTGAGGCACAGCTGGTGAGCTGGGGACGCTGGCGAGGAAACGGGCGCTGGGGCCGAGGACAGCTTCACGCTCTGAGCTGAAGGCCGGAGCCGGGGGAACCGGGTGCAGACCTCGTCATACATGGAGCAGGTGGGAACAACAAATGAAGAAGGGAACGAAGACGGTGGAAATGGGAGGCACGGAAAGAACGGAGAGAATAGAATGGCCATGTGCTTCAAGAGGAAAATCTAGAGGAGACTTAGTCTTCACACAAGACTAAGAAAGTCTCTGTAGATTTACTTCAAGAGCTGTGGCGGTTGCCAGGAAAAGGACTTGTCAGTTCTCACAATTATGTTGGTACAGTGAGTATTAAGTACGCCTTGGATAGTAAGTAGGTGAAGTATAGTATGCGATATTTATGATAGTAATTCCGAAACTACGTACTCTGTGTATGCCAGTAACACTTTGTGCATAGAAACTATTTCTCTTTATGTGTCTGAAGCAGGGCTGGGTGAAGAATGGGATTCTCCAGGAAAAGCCAGTGCTGGAAGAGCCGTGAGCCAGGCAGCGGGAAGCAGCTTTTGACAGGAGAATTCTTCCCTCCCCTCAGGCTCTGGGGGCAGATGGCGGCCACAGCCCTGGAGCACCATGTTTGGACAGACAGTAAGTTTACCCCACTGGCTTTTAAATTACTACATACAAAGCTCTTAACAAATACGGGAATTGGGACAATTGAGTGGGTAAGGGAAAGGAAAGAGCACAGCTGCGTCACAGCCCATAGATGTCAGTAGAATCAAAGGATCTGGAGAAGGAGGCTGGATTCCAAGCGGCGCCACGGACAGAACAGGGCTTGCTTGGCTGCCCGGCGCTTTGCCTGGGCAGGGGCTGCGCAGACCTCCAGGACCCACTCCCTGGGTTTCCATATCAAAGGCAGACTGCCGGTCTCGGCCTGCCTCGGTGGCACTTTGTCAGCCCATATCCTACCTCAGATCAATGCACTCTGCCAGTCATGACCACAGTGGGGACCTCCCAACTTATCTGCTCAGAGACACTTATTTTTTTCAAATTATTTGTGAGGGAAATCCCAGGGAAAAACAGCAACAACAACAACAACAAAACTCCAGCCTTTAGGCTCTGCAGCTGAGATGAGACTATCATCTGTGGAGCTTACCTCCCTCTAAATTTTCTTCTGTTATCAAGATTAAGTGCGGTCTAAGAGTAAAAAATAGTGAAAACAAATTATATTAATATTTTCAGCTTTAATCATTGTTTCTCTTCAACTGCTTGTATAAGCCCCACAAAGGTGCGAATGAGGATAAATTGTTCACTACATGCAGGCCATAGTCGGAAAAAAATCTGGTCTCCCCTTCTGTCTCTCCCTCCCTCCTTCCTTCTCTTCCTTCCTTCCCTCCTTCTCTGCTTCTCTTCTTCCTTCCTTTCTCCCAATTTTCTTCCTTCTCTTTCTTTTTCCCTGCATTGAAAAAGGACTTAAGCCAGGCGTGGTGACTCATGCCTGTAGCCCGAGCTATTGGGGAGGCTGAGGCGGGAAGATTACGCCCAGGAGTTGTAGGTTGCAGCGAGCTCTGATCGCACCAGTGCACTCCAACCTGGGCAGGCTTGGGAACAGTAACGCACCGTATAAATGTGAGTGGGATATTCCAGTAGCCACTTGATGGCTCAGTCACAAGGAACTAGGAAGCCAAATGGAGAACCTCATTTATTATGCCATGTTATGATCAGTGTTACTCAAATACATCCTCAAATAATAGTTTCTTAAGGCTCACATTCTCACTATAGACATTGGACTATGAGAAGAGCCCAGGCTTTCCAGGAATTTTGACTGCATTTGGATATTAAAGAGAATTCTAAGTCATTGAGTAATTGAGCCATGCATTTCTGTGCATGATTATGTGGTAGCCATTCATAATCTCTTAAAAGTCTTCCCTCCGTTTGTTACCATGTTTTTGCAGCCGTGTTTCCCAGACTCTGTGCATCTTGGAACATCAGTGTTTCTTCTATGAGGAGTCAGTAGGAGTTGCTCTGTTGTGATACATGACTTTAGGTGAGCATTCTCTGGTTGCATAAGTTTGGGAAATGCAGCAACATAGTCTAGAGTCCCAGAAGGCAAATCTATGAATTAAAGGCTCTGTAAAGACCTGCAGTAAATGTATCTTTTTAACTAGGTTAACCCACTGTTTCCCTCATGGACTTGACTAGAGAGCATTACTTTGCGTACCCTCCATTAACAATTGTGGATCTAGGGCAGGATCTAGTCTACCTGTCTTTTCTCTGAACATGCCTCCTATTGCCTTGGAATCTTCTTTCTCTTATACTACCCAGACATGAGTTTTCTTCATTGCTCAACTTTTGTTTCTAAGTCTTTTTTCCTATGCATTGTTTTGAGGTTTTAATGCACTTTTATGGATTTATACAGAAAGTAAACCCAATTCAATGGTCTTTCTCTTCTTTTCCCATTTGCATTCTTAGTTTTCTTTCTTATAAATCCATTAAGAAGTTCTATCCCTTCACTCTCCTCAACTGAACTAAATTTATGTATTTTCTCCAGTCCAGGTTTGACTCCAGTTTCTCTGTGTGTAATGACACCACCATGCTGCCTTGACGGGGGAAATCTTGAAGTCGTGTTTACCTCTTTTCTTCGTCTGCTGGAAATCTGATTATTGACATTTTCCATAAATGCATCGAGGACTCTTGCATCTGTGGAGAAACATTTAACATTAAAGGATGATAAAATATTTATTTAATTTTATTAATTTATTTAAAAAATTCTTTATACAAGTATGAAGAATCTACCCTGTGGAATTAAAAACCCGAACAGTTGGTGTCATAAAATGTAATCTTGATTGGAATGGTATTTCTTGGAGAACTCTGCTGGGATCCTTCTCTCATACCCCACAACTTACAGCCCAAATAAACAAATGAGGAAAATGACCAACAGGATGAAATTAAAGAGCAAGAAACACTCTTTCCCAAACTGGAAGGAGGGTGGTTGGCGAAGGAATACATGGACAGGAGAAGGACTGCAGGTGGGGGGCCTGACGCCGTAACGAGAACCGCCGCGGCAGCAGTGCGGTGTCGGTGCTGCGGCGAGAACCGCCCCGGCGGCAGTGCGGTGTCCGTGCTGCGGCGAGAACCGCCCCGGCGGCAGTGCGGTGTCGGTGCTGCGGCGAGAACCGCCCCGGCGGCAGTGCGGTGTCCGTGCTGCGGCGAGAACCGCTGCGGCAGCAGTGCGGTGTCCGTGCTGTGGGTTCTAATGGGGCAGCAGTGCGGTGTCCGTGCTGTGGGTTCTAATGGGGCAGCAGTGCGGTGTCCGTGCTGTGGGTTCTAATGGGGCAGCAGTGCGGTGTCCGTGCTGTGGGTTCTAATGGGGCAGCAGTGCGGTGTCGGTGCTGTGGGTTCTAATGGGGCAGCAGTGCGGTGTCCGTGCTGTAGGTTCTAATGGGGCAGCAGTGCGGTGTCCGTGCTGTGGGTTCTAATGGGGCAGCAGTGCGGTGTCCGTGCTGTGGGTTCTAATGGGGCAGCAGTGCGGTGTCCGTGCTGTGGGTTCTAATGGGGCAGCAGTGCGGTGTCCGTGCTGTGGGTTCTAATGGGGCAGCAGTGCGGTGTCCGTGCTGTGGGTTCTAATGGGGCAGCAGTGCGGTGTCCGTGCTGTGGGTTCTAATGGGGCAGCAGTGCGGTGTCCGTGCTGTGGGTTCTAATGGGGCAGCAGTGTGGTGTCCGTGCTGTGGGTTCTAATGGGGCAGCAGTGCGGTGTCGGTGCTGTGGGTTCTAATGGGGCAGCAGTGCGGTGTCGGTGCTGTGGGTTCTAATGGGGCAGCAGTGCGGTGTCGGTGCTGTGGGTTCTAATGGGGCAGCAGTGCGGTGTCCGTGCTGTGGGTTCTAATGGGGCAGCAGTGCGGTGTCGGTGCTGTGGGTTCTAATGGGGCAGCAGTGCGGTGTCGGTGCTGTGGGTTCTAATGGGGCAGCAGTGCGGTGTCGGTGCTGTGGGTTCTAATGGGGCAGCAGTGCGGTGTCCGTGCTGTGGGTTCTAATGGGGCAGCAGTGCGGTGTCCGTGCTGTGGGTTCTAATGGGGCAGCAGTGCGGTGTCCGTGCTGTGGGTTCTAATGGGGCAGCAGTGCGGTGTCCGTGCTGTGGGTTCTAATGGGGCAGCAGTGCGGTGTCCGTGCTGTGGGTTCTAATGGGGCAGCAGTGCGGTGTCGGTGCTGTGGGTTCTAATGGGGCAGCAGTGCGGTGTCGGTGCTGTGGGTTCTAATGGGGCAGCAGTGCGGTGTCGGTGCTGTGGGTTCTAATGGGGCAGCAGTGCGGTGTCGGTGCTGTGGGTTCTAATGGGGCAGCAATGCTTACGGGTTCGTGGGTACGCATCATATTGGAGCTCTCTGTGTGGTCTGGTCAATGGGGAACCCGCATGTCTTCTAGCTTGTTTTGTACAGTGTGCCTTGACCACATTAGTTAAGCTCCTCATAGAAATTATTTTTTGAGTTCTGTTTTCTAATTCATTTTTTTTTGCACTTACTACAAAAGCAGTCCATACTCATAAAACAGAATATAAACTGGCCAAGAGAATAAGCAAACAATACCTATAATTTCATGCAACCAGGTTGTTTGACATGTATCTTGGCACCTACTGTTTTGTTCCTGTGTATATATTTGTATTTCTGTATAAAGATCATTCTGTTATAGTTGTTTAATCTGAATTTTAAAAGTTATAATATGTTTGAAAATCCTTCCACACAATAAATGTACTTCCGCAGCCTTATCTGTGAAGGCAGCAGCGGATTTCATGTCCTGGTGTCTTCCACTGTTTTTTGAACAGTTAGGTGAATAGAATTTCTTCTGTCATGTGCAGTGCTGTTATGATTAGCTAAAACTGCATGACCGAGATTATTTTCTTTAGATAAAGTGTTTAAAGTGGGTTTTCTAGGTTCAGGGACATGCACAATTTTAAGTTTTAAAAAGCATATTCTGTGTGAAATAACACTCATCAGAAGTCAAGCAGGTGGGAGGAAGGGGGAGGGGATGGGCATATTCACACCTAATGGGTACAATAACTTTGACTCAAACTGTACAAAAGAAATTTATGTAACCAAAATGTTTGTACCCCTATAATATTCTAAAAATGTTTTGTTTTTTTTTAAACATTATTCCAGGGTGGCTCACGCCTGTAATCCTAGCACTCTGGGAGGCTGGGGCAGTAGGATAGCTTGAACTCAGGAGTTTGAGACCAGCCTGGACTAGAGTGAGACCCTGTCTCTACTAAAAATAAAACAATTAGCCAGTCATCATGATGGGCACCTGTAGCCCCAGCTACTGGAGAAGCTAAAGCAGGAGGAGCGTTTGAGCCCAGGAGTTTGAGGTTACTGTGAGCGAGGCTGACGCCCATGGCACTCACTCTAGCCTGAGTGACAGAGTGAGACTCTGTCTCAAAAAAAAAAAAAAAAAAAATATTCTGACAAGTTAATCTCCAAACTACCAATTACTGTTGCTTTTTTACTTCTGTTACTGTTCATTTTTGACATGTTTTAAAATTAAAAATGTCATTTCATTGTTATCTTTGTTGAAATTTGTTTCATTAATAATCAGGTTGAATACATCAGTGTGTCTTCATCGATTATTAGTATCGCTTTACTAGTTACTAGTTCATGTAAACTACTAGTTTATGTCTTTTTCTGCTTTTCTATTGGGATATTTAACTTTTTCTTAATAAGTTTAAGGATCCTTTCTGTATTAATGGCTAACATTTAATCCTGGGTAGGATTTATTTGGCATTTATTCTGAGACATACCATTCTAAGCTTTTACTAATATTAAATCTTTGTTAAGCCTTATAACCTCTCTATAAGGTAGGTGCCATTATTTCCTTTACTTTTTAGTGGAGAAATAGAGGCCGCTTAAGAAGTTTGTCCAAAGATATATGGTTTATATAATGAATTTAAGAGCTAAGATTTTACTGAAGCACTCTCGTTCTCAACCTCCTTGATATCCAGCCTCTAAAAGACTATTAATGTTAAAGGTATTAACCATTTGAGTGTGCTATAAGTTAACTTCTGTTGTTTTTTTTTAATTGATCCAAAGAGTATTTTTATTGTATGCAACCAAATCTATTAGTGTTTTCTGCTTTTGGTATCATAGTTTTATTTTTCTCTAATATTTAGCCAGTTGTTCCCAAACCATTATAGCCTACAATTTTGCGATGCCCTTTCTGTCATATATAAATATTTATCTGCATTTTTGTCTTCTCTGGACTTTCTATACCTTTCTATTAATCTATTTCTACATTGGTACCATCCTTTTTTTAATTTTCTAATTTAAAATACATTTTAACATGTAATAGAAGAATCTTTTAAAGAAACTTGTAAAAGAAAACTTGGCTAGTCTTATTTCCTTCAGAAAAGTTTTGCCAGTATCTTCAGACATTTCTGAATATTTCTTACATTTAATTTTAGGGGCTTAAATATCTTCGTTATTATTTTGAGACTGATATTTTCTTTTTAATTATATTTCCTTGTAGAGTCCCATTCCCTTTCTTAGGAGACCCCTATCCTCCATCCCAGCCATGTGATTCATTAGGAGGTGTAGTGCAATGACAGACCTCACCCTCCGGCAGACTCTCTGCCCCGAGCGAGGACAGCCAGTGTCTTTTCCCACATGTTTCAACTTGGGCCAAGAGGATAAGTCCCCTTCTGGTGACAGAAGATATGGGAGGTGAGACACAGGAGCTGGGGAATACTATGTTTTAAACCAGGTTGTGGAACCCAAGTTATTAATACGATGAAAGACACTGAAGCTGACGCACAGATAAAAGCAAATAAGAGGTGGGAGACTACCCAACAGTGTTCAAGCCTTGGCCCTAGGAGTCTCAAGGCCCCCTGCTAGCTCTGCTGACCTTCCTTGGCAGCTCATGAGACCAATGGACCAAAGTTGCATGGGCTACTAAGTATCCTTCCAATAAGTTTTATTTTTCCTAATTTAGTTCAGAATGACCAGTCACTTGCAACCAAAAGGGATCCTGAACGATGGACCAGTCATTATGGGCATGCAAAATGGCTATTGATTTTTGCATATTCTGTTACAAGTGACCAAACCAAAATCATTTATTATTTTAAATAATTTTTCATTTGGGGTTTTCAGATTTCCAGAAATTAATGCATATATTTTTAAATGATAATATTCTATGATTCCAACATGTATACACACACATATTTACTGCACACACACATATACATACATGCATACGTATTTCTTTCTGATTGTGTTTTCAAGGACTTCCAATTTAATTTGAATAACAGCAGCGCCGGCATTCATTCCACTGCTGATTTTTTTTCTTTTCATTTATTTTTGTCATCCATAATATCATCTTTGAAAAAGTGTACCCCTGTGTGGTCATTTTTTTTCATTTAGTTTTTATTTGTATGTATTCACAGCCTAGTACAATTTTCTGCGTTAATATGTCGCATGTGGTGAAGTCAGGGCCTTGCGCGCACCCGGCACCGGGCGGCCCCGATTGTGCCCGCCGAGCAGCCGCCCGTCACCCCCCGCCGCGCCCCCGTCACCCCCCGCCGCGCCCCCGTCACCCCCCGCCGCGCCCCCGTCACCCCCCGCCGCGCCCCCGTCACCCCCCGCCGAGCAGCCGCCCGTCACCCCCCGCCGCGCCCCCGTCACCCCCCGCCGCGCCCCCGTCACCCCCCGCCGCGCCCCCGTCACCCCCCGCCGCGCCCCCGTCACCCCCCGCCGCGCCCCCGTCACCCCCCGCCGAGCAGCCGCCCGTCACCCCCCGCCGAGCAGCCGCCCGTCACCCCCCGCCGAGCAGCCGCCCGTCACCCCCCGCCGCGCCCCCGTCACCCCCCGCCGCGCCCCCGTCACCCCCCGCCGCGCCCCCGTCACCCCCCGCCGAGCAGCCGCCCGTCACCCCCCGCCGAGCAGCCGCCCGTCACCCCCCGCCGAGCAGCCGCCCGTCACCCCCCGCCGCGCCCCCGTCACCCCCCGCCGCGCCCCCGTCACCCCCCGCCGCGCCCCCGTCACCCCCCGCCGAGCAGCCGCCCGTCACCCCCCGCCGCGCCCCCGTCACCCCCCGCCGCGCCTCCGTCACCCCCCGCCGCGCCCCCGTCACCCCCCGCCGCGCCCCCGTCACCCCCCGCCGCGCAGCCGCCCGTCACCCCCCGCCGCGCCCCCGTCACCCCCCGCCGCGCCCCGTCTCCATTGCTGGCGTTCCACGTGTGTCTCCACGCGTGCACGTTATTTAGCTCCCACTTCAGCTTCTCAAAGTGCGAACATGTGGCATTTGTCTTTCTGTGTCTGGCAGTCTTGACTTTAACAAGAAGGTCTCTAGACTTTCAGAGTTAAGATTGATTTTTGCTGTTGGCTTAATATAGATATACTGTATTACATTAATTGAATATTATTTTATCCTTATTTAACAAAAAGACATGTTTTTAAAGAAGTGAGGAACAAATTTTCCTTTAAAATATCCTTTTAGCATTTGAAAAAACGTCGGAGTTGTTTTTCGTGTGTTCTCGCGGAGCCACAACCATCAACACGGAAGACTTCTGTGGCCAGGCGTGTAGGGATTTCTCATCACCAACAGAGCACGCCACAATTCTGTGGCAGACACGGGCGGGGGGGCCTCCAATCCAATTCTATTTTGGCGCTATCTACTTGGAGATAGTGTCAGATTTCACAGAGTGAGGGCTCAGCCCCACAAGACTGCCCCTCCCAGTGCCAATCACAAGCCCCAGGTCGTCTTACCTGTGCTTCCATGCTATAAGCTGGGGTCCCACACCCCCTCCTTGGGTTTGATTAATTTACTAGAGCTGCTCGCAGGACCCAGGGAAACTCTTTTACTGATTTATTGTAAAATACATTGCAAAGAATACAGGTGAAGAAACACACAGGGTGAAGTATAGCGGAGGGGTGTGGAGCCCCATGCCCTCCCTAGGCGCACCACTGTCCAGGAACCTCCCGAGTTCAGCTCTCCGGAAGCTTCCGGAACCCTGTCCTCTTGGGGCTTTCATGGAGACTTCATTGGATGGGCATGATTGAAACATGGACAACCGTGCAGAAATGTGATTGGACAAAAAGGGTATGCTCTCGTACTAACGGACTGAGTGGGGAAACCCAGCAAGGCCGGACAGATTCTTCATGGCTTCGATGTGCAGTATTCCTCCTCCAGGGTATGGGGCAGGACCCCTTCTGAAATGGGGGTCTTATGATGAATAATAAGAAAGGAGAGGGAAGAGTAGAGTCTTGCCTTGGGCAGGCAAAAGGAGGGAAGGTGAAGGTCAGAGAAAGATTGTGTTTCCTGAGCCTGCTTATGCGTCCTAAAGTGCCCCCAAATTGTAATAAAAGACTGCAAACAAGGCCTATTGAAATTATGAACCAAGAACCATGGACAAAAGCCAGTATGTGTGTGTGTATATACACACACACACACACACACACACACACACCATAATGTCACAGCTTCTAAGAAAATGATTGCAGTAGTTTCCCTCTTTATCAGTGTGGGTATGTTCCAAGACTCCCGGTGGATACCTGAAGCCATTGATAGCATCAAATCCTATACACACATATTTATAGTAATTTTTAATGTATAAATTAGGCAAAGTAAAAGATCAACAACAATGATTATAACAATGTATTGTAATAAAATTTCTGAGACTGTGCTCTCTCTCTCTCTCTCTCAAAATACTTTATCGTACTGTACTCACCTTTACCCAGGTTAGCCAGACAAACAGAAGATTCGCATCCCATGTGGGACGGAGCAGGATGGTGTGAGATTTCATCACACTACTCAAAATGGTGCACAAATTAAAACTTATGAATTGCTTGTTTCTGAAATTTTCCATGTAATATTTCCAGACCGAGGGTAACTGAAACCTCAGAAACCAAAAGCACAGATATGACCATATATGCTTTAAAAAATCTCTTTTGATTCATTAATATAATTGTGTTCATAGATTTTTTTTAAAAGATTCATTCATTTTTGCAATTTTGGAGAAAGACTACTGTGCTTTTTTATTGTAGTCCATTTATTTAATATGTGGATAGATTTTCCTTGCTGTTTTTCTTGTCAGTTTCCTCCTTTATTCATAACTAAAAATTTATCTAAGTCTTTTTTTAAAGACAATGTTCCTCAGGTTCTGGTACTGGATTCTGCTAACTTTTTGCTGGTTTACTTGCTTTGCAACTAAAATGCCGTATGAATTATCTGTCTCTTGGTGTTAACTAGAACTCACTTGCAAACTTTCAGAGCCCAGGTTCATTTGGAGCTTCTTTAATATCTTCTACACAGACCATCATGTCATTTGCAAACAAAGTCAGTTTATTACTGCCTTCCCAGTGAAGACACCTTTTATTTCCTTTTCTTATCTTATTGCATTATCTAGGATTGCAGTATCATGTTGAAAGGAGTGGTGAGAGAGGACATCCTTTCCATTTTTCTGATATTAGCAGGAAAGCTTTATGTCTCTCACCATTAAATATGATGTTAATTATAGGTTTTTGATAGATTTTTAAAATCGAGTTAAGGAAGTTCCCCTCCATTCCTAGTTTACTGAGAGTTTTATTATGGATGGCTGTTGGATTTTGTAAAATGTTTTTGCTACATCTATTTATATAGTTATGTGATTTTCTTCTTTAGCTTATTAATATGATGAATTATGTTAATTGATTTTTTAAAAAAATTGTTTTTTAGAGACAGAGTCTCACTCTGTTGTGCAGGCTAGAGTACAATGGCATGATTATAGCTCACTGAAACTTTGAACTCCTGGGCTCAAATGATTCTCCTGCCCCAGCCTCCTGAATATCTGGGACTATAGGCACACACCAACATGTCCAGCTAATTTTTAAAATTTTCTGTAGAGATGGAGTCTCACTATGTTGCCCAGGCTGATCTCAAATTCCTGGCCTTAAATGATCCTCTCACTTCAGCCTCCCAAAATGCTGGGATTACAGGCATGAGCCACCACACCAGGCCTGATTTTTAAATGTTGAACCGGCCTTACATACCTGGGATAAATCCTACTGGATTGTGGTGTATTATCATTTTTATACACTGTTAAATTCAATTTGATATGATTTTGTTGAGGATTTTTGCATCTATCTTCATGAGAGAATTGGTCTTAGTCTTCTTTTTCTTGTAATATCCTTGGGTTTTTTTTGGTATTAGGGTAATTATGGCCTCACAGAATGAGTTATAAAGTATCTGCTTTGCTTTTAACTTCTAGAAGAGATTATACAACATTGGCATAATTTCTCCCTTAAACATTTGGTAGAATTCACCAGTGAAACCCACCTAGGCCTGGTGCTTTCTGTTTGGGAAGGTTATTGTTTATTAAATTTTAAATTGATATAGGCCAGTTCAGATGTTCTATTTCTCCTTGGTGAATTTTGACAAATTATATCTTTCTAGAAATTGGTCCATTTCATTTAGGTTATCAAACTTGTGGACATAGAGTTGTTCATAGTTCCGTTATTATCCTTTTGATTTTTATGATTTACAGTGATGTGCCATCTTTCATGTTTGATATTAGTAAATTGTGTCTTCTCACTTGTTTTCTTAGTTAGCCTGGCTAGGCACTTATGGATTTTATTGATCTTTTCAAAGAGTCAGCTTTTGGTTTTGTTGATTTTCTCTATAGATTTATTTTTTGCAATTTCATTGATTTCTGCTCTAATTTTTATTATTTCTTTTCTTCTGATAGCTTTGGACTATTTTTCTAGTTTCCTAAGGGGGAAGCTCAGATAAAAAATTTTTGATCATTCTTCTTTTTTAATAGAATCATTTAACAATATAAATTTTTTATAAAAAGTGCTGCTTCCACTGCATCTCACAAATTTTCATAAATTAAACTTTCATTTTCATTTATTTAAAATATTTTAGAATTTCTCCTAAGATTTCTTTTTTGACCCATGTGTTATTTAGAAGAATGTTGTTTAGTCTCCAAGTATTTTTGGATTTTCCAACTATCTTTCTGTTACTGATTTTCAGTTGAATTCCACTGTGGTCTGATAGCATAGCTCGTATGATGTCTACTCTTTTAAATTTGTCAAGATGTATTTTACGGCCCAGAATGTGGTCTATACTGGTGAATGCTTTATGCAAGCTTGAGAAGAATGTTGTTTTGTTTTGTTTTGTTTTGTTTTGTTTTGTTTTGTCGTTGGAGGAAGTTGTCTGTAGCTGTCAATTATATCCAGTTTATTGATGGTGCTGCTGAGTTCAATTATGTCCTTACTGATTTTCTGCCTACTGGATTTGTGCATTTCTGATAAAGGGAAGATAGTTTCCAATTACAATAGTGAATTAATCTATTTCTCCTTGAAGTTCTATCAGTTTTTGCCTCATATATTTTTATCCTCTGTTTTTAGGTGTGTACATGTTAAGGATTGTTATGTCTTTTGGAAAATTGGCCCCTTTATTGTTATGTAATGTCCCTCTTTATCTCTGATAATTTTCTTTCCTCTGAAGTCTGCTCTATCCAAAATTAATTTAGTGGCTTCAGCTTTCTTTTGGTTAGTGCTAGGATGGCATATCTTTCTCCATTCCTTTATTTTTAATCTGTCTGCATCTTTATGTTTAAAGTGGGTTTCTTATAGACCCATGTAGTTGAGTCTTGTTTTATAAGCCATTCTAACAATCTCTGTCTTTTAATGATGTATGTAGACCATTGATATTCAGAATGATTATTGATATCATTGGATTAATATTTACCATATTTGATACTGTTTTCTGTTCATTGCCCTTTTTATTTATTCCTAATTTTGTCTTTCTCTCATTTTCCACCTTTGTGGTTTTAATTGAGCATTTCATATAATTCCATTTTCTTTTTTTCTTAGCATATTAATTAGACTTCTTTTTTTTTTTTACTTTTTAAAATGGTTGCTCTATGGTTTGCACTATATATTTACAACTGATTCAAGTCCATTTTCAAACAGCATTGTACCACTTCATGGGTTGTGTGAGTACTTTATAATAACAAAATCATCTTAATTCCTCTCTCTTGTCCCTCATATCACTGTTGTCATTCATTTCACTTGTACATAAGCTATAATTACTGAATACATTGTTGTTGTTATTATTTTGAACAAACTGTCATCTGGTTGATTAATTAAATAAGAAAAATAAAAGTTTTCATTTTTTTTACCTGTTCCTTTTTTTTCTTCCTTCCTTCCTTCCTTCCTTCCTTCCTTCCTTCCTTCCTTCCTTCCTTCCTTCCTTCCTTCCTTCCTTCCTTCCTTCCTTCCTTCCTTCCTTCTTTTCCTTCTCTTCTCTTCTCTTCTCTTCTCTTCTCTTCTCTTCTCTTCTCTTCTCTTCTCTTCTCTTCTCTTCTCTTCTCTTCTCTTCTCTTCTCTTCTCTTCTCTTCTCTTCTCTTCTCTTCTCTTCTCTTCTCTTCTCTTCTCTTCTCTTCTCTTCTCCTTTCTTTCTTTTTTTGAAACAGAGTCTCACTCTATTGCCCAGGCTAGAGTGCCGTGGCATCAGCCTAGCTCACAGCAACCTCAAACTCCTGGGCTCAAACAATCCTCTTGCCTCAGCTTCCCGAGTAGCTGGGATAACAGGCATGCACCACCATGCCCGGCTAATTTTTTCTATATATTTTTAGTTGACTAATTAATTTCTTTCTGTTTTTAGTACAGACGGGGTCTCACTCTTGCTCAGGCTGGTTTTGAACTGACCTCGAACGATCCTCTTGCTTTGGCCTCCCAGAATGCTAGGATTACAGGCATGGGCCACCATGCCCGGCCCTGTTCCTTTTCTGATGCTCTTCCTTTCCTTATGTAGATATGTGTTTCTGACCTACATAATTTCCTTTTCTCTAAAGAACTTTATTTTTTAAACATTTGTTACAATGCACATCCCCTTACAAAAAATTTCCTCATTTTTGTTTGTCTTAGAGAGTCTTAATTTCTCCTTTGTTTTTGAAGGATGATTTCGTAGGATTTTTTTTTTTTTGTAGAATTTTAGATTGGTCTTTTTTTTTCCCTCAACACTAAATATTTTACTTCATCTCTTCTTGCTTGCGTGGTTCTTGAAAAGAAGTAAGATATAATTGTTATATTTGCTCTGTTAGAGGTAAGTTGTTTTTTTCTCTAGCATCTTTCAACAATTTTTCTTTTTTTTCCTTTGAGACAGTGTCTCCCTCTGTCACCCAGGCTAGAGTGCAGTGGCATCATCATAGCTCACAGCAACCTCCAACTCCTGGGCTCAAGAGCTCCTCCTGCCTCAACATCCTATGTAGCTGGGACTATAGGCACGTATCACCATGCCTAGCTAATTTTTCTGTTTTTCTTTTTTCTTTTTTTTTTTTTAGCGACAGGGTCTTGCTCTTGCTCAGGCTGGTCTTGAACTGCTGGCTTCAAGCAATCCTCCTGCCTTGGCTTCTAAATGTGCTAGGATTACAGGCAAGAGCCACCACACCTGGCCTTCAACAATTTTTCCTTATCTTTAATTTTATGCAGTTTGGCTACAATATGCCTAGGTGTAGCTATTCTTTTATTATTTGTTTGTTTGGGAGGGGTTGGCATTTTCCTTGCTCCATGTTCTCTGAGTTTAATGGATCTGTGATTTTGTGTTTGACATTAATTTGGGGGAAATTCTGAGTCATAATTACTTCAAATATTTATTCTCATTTCTCATTCTTCTCCTAGTATTCCAATTTTGCATATGTTATACCTTTTGTAGTTGTCCCATAGTTCTTGGATATTCTATTTTTCAGTCTTTTTTTTTCTCTTTGCTTTTCCATTTTAGAAATTTGTGTTGCTCAGAAATTCTCAAGCTCAGAGATTCTTTCTTTATCCATGCCCAATCTATTAATGAGCCCATCAAAAGCATTCTTCATTTCTGTTACAGTGTTTTTGACTTCTAGTATTTCTTTCTGTTTTGTTTATAGTTTTTTTTTTTTTTTTTTTTTTTTTTTTTGAGACAAGGCCTCACTCTATTACCCGAGCTAGAGTGTAGTGGCACCATCGTAGCTCACTGCAACCTCACACTTCTGGCCTCAAGTGATCCTGTCGCCTCAGACTCCCAAAGTGCCACGATTACAGGTGTGAGCCACCATGCCCAGTCTTTGTGTTATTTTTAGAATTTTTATCTCTCTGCTTACATTGCCCACTTCTCCCATGCTGTATGCTTTCTCCAATACAGTCCTTAGCATATTAATCATAGTTGTTTGAGTTGCTGGTTTGATAATTCCAACATCCCTGTCTTAGCTGAGTCTGGATTTGTTGCTTGCTCTGGCTCTTTAAACCACATGTGTGACGTGGCCGATTACAGGACGGGGGATGACACAGAACATAAAATAATGACACAGACACACATGGACATGACAATAACTCGAGTGACCAATGCACTGGTTGCTTTATTTTTATACCCCCTAGACCCAAGGTTAGTTCCTTGTACGTGAGCATCTGAGCATAGCAGCGATATCAGTCAATTCCGGAGTTGTTTCAAAAGGGAACAATTTCCCATGGTCTCAGACCTCTAACGGTTACTAAAGTTAAGGTGCTGGACAGGGCTCAAAAGCCAAGGCCGAGACAGACAACATAAAACAATGCAGCCATCTGAAGTGCTTCTTGGTCTCAATCCCAGGTGGCAGCTCCTCCCTGGCCGCCACGGCTGTGCCTGTCTTGGGTCGCCCCCCCATGGGGAGTCTTACCCGTCACTGACTACCAACCATCAATCGGGGGCCAGTCCTTGGGAGAGTTCTTCTTGTTCTTGTTCTCATGGCCTCCAGACTCCCACCTCGGGGCCCTCCGTGTGGGAGTCGGGGGCATTTGCTTACGTGCAACAACTCAGGCCTCTTATCCAGTCACAAGGCCGCGACCGTGTCTGAAGGAAACGCTGACCACCGCTGCGTCAGGCGGCACACGGACATCACAGGCTGCAGTGAGTGGTTAGTAGGAGGCATAACGCCAGACTCAGCCCCCAACACATGTGTGGGTTTTTTTTTTCCTTTTACCTTGTAGTGCGACTTGCAATTTTCCTTGGTAGCTGAACATGATGTGCTGTGGTAATGGAGGGAAAGCATTCTACAGTCCCAGGCCTAGCTCTTGGTCTTTGAGTGAGCCTGCGCCTCTGGACTGTGAACTGCACAGGCACTTCACAATCTTCCCCCACAGCCCCAGGGTGACAGAACAGCTAGAGTGGGCTGAGGTCAGGTATTTCCCTTCCCCTAGGTCAGCTGGGCTCTGAGAAAACCCCAGTAGGTTGGGCTCTGGTAGTTTCTCCTGGAGGCGGACCTTGTTAAGAAAGACAGAACGCTCTGACATATTTCAGAATGAGTCCTTTTACCCTGCCCCTGCTGGAAGTGTGAGGTCGTTTCTCCAAGATTCACTGTGAGTATCTGGTCAAATTCTTGGACATAAAAATCACAAAAGTGTGTAGACTTCCCTATGACTGAGTCCCCGAGATGATCTAACTCTCAGATTTGTCCAACGGAGCCTTCAGAAATTCTTCAGTTACAGCTTAAATCTCACTGGTGTTCTTTCCTGAGATGGTTTCTGCGTGTGGGTTTCTCCTCTGGCGAGTAGTGGTCTGTGTCCTCCGGCCTGTCTCTCCAAATTTGGGGCCAGCAGTTTACCCTACAATCTCACTCTCCGATGAATCTAAGCAGAGTTCTTGATTTTTCTGTTTGTTCAGTTTTTTTAGTTATTGTTAGGATGTAGTGACAACTTCCAAGTTCCTTACATGCTGATCAGAAACTGAAGTTGGAGCAATCGAAAATATTTTCTTGAAGGAGGGTTTTGGCCATCTCCCTGTCATACCTCTTTGCTATATATATCTCAAAAGAAATATTTTTTCTTTCATTCTGGATTGAGTTACCATCATTGTCATTAGAAAGTAATTGATTAAATAACATAAGCATGTTGAAAATTTGGTAAATAATCATTAACCATAAACAGTAAAATTTTCTGATGTAAAACAACTTGATAGTCATTTGTCCTTCAATTTCCTAATTTCAGTGAGGTACAACAAAAAGCCTCTACCAAGACTTATATAATGATATTATTTTACTTGTTTTTACAGTTATTATGGATGCCTTTTGTAAAAGCTAAAATTAGGTGGAGCTGAGTATAAACTCCATAAAATTTGAAATCACATATTTTAGTATTTTCCCCAAAGGCAGTGAATAATGAGTTATTTATTCATTTCAAACTTTAATTTTCTATGTCATCTCAAAATGCCTTTACAAATAATGGACACTTGAAAATGTGTAGATGCATATATATATGTATATATATATTTTTTCATGGTTGAAAAGAATTTGAATAATACGTAAAATTTGAGAAGAAGGAAGTAATTCAAGTTAAATGATGGATGATTCCTAAACTTTAGGGCATCACAAGGTGCACCATTTAGATTGAATGCTGGAACATTCTGTCCATATATCCATACATTAATAGATATTCTCTTTTTTAAATAGGAGGTTAAATGCACTTGCAGAAATAAAATCCAAATAAAGATGAGAAGATTTGGGGTCACTAGTAAGCTACTAAGTGGGGAGGCTATAGCAGACATATTAATGGCTGCTGTGAAGATCTATGTCATGTTTCAATGATGCTAATACGAACCTGAGATGTCTGTGGTCAACAGGAATGAATAAGTGGATGATGGAAACATAGTTTGCAGACAACTTGTCACCAGGTTTAAGAAACAGATTTATGATAGCCAATAACATGTTATCAAAAGTTAATGCAATTATTTCTCTCATAAGTCTGAGTGCAAGAAATTATATAATTATATCTATTTCTCATCTATTCTCTTTTTACTCAAAGCTGTAACGTTGATCTGTTGAAAGAAACTTTGAATGCTTTCTTTTCCTTCTCCTTGAAAGGATACAAAGTGTGCACTCAATAAGCTCAGTTTTTCCTGAGATTGGTGAAGCTGCAGAGAGGGCGTCTTGTGGCAGATTAGTGTTCACCTGGTGTGTGTGTGCGTGTGTGTGTGTGTGTGTGTGTGTAAATGTGGACTGTGCTGACAGTAGGACAGATAGGCAAAGAGATAAGGTATAGATCCCTGGCCTGGGTTTGTGGCTCTGTTACAGTAAGATTCCACTGTGCTCAGTATTTCATACTGACAGTGTCTTAGCTTTGCTCCTACTGTATCCCTGAAGAGTGATGTGTGCGTTGACAACAGTCAGAGGGTAGAAGAGGCAAAGTCATTAAACAACAATTGTTGTCTCTCCTGCTGCCGCAGTCTACAATATATCTGAACTCAGAATGTCCCAACACAGAGTTCAGAGTACCGTGCTTTGACCTTTATAGAAATATTACGGTATGGGAATGACTCAAAACCCCGCATGAGTTAATGCTGCCTTGATTAAAAGAAGTTTTGCAGACACCAACATTTTGAATGACCTGCGCCTAGGACATTTTTACGCCCTAGGGTGCTGCAGCACAGTAAGTTTCCAGGTGAGAGAGAGGCTTTCCTTCCTCTTACAAAGTGGTAGAAGGTGACAATAAAAGGAACAGTGATAAAAAGAAAACTGCCTGACACATCTACCACGGTACATTTTTAGGTAGCTCCATTTCAGGAAGGAGTACTAGGACATTGGAGATCTGCAATTTGAGTCACTTGAAATTTTCCTTGGCTGCATAGCTCTGGGGCGGTCTCTGCACACGCCCCAGGGGCTTGTGCTTCAGTTTAAAACGACTCACTAGATATAGACTTTCTTGTAACCTGTGTTAGTTTCCCAGGGTCGCCGTAACAAATTTCCACACACTTGGCGACTTAAAGCAGCATAAATGTACTCCCTCCCATTTCTGGAGGCCGGAAGTCGGAGGCGGAGGGAGGTGGAGCGGAGCTGCGGCGGGCGAGGCCGCTCCTCCAGCCTTGCAGCCCGCGCCTCCGCCGGCGGCGCGCTGCAGGCTCTGCGGGTCGCGGCTCTCTTTCCTTGGTCTGTGCCAACTCCCTCTGTTTCTCTCTCATAAGATCGTCTGTGATGGCAGTGCCCACGTATACAATCCAGGATAATCTCTGCGTGTCATGATTCTCAATTTAATCACATCTGCAAAGATTTTTTTCTGTGTAAGGTAAGATTTCCAGGCTCCAGAGATAAGGACCTGATATTTTGGGGGTCATTATTCAGCTTTCTTTTATACCTAGGAAATATTTTTCATCTGCTTTCCTCTTTCTTTTTTTCTTCCTTTCTTTTCTTTTGGTAGAGACAGGGTCTTGCTATATTGTCCAGGCCAGCCTTGAATTCCTGGCCTCAAGTGGTCCTCCCACCTAGGCCTCCAAAAGCACGGAGATTACAGGTGTGGGCCACCATGCCCCACTCCCTCATCTACTTTAATTTAAGTGATTTTCTGCTGTGCTTTTAGCACAGAAATGATATATTGTGAAAGAGGATAACTAATGGTCACATTAGCTTCTTAAGTTCTGACAGTGGTGGTTTTTTTTTTTTACATTCTGGAAAAGTGTTGCCTGCTGGTCTGTATTTTTACAATAGTTGTGAATTTGGGTTTGTGTGAGTACACACACACATGCAAAATGTTCTTACAGAAATTTTAATGGTCCATTGGTTAATTGAAAATTTAAAGTTTTTCTTGAAAACTTTGGAGAGCAAAATGACATGAGCCATTCCGCCAAGAGGGACAACACTCATCAAGTTGATGTACCAGTTTCCAATTTCCACAAAAACTGAGTTTTATGTTCTGCTGCTCAAGCTCCTTTTAGGCGCTCCCTGATCCACTCCTTCTCGCGGCAGCAAGACCCAGTGGACATCGGCGAGTGCAGATACCGCGAGACCGGCGCCCGGCCCCTCCCTGGGCCGCTGCAGCCACAGACAGTCAGCACCATTTGGCCCTGAACGTTTGGGATTCTGAGCCATTCATCACGTAAAGATCATACATTCCAGAGAAAACCAGACACTCGAAGAAATGGAAATGATAATAACAAAATAAAAGCACTATTGGGCAGGAAAGGCCTCTTGTTAGCTAAGTAGGCCTCTGCGTACCAGACAGCGCAGCAATGGTGTCTCCCAGCACACAGGCCTGAGACAAAGTATAAATGATCCATTCAAGTCGCTCAGAGTCCACGGGTTAAAGGACTTCCAGATGTCCTCAAAGGCAGGCCCCCTGTGTTATAATCTGGGTCTCATCCACCATATGGTGCTGATTTGGTCGTCGTGCTAGAGCGAGGATGGAACACAGGCAGCTTTGCGGGCTCCTGGAGAGTTGGAAAACTGTTTAAGGCCTCATCATTTATCAGGTTGAAAGTCCCTGTGGCAAACTCTTCCTGATTTCAGTGGAATAAGGAGATGTGTGGCATACTCCAAGGACAGGAGTGAGGAGTATAAATTATTATTTCAGTGCCCTGGAATGACCCCAGATATTTTGTGATCTTAGCAAAATTCTCAGTTGGTGGCCACAAGTTTGGGGCTATATTGGTCTTGCTAAATGCAAAATAGTGATCGGAGCCTTCAGTCTTCGCTCGCTCTTAAGGGACTTGTCTACTACGGAAGGCGCTTACCCCTCTTGGTTATGGCCAACGGCCACTCCCCCTGCAGCCTTCTGGAGACACTTGGAGAGTCAGAGACACCTGGGATGAAGTGGGCATTTAGAGAATGTCTATTTCAGCTCTCCTGTTTTCCCGGTACGAAACAGGCACAGAGAGGGGAAGTAATTCATCCTTGAATCACAGCCTAGAGTCTGTTTCCTGACTCCTGGGCCTGGAGCCCTTACACTCACTCATAAGGATGACCTCTCTGCCGTGGGTGCCAGGGTCACCCCGACTTGGCAGCCAAAGGGAAATCCACTGCACTGAAATGGTCCTGAGCGGCAGGCAGGTTGGATGCGATGTGAGGATTAGGAATAAAACCCCAGAGCGACCTTGTCTTTGTCTGTTTTTGCTGATATAACACAATACCAGAAACTGGATAGTTCGTAAAGAACAGAAATTTATTTCTCACAGTTCCAGAGGCTGGGAAGGCCAAGGTCTAGGTGCCTTCTTGCCGCGTCCTCACATGACAGAAAGCATAGGAACAAGCTAGCCTAACACTATTGTAAGGACCGTAGTCCCATTGATGAGGGAGGACTCCTCAAGAACTAGGCATCTCTTGAAGGCCCTACTTCTTAACACCGTCACATGGTGACACCTGAATCTTGGAGGGGACACATTCAGACCATAGCACGTTTGCAACCAAAATCTTGTCTGCTTTACTAACTTTTCTATTACAGTTATTATCAAATTTCACTGTCAGTTTTCTAGAGGCGAAAAGTCAGAACAAAAGACAGCAAATATAAGTCTGAATAAGAGTAACAATTTAAAAAGGACCAAACACATCCAATAAAAGGCTGAATAAGAACGAGTGTCTTGAATTCTTTTATACAGGAGGATTGAGCCTGTTTGGAATTAATTTGTGCCACATGCTGTTTATTTTCGTGCAGACAGATGCAGACATAACCACACCTCACATGCATGAGCATAGTCAGGGTAAGACACACAAAAATAAGTTGGTACCTTGGCATCATGAGATAAAGATGTTTTGGCACGTACAGTCAAGTATTGCATGATGACATTTTGGTCAACGACAGACCACGTATATGATGGTGGTCCCATAGCCTATAAGGGGGCATATACAGAAACCTAACGTATGGCCCTTGTCATTGGCATTGCAGATTAAGTATGGGAAACGATTGATATTCAGTAATGGTGTTGGAACATTTCATTTTTCCATATGGAAAAAACATATATAAAGAAAAATATGGATACCACTCAGCTTGTGTAAGTACACTCTATGACGTTGCACAATGGCGAAATTGCCTGATGACACATTTCTCAGACCATGACCCCGTCATTCAGCAACGCATGACCGTACAAGTGTGTGCTGTGAGTTGATCTTCACTTTATTCCCTCCGTTCCCCGGTTACTACCCATCAAAGTCCTGAAGGAGTGTTCTGACCCATCTGCCTGCTTCCAGTTGCTTGTTCCTCCAGCCTAATTTTTGCATTTCCACCGAACTCCATGTCCTCTGTACGTCAGTCTTCCCCCTCAAAAGCCATCTGTGGCTTCCTAGTGCCTGTTGAATAAAGACCAATCTTTGTCTTACGGTAATCAAAGCCCAGCACCCAAGTTGGCAGGTAGCTTTCACTTAGTGCACCAGGCCTGATGGAGTTTGTCCTTTCCGCCCGGAGCCTAGTGCTGGAACGGGATCTAACGCTGCGTCTGACTTCCACGAGAAGGCGCTCCGAGACTGCCGGCGTGCGCCTGCCGGGACTCGGGTGTCCGGGAGCCAGAGCGCAGGCCGCGTATTTCCTACCGCTGCCCAACCTGCTCCCCTCGCATCCTCTCGTCCATCGTTCCATCCTGATGTCTCGCTACACACCCCCAGCTCTTTGCTCTAGCAGCTCCAAGATCGGTGTTCAGTCAAGGGAGACTAAAACCTTGCATCAATGTCCTCCTCATTCTGGTGTCAGATATGTAGGAATACCCAATTGACTCCCTTTCTTTAAAACGTTCGTGTCCATCCCCTGCCTGCTCTCCCCGTTGCCTCTGGCTTAGATATGACCCTCATTTTCATGTGTGTTGAGCCCCTCAGTGGCTCCCATTTTAATTTTCTTAGCTTGGCTGAGAAGGCCCCGCATGCTTTGGCCAGTGCTGACTTTCCCGTGCTCTCCGCAGCACCTTCGAATGCCGTCCGTGGTTAAGGTCAACTTCCACTTCAAGTTCCTAGAAGGCAAGGTCCGTTTCCTCCTCATCTTTGTATCCCACATCAGCTATCACGTTGCTTACAATACTGTGGATATTAAATCAATTTTTGTGTAGATGAATGGATTAATGAATGAATACATCTTGACAATCTGGATTTCGGCAGACCTGTCTTGAGTCTGAGAAGTGCTGAAAGTATTGCTATAACCTCAGAGACTTGGGAGTGGGAGGGGACTGAGAGCGTGGCCGCACAAAGATGGCTCACCAGTTCTGGGAAGATTACCTGGCTAGGTAGCCAGGCCCAGGCCTGCCGACCAGAGGGCTCTAGCCTCCGTGGGGAAGGCTCAGACTCCAGACTGTCGCAAGGCCAGCTCCTTCCCTCGTTCAGATCTCAAATGTCACCTCCCCACTCATTTCTTTACCCTATTTATTTTCTTCAAGGAACTTTTCACTTAACTTTCTTATAGTTTTGACTATTTGTGTATATTCCATCCTTTCTAATAGTGTGTAAACAACATGAGATAACAGGCTCTTTTTGTGTGTTTACTGCAGTGTCCTTAGCTCCTAAAACAGTGTCTGGTGCTATTTGATTTGTTGAATAACTGAATCAATGAATTCTCTGTACTGATATTCACTCAGGTAAGGGAGAGGATGATGGCTGCAAACTTGGGGATGGGTAGGAAGCCAACGTACCTTTGATCCTATCCTCAGGGAGAGGGTCAGCAGTAATGAAGTCAAATACCTACAGTCGTAGAGTTTGGGGAGGGGTAAGCCTTGGAATTCACTGAAGGGAAAGCAGTGAGAGAACACAGATGGGTAAGCAACCACACAGGGCCAGGGATGCACCAGGAACACCAGATCCTGAATAAAGGTGGCTGGCGGTCCAGAAGAAATCCAGGTATAGATCCCGGCTCTTAGAATCATGGTTCCAAAACCATGGGGGAGCTTTGACATGGGTGAGGCTATTACATATGTCCTGATGTTGCTGGTCTGAAACCAGGAATTGTAAGAAGCCTAAGCCCTTAAATGGAGCCATACACTTCCAAGCTTGGGACTTGGGGAAGGCTCATGAAAGAGAAAAATAGAGAGGGGGTCAGGTTGAGGAATGGAAACTGGTAGCTGTTGCAGCCTATTGTGTGCCAGTCATGGTACCTGGTTACTGGCATAAGCCACCCCACTTAATCCTATTCAACCCTACAGGGTAGATACAATCAGCTCCATTTTAGAGAGGAAGAAACTAGGTCTCAGCAAATTAAGGAAACACCTAAAGGAGGTTACATGAGTAATAGAGAAGCCAGGGTTTAAACCTAGGCCTATATGACTTTCAAATACCTGCATTTTGCCATTTGGCCACAGTGGTTCCTACCCCTTTACTTCTGTGATATGGGTGGTAGATGATCACACAAGTGATACTCTTCCAATTCGCATTCAATTATGACTAGCAATGACTTTGAGGTGTCATCTGAATGAGTGATGGTACAGTTACTGTGGGGTTTGGCACCAGGATTTGCTGAACTTTCATCTCCAAGTGCTGGTCAATTATTCACCACACGTGGTCTCAGGGCGGCCTGCTTGTAATCAAGGGCAAACTGTCCATACTGAAGCTGGTAGAGGAAGCTTTGCATGTGGGATTGCTTTCATTATCTAACCAGCATTCTGGAGAATAAGCAGTTTTTTTTGGTTTTTGTTTTTTATTTCGGCATATTATGGGGGTACAGATTTTAAGGTTTCAATAAATGCCCATTTCCTCCCCTCCCCCCAAAAGTCTGAGTCTCCATCATGACCATCCCCCAGATGGTGCACGTCTCACTCATTATGTATGTATATACCAGCCCCCCTCGCCCCTCCCACCTGCCCAATACCCTATTACTGTAGTACCTATGTGACCACTTAGGTGCTGTTCAGTTAATACCAATTTGCTGGTGAGTATATCTGGTGCTTGTTTTTCCATTCTTGGGAAACTTCACTTAATAGTATGGGTTCCAGCTCTAACCAGGAAAATATAAGATGTGCTATGTCACCATTGTTTCTTAGAGCTGAATAGTACTCCATGGTATACATATACCACATTTTATTAATCCATTCTTGGATTGATGGGCACTTGGGCTGTTTCCACAGCCTTGCAATTATGAATTGTGCTGCTATAAACATTCGAGTGCAGGTGTCTTTTTTGTAGAGTGTCATTGGATCTTTTGGGTAGATGCCCAGCAATGGGGTTGCTGGATCAAATGGTAGATTCACTTGTATCGCTTTAAGGTATCTCCATATTGCTTTCCACAAAGGTTGAACTAGTTTGCAGTCCCACCAGCAGTGTAGGAGTGTTCCTCTCTCTCCGCAACCACGCCAGCATTTATTGTTTGGAGATTTTTTGGTAAAGGCCATTCTCACTGGGGTTAAGTGATATCTCATTGTGGTTTTGATTTGCATTTCCCTGATGATTAGAGATGTTGAGCATTTCTTCATATGTTTGTTGGCCATTCTTCTGTCTTCTTTAGAAAAGTTTCTGTTCAAGTCCTTTGCCCACTTTTTAATGGGGTTATTTGATTTTTTCTTCCTGATGTTCGTGAATTCTAAGTATATTCTAGTTATCAGTCCCTTATCGGATGCATAGGATGCAAAAATTTTCTCCCATTCTGTAGGTTGTCTGTTTACTTTCATGACTATTTCTTTGGCTGTGCGGAAGCTTTGTAGTTTGATCATGTCCCATTTATTTATTTTTGTTGCTGCTGTGATTGCCTTTGGGGACTTCTTCATAAACTCTCTGCCCAGGCCGATGTCTAGGAGAGTGTTTCCAACTTTTTCCTCTAGAGTTCTAATAGTTTCATACCTTAGGTTTAAGTCTGTTATCCAGCGTGAGTTGGTTTTTGTGAGAGGTGAAAGGTGTGGGTCCTGTTTTAGCCTTCTACAGGTGGCTATCCAGTTTTCCCAGCACCATTTATTGAAAAGGGATTCTTTTCCCCAGCGTATATTTTTGTCTGCTTTGTCAAAGATTGGATGGCTATATGAGGATGGTTTTATATCAGGATTCTCACATCTGTTCCACTGGTCAATATTCCTATTTTTGTGCCAATACCATATTGATTTAATTACTACAGCTTTGTAGTATAGTTTGATATCTGGCATATTCATGCCTCCCATTTTGTTTTTGTTGCCTAGAATTGCTCTTGATATTCAGGGTCTTCTTTGGTTCCATACGAAGCATAAAATTGTTTTTTCTATATCTGTGAAGAATGCTGATGGGATTTTAATAGGTATTGCATTGAATCTGTAGATCAGTTTGGGTAGTATAGACATTTTGATGATATTGAGTCTGCCGATCCATGAGCATGGTATGGATTTCCATCTGTTTACATCCTCTGCTATTTCCTTCCTCAGTGTTTCATAGTTCTCCCTGTAGAGGTCTTTTACGTCCTTGGTTAAGTATATTCCTAGGTACTTTAATTTCTTTGTTGCTATTGTGAAGGGAATTGAGTCTTTGATTTGGTTCTCAATTAGATTGTCGTTGGCGTATATGAATGCCTCTGATTTCTGTGTATTGATTTTGTATCCTGAGACTTTACTAAATTCATTGATTAGTTCCAGGAGTTTCTTGGTTGAATCTTTGGGGTTTTCTAGATACAATATCATATCATCAGCAAACAGTGAAAGTTTGGTCTCCTCTGCCCCTATTTGGATACCTTTGATTCCATTTTCCTGTCTGATTGCTGTAGCCAAGACTTTCAGCACTATGTTGAACAGAAGTGGAGATAGTGGGCAGCCTTGTCTGGTTCCAGTTTTAATTGGGAATAATTTCAATTCTTCCCCATTCAGTATGATGTTGGCTATGGGTCTGTCATATATGGCTTGTATCATTTTTAGGTAAGCCCTGTCTATACCTATTTTGTTGAGCTTTCTTATCATAAAAGAGTGTTGAATTTTGTCAAATGCTTTCTCTGCGTCTATTGAGAGGATCATATGGTCTTTGTTTTTGCTTCTGTTTATGTGGTGAATTGCATTTATAGATTTACGTATGTTGAACCATCCCTGCATCCCTGGGATGAAGCCCACTAGGTCGTGGTGGGTTATTTTTTTGATAAGTGTCTGGATTCGGTTAGCTAAGATTTTGTTGAAAATTTTTGCATCTATATTCATAGGGGATATTGGTCTGTAGTTTTCTTTTTTTGTTGCATCCTTTCCTGGTTTTGGTATCAGAGTAATATTCGCTTCATAAAAGGTGTCGAGGAGGTTTCTGTTCTTCTGGATGTTGTGGAATAGTTTCTGCAAGTTCTTCTTTGTAAGTGTGGTAAATTTCGGGTGTGAAGCCATCTGGACCGGGACTTTTCTTTTTAGGGAGATTTTTAATTGCTGTTTCTATTTCAGCTGTTGAGATTGGTCTGTTCAGGAAATCTATTTCTTCCTGGTTGAGCCTAGGGAGGCTGTGTGTTTCTAGAAATTTGTCCATTTCCTCCACATTTTCCAGTTTGTGTGCATAAAGGTTTTTGTAGTATTCATAAATTGTATCTTGTATCTCTTTGGGATCAGTTGTGATATCTCCTTTTTTATTCCTGATGGACTTTATTAGAGATTTCTCTTTTCTGCTTTTCGTTAGCTTAGCCAATGGTGTGTTAATTTTGTTTATTTTTTCAAAGAATCAACTTTTTGTTTTATTAATCTCCTGAATAGCTTCCCTGTTTTCAATTTCGTTTAGTTCTGATTTGATCTTGTTGATTTCACTTCTTCTTCTGGGTTTGGTGTTGGTCTGTTCTTCTTTTTCCAGCTCTTTGAGTCGTTTCATTAGATTGTCTATTTGTGATCTTCTTGTCTATGGTTAGAGGCATTTATGGAGATAAACTTTCCTCTCAGAACTGCTTTAGCTGTGTCCCAGAGGAGTTGATAACTTGTCTCTCCATTGTCGTTTTCTTCATAGAATTTTTTTATTTCCGTCTTGATTTCTTCATTTATGAAGTAATCATTTAGTAGGAGGTTGTTTAATTTCCACGTTTTTGTGTAGAAATGTGAGTTTCTGTTAGGGTTGATTTCTACTTTTATTCCACTGTGATCTGAGAAGGTACATGGTATGATTTCTATTTTTTAAAATTTCTTGAGATTTACTTTGTGTCCTAGGATATGGTCAATCTTAGAGAATGTCCCGTGAGCTGATGAGAAGAATGTATATTCAGTGGATTTTGGGTAGAATGTCCTGTAGATGTCAGTCAGATCCAGTTGTTCCAAGGGTTTGTTTAAGTCCATTATTTTTTTATTAATTTTCTGTTTGGAGGATCTGTCTCATGCCATCAGTGGGGTGTTGAAATCTCCGGTGATTATGGAGTTGCTATTAATCCATGTGCTTAGCTCCAGTAAGGTTTGCTTTATGAATCTGGGTGCACCTAAGTTGGGTGCATATACATTTAAAATTGTTATCTCTTCTTGTTGAACTGTGCCCTTCACCATTATATAATGACCCTCTTTGTCTTTCACTACTTTTGTTGGTTTAAAAACTAAATCGTCTGAAATTAGAACTGCCACACCAGCCTTCTTTTGGCTTCTATTTGCTTGGAATATTGATCTCCACCCTTTTATTTTTAGTCTGTATGCATTCTTGCAGTTTAGATGTGTTTCCTAAAGACAGCATATACTTGGCCTGTGTTTTCTTATCCATTCAGCCAGCCTATGTCTCTTGAGTGGAGAGTTTAAGCCATTCACATTTATTGAGAGAACTGCTAGGTAAGGTAGATTACTGTTCATTCTGTTGGGTTGGATGTTGTTGCTATGATTTCTGTCTTGAGCCATTGTAATATTTGGCCTTTAATATCTTTGGGTTTTGGTTGTTTTTATATCCGTGGGTTATTATTATGATGTTCCGTGCGTAACACTGTTTTAAGTACTTCTTGTAGGGCTGGTCTTGTCTTGGTGAATTCTCTGAGACTTTGCTTGTCTGAGAATGTTTTTATTTCTCCTTCATATATGAAGCTTAGTTTTGCAGGTAATAATATTCTAGGCTGGGCATTGTTTTGTTTCAGAAGAGTGAGAATGGGGCCCCAGTCTCTCCTTGCTTGTAAAGTCTCATTAGAGAAGTCTGATGTTATTCGAATTGGCTTTACCTTGTATGTTACTTGCTTCTTTTGTCTTACAGCTCTTAGAAGGGCCTCTTTAGTTGATACTTTGGTCAGTTGATGACTGCGTGTCGTGACATCTTCCTGTTTGCGTTGAATCTCCCAGGGGTCCTCTGAGCTTCTTGAACTTGTATATCAAGATTTTGAGCAAGGTCTGGGAAATTTTCCTCTATTATATCTTCAAACAGCTTGTCCAACCCTTGAGTGTTGTCTTCTTCCCCTTCTGGTAACCCTATGACCCTCACATTAGGTTTCTTCACATAATCCCACAGCTCTTGTAAGCTTTGCTCTTTTCTCTTGTTTCTCTGCTCTATTTCTGTGACTGATTTATTTAAGTGGAGGGTGTTCTTGAGACTTTCCTCTGTATTTTGTAGTTCCTTGAATTGATTCTTCATTTCCAGGAGTTCGTTTAAACTTTTCTTCATTGTGTCCATTTGTTTTTCCATATCCTGGAGGCTTTTTGTGGTTTCTTTGTGTTGGTTATTGAGTTGTTGTTGCAGCTGGGTGAGTGTTCTTATGATCCACATACAAAATTCCTCTTCTGTCATTTTGGTTGCCTGATTTTGGTCGGTGTCCATTTTTAGGGGGCTGGTGCTCCTCTTTGGGGGTGTGTTTTCCGTTTGGTCCTTCATATTTCCTGAGTTATTTTGCTGATTTCTTCCCATGTCTATCGGTTGTTGTTTCTTTCCTTTAGGTTATTGTTTGGGTATTCACACACCTTGTTTAGTTTCTGAGGCGTTAGGTGGTGTCTGTGGGTGAGATTGGACCACTCCCTGTATATTGAGTCAGTGGGTGCCGTGGAAAGGCTGTGCAAGATGCCGTCCCTGTCAGTAGGTGGCATTTGCTTGGAGGTACAGGCTATGCTGTTGATTTTGTGTCCTGTTAACAGCTCTTGTTCTGGGCGGAGGTGGGTTGTGTAAGCCTGCCCTCATGCAGTTTGCAGGGGTCAATGTTCTGTTCTCTGCTTCCAGGTAAGCTGTCAGGGCGGGGCTGGAATGGTCCCGCTCAGCCAGAAACTCTGCGTGTGGGGGTGGGGCTGTCTGAGACCCGCAGTCTGGAGCGGGCCTAGCTTCTTTCCACCCTCCCCAACTCCGCAGCTACTCCTGGGCCTCTGCCAGCAGGCCAGACCACAAGCCACCAGGCCTCCCCGGACTGTGATGCCGGCGGGGAAGTTCCCTGCACAGGAACGCCACCTGGGCTGGGCGCACAGCCTCCTCCTGGGAGGAGGGTTGCCCTCTAGGATGCTGATCTGCCCCTGGAGGCACACACACCTCAGTAGGCTGTTCACGTATAACCCTTCTGTGCCCTGGGCAATGCTACCCCTCGGTGCAGGGGATCTGGTCTGCAGGTCCGACCTCTGGGTCCCAGAGTTCAAACTGTATCCCCACCAGGGAGAGGAGTTCCGGTCCCAATTCACCCACTGGGAGCCCAAGCTGGGTCTATGTCTGTCAGCCTCTGAGTCGGCACCGTTCTCCTGGGAACACCATGCCAGCAGCACCTGAGAGGGCGGGTGGGTAGGGAGCTCACAGTCTGAGTTCACCTTTGTCAGCTGTAGGGTCCCAAAAGGGAAGGTCCCGTTCCCTGGAGGTACCTCTGGCTGGTGGCTGTATTGTCTCTCTGGGCAGCCGCGGGTAGGGTCGGCGGAGGGGAGGAGGAGGCAATATGGCGCCTGCCGCGCGGCTCGGGTCTGTGCACACAGCAGTGCCTGGAGGAAGTTGGGAACCTGGTGCCACGTCTGCTACAGGCTCACTGCTGGCTGGCGGTGGCCTTCTCTGGGCTGGCTTCCGCAGGTCTCTCCACCTGCTGGGGAGCCCACCAGCAGTCCCAAATGCAGGGGAGGGGAAACAGCAAATCCACCTACCCTTGCCTCTGGTCTCCAGGCTGCTCCGGTGGTCTCAGCCTCCAGTTCTCCTCCGCAGCCTCCTCCTGTGGAGTCTCCCGGGGTCTCAGGTACCCCTCCTTCCTGCCCTCGTCTGCTGTATGCTCGTCTTCTTGCTTCTTTTTTCTAATTTCTGCTAGAATCTGTCTTTTCTGCAGAGACACTCTGTCTGGCAGGGTTTCTCGTCTGCCATCTTGCTTGAGAATAAGCAGTTTAAAGAAAGTGACCAAGGTGGAAGGATGCACTTGGGAGGAACATGTAGATTCCCCATGGTCCTGGGAGTGGCTTTCAAGTTTGGTGATTACACCTGTCTCTCAGGGTACCACCACATTTACCAACTTTAATATTCACATCTACCGGTCTTTTCCATTAAGTCTTCTGCTTTCCATGTTTTGTGTTCATATGTTTTTAATTACATAAGTAATACATGAATATCTTATTATAAAAAAAGTCAATAGTGCATGTACAATTGAGAACATTTGTCGTATCATGGTCTATTCTACCCCTGATTCCTAGCAACTAGAGATGATGACTTGTAACACTTTGGATAATCTAGTAGGTTTATATTTATGTATTTATAAAATATACAGACATATTTTGAGGCAAATGTGATAACCACTACACTACAGAAACCACAATGATATAGACCTTTTTTTAAAAATTTCTAAATAACCACAAAAGCTGAGAATGTATAGATATATTTGTACAATGAAATTAGTAGCTCTATTTTTCTGGTGCTGGCATGTATGTATTTAATGTAAATGATGTCATGCCTTACGTATTGTTGCACCTTCTTGCTTTTTTCCTTAAAACATAACATCTTGTATATCTTTCCACATCCATACAGATGAATCCTGATTATATTTTTTAACAGCTATATAGTATTACCTAATGAGTGGTTTTAAAATTTGTCCACAAATTCTTCTATACCCCTTTTTTCAAGAAGTGGAGCTTAATTCCTCTCTTATTTATTATGGGTTGGACTTAATGATTTTCTTCTTTTTATTATTATTATTTTTCTTTTTAAAGGCAGGGTGTCTGTCTCTTGCCCTGGCTGGAGTGCAGTGGCCCAATCATAGCGCACTGTTACCTCAAACTCCTGGCCTCAAGGGATCTCCTGCCTCAGCCTCCCAAGTAGCTCAGACTACAGGTGCCAGCCACTGTGCTGGGCTAATGACTCTCTTCTAACGAACAGAACTCAGTAGAGTAATGATGGGTAACTTTAAAGACTAGGTGAAAAAAGGCATTGGAACTTACCCCCTCTTTGCTCTTCCTTCTTGAATCCCCTTCCCTGGGGGAAGTCAGCTCTGATGTCATAAGGACACTCTACAGCTCTATGCAGACGGCCACTCGGAGAAGAACAGAAGCCTCCTTCTCACGGCTGTGCAAGTGAGGAAGACTTCAGTTCCAGCAGCGCCTCTGCTGGCTGCAGCCCTGTCCAACATCTTCATGCAGTCTCATGAACCAGCTAATCACCCATCTCAGCCATCCCCAAATTCCTGACCCATAAGACTATAATATAATAAATATTTGTTGTTTTGTATCATTATACTTTGGAGTAGTTTGTTATACAGCAATTGATAATGAATACATCTACTAATATGATTTTTAACTTACTTTATTGAAACTTTCCCTTATTGATTTATATTTCTATCTTGTAGTGGTGATAGCTCCCATCCTTTTCTTATTTCTGGTTGTAAAGGAATGTTTCTAATATTTCATTTTTAGGTATGATAATTGTGGCTGGTTTTGTTTGATTCTTTTTATCAGATTAATAAAATCCCCTCATAACTAAGCCTTCTTCAGAAATAACAAATGAATGTTAAACTTTATTGATTACTTTTTCTTTATTTATTGAGATGATCAAAGATTCTTTTATATAATCTGTTAATTGGTGGTATACATTAATAAATTTTTTTAAGATTAAAGATACTTTTGTTTCTGGGATATATCCAGGTTGGTTTTGATGTTTTTGTACATTTATATTTTAGATTTGGTTTACTTTATAATTAGATTAATTTATAATTTTTAGATCTATGGTCCTAAGTAAGATTGGCCTTTAATTTTCTTATTCTATTTATTCTACTGTCTAAATCCTCATAAAATGATTTGGGGGTTATTCCCTCTTTATTCTCTAGAAATTTTGTTTTAAATATAATGGCTGGATATGGTGACTCACACCTATAATCCTGGCACTCTGGGAGGCCAGAATGGGAAGATCCCTTGAGGCCAAGAGTTGGAGACAAGGCTAACCAACATGGTGAGAATTTGCCTCTATAGAATAATAAATAAATAAAAATAAAAATAAAAAAATAGGAAATATATGTTCTTTATAGGTTTGGAAAAATATTTGTCTGTTTAACCACCTGGGCCTATGATTTTTTGTTAACAAACTTTTCAATTTGGATTTATTTTTTATTTACAGAAAAGTTACAAAGATAATACAGAAAATTCCCATATATTCCTTGCTCAGTTTCTCCATCTCATATGACATCTCAATGATGGTACATTTGCCAAAACTAAGAAACTGACATTGGTGTATTACTATCAACTAAACTTGTATTATATGTGGAATTTACCAGTTTTTCTTTTAGGTGCTTTCTCCTTCCAGGATCCATTTTAGAATAACGCATCGCATTTAATTATACTGCATTTAAAATATCTTTAGTCTCCTCTGGTTTGTGAATGTGTCTTGGTCTTTCTTTGTTTTTCATGACCTTGACAGTTTTAACAAGTACTGGTGAGATATTT
Organism: Microcebus murinus; assembly: GCF_040939455.1. NCBI lineage: Eukaryota > Metazoa > Chordata > Mammalia > Primates > Cheirogaleidae > Microcebus > Microcebus murinus. Next base: position 4,978,588 of record NC_134121.1, read on the forward strand.
TGTAGAATGTCCCCAATATGGGTTTCTCTCATGATTAGATTGGGGTTGTGGATTTTTTAAAAGAACTCCAAAGAGATGAAGTGCCCTTCTTATAATATCATCTGATATCGATGAATGGCATCTATGTGGCATCACTGGTAATGCTATCTACATGCCTTGGTCAAGGTTTCTCTACTGTTAAGTCCCTATTTCTCTATTTCCATACTTTTTTAGAAGAAAGTCACTAGGTTCAGCCCATATGTGGTGGGAAGAGGAATTAAGCCTCCTGGAGAGGGGCAATATCTACACAGATTATTTGGAATTCTTTTGAGAGGAAATTTGTCTCTTCTCCCTCATTTGTTTGTTTATTGATTTATTTACTTATTTATTTATATCAGTATGGACTCTTGTATACTTGTTTCACACTTTGGATTATAATACAATACTACATTATTTATTTTGCTTCTCAAAATATTCTTGTTTAGGCTTTGAGAGATCTTTCAGGTTGGTTCCTGTGTCTCCCTGACATGCCTCCGTTCTTTTACTTAGTCATTTTTTTTGAGGACTTCCATACTTCATGGTGCTACACAAGCTGATCATGTAGTTTCCCTGTCCCAGTCCTAGAAACAATTTCTTCAAGAAACCTTAGCTTCTTTTGTTGAAAAATGGTATGTAGAAATCAGAATCTGATTGCAGGGTGTGCTTGTAACTATTGGGATGTTATTATTTTTGGTCTATGATTTTTTAACAGCTTTATTGAATTATAATTTATATACCATATAATTCATCCATTTAAAATATATAATTCAATGGTTTTTACTATATTCACATAATTGTGCAATCATCACAAAAGGCAATTTTGGAATATTTTCATCACCTCAAGAAGAAACTCTGTAATATTTAGCTATCAGTCCTTTATCCTGTCTTGCCCCAGCCCTAAGCGACCACTTTCTACTTTTTATTTCTATTGATTCATCAAATAACATGTGGCCTTTTGTGACTAGCTTTTTTCATTTTGCATAAGGTTTTCAAGGTTCATCCATGTTGTAACATGTACCAGTAATTTGTTAGCTTTACAGATGAATAATAATATTTCATTGTATGGATTTACCACATTTTATCTGTCCATTCATCCATTGATAGATATTTAAATTGTTTTTGCCTTTTTGCTATTATGAACAATGCTGCTATGAACATTTGTACACGTTTCTGTGTAAATGTGTATTTTAGGGTGTATTCTTAGGTGTGGAATGCCTGGGTTATATGGTAACCCTATGTTTAATCATCTGAGGAACAGCTAGAAAGTTTTCCAAATTGATTGGACCATTTTACATTCCCACGAGAAGTGTATGAGGGTTCTGGTTTCTCCACATCCTTGCGGACACTTGTTATCTGACTTTTTAATTCTACTCATCCTAGTGGGTGTGAAATGACATCTTATTGTGGTTTTGATTTGCATTTCCCTGATGACTGATGGTGTTGAGCCTCTTCTCATGTGCTCGTTGGCCATTCGTATATCTCTGTTGGGGAAATATGTATTCACAGCCTTTGCCCATTTTTTTATGCATTCAAGAAATTTCAATGTAAGAGCACTCTCAAAAACAGTGGAGGTGTGGTAAAGGGAATTGGGGGAAGATTTGTAAATCTAATGAAAGTACATCCTAAACTGCAGGACAGGAGTAAAACAGCTGGGAGGAGCCTTCTGGGATCAGAACACATACAGAATATTTGAAAATTAAAATGAACATAAACAGAATAAATATCTTTTTTTTATTTTATTAATTTCATCATATTATGGAGGTACAAATATTATTAGGGTTACAAATATTGCCTCTGCCCCCCCTCCCTCCAATGTGTCCAAACCCCTGGTGGTGTGCACCACACACGTTATGGAAGCATACACCCCTTTCCTCCTCCCCCTACCACCTGCCCACCACCCGATAAAAAGTTTTGTTTTGATTTTTTTTTTGACATTTTGGTTACATTGTATATCTTTGCCTTTCCCAAAGAAGGGTTAGAGTTATACCCTTCCTTCCAAAATACTCGCCACCTTCCTAAGATTGGGTCCCCCCCTTCCGAATCCCTGGTGAGCATTGCCACTGTTTGAAAACCATAGTTTTAATCAGTCAGTACCAATTTGATGGCGAGTAGATGTAGGGCCCATTTTCCATGTCTTGTGTCACCTCACTTTGGATAACGGGCTTAAGCTTAATCCAGGATAACATAAACGGTGCTAGCTCACCGTCATTTCTTAGGACTGAGTAATATTCCATTGTGAGCATATACCACATTTTAATTATCCACTCATGAATTGATGGGCTCTTGGGTTGCTTCCATGACCGTGCAATAGTGAATTGTGCTGCTATAAACATTTGGGTGCAGATGTCTTTATATTAGAATGTCTTATGCTCTTTTGCGTAGATGCCCAACAATGCTATTGCAGGGTCGAATGGTATTTCTATTTCATTGGGGAAAAGAATCTCTCTTCAATAAATGGTGCTGGGAAAACTGGCTAGCTACATGCAGAAGAGCAAATCAGAATCGCTACCTCTCACCTCTCACAAAAATTCAATCGAGATGGCAACAGACTTAAACTTAAGGCATGAAACCTTAAGAATCCTAGAAGAAGATGTTGGGAAAACAGAATAAATATCTTAATATGTATTTTTACAACCAATTTCTTTGCCATCTTTCTCTTTAATATCCTGTCACTGTATTTTCCTAGAGAAACATATTTTTAAATGTGATTATTTTAATTTTTTATAAATCTCTTATAATTATCTTAAACATTGGCAAACATCGACAATCACAGCTTCTGTTTTAATTAACATAATATTAGAGCATAGCTTTAGAAGGTACACAGAGCTTACATGGTTGTGGCTCCTCCAGACTCCTGCCCAAGGACATCAAGCAACAGATTGTGAGTCAATGTCCATTTAAAAATATCTGAGTCTGTATCCAATAGAAGAAAGCGTTTTCACCACTGACACTTCTCTTCTTGGCAACATCAATGACACAGTAACTTGCTGAAATTACATTCTTTTCTCACACACATAAGAAAGCATAAAAAGCAGGTTGGAGTCTTATTCTATGGACAACACTCCCAACTACAGCAGCAACGACAGCGCCAGTAACAACAATAGTTGTGAACTTATTAGGTGTCCTCGTTTCTTTGAACAAATTTATTTTTGGCAAAAAATTACCTGCCATCTATTTGATATTTAATCTACTTTTTCCATCTAACATCAGAGTATTGGGACTTTATACCCAAGAATTTCTGTCCTGAAGATTATCTGTGTTTTGGGGAGGTATGAAAATGGAAGTGGCATTAGCCACAATACATGTATTCACTTAATCTTCACACACAGTGTTACAACTAATTTTATAGATGAGAATACAGAATTAAGAAATATTAAAGTGATACATATATTTAGTGAAGGACTCATTTCTAGAATATATAAACAAATTTCACAAATCAACAACAAAAGCAAACTACCCAATTAAAATGGGCAAGACTCAATCAGATCAGGTGCTGCACAAGGGAAGATAATCTGAATTGTTAATAAGCATATGAAAAGCTGGTGTTGACCATCATTATTCATCAAAGAAACCCAAATGAGATATAAGTGCACCCCACCTAAATGGCTAAAATTACAAAGTCTAACAATACTAAGTGTTAGCAACAATGTAAATCAACTGAAACTCTCATACTTTGCTATTGGGAGTGTAAAGTGGTTTAGCCACTTTAGAAAACTGGCTGGGTTTTGTTTTATTTTGTGTTTGCCAAAGTTAAGCATATTGCTACCCTACCTGATCCAGTAAGTCTATCTTTAGGTATATACTTGAGAAAAATCAGTGCATATGTCCCCCCAAAAAACATTTGCACAAAAAATGTTCAAAGCAGCTTTAGTTATGTCAAAAGACAATTTCAACGCATTTAGTTAAATAATAAAATTGACTTTTATTTGTGATCATGATTTGAGCAGTATCTCATCTAAAAATAAAAAGGTGCTACGCTAGGCCTGGAAGAACAGTTGGTTTTTATAAGGTAGCTTGAGCAGGAACAAGGAAATAGCAAAAAGTAACTAGTCTACAAAAAGTAGACTAGTTACCATCAGATTACTTCAGGTTACTTTCCTTGTATGCATATGTCCTAAGCTTATGGAGTGACTGCAAGACCTTGGATTCACGCAGAGTTCTCTTGGGCTGCAGGCTCTATGCCTTCCCATAAGAGCACTGAGCGTCCCGGGCATCGCCTGACACTGGGGTCTGTCCCCTGGCACTGCTGTTGGGTGTCACATAACCATAAACTCACCCGGTGCTGCTGCACATCGCTGCTTCTTGGTTCTCTGGAGGTTAAGGCTCCTCACGGATGCCATCCAGCCATGTCACCACCTGACAAGCTGACCTGCTTCACAGGCAGGGGGGCACTGTAGCACATCAGAAAGTCGCTGCAATGCACATTACCTAAAAGTAAGTGCGAAGGAATAATAATGGGGTTTTTATGCTACATGCATGTTTTCCTTTCCATTAAATCTCAGATATGCTGTTTGCTTTAGTATCCTTAGTTCAGGCTGCTTTGAAATCCTTAGAGGGAAAGAAACCCTTCATTAAGTTCGGCAGCACAGCCCAGCAATGCAGCAGAGCTCCTGTTTGGTTTTCCTTCTGTAAATATTTGTGCTCTCTCAGCTAAGGAGTGGCCTGTGCTTGAGACTAAAATATCCCCATTTATATCCTCCAGGTGCAGCAAGAAATGCCTGACCCCTCACCCTGCCCCTGCAGTGACCTCAACCTCACTTACGAAGACCACCCCCTAGGCTGCCCTAGTGTAGACCCATGATTACCTCTTCAGGTTGGCCGCTGAAAAGCAGGGCAAGATGAACCTGAAATTGAATGGTTATTGCAATCCAGGTTTTCCAGTCAAAAGGTGAAGGTTACTTAGCTTTTGTTGCTGCCTTCAAGCTTGTTAATGAAAAGATGGAAAAACAATATTGACAACAGTGAAGTCCAATTTGTCCAGAAATGGAGCCTGATTTATTATAGAAATGAGACTGAAGAGAAATGAAAAATATATGAAATAAGACCAATCATAGAAAGAAAATTGCAAGTCTTAAAGAAATATTATTTCTTTTTCTACTGGGTCAATTCATCTGGGTTTTCAAATTTCTGCTTTTCACAAGAGGATCATGATATGAATGTTAATCCAAAATAAGAGGTCCTACTATAGCTACTGAATCTGTTTGCTTAACTATCACTCACTGTTAACTTATAGCTAAGGTAATTTTGATCATTCATTCAATAAATATTTATTGAACTGCATAATAGTCTATGTATTTGGTTTATGCATTTATTTTGTAAACTTTCAATTTTGCATCTCTATAAATTCACTTCCTTTTTCATTTTCCTAAGTTCTTGGCTTACTAATTCATGTCAAAGCTCCATGCATTTCTAAGTTGCCATTTATATAAATTGCCCTATCTAGCTTATAAAAACATGATGAGGAGCAAATGAAGTAATCTTGATAAAAGCATATGAAAATATTTTTCATTTTGAATACATTCCAAAATGGCATCTAAGTCTTCAACTGTTGATGGAAAAGAAAATATCAAAGAAGTTAATTCATTTAATAACTTTAGTAATAAGTTTATAAAAATTGAATAAAAAAAACCAAAAGCAGGGAAAGTGAACTAATGTGATACCATAAATCTTTCTAGTAAAAATATGATTTTTACTAGTAAAATCTAGAAAAAATCTAGTAAAAATATGATTGCATTTAAAAATGCAATAAAGTCCATTAAACATTGGATGAAGGTCATAAACAACAAACAATACTTTAAAATATCTTGTCATATTCTAGACTTCAAAGAAATTCTCAAAAAAAATCCAAAGAGAAATATTACAGGTTATAGTTTCCTGTCACTTTGCTATAAAATTAGATATTAATTACAAAAAGATAAGATTTAAAAAAATCAACATACATAGAAGTTTAAAAATATTTTCTGAAGTAACTTGAATAGAATGAGAAAATCAAAATTGCAATTATAGCCTATTTATAAAATAATAGTTTATTTACCCATCTCCGTTTATCTGGGTAAGAACTTGGGGAAGGGAAATGGGCAACACATTCAACTGCCTCCAGTTTTTTTCTCCATAGCTCTTCCAGTGGCTGGAAAGGTACAACCTATTTCATGTCCTGCTGCAAGTGAGGAGCATCTTCCATAAGGCCCAATGTTTAGCCCCTGAAGCCTGTATCATTTGACATGATTATAGAGGAGAAAGAGAAATTAGAGAATCTTCCCTCAAGATAAAGGTGTGTATTGCTGCAAAATCCTACTCTTCAATGCCAGAAGCTGAACACTCATTGCTTCAGTCTTCTTATTTGAATTCCGTTTGCAATAATTCCTAACTGCCTCCCGAGTAAGTGGGATGCCTCAAGAGACTGGGGTCAATGTTATGCCTCAGAAAGGCAAAATAGTAGAGCCCCATAAGAAATTTACAAATATTACTACTACTATACTTTATTACTAAATAAGAAGAGTTAAAATAATGTAAGCATTTGACAAAAGAAACTAGAAAAATAACAATAGAAGAACTGAATAAACCAAGGATATACGAACCAGGGAATAATAAAATAAAGGAGAAATTAATAAAACAAATGAAAAAAGTAAAATTGATAAATTAGTCAAATAGCTAGTTCATTGAAAGGGATAATAAAATAGATAATGTTAAGGTGGTACAAAATTAATGAAAAAAATACAAAAGCCAAGAAATAGTACTAAGCAGAAGGGGTATAAAAACAGATGTTAAGAATTATTAAAACTATACAAATAATACAATATAACATTTTATGATAATAAATTTTAATGTTTTGATGAAATGTTCAAATTTCTAGGGAAGTATAAATTACCAAATCAAGAAATAAAATGAATAAAATCTTGCTAGCCATAGAAAAAAATATTTATTAAAAAAATCAACCTTTATCCCCTTTACAAAAGGGCTAAACACAGACAGTTTTATGGCCAGTTCTTTTTTCTTTTTATGAAACAGTTACTTAAGTGATGAAATATGATAAATCTTTAGGAAAAAATGAAAAATTTTCACATTTCTTATCCTAAAGTCTAACAAATATAGGGTAAAAATAGAACAAAGCGAAGAATGATATGTTGGACAGGGCAAAATTCCTGAACAAAAATTCTGACCCGTTAAATAAATTTGTTTGTTAAATACCAACAAATTAAATACAGCAGTACATTAGGAGTGGAATTATGCATAACTGAATAGGATTTATCATGAGAATAGAAAGATATATAATAAAAAAACTATTAAGATAATTGATCACAATGCAAATACAAAGGATTTTACAATCTATGTGATTATCAAAATATAGTAGACAAAATTCAACATATAATACTGATAAAAATATCTTTGTAAACTAAGGAAACTTTAATAATATCCTAAAAACATCTACCTTAAACTCTATCATATATGACGGTGAAGTGACAGCCTCATTGATGTCAGAAGCTAGAAAAAGTTGGCTTGATGTACCAAAAATTTTCCTTAATATTTTTCTGGAAGTTTTTATCAATTCAGTTAAATAAGAAACAATACTAGGAGAAGGTATAACTGTTGGAAATAAGGGCTAAAGTTTATCAGTTGGTAACAGAACAGCATGCCTGAAAAATCCAAAATGAAACTAAAAGCACTTGGAGATAGAAAGCAAGTTCAGAAGATGTGGATTACAGATTAAGAATCAAAATAAGAATGAAGAAATATATATCAACCATGAAAGGGAAAAAAAGAAATGTAGCTACAGATGGCAAAAAAAAAAAAAAAAAAAAAGAGGCCCCACAAGACAGGAGAAATCACAGCATGTTTGTGTGCTTATTAGGTTCCTCTGGATGTTCCCTGACCTCCGGTTCTCAATGTCAAGAGTGACTACCGGTACCCGGTCGAGCTGATGGCAGAGTGATGACAAACACAGACCAATTTTATACAAACAGCTTATCACATAAAATAAAGAATTAAAGTAAAGAAAGAAGCTTCACAAAGTGAAAACACTTTCCAAAGACAGTGGAATGAGTCAGCCTCCACAAGTGGAGAAAGACCCGGAAGTCTGAGCCTTTTATAAGCTCAATAGTTTGTCCCGCCTTTCTTGTGGTAGGATTGGTTGTTGTTTCCCGCCTTTTGGGGTGATTGACAGGTTGGGGTTATAGTACAGATCACATGACATGTTACATAAGAGGTTGGTTAGGTAATAATTTCCCTTTCTACACATGTGTCTTTCCCAGAATCCTTCACGAATCCGCATCCATGTCATGCTAATTAGATGGTAATGAGCTCCAGGTCAGTGAAAGGTTACTAGGAACTTTTTCCTAGGTATGTTCCCACCAGGGAAGAGTCCCTACTGGAATCCTGTTCCTGCTCTTGGCCCTTAGCCACTTCCTTGCCACCCGCTTGCCCTTCACCAGACCTAACACGCTGATGGGATGATTCCGTAGAAAGTGAAAAATCAGTGATAGAGGAGCAGAAAGAAGTGATGGGAAAATGTCAGCAGCGTGAAGAGGGTGAGAGGGAAGAGAGAAGACCCAGGACCACAGGGCTTATGCAGATGAACACGGCAAGAGAGTCTCGACGGAGGTCCAGTGAGGTTGGAGGAAACCCATAGTGTGGGATCACAAAGGCCAAGAGAGGAAACGTTTTTAAGGAGAGAGGAGTCTATGGCCGAGAGGTCGGAAATGAGGCAGCCAGAAGACATTCTGGATTTTGTAGCAGGGAGGTGTTTGATGTCCTTACGGGGGTCGCTTTGGTGGAGCATCATGAGAGGAATCATTTGTAAGTAGGTTGAGTAGTGAGTGAATGGGAGGTGAGTATGTGCAACAGATAGCTCTTCCCAAAGATTTTAATGTGGAGGGGAAAGATTATGAAGATGTGGGGTTTGGGAAAAATTTTTTTTTTTTCAGAGAGGATAGAAACTAGATCATGCTTATTTGCTGAGGAAAATAATGTAGGAGAGAGTCAATTAATTATACTGGAGAGAGGAGATCACTGCTGAAGAAAAATATTTGAGAACAAGGAAAAAAGGGCTCATTCAAAAATGACAAGAAAAATTGTTCTTAGATAGCAAGGTGTTATTGCCAAATAAACATCTGAAATGAAAAAGTAGTTTTCCATTACAATTTTAACATTCAAAATATTCCATTTGATAAAATTAAATGCCCAAGAAGAGCTAGGATAGTTTGGAAAATAAAAGTCAGGAGGTGAGAGTTTTAATAATTTAAGTTTTAATAATTTGTTAAGATGAAGAGTAAACAAACTGGTTAGTAGAATAAACTAGGATAGTTAGAAGTAAGTCTAAAATAATAGATAAGAAATTATCATGTGCCAAATCAGTGGAGAAGACACTATTTATTAAATGTCATCTCACTACTTGTTGACTCACAACTGGTGACTCATCAAAAAAAAAAAAAAAAACAACAAGGTTAGCTCACGCTGTTAAATCATATATCAAAATAAATTCCTGGTAGATTCAGGCTTTAACAAAGGCCATAAACATACTAAAAGAAAACATGATGAATTTTAAAACACCCATCTAAAGGAAATGGATTCATAAATGGGCTGATAGGTGGATTATATGAAAATTAAAATCCTCATTTTAAAATCCAAAAATGATAAACTCTATATGGCCATGAAAATCATGATATAGAGGAATATTTTATGACAAGGATTCATCTCTTGGTCAAGAAACTGCCTATTATGATGTCAATTGTCTTTTTAGAGCTTTTCCATAGTTCCCAAAACATGTGGTGCTTTTGTAATCAAAAAGAGATATTATAGTGATTTTTTTCATAATGTTGGAACCAGTGGTTGCTCTTTTAGAGAATTTACATTAAAGATAAAAATATTAAATACCAAACAGCCTTATAAAAATTATATTACCTATATATTTGCAAAAGTTTTTTAAAAACTCTAAGTAGTATAAATTACAAATTTTTCTTTCAACCATAATTATAAAGTTTTTAACTTCTAATCTCCAGAAAAAAAATGCTGGAGAAATATAAATATGCTAACAATTTTATTATTAAAATACTGGATTTATGTTTTTAAAAATTTCAAGTATTGAATGTATATTATATATATAATATATTTAAAATTTTCCAAATTTTATATATGTTAGTGTGTGTGTGTGTGTGTGTATTTCCAAGCCTAGATTGGAATGACCCTGCTCTTGGGAATATGCAAACACTATTTATTCTACTGGGTGCATGAATTGGGGAGAGAAGATACCCTGAAGGGAGTGGACGTTACTGCCGTCAGTTACCGTCATCAGTCACTGTATTAGTTTCTTATAGCTGCTATGACAAATTACTACACACGTCAATGGCTTAAAACAACAGAAATTAATTTTCTCACAGTTCTGAAATCCAGAAGTCCAAAATCAGTATGACTGGGCTGAAATGAAGTGGCCAAAAGAATTGCACTCTCTCCAGAGGTTCTAGGGGAATATTTGTTCCTTGCCTCTGCATTCCTTGGCTTGTGACTGCACCTCTCCAGTCTCTGCGTCTGTGGTCACACTGCCCTCTCCTCTTCGGGGTGTATGTAATCTCCCTCTTTCTCTTACAAGGATGCCTGTGACTGCATTTATGGAACACCTGGGTAATCCAGCATAATCCCCCCTTCTCCAGACCCTTAATTTAGTAACAAATAACATCCTCCAAATACTTTTTTGCTATACGAGGTCACATTCACAGGTTCCAGGGATTAGGACATGGATATCTTTTGGGGCAGGGGCATTATTCAGCCCACTGCAGTCACCCTGGAATGTGCTTAGTCATGGGGCTAGTCATGAGGCTGACCTTGGGCAAGGAGCGATTCCACACTCTTTCTGGGGAAGTGGAGAATAAAAGCCCTGGTGCTGTGGTTCTAGTGAAGAACGTGAACTACCCCTAGGCGTGTGAATGCTGGCTTATTGAGATTCCAATTTTCCCCTTTCTGCTAGAAGCCATGGCAGGTATCACCGGTTACAACTACTATAAGGAACAGATCCTGGGCAGCTGCCTCCAGGAGTATGAATCTGAGTTCCAGCTCCATGGCAGGTGGTGTAGGCAACCATAGACAACCTTTAGACCCAAGGAGGCAGTTCTATGCATGAGGCCAGAGCGGGGCATCCACTGTGGTTTTAGGTAGAAAGTGCTTGGCTCATCACAGGGGCATTCTTTCACAGTGGTTGCCAGCCTACGGCAGGCAGTAAATTTAGTGGGAAGAAAGACAGAGTGAAGAGATCCAAAAGCTCTGTTCTTAAGTGTTAAAAGATGAGAAATAGCTGGGCTCCATGTGAACAGGGTTCATTTTAGCAATTGGCGAGTAAGGACCCACACCTTTGAACATAGTCTCATTTTTCGATCTAGGAAGTTGAGGGCTTAGATCTCCTTTCTGATGGTTTTATTTTTTTCTATTTTTAATATAAAAACATTTTAATACTTTTAATATAAATTGTAGGGTCTTATAGCCCTAGACCCTGAAAGATAAACACTGGATTTAAGTATACTAGAAATGAAAGTCACAGACACATTTTGTTTCTGCTCACAAACTTCACACAGTTTAAAAATGTTACGAAACCAGCATAGAGAAAAGATACTCCTCTCTGAGGAAGCGATTGCCTCTTTTTATGCCTTGTAAGAGTGCACACAGGCCGCGCGGTGGCTCACGCCTGTAATCCTAGCTCTTTGGGAGGCCGAGGCGGGCGGATTGCTCGAGGTCAGGAGTTCAAAACCAGCCTGAGCAAGAGCGAGACCCCGTCTCTACTATAAATAGAAAGAAATTAATTGGCCAACTGATATATATATATATATATATATATATATATATATATATATATATAATTAGCTACTCGGGAGGCTGAGGCAGTAGGATCGCTTGAGCCCAGGAGTTTGAAGTTGCTGTGAGCTAGGCTGATGCCACGGCACTCACTCTAGCCTGGGCAACAAAGTAAGACTCTGTCTCAAAAAAAAAAAAAAAAAATAGAGTGCACACAGGGTGGTGCTGATGGCCAGTCATTACTGGAGGTTACCAGATCTGAAGGAACTTGAACAAAGGGACTCAGATTTGTATTGTCTTCTCTGCTGGAATGGCCTCCCAGGACCCAGAAACTATTTGTTACTATGGCAATTTTGCTGCTCAGAAAGTTATGTCATCCAGGCTTAATGTCTGGGTTGTGAACCATTAAATACTTAGTGATTTATAGTCATGTAACTACTGTTTTCTGTATCTGCACCATGTGTTTGACACCTCCCTTTGTCTGTGTCTATTTCAGGACCAAGAAATTTCTCATGTGTATCACTTAGGGACTTCCCATGTGCAAATGTAGCCATGAGCTACCAATGTCTGATCTCCAGCCCAGTCCACCATCTAACTCAATTATCATACTCCCAAGTAATTACTGGACATTTACAGATAGCTGTTCCATCATCACTCCAAACATAAAATGTTCTTTGCTGATTTTACAACAAGACTCAATATATTGATATCATTTTATTATTTTATTCTCTTTATTGTCCCTTATTTCCAAGCAGTTGCCATCTATTGTTGTTTATTTGCTCAAAATTCTCTTCTTTTTGATCTCTACTATTTCCACTTTAGGATCACACAAACTCCCCAGATATAATATTAAAATACTTCTTACATCCATTGTTCTTATTCCTACAACCAGGGCCGTTGTATACTTAGATGCAGTGGGCTTTGCACGATGAGCCTTCTAGATCCCAAACTCTCCAGCTCAGTTGGCTGGAAATGTCACCACGGAAGGTTCATCCGCTGGCATCTAGATGTGAAGCTGCTTGTGTGATCATTATTAACTGAAAAAGATACTAGATACTCTGGAGAGTTCAGCTTGAATAAAAAAATACTCTTAAAAAATGGACTAATTGAAGAACTCAGAACTTCACCTTACGTGATCTGGGAATGTCATGGAAATTTACTGATTTCATGGTTTGTCTCAACTTCAAGAGCCTTACACAATTAACTTTATCAGTCATTTACATTTTAGAGTAAATTGATTTCTTAGCTTTTTTTTGAAGAGCTAATTGTGATAAGGTTGAAGATAAAGGCCATTATTATTTAGTGCTGGAGAGGAGCAGTCAGCAAAAAAAAGTGTGAAGAAAGAGGAAACAAAAGAAGACTTATTCTTCTTCACAATTTTAAATACTAAGAATAAATTGGAACTCTGTTACTATTCATTCAAGAAGTATCTGATGAGGTGTATGTTAGGTGTCCTGCTCTGTTATAAGAACTGGAAATAGACAAGTAAGCAAAACAGAAAAGATTTTGCTTTCCTGAGGTTTGTATCCTAAGAGGTAAAGAAAATGAACATGTAAACAAATGAATAAATATGTGAAGTAAGGATAGTGACAGTCGATATGAAGAAAATAAGACAGGGTGCTCTGACAGCAATTGAAAGTAGCAACCAGTTGAATTGGATTGCCAGGGAAGAAGGCTCAATGGAGATTATTTTCCGCTGAGAAGCTGAAGGACATGAAGACACCAGCCACAGAAAGCTCTGTGGTAAGACATTTGAAAGAGAGAGGCTAGCCTGCTGCGGCCAGCGCTGGGGTGGTGCTCCCGTGTCTGCGAGCAGGAGCAAGGCCAGTGTGGCTGCAGAGCAAGGCGGGCGGCCCTGGGAGATGACATCAGAGGCAGTCAGACCATGCGGAGTTTTGAGGAAGATGGTGATGAGTTTTTGTATTTTAGTGAGTTAGTTGAGAACTCTGTTGAAGGGCTCCATGTAGAAGAGTAACATAATATGGTTTATGTCTTAAAAATATCACTTGGATTACTGTGTGGAGAATGGGTTGTGAGGAGAAAGAGCAGGCTATCAGAGGAATCTGAATGAACGATGATGGCATGATGGCGGCTTGGCCTAGGATTGTGGACGTGGGGTCTGGATGTAGTTGGATTTAGGATATAACTGGATTTGGGGTGTTATTGCCATAAGATTAGGTGTTGCTTGAGAAGGGAAGAGGAATCAAGGATGGCTGATGTCTGTTTGAGCAACTGGGTCACTCACTCTCTGAGAGGAGATAATGGAAGGAGAGGGGTTGAGGGGAATCAAAAATCCTCTTTGGGCTCTTTGGGCATGTTGAGATGTCCATTTGACATTCCAGGGGAAATGTCAGGTAAGTTGTAGGTTATGTGTCTCTGGAGCTCCAAATGAAGTTCAAGTCTAGAGATACAAATTAGAGCACTACCAGCTTATGTAAAAACATTGTAATGGTAAGATTGCCTAGGAAGAGAGTAGAGGGAGGGAAGGAGGCGGGGAGGGGGGGGAGATAGAAGCACAATTTATAATCACAGTTATCTTCCCTAAACACTCTTTTATCCCTTGATTATATTAGGGCATTTTCCTACTTTCTTGCTCAAGATCTCTAAAGCGTCCGCATTTCCATTAGAATTCAATTCATTTTAACATGTAAAGTGCTCAAAGAAATTCCTGTTTCCTTTCCAGTTCCCCTAGTCCACACTAACCTTTCCATATTCTGACAGTTTTTGTTCCTTTCTGTATATTGAAGAATTAAACTTATCCAAAGAAAGGTCTGATCTTTGTCCTTAGCTATGGAAGGTGATCTCTAGGTCTCTAGAATGTTCTGCCTGATAAAAATGTCTTTGTTGGCCTGGCTAAGCTCTAGCAATGCGATTCATGTTGGGGCCTTTGGGCCGTGTGGCATGGTTCTGGCTCCTAGAAGACTGGAGATTAAAGGTATTAACTTTATCTCCAGGAGGGGCTGGACACTAGGGGTTGGTCATGCAGGAAGTATGGATTGAGTCCCTGGACAGCCCCTGGTTGGTGAAAGTCCATGCGCATTGTCAAACATAGTGGGAGGAGTTAACACGGCTCAAGACACCACCAGGATAGGATGACCAGAAGTTCCATGTTTGGAAATTTCCTGGATGCTACCCAATGTGTCTCTTCTTCTGGCTGATTTTGAGCTTACCCTATGCCTGCAATAAATCACAACCATGAGTATAAACAGCTTTCAGCGAGTTCCGTGAGTGCTTTCAGTGAATTATCAAACCTCCAAATTTGTAACTGGTGTCAAAAGTGCAGGCAGTGCCTTAGGGGGACTGTTCCCTCTAACTTGGTAGTTGGCCCTAATTCTTTGCACCTTTATTTTGGTTAATTGTGTTCTTATTTTCTGTTATTTAGCTATTTTACATGTTTGTGTGTCTTTTCCTCCAGGAGTGGATTTTCTAGAGCACATTTACTTCTTTTGTACGCTCCTTAACCCCTACCGCAATCTGGGGACTCCTAGTAGGCTCTCGATATATGTGTTGAGTTTGTCATGTTGAGTCATTATCTTTCTTTTTCTTTTTTAAAAATAATTGTTATATTGTTCAAGAAATACTTGTGGAGGAAATTTAGTCTATTTAATTTCTTCTTTGCATTTATTAAAACAAGAGCATTGTCTATGCATGTTTGTGGGAGTGGTCAGAGGGAAGACGCAGGAGGAAGCTGTTTTTCTGAATGTGATTTTCTGTTCTGTTTGGCCTCTACTCAGTACATGGCAGAGCTGCATCTCCTGGATGCATTGGCTGTAGATTTGGGGGCCTCCTGCAACACTGGGAAGAGCCCAAGCAGTTCAGAAACATGTATTGCCGTATTTAGGGTAGAAGCTGCTTCCGGAGCAGCCCTGAGCCTCCTGGTCCTCTGTGTGGTGCAGTGGCTCTTGTCCTGCAAACCCATGCTCTCCAGTGTGGTAGCTGCTCCCCACATGTGGCTACCAAATGCTTGGAATGTGGCTAGTCCAAGTTGAGATGCACAGTAAGTATCAACTACACATTGGGTTTCAAAGACTTAGTAACAAAAAGTGTAAAATATGTTATAAATGATTTTTATAAACTGACCACATGTTGAAATACTACTTTGGATATATTGGGTTAAATAAAACATTACTAAAATTAATTTCACCACCTTATTTTTACTTTAAAAAAATGTGGCTGCCAGAAAATTTAAAATCACGTGTGTGGCTCACATTTGTGTCATGCATCCTATTTCTGCCAGACTGTGCTGCTCCAAACCCTGGGGCAGTCACTTCTCCAGCTCCACGGCTGGTGGAGTCATCCTCACTTCCGGGTGGCGATAGTCCGCAGTCTGTCGGATGCCGACACACTCTCCCACTGTGCCAGTGCGGGGGAGGACACACGGGTTTCCCTCCCGCTTGATTTTTCTGATGGTCATTTTCTTTATGTAATTTTTAAGAGGTAGGGAGGATGAAGGAAAAGAGTGAGATGTTTGTTTCTAGTTGTCATCCTTCCAGATGTTCTTGAAAAAGCATCCTAGAAACAAAAGTTTGGGAGATACAATAGTGGCTTAAAAAAAATCCAGTCAAGAAATCATCTTAAATATGTCAACTCTTCTAATACTTATTTAAGATGGAAACTTCAAAAGCATAACTTATTTTTTCCCCTTTTAAATTTAAAAAAAAATGTTCCAGAGTAGCGCAGAAATTACATATGCCAAGATTTTGCGAAAAGGACTTTTTATTACAAAGTTACTAGATCTGAGAATTTGGTTTTAATAAAGAGTCCACATTGCCTTCCGTGAAATGGCAGGAGTGTGCTATTTTCGTAATAACCCCACCTGTGTCCTAGGGCACTGCTAATGAGAATCTGCATAACAGGGAAAAGAAAATAATTGAGAATTGGCAGGCCACCTCTCCTAGTGATGGGATTAATGACTTCTTCAGAGAAGAAGCTGGCTCCTAGCTTTATCAGAAACTCGTTAAACTGTTGTCAATTTTTTATAAAGAGAAATACGCATTTTATTTCTCTAAGTGTCTGTAGAGATAAGGTGATCTCTCTCTCTCTCTCTCTCTGTCTCTACCGTGGCTATCTCTGGACAAGTCTACCATTCATCCCCACGTAGCCCACCACAGATGGCATGTCAGACATGGCTAGACTTGACCGCTCCGCGCACACCCTGCATTTGCCTGGTGTGCAAATCATTGCTTCTTTTCTGGTGGTTATCAAGTGCAAAGAGCCCTGACCGTCACAAATGCAGTCAGCTTAATTATATGACCCTTTAAAGGCAGTTTAGTCATTCAAAATACATTTTTAAAGGCTTCCAATGAAAAGCATAAAAAGAAAAAAAATCTTTTAACCATAATTTAGTAATTCTTCAGCCTTGATTTTGGCTTTCCTTGCTGCCTAAGTGGTCATATATTTTATAAGCCTTGCTAATTTGCTGTTAAATTTGCTATTTATATGATCCTAGATGATTTGCTGGACTTCATTGAACAGAAAAGATTTTTATTAGCAGCCAGTGCTTTCAAAGAGGTGATTTTTTCACACCATCAAGGCCACTTTCTCAACTTATTGACAGCTTTATGAGTGTAGCTGGATAAAGAACAGTTTCCTGTATCCAAAAGCGTTTTGCATTCCATGGGGCAAAATCTTGGACTTTTAATTAGGATATAAGAGCCTTCCTTTCTCTCCCAACATTCCCTGGGGGCATAGAGCAGTAACACTTGCATTTAGATAGTTAATCACTTTTCCAGACTTCAGCCCACTAAAATTAGGAAGGTTTTTAGGTCAAATGCTTACCTGGCTCCGGGCCAGCCTGGGATGGTATTTATTTCTGCACATCTGTATTTTGTATACATACACACACCATTTTGCCTTTCTAATTAATTGAGGGTATTTTGCCTACTGCACAAACTGTCAGATGAATCCTGTTTAGAATCTTATCTGGACCTGCATTTGGTATTTTTCTCAAGAGAATGAAATCTACTCCAGGCTTTTCCCATATGAGATTGCTTTCTGCATGGTGTACCAGGCAAATTCTCCTCATTCCTTTGCTCTTAACTTGACCTCACTCTTCAGCATGTTTATAGGACTTTTAAGGTTTTATGTTTCTGTTAATTTTTTCTTTATTGTTATAAGCCTACCCAGTACATTCTTTCCTTTTTCAACATGGTGTTAGGGCTTTGATTATGAAACAATGAGACACCAACTAATAAGTGAACATTTTGCGGCTCGAATGGGTAGCCCGGTTGATAGAATTTGCTAGTGTTTTTGTGTGTCTTTTCTCCCTTTGGGGGAAGCGCGTGCCTCCTGAATATACTAGTTGGCTGACTCTGGTCTCTTGCTCCATTTTTGCAAAAATTTGAAGTCAAACTAAATGGGCTTCTGCTGACGATATGGAGAAGCATAACCTTGGAGAGTCTTGCTGTTGGCATTAAGCTAATAATAAAGGCACTGGGACCATCTGAAACCTATTTACTTATTTAAGTAACTAGTGGGCTTTTGATATAAAGATGCTCCACAGGAAATTTTTCTGAGTAACCAATTTCTCAAAATTTTGTAATTATTTGAGAAGACCTATTTCTCAAAAAATGAACAAAAAAGAAAAAGGAAACCACCCAGAAAATATGGACTTTTAATCCATGGCTCAAAATCTGGCAGCTTGAAAATGCCACTGGTAAACTTCAGCCAAATCTCGCTATGTTTGGGATTATAAAATAGAGGGCGACTGCACCGAGCTCCAGTTTAAGATGGTGTGCGTCTGAGTACCTGGCGAGAGTTAGCTCTCCTTTATTCCCACTATTTTTATCTCCATCTTCTCCTCAATGAACAAAGCTACAGGCACATAGTCACACACAAACATTTGCAAACATCAGCAATTTACAGGTAGTAACAAAACCTAAACTCATTCTGAGCTCATCGTTCTATGAGCCATCTGCTTAGAATGTACTGACAACTTTATTGAAGTGATAAGCAAAGTCGCGCCCAGCACATTCTGAATTAGGGCTTTGCTGTGTCCATCATCTGTATAACACGTTCAGAATGCCAGTATTTGTAACTAATGGCAACTAATGCTAAATTTTAGTCTATTTGCTTTTTTAACAGATTGCAGTGAAAAAAGTTCTCTTCTAATCGGTGTAAAATAAATATGTTGTTTATGGGCTGCTTTGTACTAGTAACCACATGGCCTGGGCTCCAGCATTTCTGGGGAGTCCCATCGTGCTCTTCTGGTTATGCTTAAAATCAATGAGATGGTAAAACTGAGTTTTAAAATCTCCCTTTCTAACGTCATGATTCTGGCAATTACATTTTATTTTTCTTTCTAGTCTAGGCAATCTCTGCTTGCTTTATTTTTAGTAACTTGTCTCCTGGTGTTTCCTTTTCTAAAAGTTCTTTCTCTCACACTTCAGTGATCTTGGGACCACCTGTGCCAAGGCAGGCAGCTCGGGAGTGAGGGCGCTCTGGTTAGCTCTGCCCCTCAGTAGCTATGACAGCGTAGGCTCGTCACTTCACCCTGGCCTCAAACTCTTTGCTCACCCAGGAAAAGGAGTTAGAGCAAACTTTCCCTAAGGCACTTCCCAACTGTTAACTCTCATCGTCCCCAAAAGGCCCTGTATACATCAGAATTCTTGGTGCAGTAATATGCCTCAAGGAAATGACACATCTAGGCTGGTTTTAGGACTTCACTTTCCACGTTCTTGCTAACAGTGCCCTGAAAGATTCTTGTAGCTCGCTTAATGCATTTGATGTATGGAATATTTTGGAAAATGTTTCTCAAGATTCTATGTATGTATTTTACCTTAGCTCTTGGGTTTTGTGGCCTTCAGCGTCAAGCAGGGCACAATTATCTTCTTTTCTTTTTTCCTCCTTTCTCTTTCTTTTTTTCCCTCTCTCCTTTCCCCCCTCCCTTCCTCCCTTTCTTCCTTCCTTTTTCCCTTCCTGGCTCCCTTCTCTCTCTCTCTCTCTCTCTTTCTTTCTTTCTTTCTTTTCTTTTTCTTTCTTTCTTTCTTTTCATTCATTCTTTCTCCTTTCTCCCTCCCTTCCCTTCACTAATGACAAGACAGCTACACCCCCTCTTCATTTGTTTCATAGGAAGATGCTCCTTGAATTGTTGTTCCCTGATGGTGCTTGTATGTCTAGCCATATGCTCCAGCAAACATACATACCCCCTGGATTTTATGGCCAGGAGAATAATTGCCACCTCTATAGTCATATGGATATAGTGCATAGGGATGTGTGTGTCTGTGTGTGTGTGTGCGTGCGCGGACGCGCAAGTGCACGTGTGTGCACGTGTGCATGGTGAGGAAGAACATGCTTCTGCTCTTTCATTTGATCCCCATTGTCTGTTATACAGTTTAATGCTGCATGTGCCAAGAGAGACAGTTGTCATTTTTTCTAAATATCTGTATTAGTTATCTATTGCTGTGTAGCAAATTACCCCAAAATTTAGTGGCTTAGAACAATGTTTTTTTTTTGTTGTTTGTTTGTTTTGTTTTTTATCTCACAGTTTCTGTAGCTCAGGAATCTGAGCATGTCTTAGCTGGATACCTTCTACCCAAGGTCTTCCATGAGGTTGTAGTCAAGCTGTTGGATGGAGTGGTGCTATGGTGTCATCAGATGGCTTGATGGGGAAGGGTGGGTCCACTTCCAAGCTCACTTACTTGGTTGTTGTCAGGTCTTTGTACCTTACCACATGGGTCTCTTTGTAGGACTGCCTCATGACATGGTAACTGACTCCCCCAGAGAGAGATATTTGAGAGAGAGAGAGAGAGAGAGAGAGAGAGAGAGAGAGAAGGAGAGAGAGAGAGAGAGCTCAATAGAATACAAAAAATATTACTTTTGTCATATTCTATTTGTTAGAGGCAAATCACTAGATCCAGCCTATACTCAAGGGAAGGAGATGACACCACAAATGTATGAATACCAAGAGACAGGGATCATTGGGAGGCATCTTAGAGGCTACCTATCCCATGCCTTTGGTGTCTACCAATTTACATTTCTCCCACATGAAAAATACTTTCATCCCCTCCCAACATCCTGAAAAGCATAATCTCCTTATAGTATCAACTTGCAGTCTACTATGTCATCATCTAAACCAGGTTCAGGTGTAGATGAGGCTCCTGGGGGCAATGTCTTAAGTGCTGCTCCTTGAGCATAGTCTGTCTTGATCTGTAGACCTGAGAAACTGAAGAGACACGTTACCTTTCCTCCCTGTGCCCAACAAACACGGGGGGACAGAGTGGGGTCGTTGCTGTGAGCACTCTCATTCAGAAGGGAAGGAGGCAGGCGGAGCAAAGAAATCACTGGTCCACAGCAATTTTCAAACTTGCCAGGCCAGATCGGAAGTGCTTTATTAGGTTTCATGGCCTGGGGTCCTGCCTCCTGGAGTCACGGCTCTGAGTCACTGTTCCCCAATGAAAAGTGGCGTCTGTGTGCAGCTGAGCAGCTCTGGCAGCGGCTTCCTGCCGGTGGGATTCTGGGAGCCTAAAGGTCTCTTTGCATTTCCCACCATCTCTCTCCCCTTCATTCTTTCACTCTCTGTCTTTTAAGAAGTTTGTGGTTCTTTTGTGAATCTTCTTGAGGTGCCTTCCATTAAACAAAAAGTCACGCCCACCACTCTCTGAGATGAGGTAAGCCCTTCTGTTTGAGACAATCTGTGAGGCATACACACTCTTCATTTCTTTAGAGGGCCTTTGTCTGAATAAATGGTACTCAGAGACATCACTTTCAATTTTTCTCAGCTCTTAAAACATTTCACAGTCATACCCTCGGCTGCTTTTTTGTACCTCATTTCCTGATAGCACTCTGAGATTGTTCTTTCCCCAGAAGCCATTTTTTAATTTTAAAGCCATTATTTGCCGTTGGGAAGGGCTGAGAGTTTTCAAAACCATCAAGCCTTAGCTCTCGTTTGTTTAACTGTTCTTTTGTCAATTTATCTCTTTCACATTTTGCTATAAGCAAGAAAGAAACAGTGGCACTTTCAATAATTTGCTTAGAAGTCTTCTTTGCTGCATTACCTGTTGGTTAGACATGTTGTCTACTCTCCATGTAACTTCAGCAATAGTGTTGCTAAACTTTCTGCTCCTTCATAACAAACATTTCCCTTCCTCTTTTTTTCCAGTGATTTTTTTTTCACATTTCTGCAAGACTTTATCTGCACTGCTCTCAAATATTATTAGCTTCCTCCAAGAACTTTTATTAACACTCTCTACAAAGTCCATTGCCTGGTTCCAACATCATTCTTACATTTTAGGGTTTGTTTTTTTTTTTAAATGGAAGAACAATTGTAAGATTAAGAATAGAGTGGAGCTAGAGAGAAATATTGCCATGGTGATCCTTGATAAAGGTGTTTACCAAGAGTGTATAACTTTTCTGGCAGTTAATAAGGCTGAAGTAAAAGTTCCAAGTATCCAGGAATGTTTAATCTTATACTTTTTTGAAGGAAGAAAAATAAATCTGATAGTCTCTTACATTTCTTAATATATAGGAATTCAAGAATTCTGGAAATAACAGCTGGCTGTTCTTTTTGGATTGGGGATTTGGAAGGTTTTTCTGGGAATACTTTGACTGTGGGTAGTGATTAATGTAGACCACATCTATTTAAGATTTTGCCATGTCAGACATTTAGACTGAAATAGCATGGCCTTCTAGGATTTTCCTAAGGCTCCAGAATAAATGATAAAACCAAAACTAGAACTTTTCTATATTAAATAGGCATGGTATATGAAACATGGTATGCTTTTCATATTGGCCCATTGGTCCCAGATTTTCTCTTCTTTGTGATTTTACATAAGTCATACCCATTTGTGTGCATGTGTCTCTGTGTGTGTGTGTGAGTGACGGTGACTCTGGTGGTTAGAAACCCACATGGCGGTAGTTAAAAAATAAGTGATTTTGCTTGAGAAGTAGTGGGTTGTTTTTGTTGTCTATAATAACCTTTCTTTCTTTCTTTTAAAATAATTTATAACTAAGCTCTTTCTACATCAGTATATATCTTGGCACATAGATACCTTGTTCAATAGTGTAAATGTTGTGTTTCCAGACATTTCTGTAAGAAGAGGATGCAGCTGAGGGAGGCAGTGCAGGCCGCACCTGTCTGCCCCGCCAGTCTTTCAGGCCATTTGTCTTCAGCTGATTCACCCCACTGCTGGGAAACTCCCCCAAAGAGACTTCATTTGGTTACAGCTCATGGTATAATGTCTTTCTTACAGCCACAATTTCACTCTTTATTCATCCAATAAATATTTATTAAGTAACTAACATGTGCTAGGTGTAAACACTAACCAAGAAAGTTATGATCCCTGCTCTCAGAGAGTTTAGAGTCTACTGAGGAAAACATGAAATGTGAAAATGAAAATCAAAGTGATTAAGTATATTTGGACCCAGGACTCAGGTGGACCCAGGTTTTGTGGGGCTTGACAACTTGGGGGCTTTCTTTAAGGAAAAAAAGTAGAATAAATTTAGAAATGCAAAATTAGATACAAAAGTGAAATTTGTTTAGAATGAGAACAGAAAAGACAAGAAATTACAGATTTTAAAATGCTGAGATAAATCACAAAATCTAGATAATTAATTTACTTTATTCTTTTATTGCCTGCACACTTCTATAAAAGATTTCCCCCTCTTCATAGACATCAAACTCTTTTGTTCACCTCTTCATAGGACAGTGATTTTGTTATATCACTTCCTATTGACAGAAGAGAAAGATAATATAGTTTTCCCTGCATTATGGTTAATAGCAATTTTATTAATTATTATTAATGATAGTTTAGAAGAATTTCTTTCATCTTCACATTTTTTCATTGTGCTATCTAAGTTTTCTGATTTGTTTGTCAAATTTGAGAAAGCCACTGAAGGATTAGTTTACATATTATGAGCCATAAAATTTATTTATTTATTTATTTATTTTTATTTCAGCATATTATGGGGGTATAAATTTTAAGGTTTTAAATAATGCCCTTGTCCCCTCCTTCCCACAAGTCTGAGCTTCAAGTGTGACCATACCCCAGACGGTGCACATCTCACTCATTATGTATGTATATACCTGCCCCCCCCCAATACCCCATTAATGTAGTTCCTATGTGTCCACTTAGGTGCTGCTCAGTTAATACCAGTTTGCTGGTGAGTATATGTGGTGCTTGCTTTTCCATTCTTGGGATACTTCACTTAGTAGTATGGGTTCCAGCTCTAACCAGGAAAACACAAGATGTGCTATATCCCTGTTGTTTCTTAGAGCTGAATAGTACTCCATGGTATACATATACCACATTTTATTAATCCACTCATGAATTGATGGGCACTTGGGTTGTTTCCACAGCTTTGCAATTGTGAATTGGGCTGCTATAAACATTCCAGTGCATGTGTCTTTTTTGTAGAGTGTCATTTGATCTTTTGGGTAGATGCCCAGTAATAGGATTGCTGGATCAAATGGTAGATCCACTTGTATCGCTTTAAGGTATCTCTATATTGCTTTCCACAGAGGTTGAACTAGTTTGCAGTCCCACCATCAGTGTAGGAGTGTTCCTCTCTCTCCGCATCCACACCAACATCTATTGTTTTGGGACTTTTTGATAAAGGCCATTCTTACTGGAAATAAGTGATATCACATTATAGTTTTGATTTGCATTTCCCTGATGATTAGAGATGTTGAACATTTTTTCATATGTTTTTTAGCCATTATTCTGTCTTCTTTAGAAAAGTTTCTGTTCATGTCTTTTGCCCACTTTTTGATAGGGCTGTTTGATTTTTTTTCTTGCTGATTTTCATGAGTTTGAAGTAGATTCTAGTTATCGGATGTGTAGGATGCGAAAATTTTCTTCCATTCTGTAGGTTGTCTGTTTACTTTCATGACTTTTAATTTGATCATGTCCCATTTATTTTTGTTGCTGCTGTGATTGCCTTTTGGGTCTTCTTCATAAATTCTTTGCCTAGGCGGATGTATAGGAGAGTGTTTCCAACATTTTCCTCTAGAATTCTAATAGTTTCATACCTTAGGTTTAAGTCTGTTATCCAGCATGAGTTGATTTTTGAGAGAGGTGAAAGGTGTGGATCGTGCTTCAGCCTTCTACAAGTGGCTATCTAGTTTTCCCAGCACCATTTATTGAAAAGGGATTCTTTTCCCCAGTGTATGTTTTTGTCTGCCTTGTCAAGGATTAGATGGCTATATGAGGATGGTTTTATATCAGGGTTCTCAGATCTGTTCCATTGGTCAATATTCCCGTTTTTGTGCCAATACTCAATTGATTTAATTACTGCAGCTTTGTAGTACAGTTTGATATCTGGCATATTAATACCTCCCATTTTTGTGTTTATTGCCTAGAATTGCTCTTGATATACGGGGTCTTCTCTGGTTCCAAACAAGGCATAAAATTATTTTTTCCATATCTGTGAAGAATGATGTTGGGATTTTAATAGGTATTGCATTGAATCTGTAGATCATTTTGGGTAGTATAGACATTTTAATGATGTTGAGTCTGCTGACCCATGAGCATGGTATGGATTTCTATCTGTTTACATCCTCTGCTATTTCCTTCCTCAGTGTTTCATAGTTCTCCCTATAGAGGTCTTTTACCTCCTTGGTTAAGTATATTCCTAGGTACTTTATTTTCTTTGTTGCTATTGTGAAGGGTATTGAGTCTTTGATTTGGTTCTCAATTTGATTGTTGTTGGCATATATGAATGCCTCTGATTTCTGTGTATTGATTTTGTATCCCGAGACTTTAATTTATCAATTTTTGATTTTTATTCAAATCCTTGAATTTATCAATTCAAGGAGTCTCTTGGTTGAGTCCTTGGGGTTTTCTAAATATAATATCATATCATCAGCAAACAGTGAAAGTTTGATCTCTTCTGCCCCAATTTGGATACCTTTAATTCCACTTTCATGTCTGATTGCTATAGCCAGGACTTCTAGCACTATGTTGAATAGAAATGGAGATAGTGGGCAGCCTTGCCTGGTTCCAGCGGGAATGCTTTTAATTTTTCTCCATTCAGTATGATGTTGGCTATGGGTCTGTCATATATGGCTTGTATCATTTTTAGGTATGTCTCTTCTATGCCTATTTTATTAAGTGTTCGTATCATGAAAGGGTGTTGAATTTTGTCAAAAGCTTTTTCTACATCTATTGAAAGAATCATATGGTCTTTGTTTTTGCTTCTGTTTATGCGGTGAATTATATTTATAGATTTATGTATGTTGAACCATCCCTGCATTCTTGGGATGAAGCTCTCTTGGTCATGATGGGTTATTTTCTTGGTAAGCATCTGGATTTGGTTAGCTAGGATTTTGCTGAAAATTTTTGCATCTATATTCATAGGGGATATTGGTCTGTAGTTTTCTTCTTTTGTTGCATCCTTTCCTGGTTTTGGTATCAGGGTTATGTTTGCTTCATAAAAGGTGTTGGGGAGTTTTCCATTCTTTTCTATGTTGTGGAATAATTTCTGCAAGATAGGCACCAGTTCTTCTTTGTAAGTGTGGTAAAATTCAGGTGTGAAACCATCTGGGCCGGGACTTTTTTTTTTAGGAAGATTTTTAATTGCTGTTTCTATTTCGGCTCTTGAGATTGGTCTGTTCTGGAATTCTGTTTCTTCCTGGTTGAGCCTAGGGAGGCTGTGTGTTTCTAGAAATTTGTCCATTTCCTCCACATTTTCCAGTTTGTGTGCATAAAGGTTTTTGTAGTATTCATAAATTATATCTTGTATCTCCTTGGGATCAGTTGTGATATGTCCTTTATTATTCCTGATGGAGCTTATTAGAGATTTCTCTTTTCTGATTTTTGTTAGCTTAGCCAAAGGTGTATCAATTTTTGTTTATTTTTTTGAAGAGCCAACTTTTTATTTTATTAATCTTCTGTGTAGCCTCCTTGTTGTCAATTTCATTTAATTCTGATTTGTTAATTTCACTTCTTCTGTTGGGTTTGGGGTTGGTGTCTTCTTCTTTTTCCAGCTTTTTGAGTTGATTTGTTAGATTGTCTATTTGTGAGCTTTTTGACTTTTGGTTATAGGCATTTATGGAAATAAACTTTCCTCTCAGTACTGCTTTAGCTGTGTCCCAGAGGATTTGATAACTTGTCTCTCCATTGTCATTTTGTTCATAGAATTTTTTATTTCCATCTTGATTTCTTCATTTATGAAATAATCATTTAGTAGAAGGTTGTTTAATTTCCATATTTTTGTGTAAAAGTGTGAGTTTCTGTTAGGGTTGATTTCTACTTTTATTCCACTGTGATCTGAGAATATACCTGGTATGATTTCTATTTTTTAAAATTTTTTGAGACTTACTTTGTGTCCTAGGATATGGTCAATCTTAGAGAATGTCCCATGAGCTGATGAGAAGAACGTATATTCAGTGGATTTTGAGTAGAATGTCCTGTAAATGTCAGTCAGACCCAATTATTGTATAGTTTTGTTTAAATCCATTATTTCTTTATTAATTTTCTGTTTGGAGGATCTGTCCTGTGCAGTCAATGGAGTGTTGAAATCTCTGGTTATTATGGAGTTGCTGTTAATCAATTTACTTAGATCCAGTAAGGTTTGCTTTATGAATCTGGGTGCACCTAAGTTGGGTGCATATATATTTAAAATTGTTATGTCTTCTTGTTGAATTGTACCCTTCACCATTATATAATGACTGTGTCTTTCACTACTTTTGTTGGTTTAAAAACTAAATCATCTGAGATCAGAACTACTGCCACGCCAGCCTTCTTTTGGCTTCTGCTTGCTTGAAATACTGATCTCCACCCCTTTACATTTAGTCTATATGCATCCTTGAAGGTTAGATGTGTTTCCTGAACACAGCAGATACTTGGCTTGTATTTTTTTATTCATTCAGTCAGCCTATGTCTCTTGAGTGGGAAGTTTAAGACATTTATTGAGAGAACTGATAGGTGAGGCAGATTCATTCTGTTGGGTTGGACATTGTTGCTTTGTTTTCTCTATTGAGTCGTTGTGATCTCTGGTCTTTAATCTTTAGGTTTGGGGTGTTTTTATGTTCGTGAGTATTTATTATGCTGTTCATGTGTAACACTGTTTTGAATACTTCTTATAGGGCTGGTCTTGTTTGGTGAATTCCCTCAGACTTTGCTTATCTGAGAATGTCTTAATTTCTCCTTCATAAATAAAGCTTAGTTTTACAGGGTACAAGATTCTAGGCTGGGCATTATTTTGTTTCAGAAGAGTGAGAATGGGGCCCCAGTCTCTCTTTGCTTGTACTGTTTCAGTTGAGAAATCTGGTGTTATTTGGATAGGTTTTCCTTAGTATGTAACTTGCTTCTTTCGCCTTACAGCTTGTAGGAGGTTCTCTTTTGTTGATATTTTGGTCAGTCTGATGACTATGTGTTGTGGTATTTTCCTATTTGCATTGTATCTCCCAGGGGTCTTTTGGGCCTCTTGGATTTCTAATTCTAATTTATTGGCCAGACTTGGGAAATTTTCCTCAATTATGTATTGAAATAGCTTATCCAACCCTTGCATTTTTTCCTCCTCCTTCTCTGGAATCCAGTGGAGCCGCAGGTTATTTTTCTTCATATAATCCTGCAATTCTTGTAAGCTTTGCTCAGGTCTCTTATTTTTCTGCTCTATCTCTGTGATTAACTTATTTGATTTGAAGGTGTTATCTTCAACTCTGAGATTCTTTCTTCTGTTTGATCCACCCTATTTTTGAGGCTTTCCACGGTGTTTTGTATTCCCCTGAATAAATTCTTCATTTCTAGGATATTGGATTGATTTTTCTTTAACATCTCTATTTCCTTAGTGAATATTTGTTCCAAGTTCTGAATTTTCTTTGTGGTTTCCTTGTGTTGGTTATCCATTTTTTCTTGCATATCATTGAGCTTTCTTGCAATCCAATTTTGGAATTCCTCTGTCATTTTAGTGTTTGGTCAGTATCCATTTCTTGAGAGGTGGTGTATCTTTTTGGGGGAGTGTTTTCGGTTTGATACTTCATAGTTCCAGAGTTCTTTCACTGAGCCCTCCCCATCTGGATCAGCTGATGTTTTTTCGTATGATGCCCAGGGGTCCTCTCTTCTGTGGTTTCTTGTTCTGCCACTGGGGGGAGCTCTTCCACCACACTTGGGTGGTACTCCTGATGGGAGGGGGGTTAGTTGTGGAGCCTATTGTGGCCACTTGAGGGGGATTTGTTCCTTGACCATGGCCATGACTGTTGGCCACTAACGGGGGGAGGAGATCCAGCCCCAGTGTTTTGATCAACTGGGTGACCTAAACTGTTCTGGGAAGCAAAGTCATTTACACTGCCCGCACACAGGCCCAGCAGATTCACCCTAGATCGGGGGAGAGTGGCTTTTCTTGTCTCACCCCGCCTCCAGGAGTGGAGCCTATCACTTTCGGTAGGAGAGATGCAGGCTAGGGGGAGCAGGTAGCTCCCCAGTCTGCCCTGCACCCTGGCACCCCGGTGGCTGTAACTCCCCTTGACGTTAGTCTTCTCAGTAACCAGGCAGTAGCCGATGGCAGACTGTGTAGGGCGGAATTTGTCAGGGTCTCCAGGCTGGGGGAGGGGCTGCCCGCCGCACTGTATGGCACCTGTATGGCGCTGGGCTGTGCACCCCCCAGGCGACCGCTTTCCCTCTAGTAGGGCACCAGCACTGGGGCGACTGTTTAGGAGGTGGCAGGTGCCGGGTTGAGGGTCTGGGTCATCAGGACGCCCGTTGCTTCCTTTGTGCCGCCTTCCCACGGCCACAGCCCTCGCTCTTACTGACCCGCCTGTGCAGTCTCACTCGCCCGAGGCAGTTCCAGCTTAGAGTCCGGACTTAGCGAACAGCTCTGTGGGGCTGGCCCGCTCGTCTCCAGGGGCCAGACATCCAACTGCCCCCCTACCAGCCCAGTTGGGTTTCCTCCCCTCTTGGTGCCGTCCCAGCACGGGGCTCGCGGAGTTCGCGGTGCTTTCCACTCCTGAGCGCGCTCTCCTGCACCCTCTCCTGCGCGATTTCGCACCAACTGCAGGTCCCTGGCTGGGGGTGCGGAGGTCGATGGGGCCGCAGGAGCTCTCCTGGGGGTCTCACCCACTCCACGCCTGGCGCCGGCCGGCGCTCCCACGCTCTGCGCCCTATTGTTTGCTTTGTGCTCTCCAGAGAACACGGTCTTATCTCCTGGTCACCTTGATCTTCATTCTTTGAGAGTCCCCTGCTGAACCTCTGCGGATTCTCCACGCTGTCCTTGTGGGGGGAGACCACTCGCGTGTAGGAGACCAAGATCTGTGTCTCCTTCTCTGGGAGCAGGAATCGGGGGGTGACCTCTACTCCACCATTTTTCCTTCCTCCGAGCCATAAGATTTAGTTGTGATATATCAGGGTATTTTAACTTTGCAAATTTTGCAAACACGTGGACATGAGAACATTTTAAGAAGGCTGTTGTCAAACCTCAGAAGGGGCTGGGGAGGTGAGGGACCATGAAACGAAGCGTTATCAGCCTCAGAGTATGCCTGCTGCCAGCCCAACTGCGAAGGGACTGAGGGGATCCCGTCTGGAGGCACAGAGATCTCCGGGGACCAGTAAGAGGGAATGAAGAGGGAAGGCATGGTGGATTTTTACATATCTCCTTTAAGGAAAAATATAATTGATAGACTTGAGTGATTTATTTTCTTGTAGGAATTTTGGAAGGTAGAAAAGGGGGAAACAAAGATGCCTCTACTTTCTAGTTTGAGTCACTGGAGGAGATGATGTCACTGAGGCTTGAAACACTACTAGGAGATACGATTTGTGGATGTAATGAAGCCTGAGGGGCCTGTGTGGCAACTGAGTCAGCATGTGGGTCTGGAGAGCAACCTGGCGGTGGTGGAGGCGATGGGGTGGGGAGGCTGATGGTGCCGCCGGTCAGGGGAGCTGGAGCCAGGGATTTTCCGCTCTGCTTCCGCTCTGCTTCCGCTCTCCATTCACATCTTACAATGTCTATTTTGCTTTCAAATTTGATTGATGATTTGCTTGGGTATTAAATATAGTTTTAAAATAAATGACCTGGAATTCTAGTTTTAGCTCCAGTATCCGAAGGGCTTGAAAGTCATCACTCTTGTCTTTACAACAAGTAGAAAGCTGAACACACTAAAAATCAATGACTTTTCTTGGCCCACTAGAGAATGGAGGATTCAGGGCAAACCACTACCCTAAACCTGGAGGGACTAGAAATTCAGAGGGTCACAGGCAAGCTCTTTTTACTTGGAGCATAAGCCACTAGGGCCTTAAACTGGTAAGAACACATAAATGGTAATGTTGGTAAATTGCTGGAAGCTGAGTGTGAACTAGCATGAAAGTGAAAATATTCTAGGGGCTAAAGAATCATGGGTTTTACTTTCAGGAACTCCATCAGGTTCCTGATGTAACATGTAAGAACAGATTAATAAAATAAGCAAAGAGATAAAAAATCCTAAGCATCAAAATAAAATTCTAGAAATCAAATCACAGTAATAGAAATGAAGAAACCCTTTGATAGGCTCATCAGTAAACTGGACATGGCTGAGGAAAGATTTAGCAGTGAGCTTGAGGATATGTCAATATCAGCTTTCTAAATTGAAATGCAAAAAGAGTAAAGAATGGGGGGAAAAAGCCAGAAATGTGGGATAAGTTCAGAGGTGTAAAATATACATAATGAGAATACCAGAAGAATGAGAAAGCAAAGCAGAAAAAATATTTGGATTAATAATGAATGAGAATTTTCCAAAATTAATGACAGACACAAAACCACAAATCCTGGAAGTTCTGAGAACACCAAGTAAGACATTTACCAAAAACTATGTCTAGGTGCATCATATTCAAACTCCAAAAACTAAAGACAGAAAGAAAATCTTGAAAAAAGCAGAGATGAGAGGTGGATATTTACCTACAGAGCATAAGTCTTACAAGTAAAAAAAAAAGAATGAAGTGAAGTATTTAAAATGTTGAAGGAAACAAATTTAGAATTCTATAACCTAAGATTATTATTTTTAAAAACTTAATAAGAAATAAAGACTTTCTTAGGCAAAAAAAAAAATAAAACAAAACAATACCTGAGGGAATGTATCATTAGTGTAACTTTTCTGCAGAAAATGTTAATAGAAGCAATTCAGTCTGAAGAAAAACATAATATGTCAGAAACTTGGACTTACATAATGAAAGGAACAGCATCAGAGAAAGAATAAATGAAGGTAAAATAATATCTTTTATCTTTCAAATTCTGAATGGACCTAAAAGTAAGTTTATTTAAAGCAATAATAGGGACAACATATTGGGAAATTATAGCATGTGGATAAGGAAAATGAATGGCAGCATGTCATAAGGACCAGGAGAGAGGAATTGAGAATACTCTGTCATAAGGTATCACACTACATGTGCAGTGGTATAATGCTATTTAAAGGTGGACTTAAGCCAATTGGAAATGTATATTGCAGACTCTAAAACAGCCACTAAAATTTTTGTTAAAAAAAATATAATTGATATGCTGAAGAAAAGGTGAGGTGGAATGATGCAAAATGTTCAGTTAAAACCAGAGAAGACAGTAGGGGGAGAAGACAAAGAAAAGAAATTACAAATACAGTGAATAAAAGACTTTTACAATCATGGTAGATATTAATCCAAGTGTTTCAATAATCACTTTAAATGTGAATGGTCTGAATACACCAATTGAAAGACAGAGATTGGTAGAGTGAATTAAAAAAAACCCAGAACTTAACTGTATGTTGTCTATAAGAAACTCATTTTAAATATAAAGACTCAGATATATTAAAAGGAAAAGGATAGAGAGAGATATACCATGGCAACACTAATTTTAAAAAAGCTGGCATCATGATATTAATTTCAGACAAAGGGTTTTTCAGGAAAAAAACATCATTGTCAGAGATAAAGAGGAGCATACGTAGTGATAAAGGGGGCAAATCTCCCAGAAGACGTAACAACCCTTAATCTAACAACAGAGCATGACAATATGTGAGGCCAAAACTAATGGACCTGGAAGGGGAAAATGTCTCCGCTATCTGGACGGAGACAGCAACACCCCTCTTTCAGTGATTGGTAGATGAAGGAGGCAGAAAATCAATGAGAATATAGTTGAGCTGAACAGTTTCATCAATCAACTCTACCTAATTGACATTTATAGAGAACTCTATAAAATAACAGCAGAATACAAGTTCTTCTCAAGCTCATATGAAATATTCACTAAAGTATGAGCCACAAAACACAGTTTAACAAATTTAAAAGAATAGAAATCATACAAAATATTTTTTTCAGGCCACAATGGAATTAAACTAGAAATCAATAACAGAAAGCTAGTGGAAACATCTCAAAATAGTTTCTATTTTCTGCTGCTATAACAGAATACCAGAGATTGGGTGGTTTATAAAAAGAAAAAGAAGATTATTTGGTTCATGGTTCTAGAAACTGGAAAGTTCAAGAGCATGGCCACCAGCATGTGGTGAGGGTCTTCCCATATAAATAGGGTAGAAGGGAGAAGGGCAAGAGAACACGTGAGAGAGAGCTCACTTTTACAACAAATGACTCCATGATAATTAACTCACTCCTCCCAAGATGATAGCATTAATCCATTCATGAGGGCGGGTTACTCATGAACTAATTACCTCCCAAAGGCCCCAGCTCTCAGCACCACCACATGGCAACTAAGTTTCCAACAGAAGAACATTTGGGGACACATTCAAACCATAGCAGCAATAAACTTTTAAGTAACACATGAGCCAAAGAAGAATTCTCAAGAGAAATTTAAAGATCTTTTAAAATAAATGAAATTGAATATGCAACTTACCAAAATTTGTAGAGTGTAGTGAAGACATTTTTGGGGGGAGAAATTTATAGTAATAAATGCATGTATTAGAAAATAAGAAATATCTAAAAGCAATAATCTAAGCTTCCATTTTAAGAAACTAGAGAATGAAGAAAAACATAAGCCTAAAGCAAGTAGAAGAAAAAAAAAAAACTAGAGCAGAAATCAGTGAATTTGAAAGAAAGAAAACAATCATGGAAATCAATAAAACCATACGCTAGTTCTTTTGGTAAGACCAATAAAAATGGGAAACCTCTTGGCAGGACAGCCAAACAACAACAATGAAAAAAGATAGAAAACACAAATTACTAATAGCAGTAATGATAAAAGGATCATTGCTATTGATCACATAAGCATTAAAAGAATAATAAAGCAATAGTATAAACAACTCCATGCCCACAACAAATTTGATAACTTAGATTAAATGGATCAATTCCTTGCAAGATGTAAGTCATCAAAACTTACTATCAAGGAGAGAGAGATAATTTCTACAGGCCTATATTGATTTAAAAATTGAATCAATAATTAATAAACTTACAAAAAGGAAAGCACCAGGCCTAGATGGTTTCAGTGTCAAATTTTATCAAACATTGATGTAATCTCAATTAAAACTTAGCAAGCTATTTTGTAGACACTGAAAAACTGATTCTAAAGTGTTCATGGAAAGGTAGAAGACCGAGAATAGTTAGTACAATACTGGAAAATGTAGAACAAATTTGAAGGACTCACAGTATCTGATTTCAAGACTTGTTATAAAACTATAGTGACTGGATGGTGTCACATTGATGAGAGAATAAATACATAGACCAGTGGAACAGAATAGAGAGCCCAGAAATAGACCAGAAATGCAAACATAGTCCACTGATCTTTGACAAAGGTGCAAAGGCAATTCAATGGAGAAAGGATAGGCTTTCTGATAAATGGTGCTAGGATATCAGATATTCATATGCAAGAAAAAAATATGGGTCTAAACATAAATAGACCTTATAACTTTCACAAAATTTAACTCAGAATGGATCATAAACTTAAATGTAAACTACAAACTATAAATCTTCTAGAAGAAAATATAGGAGAAAATCTAAATGTTTTTGGATTTGGTGATGAATTTTTTGATATAACACTAAAGCCCCAATCCAAGAAAGAAAAAAATTGGTAAATTGCACTTTATTGTAATTAAAAGGCACTATTAAGAGAATGAAAGATAAGCCATAGATTGGGAGAAAATATTTGAAAAACATCTATCAGATGAAGTACTTATATCAAAAGATACAAACTCAACAATAAGAAAATAAAGGATCCAAAAGATCTGAACACATATCTCACCAAAGAAGGTAGTGACATATGAGTTTATGAAAAATGATCAACATCATTTGTCATTTGGAGATTGCAAATTAAAACAATAATAAGATACCAGTACACACCAATTAGAATGGCTAATGCCATTTCCAAAAAAAGGGTGGGGTTCTTTGGTGAAATGGCTGATTCTAGAACCATGGCAAAAATATGCAAGATAAGCCTGGATTGTCTTGTAGTGATAGAAAGTAAGGAAGTGCTCAAAAAACAGAAACAAAACACAACCAACACACATTGATGGAGTTATGCCAAAGGTGCACAGGAGCCAGCTGAAAGCACTCCTGTGTCCACAGCTGGAACAATCTGCACAATGAAATAAAGTAATGCTGGATTGTAACACAGAGTGTAAAATAAATGCCCATGAGTCCATCCCAATATAAAGAAATGATTGATTAATGGGGAAGAAGAGACAAATCTCTGGTGCAGAAATAGTCTAAATAACTTCATAGCTATTCTGTTTTCATGGGAGTGGATCTTAAGTCCCCACTCCTTAAACGTGGGCAGTGCACAGCACGGTATGGAAAGGAGGGAAAGAGTAAGCGTGCAGTGGGGAATCCGGCAAACATTAGCAGGCGAGTGACGCTGGCACCCATAGTGCTCGATCCTGACGCTACTATTTACCTTTGATACGATGTGATGAGAATGCTGCTTTGCTGCTGTGCCTTCCTGCCCCAAACCCATAACCTTGGTCTAAACATGAGGAAAAAATTAGACGAATGCTAATAGAGGGACAGGCTACAAATTATCTGGCCAGTATTCTCAAAATTATCAAGACCATTAAAAACAAGAAAACTGGAGAACTTTCACAGTCAAAAGGAGCCTAAGGAGATGTGACAGCTAAATGAAGGGTTGTGCCCTGGATGGGGTCCTGGGTTAGAAAAAGGACATTAGGTAGAAACCAAGGAAGTCTGAATAAGTTTGCATACGACATTGCTTCCTTAATTGTAACAAACACACCCAATAGCACAGGGCGGTAAGACATTAGCAACAGAGAGACTGAATGCCAGATCCATGGCAACTCTTTATTTATTTATTTATTTTATTTCAGCATATTATGGGGGTACAAATGGTAAGGTTATGTATATTGCCCATGCTCCCCCCACCTGCCTGACACCCAATAAATGTTATTCCTATACGTCCACTTAGGTGTTGATCCAGTAATACCAATTTGCTGGTGAGTACATGTGGTGCTTGTTTTTCCATTGTTGAGATACATCACTTAGTAGAATGGGTTCCAGCTCTATCCAGGAAAATACAAGAGGTGCTAGATCACCATTGTTTTTTAAGGCTGAATAGTACTCCATGGTATACATATACCACATTTTATTAATCCACTCATGTATTGATGGGCACTTGGGTTGTTTCCACACCTTTGCGATTGTGAACTGTGCTGCTAGAAACATTCAAGTGCAGGTGTCCCATTTGTAGAGTCTCATTTGGTCTTTTGGGTGGATGTCCAGTAGTGGAATTGCTGGATCAAATGGTAGATCTACTTGTATCGCTTTAAAGTATCTCCATATTGCTTTCCACGGAGGCTGAACCAGTTTGCAGTCCCACCAGCAGTGTAGGAGTGTTCCTCTCTCTCCGCATCCATGCCAACATTTATTGTTTGGGGACTTTTTGATAAAGGCCATCCTTACTGGAGATAAGTGATATCTCATTGCAGTTGCTCTGTGTGTCTACAGGGGTTCTAAAATATGGAGTCTGTATTTCCAAAATTACCCTCAGAAATTTGGAGGCATTGACTCTTAATAGCCAGTGATCTTGATGAGAAATCAGATTGTTGTTCCTTTGTGGGAGATAGGATTTTTCCCCCCACTGTCTTCTGGAAGCTTTCAGACTTTATTTATTTTGTTAAATCCATGCTGTTCTTAAGTTTCGCGACAATATTTTAGATGTGGTCTTCTGTCATTTATCTTAATCACCACACCATAGCTCTTTTAGTCTGAAGATTTTTATTTTTTTCTGAGTTTCTTTAATTACCTATTTGACAGCATCCTTTCCATTCTTGACTCTTTTTTCCCAGATACTTCTTTTATCAGTAAGATATTGAACTGCCTGGTCATGGCTCCTGCCTGCTTTCTCTCTTCTCCCTACTTCTGTCATTCTAATCTGTTTTACGACAGGTCCCCTCCTCAATCTTCCAGCATTCTACTGAGACTTTGTTTTGGCAATCTTAATTTTAATTTCCAATAATTCTTTTATAGTCTCTGACTTTTCACTTTTCAGCATCCTGTTTTGTTTTTTTTTTAATTATTTTTTTTTATTTTGGTATATTATGGGGGTACAGATTTTAAGGTTTCAATAAATGCCCATTTCCCCCCCTCCCCCCAAAAGTCTGAGTCTCCATCGTGACCATCCCCCAGATGGTGCACATCTCACTCACTATGTATGTATATACCCGCCCCCCTCCCCCCTCCCACCTGCCCAATACCCTATTACTGTAGCACCTATGTGTCCACTTAGGTGCTACTCAGTTAATACCAGTTTGCTGGAGAATATATCTGGTGCTTGTTTTTCCATTCTTGGGATACTTCACTTAGTAGTATGAGTTCCAGCTCTAACCAGGAAAATATAAGGTGTGCTATATCACCATTGTTTCTTAGAGCTGAATAGTACTCCATGGTGTACATATACCACAGCATCTTGTTTTTTAATAGATAAGTTTTCTCTCAAATTTTATTGAGGCTAAAATACATAATGAGCTTATTTGTTATTATTTTACTCACCTGATTCTTTAGGTGTTGTTTCTGTTCATTCATGTGGTCTTCAGGTTTTTTTTGCACTGCTGGTTTCTATCACATGCCCTACAGTTCTAGGATGCCTGTCTATATGTGAGAACAGAGTCATGCTGGGAATTGCATGGGTTGAT
This sequence comes from Microcebus murinus, assembly GCF_040939455.1. Lineage (NCBI taxonomy): Eukaryota > Metazoa > Chordata > Mammalia > Primates > Cheirogaleidae > Microcebus > Microcebus murinus. The sequence continues at coordinate 5,016,338 of NC_134121.1, forward strand.
GTGAGGTTTCTGTGCACTTTTCCAGGTATTAGCAGGTCTGTCTTGCTGTGAGGCTTGTGGGAAGGGGGAAGGTTTCCCTTCAAGATGGCCTAAAATAAGGGAACCCACAGCCTGTGAAATTCAGTCATCCAAATGCAGAACAGGAAGGGCTTTAACTCAGTACAAAGAGCATCCTATAATACAAACTTTTCCTGGGACATTTGCTTACTTTATTTAGGGGAGAGGCTTTTGCCTTTATCTCCTGATTCATCAATAGGCAGGGAGCCTCCTGAGGGTTATGTTTTATATTTCTTAGTCTTCTCATTTTTTATAGGTCTGAACTGCTCCTTAGAGATCATCCTGTCTATATACAGGAGGAGACCAGAGCTCTGAGTAGTGATTTCTTAACTGACTTTGTGGAGAAGAGTTTGGGAGTTGGAGTAAATCCACCTAGTTTGGATTCTAGCTTTTACACTGACTGTGAGATTTTGAACAAATACTGAATTTCTCTAAGAGCCATTCTCCCATCTATCAAATGATATCATAATGGAACATACTTAATAGAGTTGTCATGAGGGCAGAGTGAGATTACATATATGTCAAGTGTTCAGTACGTGGTCATAACCTAATAAATACTGCTGTTATCATTAATTATTATTATCAATCAGGTTTAAACTATGCTGTACCAAATGAACATTTGTTTTTATGGTAAATGACCACCTAATTTGACATCTGTTCATTTCATGACATTATAAGGGATCATACTTATATAAGGGAAAAGAGAAAAGGAGTTTAACTTTGCCAGAAAGAAAGATTAAGGAAAAATTACTGCCACGATGAGGCAAATATATGAAGAGAAAATACGAGACTCAGAGCCCATGTGGGCGGCCCTCAGGATCCATCTGTGTTTTGCTTGTTTGTTTGCCTCGGAAGTTGGTTACCTTTGTAGATTTGCAATTGTTAGGAACCACATTCAAATGTTTGACTATGGCAGAACTCGGAATGAGACTGGGAAGAAACTAGACAGAAGCAGATACGTGGGTTTCCGAGCAGTTGGTGGGAGGAAGAGAAAGATTAGGAGGCATTTTACTTTTCAACATGGGACTTGATAGTGGCGTCATTATACGAGCAGCCTGCTAAGCACAGAAAACAAACAAAACTTCCGAGCGGAAAACAAAAAGAAGCTTTAGGGCAAACATAAATGAAATAGCCCAATGGAAAGAGAGAAGCCGCCTCTGGAGCCAAGACAGAGAGTGGGGTCTTGGGACGGGACACATTTAACCTCACTATCTGAACCCTAAGATTAATTCTGTAGTTATGATGCAGGAGTTGTGGAAGTGATTGCGGGGAAAAGACACCAGATTCCCCTCTTCTCAGCGTTCTAGTAATTTTATGGGCTCTTTCCGCTGAGTGTGCGTGCTTTTTCCGTTTGTTTGACCAACTCGGGCAGGGACCGGGTAAGCTCCTTCTGGCACCCATCCTGCTGTATACCAGGGTCAGTGTTTATATTAATAACACACCGCCCTATACGAGGTGCTCTTTCTGTTAACCCCACACAGCTGCTAATGAGCAGGTCACTTGCGGGTTAGAGGTGCGCTTGTGTTGTGCTTCTTGGCTGGCTGTTGTGTTATTATAACAACTGTAAATGCCATATGCAGCTGCCACATGGGCTGTGCTCAGAAGGCTGTTCGTGCAATTACAGGCATTAGCCAGAGATGGAACCTGCCAGCTGACATTCGAGAGGCAATAATAACTTAATTTCCCTCACAGCAAATTGGCTCTCTAATAGAGAATTTAGTTATACTCTGGACTTAGGGATGGCTTGAGAATTCCAGCAAGCACATTTCAATTCAGTTATTTTTATCAGGGGCTGGGGAAGCACGCCCATAGGCGAGTCACCTTTCTGCCCTAGGACTCAGTAAGAGGTGCCATCACCTCGTAGTATATCATCTCTCTTCATTCCAAAGGGAAAAGAATATACAAGTATATATAATATATACTCCAAAGAATATATAAATGTTCTAAAGATGAGATACCTAAATGTGCGTGTGTGTGTGTGTGTGCACAGTGGTCCCTTGATAGCCATGGGGGATTGGTTCTAGGATCTCCCTTGGATACCAAAATCCACTGATGCTCCTCAAGCCCCTTCCATACAATGGCGAAGTGCTGGCGTGTTGCCTGTGCACGTCCGCCTGTGTGCTTTATCTGTGCTCCCCAGTCCCCGGCCACGGACCGCTGCCAGTCGGTGGCCCGTGAAGAACAGGACCCCACAGGCTCCACCTTCCCCCACCTCTCCACCACATCCCAGGTCCACGGGAAATTGTCTTCCATAAAAACCAGTCCCTGGTGCCAAAAAGGTTGGGGACTGCTGCTTAAATCATCTCTAGATTACTCATAGTACCTAATGCTATGAAAACACTATGTAAATAGTTGTTATATTGTATTGCTTAGAGAATAAAGACAAGAAAAAAGGTTTGTCCATGTTGAGTATAGATACAATTTTTGGGTATATTTTTAAGCTGTGGTTGGTTGAATCAAGGATGTGGACTCCCTGACTGTGGAGAGCCGACTGTATACATGTATTTAGAGAAGTCAACTTCAACTGGCTTCAACTGGGGATTTGTCACAATAAACACAGTGTTAAAGGTGCCATGTGAAGTTGTTGCCTACCTATCATCTTAGTACTAGACACAGTTCTGGAAATTCTTTGCTTTGTCACAGTGTCTAATTAAATCAACTAGAGGTCCATCTGGGCACCTACTCATGGAGATTCTAACTGCACTGTCTTTGTTCATGTTTTCCCTCAGCCAAAATATTTCTCCTCCCACTCTCCATCTATCAAATGCTGGCGAGAATTCCATTTCCTCTGTGAGAGCTTTCCTGGTCTTCCTCTTTTACCTCTAGAGAATATGATCTCTTCCTTCTTGGTGCTTTTTTAGCACTTGGTATAATCATTGTAGCATTTTATGTCTCTCATAAGTGTTTGTGCCCAGACCTGTCTCTAAGAGTTGATTGGAAAATCTACTAACAGCATCTGTTTGTTATCCATCTTAGTAACACTTACGATACCTTTCACCCAGCAGGTGTAAAAAGCAGTTGTTATGCTAATTAAAAATATATATAAAACCATAATAATTCTGTATAAAATTGCATTGAACATTAATCACAATAAAAATTTATGAATTTGATTCTTTAAGTAAAAGCCTATTTTGATGCAATTTGTAAAATAGATTTCACTATATATGTATATGTTAGATAATATTTGTATTTTAAGTAGAGTTTGCATCTATATATTTATACCTATATTTATTTGTATAAAAACCCATAATCATATAGCTAGCCATATTCATATCTATTACTTTGATAGTTTGCCATTTAAATGAGATTGCAAAACTTTTAATGACCTAGAAAGACATGATATTTTCTGCACGACAAAAGAAAGCTATAAAACATTATAAACACTATGAGTACAGCTTTGTATTAAACTCATCTAGTAATAAATATTTGTGCATTTAAAGTCCAGAAAGATACAAATAATAATATTGAGTGTTTATAAATGTTGGGATTTGAATTGCCTTTTATTTTGTTAATCTATATTTTGTAAAATGTTTACTATATATATAAAACACTTTTGTATGTAGGAAGAAATTATTGTTAATATACAGTATAATTATTGATATATTTTCAAAATTTTATAATTTTTAAAATTCTCTTTAAAATTATGTCCAGGCCATAAACTTTGTAGGAAAGCGCTAGTTTTCTAGGCTTAATGAGGAGACTGACTCATGTCTCGTGTATTAAATGTGCTGGGGCTGAGGCAGGCACTGGGCTCGGAGCGCCCAGGCGCAGCAGGAGCAGGGCGGGAAGTCAAGGCATTTTGAAGAGGAAATGTTGGTGCTGGTGCTGCAACAATGTACATGAAGCATGAGCTTTATTTTTAGCTGTTTGTTTATTTTATATTATATTTTAGAGGATCAAACTTATATTAAGCAGTAGCTAAAGGTTGCTGAGTCTGTGCCACATTCCAGGCAGTGCTGCGGCACTGACACACGAGGCTCTTCTGATCCTACAGCTACCCTCTAAGGAGGCTTTTTAAAAATAATTGTATCCATTTTACAGAAGAAGAAATTTAGGCTAAGACAGGTTTTTCATGTCACTGTGGCTGAGCTGGGACTCAAAACCAGTCTACTTGTCTGACCGTAGCCCAGGGCACGACCGACGCCTTCCAAGTGGCACGGATCGCGGAATACAGGGTCCCAGTGTGTTTGGTGCTGTGGCTCCTTGCGTGTTGCTCTCAGGCTTCTTTTCATACACAGTGTCAGGAGCAAAGGCTGCACTTCGCACCGCCCACCCCGTCTCAAGGGCAGGGGCACTCAGGGCAGCCCCCTGCTCAGGAAGGGGCGTCCTCAGTCCTCACCGGGCCGCGCGGGGAGGCAAGTGGCCCGCTCCGTGGGAAGGCGAAGGACGGCCCGTGGCGTGAGTGGGCACGCACCGAGTTCTCGTGTTGTGTTACGTTTATTCTCTAGTATGTTTCAAGAAGACAATCATATCATATAGTGAAATCGACACGTTTATGTCTTTTTTCCCATTGTTCACACCTCTAATTTCTTACTGTTATTTAATTATATTGGCTAATACCTCCAGAATAAGGAAAAACAAGTGTCCTTATCACCATTAATGGACATTTTTTTATTTTCTCTGATTTAGATAGGAGCTCTTCTGGTGCTGTTCTATGAAGTTTGATGCTGGTTTCTGGATTGAGATAGATGTATTTTAGCAACTGTACATCTCTCAGTTTTATTAATTTATTAAAAAGGCAACTGGATTTTTTCCATTAAAAATAGAAAATCAAGTCATTTAAAAAATTGGTTTCTGTCTTTCCTATTTAATCTGTGCCACTGCTTTTCTAATAACTAGTAGGTACGGGGCAGCACCTCTTTTTAAAGTATTCTAGCTGATTAGTAAAAAAAGAAATGAGAGAATTAGATTATTACCATTTTGTAATCTCCAATGAATTAATGGATCTAGGTGTTGAACATCAATAACTGAACATCACAAGGAGAAAACAACCAGTTATTGCATGTCTTCTGATGACAGACCACAATATAACCTTTATCTTGCCAAAATATCAAACCTAAGTCTAATCAAGCCTCTAGATCCAGCTGCTAACATGCAGGAAATACAGAAGACAGGGAGACGTGTTACACTGCACCGTGAGTATACAATCTGCAAAATCCAGACTGTGGGAAAATCCACGTGTGAAAGGTTTAGGTGACTCAACTGATAAATTGTAAGAAAAACAAATAAAGGGGGGACTGGTAGATTAGAAGAAATTTAACAGACACATCAGATTTTTAAAAATTGGCATGTACTGTATGATGTATAGATACACACTTGGGTGATTAAGCAATAAAGAAATGCAGGAAGGGTTTGCTTATAGAGGTCAGTGTGGTGGTACTTTTGCGGGGCGGCATAGGCTTGTAGGTGGGATGGGACATGTGGAATGACTTCTGGGTTAGCTGACAAAATTCTAGTTCCTCACCCAAATGATGGTTACAAAGGTGTACTTCCTTTTATTAATTTTTGGATGCCTTTCTATATTTGTGTTTTCATTTAAAATAAATGGGTTAAATTAAATGGCATTGGGGAAAGCTGGTGAGTTTGTGGAAGAGTCAGTCTGGTGAATATTCAATAGCTAGAAGATACAGGAAGGCTGGTGCAGCGGTGTGCTCCAAACCAGCTTTGTGAACAAGGAAGACCGGGCCTGCAGCCTTTTGCTCATGTGCATGCCATCAACACTCCCGGCATGGCCGTGTTCAAGCTACTCACTAAACATGGAGATAGAGGATGTGTACAATGGGCTTTAAAAGCCAGTGAGAGCCAGTTCCAGGAAAATGCCGAGTGGATGGGCACTAAAGATAAATTGCGACAGCCTTAAACATGTTTCTAGGAACATGAATCTTGCTTTGTTTTGATCAAGGCTCACCATAAAATGGATGATCTTTGTGAGAATCAGGCCAGGGCACCAAGGGGTCCTCATCCTTTGCTTCTTTTCTCCTTTGTGTTCTTCAAGAGATGCCAACTTTTCTGCTGGAAGAGGGGCAAGAGTGCTTCTGGACCCTGATCTTATGTTGATAATGAAAGAAGTGTGGAGCATGAGGCTGAGCTGGTGCGTAATTAGGGCTCCTGAGTTACTGAAGGGTATAGCACGAGAGAAGGCTTGAAAGCTACATGCTTTTGGCTTAGTGACCAACGTCTGCCTCTGGTGACAGGAAGGGGAAGATAGAAGGGACACCGCAAAGCTCCGGGCTCAAATGTCTCTACAACCCTGTGGATTGAGTCAATGTATAATTTTCAGGGAAATCCAATTTTATGGCTTAATGACTTCTGGAAACTGATTTAGGAGACATGAAATATTAACGTGGCCTCCTCACAGGTCCCAGTGCTTCTGGGCATCGGGACAGCACCTGCAGCGAAGTTTCTCTAGAATCGCTCCTTCCAACACTGTCCGAAGCCGGGAGCTGGCTCCGCCTCAGAACCACTGAGGAGAACCTTTGAGAATCCAGCTTTCTGGGCCCACTCCAGAGCTACTGGATCGCAGGGTTTGGGGCGGGGCACACAGATCCCTATTTTCCAAAAGACCTCCCCCAGGGCTTAACCAGTCCATGAGCTGGTATTTTGGAAAAGCAAAGGAGGACTAACTTATTTTATAGGAATGTATTTTGGGGCAGAAAACATGGCAACAGGGAGGAAGGACAAGGCACAAATGCAGGGACAACAGGAGCAGCTATGTCCCATGAACAGAAACGAAGCTCAAAAGTTTGGTCCAGGGATGCGGCGTGTGTGGGGCATCTCCAGCCCTCTCCCCGGGCTCGGCAATGGCCTCTCTCTGGCCGGCACCATCCAACTTCACGTGGGTTCTTCTAACCTCATACATCCCAATCTCAGAAGAGATTTCTGATGTGACTCTGCTCCCACTTCTGGGTGATGACACTTGAACAGGGGAAAAGAGTCTTAAAGCAGAGTGAATCTTCATTTTCGGAGCTTCAGACGGTGTGCAGAGGGGCAGCAGGGCTGGAGCACTGGGCTCAGGGACCTGCTCTTCCATGGTGAAGTCACACCTCATCAGTGGCCCCTGTGGACAAAACACGCCCTTCCTAACACTCAGGGAACTCAGGTGAGGTGTGGGAACAACATAGTGCAGAAGCTTCTCCTCTCAGTTCCCATTAGACCAAAGCTTCCCTTATTCTTGTTTCACCGAAGGCGACGTGGCGTGGTGGGTTCCCGGCTCTGCTCCCTGCATGGAGTCCCCTCCCCTGCTCCACGAGCCCAGTGAGCACTCAGACAACACGACAGTTTGCAGCTGCTTCAAGAAAGAAAACTAACTACCCAGTGTTTCCCCAGGCCACAGGCCTCAACCGCAGCCCAAATAAACTTTCTATACTAAAAAAAAAGAAAAAGATTAATCTGGGAATATAAACATGCAATATACTTCACTAATTGAATTTATGTTTCCAAGCCAAAGGTGGACTGTGGCCTTGAGTCCCTGACTTTGGAAATTTTGGAGGATCTCTCTGAAGCACGCAGAATGGGGTGGGCCGCTTTTCACATGGCCTCCATTTTGACGTCTCTATGGAGAATTGTGGCTAAGAGCAAGGGCACTGAGTTCGAGTCTTGATCTTGCACTTTCTGATCTTAGTCACATTTTTTAGCCTCTCTGAGCCTTCCTTGCTTGTAATGTTGGTACGATCAGTACTGGTATATGTATGCACACCTATGTATGTTGGTGTGTGTATACAACAATATATATCATAGGTATGCATGTATTCACTTCATGGAACTTTTGCAAGCAATACATAATTTGATTCAAGCAGAGTTCTTAATCCTTATCCAGTAAGAGTAATTGCTGGTTTTATATTATTACTCTCTGAATGTGCATCTCGCATAACCTCCACCATACAGAGACTGGCAAGGAGACTGATCCTTTCCATCTTATTTTGAGCTCCAAGGATTGGAAGCTGTTAGTCAAAAACTGATGGTATCTTTCTCTCCAGTATCATATGCTATTACAACTATTCTTTTTTAAAAATTATGTTTTTACATGATTTTCACAGTTAATCAATGTGTGTGTGTGTGTGTGTGGTTACATGACAAACTCAAACTGGGGGCTTGAATTCCCTGCGTCCCCTGTCTGAAAGGAGAAACACGGCAGAGAGCCTAATTATAACAAACTTCCCTGGTGATTTTTTTTACACACTAAACTTTCAGAATCATTCTGAACCCTCTTCCTTTACGTATTCATTCATCTGACTATGATTTATTGAGTGCCAGCCTGTCCCCCGAACAAAAGCGTTCAGTGTCACCGAGAGGATCTGCGTTCATGGAGACTGCGCTGTAGCTCATGCATCTTCTCTCTGCTGCTCAGGAGATCAAACCCCTTCCCCGCCCTGGGGCCACAACGTCAGCGTGGACAGACACTAAGGTGTGCCGCGCCAGGCCTTGGGGAGGGACGCGGCCTGAGAAACACGCCTGGAAAAGGTGGCACGGGCAGACTGTAAGTGACCGTCCAACCTCGACAGTGCCACCGAGTGTCTGGCACTTTACAAATGTTATTTTATTTAATCAGCATAACATATAGGTATTATTATAACCTGACATTAGCACATCAAGCGTCTACTTTTAACTCCAGCCAGGCAAAGAAGCCTGGAAAACAGAAGCATTCCCAGCAGACAGGCACGCTGGGCAGCAGAAAACTATACAAAGTGAAAAGCAGATCCCAAGTCTGAAGCGTCAATTATATTTCTAACAATTGCATATGGACTTCATTAGCCGGCTAAATGGTACCTATTTTATCATCTCGCCAGCTGGAGGGATTTCCAGTAGGAAACGTGAGAAGGGAATAAGTCTCGGAATCTCAGGTTCCCTGGGGCCTTCTGGAATCCATACAGATTAAGCAAGATAAGGTCAGCTCTCAATTCCCTTCTCTTCTTCCTGCACCCTCCACACGGCTACCTCACCAACAAACAAGACCGAGCACCTGTATCTGTCCAGAGGCGGCGGGGGCTGCTTTGCTTCCCATCCCTTGGGGCCTGGGAGGCTGAGCTTCCCTCAGGGATGGTAGGCAGAGGCAGAAAGAATTCATCCCGCACCAGCTCTCGGTGGGAACTTGTGTCTCTTTGACATGAGGTTCTTTATTATATGTTTCCTATTACATCTTCAGCACAGCTTTGTGTTGGCTTTTCCCATAGGTTAAATATAATGATGGGCAACCTGATCCTGAAGGTAACAGAATAATCTTAGAGGACACAGGCTCTATTTAATTCCTGCCAAATGACAGAATATACCCAGACTTTGAACAGGCCCCTGCAGAACTCTAATAAGACTTTGTGTCTCGCTGAGCTTGGAGCCAGCATCTTCCCTTTCTGTTCTCTTCCCACTCCCAGGCAGGATCTGATTTCACACCACTTGGTCCGTAAGAGGATAATGGTATCACAATTCAAGACAGGCAGCCGTGGAGAATTGTTTTATATGCTTCTGACACTCAAGAAGTTTCAATGGCTTGGGCTAGGTCTCGGTTTTCAAGGAGAGTCAATTCCCGGGCAGAAGACTGTGGGGCAAAATAGAAAAAACATGGGCTTTGGAATCAGGTTGACATGGGTTGGAAACATGTCTGGCCTCAGTTTCCTAATTAGTAAAATAATAATAACTTACTCATCATACAGAAATCTTGCAGGAATGTAATGAAGGAAATATATGGAATCCCACGGGGCAGGGAGGGGGTGCGTCTTTTTACACTTGGCTTCATTTTTAAGATAATTCGAAAATTGTTTGCTCAGTTAATTTTCCCCTGCCTGGGACAGTGTGCCATGCTCTTCTCAGAGCAGCTCACAAACACAGTGTCTGGCACTGGGAGGGCAGGTGGCGGCATTAATTTTGAATGTTTGGAGAACTAGATTTTCTACCTGGACTCTCTCTCTCTCTCTCTCTCTCTCTGAGGGCCTTTCATACAGTGAAGCAGGTGCTGTTTTAGGTGCGAGGGTCATATAAACAAGGCATGCGCAGTCGCTCTCGCGGGACTCATAGACTGGTGCCAGGTGCTGCAGGGCTGTGGGAGGTGCTTGGGCAGCAGGGGTTGGCGGAGAAGGTTGCAGTCCATTCTGTCAGTGATGGGAAAGAATCAAGGGTGATGTCAAACAGAAAGAGACTCTTGAGCTAGGACTTGAGGATGATTAGCTGTTCTAAGGGAAGAAAGTCCGTCACAGCAAATTCTAGACACTTGGCGAATCAGACAGATGGCCTGGGTGGGTCAGGAAATGGCTGCCACTTCCTGGCCGCAGGAGCGCGGTGCAGATGGGGCCCACAGATGAGGTTGGCGAGCTGTCCTGGGGCCATGGCCTGAGGGTTTTATGGGGCACACGAAGGAACGTGTGCATGTTCACCAGCATGTCATGGAAATAACAAAATTGTCTCTGTGAGGAAGTGGGACATTTAGATTTCTACTTTAGAAAATGACTTTGGCTGTAATGTAGTATCTCTTAGAGGTTACATGGTCTCATTTGTGTTCCTGCTTGGGGTTTGTAGCATTTCTTGAATCTTTGGCTTAAAGTTTTTCATCCAGTTTGGAAAATTCTTAGCCATTATCTCTGTAAATATTGCTTCTTCTTCATTCTCCCTCTGCTCTTTTCTGTAAATTTTACCATGTACCATGCATGTGTCTCTTAGAATCTTCTCTAAATTTTCCATTCTTGCTTCTTCCTGTGATTGTGTAATCTGCTTTTGTAAGTGAAGAATCGCTGGAACACAGCTATGCCCACTTGTTTGTGTATTGTCAGCGACAGCTTTTGTTGTCTGAGGCAGAGGGCAGTAGTTTCAACAGAAACTGTATGGCCCACAAAGCCTAAAATATTTACTGTCTGGTCCTTGACAGAGAAAGTTTGCTGATCTTTGGGCTGATATGTTGTTAAATGATCGATTGCGTTCTTTATTTCAGTTATCCTTTTTTTCATTTATGCAATTTCTAATTGATTCTTTTTAATTTTTTCTAGTTCTCTGCTTAAATGTTTCATCTTTGAATTTTTAAACATATTCATCACAATTTATTTTACTGTATAAAAGCTAACTTATTAATCAAAGTAGGCATTCCATAAAAGAGCATAATTAGTATGACTCTCACTTCTGTTTCCAGTGAAATATAATTGCAATATTTTTTGGTGAAAATTCTTAAATTTGATCACAAATTACTGAAGACACTTCAGCAGGGCTCTCAGAATTACCAGTTCTATTCAGCTGAGTTTATTTTGTTTTATTTTATTTCAAAGTATTATAGGGGTATTTGTACCATCAAATCACAATGTTTTAAAAAATTCATGTCTAACTAGTAGCAATATCTGGATCTCTTGTTTTGTACTGTCTTTTTTTCTCTCTTGTTTTTTGGCCATTTTGTGTCTCATCTTCTGTTGTAATACTTATTGAGTGGTGACTGCTTTATGACACATTATAGAGCAATTTTGAGGCTTTTGTCTGGATGGAGTTTCTTTGCTTCAGACAAGATCAACTATGGTTTCTTGTAGACAGCTAGTTCAGGGCAGATAAGCTTAATCCAGTCAGTGGCTGAGCTGAGGGGCAATTGTTCTTCAGTCTCCATAGGCTGTTGTATTCTTGCAAACCCATATTCTTGGGGACTAACTCTTTGAGACTCAAAGTAAAACCCAGAGATGTTCTCCAGGGCTCCTTTTCCCTGGTGGGCTCTGAACTCCATTGCCCACCCCCCACCCACATGTGGTTCTGCTCAGTTTCGGGACCACTGCTTTTGTTTCGCTTGCCACCTCTCAGCGGCTGCCTCTAAACCAGCAAATGGAAAAGCACTGCTTAATATTTGGCCCACATCTTTGCATTTCCCTTTCCTCCAAAATCATGGACATTGAAGACCTCTTGGCTGAGTAACTCTGGTGACTTCAAAAAGATTTTTTTTGTGTGTGTATTTTCTTGTGTTTTTATGATTGTTATTGGAAGGAAGATTGGTCTATACCTAGCTACTCCACCATTACTGGAAGTGGAATTGTGGGTTTTAGGTAGTTTATAACAAGGCACAGAAATGCAAGGTCAGTTTAGGAGAAATTGTATCCATTTGAGAAAATAATGATGATTTGAACCAAAGGCTGTAGTAGTGAATAGTGAGTAGGATATACAGTTGGTAAATAAATATGTGAACAGTGCTCAACATCATTAGCTAGCAGAGAAATGTACACTAGAATCATAACAAGATACTAATACATACCTATCAGACTGTCTAAAATAAAAAATGAGTGACAACACCAAATGCTGGTGAGGATGTGGAGAAACTGTATTACTTACACATTGCTAGTGTGAATGGTAAATGGTATAGCCACTCTGGAAAGCAGTTTGACAGTTTTTTATAAAACTAAACATGGTATTATCATCCAATTTATGAATTACACTCTTGAGTGTTTATCACAGATAAATAAAAAGTAATGTTTATGTAAAAATAAAAAAGTACATGAGTGTCCTCAGCAGGTTTACTTATAGAATCTCCAAATGGGAAACAACTCATATGTCCTTCAACAAGTGAGGGAGTAAACAAATTGTGGTACCATGAAATGCTACTCAGTAATATAAAAGAACAGACTACTAATCTGCACAAAAACTTGGATGAATATTGAGGAAATAATGCTTAGTGAAAAGAAGCCAATGCTGAAAGGTTACACACAATATGATTCCTCACATGTAATATTCTTGAAATGAAAATTTCATTTCAATGAATGTACACACGTGAATGTACACACGGCGCACACACACAAGTAGAACCAGAGGAAATTGAATAATACTGGTGTATTGTGTCGACGTCAGTATCTTGGGTGTGATATTGTACTATAGTTTCACAAAATGCTATCATCGGGGGAAACTGGATCAAGAATACATGGGATTGCTCTCTGTTATTTCATATAATGGCTTATGAATCTACAATTATCATAATACAAATTTTAATAAAACCCTAAAAATCAACAATCAAAGAATATCACTCAGAATTCCACGAGCTTTTAAAAAAATCATCTTGCATATTTTGTTACATATGAACATTTTTTAATGGAAGCCTTATTATTATGCTCCAGCCTGCGGGCCTCACTTCCCACCCCACACTCAGACTTTCTGGCTGAGCGGGACCATTCCAGCCCCTCGCTGACAGCTTTTCCTGGAAGCAGAGAACAGAACTTTGACCCCTGCTAATGACATTGGTGGTGCCTGAGGGCAGGCTTACCCAACCCAGCTCTGCCCAGAACAAGAGCTGATAACAGGACACAAAATCAACAGCATAGCCTGTTCCTCCAAGCAAGCGCCACCTACTGAAAGGGACGGCATCCTGCACAGACTTTTCACGGCACCCACTGACTCATTATACAGGGAGTGGTCAAATCTCACCCACAGACACCACCTAACGGCTCAGAAACTAAATAAGGCATGTGAATACCCAAACAAAAACTTAAAGGAAAGAAATAACAACTGATCGACATGGGAAGAAATCAGCAAAGGAACTCAGGAAATATGAAGAACCAAACGGAAAACACACCCCCAAAGAGGAGCATCAGCCCCCTAGAAACGGACACCAACCCAAATCAGGCAACCAAAGTGAAAGAAGAGGAATTTCGTATGTGGATCATAAGAACACTCACCGACCTGCAACAACAACTCAATAACCAACACAAGGAAACCACAAAAAGCCTCCAGGACCTAGAACAAAAGTTCACTAAAGAAAGACACAATGAAGAAAAGTTTAACCGAACTCCTGGAAATGAAGAATCAATTCAAGGAGCTACAAAATACAGTTGAAAGTCTCAAAAACAGGGTAGATCAAACAGAAGAAAGAATCTCAGAGATTGACGATAACACCCTCCAACTAAATAAAACCATCACAGAGATAGAGCAGAGAAATAAGAGAAAATAGCAAAGCCTACAAGAGATGTGGGATTATGTGAAGAAACCTAATGTGAGGGTCATAGGGTTACCAGAAGGGGAAGAGGACAACACCCAAGGGTTGGACAAGCTATTTGAAGATATAATAGAGGAAAATTTCCCAGGCCTTGCTCAAAAATCTCGATATACAAGTTCAAGAAGCTCAGAGGACCCCTGGGAGATTCAATGCAAACAGGAAGACGTCACCACATGCAGTCATCAGACTGACCAAAATATCAACTAAAGAGGCCCTTCAAAGAGCTGTAAGATGAAAAAGCAAGTGACATACAAGGGAAAGCCAATTCGAATAACACCAGACTTCTCTAATGAGACTTTACAAGCAAGGAGAGACTGGGGCCCCATTCTCACTCTTCTGAAACAAAACAATGCCCAGCCTAGAATCTTATTCCCTGCAAAACTAAGCTTCATATATGAAGGAGAAATAAAGACATTCTCAGACAAGCAAAGTCTCAGAGAATTCACCAAGACAACAACAGCCCTACAAGAAGTACTCAGAACAGTGTTACGCACGGAACACCATAATAAAAACTCACGAATATAAAAACAACCAAAACCCAAAGATTAAAGGCCAGATAATACAATGGCTCAAGAGAGAAATCAAAGCAACAACATCCAACCCAACAGAATGAACAGTAATCTACCTTACCTAGCAGTTCTCTCAATAAATGTGAATGGCTTAAAGTCTCCACTCAAGAGACATAGGCTGGCTGAATGGATAAGAAAATACAGGCCAAGTATATGCTGTCTTCAGGAAACACATCTAACCTGCAAGGATGCATATAGACTAAAAGTAAAAGGGTAGAGATCAGTATTCTAGGCAAGTGGAAGCCAAAAGAAGGCTGGTGTGGCAGTTTTAATTTCAGACGATTTAGTTTTTAAACCAACAAAAGTAGTGAAAGACAAAGAGGGTCATTATATAATGGTGAAGGGCACACTTCCACAAGAAGGGATAACAATTTTAAATATATATGCACCCAACTTAGGTGCACCCAGTTTCATAAAGCAAACCTTACTGGAGCTAAGCAAATGGATTAATAGCAGCTCCATAATCACCGGAGATTTCAACACCCCACTGACGGCACGAGACAGATCCTCCAAACAGAAAATTAATAAAGAAATAATGGACTTAAACAAAACCTTGGAACAACTGGGTCTGACTGACATCTACAGGACATTCTACCCCAAATCCACTGAATATACGTTCTTCTCATCAGCTCACGGGACATTCTCTAAGATTGACCATATCCTAGGACACAAAGTAAATCTTAAGAAATTTTAAAAAATAGAAATCATACCATGTACCTTCTCAGATCACAGTGGAATAAAAGTAGAAATCAACCCTAACAGAAACTCACATTTCTACACAAAAACGTGGAAATTAAACAACCTCCTACTAAATGATTACTTCATAAATGAAGAAATCAAGATGGAAATAAAAAAATTGTATACTCCTACACTGCTGGTGGGACTGCAAATTAGTTCAACCTCTGTGGAAAGCAATATGGAGATACCTTAAAGTGATACAAGCGAATCTACCATTTGATCCAGCAATCCCATTACTGGGCATCTACCCAAAAGATCCAGTGACACTCTACAAGAAAGACACCTGCACTCGAATGTTTATAGCAACACAATTCATAAATGCAAGACTGTGGGAACAGCCCAAGTGCCCATCAATCCAAGAATGGATTAATAAAATGTGGTATATATATACCATGCAGTACTATTCAGCTCTAAGAAACAATGGTGACATAGCACATCTTATATTTTCCTGGTTAGAGCTGGAACCCATACTATTAAGTGAAGTTTCCCAAGAATGGAAAAACAAGCACCACATATACTCACCAGCAAATTGGTATTAACCGAACAGCACCTAAGTGGACACAAAGGTACTACAATAATAGGGTATTGGGCAGGGGGGAGGGGGGCGGGTATATACATATATAATGAGTGAGATGTGCACCACCTGGGGGATGGTCATGCTGGAGACTCAGACTTGTGGGGGGCGGGGGGAGAAATGGGCATTTATTGAAACCTTAAAATCTGTACCCCCATAATATGCCGAAATAAAATAAATAAATAAATAAATAAATAAAAGCTGCAAAAAAAAAATGAGAGAGAGAGAGCAATAAGCATCAGATTTATGAAACTATATTACATAGTCCAGAGTGGCTATGTAGTGACCATATTTATTATTAATAACTCCCTGATGAAATATCAGTGACAACTGTACAGAAGGTGAACTCAAGTATGCCTCGTTGTTTGAGGGCTGCTTTATTCCGATAAACCAAAGAGAAAATAATGGGTAAACATGCCCATCACTGAGTGCTGACTGTGGCTTTGTGCCCACCGGCACAGTTCTCTCACTGTCCAACATTAGGCCACTTGCTCAACCAGCCACATGAAGGTCATGTCAGATATGGTTTGGCCTGCAAGTAGCTGCAGGCCCACAATTACATCATCGCTAATCAGGCTTCTTCTCTTGAAGTAAGTGTGTGAAAATCCCTGTCATTCATAACCATGAGAGGCAGCAGTTGTATTTGATGTTTGCAAAGGCCTGTTTCTTTCACCTGCAGTTGTGGCCCTCATTAGATTTACAGGAATAACTCTTTGACTTTCAGAAACAAACTCATTTGACTCCTGAGATGACCATTGGTGGGTCACAGTAGACCTGAGCTCAACTCAACTGATACCACAGAGTTGATATCACAGAACACATGGCAAAAAGCATACACTCGCAGAATGAAATGCTATCTCCTGCTTGAATTGCCATGCAATCTGACTTAGTACTGACCTTGCCATGTGTTTTGTGATATCAACTATGCTGCAGCCTGAGGCCCAGCATAGTGGAGCCCCATGCCACACCACGCTCAGCACGGTGCTCTTGCAAGAGTATGGCTGAAAGGCATAGACCATGAGCTGAGAAGCACCACTACCACCACCTTCCTCTCCTCTTCCTCCTCTTTCCCCAAGATCCCTGAACATATCCAGTAATGTTCAGTCTGGTCTACAGGACAGGCAAGGACAGAATATGTATCTCATTGGATATTCAGGGGAAGGAGAAGAGGCACAACCACTTTTGCTGGCCAACAGCCTAGAAAAGTCTATGTCTTGTGTATTTCTTAATCTACAGTTTATTTTCCCAACTTACTTGAATCTCCTGCTTAAGAATTCTTTTTTTTTTTTTTTTTTTGAGACAGAGTCTCACTCTGTTGCCCTGGCTAGAGTGCCGTGGCATCAGCCTAGCTCACAGCAACCTCAAACTCCTGGGCTCAAACGATCCTCCTGCCTCAGCCTCCCAAGTAGTTGGGACTACAGGAATGTGCCACCATGTCCGGCTAATTTTTTCTATTTTTGGTAGAGATAGGTTCTCGCTCTTGCTCAGGCTGCTCTAAAACTCCTGAGCTCAAACGATCTGCCCACCTTGGCCTCCCAGAGTGCTAGGATTACAGGCGTGAGCCACTGTGCCTGGCTTAAGAATTCTTGAGAGAGAGAGAGAGAGAGACAGAGACAGAGAGAGAGAGAATGTGTGTGTATTTGTGTGTGTGTGTGTGTGTGTGTGTGTGTGTGTGTGTGTTGTGTACAGACAGGTCAGGGCAGAGAGCCATCCTCCCTACTCATTACCTTTGAAGGCTGCTTGAACATTGATCTTGAACATAATGAAGCTTTCCAAATAACAGTGCTTGCAAATAGACAATGTGATCTTGTACCTAGAAAACCCCAAAGGGTCTGCCAAGAGACTATTGGAATTAATAAGTTCAGTAAAGTCACAGGTTATCAAATCAATTTATGCAAACCAGTAGCATTCATATACACCAACAACAGTCAGACTGAGAACCAAATCAAAGACTCAATACCGTTACCAATAGCAACAAAGAAAATAAAATACCTAGGAATATATTTAACTAAGAAAGAACTCTACAGCTAGAGGTATGAATCACTGAGGAAGGAAATAGCAAAGGACTCAAACAGATGGAAAAATGTATCATGCTTATAGATCAACAGAATCAACATCATTAAAAAGTCTATACTACTCAAAGTGATCTACAGATTCAATGCAAGCCCTATTAAAATACCAACATCATTTTTTTGCAGATCTAGAAAAAATAATTCTATGCTTTGTATGGAACCAGAGAAGACCCTGCATAGCTAAAATAACCTTAAGCAAAAACAAATTGAGAGGCATCAATTTCAGACTTCAAGCTATACTACAAGGCTATAGTAACCAAGACAGCATGGGACTGCCACAAGAACAGAGACATAGAACAGTGGAACAGGACTGAGAACCCAGCTATAAAACTACCCTCATGTAGCCATCTGATCTTTGACAAAGCAGACAAAAATTTACACTGGGGAAAAGAATCCCTATCCAATAAATGGTGCTGGGAAAATTGGATAGCCATATGTACAAGACTAAAACAGAATCCACACCTCCCACTTCTCACAAAAAAATCAACTCACGATGGATAGCAGACTTAAACCTAAATCATGAAACTATAAGAATTCTAGAAGAAAACATTGGAAAAACTCTTACAGACATCAGCCTAGGGAAAGAATTTATGAAGAAGACCCCAAAAGCAATCACAGCATCAACAAAAATAAATAAATGAGATCTGATCAAATTAAAAAGCTTCTGCACATCCAAAGAAACTATCACTAGAGCAAATAGACAACCTACAGAATGAGAGAAAATACTGGCATGTTATACATCTGATAAAGGGCTGAGAACTAGAATCTATATACAACTCAAGAGAATCAGCAAGAAAAAAACCAAACCCATTTAAAAGTGGGCAAAGGACTTGAACAGAAACTTTTCAAAAGTAGATAGACTAATGACCAATGAACATGAAAGAATGTTCAACATCTCTATCAGGGAGATACAGATCAAAACCACAATGAGATATCATTTAACTTCAGTGAGAAAGGTTTGTATCACAAAGTCCCAAAACACCAAATGTTTGCATGGATGTAGAGAGATAGGAACACTCATATACTGCTGGTGGGACTGAAAACTAGTACAACCTCTGTGGAAAGTAATATTGAGATATCTCAAAGAACTAAAAGTAGAAGTACCATTTGATCCAGCAGTCCCATTACTGTTCATCTACCCAAAAGAAAAAAAAGACATTCTATAATGAAGACATCTGCACTCAAATGTTTATAGCAGCACAATTCACAATTGCAAAGATATGGAAACCACCCAAGTGCCCAATACATGAGTGGATTAATAAAATGTGGTATATATGTATACCATGGAGTTCTACTCAGCCACAAAAAACAGTGGTGATCTAGCACCTCTTGTATTATCCTGGATAGAGCTGGAGCCCATACTACTAACTGAAATATCACAAGAATGGAAAAACAAGCACCACATATACTGACCATCAACTTGGTACTAATTGATCAACACTTATGTGTACAAATGGAAGTAACATTTACCAGGTGTCAGGCAGATGGGAATGGGGAAGAGGGGATAGGTATATTCACACCTAATGGGTGTGGTGTGCACTCTCTGGGGGATGGGCATGCTTGTAGCTCTGACTGGGGCAGTGCAAGGGAAATACATGTAACCTAAACGTTTGTACCCCCATAATATTTTGAAATAAAAAATAGTTTAGCAAATAATTGCTCACTCAGTGACTATAAAATTACATGAAGTTTTCCTGTGTTTAAGAAAAATACATAGCATTCATGTAACACAAAACTCAGAAGCCAAATAAAGATTGCACGGAAGGTGCAGAATTAGATTTCCACTGGGGATGATAAAATTGTAAAATATCATGAATTCTCCACCCCCCAAAAATGCAAAAAAAAGGAGCAGTAAAGAAATGGTAACTGAAGTTTATTTTCTTAAGAGACTAAATTAAAGTTTTTGTAAACTTTGTTACAACAGCACTACTGAAGAATTAATGGATGCTTAAGGATGGTGTTTGGCAGCTCTTTAACAAATATTAATTTCTAGACTTCAGATTCAACAAACATTTATTGATACCCCTTTTTCTCAGGCATGGAGCACACATTCTCATTTAAACCTCTCTACATTTATTTGAAATAAATAGTCTTACCTGTAAGAACACTGAGTCCAGTGGGTTTATACAATTTGCCGAAGGTCATATAGCTACTAAGTAAGTCATAGAGCCAGAGTTCAAACCAGGTATGGTTCTAAGTAAGTTAATGAATCTTTTGATAGGAAAAGAAGAATAAGTTATTTCTTCAAATAACCCTTACTGCTTGAGGTGGCTCATCACTACGAGCAAAACCTGGGCTGGTCATTTCTGTTCTGCTATAACAAGAGCTCCATGATAACTAGAAAAACAATAGTTTACAACAAAAGCTCTGTGGGTTTACTTGGCTCCTAACTAGCATTAAACTTAACTTTAACTCTCTTAACACTTAAAAAGCGAGGGAGGTTCTAACTACCTGTGCTTGAGCCAAAATAAAGAGGCAGTATGTAAGGATCTTTGCTTTCTCCTATTGTAAGATAATTGGAAATATCTTTTACCTACGAATGCCCCATTTTTATGCTAGTAAAGCAAGACTCATGATAATATTTGATAGTCTGACAGCAAAAGTGTAAGGAAGGAACACTGTAGATTTGAGGGTGTCACACAACAAAGGCAATACTACTATTGGCAATGTAACTACAGTAATTTTCCTGGGCCCAATCTCTGAGAATGCCTGAGTTCTGAGTCTCAGATAAAGTAAAAAATGTTATTTTTTAAAAATATATAACCTTGAGCTATTTTACAATGATTTTTTTCATAATATATCATAAATATTTCTTAAACACAGGTGCTAAAATTTGCCTTATGTGGCTACTTTTCAAGGGAATAATTATTTTTTAATACCAAATCCAAAGTCTATAAAAATAAGTAAATAGTATTATTTTAAAAATAAAAAGATGTTCATTTTCATTAATTTACAATATTTTTAACTATGCAGAGATTTCTTTGAGATAAAATATTTAAAAAATTAGTTAGACTTCACAAAAATACATATATAATTATATAACTTCTGATTTTTCTTTTATATCATAGATGATAATCTGGTCTCAGATATGGTTATGTCAACTAATTGTCTCAATAGGCTTCTTTAACTTAACAGCACATAACAGTACACACTATGGTGTGCCTCAAAGAGGAAATGAAGATAGAAATTACAAAAAGAAACTTTCAAAAGCAAAAGCATAAATTAAGTCAATCTTTATTTCTCACTTAAAGACTTTATATTTTGAAATATTTTTAAGTATTTTAAATAAGTATTTTATTTACTAGATTTTTAAAAATTAAAAATGTAATATCTCCTTATAACAAGTAAACAAACACAAAGATGTCTACATTTTTAAAAATAAAATAAAATAAGCTACTGCTTTATTACTACTCTTTAGTCTCTCGGTAATCAGTGTGTAAAACTTAGTATATATTTTCCCACAACTTTATGCTTGCTCATGCAATTATGCACAATTCTAATACTTACTCAGTTTTTTTAAATGGACTCCACCCATATACTTAACTTTGTAAACCGCTTTTTATATTTAAAAATTATACATATGCATTCAATTTTAAATAACTATAAAAGTCATACCTGCACATTGCAGCATTTTTCATGTTTATTGGCCATTTGTCTATCTTCTTTTGAAAAGCTTCTTTTCATGTCTTTTGCCCACTCTTTAATGGGATTATTTGATTTTTTTTCTTGCTAATTTGCTTGAATTCTTTGTATATTCTGGTTATTAGTCCCCCAGTGCATATTGCTGTCTGATTTGTCAAAGATCAGTGGGCTGTATGTAGATGGTTTTATATGTAGGTTTTCTGTTCTGTTCCATTGGTCTATGTCCCTACTTTTGTGCCAATACCATGCTGATTTAGTTGTTATAGCTTTGTAGTATAGTTTGAAATATAGTAATGTGATGCCTACCAACTTGTTCCTTTTGCTTAAGATTGGTTTGGCTATTTGGGATCTTTCCTGGTTCCACATGAAATATAGAATTATTTTTTTCTTGATCTGTGAAATATGACATTGGTATTTTGATGGTAATTGCGTTGAATCTATAAATCACTTTGGGAAGTATGGACATTTTAACAACATTGATTCTACCAATATATGATCATGATATGTTTTTCCACTTGTTTGTATCATCTGTGATTTCTTTCCTCATAGTTCTCTTTGTAAAGATCCTTCACCTCCTTGGTTAATTTTATTCTTAGGCATTTTATTTTTTTGTAGCAATTGTGAATGGTATTGAGTCTTTGATTTGACTCTCAGCTTGACTGTTATTGGTATATAGGAATGTTATTGATTTGTATACATTGATTCTGTAACCTGAGACTCTGCTGAATTTATTTATCAATTCCAATAGTCTCTTGGTGGAATCTTCAGGGTTTTCTAGGTATAAGATCATATCATCTGCAAAAAGTGATAGTTTGACCTCCTCTTTCCTGATTTTCTGAATTTCTTTCTCTTGCTTGAACACTCTGGCTAGAACTTACTGCTATATGTTGAATAGAAGTGGTGATAGTGGGCATCCTTGTCTTTTTCCAGTTCTTAGAGGGAATCATTTCAACTTTTCCCCATTCAGTATGTTGCTGGCTGTGGGTTTGTCAATATGGTTGTTTGCTTTTGAGATTTGTTCCTTCTATGCCCAGTTTATTGAGAGTTTTTTTTTTTTTATCACAAAAGGGTGCTGAATTTTGTCAAATACTTTTCATGCATCTATTGAGATGATCATATAATCTTTGTTTTTGCTTCTGTTTATGTGATGAGTCACATTTATTGATTTACGTATATTGCATTCCTGGAATGAAGACCACTTGGTCATGGTGGGTTATTTTTTTGATAAGTTGTTGGATTAGGTTTGCTAGTATTTTATTGAGAAATTTTGCATCCATATTCATTCAGGATATTTGTCTGTAGTTTTCTTTTTCTATTGTGTCCTTCCCTGGCATTGTTATCAAGGTGACATTGGCTTTGTAGAATGAGTTGGGGAGGATTCCCTCCTTCTCATGGTATGGAATAATTTCCGCAGAATGGGTACCAACTCTTCTTTGCAGGTCTGGTAAAATTTGGCCATAAATTCATCTGGTCAAGGTTTTTGTTTTTGTTGTTGTTATTGGAAGGTTTTTATTGCTGCTTCAATCCCATTGCTCTTTATTGGTCTGTTCATGTGTTCTATTTCTTTCTGATTGAGCCTTGGGAGGTTGTATGTTTCCAGAGATTTCCTCTACACTTTTGAATTTATATATAGAGAGATTATCATAATTTTCAGAGATGACATTCTGTATTTCTGAGGTATCAATTGTAATATCTCTTTTTCTGTTTCTACTTGAGCTTATTTGAGGGCTTTCTCTTCTATTCCTGTTAATCTAGCAAGAGGTCTATTCATTTTGTTTCTGTTTTTAAAGAAACAATTTTTTGTTTTGTGGATCTTCTGTATAATTTTCTTATTTTTGATTTTATTTAGTTCTGCTCTGACCTTAGTTATTTTCTTTTTCTTCTGCTGGATTTGGCTTGATTTGCTCTTCCTTTTCTAGTTCCTTGAGATGTGTCATTAGATTGTTAATTTATAATCTTTCTTTCTTTTTGTCATAGGCATTTAAGGCTATGAATTTTCCCTTTAGGACTGCTTTGCTGTATCTCATAGATTTCGATAGCTTGTATCCTCTTTGTCATTCAGATTGAGGAATATTTTAATTTCCATCTTAATTTCATCTTTGATCCAATAATAATTCAGAAGTAGGTTGTTTAACCTACATGCCTGTGTGTGGAATTGGGTGGTTCTCTTGGAGTTGATTTCTAGTTTTATTCCACTGTGGTCTGAGAGGATACATGGTATGATTTCAATTTTTTTGAATGTGTTGATCCATGTTTTGTGACCTAAAATATGATCAGTCTTGGAGAATGTTCCATGTGATAATGAGTGGAATGAATATTTAGTAGTTTTTGTGTAAAATGTTCTGTAAATGTACGTTAAGCCCAATTATTCTATAGTCCCATTTAAGTTCAGTGTTTCTGTATTTATTTTCTGCTTGGATGATCTATCCAATTCTGTCAGTGTGATTTTGAAGTCTCTGGCAATTACAATGTTGCTATTTATCTCTCTACTTAGGTCTAATATGGTTTGCTTTATGAATCTGGGTGTGCCTGAGTTAGGTGCACAAATATTTAGGATTGCTATGTCTTCTTGTTGAATTTCTCCCTTTACTATTATTTAATGACCATCTTTGTCTTTATTATTGTAATTACTATTGTAATTTTATCTGATATAAGAATGGCTACACCTGCCTTCTTTTGGTTTCCTTTTGTATGGAATATTTTTTTTTTCATCCATTGACCTTGAGTCTGTAAGAGTCCTTGTGGGTTAGGTGTGTTTTCTGGAGACAACAGATACTTGGCTCATTTGTTTTTATCCATTCAGACAGCCTACGTCTCTCAAGTGGGAAATTCAAACCACTTACATTGACTGATAGAATTGATATGTGGGATGCTGTTCTGTTCATCCTGTTTGGTAATACCTTATTGCTTTGTTTTACCTCTTGTGCTATTGTTTTATATGAGCTCTGAGCTTAAGCTTTTGTGTGTTTTTACATTGGTGGGTGTCTATTGTGCTGATCCTTATATACTGCAGTTCTGAGTATTTCCTGCAGGCCAGGTTTGGTCTTGACAAATTCTCTCAGTGTTTGCTTGTCTGGAAAAGTCTTTATTTCTTTTTTGTTTATGAAACTTAGTTTTTCAGGGTACAAAATTGTAGGCTGGCACTTGCTCTTTTTAAGAAGACTGAAGATGGGGCCCAATCCCTTTTATCTTGTAAGGTCTTGTTGAGAAGTTTGCAGTTAGCCTGATGAATTTTCATTTGTATGTTACTTGACATTTTTGCCTTATGGCTCACAGGAATTTGTCCTTCATGCTGACTTTGGCCAGTCTGATGACTATGTATCCTGGTGATTGCTTCTTTGCAATGAATCTCTCAGGTGTTCATTGAACTTCTTGTACCTGGATGTCTATATCTCTAGCCAGACTAGGGATGTTTTCATCAATTACTCCCTCAAATAGATTTTCCAGCCCTTGTGCATTTTCTTCTTCACCCTCTTGGATGCCTATGATTCTTATGTTTGGGTGTTTTACATAATTCCATATTTCTCATAGGCTTTGTCTATTCCTCTTAATTATCTGTTCATTATTTTGACTGACTGATTTAATTTAATCTCAAGTTCTGAGATTCTTGTTTCTACCTGCTCTAATCTAGTCTTAAAACTTTCCACTGTGTTTTGTATTTCCTTAAATTAATTTTTTGGTTCCAGAAGTAGTTTTGTTTTTTCTTTTTTTGTTTGTTTGTTTGTTTGTTTACCCCATCGATCTCTCAGTGAATTTTTCATTCATTTCCTGAATTGTTTTTCTGGTTTCTTTTCTTTGATTTGGTTTTCCATTTTCCATTTCAGATTTCACTGAGATTCCTTATAATCCATATTTGGAATTCTTTATCTGTCATTTCAGTATTTTCATTTAGGTTAGTATCCTTTTTCGAAGAGAACTTTTGTTGTGATTTTTCATACTTCCAGTTCTTGTGCTGATTCCTTCTCATCTGGAGCGGTTGTTGCTACTTAATTTTGATTTTCTTTTGTTTAGATGGGGCTTCCCCCCACCTCACTCATATGGGGGCGTTTGTAGCATATGTTGGGTAAGAACCTTTGGCTTGGTTTGTGGATTCTTTGATGGTGATATAAGTTCCAGATAGATGCCTTAGTTATGGAGATGCATCGTGTGATGCTTCTCTAAGTTGCTAGTTGTTTGTAGGCTGTAACTGTTGAGCTATGTGTGGGAGCAGATTCCATGTTTCTCTTTGATGAGACAGGATGTTTCTCTTTGATGAGACAGGATGGAGGCCATTGGATTCCTTCCTCTATCCCTAGTCCTGTGGCCATGTTAGCAGTGTGAATTGTAATGGCATGCCCAGTTTAATCTCTGAGACAGTAGGTGGTACTTGTAGATGAGAAAAAACCTCACGCTGTATGACTGAGTCAGTAAATGCTATAAAGGGCTATGCAAATTGACCTCTCTGTCAGTAGGTGGCATTTGCCAGAAGCAACAGGCTGCTGTGTTGTTTTTGTGCCTGACTCTAGTCCCTCAGGTAGAGCACTTAAATGCCCCAGGTGGGTGAAGACCTGGAACTTCCAAGTGTGCAAGTGTATCCGTATTCTCTGCCTCAACAGAGGTGTGTAGGGGAGTGAGGCTGGGTGGGTCGGGGTTGGGTGGGCTTGCCCTCAGGCTCCACAAAGGCTGGTAAGGTAGCTATTTCAGCAGGGTTCAAAGATCTGCTCCCAGCTTTTGGGGAAAGCCACCTGGGTGGGCTGAAGTGCCCCCACCCAGCCAGAAAGTCTGCTTGTGGAGACAGGGCCACCTGAGATTCACAATCTGATTGTTCAGCTCTCACATCTCCCCATCCCACCACCTGTATGTCTGTCCCACTAGCACGTGTCTTCATGAAACACTGGCAGGCAGGGAACTCCCAAACTGACTGGGACCCTGGGTCCACTAAAAGTCCACAGAGGAAGAGATATGGGCCCCACTCTTTGTGGATGCCTCAGCCTGGAGTACCTGCTCACTGGAGAGAGGGTGCTGCTTGCCTCCTTCACACTGCTCTCCCAGCTGGAATAAGTGGGGGAGAGGCTGCCATCCCTCCCTACCCTAGGGTACCTCAGTACCCCAAGAAATACTCATACATATTTATGATGGTTATAACTTCTTGCTAAATTGCTCCCTTTATCATTATATAATCACCATCTTTGTCTTTTATTATCATTATTGATTTAAAGCCATATTATATGATATGAGAATAGCTAATCCTGCTTGCTTTTGGTTTCCATTTGATTGGAATATTTTTTTTCCATCCTTTTATCTTGAGTCTATGCAAGTCTTTACAACTTAAATGGGTTTCTTGGAGAAAACATATATTTTGGTTATATTTTTTTATCCATTCATCCAATCTATATCTTTTAAGTGGAGTACTAAGCCTGTTTACATTCAATGTTACCATTGATATATGAGATACTGTTATTTTCATCATATTGATTATTACCTAGTTTTTTTCTCCCTTGTATTACTGCTTTATAAGAGCTGTGAATTTTATCTTTTAAATGTTCTTAACACTGGTGGGTACTGATTGTTCTGTTCCACATATAGAGCACTTTCAAGCATTTTTTTTATAGGGTAGGTCTAGTGCAACAAATTCCCTTAATGTTTGCTTATCTAACAAAGACTTTATTTCTCCTTCATTTATATAACTTAGTTTTGCCAAATAAAAAATTCCTGTCTGGAAATTATTCTACTTAAGAAGCCTAAAAATGAGACCCCAATCCCTTCTGGTTTGTAAGGTTTCTGCCAAGAAGTCTATCTACTGGCTTTTCCTTTGTAGTTACTTGTTTCTTTTGTCTTGCAGCTTGTAGGATTTTCTCCTTCACTTTGATTTGGCCGGGCTGATGACTATGTGCCTTGGTGATGTTCTATTTGCCATGAATCTTCCAGGTGTCTGAGGACCTTCTTGTATTTGGATTTCTAAATTGCTAGAGATACCAGCGAAGTTTTCCTCAATTATCCCCTCAAATAGGTTTCACATACTTTTTGCTTTTACTTCTTCCCTCTCAGGGATACCTATGATTTTTTTATTTGTTCACTTTACATAATCTCATACTTCTCAGAGTAATGCTCATTATTCTTTATTCTTTTTTCTAAATTGTTGACTGACTAGGTTAATTTGAAAGCCTTGTCTTCAAGCTCTAGAAATTATTTCTTCTGCTTGGTCTAGTCTGTTGTTAATACTTTTCTACTGTATTTTGAATTCCATAAATTACTTTTTCATTTCATTAAGTTATGTTATATCTTTTCTTATGTTATCTCTTCAGTGGATTTTTCATTCATGTCCTGCATTTCTTTTGTGTGTGTGTGTTTTTTTTTGTTGTTGTTTCTTTGTGCTGGTTTTCAACTTTCTCATCAATCCAGTTGACATTACTTACCATCCATATCCTGAATTCCACATCTGACATTTTGACAATTTTATTTTGGTTTGAATCGATTGCTGGAGAACTACTGTTATACTTTGGGGGTGTGAAAGCTTGTTTTTTTCCTGGTGCAGGTTTCTTGTGCTGGTTCCTTTTCATATGAAACCCATCTTAGCTCAAAACAGACAGGTTTGTGGTACACCTGTTCTCCTCTGTGGGAAACTCTCTTAGTCAAGAGATAGAGAGGTCCCCAGATGGTGCACTTGGGTCCTACTCTGGGTGACTGACCAGGCAAGACAAGGTGGATGCACTGCAAGCCTTTAGCATTGCTGCCATATAGCTCACATTTCACCATTGCTCTGTGGTTGTCATAGGCAGCTGACATGCTCTACTGAGTGATCACTCTGCCTAGTTCTGTCAGCAGGGATAATTGTTGCACGCAACAACTGGGCTCAAGTGCTCCCCTGCCCAGGTCCATGGGCAGCAGCGTTTGTCGGACTGGGGCAGCTTGAGTGCTGCCTTGCTCAAGATGGTGGGTGGTAGTGGCAATTGTCTGCTCGTGTCTACCTTGGTGCTGCCCCACTCATGTCTGTGGGCAGCAGTGTTCATCGGTCCATGGTGGCTTCAGCACTGCCCAACCCAAGATCATCAGTGGCAGCAGAGACCAGCACATGGAGGCCCAATCTTTCACACTACCCAAGTCCGCCATCAGTGGTGGGGGCACATGGCACCTGCCCATGGGACACGCAGGAGCACCTGGCCTCTCTGCTCCCTCCCTGGCCTGGCGGGGCACTGGGGAGGCAGTAGCAATGGCTGATCTAACCCCTAATAGATACAGCGCTCTGGGTCTGTGGTCTCCAAATGGCTCCAGCCATGCCACCCAGGGTTCCTGCTTGTGGGGCCCTGCGGAGACTTCTCACCAAAGCTGGGCCACGGCACAGTCTCCATCGACTCTGCCAGTCTGGCAGCCTGCTAGGCGCACGGTCCGCCACACCGCTCAGACTGCAGAGTGCACAGGAGTGAAGCCGAGGGCGCCTCCTCCGTCCCTTCTCCACACGCAGATACCTTCCCTGTGTGCCTCTGACCCCACAGAGCGGGCTGCATCCCTTCCCTCCCCTTCCCTTTGGGAGCCTCCTGTCTCCTTTATATTGGTTCCCAACGTTCTCTTTCAGATCCTCAATCTGAAAGTGAATATCCCCTGAACACTTTCCATCTTCTCTGTGAAAGCAGCGTGTGCAGTTTGCTTCCAGCCCTCCATCTCGGCCCCTCCTCCCAGGAAACACACTTTCTGATTTTAGTATTAGTATTTAAAAATGTTTCTTTGTTGTGTGTCTTTTTCAATAACTCAAACTTAGGCCAGCCATCCTCATATATTCCCAAGTCACTCAGGGAGGCTAAGATTGGCATTCAGCCTCTTGCATCTAGAAGAGCAAAGAAAGGAAAAACTCCTGTCTGTTCCGCCATTATTGAACATTTAAGTATATTTAGAATTTATCATGCTGTTCAAAAGTGATTCTCTTTAATAACCAGGCTAGCTCTAGTCTAAACCAATAAGAAATCATATCATGAAAGTTCTAAATATACCCATTTTTGGTTAACCTAGAGTTCTATTGAGTCTTTGCTAGACTTAATGGCTGAAAATACAATATTTTCTAAGGCATTTTACAACCCAGGGAAACTACTATCTGAAGATGGGAAAGAGAGAAAAGTATAAACATTTCCCTCAGCTTCTAAGTAATTTCATTAAACATTTGTTCAATGGTAAGTCTACATTAAACTCTGGTAGACTGTAGAGGAATAGAACTGAAAGACATCTTTTTGTCCCAGACAAATTTACAGTGTAGTGGGGAAGACAGAGGGCTGGGCCAAAAATCCAAATGGCTGGGAAAGCACTGGGATATAGGGGCAGGTAAGAAGACATTACTTCTGGGGGGATGAACATGAACTGCGCCTTCGAGGAGAAGGGGACAGTCACAAGTGGAGAAGGACTATTTCCTGGTCAAATCAATAGCTTTCAACAGGTTAGGGAAGGGAGAAGACCAGTGTGACCCAGAAAGGTGGCCTGATGTGGATGAGAGTGAAGACAAAACTGGGAGCTGCACCTGTACCGTATGACAAGGGACGGCTGAGTGGGGACAAACTTACCTGCCATGTTGAGGCACTGGGGCATTGGTCTATTTTCCTGGAAGTGTGACGAGTCATGAAAGGATCATAAGCAAAAAGACGACAAAATTATATGTAGATTTTAGAATCATTCCTGTGTGTGAGAAGGAAAAGTCAAATGGCATCAGAGCACAGGCAGGGAGACACACTGGGAAAGGAATCTTATGAGCAAAGGGCTAAAACCAATTTTGTAATATATTAATCATGCCCAATGTTGTTTAAACAGATCTTTTCAAAATTAAAAAATGTATAAAAACATTTTTACTGATCTCTGATCCTTGATTCTGAAACTTCTGCATGTCGTATGTCTGAAACAAATCATCAGCCCCTTGAATGAGAAATATATTCCAATGAAATAAGCCAAAGAAACAAGATAAAAATAGATAGTCACCTGCAGGATTTTCTAATGTTTCTTGTCATCCTGAAGCTTCCAGCTTCTAGGACAATGATTCATGTTTCCTTTATCCCGACACCCAAAGTTATGTCTCCTCTCTCGGGCACAAGAATATCTAGAGTTATGTTTAGGTGACCATAATGTGTGGTGAAGAGTGGATCCTGCTGGCACGATCACGATGTTCCAATCGTGTTGACCCTTTTTGCATCCAATATAGTGCTCCACTATTAACCTGTAAATAATGTGTTTGCTTTCTAGACAAATTCCAGGAAGGCCACAGAAACTGGCTTCTTAGCCAGATGGAATAAGCCACAGGTGAATTCTTTCAGGATAGACCAAAATTGATGTAGACAATAATCCTTACATATTTTGATCCTTCAAGCCAGACCAAAAAGAAAATCTGGGGTGCAAGGCTTCATGAGAAGAGAAATGTGGGCTGAGGCCGTATTGACAGTCGGCGGACCCGCTCTACATCTTCTGCGGAGACTGGAGCCCAGTGCGGGCCTGGTCAACTCGAGCTGAGTTGAAGACAATGCCTCTTCCTACGTGTGCATGTGCTTGGTACAGCTCTGCCATGGTCATAAGTTCCCTAAAAACTACAGGGAAAAAAGGTACTGCATGAAGTGTGCGTGCCCGGGAGGCACCGCTCTAGAACCGCGCAGGCTGGTTCAAGGCTGGCCGGGCCACTCGCACCTGCGTGACCTGGGGCATGCTCTAGGGCTGAACGAGCGTTTCACCCAATTGGTAAAAGGAAGTGAGCGGAACCTGCCTGCCCGGAAGGGATGTCATAGGTGCAGCAGCCAATCCGGTGTGGGCACCGTGCCCCTTCTCAGAAACCCTAGCAGCTGGGCTGGCGATCCTTGCGGCGGCGCAGAGGGGTCCCCGAGGAGCCTGGCAGGATCGGGTTGTCTCCGTCTCGGCCTCCAGCAGGCTCTGCCGCCGCCTGTGATGGGCAGAGGGCGGCGACACAGACACAGGCAGTCCACGCCGGGCCCTGGCCCGGGCGCCCTGGAGCCTGCAGAGCCGGCGCCCAGTGGGAAGGGCTCTGGCCCACGGAGCCCCCACAGTTCCCAACGGGCCGCACACAGTGGCCCATCGCGTGCCAAACACCTGCCGCCAGCAGCAGGAGTTGCCCTTTGCCCTTTGGCGCCTTCTCTAGGCGCCCTCGGCTGGGCCCCGCGCTCGCCTCCCACGTTCGTGATGGAGGGCGCGTCCTCTGTCCCCAGTTCGATTGGGACGTCACAGGCGCCGGCTAGCCAGTGCATGCTCAGTCTCCAGGAGAGGTAGACGCTAGGGGAGGTGTCTCCAGTTCCTCTTCTCGTTGGAACCTCACTGTGCACAATTTGCCCAAAATGGGCAGCTGGCTTAGCAAGCCAAGCCTCTGCGACGTCCGGCGGCCCCAGCCGGGCCGTCGTCCCCCCTTCCCTGTGGCCCGCGATGTTACCGCGCCGGTCCGCGCCCACTCCGCGGCTCCTGCGCCCGCCTCGCGCCCTGTGCGCAGGCTGTCCACCCCCAGTACGGGTCGCGGGCCTTTATCTGGGGGCTTCTTCATTGCCCCTAGGAGGAGGGCTCCTCTCCCGCAGGGTACGAGCTCCCCCCTGGGCATCCTTCCCAGCACAGCTTGGGGGAGGCCCCAAAGAAGCCCGTGCTGTCTCCTGCCTCCTTGATGGCCGGACGCTCCAGAACCGTCAGGATCCCTCCTCTCCGGCCCCGCAAGGTGACCCTCCTGCCTGCACCGCCCGAGCCGGGGGTCAGGGCTGCAAGGCCTATGACCTCCAGACACCTCCCCACGCCTGGCCAGAAGGAGGCGCGGGCCCAGGCGACAGCAGAGGGGGAGGAGCAGGAGGACGAGCAGGAGCAGGCCCAGAAGGCCGCGGAGGACCTCGTGGAGACCCCGGGCCTGGACAGGAAGCCGGGCGCTCCGGCGGTGGGGACACCCCGGCGCCACCAAGGCCCGGCCTTGCAGGCTCCCTGCAGGCGCCCGCGTCAGCGTCGACTCGCAGCTCTTCTCCACGCAGAGCCGCCGGGAAGAGGCCCCTCAAGAGGACAATGCCCATGCCACTGCTGCTGCCGCCGTCACGAGACCGGACGAGGCGAGCTGCCCCCACCTGCGGAGCTTCCTGGCGTGGCTGCGGAGCAAGACCGAGGCGCCTTGGTGGAGGGCATTGGGGGTCAAAGAAACACCGACACCGTGCGGGGCGAAGCAGAGGTCTTGGAGGAGAAGACCGAGGCCCGGGGAAGCTTCGGGGCCGCCCGGCCTGCCCCTGCGCTCGCCCCGCCTGCCGCTCCTATGGCCCGCGCCCGGCCCCCCGCCCGTCCCCATCCTTTCCCCTCCCAGTGCCCCTCCCCGCCCCCACTTGGCTGCTGGCCCTCTGATCGTTCCTGTCCCTCCGCCGTCCTCCACCACACTCACAACCCCTCGCTGCCCTCCGCCCGTTCCTGCTGACCTGCCTCCTCCCCTCAGGGCCCGTGCTGCTGCGGGGAACCCCCCTGAGGGGAGCGGAGGCCCTGTCCCCCAGGCTTCCCCGTCTCCCCCCTGCCCGCGCCTCCTGGCCCCCTGCCCTTCTCCTGCACGCTGCCCCGCTGCAGAACTGAGTCCCCAACCCCCGTGAGTGAGTGTGGACTCCCCTCGTGCTCCCTCCTCCCCAACCCTCCTCCTCCCTCCCTCCCCAACCCTCCTCCTCCCTCCTTCCCCCTCCCTCCCTCCCCAACCCTCCTCCTCCCTCCCTCCCCATCCCTCCTCATTCCCTACCCATTCTACTCTTTCCTTCCCCTCTGGTCCTCTAGTCCCTTCCGCCAGGAACCCTGCTTTGCTCACCGGCATATGCATCTCTCCCGCAGCAGCCAAGTCAACCATCCAAGGCAGCCCATCTGCCCACGTGACCCAGCAACCTCGTTTAGACCCCGAGGTCACTGACATGGATACAACTCCCCCTTCTGCAGCTCATATTTTCACCTCTGCCCCAACCCCTAATGTGATCCATCCCCCATCCCTGCAAAGACCAGAGTCCCCGGCCACCCGCCTCCACCTGTGGCCCGCCACCCCACCCGTCAGCCCACATTCGGGAGCCCTGCTGGGCAGCGGGTGAGAGCCCCTTTTCCCAGGGCCCCTGTCTTCGCGAGCCTCCCCACCACGGCTCCTCCAGTCGCCCCCACTCTGGTGGGCAGGGCCTCTGCAGCGCTGTCGGCCGCGCCGGCCTTTGACCCGGGTGCCATGGACACCACCCCTCCTTCCAAGGCTGTCATCTTCCGGTCTCGGTCTCCTCCTGCCTCCAGGAAGAATTCCACCACTTTTGGGGGTGGGGGGCATGCCGGGCACAGAGCACCTGGTGGCAGCAGTGCCTCAGCGCAGGTGGCCAGTGGCATGGGCAGGCCCGGACAGTCATTCAGGGGACCCAAACCGCAGCCTTTTTATCCAGGGGCCGTCCCTAGGCGCGTATCTTGGCTCCCTCGTGGACAGTGACCGTGTTGCTACGTGGGGGTATGAAGGAGTTGGAGAGGAAGCCGCAGGCCCAGCCGCCCGCCCGGGCACCCTGCTGCCTCCCGCCCCTGCCCGGCGGCAGCCCTGAGGAGTGGCGGGGCTCTAAACCATCTGGCCAAGAAATGCCACTCCCAGAACTTTGTCCTATTAAAATGAAAGCCCCAGCATACCTGAAAACACATGTGCTATTGTTTGTTTGTAGTGGTAAAAAGGTAGAAATAAAGCAAATGCCCTCATTATAAATACAATAATGGTACCCTTTCATAATGAATGTTACACAGTTATTAACACTTCATAAGGAATGTTATAAGAGAGAACTATACCTGATAACTCAAAAGAATTTATACAAGGTATTGCTGAGTGAAAATCAAGATGCAAAAAGCTTATATATACAAACCCATTTTTGTAAACAATGCCACATTGAGATAGATAAATATGTGTGTGAACATAAGTCTTTAGGTCTACACAGGACTAGATTACAATGGACCCAACAAAGAAATGGCAGCATTTGCTTAGTAACCTGGTGACTAAGCAAGGTAGGCAAATATTTAACTTTAATATATATATATATATATATATAATCTCCATACTTTCCAGAGTCGCTGTATCATTTCACATTCTCACCAGCAATAAATAATTCATTTAAAAAACATCTTATCATACAATTGTGCTTGTTATACAATTTTATATCACATTTAAAAAATTCCTTAAATGTGTTCTGAAAACATGATTTTATTGTCTGCAAACTATTCTATCATCTGGATATACCATAATACGTTTTATTAAATGACTTATTACTAGATATCTAATTTTCAAATTTGTGGTAGGAAAAGTATCATTATGATCAATATCTGTATTAGTCAGAGATTGGCCAGGAAATGAGACACCGCCCCAGGTATTTCACAGGGAGTTTAATACAGGGCATTTGCTATTCAGTTGGTGGAAGCACCAAGAAGCCAGTCAGTGAGCAACTCAGTATCTAGGGAGAGCAGGAAAACCTTAGAGGTGAAGTGACAATGTGAGGAGCTATGAGATAAAACTATCTAGTAGGAATGAGAACTCTGGCAGGCACTGCTTGGAAAGTGCTGGAATCACAAGGAAGAGCTTCCTGCCTGCTGGTAGTTGAAACACAGAAAAGACAGAGCTGCTTCTGATGAGGCCACAAAAAGCAGAGAGAGTTGAGCTGGACCTTCGTTTCTCCCATCCTCTAACCTCCTGATTTTCTGCCAGTCCCTCTCATGGTGAAAACTATCCAGAAACCTAAGGACAGCAGAGCCTGAGAAATGTGTTTTCTTCTTTTTAAAATTTGAAACAGGACAATAAAAGTGGGCATGAATCTGATAGCAAACAGGCTAAACATTGAAAAGCATGCAAGTGTTTGTGCACATCTTTGATTATTTCCTTAGGAAGCATTCTTAGCAATGGAGCAATAGAGTTACCAGATCAATGGATAAACAATTTTAAGGGCTTTGATATGTACTTGATGTCACTAAAGGTGTCCCCTAGAAGAAAGTTGTACCGTTTACACACACACCATTACCACTTGAAAACAATCTCCCAGTCCCCAAGTTTGACAGAAAATTATATATCATTATTTTAGTTTGCATCTTTTATTTTGCTAGTTAAATATATTTGAGTTTTTAAAAAATTTTTTCCAAGATTATATCCCATCTAATGAGAATTGACTGTTGATATTTTCTCTTTTTTTCTTTTTATGTGCTCACACATTTTAAAAGCAGGTTTATTGAGGTATAATTGACATACAACAAACTGCTCATATTTAAAGTGAAAAATCTGACACATTTTGGTGATTGTATATACCTATAGAGCCAGCCATAAAAATCAAGAAAATTAACATGTCCATCACTTCTTGAAGTTTCTTCACGCCCCTTTGTAATCCTTCCTCCCACCTGTGCCTGCCTACCCGTCCACACTAACCCTGGGCAACCACTCATCCACTCTCTGTCACTAGAATTGGTTTGCATTTTATGGAACTTTGTATCAAATTAAATCATACGGTCTGTTTCCTCTCTCTCTCTTTCTCTTTGTTCTGGCTTATTTTACTCAACATAATTATTTTGAGATTCATCCAGTTTGGGTTTTTGTTCACTCATTTTTATTGCTGAGTAGTATTCCATTGTATAGATATACCACAATTGGTTTATCCGTTCACCTTTCTATGGTCACTTGGGCTGCTTCCAGTGTTTGACTAGCACAAACGAAACTGCTATGAACATTTGTGTTCCAGTGTTTGTATGAACAAAAGTGATCTGTTTCTCTTGGATCAGTAACTAGTGTGGGATGATAACTGTCTATTTAACTTTTAAGAAACTGCCAACTGGCTGCTCCAAAGTGGCTACAGCCCTTTACATTCCCTGCAGTGTCTGCGAGTTCCAATCTATCCCCATCCTTACCAACGTATGGTGTGGTGGGTCTTTTTAATTGTATCCATTCTAATAGGTTTTCAGTGTAATTCTTGTATGTACATATTTAAACAGTTTTCCTCATATACATTGCACATTTTTCATTGTTTTGAAAGAACTGTTTTTGTGGCTCCCATTCAATTATTCCAATCTCAGTGTGGCTAAATATTGTACCGTATTTTCTGGGTTGACACCTGGCCTGAGTTCACCTCTGGTCTAACCAAACAATTCCTCAGTTCCCTTAGGGATCCCATAAAACGTTGTGTTCTTCTACAACAGAGATCACTCCCATTATCTCCATGCCTCCTGAAGACAATCACGGATTTTTTGTTTGAACTGGAACGCAAGCTAGCGTGATGTCACAATGTGGCATTCTTTCAGTTTCATCTATACTTTTTTATGCTGTCTGTCCCCAGCTTTGGTTCTGAGACGGGGTCCAGAGCCTCCAACATGGCCCTCGTAGGCAGCTGTACAAACTTTACTTTTCACGACAGCAATATCCAAATGCAGAATTTAAAGCACCTGAGGACAGCACCAAATGCTTGACGTAGTCCCCATTTCACAAAGGCACGCTTGCAGATCAAGTTTCAGAGCTGGCCACAGGGAACTCTTCACTGGTCTCCAACAGAAATGTAAAAATGCATCTCTCTGAGCAGCCATAGCTGGTGATTGGCGCTGTGTGTATGGAAAGCAAAGCATCTAGGCACCGGCCCAAACGGAAGTGGAAATAAGCAGTAAAGGCAGATGCTCACTCCCCCTACACAAATGGACTGTAGGACTCCGTGGATACTCCAGCTGTTGATTTGCTCTAATTTCAGAGAGATGAGAATCTCTTAAAATAAAATCCCTTTTGTTTTGCAAAAGCACAGTTGTCAGTGAAAAAGACATTGCCTTTTAGAAACATAATCTGATGGTTTGTTTGGAAATGCATCAAGTCCAAGTTCCTTCTCTACTCTCCAAAGGAACAGAATAGCACTTCCTAAATGAATGAATGGTTATAGGAATGTATGATATCTATAAATAAATTCATTCAGCAAAAATTTACTTATAATGTATGTCTAGCACTTTCCTAGCCATAATCCTTGGCCTCGTGTAGCTTGCAGTCTAGAGGAAGAAGATCGGCATTATTCAAACAACATACAAGCACACATGTAACTAGAATGGAGATGAATGTTTTAACGGGAAAGTACAGGGCACTATGTGAGGGTGTATATCTGGGACCTGCAATAGTCTGGGAGTCAGAGAAGTTTTCTCCGAGAAATGATACTTAATTTGAAACCTGAATGATAGTTAACTGAATGAAGAGATGAAAGACGGGCATTCCAGACAGAGGAAGCAGCACGCGCAAAGGCCCAGGGGCAGGAGGGCAGACAGGGCTGGGTGGGTCAGGGTGGGGGATGAAAGGGAAGGTGATAGGAAAGGTAGACAGGGGACAGACAATGAGGACTTCGTAGGATATGTTAAGTTATTTTGGCTTTGTTCCGAAAGAACTAGCAAAGTCACCAAAGAGCGTGAAGTGGCAATTTATCTGATTTGCGTGGCCCACAGTTTGCTGCGGCTGCGGCGTGGAGCGCACTGAGGGTGGCGTCCGACTGCAAGCGAGAAGCCCTGGAAGCAGGTCAGAGCGGGTGCCCCGCAGGAGGTGGCACATTATCTGCCCCATTCTTAGCCCTTACATTTCCTTTTTTTTTTTTTTTTTTTTTGAGACAGAGTCTCACTCTGTTGCCCAGACTAGAGTGCAGCGGCAACAGCCTAGCTCTCAGCAACCTCACACTCCTGGGCTCAACCAACCCTCCTGCCTCAGTCTCCCAAGTAGCTGGGACTACAGGTGAGCATCATCATGCCAGGATAAATTTTTCTGTTTTTAGCAGAAATGGGGTCTAACTCTTGCTCAGGCTGATCTTGAACACCTGAGCTCAAGCAGGTGTTCCCAGATCCTCCACCTGGGCCTCCCAGAGTGCTAGGATTACAGGCATGAGCCACCACATCCAGCCTCCTTCATTTTATGATTAAAGTGTATCTTTAGTTATATATGTAGTTACACACACACACACACACATATTAGCGACAGGGTCTTGTTCTGTGGCTAAACTGGAGTGTAGTTGTGAGAGAGATCATAGCTCACTGTAGCCTCAAACTCCTGGGCTCAAGCAGTCCTCCCGCCTCAGCCTCCTGAGTAGCTAGCTGGGAACACAGGCATGTGCCACCATGCT
Organism: Microcebus murinus; assembly: GCF_040939455.1. Classification (NCBI taxonomy): domain Eukaryota; kingdom Metazoa; phylum Chordata; class Mammalia; order Primates; family Cheirogaleidae; genus Microcebus; species Microcebus murinus. The sequence continues at coordinate 5,054,971 of NC_134121.1, forward strand.
GTGCTAATTTGTAAATTTTTTGTAGAGATGGGGTCTTGCTGGTTGGTCTTAATCTCCTGCCTCAAGCAATCCTCCCAGCTCAGCCTCTCAAAATACTGGGATTATAGGTGTGACCCACCATGCCTGGCCTTTAGTTATATTTAAATAGAAATATTTTAAATTTTTGGATTATAATGTCAATGTCAAAATAATATCCAAATAATATAGAAATATAGATGATGAAAATGAAAGATCTTCACACACCCACCCCCAGGAAGAACCTCAATTAAAAACAAAATTCTTTGGTTTTCCTTTCCTTTAAAAACATACAAGGGTATTTGAGAAGATTTCAGCCTACTTGGCAATCTGTAGCCCTCAGTAACATAAAAATTCATGTCTCTTGGACTTGTAACCATTCAGTTCTGGAAAATTCTACTGATCACTTTGTTACCACCCTCTCTGTTCCCTTTGGAACCCTCATAGGCAGTGGTAGGATCAACTCAGCCGCCAACACAGGTCAGGTAACGCAGTTCAACACCACTTCCTCGGTTTCCCACCTAGTTGTTGCAAGCTGCCATCCTGGAGTGGGTGCAGGAGTGGGACCTGGTGATGGTGATCAGTGACACGGCCTCCTCAGAAAGTCCCCCCCATGAGAGAGGGCTGGCGCCCGGTCTTCCGACTGGTGTAGCCCCGACTTCCAAGTTACTTGCAGAAAATTAGAAATGAAGAATCTTCTAGTCTGTTTGTAGGAGGTTTCTGTTTCAGGTGAAAAAGTGGAGAGATGTGGTTCTCAATCCAGTTCTATCAGCCTCATAGTTAGGGAAACTCTTGCGAGTTTCAGGCATTGTTTATCATTTTAAGTATGGTTATAATTTTTTATATTTCTGAATTCTGAATTATTTTCATGGTCTGCCTTAGGCATGGTATTTTAAATTGGAAATATCAAGAAATATTTATTGAGTATGGACAATGAAGGTGACACATTATAAATCTCTTTTATCTAGAATGTAAATGTGAAAAGGAGGATAAATGAAAGGTACAAAGGTCCTGGTTTTACATCAGAATAATATTTTTAGTATTATGGTAACTTTTCTCCTTGTCTTAAAGTTGCTACTAAAGGTGGGGGGAGGGGGACTAAATTCCTCTAAAATATCTATTGCCTTGATTTTTCCAGTAGCAGTGAACTGGTCTACAAATTTATTCTGCCAGCATCCAGAGCTTTTTGCTCTCACAACTGTCCTGCTGGAATCAATGAACTGTTGATTAAAAACCTTGTTACTTAATACATTTCGTAAACTTAGACTGTTTTTTAGAAACCTAATCACTTTCATGTCACTAGCTGCAGGGATAGAGACAAAAGCTGTGGCTAATTATTAAAAACTTTACAAAGCTGATATTGAATTTCTAATGTCTCCCAAATGCCCCCTTTCTCCAATTAGTTCCTGTGTTCTACTGGCTAGCACACTGCTAGCCTGGAGAATGGCTTCATGTTTAAGATCCTAAGGTTTCAGAAAACACTGGAACAGTAACAGATTCTCTGGTCATTTTGCATCAGCCCTGTGCTGATGCACATCTGGAGACCAAGGGAGTCACCTCCGGCCAGCAGAGGGCCAACAGCAGCCTTGCAATGCCACCTGCTTCAGGATGGCTGTCCCCCAGCTCCTGAGTAAAGCGGAGGAAGAGGAGAGAACTGCCTCCTAAAACAGGCCAACCTGGTTTAGACATGTTCTAACTCTCACATCTCCTTCTCCTCCCCCGAATTCTCTCCTGAGACCCAGAACTGCATTTCCAGCTGCTAAACGTACAAATATTCTCCAAGTTGCAGAGGACCACGGCTAACTGTCTGAGAGACCATATTGAAAGTTGGAGAGTAGACACAGATTTTGAACTGAAATCCAGTCCTCAAACTGTCCCTGGGGTTATGTCCTGGGAGTGAAGGTGACATAATTAAGGCAGCCAATTAAGCTAGTGTTTATTGGCGAATGCTCTAACTTCTGAGTAACTCACCCCACACATCCTACAATCTCATACTCAGGCAGGCCAGGCTGGAATCATTACACTTCAGACACAAGTCCCACTGGTAGAACAAGGTCAAAGGGCAGGATGAAAAGATCATTTTCCCCTGAAATCTGCCTATCTCATTAGCCTTTTCATGGGTGATATAACTTCTCCTTCTTTCCAAATATGCCGGGGTCCCATGGCTATCAATACTAAGCATGTCATTTCCATTATTGTTATAAATTATGTGCCAAGCCCCTGGAGGCTCTTGTCCCAAGGCACAGATACTTACTGAAGATGAACTATTATATGACAGCACAAGGAAAAATGAACTTTAGGAAGTAAAGCTAACAGACTCTTTTGTATAAACCATTAATCCATCCAGCATGTGTAATATGGGTAATTCCCATAAAGTGGAGTGCACAGTTCACATGATTATTCCTGAACCTACGCCCCCCCACACACATTTCTCTTCAAATAAACAAGAACACCAGTTTAATATTCTAATTTTTATTAATGGTCTTTTTAAAATTTTTTGTACCTTTTCTAATTTTTCCAGTTGGTTAATATGAGTTAACACTCTCCCCTTTATTTTTGGTTTTCTAGCCTTTAGGATCTGAAAAGCAAACAGAGCTAAAAGTTGGCCCTGCTGGCTGTATAACAAAGTGTGGAATCATATTGCTATATTATTTATAGTATATCTTTTGATGTACTTGGTTAAAATTTGATTAAGTTGTCACCCAGTGAGATTGTTACTCCTACCAAGGTCCTGAACATCACATGCTCTCGTCAAATAATCAGATCAGCTCCACCCTTTTACACAAGATATCTATTTAAAAATATTTATTTAAACATTAATCCTATATTTTTACCCTCTATTACCAATCACTGCCTTGAAAGTATTATATATAAATACAAATAGAAATGAAATTAATACATAGATAAGGTCGATTTCCTAACTAAAAACTGACCTTTATGGAGATTAGTTTTCTTTCTTCCCATGACGTTGTAAGAAGCAAAGCAAAGCCTCTTCCTCAATGAGCAATGACGGAAAGAATTTGTCGCTTGCTGCCCTGCCTGACAAGCAATACTAAAGGAAGTCTTTTCAGCTGAAAAGAAGCAAGTCCAGATGGTAACTCAGATCAGTACAAAGAAAGAAATGAAGAGAACTGTGAATGGCAAAGGAGTAGATTAACATACAAGATTGTATAGGTTTACATTTTATTCTTTTCTTCTCTTCTTTAAAGATTTATGTGAGATTGCATGAAACAATAATTACGACATTGCACTGTTGATTTTATAACACATATAGATGTGATATATATGACAATGATAGAATGAAAGGCGAAGGAAATGGAGTTACCTTAAGGCAAAGTTTCTGTATTTTATATGAATTAAGTTGGTATTAACTTGAAGTAGATTGTGATAAACTATGATGAAAACTGTAAATCCTAGAGGAATTACTAAAATAATAACTAAAATATATATAGTTAAAAATAAAATTTATAGACTAGAAATAGTTATTTAACAAAAAGAAGGCAGTAAAAGGGAAAAAGGAAAATAGTATAAGAGACATATAGCAAAGAAAACAGCAAAATGGCAGATTTCAGTCTACCTACATCAATAATTCTATTAAAATGTGAAAGAATAGAAAGATGTGAAAGATTGGAACTAAACAAACCAATCAAAAGGCAGAGATGGTCAGACTTGACTAAAAGAAAATCAAACAAGATCCAAATATATGCTTTCTATAAGAGACACACTTTAGATTTAAAGAAGTTGAAAGCAAATATTAACAGTAAGAAATGTGAAATAGTTATATTAATAGCAGACAAAATAGACTTGAAAACTATAAATAGGACTAGAGACACCAGGGCAATATCACATGAATAAAGGGTCAATATATCAGAAAGATATAACAATTTTAAGTACATACACAACTAAAACAGAGCCCCAGAATACATTAAGCAAACATTGACAGAACTGAAAGGAGACATAGACAGTTGAACAACAATAGGCTTTAATATCTCACTCTCGATAGTTAATAGAACAGTTAGAAAATCAGCAAGGATATAAAAGAGTTGAACAATACTATCAACTGCTTTGACCTAAAAGAAATCTATAGAACATTCCACCAATGACAGCAGAATACACATTCTTCTCAAGTGCAAATGGAACATTCTCTAGGATAGATCATATACTAAGCATAAAACCACTAATAAATTTAAAAGGATTCAAATAATAAAAAGTATGTTCTTAACCACAGTGAAATTTTAAACAGCAATGGAAAACAACAGTGGAGAGTAGACTGAGAAATCCTCAGAGGCTTTCAAATAACCCATGGGTAAAGAAGAAATCATAATGGAAATTAGAAAATATTTTGAAATGAATGAAAATGAAAACACATATATCAAAATTTGTGGGATGCAGCTAAGCTTAGAGGAAATTTGAAGCTTTAAATATCTGTACTAGGATAGAAGATAGGTCTCAAATCAGTAACTTGAGCTTCTACTTTAAGAAACTAGAAGAAGAAAAAGCAAACTAAACCAAATGTAAGCTGAAAGAAGGAAATACTAAAGATTAGAGCAGAAATAAATTACACCAATAACAACCTAACAGAAATTAAAAGAATTACAAAGGAATGCCATGACAGAATTTATGCCAACAAAGGAGATAACTTAGATGAAATGGAAAAAATTCTTAGCGAGTCAAATTACCAAAATGAATCCAAGAAGAAATAGAAAATCTGAATGAACCTATATCAAAGAAATGGACTTAGTAATTGAATTCTCATAAAGTCAGGCCTAACTGGCTTTGCTGAAGAATTCTATTAGATATTAAAGAAGAAATAATGTCAATTTTTCACAAACTCTTTCATGAAGTAGAAGAGGAGGGAAAACTTCTCATTTTCCCCGAACTTAGTATTAACCTGATATAAAAGTAAAAAAAAAAAAAAATCACAAGAACAGAAAAACTACAGGTTAATATCCCTCATGAATATAGACACAAAAATCCTGAAGAAAATATTAGCAAATTAAATCTAGTAATATATAGAAAGGATTATACACCCTGACCAAATGTGGTTTATCCTAGAAATGTGAAATTGCTTTCACATTTGAAAATGTTAATGTAGTATACCAATTATGAGCAGAATAAAGGACAAAAACCACATAATCATCCAAATAGACTCAGAAAAGGTATTTGACAAAATCCAACACCTATTTGTGATAAAAATTCTCAACAAAGTAGGAATAAAAAGGAAATTGAAGGCATCTGGATTAGAAAGGAAGAAATAAAATCAATCATCTTATTAGATAATTTGACCTAAATATAGAAAACTCAAGAAATCACAAAGATATACTAGAAATAAAGTTCAGCAAAGTTATTAGAAACAAGATCAAAACATAGATATCAATGGTATTTATTTATGCTTATAATAAACAATTTTTGAAAATAAAGTTCAGAAAACAATTCAGGCTGGGCATGGTGGCTCACATCTGTAATTCCAGCGCTTTGGGAGGCCAAGGTGGGAGGATCACCTGAATCCAGGAATTTGAGACCAGCCTGGGCAAAGTGGAGAGACTCCATCTCTTAAAAAGTTTTTTTTGTTTGTTTTGTTAAATTAGCTTGGCATGGTGGTAGTGCATGCCTGTACTGTAGTCCTAGCTACTTGGGATGCTGAGGCAGGAGAAGTACTTGAGTCCAGGAATTGGAGGTCATGGTGAGCTATGATTGCACTACTGCACTCTAGCCTGGGCAATAGAGTGATATCCTATCTCTAAAAATGTAAATAAGAAGAAAAAAAAGGAAGAAAACAATTCAATTCATAATAGTATTACAAAAATATGAGGAATAAATTTAACAAAAGAAATAAAAGGCTTTTACACTGAAAACTACAAATCTTTGCTGACATAAGTTAAAGATCTAACTAGGAAGACACACTGTGTTAGTGAACGGGAAGACTCAATATTGTAAATAGAGTGATTCCCTGAAATTGACCCATAGAGTCAACACAATCTCCATGAAAATCTCATATAAAACACAATCTCCTATCAGCACAATCCCAACAGACTTTGTGTAGACCTAACAAGCAGATCCTAAAATATATATGGAAATGCAAAGTACTAAGCATAGCCAAAACAATTTTGAAAAAGAACAGAATTGGAAGACATACACTATCCTATGCAAAACTGACTGTAAATCTACAGTAATTGAGATCACATGCTCCTGGCATAAAAAGAGATATTATAGATCAGTGGCCCAGAAGTGAGAGTCCTGGCATACAAACAGGTTATAGATCAATGGCGCAGAATTGAGAGTCCAGAAATAAACCCTTACATTTAGTTAAATGTATTTTTGACAAAGTGCTAAGGCAATTCAATGAGCAAGTCTTTGTAACAAGTCTTTGTAACAAGTAGCGCTGGCACCATTGGAGATCCCCAGGCAAACCTATGAATTTAAAGCCTTACCTCACACCAGAAACAAAGATTTCTCAAAATGGATTATCTATCTGAGTGTAGGAGCTAAAACTATAAAACTTCTAGAACAAAATCTGTGACCTTACCTTAGACAGCTCATTCTCTGCTATGACATCAAAAGCAAAGAGGTGAAGGAAAAATGATTATTTGAGCTCCACTAAAATTAAAAATGTTTATTAAAAATGTTTACGCTTCCAAAGACAGCATCAAGAAAGTGAAAATATAAGCCACAGACTGGAAAAAAATAGTTACAATCATGTGTGTAATAAAATATTTTATATCCAGAATATAATAAAGAACATTTACAACTCAATATGAAGACAAACAGCCCAATTAAAAGAATAGAGATTTCACGAAGAATATATATGAATGGCTAATGAGCACATGGAAAGATACTCAGTATCCTTAGTCATTAAGAAAATATAAATTAGAATCATAAAGATACTGCTGCACATCCACGAATGCTTATAATAAAAAATAAATAAAATAAGTGTTGGAGAGGATGTTGAGAAACAGGTACGTTGCTGGTGGGAATATAAAATGGTGCAGCCACTTTGGAAAATGGTGTGATAACTTTCCAAAATAATGAAACATAAACTTATCGTACAATCCTGCAAGTCCTTCGGTAGATATTTACTCAAGAGAAATGAAAATATATGCTTACCAGAAAGTCTTGTACATTATGGTACCTTATAGCCAAGAACTGAAAATCCCATACGTCTGTGAATTGGTGAATAGATTAAAAAATGTAGCATTTCCATATAATGGAATACTATTAGCAATAAAAATCAGCAGACTACCTGCTACAACATGGAGATACCTCTAAAACAGCATGCTAAATGAAAGAAGTGTATGATTCCATTATACAAAATGTCCAGAAAAGGCAAAACTTAAAGAGACAGAAAGCAGGTCAGTGGATGTCTGGGCCCAAAGGTAGGGATTTCCTTGAAATAGTCATGAGGGATTTTGTTGGGAAATAGTAAATACTGGATTGTGGCAATAGCACAGCTCTACAAATTTATTTAAAATTATTGGTTTGTATATTTACAGTGAGTGAACAATATAGAATGTAAACTATGCCTTACAAAGCTGTAAAAGAATGATCAGCAATAGGTAGGATTTGGGGGAGGTATAGATAAAACAAGTTTGGCAATATATTAATACTTGTTTGAAGCTGGGTCATGATTAGTAGGGGTTCATTATACTAATTCCTTCTACTTTTGTGTATGTTTGAAATTCTCAAAACACAAGTTACAAAATAAATAAAAACAAAGTAGTACCACATTTATGATTAAATGATGCATTTTCTTCTTTACTGGCAGAGCTAGACCGCAGAATACGGCTTGGACTTGAGGCTGAAACTGGACTTCCTAACACTTCCTCCCCACCCCACTCCCGATCTGGACCTTGAGATTTGCCCGCGAGTGAAGTCAGTTCTGCAGAGCAGATGCTTCCCCCAGCCGGATACACGGATATCCAAAGCTTGTCTTGTGTGTGGTCACAAACAGGAGAGAGACAGAGAGGAAAGGAGGAAGGGAGAGAAGGAAAGGCGAAGGAAGAGAGAGAGACAGAGAAGAGAGACAGTTTGAGGCAGAGATCCAGACCAGCAAGCCTGAGTTTACACACAGAAGCCAGACTGCCCCACGGAACTTGTAAACATCTCGACTGATTGAGTTGTGTTCTTTCTCACTAATCAGATAAGTGAATTCTTGTTCCGTGGGAAGAGCTAATGAAGACTGGGAAAAAGGATGGCAGTTTATTCTCCAATCATTTCCACGACAGAAAAAGTTTTAGAAAATGACGGGCCCAGACAAGACGTCAGGGACGGGTAGAGTCCCCTACAAGGGAAATGAAAATCAGCTGATCGAACACATCTGAGTTGTTTGCCTGTTCCAGATCATCCTGAAAAACTGTCTTATCTCAGTCACAGCTGTCCCTTGGCTTGAGCTTTGTAAGGAATGAATCCTACCAAGTTGCAACCTCAACCTGCTGCGCCTTACTTTTGGAGGTGGAACAGTTACATGTAATATTACAGAAAGAGGCACGCAAGACCTTTGTGGACTCTGCTTTCAAGACTTGACCAAGCAAAGCTTTTAACAGGCAGGGATTCGTATATGAATTCAGCATTGAAATAGGAAAATGGATTAGGAACTCCTCTCCACCTCGTACCCAGCAAAGTTTTGAACAGGCTCAAAGATGTCCAACATAGAGAAGATTAAATAAAACGAAACGATGTTTATGTATCGAATGTGTCAGTGTCACGTGGAAACCTTCATACAAATGCATATCCAGGCTCTACGCCTTGACATTCTGATCAGCAGGTCTAGTGCTTTGGCCCCAGGATTTCGTGTTTTTAAAATATCTCTGATTGGCTCTGACAGCAACTGTTTTTGAACGAATGTACAGTTTAATGGAATGCTTTAAACTCAGCAGAACTTCACTGTTGCAGTCCCTCCTCGTTAGGATCTAATGGACCACAGAACACTTTGAAATCAATTAGAAATGTACTTTCTTAAAGCAGTTTTAGCTCCAGGCCTAATTCAAATCGTGGCCCTATAGTCTCCACCACAGATCTGCCTCAGTGTGCTTCTCAACTGCAGGTAAGTGACGTCAGGCTGGAAATGAAGCCAGGATAAAGGACAGGAGTGAAAGTGGACATTCTTATGAAGTCAGGCAGAAGGCCAGAGAAGATGTTTAATAAAACTTAGTGTCCACTCTTGGTTAAAAAAAAAAAAAAAAAAAAAAAAAAAAAAAAAAAAAAAACTCTCAGCAAAGGAGGGATACGTAAAATAATGTATAACATAATAAACACTAGCTAGTTTGCACCAATAGAAACACACTGAATTGGGTCAGGGGCTGATGTTTGCTTCACAGTATTAATTACCCCCTTCCTCCTTCTCCACAGAACCTCAATTTCAGGGTGCAGCAAGGTGCTCAGCAGAGCGCTCCATTTGACAGCTCTCCAAGGGGAACAGTCGGGTGCAGCCAGCTGGAACCAAAGCCCCCAGTTCCCGAAAGGGCCATGGAATAGGCTTCGGACACCAGCGTTTGAGCTCCCCGCCTGCTGCCTGGGGAGCCTGGAGCGGGTCAGGCAGCCTCTTTGAAATTCAGTTTCTTCACTCGGAGCAGGAAAAGTCTGAGCCAAATTATATCTTACCTTCCAACTATGATATAAATTTGTAGATATTTGTAAAAATTCTTATTTACTTTAACAACATATCTGTAGAAAATGTCATTCCACCTCCTGCCTGCCGGAACATAATTTTTACTCTTCTCCCAGTTTGCAGTAGCCATGCATTTTGAGTGAATGCAGCTCAATTTATGGCCACCTTAATTGGTTCGGGGATGTGCACAGGATTCAAGCCTAAGCCAGTTGCTTGCTGCTTGTTGTTTCACTGGCTAGAGAACTGGTTCAAAAGCTCAGTATGTGTCTTTCTGTCTCCTGGAATTTCACCTAGAAAACTTATCATGAATTGCTGCTGGCAGCCATCTTTTCCTCACAACTGGAAGCCAACCTGAGGGCAAAGCTGAAGTATGGAGGCAAGTAGAGCAAAGAGACACATGGAGAAATACCACTAGGGGCCTTGATCAAACCATGCCTGAAGCTCAGCCTACCTCTGGATGCTTCATGCCTTCAAGTAAATATATACTCTGTTATTTAAGAGCATTTTTTATTACTTGTGATCACAAGTATCATGCCTGGTAAAATGGCAATGTCTTAAAATCTAAGTCCTGGGTCATTAGAATCTTAGACCAGAAAGATTGAGGGAGGGAACTTGTTCTTCCAAACACTACACAGTACCGGGTTTGGCTCTCTGAAGTGTGACTGTAAAATGATGGGGTGAGGCTGAAACCAAATCCTTGGGATATATTTTTAGATGACAGACTCCAGGGTAGGGATTTTATACCTATTATTACCGTAGTGTCAATTAATAGTTTTTAGGCCCTGCCTATTTAGCACCTGGCTGGTTAGCATCTGGCTGCCTGGAACGTTACAGGCACTCAATAAATATTTCTTGAGTAAATAAATAAATGGATGAAAGGAGATGATGCAAGGCAGGGGGAGGGAGGATGGCATATGTCAGCATCCTAAATGGACTCGTGTCAATTTTGTAATGCGGAAGTGGGCCGCACCAGCCCGGAAATTCTCTAGGAATCCATTGCCATAGCCAGGGTTTGTGAATCTGAGACTCGTGTCTCCCCAAACAAGCTATACACGTCAGCAAGGAGAAGTTGCAGCCAATGCAGCAACTCAGTGACAACAATCAGGAAAGGAGGATGTTGGGCCAGTTAGAGTCTCTCCTGATGAGTGGTTTAGGCCGTCCCTTGGCGAGCCCTCCTTGCAGCGGGCACTGCAATGCCACAGAATTGTGTTGTGTGACTGAGCGCCTTCATTCAGTCTCCCGCCTTGGTTTCCTTGCAACTTGCAGCACGATTCATCCAAGAGCAGGAGATCTCCTATGCTGATTCTGATCTTCTCCTCTTCAAAACACAAGGCCATTTGCTTCAGAAAGCTCCCATTTGGTTCTCTTGCAATACATACAGCACAAGCGCACAAACGCTTGAAGCAAAAGATCTTTTGAAACATATACTTGAAAGAAGACTACGCAGGTGCCTCTGGACATAAGGACGTACTTTTATAGGATATGACAATCTATCAAAAGCCTGGGCCCTAAATGTAAAATCTCAGGAGAAAAGATATATAAATGAATTAAACACATTAACTGAGTCTTGTTATTTGTGACATAAAGTTGAATAAAATTTTATAGCAGATTACACTTTTTCTTCAAGAAAACTACGTCCTAAGATAGACTCAATTTTCCTTTTGTCATTCAGAGAAAGAAACAAAATACCCTGTATCCATTCTTGCCAAGTTCTCAAATGGAGTGTTTTCTTTAATGTTAAGAAAAGATAAGCCCTACATAAACTTGGTATTAAAACGGATAATTTCTCTTCTCAGACTAGTCGTCCACCTCCACGGGCTCATCCTACGTCACAGCGTGGCGCGAGCGCGAGCGCGCAGCGAGGCTGCACGGCGCAGAGGAGTGACGTTTCAGATGGAAACGGAAGCTGGTCGCCAACGCAGCGGCCCCCGCGCTGAGGGCGCACGCGCACTGCAGTGCGACAGGCGCAAGCCGAGCTGGGTGGAGGGTTGGGAGTTCTCTGTGACGCGGGCACAGACAGCGACTCTCCTGCCTCCACTAGACAGAGGGAGTGAAGCCCTGATTTCCCAGCATACTTAATGCGCTGGAGCTGCCGCCGCGCCCGGGGGTGCCGCGCGCCTCAGTGACAAGGCGTGGCCACTGGCTTCTGCGTCGTGGGCCAGCACCATTTTGGAGTTTTATTTTGCTGCTGCTGTACGCCCATGGAAAGACGCCAATCCCAACTGAAATCTAAGAAGAAGGAAGAGAAGAAATGAGATCTCAGCTGCGAACGATTCATCATCAGCCTTTCCAAAGGGGAGATGTTGGCAGAGGTCACCGAGGTCAAAGCTGAGAGCGGATCCCCCCTCGCTTGGAAGAAATCGGCTGGCTGGCGCTGCGTTAGCTCGAGGCAGGTGCAAAGCCTTAAGTCGTCCATCAGCAGCACCTGGTCTGCTCCTGATGGACGAGCAGAAATAATTAGAGGTGTCAGAATTTTCTGGAAAAAATCCAGATGACGGAATTCTCTGGGGTGAGTGCAGAGCAAACAGAGCTTAGGAACACATTTCCTCGCTTTCGCTTTCTGTCTCACTGCGTGTCTCCCCAGGAGTGTGCAGTCGCGGCAGGAACCTGTCTGGGCTGAGAGCCGGGGACAGAAGTGCGTGGGAGCCGCCCGTTCCCTGCCCCGCCCACGCGCTCGCACCTGGCCCGCCGCTCCTCCACGTGGCGCTCGGTAGGCCACCTCCAAACCGAGCCTGGGCGACGCCTGCAGTAGGGCAGAAAGCGCTGCTGGCTGGCGCGTCCGGCTGCTGGCTCCTACACGCTACCGGTGGCAGGAGCCGGGCGCGCTGCGGTGGCTGCGGGACTCCCGTCCTCCTGGGGACAGTCTGCAAGGTGGGCAGGACTGCATCCAATGAACGACGGAAGAGACACAGTGCGCAGTGAGCGGGTCCTTCCATTTCTTCTTCCACTCAGGGCTCTCGAAATAAAGGCTGAACAAATATTTAAATGATTTTAGCTTGAGGTGGTGCCAGCTGTTTGGCCTGACAGGAACATCCACAGCCTTGTCTCTCTTCCTCCACCCAGGAGGGCGTGTGCCTCTCAGCCCGGAAGCAGACAGGTGACCACACGCAGCAGGTAGGCACATCGAGCGGCAGCAGCAATTTCCTTGGGGACTTGCTGGGCACTTGGTGGGGAGGGAACCTGGGGATTCTCGGGCACTGGCGACTCTCTCTTCACGGGAGGACCTGGAAGGCAGGGAAAGGGTGACTCCAGGAACACTTGAAAGTCCAGGCTTATCTGATGTTAGAGTAGGAAGGAACTGGAAATCCTGGTGTTGAGAAACATTTTCTTAGAGGATTCTTGCTTTTTTCTGTTTCTCAGACTCGTTCTGGAAAGCCTCACAGTGAGCGAGAGGACCGGCGGCTCCCCTGGTGGGAGCTGGAGGCTGGCCCGCGCGGCTGGTGCGCGGTGGTGCGCTTGCTCAGGACCCCACGGCACAATGGGAGCTCATTCTAGGTGAGGAAAAAGGTGTCAAGGTTCTTACTTATATAGAGTCATCAATCTATTAAATAAAAATAAAGCCAAAAATCCAATTGGATGGGTTAGGACTTTCAAGAGATGTCAGATGTGGATCTTGTACTGGGGACCTCTTTACCTGGCGGGGCAGAAGGCTGCATGCGAAACCTCCTGTGTGTGAGCCACGCGGTGCCAGGTGACAGAAGTGGATGGCGTGCTCTGGGAGCCCACACTGGAGAGTTTGCATTCACCTGTGGAGATGCTCAAGGTGACCCTGAAACAAGGTCTCATGTCATGGGGGACGCTGTGGTTCCTGGGGGTATGAATGTCAGGTGGGGGAGGGTCTAGCAGAAGAATGGAGAGACAGACACCGAAAGTGTGCACAGATTTCATGCAGTAGGCTGCCGGAACTTACATTTTGTATAAAGGAATTCTTGGAGGGGGTTCGAATAACAGGCTCAGATAATGTAAAATCTTAAACATCAGCTTAAAGAAGGTGTCTTTTATTTGGTGGGTGATTTACTGTTTTGACATGGGTAGCAACCAAAGAATCAGAGCTGAGTGGTAGGGAAATTAGTCTGGCAGAGGTTTTCAGAATAGCTGGTTGTAGGTGCAAACTTCAAAAAATTAGATAGCGACAGAATGGAAAGGAAAAGACACGTGTGTGAGACCGATTAACATAGCTACATTTCCAGTGCCATCAATGTGGCACAGCCGGGACCCAAAGAGCTGCCACGTGTGGAAAAGCTCTGTCAACTTTTAGTGCCAGTTGAAGGACAGGCACAAAGGGTCATTAAGGGGAAGAGAGTTATGAGTTTAAAATTTGGAGCTCTATTCCAACTTTGATGCCCTGATTAAGTGACTATGGGCCACAATTTCCTCATATAATTTAGAGTTAAGACGGTGTCTTAGGAAGAATCAAGATGATGACACAGGTGTAACCTCAGTTTCCCAGAGGTCATGAGGCTGGTGCAGACGTGGTCCAAGTGACAGTAACTCCGATACTCTCGTGGTTTAATCCCCACCTGCAAGACTGTGTGGCCTCAGCTCCTTCCAAAGTCTACATCTACTATTTACGGCACCTTCAAGGTAGGGTTGCTTACAGTTCAGTGAATCATACTCAGGCTAAACGATGGGTGTGTCAGGCTTCTGTAGTTGGCTACAGAACTCTGTGTCTACCAATAATTCATATGGAAGCATAGAAGGCAGAGTGGATTTTCCAACATGACCATGTCATATGCTTTCTTCAAACCCTCCACTGGTTCACCACGACTTGTAGATAAAGACCAAGTTCACAAGCATGAGTTTAAGCCCTGCTTAGCGAGTCCCCCACCGACCCTCTCATTCTCATCTTGCTCCACACTCCTCTCTCACGCGCACCTTGCCCTTCCTGCTGGAGTACTGACACGTGGTCCTCTCTTCCCGGGGCCTCTGTCTCCGCTGCTCACCTGTTAGCCGCAGTCGCACTGCTCGGGATTGTAGCCGCCAGCCGCATGTGGCTATTAAGCATTTAACATGCAATTAGTACAAACTGTAAAACGTACTCTGGATTTCAGAGATGTAGCAGAGAAAAAAGATTAAAAATATCTCAATAATTCAAAAATATTGATTATATGCTGAAATGATAATATTTAGGATCTAAGGGATTAAATGCAATATGTTATTAAAATTAATTTTACTTTTTTTTCAGTAAAACAACTCTAGGAAATGCTTTTTATTTTAAAAAAGTCATAAAATCTCACCACTCAACATTCTTGTCCTGGGTTAGTTTCCTTTTATCCTGTTAAATTTTTTTTTGGAATGTAATATAGTTTATTCTTTTTTTCTGTTTTATTTTTTAATTGACAAATAAAAATTATATATATTTATGGTGTACAACATGATGTTTTGATATATGTAGACATTGTGGAATGGCTAAATCAAGTTAATTATTACCTCACATACTTACCATTTTTTGTGATGAGAAAACTTTAAAAATCTACTTTCTTAGGATTGTGAAGGATACAATACATTGCAATTAGCTATAGTCACCATGATATACAATGGATCTTTCAAACTTACTCCCCTGTCTAATGGAAATTTTGTACCCTTTGATCAACATCTCCTCAATCCCCCCTCCATCTTCCAGTCTAATTTTACTTTTTAAAAAATATTTCATAACGTAGCTGATAGAAAACCTCAAATGATGTGCGTGCTCACGTTACAGTTCTCTTGGACAGCTGTGTTCGGTTCCCTGCCGTCTTCACTTGGCCAAGGATGTCTTGCGACCTCGCCCGACTGCATGCATTCGTCCTGTTGCGTGTCCCCACAGCCTCTGGGCTGCGGCACCCACCACGCTCCTCTGAGTCACGTTCGGTTCATGCCTGCATCCTCCCCCGTGAGTGGGGAGCAACCCCGTTCATCGTTGCCTCTCCAGCACTTTATGTGCTTCTCCCTCCTCTGAGCAACTATCTGTATATTTGGATACATAAGCGAGTGGCGTTTATATGAAAGGACCTTTGCAACTGGCTATTGATGCAGAGCTAGGGATGAGGTCTGATAAAAAAGAATATATGGGAATTTAGAAGTTCTCATTTGGCTACAGAGTGTGGTCCAATTGTGAAAGATAAAGCTTAACAGAAATAGTCCAGCACACAGATTCAGAAACTCAATTGTATCAGTAAAAGACGGGGAAACATTTGTGAGTCTGTGGGTCCTGGGCTTCTAATCAACTACAAACTCAGTGTTAGCCATCACGGCGAGGCCGCCATCACACGTGATGATGCATATTCTGTCATCCAGATGGAAGTACGAATCTCCCCAATCAACTATACATGTGTCAGAAGAAATCTGGTGTGCTGCATATCATTCTAAGTGACCATCCAAAGGAATTTAACCAGCAGGGAAAGAAGACGTAAAACCTCTATATTTATCAAAGTTGAATGAAATGAGAATGTTTTACCTGAATAACTTAGAGAACAGGACATCAGTTTTCAAATACTAGAAGATGCAATACCAAAGAGAGACACAGACGTTTTGTATTGCTCCAGATTGTAGAACCAGGATCTGTGAGCAGCAGTGGCACAGTCCGGATTTTCAGCTTAATATGAAGACCCTGGGAAGTAGAATTTTCCAGGGAGTCAATGTTTTATTTTACATCACAACATAATTGATTTCTTCTTATTCACAGGTGTCTAAGCAGGGACTGGGTGTGGAACGGTTTGTCAGGTCCACCTAATTAGCTTTGTGGGGCCCAGTGTGCAGTGCAAGTGCAGGGTCCCTGTCAGGGGCAGGGATCTGTCACCCACAGCCTCAATGCCCTGTGCGGGTGGCTCTCAAGGAGCTGCAATCTCTGTGCCAGGAAATGTGCTGTGCCTGGATTGAGGGTGGGTGAGAGACTGCCACGGAGCCACCAGGCTTGGGAGCTGCTGCCACTGTGCCCTTTGCCAGAAACGGAGGGCGTGCATGAGCCTGGCCCCCTCTCCCCTGGGGACAGAGGGCCATAGCAGAAGGCATGGCCCACTGATGACATGGCCCACTTGCCACTTGGACAGCAGCTGCCATCGGTGGATGGAAGGTGGGGGGCAGGGCCTGGGGCCAGGAGGGGAGATTGGGCAACCACAAGCCCATCCCGGGGAGGCTGGGGGTGGGGGGCTACACCAAATGTATAAGTAGATGCTCTAAGTTGCCAGGGCTTGTCCTCTGGCTCCGTCAAACTTCACTTGCAAAATATCAATTGAAAGATAAAATTATTAGGGATGTTGAGACAGCCACTGCAGGGCCTTAAGCCTCAAGGTGGTCCTTCTGAGCACAGGGCCCCGAGTGACGGCATGACTTTGAGCCTACGTGTTTGGGGCATGAAAACCTTCTGGGAGAACAAAGGAAACGGCTTATTCTCTGGTCATTGGCCAGTCTGGTTTGGGGCGGAACACAGAGTTCAGGGAGTAAAGATGACAATGAGAAGACCATGTCAGCTGCAGCAGAGGAGAGATTTCTGCTAGAACAGGTGAGCAGACACTGGAGAGCAGGGCTGGAGGCCTGCTGTGTGAGTGATGAGGGCAGGTCGGCCAGGACAGCGGGGCTGTGAGGGAGGCAGCGACCGTGCCCTGCTCTGAGAGTGAGCACAGGATATGTCACCTGGCCCGGCTCTCGAATGCGTCCCTGGTGTCAGTGACAGACCCGCGCACACTCGTGAGATCCACTCCATCCCTACCAGCACGTGGGCGAGCAAGGCCACTGTGCTCTGGCCGCCTCTGTTCCGCTGACTTCGCCGTGGCCTCCCAGGCACTTGCCCTGTGATCACTGAGGGATGACTGCATGCTCATCCTCCTGGGAGCATGAGAAAAACCACATTGAGATTCCATTGTTTGAATTTAAGTTATAATGATTTGAAGCATAAATGCCTTAGAAAGCAGCCGACACTATCTGTGGGCGCTGTCACATAGAGAAAACAGCTCTCTCTAAACTTCTGTTCTCCTATCATTATACACAGTTATTTGTTTCTATTTATTATTAACATATTTCCCTGCTATCTCATATGGAATAGCTTTTGAAGATTCCCGTGAGCCACAGCTGGAAAATTCCTTCTTTGAAGTGCCCCATTTATTCATCTTTTGTCAGTGGCAGGCTTTTTATGCTCAGACATTTTATACTTTTCACAGTCATTTCAAAATCTATTTCATTTGACGTGGAGTCAATTTGTCATTCTGCACACATTCCCATGTCTCTTTCCCCCATTTTTCTCAATTTGGCATTCTGCTAAGTTCTCAGCGGACTTTTCTTTTTTTCCTCGGTAAGCTGTACTGTGGCACCTAGAAAGACACTGGAAGTCCCGGCTCCAAGATGCTCATACCTGCCGTTTCCCCGTGGGCTCCAACCAGGCCCCGAGCGTGTGGGTGATGACTAACGGAAGTTGGGGACAGGAACGCAGGAATTTGTCCAACAATAAGACTGCTCACAGATGTAACTCTGGAAGTGGTGCTTGTTGGAAGACGTCAGTCTGACTTCACGTGCAGTCAAGGAGCGGCCGTGTTTGGTCAGCCTGGCTGCTGCGTGCGGTTCTCCCAGGAGAACAAACGGACCAGTCCCGCACACGGGTGGGATTTGCATCACATTATCTAGGTGTGGAGTGAACCAAGATGACAAGCCCACGGTTCTGAGACTATTTCAATTTCAGCAAAGAGTATCTTCTAGAAACAGCAACGCAAAAGGGCCTTTTTTCTAAACTCATTCTAGCTGAGTATTACCATTTTCATCTGACTTAATGCGGAGAAAAGGCAATTTGACGTAGTGGAAACCCAGAGCGTTACTATCTTGGTATCGACCTTTTATTTAGTCTGACAGCAGGCATGGTTCAAACTCAGTAAAAACTGCCTACTTGACTCAGCTACTAACAGACAAACCACACCTAAGTTTGCATAAATCTTAGATGACAGCCACCTCATTGTGCTCAGTGCACATCAGAACTCCTTCAGGATGTTTCTTTTCATTTTGGAAAACTTCTTATAAGAGCCTCTTATAACAAGTTTTTATTAATGTCATGATATATGGTCAACTTCTATAACTGTGTTGTAGGCGTTTGAACATGCAATCTAATTATTTATAATATGTAAAATTCAACATATTTAAAAACATTATTCCTTAAATTATTAGTATGCCTTACTGTGCTTATTTATTTTTGTCTAATTGATCTCTTTTTTTTTCCTTTTTTTTTTTATTTTGGCATATTATGGGGGTACAGATTTTAAGGTTTCAATAAATGCCCATTTCCCCCCTCCCCCACAAGTCTGAGTCTCCAGCATGACCATCCCCCAGATGGTGCACATCTCACTCATTATGTATGTATATACCCGCCCCCCTCCCCCCCCCCGCCCAAAATGTCTAAAAAGACATAAAAAGCCTCATTAAGATTGTGGTTTTGTTCATTTCTCTGTGTTTACTTTATATTGATAGTGCTTACCTGTAATTTGGCATCTAAATATTGATGATCATATCTTCAGTATGGGTTCTATTTTGATTGATTTGTAAAATCCACCTCTTTCAAGCACTTATTACTATTATTAACATCCACCTCAATTTTCTATTCTGGCTACATCAGAAGCAGCTCCCATGCCTGACGTGTGACCGTGGAGTTGCTTCCTGGTTGGAGCAGACATTGGGAGGATGCCGCTCCAGTGTGGCTCTTGCATGTCACCTCTGATTTATTGGAAAGACTCTCACTCGGAGGCTCTGGAATTGCATTTGAACATCTTTTGCTCAGCCCAGCTTCCCTGATCTTAAATGTAGTAGAAGCTCCTCTGGTGTTACCTAGCTTGCCAGACACAATTTTCAGTGTTAACAATTTTTTTGTGGTTTATTATAAAAGAAAATATATGTATTCAAATAATACAAAGTTTGGCTGTAGGCTCCAGGAATGAGAATAATCATACCAGGTAGCAGGAGGCTATGGAGACTGCAGTTAGACCTAAATGTAGGGATTAAAACTCCCCTGGAACTCAGTGGGAAAGCACGTTTTATCTTAAGAACCAGGAAAGTAATACATTGAGTCTGTTAGTGGGACATGTTGGAATTTAAAAGCTAGCTATGTGGGTTAAACTTCCTCTACTAGTACCCTGTAATTATGAAATTCCAAATTTCTAATTCCTATGAAGGTGAAACCCTGTGACCCCCACCCTAACTAACAATGGCTTTGCTCTTAAGATCTAGGTCACAGTATTGGGGAGGAAATGGAGGGTCAGGCGGTCTCCCTGGAGTTAGCATCACAGTGGCAGAGGACGCTCAGGTCCCATGAGTGGCAGTGTTTTAATCATCTGCAACAGCACATAAATAATTCTGACCTCCATTAATGGCTTTGCCTTAGACAGAGACATCTAAAAATATTCCCTCACTCTTATAAATATTGTAAGCCTCTCTTTAGGACTGCTACTCCCCATAAATACTCTCATTTCTCTCTTCTAACCAAGAACTTTTCAAAGGTAACATATCTATCATAAGAACATCTGAGAGTAGAAAGTCAATGCCTCTGTCGAAGTGGAATCAATCAAAATTGGGAAGAAATGAAGCATGAGTTAGTCTCATTTCAGATACGGTCAGATCCAGACACAATCTGAAAGTTGGAATTTAAAATATGTGGGAAATTCCTCATTCTTTTTTTTTCATCTTTATTTTTTATTTCAGCCTATTATGGGGGTACATATATTTAGGTTACATGTATTGCCTTTGCCCCTGCTGCCAAGTCAGAGCTTCAAGCATGTTCATGCCCCAGACGGTGCACACCGTTCTTCTCGTCATCATTTGCACACACAGATTGGAGGTCTGGCTCATCATGCGTTCGGCACCCATACCATCCACAGCAGAGGAAATCCCAGCTCTTTCCAGCTCTTGGAGAAGAAAGTCATCATCGTGACACACTATTTGTTATTATGAAAAGTCTTCATGTGACCATCTGTTTCTTATAAATGTGTTTATTTGCTCACCCTTGAGGAGAAGGTCTTGGCTAAGGAGTCCCCAGCCAAGTAAGGAAAACCATGATTGCCATCAGAATCTTCAAGGGCTGCTGATGAAAGTCATGCTGTTCAGTTTCCTCACTGTATAAATCAAGACACATAGGCCTTTCTAAATGTTTCTTCAATGACTCATGTCTATGTAGTCAATGTCTTCAATTTTTTTTCAATCTCACAAAGATCCAAAGGTGAAAACATGAATGTTTTTTAGTGTAGTGTGTTTCTACACATTATCAAAATAACTGATTTAAAAGTGAAAATGTATAAACATTTAGCAAAGACCGGGACACAAGGGAATGATACTCTCAAACATGAACCATGAATTGGTTTGGCATTTTTGGAAGTCAATCTAGTGATATCTATCTATCTGAAAAAAAACACATCTTCTGACCCAGCAATCTACCTATGCAAATTTAGTCCACAGAAATACGAAACGCAGGATTAGATCAATGTTTGCGGAGCACCTGTCATATGCCAGATCTGTGTTGGGGCTTTCACAAGTATCTCAGTCAATACATCTAGTGCAGTCAGAGGTGTCTTGATTGATTTTGTGGTTCTTTGTGGGAAAAGTTTTAAGTGATTGCAAAGAAAAAGATTTGGAACATATAATACCTTGAAATTCTAAAATTGGCTTCTATGAATTTCATAAGATGGAGCTTATAAAAAATGGACAGGAAGAAGGTAAAAAGAAGAAATTTTCAAAGAAAATTGCAAGCTCAGAAACCAGGGTCAGTTTTCCCTAGAGACTCTCTGAAAAAAATAACATAGATTTAATAGAATCTACTCTGAACAGGGCTGTTTGTGACATATTGCCAAATGTCATTTCACTTGAAGATTTTCTATGTTGTTTATTTCCTTTTTTTCCCTTGTACCACTGCATGCCCACCTCAAAGCAAGATTCTTTCCCTTAAAAAATTAAAAAAAATGATTTGCTAATCTATGATGACACAGTTTGCTTTCAGATGGGGACATTCATTAATAATCTACTTTAGGTTATAAGCACCCTTGTTTGTCCCTAGCACTGAGTGTCCATAACTCTGGCTTTGCGTGAACTGCCACGCAGGCTTGTTTTTCCAGAGCACTGGATCTACTGTCCCCAGCGATGACAGAACATACCACATCACGGGGTGCTAGAATCTGGTGAAAAGAATCCAAACCTGAGACTCAGGATGCCCAACTTCTCATCTTGACTTGGCTAGGAATCCCTGCAGTGCCGATCCCTTTTGTTTGATTTCCTTCTCTCCATAGTGAGGATCACTAGGTCCACCCTCCCCCCAGGTGGCCTAGGTATCCCAAATCTTAGTTGTTTGGATATTCTCAATCTTCAGTTTTCCTTTGCCATCCTTTCCTTTAACATTTAAATATAAACGGCTTGGGATATATCCGTGTTTCCCCCAAATATCCAGAGTTAGGCAGATGAGTGGGTGTCACATGTTTTTAATTCACCTGTGAGTTCCTGCCCGTCCGAAGGCCCCTGTGCCCGGTTTGAATCGCAGCGCCAGCTGCGGCCGCCCTTCTGCAAGTGCCACCCGTTCTCGGGACCTCCCCTCCTCCACCTACCCGCCCGCCCGCGCTGGACTGCTGTGTGCGTGTGGGAGAATTTCAGTGACATTTAGAGTGTAGGCAGGAAGGATCGGTTATATCACAGAGAAGAAAACAATTTCCAGTTGAATGCCAAACTATAGTTTTATGAATGGATTTTTAAATTTTTTCTTTCTTTTTTTTTATTTTATAGCAGGCGAGAGCGCAGCTATAGATGAATGTATTAACTGCTTCCTAAAACAGGGACACTCCTATAGGTAGTGTCCCTCTGTAGAACCTTCTGCTATGATATCTCTGTGCCACCATTCTCAGTCTTTAGAATTACCTAAAGAGCTTTCAAAAATCCCAGTGTGCAAGCCTTAAACAACTAATGAAATCAAAATCCTTTGAATCATCATCATTTTTGAGGCTACCCAGTTGATTCTAGTGTTCAGCCAAGTTTAAGAACCGTTGCTTCAGACATTTGTGATATCTGCTTCTTAACTTTGCTCAGACTTCTCTCCAGGAGCTCCCAAGACAACCGCAAGTTTGTGTCGTTTTATTAGGAAGCAGCTCAGACCTTTTACATATGCCTGTATGTCCGCCTGTACTTCTGGTCTCATACTAACGCTTTCATGCTGTGCCCGTGGATCTTCCTTTTTCCCCCAGGAATGGGTGATAGTGGTCGGCGTGTAAAAATAGACTGAAACAAAAGAACTATTTGCCCCCAAAATGAATTATGTCACTGGCCAAGAAAATAGACACAGTCAGTTTTTGTTCAAATAGGACTTTTTTTCTTGAAAGTACACATGGGAAAAGTTCTTTGAGCCTCCTAAAAATAAAGGGCTTTGCGTATCTGAAAGCTCTTTCTGTTTGTGCAGTGCCCACCTCTGCCTCCTTGGGAGAGGAATTTCCTTCTTTCTGCAGTGTGATCTCAAAGAGAGCTGTCCTCACCCCAAACACACGAAACCAGACCCTCCAAAGTGAGACCCAGGGCATTCCTGTGTCGGTGCCTGGGGCTGGATAAAATGAACTGTTAAATCTTTTTGATCTTTAACTCCTGAGAGTCTCATTCCTCCGCATGTGGGTTGGGGGAGAAGGGGAGTGAGCTGACCCACAGGTGTGAACTGAACCTGAGTAACCCCTCCTCTTGACATGTGTTTTCTTTGCATTGGTGTTATTTGGCATCTTAATGGACACTTTTATTGAGGATTGGACAAGAACATATGCCGATGAGAAAGTACATGTTTCTACAGCTTCGTCTATCCAAGCTGCTCCAGCACCCAACATTTGGCTTTCCCAGAACAAACAGTATTTTCAGCCTTTATATCCAGGTGCTCTGGAGGTCTCATAAAGATACCAGCCAGTGCCTGCGGTTGTGTTTTTGGAAGCCTAATTACTAAAAGAGCCGGAGCTGTCCGAGACACAGGATTTCTTCAGTCAATGGGACACCTTGTTCCTTCTGCACTGGCAATATAGGTGGTCTTCTGAAGTCTTAGAAGGAAATGGTAGTTTTCTTTTTTTATAAACCACCACTTCTCGGCTAGAGAGTTGCAAAGCACTATTGTCTTATGATAATCAGCTAGTGGATGTGTCCATAATAAATGTTTTAGTGACAATATGTGTGAATCATTTATTTTTTCATATATTTGAGTAGATTCAAGGTTATTACTTAAAAAAACCTCTCATCTATATACCAATATGCTTCCTCCAACCTGAGAGAAAGGCATGGAGTTACAGTGAGATCTTGGGAGTCCTGCACAGCACAGAGTGTGCACGCGGTTATGGGTCGCACATGCCATCCATCATGTGTGTGGGGAGAAAGGCTGAGAACGGTTGGGATAATTGATGGGGTAATAGGCAGTTAAGTTCAAGAAGACTTCAGTGAAAATCACATGAATGATCACTTTCTTTCCACACGGCCTGTTTCTTCGCTTGGGTTGGGATTTCTACACCTAGGAAATTATATTCTTTGTCTTCTCCATTTAATAGTAATGTCTCCACTGTTCTTTGATACATTTATGTACTTTACATGGGGCTTGGGCATGACTCTAAAACAAAATCACCAATCAGATTTTCACTGAGTTTAATTTATTGCCAGGTTAATCTTTTCCAGTCTGAACTGAAGATTTTCTTACCCAGACAATAGGAAAGAGTTTTGCACAATTGGCACTAAATATTTATTTATTTTTCCCCTTAATCAGAATTGGAAATGTTATCTGATGTTTGACATTTACCTTGGAAATTTACATTAATCATATCTGAAGTGCTCAGGCTAAGATCACAAAGTGTTCAATGGACATTTCATTTGTAAGCGACAGGGCACTAGCTCTCTCTGGTAACTTGTGACATCACATACAGGTACTTAATAAATTTATTGTAATTTGTGGCTGAACTGTTTGTCCAGAGTCAGTTAAAATACATGGCTAAGGGCCGGGCGCTGTGGCTCACGCCTGTAAGGCCGAGGCGGGCGGATTGCTCAAGGTCAGGAGTTCAAAACCAGCCTGAGCAAGAGCGAGACCCCGTCTCTACTATGAAATAGAAAGAAATTAATTGGCCAACTGATATATATATATAAAAAATTAGCCGGGCATAGTGGCGCATGCCTGTAGTCCCAGCTACTCGGGAGGCTGAGGCAGAAGGATCACTCGAGCCCAGGAGTTTGAGGTTGCTGTGAGCTAGGCTGACGCCACGGCACTCACTCTAGCCTGGACAACAAAGCGAGACTCTGTCTCAAAAAAAAAAAAAAAAAATACATGGCTAAGAAACCTTTGATTCAAAGAAAGGCTCTAATATTTTTCATAAATGGGTTTGATTATACTGGAACTAAACAATACTCCTAGTCCTTAGAAAATGAGAGAGTTTTGGTTTCATTCTTTCACTCAACAAATATTGATTGATGCCTACTATGTGTTAGGTTTTTTTAAATTTGGATCGTGTGGTTTAAAAAATTTTTAATTTTACAATATTACGGGGGTACAAATGTTTTGGTTACATGGGTTGATTTTGTACTGCTTAAGTCAAAGTTACAAGTGTGCCCATCACTTAGATAGTGTGCAATATACCCATAGGTGTGATTCCACCCATCCTCTTCTCCCCCTCCCTCCTGCATGACTTCCGTTGAGTTTCACTTCCATCTGTGCACACGAGTGCTGATCGGTTAGTTCCAATTTAATAGTGAGTACTTGTAGTGTCTGTTTGTCCATTCGTGGGATACTTCACTTAGGAGGATGGTCTTGAGTTCCACCCAGATTGCTGTGAAAGGTACCAATTCATTTCTTATGGCTGAGTAGTACTCCATGGTGTACATATGCATATACCACATTTTATTAATCCACTCATGAACTGATTGGCACTTGGTTTGATTCTACATCTTTATGACTACGAATCCTGCTGCTGTAGACATTGGAGTGCAAGTGTCTTTTTGATAAAATGACTTTTTTCCTTTGAGTAAATACCCAGTAGTGGGATTGCTAGATCCAATGGTGGGTCTACTTTCAGTTCTTTGAGGTATCTCCATACCATTTTCCATAGAGTTTGCACTAGTTTGCAGTCCCACCAACAGTATATAAGTGTTCCTTTCTCTCCACATCTATGCCAGCATCTCTTGTTTGGGGACTTTTTGATAAAAACCACTCTCACTGGGGTTAGATGATGTCTCATTGTGGTTTTGATTTGCATTTCTCTGATGATTAGTGACGTTGAATATTTTTTCATATGTTTCTTGGCCAGTAGCCTATTTTCTTTTGAAAAGCTTCTGTTAATATTTACTGAGGGAAGAAATGAATGAAATAATCTGTGGCATACAACATACAAAATGTGGCATGAGATCACTGTTTCCTACAATTGCTGTGAATTTCTTTGTTTCCTTATTGGCCCTGCAGCCCCATAGTAAGTTTCCTTGCATTTCTCCTACTGATAGAAGATATTAGGACTGTTTGGATAAACTGCTAAGCTAAATGGCAAGAACAAGTCTCTGCATTTGAGGTGAGAAAGTAAGTGGTCCCCAGCTCCAGGCCTTGAGTGGGCCCAAGATCAAGTCGCCCGACTGTGGGCACCAGCTCCTGCACGCCAGAGCAGCCACTTGGCCGGCGCCCGCACAGCAGCTGTTGTTCAGCGCCTGCGCTCTTGCCCTCCTGCTCCCGGACCGCACGTGCAGCCGCTCCTCAGTCTGTGACTCGGCCGGGCCTCACCTCCGTTGCTTTCGGCACGTTGCACTTCTCCAGACTTGTGCCAATTTCCCTAAGTCCTTCTTTGTCTCCTGCGTTGATTTTTTTTCTCCCTGCTTCTTTCCTGGACAGTCCCCTGGAGTTTCGCTGTCAGCTTTCTGCCCATTGCTCCATGTCTTTTTCTCAGAAAGCTCATGGTTTTTTCCTCATCTCTGTTCCTTATCTCGGGGTGTAAGAGTCCAAACTCAGTACCGAGAGAGCTTAATGTCCTTAGACCTCAGCCTTCCTGCTCCACGTAGGCACTTCCACCTGGAAGACCCACCGTGGCTTTCAAGTCAACTTGGCATGAACGGAGGCTCCTGCGGCCACTGGGGACCTGCGACTGAGGGCGTTACCGAGGCTCTGCCAAAGAAGGACAGACCCTGGGGGGTGGCTTTGCTGCATGGCAGAGCTGCTGACGTGGGTCGAGTGCATCGGGCGCTCCTGCCACTGGTGCTTGGGAGTGAGCGGTGGGTGTGAAGTGCAAGCCAACAGGGCAGGCTGACGCCACGTCTTCCTCTTGCTCCTCTAAGCAGCCACCTTCAAGGACGTGGGGGTCTGCTGGCTCCCTGTGTTGCGGAGCTCGCACGCACCCGGCCCGTCTAGCAGAAGCCGAGGGACGTGTGGCGGGAGCTGGGCCTAAAGCAGCCCTCCCAGTCCCGTGCCGCTCCTCCGCCCTGCGGGCCACACGGAATTCCCTCGAGGCCAACTCCAGCCCAGAGCCATGCGGGGCAGAGCATCGGGGCTCGCGGCTGCAGCTCGGCCACACGACACAGCACGGTGACCCCATGTGCGGCCACTCGCCCTCCACATCACCCTTCAACTTCCCAGCCGATTTCGGGGAATGTTTTTATTTAACCACAATGCTATTTTAAAAGACTTGCGACAATTTGGCACTGCCCAGAGTGGTGCTTTTTTATTTTTTAACTGTGATTTTTGTGGAGGGATTTTAGGTGTCTGGGGAGAGGTGCCCTGGGCTGTGAGCGGGCAGAGGCCGGCCCTCCCCTGCTTCCAGCACCACAGACAGCCTCCCCGGCCGCCCGCCAGGACCCGGCTTCCCAGTGAGAGCTCACCTGTAGACAGCCTACCTGCTGAAAGAGGAAGACATGAGGGAGGGGAGAGAAAAGAAGGAAGAAAGGAAAGAAGGGAGGAAGGAAAGAAAAGAGGGAATAGGGGAGGGGGAAGGATGGAAGGAAAGGAGAAAGGAAACAGTACCCCAGAGCATCAAGTCTTAATCCTCCCACCTCAGTCCTCCACGTTTACCCAAGTTTGTGTCCTACTTCTAAGTCTGGTGGGAACATCTTCTTCAGCCTGACTGGGTCTCTCACTCATTTCTGCACAGACTGCGTTCACTACCGACTTTGTGCTTTGACTCGTGGTCTAGAATGCCTCATCTTCTCGGCTTTTCCTAAGACAACTGCAGACCAATGTTGTCTCTGGGTCAAGGTGGAGATGTCCAGTCTTGTCCCCTAGAAAAGAGGCGAGAATGAGTGTGGGGTGACGTTTCATTTAAGCATACACATACACAAACACAGACATACATACACATGTGCATAGCTCTATGCAGTAATTTTATATTAAAACCTTTATGTGCATGACTTTGTATCTTTACATGTATATGTGAATAGTTTTATCACATTGGAGTAGGTCAAGATAGAAAGCTATCGGAAACAATTTAGAGGAAGGGAAGAGAAATGTTAGTAGTGTTTGTTAAGCGCCTCCTATGCACTAGGTCTCACGATCACCTCATCTAATTTTGAGAGCAACCATGAAAAGTAGGAGTCATGAGCTGCCCATAACCAGTTTATTGAGGAGTCAAACTCTCTGTGGGACAAACATGAAACGGCTTTATTTTCCTGACTGCCTTGCCAGCCAACCACACGGTCTATTCTGGGCAGTGAGATGTTTAATGACATCTCAAGAGTGATCCTCTGACTTTTCGGTCTTTTTTGGTTTTTTGAAGTGTCTCATTTGGGTTCTTAAGAATCAGCCCTGTTTATGGAAAACCTTGCATCTGATTCCTAATAACCTCTGTCTCTTCTCGCCTGCCTCGGTGGGCCGGCTGTGCTGGCTGGGGGCGCAGGAGGGCTGGGCTGGGTGGTCTAGCTGACACGGCTCCTCCTGCCCTCCCTGTTCCTGCCCTCCTTCTTCTTCACTAGCTGTGCTTGAGGCGGAGCATAAAGACAGAGCTTTTCTTTTACCGAATCCTCTGGATGAGGTCACAGTTCTTGTCTTAGAGAATTGCATGTGCTGTTTTGACTCATTTCCTTGGACTCTACGTTTACGAGTGGTGGTTCCAACATGCCTGCTTCACAAGGAAGTCATCCCAGGCAACCCTCTGTGGTATTTATGGCCCCTTGTGACGTCTGTCCCCAGTGCTCTGGTGTGTGTGCCTTTCTGTTCTCAGCTGAGGCTGTCGCCAGTGAGATGGCTACTGACAACTTCATCTGTCCTCCATAATTGAGTCTGGGGTGTAGGTATTCATCGTGCACACCTCACTGGATCTGCGCATGAGAGGGGAGTGCTGTAGACTGAGTGTGAGTGCCCACCCCCAACTCGCATGTTGAAACTAATCACCGCAGTGATGGTGTTTGGAGGTGGGGCCTTTGGCAAGGGATTAGGTCATAAGGGTGGAGCCCTGGTGAATGGGGATTCACACCCTTACAGAAGAGACCCCAGAGAGGTCTCCCCCTTTCCGCCATATGAGGACACAGTGAGAAGAAGGCTGTCTATGAAGTAGGAAGTGAGCTCTCACCAGACACTAAATCTGCCAGCACCCTAGTCTTGGAATTCCCAGCCTCCAGAACTGTGAGAAAAAAAATTTCTGTTATTTATAAGCCGCACAGTCTATGGTGTTATGTTATTGCAGCCCAAACGGACTACGACAGGAACAGTCACAAATAGTAAAGACAAAGCATTTGTGTCATTTCATGGAGAACATCACCAGTAGCATGTTCAGTCACCCCATCCCCCATCACAATACTCTCGGGTCTGATGAGAAAAGAGAGAAGGGGTGTGAGGTGTGGGCATCTATCACCTTCTGTAAACCCACACCACCGTCTATAACCCCATGGGATTTATGGAGTCCTTTAGCAAATATTTATTAAACATGTATATGTGCTGTATATTGAATATGGATGATTCCATAAATAAAACCTTACATGTGGGTTTAAAACTCGACTACTCAAATGTACAAAAAAAATGTACCTTTTTTTTCTATAACTGATATAATCTTTCGCATAAACCCTTCTCCTGCTGTATATTGGCTAAAGGTGGGAGGCGGTATCTAAGTTTTCCAGTTAATATTTCACTATTTGGGGCCTTACACAGTCCTTTGATAGTTATTAGATCTCTCTGGGATGATGGGATCTCTCAGTCTATGAGCGTTTCACTGCCCACCTCGCCCACTTCTGTCCACACTCATGGGGCATCTCTGCGGCCTCCCGGCACGGGGGAGGGGCCTCGGGCCGGACCTGGCGGTCTAGTCCGGTGGTGAGCTCCCCCTGCGTGGAGTGCCCTGTAGTACCCGCAGTCCTTGCTCTTGGTCCTTTACCTCTGGTAACTAATTCCTAATATTCTGTCTCCATTTCAAATCCAAGGGGACACGAGTCCCCTGGCCCTTTAGAACGTTGGCATTTCATCCCCGGGGAGACAGGAAGCCCGGCTCCCTGCACGCCCGATTCGGGACGGGCCGCACCCGCAGTGCCAGCTCCCCTCCCCTGTCTCCTGTCTCCTCACCGAGGCCGCACCCGCAGTGCCAGCCCCCCTCCCCTGTCTCCTGTCTCCTCACCAAGGCCGCACCCGCAGTGCCAGCCCCCCCACCCCCCGTCTCCTCACCGAGGCCGCGCCCGCAGGCCCCCCCCCGTCTCCTCACCGAGGCCGCGCCCGCAGTGCCAGCCCCCCCACCCCCCGTCTCCTCACCAAGGCCGCGCCCACAGTGCCAGCCCCCCCACCCCCCGTCTCCTCACCAAGGCCGCGCCCGCAGTGCCAGCCCCCCTCCCCTGTCTCCTGTCTCCTCACCAAGGCCGCACCCGCAGTGCCAGCCCCCCCACCCCCCGTCTCCTCACCGAGGCCGCGCCCGCAGGCCCCCCCCCGTCTCCTCACCGAGGCCGCGCCCGCAGTGCCAGCCCCCCCACCCCCCGTCTCCTCACCAAGGCCGCGCCCACAGTGCCAGCCCCCCCACCCCCCGTCTCCTCACCAAGGCCGCGCCCGCAGTGCCAGCCCCCCTCCCCTGTCTCCTGTCTCCTCACCAAGGCCGCACCCGCAGTGCCAGCCCCCCCACCCCCCGTCTCCTCACCGAGGCCGCGCCCGCAGGCCCCCCCCCCGTCTCCTCACCGAGGCCGCGCCCGCAGTGCCAGCCCCCCCACCCCCCGTCTCCTCACCAAGGCCGCGCCCACAGTGCCAGCCCCCCCACCCCCCGTCTCCTCACCAAGGCCGCGCCCGCAGTGCCAGCCCCCCCACCCCCCGTCTCCTCACCAAGGCCGCGCCCACAGTGCCAGCCCCCCCACCCCCCGTCTCCTCACCGAGGCCGCGCCCGCAGGCCCCCCCCGTCTCCTCACCGAGGCCGCGCCCGCAGTGCCAGCCCCCCCCGTCTCCTTACCGAGGCCGCGCCCGCAGTGCCAGCCCCCCCCCCCGTCTCCTCACCGAGGCCGCGCCCGCAGTGCCAGCCCCCCCCGTCTCCTTACCGAGGCCGCGCCCGCAGTGCCAGCCCCCCCCCCGTCTCCTCACCGAGGCCGCGCCCGCAGTGCCAGCCCCCCCCGTCTCCTTACCGAGGCCGCGCCCGCAGTGCCAGCCCCCCCCCCGTCTCCTGTCTCCCGTCTCCTCACCGAGGCCGCGCCCGCAGTGCCAGCCCCCCGTCTCCTGTCTTCTCACCGAGGCCGCACCGTGGGCAGGGCGGGGCGCTAGCCTTGACCCTCCACCTTCCCCACACAGACGAGGGCATCTCTACAGCCCCCCCCACTGCGAAGCAGCCGCTGGGTGTGGAGGAGAAGACCGGGTCTGACCGCCCCGTCACTCCTCTCCCGCCCACACCCCGCTGGGCTGGGCAGCCAAATGGGCCCGCCCCACCTCCCTCTTGTCCCTCTTCTCCCTGGGGACCCACACCTCATGGTTTAGCTTCCTGCCTCAATGGTATGATGTGGAACAGGAAGAGAGACCAGCTTACTGATAAAAAGGAAGGAACACATTGGGTGAGGTTTTTAAAAATAGTATTATTTTTCTCGGTATAAAGAACTTTTCATACATTATCCCAATGGAGGGTCTAAAAGACTAAGAAAATATCAAGGGTTTTAGTAAAAGAGATTTTGGAAGGAAAGAAAGCTCTAAGCCTCTATAAATTCTGTTGTTCCAACACTTCAGCCGACTGTAAAGACCTAATACCCCAATTCACGGAAACATTAAATTACATGTGTTTCCTCTCCTGACACAAACACACAGTAGCTTACATGCTCTTAGAGCAGAAATCTATACTGAAACATGTTTGAAGTTACATTTTGAAATGAACATTTACAGGTGGTTCAATGAAAAGTCAAACCAAATACAAATTCGTGAGGTTGTATAAGTAGGAATTCGAAGCATATCCTTAGGCAGATGCTCAAGTCAATACATGGATTTCCTTCTGTTTGTGAGATAGAGATAGAAATTTATCATTAGCTCTGAACATTATCCATGTGATACAACAGCGGAGATTATGGATTAAAACTGAGAGATACAAAATGTATTATTAACATTTACACTATTTCTATGAAACTATAGCTGAATTATATGATCAAAAACAAACTAGGTGTAACAAACTCCAGAAAAATCTATATCTCAGTGAGTGGATGTTTTAGTATCTATTACCTACAAAGATGTGGTTTTCTTATAGCTGGTAGGAATTTAGTTAAATTTTGAGATCAGCTTTCTTACAAAACATTGGGTTTAAATTCTTAAAATAGAAATGTTTCTGTTTAGCTTTATTATTATGTGTTTAACAGCATTTGCCATGTGCTGTCATAGTCCCCATAGTCAAAGAATTTCCAACATTAAGGAAGAGATAAGAAAAAAATGTATGCCAGAAGATTTTCTGCATGAAAATTAGTGGTATCTTTTGCATGCCAATTTAGCCAAAAATAATTAAATCACATGCTTTGACTATTGTATGTCTAATTCTGGTTTCTGCTGGTTCTATGAGATAGGGTCGACTGTTTGGGAGAAATTACTTTGGATTGCTCTTTCAACAATGGAGACAAAACTACCTGCCAAAAAGACTCGGGTGGAACTGAGTGTGCAGTGTTCCGCTGTTCTGCGTCATGGTGAGAGGTGAAGGCTCTTCACTCTTCATGCGAAGACTCTTCTTCCAACCCCTGTGTGAGCGACATCCCCATGTGAACAGAGGAGAAAATTTCAAAGAAACTTCGCAGTCACAGTGCATATCATCCATGTGCCAGTGGGAAGAAGGCCTAAAGTCCAGAACAGTATCTACTGCAGCATCTACTTGACATACCAAAAGCATTTTAGAAGCAAAATAAAATTGTGGAGCCAGGGATTAAGCATTTGGAAAGAGGCCAGTGAGGCTTTGTCACAGATAACACCAACTTCGATGCAAAATAAATCTTGACCTAAGTTTTATTCTATTCTAGGTACTACCAACTTGGATCAAGAGCAGACCGGCCCAGAGGTAGAGACTAGGAATCTTACGCAGTTCTCACCAGGACGCTTGGCTGTTGCTTGGTGGCAACTGAGATGTGTCTTTGCACATGGGGCTAAAGAAATAATGCATATTTTTGAAATAACACTAAAGTTTCAGAATTGTGTAAAAGATACAATGACAGTGCTATTACAAGAGAAAGAAAATTGTCTCGTGTAGCAGATTTTGAAAGCACAGAAGGAGACGACTTTTTCTGGTACTGGTTCGCTACGAAGCGATGTCAAAGTTAAGTTGTCATGTATGATTGGAGGCATGGGGTCTGGGCTGGAGAAAGAGAGTTGGATCCTAAGGGACAGTGGAAGGCTGAATATGGCCCCAATATGTTTACATCCTAATCCCCTGAACCTGTGACTGTCACCGCATGTGGCAAAAGGGTTGTTGCAGATGTGATTAACTTAAGAATCTTGACATGAGAAGAGCATGCTGAGTTACCCTCAGGGGCCTGGTGAATCACAGGGCTTCTTAGGAAAGGCTGAGCGAGATCAGAGGGAGGCAAGAGACAAAATGACAGAGGCGAGAGCTGAGCGATGTGACGAGGGGCACAGGCGAGGAATGCCAGCCGCCTCCAGGAGGAACAAGCCCTGTGGACATCCCGACTTTGGCCCAGTGAAACTGATCTCAGGCTTCCGACCCCCAGAACTGTGAGGTAATACATTTTTGTTGTTTTAAGTTACCAAGTTTGTGGTAGTTTGTAACAGCAGCCATAGGAAACTAATGCAAGGATCCAGTTAACACTGAAAACAGAAGATTCTCATCTGCTCTAAAAAAACATGTCCTTTCCAATGTTCAGAGCATATTTCAGTTGTGTTTCAACAACTTACAACAGAATGGGGACCATGTCATTCCAGTAAGGTAACCCCAAAATTCAGAGCCATGCACGGGCTCCATTAGAACACAGATGATCTGCTGCTCTCTCTCTCTGAAGACAAGGCCAGTCCTAATGAGCTTTGTAGGCCCAGGGCCTGTTACTGTGTCTGAAATACAGTAAGTATTTGAAATACATCTGTAGTTTTACAAACTACAGAGAATTTTTAAATATTATTTTTTTAATTCTGTGAAAATATTATACAATACTTTACCCAGTATAAAAATAAAGTTTATTTCTATTTTGCATTGGATATTTTTCATCACAAGACATTTTCATGGAATAAGACTTTAAGTTCTCAAGTCGGTGCTTCTCAAGCAAATGTCCATGTATCCTGGTTGGGGGAGGGGTCTGTGGATACATACCTGGGCTTTTCTTTTCCTTTTTTTTTTTTTTTTTTTTTTTTTTGAGACAGAGTCTCGCTTGTTGCCCAGGCTAGAGTGAGTGCCATGGCATCAGCCTAGCTCACAGCAACCTCAAACTCCTGGGCTCAAGCGATCCTCCTGCCTCAGCCTCCCGAGTAGCTGGGACTACAGGCATGCGCCACCATGCCCGGCTAATTTTTTATATATATATCAGTTGGCCAATTAATTTCTTTCTATTTATAGTAGAGACGGGGTCTCGCTCAGGCTCAGGCTGGTTTTGAACTCCTGACCTTGAGCAATCCACCCGCCTCGGCCTCCCAAGAGCTAGGATTACAGGCGTGAGCCACAGCGCCCGGCCCCTTTTTTTTCTTTTTGAGACAGAGTCTGGCTCTGTTGCCCAGGCAAGAGTGCTGTGGCATCAGCCTAGCTCACAGCAACCTCAAACTCCTGGGCTCAGGTGATCCTCCTACCTCAGCCTCCCGAGTAGCTAGGACTACAGGCATGCACCACCATGCCCGGCTAATTATTTCCTTATATATTTTTAGTTGTCCAGATAATTTCTTTCTATTTTTAGTAGAGATGGGGCCTCGCCCTTGCTGAGGCTGGTATCAAACTCCTGACCTTGAGCGATCCTCCCGCCTCAGCCTCCCAGAGTGCTAGGATTACAGGCGAGAGCCACTGCGCCCAGCCTATACCTGGGGTTTTAAAGATGTTTATCCATTACTCGAGTTGGAGGGACACCAACATACACACATGTTGAATGAACACAGGGATGCAGAATAAATTTTTCCAAAACAACCAATCCGGTAATTTGTTAGAAAAAAATTGTAAAGCGAGTTGTTCAATAGTGTGAAAGTCAGAGAACTAATCGGCATGTCTAATTTTTTACATTTCAAACTGGGGCAATCACACAGACATGGACTTGCAGCACTCTCTCTTTCCTATTTGCTTTCTCTACTGTGACACTAAGGGAACCACAGCAGTGAAGACTAACATCTCAGCGCCAGGCTGCACCCTGCACCTATTATCTGGCCTGGCTGGCAGTAAAATGTTAATGGCAGCACCCCCCTTCAGGCCCCTAATAGATGGGAGGACGCTGTTCGGAACACCTGAAGGAAGGTCTGGGTGCACCTCCCCAGGCACCTGACAAGAGAGGGTGTCGGCCCAAGAATAATTGCCATGTCACTGCCATGTGATTTATTGCAGTGCTTAATTATGTCCACAGGGCACCATCTGGAGACCCAATTTGTGCTCTTTATGAACCAAAATTAAAACCAAAATGCACCTTCTTTTGAACTCAACTGAACCCCATTTTGGACTTTTCACACCTAGAGAATATTATCCTATGCTAGGTCCCACACCACACCCTAGCTATTTCAGTTTAGAGGGTCCCAGATACACAGCGGCTCATTCCAGAGACATGGCTTTCCTTCTTAGACCATGTTATCCAAAGGGTTAAACATGTAGGGAGTTTTGCATTTTACCCAAAACTCAACAGTAGAGTGAAGTCACCTTTAGCATGTTTCTGAATTGTCACTGGCCATCAACCAAAAACAATATTGCATTTATTGGCATTTGATTTTTTGCCCTAATTATCAATCAGCTATTTATAATAATTGTCCCCAAAATATTTGCTTAAAAGGAATGATGGCAAATCAGCAATAAATGATGAAATTGTTTTCTAAATGTTACTCAGTTTTCAAATAAATTTTAGTCTACTACAGGAATCTTTAAAAAAATCATATTACTGTGCAGAGTTGATTTAAGAAATGCTTACTCCTTTCAATTAAAACCCAGAGCATTAATCAAATGTTTGACACTATAAATGTTTCCAATTAACATCCAGCTTAAAACCACATGTGTTCCAAGTGAAATTCAAAAGATCTATCTGTACAGGTGACCTCAGAGAAACCATTAACACATGGCAGGAGACAGCAAGAAACATTCTCCATTTGTGAGACTGAGATAAAGAATCAGTTTGTGACTGATTATTAATTTAAACATCCCTTTCAGATGTGAGCTTCTTAAGCCAGAAGTTGAGTATTTCTCACCAAGTCAAAAAGGAAAAAAAAAGACTTATAAAAAATATATATATAAAGAGAGAAGTTAAAAACAATCGTATTTAGATGAACAATATTTTCAACCCTAACAAAGGTAGTCAGTTGTTTGTCTCAATATGGGCCTGGTCAGTAATCTTAGGTCTGATAGAAATTTGTCAAGCAGTTCTTTCGCACTCTCTGCTGCAGATGTTGCAAACTCACACACCTCGAGAGCCCAAGCAGGTATCAAAAACGAACGGAATGGGAGAGTCGGGGCGCGGGAGGCCTCAGGACACTGCACGGCATGCTTCCTGCCTGAACGCGAGAGCGCCTCCCAGCTCCAGCCAGCTCCTGTCATGTGAAAATAGAAGGCCTGTTGGACCAAACGTTCTGCTATTTCAAGAGAAGCCAGAAGGGAACTCGTGAATTTTCAATGATGGCAATTAATTCAATGAGAAACAAAAACAATGGCACAGACCTCACTGCGGCTGGTCTGTGACCTTCATGGCTACTTCTGGGCTGAGTCAGGAGCTGGCTGACACGGTCAGAGGCAGGAAAGGTCACGACTCAGAGGAAGGTGAGTTCCCTTCAGCAATGTGTCCACAGGTCACCAGCTTGCAGAGCACTTTGGCTCAGCCATGGTTGAATCCACCAGCTCCTGGCAGAAAAGGAGACAGCACGTCCTTCCCAGATAATCTCTCAACTGATCGGTCAAACTTAGTTAAATTATTCCAGGTGTGCTGTGGGGGGGTTATCATGGCCACAAGGAAGAGGGTAAATTGAGACAAGCCCGTTTGCCCGGCGTCCTGATAAATCGCATCCCTCTCTGCTGTCTGGCAGCAGCTGGGGTTGTCAGCCCCACAGCGAGGGCTGCTGAGAAACGCCAGGGCTAGTCTGCTGTGGCTAGAAAGACACGTATTTCCCTCTCATTCCCCTCTTCAAATACCTTTCCAAAAGAGAAAAAGCAGAAGATGACCATAATAAGATAATTGCCTGGTAGGTTACACAGAGCACAATATTTGACATTCAGTAACTGTTTCGAGACCTCAAGAACTGGTATATTCATGTTTGTGCAGAGATCTCTCTTTTCTGTGAAAAGAAAACCAAGGCCTGCATGACTTTGGTGGAAATTGTTCAGTAGCTTTAAAAATAAGAAAAGATGATTATATCTTATCAAGGACATTACTCGGTTCGTAACTTGAGCCAGGAGATCTGGGTTCTAGTCCTTTGTTCTACTCCCTAATTAGCTACTCT
Source organism: Microcebus murinus (assembly GCF_040939455.1). Classification (NCBI taxonomy): domain Eukaryota; kingdom Metazoa; phylum Chordata; class Mammalia; order Primates; family Cheirogaleidae; genus Microcebus; species Microcebus murinus. Next base: position 5,092,506 of record NC_134121.1, read on the forward strand.
TAATTCTTGGTTTAAAAAAATTGGCTAGGGATGCAGAATTTTAATACATAAAATATAGTTAACAATGCCTGAGCAAATATGATCAGATAAAACAAAGCCCATAAAGCAATTTATAAACACTAGCTTGTGTCTTTACTTATCAAGACCATTTATGGGTTATATTATTTAAAATTTCTTTTCCTAAAAGCATTCTTTGGTTTCTTTTAGGGCTCATTTGATTGCAAATGGCAGGGAACCCAATTAAAACTAGCTTAAGCCAAAAAAAAAATTGTCTTTCACAACAGTCTGGGTGTAGACTTTAGTCACAGCTTAATCTAGGTGCACAGCAGTGCCACCCGGACCCAATGCCCCTCTCTCTGCCTCTCGGCTGTTTCCTTCTGCATGTCAGCTTCCCTCTTAATAGCTGGATTCCAGAAGTTCTAAGCTCGTACCCTCCTAGGTTCAATTCCACTAGAAAGGAACACCGCCTTTTCTTCATGTGGAAGTCTCAGAATTGGGCCTGAGTATGGTTTGGTTTTACTGATAATTTGGTCTGAATGGATTAACCAATCTTCATGTCTAGGGCAAGGTGATGCCTTGACTGGTCAGAACTGAGTCACGGGACCCCTCTGAGCCTGGGGGTACAGTTAGCCCCATCTCAGCACATGGAGTTCTTCTCAAAAATAGGGAGAATGGGCATTCTTTGTACTCTATGACATGAAATATATTTTGCTCTAGAGTTTCTGGCCTAAGGCACTGATTTACACAGCTTATGCTTTAAATGAAGATTTAAAAACCCTGCTTTCCTAAAGTAACTGACTTTGACTATATTCCTTTCTTTGACTATAGGAAAATTCTAAACCCAATTTTCTCTCAGAGTTTATTCTGCTGAAATCAGTTCTTCTAAATTAAGTAAAAATTAAGTCAAATGTTTTTTCAAAGAATAGTTTTCTCACTACTAGCATAACTTTTTTCTCATTTTTATTGAGATATAATTTACATAGCATAAAATTCACCCTTTTGAAGTATCCAAGTGTTAATGTATATTCACAGAGTTGCACAACCATCCTCACTAATTCCAGAGCACTTTCATCACCCCTAAAAGAAATCCCACAAATATGTGTGGTCACTCCCCACACCCCTCCTCCCCCAGCGCCCAATAACTACTAATTTACTTTCTGTCTCCATGGGCTTGCCTAGTCTGGATATTTCATATGCATCTGTATTAACCATATCTTTTATTTTCTGAATTGTGAGGCTTTCAGATTTGGGGTCTTGCTAACCCTGGAGGGACTGCTCCTTCCAGCTTTAGCCAATTTTTGAAGACAATAAACACGTTGCACACTTTTGAAATGTGAGCCTGTGATCTACAGTCTACAATCCCAACCGCTTCCTCTGTGGGGCTCTCACACTGTCTCCCTATGCTGATTATCCTGGAGCTAGGTACCAGGCAATTAGGGACGCCCCTTGTAGTCTAGAACCTTACGACATTATTCAGATTAGTCCATCTTAAACCTGCTTACCCCACCTCACCTGTTTCTTCCCACAGAAACCACAGTAAAGGCTCTCGCCTCCTTTGCCTACTTTCCCCCTCCCTCTGCCACCTGAGTAACCCAGGTGCTTTCCCGTGGGCCCCTGGAATGTGGCATGCTCTCTCCTCTTGGGGTCTGTGAGCAACAAACTATCACCTCAATGATAGTCATTCCTGATGTGTTGGCATTACCATATCTAAGTAATAATACAACTTATATGAAAACATCACATAAATGGAGCAACGCAACATATTTTATATCTGGCTTCTTGGACTTAACATAATGTTTTCAAGGTTCATCCATGCTGCAGTGTATGTATTTCACTCCTTTTTATGACTGAATAGTATTCTGCTATATGTATGCACCTCACTTTGTTTATCCATTTATCACTTGATGGACAGGGAGTTTTTTCCATTTTGGGCTATTCAAAATAATGCGGCTAGTACCAAATGTACAAGTGTATAAGATTTTGTGTGCATATTTGTTTTCAGTTCTCCTGGGCACATACCTAGGAATGGAATCATAAGGTCATATGGTAACTGTATATTTAACTTTTGGAGAAACTGCCAAACTGTTTTCCAAAGTGGTTGCACCATTTTTCATTTCCATTAGCTATGTCCAAGTGTTGCGATTTCTCCACATCTTTCGAATGCATGGCTTTCATTTTGAGTTTTAGCATGCTAGTGAGTATGAAGTGGCATTTTACTGTGGGTTTGATATTTGATATGCATTTCCCTATCGACTAGCAATGTTAAGCATCTTTTTATGTCCTTATTTGCCATATATATATATATATATATATATATATATATACACATGTGTCTTCTTGTAGAATTATCTATTCAATTCCTTTGCTAATTTTTAATTAGCTTATTTGCCTTTTTATTATAAATATTGTTTATATATTTTGGATACTAGATCATGATTAGATATGTGATTTATAAATATTTTGTCTTTAAATGGGTTTATTTTTACTTTCTTGACAGTGTCCTTTAAAACACAAAAGTTTTTATTCTTTTAATTTTTTTTTTTGAGACAGAGTCTTGCTCTGTTGCCTGGGCTAGAGTGCTGTGGTGTCAGCCTCGCTCACAGCAACCTCAAACTCCTGGGCTCAAGAGATCCTTCTGCCTCAGCCTCCCGAGTAGCTGGGACTACAGGCAGGCACCACCATGCCCGGCTAATTTTTTCTATATATTTTTAGTTGCCCTGCTTATTTCTTTCTATTTTTACAAGAGACAGGGTCTCACTCTTCCTCAAACTGGTCTTGAACTCCTGACCTTGAGCGATTCTCCCACCTCAGCCTTCCAGAATGCTAGGATTACGGGTGTGAGCCACCACGCCCGACAATTTTTTATTTTTTGATGAGGTTGTTGGGAGGAAACTTTTCCATTTCCAACTTGGGTCCAGTTGTTGGGGGTCTGCAAATCAACTGACAATACAGAGCCAAGACAAGAGCCAAGACAAGGTTTAGTGTAACTTCCTCTATAGCCATAGACAAACTTAACAAAGTTTAGGGAAGGGGTTTATAGCTTCCAATGAGAAGATATGGAAGGTTCTCTTGGGCTTTCTGATGTGAGAGGGACTGGGAAATCTATCTCCATGGCAGATGAATTCACAGGGACTCCGTTGGTAAAGGGTTAATGGTATCTACATTTTCTAGAGGTGCTTTTTATCCAGTTAAGAGAAGTTCAGATATAATTACTTTCTGCCTTTTCTCCTTAAATGTTTTCACTTTTAAAATAATCTTTATATCAACTCTAGGGTGTCAGATGGGTCCCCTCAATGTTTAATTTATCTTTTTCTTTTGGTTGCTTGGGTGTGTGTGATATCTAAGAAACCATTGCTTAATCCAAGTTCACAAAGATTTTCATGTAAGCTTTCTTAGAACAGATTTACAGTTTTAGCTCTTATATTTAGGTATTTAGTCCATTTTGAATTAATTTTTGGAAATGATGTGAGTTGGGGGTCCAGCTTTGTTCTTTTGCATGTGACTGTCTAGTTGTCTCAGTTACATTCTTTTGCCCATTGAGTTATTTTAGCACTGCCATTGAAAATTAGTTGACCATAAATGCAAGGGTTTATCTCTAGACTTTCTATTCCATTGATCTGCAGGTCTACCCTTATGTTAGTACCACATAGTTCTGATTACTGTAGTTCTGTAGTAAGCTTTTGATAGTGTTCAGGACATGCTACCTATCCCAAAATATGGCACCTTGGCATTTGGGAAAACAGTAGAAGTTGGAAGGTCACTCTCTTCTTCCACCTGCCCTCCTACCCTGAAGCTGGTCATAAAACCTCAGAAGAGTCTTCTGATCTTCCCTGAAGCAGGTCATAAAATTCTCACTCAAAAGGTACCCTCCTTATACCCAGAAGAAAGGTACTGAAGACACAGAGATGCCAAGGAGAATCTGAACACAGCTAGATTATTGCTGTTAGATCATACTCCTTTTGTACAATCATATTTCCTCCCGATTATCCACCTCTTCCTTGAAGGAGCTCAAGAAATTTCAAATATGAATCCTTAGTATAAAGAGTATTTTGAATTAAAGGCCCTTAAAGATCAACAGGCCCTGGAAGGGGCTTTCCCTCTATCTGTATAACCAGATAGACTCATAAAAAGAACAATCGACTCCCCTTACTCTCTCTGTTATTTCAATATATTGCAGGAAAGATTATCAAGAATGCAACCAGAACTTGCCCAAACCATTTTAAGATAATTCCTGTCTCTCAGGTTAATTTAATTTGCAAAGAGAATAATTTACAAGTTAATCTGTTTTCCCTATCCATTCATCTTCCTTAGCAACCATTTATTGCCCCTAAATGGAATTATCTATATCCCTCATTCTTGGTATGAAGGAAGGTATGAAAATTTCTGGATCCCACTGAGATACTGGGTAATCACTTTGTGATTCCCCCTGTGTGCAGGGTAAACAAATCTTCCTCTCATTAATCTGCCTCTTTGTGAGTTGATCTTTCAGCCAACTCTCAGGGAAAATGAGAAGTTTCCCCTCACCCCACACCCTCAAACTAAAGCATAAAATACACAAATATTTTTGTTTCTTTGAATCTTCATTTTTTAATGAAGTCTCTCTTGTCATGTAAAATTTAAATAAATTTGCATAATTTTCTTTTGTGAATCTGCCTTTTGTTATAGGGGCCTCAGCCATGAACCTAGTAATGGGTGGGAAAAAAAATCTTTTCTCCCCTTCACTTTGAAGTCTACAATAATGTTTTGGAAGAAGTTATTATTGTGAAGTTAAATTAAGAAATTATGAATTTTCTGCTTTTAACAGATGTTTTCCAGTGATGGATAATCGTAGATACCACCAGTTTCTCTCCTATACATCTGTCCCTCTTCTGCAGTCAAAGCCCTGTGGTCCTCTCACCTGGAGCTCTAAGATACATTTCTACAACATTGTATTTGGTTCCACCAAGCTTCAAACTCAGGTTCATGTATTTCAGTGCCGGCCTGTAACAATGTTACACACAAACATGCTCCCATACTCTTTGTTTCAATATTTGCCTTTGCAAAATATTAAGCCTTTTCATTGGCAACTTCAATCATTAAAGCCCATCTTGAAGTTCATAGCAAATCATACTAAATCTTGGTCAAAATCAAGAAAGTTTAATTTTCAGTGATACTCTAGATGGTTAATTGAATTATTGTTATTCAAGAATACACCAGAGGCTATAATTTTTCCATATGATTTGTTAAAAATCAACTCTTTTGAGTTATGATTTATATACAATAAAATTCATTCATTAAGGAATACATTTCAGTGGTTTTTTAGTATATTTAATTCATTTACAGAGTATCACTATAATACAACTTTCAAACTTTTAGGACATTTTCATCACCCCATGGGGAAACCTTGTTTATAGTCACACCCAATCCCCTCCATCCTCCAGCCCACGCCACCACTATTCCCCCTTCTGTGTCTGCCTGGCTTCCTAGGGCTGACTTCTCGGTGGTCAGCATAGCTTAGTGCTCAGACTGTGATTGGTCAGAGATTGTATTTAAGCCCCCTCTTATGGACTGAATGTTTGTTGCCTCCTCCTCAGATTCATATGCTGAAGCCCCGTCCCCCAATGTGATGATATGTTCAGATGGGACTGTGGATGGTAATTAGGGTTAAATGAGGTCATGAGGGTGGGGCCCTCATGACAGGATTAGTGCCCATGTGAAAGAACACCAGAGACCTTGCCTTCTGTCTCTTTCCACACGCACACTACTGAGGAAAGGCCACACGAGAACGCAGGGAGAAGGCAGCTGTCCGTAAACCAGGAAGAAGGCAGAACCCAGCCATATTGGTGCTCTCATCTCAAACTTCCAGCCTCCAGAACCGTGAGAAAATAAATTTCTGTTGTTTAAGTCACCCAGTGTCTGGTATTTTGTTAATGATAGCCAGAGCTGACTAAGACACACCCTGAGAAGTTAGGGTTTTCATCTTTCACTGTGGGATCAGTGTGTAGCTTGGAAACCATTTCCACAGACCATGGGCTGGTGAAATTGCCTCCCATGTAGCCAGGGACCAGCAGCTCAGAAGGTTCTCCCGCTGCTGCTGCGGAGGCACGGTCGTCCTCGTGCTCACGGTCTTCCCTGGGCCACCAGCAATGGCTGTGGTTTTTAACAGGGTCCTCTCTCACGGTCCCTTACTTTGTTCTTCCCACCACACTTCTGGCTCTCTGGCCTTTGTTGGTGCTAACGCTGAGCAACTAGGTGCCCCCGAGTGCCAGCTGACTGCGCTATGTTTTTGCTAACACTCTGGGCATAAATTTCCCCTTGGTCTTGCTCAGATGTCACCTCCCCCAGCCTATGGGACGAGTCTTGGGTGAGGGGACGGCCACGCCTCACTGACTGTGCCCACAGAGCACCCCTCCCTCTTCCCAGCGTGGACCAGATTATACTGCCGATTCTTCCTGTCATATCACTCCCAAAGACCTTACTCTGAGACAGATGTCAGCGCTGCCCTTATCTTCCCTTTTGCTTGGGTTTGCATTATAAATGTTATCTTTAGTCAATCTGATTTCTTCACAGGATTTTTTAAAGCTACTGGTTAGGGATAGCTTAGTCAAAACTGGACAGCATCACCTGTAAATGCAGTTGACCTGGCACTTGGAAATCACAGGATGTCAGAGTGCCTGGGAGCAAACAAACAAATGAGGTGCCCCGTCTTCCCATCTGTGTTCTGCTTCTCTCTCAGCCCTCAGCACATTTCAGGCCATGTGAAATGTGTGGCTGGAGAGACACCTGATCCATATATGGGAATAAGTGTCAACCTACACTTTAAGTATCGTGATCTGAGAGATCAAAATAGATGCCCCTTTATCAGCTAATATGGGCTCTAAGGTTAAGGAAACAAAAGTAACCTGTGGGTCTCGGGTTCAGGAATCAGCTGGCATGGCAACTCCCTACATTCCTTCAAGGAATCCACACTCTTGCTAAACTCCCTAACAATAGGAACCACCAGGCGTATTACCAAACCTTTCCTAACTCCGATTTGCAACCCAGACCACTGCGCCTCTCGCTGGACGGAGCAAGGGCCTTACAAACATTCTTTCCTGGGCAGCAACTGTGGACCTTGAGCCAGTTTCATCCAGCTTGTATACTTGCACAAACTGTCTTTGTGTCCTGTAGTTCACTTTTTGACATAAAGAGCCAAATTCCAGCTTATTTTAACGTTAAAACCTCCCCCAAAGTGAACATGGGATATATGTAAACATATATGTTTACCCACAGTGCATGTGCTGAGCTCCCTCATAAGTATGCATAGCTTTCCTGCCAAACCTTATGAACATGTGTGACTGTGTTGGATAATACAGACCCTGTGAAGCATAAAACCCACCTGCCCTTTCCCTCTTTGAAGAGAAAGCACCTTTGGTCCATGTTGGAGATTACCGTTTCTTGGTTTGCAAACTGATACTGCCAGAACAGCTCTCCTTTCTGCTATTTAGCCATACTGGTGGTCTTTGGATAACAATGTTAATAAAATTGAATACCATTTTTGGAATAAAAATTAATACAAATTGAAATTTTAATAGTTTTTCCTTTCATTTCAATAGATTGCCTTGTGTACTTCTTGCCTAAATCCCAGGCAATTTGGAGATCACTCATCTCAAAGCCTGTATGCTAGCATTTCTCACTGTTGATAGTATTAATATTTTGGACCAGATAATCCTTTAATGTGAGGGGTTGGTCTATGCCTGTAGGATGTTTAGCAGCCTCCCTGGCTTCTACCACTAGATACTAATAGCACTCTCCCTTGCTGTAACAATCAGAAATGCGTCCAGGGAGGTGGGAAGTAGAGGAAAAAAATCACTTGTGGTTAAGAACCACACTGTTCTATACATATTAAAGCCATAGACACAAGAGTTACTCACACTCAACATCCTCTGTTGTAAAAACATATATACATTGCTCACACAGATATATTAAATAATCATCCTCTGCCAGCCCTGAAGTTCTCTTATATTTTCTGATTTTTTGGTATCATGATATAAACATATACTTACTATTGAAAATTTGGAAAATAGGAGATATAAGGAAGAAACTTTTAAAAACTTATAATTAGATCTGAGTTTGTTGTATTTTCTCATAATTATTTGTATAGAATTCATCAGCTGGTCAGCTGTTTCTTCAATTTGGTCTTGCTTGTACTATATCTTATAAAAATTCATTTAAGTTTCTATCATGTAATTTGAAAATTGCATCATATGAAATTCATATTTCTCTAATTTTGAGCACTGATAGAAATCCATTTTATTTATATACTCCTTTTTTGGGACTTTTGGAGAAAAAGAGAATTAAAGATAAAAGCTGAACGTGACATGAAAAATGTAAATGTATTTTACTATAGTGAAAAATGCTACCTCTGAAACATTGGAAACAGAATTAATATTCAAATGACAAAAATCTGAGAAAATATTTGAAATATATGTAAATGAAAACATTCATATTCTTAACACATAAGAATGTACCCCTTGTTAACTGAGCAGTCTCTTACACTAGTATCAGAAACGTAAATTGATACAAAGTTTCTAGAGAATAATTTGGGACCAGGTACCAAAACCTTAAAAATTTTCATATACAACCTTGGACATTTACTCAATAATTCTACTACTAGAAATTTATCCTACAGATACATACATAGATTTATGTCCAAATATTGCCATAAGAAAATTCATTGGACCAATTTTCATAATAGGAAAAATTAAAAAATTACTTAAGTGTTCAATATTAAGGTATTTTAAAATAAATCATATGACAGCACACTATACCATATTATTAAAATTGTATCTTTGAAAGCTGTGTAATATCATGGGAAATATTCACAGGTAGTCAGAGAAAAATATCACATGGTATTAGGGTATAATGCCAAAAAGTATGAAGTGGGAAATGTAATACATATTTATGATTTTAAAAGTTTCAATGTGGAAAGATTTGCACCAAAATATTGATACCTCTGAGCAGTGGGTATCCTAGTTTGCTTGAATTTTCTTCTGTTTTTCCATTTATATTTTCAAATATTTCTACAGTGAACATACGTTTAAAAACTCTCTAAAAGTCATTATAATATGACAGTGAGTCCCTTGAAATATTTTGTCATTCAGAAAGAAATAGCATAACAGGATTTTCCTTTCCAAGCTGCCACCAGCTGGGAAAACCATCACGTAAGTTGTTTCACACAACATGCTTCAGTCTGAGAAGGAAGCAAATCCTGAGAAGGACTTGCTGTTCGTGGGCAGTGATGCTCACTCAGGGGGATCCTTTTCATGGTCTCCCCTCGTGAGCCAAGCACGTCTCCTCGCTGCTTAAGCAGGACTCTCTCCGCCAGGAGCACACAGGCATATTTAATAGATGACAGCAGTGCTGGAGCTGAGACTTGGGTGGAATTTTAGAGTGAATTAGTTATTATTCGGTAGCTAGTGGCATTTTAATGTGGTGCTTGCTTAGGAGGGGTATTAGACTCTTCAAACTCAAGGTTCCAACTGTACAAATGACAATTTTGATGAGGAGGCAAACAAAAGTTGTCTAAAGAAACCGGTGGACTGACCGAGAATCTAGTTTTCAGTTTCATAAAAATTGGCCCCACATTTGTCTTGCTTATCACTGTATTTACTATGGCTAGCAAAGTCCCTGGCATATAATTAGCACTCAATAAATATTTATCAAAGAAATGAGCCCATATTTTAACACAATACAATATATGCAATCAACTGGAAAGGAGGGAGTATAGCAAAATAAGGGGGAAAGGGTAGAAATTGAATAATTGGAAAAAATGGTGCAGAAAGATGAGAATATAGTAAATGAAAATTAAATAAGTATACATTAGAAACAGAAAAAAATCATAAAATAAATTGTCCTTTTGTAGGCAGATGGTGTACTGTGATCCAAGGACAGGCTTCACGTGCTCTTTCATTCATTCTTTTCATTTTATTTTTTTCTTGCCTTAACCTCTCTCCTCCTTCCTTCTTTCTTTCCTTCCTACCCTCCCTCCCTTTTATATCTTTCCCTCCTTTCCTTCTCTCTCTCTCTTTCTTTCTTTCCTTTCCTCCTTCCTTTCTTTCCAAATGCATTTGAGATCTATCCTATGCCAGACACAAGACAAACACTGTACTTTCTCTTATAGTATTTCTACTGTGTTTTTACTCAAAGATTTTGAAGTAAATTGTGCTGCAACAATCATCGATATATTTTATGTTGAATGAAAAACATCATATAAATTATTTTAAAAAATCAACAAATATCGTATTTGCTTCCAGTGAATCCAAACTCCATGCGCAACCTCTTAGGACATCATTTTGGATTTCTTAGTGAATAGGGATTCTTTGGCAGCTAATTTTGAGAAGCACTGAACTGTAAAAAGCTGGAAAATATGAGCAAGCAGGTGCCACCTAATCAATTTTTTACTTAATCATTTTTAAATGGCCTATTGTTTAACTTTAAATTGCTTTGTCTTCACCCTATAGGATCCTATCTGGTAAGTCATGGATTTGGCCTGCTGTTATATTTTCTTTAATACGTATTAACATGGATGACTTTTAGAATACAGAATTTTATCCACCTGCCGCCTTGCATCATTTCACGTGCCACACAATGTGTCACTTTTAGAGAAAGTCCGGCTTGCTGAGTGTGCCAAGTGCTGCGGAAGGAAAAAGGAAGTGCAGCGGCCCGGGAGGGCTCCACGAAGAGGCTGTGAAACGCTCTAGGGCTCCTGAGAAAAAATTTGGGATCGAATTTTGAAAAAGTGATGACAATGGTGTCCTCAGACTAGGACAACAATTCTGACTTGGAAATATTAAGCAAGATGGGAATGCACGAGAATTACGCCACGGCAGATTAATAATAATGGTATATAAATGAAACATAAAAATGAATTATAAAACTTGGGTTTTGACTTTCCACATTCATTTCTTTCAGTGATTTGTACTAGTCATTTATGCAGGCTGAGTAATTGAACAAAAAGTAAAGCTGCTTCACTCAAAAATCACTTTGCTTTGATAACAGCAACCAGTGGCATTTGTTGGGATGGGCTGCACTCGGTTCTTTCCCCACATGTTCTCCTTTGATCTTTGCAGCAATTCTATATACTAGACGCTATCACTACTCCCACTTTATAGATGAGAAATCGGCAGCCTATCCGCAGGCAGACACTTGCCCAAGGTCACAGAGCTAATGCTAAAACCCAGGTCTTCAACCAAAATCCAGCCCTTGAAAGGAGCTCTGATTTCCTACCAGGGTTTAGGAGTTTTCATTACACTCTTTCCATCATTTCCTTGTCTCTGACTATCCTATTTGGACATAGGCAAGGAATAAAGAGCAATAGCTGAAAATTCAAAGAGGACCGGGGTTGTCACTTAGGCTGGGGTTGTCACTTAGAGGACCTCAGATTAGAGTGGGTGGCTGGGGTAGGGACGACTTTCCCACTTAATTTAGGACTGTTAGATTTTCAGAGTGGTTATTCTCTCGTTTCATTTTCTTACATTTATATTTTCTTTCTTTCCCTTTTCTTAAACGTTTTTTCCAGTCAAAAGGCCAGGATCAACAGGATCAAAAAAAAAAAAAAAATTCTGACGTCCCCAAGGACACGCAGGGGTGTGAGAGTGTCAGCTGTACAGACAGGACGCCATCTCCAGACAAACCGTGTGGGCGCTGGGGCCGCCGTGTGCCGCACGCAGACGTCATGCGGCATGCCTCCAGCCAGCTCTGTTGCCTGACAGGCGCAGAGCACAGATATTGACTTCCGCTCTTTTCACTGTAACTGCAGCCATCAACATCGATTCCTGCAGGAGCGCAGAGCGGGAAGAGAGTGGCGGTGTCTCCGAGCCCGACAGAGCTCTGGCCTTCGCCTCAGGGCAGCCCAGAAAGCAGGAGGCCTGGGGATAGGGGCTCGCGGAATGACTCAGCACAAAAACAGCAAAATGATGATGATGTGAAATATCCCACAGGTTTAAGGGGCTTGAAAATAATTCCTGTTGGTTCTGTATCATCAACTGTGTGGTCGTTTAGCCCACGCAAATTATGGATACAGGCAGAATAGGAACTTAACTGAAGTTAAAAGCCTCCCTTCCGTAGTGCATTCCTCCCATCTAAGCAGACGTCTTGTTCCAGTGACAACAAGGAATAATTGATAACTATATTGTCCAATTTCTTCCCATCGGTATCCCAGTATTATTTCCTTGGCAAGGGAAAAGATCAATCCATGCACAGTGCTTTGTTGGTCCTTTATAGGAAATAAAAGGATGTCTCTTTTGGTGACAATCTGTTCATTTGGCAAATGTACAAAAGCAAGCGGGATTTTCTAATCTAAAGCTTTTGTTTTTCAGATTCAAAGTTTAAGATTTATATCACCAGTGTGGAGTAGCCCAGACTTCCTGAGTGATTGGGTCTAACGTGTTCTGCACGAGCCTCAGGAACCAGAAGATCACAGCACATTGCAGACGTCACAGGACGGTGGCGGGACGGGCGGCCGCACTGGTCTCCACCCGCAAGACCGTCTGCCCCAGACCACTCCAGCCAAGCCAGCATCTCAGCCAGGCGGGTAACGGCTTCCGCAAGTTAAGGCAGAAGAGTCTCGATCTCAAAGTGCATCTCTCGCCGGCGTCTAGCCCTGGCCTCCATCGGCCCAGGGCAAACGGCTCTGCGCTTTCTTCAGAGATCCAGGGAGTGGGAATGAAACCAACTAAGGCACTTTTAGGGGCTCACAGATCATTCAAATGATGCAGAAGAACAAAGCAAAGAATGGCTTCTCAAGACCTGGGGGGGAGAGTGCTGTGTGTTGAAGGTGGGAGTCTACACTATGTGTGTTTTAATGAGAGGTTAAATCCTGGTTTTCCTTCAAAGTCCAACTGTCAGGGGACTTAGGACATGGAGCACGTTTGCAGCAGTGGCTCGACATCAACGCCTGCTGGCATCTGCCTGCCTCATTCGTCGATTGGTTCCATAAGCTTGACTGAGGAGTCCCCACCCGTGAAAAGCAGGGTGGAGCGTATGAGCAGATGGCAGACAGTGAGGAGCATGATTTTCAGAGTCGAGCAGAATTGGATGCAAATTCCGGTTTGGACACACACACCTTGTGTGATTTCGTAAAGATTTAAAGATTTCTTTCTTCTCCCCCCCCACCCAGTCTTGTTTTTATTTTCTGTAAAGGAGAAAAATAACATGGTTATTGGTAGGCTGAAACTAAATAATATTTGTATAGTGTTTAGCATATAAATTTACTTCTTCTCATCATCCCCTTCTACTGTCACCTGTAAGAAATATCAATCAGTCAAATACAAAATAGCATCTACAAAACACTGCATAGGATAGTAAGGGACTGAGCTTAAATTCAAGGGAATTCAGCAGGACCATTTACCATGTCTTAGAAAACTGCTGACTGATGTGACCTATTTGTAGAGAAGATTGCAGAAGTACCCCGTTTGTTTACAATTCACACAAAATATTATTCTACCTGTGTACCTTTGGGTATACCTTGTAGAGGTACACACATGTACAGTGGAGAGGTAATCCACTCATGTACAGCTAAAGGAATAATCAACAGAGCAAATAGAAAACCTAAAGAATAGGAAAAGATATTTGCAAGCTATACATCCCATAAAGGGCTAATAATTAGAATCTATAAAGAAAGGACTCAAGCAAATCAGCAAGGAAGAAACAACCCCATTAAAAAGGAGGCAAAAGATGTGAACAGAAGCTTTTCAAAAGAAGATAGACTAATGAGCAATAGACATAAAGGTGCACACCTTCTCTTTTGAGCTTTTGTAGAAAGAGTGGAAAGATGCGTCAGTTTGAAGTTACTTCCCCCACTGGTTGTATAACCCCTTGTAGTGGAGAGAGTGTTTTGAATTCTCAGCCTGTAGGGGGCTCCTCTAATTTCACACTTGGGGGTATGAGCTTGTTTTCTGGATTGTCAGTTTAAAAAGAATGTCTTTTAATGGATAGCAGTCTCAGAGACTTTCCATTGAGACTGCAGAATGCTATGAATCCTCCTACTTATGCATCTTAGGGCTCCACTTAGAATCATGAAGTTCTTTAAACCAAATTACCTGAGTCCCCATTCACTGACATAATCATATAGCAACTTTCTTATTTTCCGTTTAGCAATATCCACTGAACTCTTCCACTCTGGATAATTATTATTAGATGACAATGAAACAATTTTTATGTTCAAAGTATATTTTATTTAAATATTCATTTTGATTGTCAAAGATAAAAATGATGGGCTATTTTTGTAAGTGTGTGGTGAATACGTTTCTTCCAATATCCAGTCCTGCCCTTGTCCAAACTAGTGACACAACACGGCATCATTTCATAAGATGGGCAGACAGAGGGGGCCAGGCCAGTGTCAGGATATATAATAAACTTTCTTCAGTTCATCCCGTCAAGGGTCTGATCCTGGCAGAGCACACGCTGGTGATGACAATCATACACACCGGGTGAACGTGTAGCTGATAGAATTCTTGGGCCTAAGTTTATACTCAGCCTCATAGAGTAGTAAACTACTTATAGGCCTTTCTCCGCCCCTGTGGGGAAAGAGGCACAATGTGCATCATGTCAGGGTTGGAGCAGACAACTATGACCCTATTATGGTGGCTTGACTTGAATAGATATGGCCTCACACGAACGCACAACTATGTGAACAATCTGAGAATAAGCACTGCACTCGAGTCACAGCATCCGCCTTTATTTCAAGCACTCCTAGTTGAGAGACTGTGGCCGAGTTAGGCTCTCAGCTTTGGCTCACGCATCCACGCAAGGGACGGCACTCACGCTCCCGGTGCTCGCAGGACGAGGCGGGGTTATGTGTGAGAAATGAGAGTGCCACAGACACATGCAGAGGTGCGTCTCTGTTCTGCCCTGTTATCCTCCTACTGCCTTTACTAAACATTCGAGAATCTTTGATGACTTTCTATTGTTTACAAGGCAGTTAAAGCCAAAAACATTAATCTCCTATTCAGGGTCTCAACTAATTTTTCACTATTTCCTTATACAAAGTTTCAACCGACAGCAGCAAATCTACTTTTCCCTAAAGGAGTCAATTGTAGTTGAGAGGCCTCACTAAGGTGTCCACTTGTCCAGTTAAGCAGGACTTCACATCTTACTCGATCCTAGTGGGAGAGAGGACTTTGGCTTTTGAGCATACGGACTCCAAGAGGCCCAATGCCCAGGCTTGGGGCATGCTAAACCCCAGGCAGCGTGTCCAGGGAAGTGTGTGCTATAATCACAGGAATGCTAGATGACTATAAAATCAGAGCAAAAGGAATCTATTTGATAATATCACTGGTGAGTGTGTGGTTAATGCAATGATGTACCATCATCAAAGAGGCCCAGGCCTCAGTGGAAAATGGGTTCATGGGTGCCCTGAGCAGCTTTGGCTCTCTCAGCAGCGCTCAGGGAGGGCGGGGGTGACATGTGGGTGGGACCTGGAACTGCTCTCAGGAAGGCAGGGTCTGGGGGACAGTAAAGGACACACCTGAAATTAAGTGGTGTGTTTGCAGGGGCTCTTCTTACCTCCACCCCCACGTGGCTTGTATTGGAGAGACAGAACAGTGCGGTATTTTGTAGTGGGCAGTCACAGAGAGAGAGAGAGAGAGAGAGACTGAAAATTCCCTGCACACCTTTCTTTGGTCAGCTTATGAGTAATTTCCCCCAGTAAACAGAAACTCCACCTAAAACAAGCTAGATCACGTTGCTTTTCTTAGTAGCATGTCATATATTTTCTTCCCCACTTGCCCATGTTCTGTCAAAGATGAGGAACGCTCTTACAGAACTGCTGATGGGGCTGCGATGGGAGCACAGCCAACCGGCCCATACGCCAGCCTGGAAACCTCGTGGGAAATTCTTCTTGAAACATGCCAGCCCCATTCCGGGCCTCTGCAGGTAATCTGCAGATAACAGTCTCAGCCCCTTATCGCTTGCCCGTCACCTCATCTATAGTGTTTGCCACTCATAGTTTGGGTCAAACTCTAAGCAGTTGGGGAAAAAAAATTGGGGCAGGTAGTTCAAGGAAAAGTCAAGGTTGAAAGGTGACTTTGTCTTCCTCCTTTCTCCCACACTACAGACCAGAAAACTAAACTCAGACTAACACCATGCACACAAAGAAAACTACACCGTCTTGAGTCATTTACCACATTGTTTGAATAACCATGAGGAATCTTGCAGGATTTTTCCGTTAATTCATAAGAAAAGCCCACTTGAGCTTTCCTGAATGAGTTTTATGATAAGGTCTGTTGTATACTCTCCAGTATTGTGAAATGCAGCGGTGTTATCACTGTACGTGGTTAGTCACCTCTGCGCTATCCACTAGAACATTCCCCGGGGATACCTTGCTGGCGGGCGTGGGCGGTTGCCGAGTGGAGAGGCTGCCGTCTGGTTACGCTGAGCCATGGGGCTCGGGGAGCCACACGGGAGGGAGAGAGAGTACTCTGAAAAGGCGTATTCATTGCTGTAGTCGTTTGTTTTCCTTTGTAGTATTTGTCATGAAATTTCAAATAACATTAAAGAAGAACTCAGTGTTTTATAGGCATAGATTAAAAAGGCTGAGAAATACAGGTACATAAACTGATCCCAAGGCAATTACAGAGACAATTCTTAACTAAATGCTTTACCAGTAAATAGCCCAATAGCTGAGAAGATATAAAGATAATAACATACAGAACATGACTTTTAAACAGGAAAAGCTCACGGGCATGTTCAAGGTACTTTTGCTTTTTTATAATGCTTTCTCCTGAACACTCTGAGGGGAACAATGTAGCCTGGTAAAAACAACATGAGAGTGATTTCGCAGGAACTGATCTGCGACTTGCTATAACAAATAATCTGAACAGAATAATACCATTTTTTCATTAATGCCTCATGAAATACTAACAATACTCTGCATTTCTACTCATATACACACGAAAAGAGCCTCCATGCTAAGAACTGTAGTTACTTCTGCAGAGGCAGGCGACTCAGGAGGAACTTCATTTATTTGGACTATTGGACTATTTGTTAAATATGATACTGTTAGAATACATTTACATTTCACTTGTAGAAATTGCATATTAATAAATTTTTTAAAATACAATAACAGGCCAGGCACAGTGGCATATACCTATAATCCTAGCACTTTGGGAGGCCCAGGTGGAGGATTGCTTGAGATCAGGATTTCAAGACCAGCCTGGGCAATATAGCAAGATCCTGTTTCTAAAAAAAAAGAATAGAAAAATTATCCAGGTGTGGTAGCACATGCCTATAGTCTTAGCTACTGGGAAGGCTGAGGCAGGAAGATCACTTGAGCCCAGGTGTTTGAGGGTACACTGAGCTGTGATGACTCCACTGCACTCTAGCCTGGGTGACAGAGTGAGGCCGTGGCTCAAAGAAACATACACACACACACACACACACACTAATAAAAAACAGAAGACCTCACAGCAGTGCTAAGCCTGCTTAGCCGGGCAGCTTGAGGAATTTCCTCAAGGTTTCTGGACTTCAGTTTCTTCATCTGAAGGAGACGGAGCAGGGCCAGGATTGGAGAATTCCCTGTGGGGCCTGACTCACGTAAGGGAAGCCACGGAGCATGTCATCCTAAGGAAGTAACTTTATTAAACAAAGTCCTTCTCTGTTTAGTACAACGAAAACACTGTTTTAGTTAATTAATAATTCCAAAAGGGCTTTCTTAATAATATTTTGACAGTCATTTCAAATGGATGTGCACAAATAGAAATTATTAATAAAATAAGGCATATACACACATCATCATTATCATTATTACTAGTTGACTCTAGCCTGAGGTAACAAAGAAAGTCAAGGTCAAACTTCCAAACACAAAACACATGTACGGTGAGAACACCATAAGCTGCAGGGAAGAAACAAGTTTACTCTCATGTTTTTCCTCAAGTGTTTTAGAGTCATGAACAGCAGAAACTCTACTTACTGATTAAACTCTACTTACTGATTAAACATTAAACTAATGTTGAGTTTGATAGGATCGTAAGACACCCATAGACTATAGTTTTTAAGTCATTATGAATATTAAAGGAAAGACAGAATCATGAAGAATGCCCTGAGTATTAAATGATTCCATCTTTATCTTGTTAAGAAAAATTAGAAATCATGTGCATGTGCGTGTTTTCAGTCACGAAGAGTGTTTCCTCTTCCCATAAACTCACAGGAGCTCAGTTCTCCAGCTCTCCAAGGGCGCGCGGTCACAGGTGGGCAGCAGATACCCTTCCTTCCCGTGCGCTGCCCCCTTCCCAGCGCAGAGGGTTGTGTTCCCTGCCCAGAGGGTTGTGTTCCCTGCCCACCTTTTAAAGAGCCAAACTGAGGCAGCACCATCCTCCCCTTCTGTCCTGAAGAGCTCCCCGCATGTGCGGCTGGCTGTTGCGCTCAAATTCTTGCTGGCAGTTTCCTAAGAAATGCTAAAAACTCTTTAGGAATTTGAATTACCCAGTTAATAGAGAGGCATCTGCTCCCACTGGGAATTTCTCTGCTCTGCTCCAGCCTAATCAGTACCTGAGGGAGAGATCTGCTGCAGTGCAGGCCCAGTCACTGGTCACCGTGGAGCCAGAGGGGGAGCCCTGGGGTAAGGTGTCTCGGGCCATTCTACTCCGACTGTTTCTACCTGGTGGATGACATGCCTGGCATGGGGCACATAATTGGTAGTACATTACGCATATAAAATAAGCGCCAGCAATGTGACAGCTATCTTTATTTTCTCATTTATGTGACCAAGAATCAATGAGAAAAATCTTTACTTAGAAAAAACTGGTTGCCAGTATTTCAAAATCATGAGGCTCTTTCACAACACACAGCAGAGGAGAACAGATTGGCCAGTGGGCTTCACTGCTCAAAGGAAGCAGCCGGCTGCGGACCAAGCTGGAGGACCCACTGGAAGACTCTTTGTTCTCTGGGAACAGCTCCTGTGCGTGGACAGGGTGGCCCGGGGAAGGTGAGCCTTGACTGCACCTTTGACAAAAGCTGAAGGTGCGAGAGACACTAGAAGTGCACCTGCTCTCGACCTGCCCCTAGTAGGGATGGAGCCAGGAGTGAGGGCAGGAGCTGATCCCCTCCTTCTCAGTTGTGCAGCAAACACGGGATGCCACCTAAAGCCAGACGCAACGCTCACCCTGGCAGTTTCCTCCTCCTCAGTGAAAAGTGCACTCGGTTTCAGCAAAGCACAACTGGAGTTTTCATTCTTTCTTTACCAGGAGGGTGGTAGCTCTGAGAGATTTAACTGTTACAGTTAGAGTGGTTCGAACAGAATCTATTTCAAGCACACTCTGTAAGGTTGAATAAACACAGCAAAAAATAAACACAAGAAAATGATTCTGCAGAAGAAGAGAAATAACCTGAAAAATTCAGCTTGTGAAACAGAATTCCTATGTGAGATAGAATAAAGTGTTAGAAAATCTCTAAAGGGTATTTTTGACCGAGCTGGAGAGGATGCAGCATCTATGCAGCCAGAGTAGGCAGTTACGAAAAGGTACAGATCTGAGATCAGGAGACTGTTTACCGACCACATGCAAGCTGGTGATACATTTAAATGTCGCAAATGAAGTGTACTGAGCATAAGCTGCCACAGAACTCTAAACCACTCAAGTACAAAGAAGTTTAAGAAAGTCTCCTAGAAGTCAGAGAGAAGACATGCTGACATTTAATGAATGTTGAAAAGAAAGGAGACGTATATTGCTTATTAGGAATTCCAGAAGTAAAAAAAATGGAGCAGATAAGGAAGAAGAAATAATTAAAATAATAATACAAGAGAACATTGCTAAAATGAGTAAAGGTTATGATATTATTTAAAATGCTTAGTAAGTACCAGGAATAATTTATTTTAAAAAGCCACTCAAACGAAAATTATTGAGCACATTTATATCGTAGGCACTGAGCCAGGCAAAAAAATATATTAAACAGGACAGACATAGTACCTATTCCAATAGGGTTGAGTCCAGCTTAGAAGACAGGAAAATTCCCAATCAGTGGCATCAAGCATGGAGAGTGCTGGAGCAGAAGTGAGAGGCTTACAAGAGATGCACTTTAATTGGTTTGGGGGATTAGGAGTGATTTCCCAGAAGAAGTGATAGTTTAGTGGACTTGAGCAATAGGTAGATGAAGAAAAATGTCTTGGTGGGTGAGAAGGGGAGTAATCCAGGCAGAAGTGAAAATCTGGGTGAAATCTCAAAACTGAAAGAGAACAGTGGCACATTAAAACAACTGAAAACATTTCTGTAAGGTTGAAAATAAAATCAAAGAAAAACTGCATTAATGAGGTTGAAGGAAAAGCAGAGGATAATTTGCCAAAGATCTGGTCATCCTAAATGAATCACTTTAACCATAATGCTAAGACTGAGATAAGGACAGTACAACACGCAGAATTACTTTTTGTAATGATCATATGCATACTTTCAAAACAGCTCTCCAGGCAAAAAGAATGAATAGTAAAAGAGCAAGAAAAATGGTGAGAGACCAGTTAGGAGGTCACCACAGGAATTTAGGGAGGGTAAGGCAATCCAAACTAGGGGAGTAGCCATGGGAATGGAAAAAAGTAGGTAGATATGAGAATTTTTTTTAAAGGTAGAATCAACCTTAGACTAATTATATGTGAATATTGGGGAAAGAAGTCAAGGATGACAGCTAGTTATTTGGCTGGAGCAATGAAATGCTATTCTCTGAGATGGGAAGCTCAGGAGAAAGGTTGGATGATGCATTCTGCTTTGAAAATGTTGAATTTAATGTGTTAAGCAGGCAGTTGGACCCAGGACTGGAAAGAAGCAATGAGAGGAAGAAAGGTCCTTGTGAAGCTTAGCGTGTACCTGGTAAATTATGCCGTGAGACAGGATGACATCGCCTAAGAGAGTGTGGAGAGTGAGAAGAGAATCATGTTGAGAACAGAAGATAAATGCATTAAGAGGATATTTATTCCTACAGTTGGAGGTATGGGGAAGGCTATGTACCTATTCTCTAACAGTAAGTGGTCATAACATGGAGATTAGGCAGATGGAGGCTGTCAGGATGTAATTGAAAGCCTGAGCCTTTGAATGGCATGTGGATAATCTTGGCTCCCTTAAGTGTTTGGAAGGGCTACAGGGAAGGGTTCTCTATGATGAGAATGAAGTTTCAAATATGGCATGCAGATGAAGTGGTAGAGGAACTAGAACAATTTAGTTCCCATTGAAGGGAAGTTCAATGGTTAGAGTAGAAATTCCTTGGAAGAGGGCAAGAGATTTGAGATAAAGGAAGAAGAACAATTTGAAGAGAGAAGATAAACAAATGACAGAGGTTGTATTTTCTGAATTTAAAAAGGACAGCAGAGATTTGAGGCATGATGAAGTACAAAGAGAACCAAAGCCCCATCAGAAACAATAAAGGAGAAATTACAATGGATGCCATGGAGATACAAGATATAATTTATGAATACTACAAAAACTTCTATGCACACAAACTGGAAAATGTGGAGGAAATGGACAATTTCTTAGAAACACAGCCTCCCTAGGCTCAACCAGGAAGAAATAGAATTCCCGAACAGACCAATATCAAGTACTGAAATTGAAACACTAATAAAAACCTTCCTAAAAAGAAAAGTCCTGGACCAGATGGTTTGACATCCGAATTTTACCACACCCACAAAGAAGAACTGGTGCCTATCCTGCAGAAATTATTCCACACATTGAGAAAGATGGAATCCTCCCCAAAACATTTTATGAAGCGAACATAACCCTGATACCAAAACCAGGAAAGGATACAATGAAAAAAGAAAACTACAGACCAATATCCCTTATGAATATAGCTGCAAAAATTCTCAACAAAATCCTAGCCAATCAAATCCAGGTGCTTGTCAAGAAAATAATCCATCACAACCAAGTGGGCTTCATCCCAGAGATGCAGGGATGGTTCAACATACACAAATCTATAAATGTAATTCATCATATAAACAGAAGCACAAACAAAGACCATATGATCCTCTCAATAGATGCAGATAAAGCATTCAACAAAATTCAACACCCTTTTATGATAAGAACGCTCAACAAAATAGGCATAGACAGGGTTTACCTAAAAATGATACAAGCCATATATGACAAACCCACAGCCAATATCATACTTAATGGGGAAAAACTGAAATCATTCCCACTTAGAACTGGAATAAGACAAGGTTGCCCACTATCTCCACTTCTATTCAATGTAGTGCTGGAAGTCTTTGCTACAGCAACCAGACAAGAGAGTGGAATTAAGGGTGTCCAAATGGGAACAGAAGAGATCAAACTCTCACTCTTTGCTGATGACATGATATGATACCTGGAAAACCCCAAGGATTCAACCAAGAGACTCCTTGAATTGATAAACGAATTTAGTAAAGTCTCAGGATACAAAATCAACACACAGAAATCAGAGGCATTCATATACGCCAACAACAGTAATAGTGAGAACCAAATCAAAGACTCAATTCCCTTCAAAATAGCAACGAAGAAAATAAAGTACCTAGGAATATATTTAACTAAGAAGGTAAAACCTCTACAGGGAGAACTATGAAACACCGAAGAAGGAAATAACAGAGAATGTAAACAGGTGGAAGAACATACCATGCTCATGGGTCAGCAGAATCAACATTGTTAAAATGTCTATACTACCCAAAGTAACCTACAGAGTCAATGCAATCCCTATTAAAATACCATCATCATTTTTCACAGATATAGAAAAAATAATTTTATGCTTCATATGGAACCAGAGAAGACCCCATATAGCAAACTCAATCCTAGGCAATAAAAACAAAATAGGAGTTATCAATCTACCAGACTTCAAACTATACTACAAGGCTATAGTAATTAAAACAGCTTGTGACTGACACAAGAACAGGGACATTGACCAGTGGAACAGAACAGAGAACCCAGATATAAAACCATCCTCATGTAGCCATCTAATCTTTGACAAAGCAGACAAAAACATACACTGGGGAAAAGAATCCTTATTCAATAAATGGTGCTGGGAAAACTGGATAGCCACATATAGAAGACTGAAACAGGACCCATGCCTTTAACCTCTCACAAAAATCAACTCATGCTGGGTAACAGATTTGAACCTTAGGTGTGAAACTATTAGAATTCTATAGGAAAACGTTGGAAATACCCTTGTAGACATTGGCCTAGGCAAAGAATTTATGAAGAAGACCCCAAAGGAAATCAATCACAGCAGCAACAAAAATAAATAAATGGGACATGATCAAATTAAAAAGCTTCTGCACAGCCAAAGAAACTGTCAAGAGAGCAAACAGACAACCCACAGAATGGGAGAAAATTTTCGCAAACTACATATCCAATAAAGGGCTGATAACTAGAATCTATTTAGAACTCAGGAAAATCAGCAAGAAAAATCAAACAACCCTATATTTTAGATATTTTTGTAAATGTCATGTTTAGTGGAAAATAATACAATAAGTATCCAAACCAAAAGACATCAGCTACCTAAATGAAAACCAGGCAGCTGTCACGAAATGGTGACTCCAAATGTCAGACAACCATAAAAGAACACTTAAATATTTTGAGATGGAAAGATTGTGAGACCAGAATTTTATACCCAGCTGTTGTTTACCTGAGAGGGTGCTAAAATTCTCAGATATGCAAGGATGCATACACAACTAATGTGTATACTATAGCAACCAACATATACATCTTGGAAATTACTCAGAAAGCTCTAGTAAATTAAAAAATGAATCAAAGTTAGGAACCTGATCTCCATATAGAGATGGCAGACTAAGCACACGTATATTTCTGCTGTTCTCCAGATCCCAGGAAAATGACTAACGACATATAAGAATGAGATTAAATCCTTAGTGGTCTTAGAAAACAGAGAAGTTTTTATCAGCAGATTAGACATTTTAAGGAATTTAGAAAACTATAAAGTAGACTTGTATGACAGGGAAAATAGAGCCAGGAAAATCACAAACAAATAGGGACATCTGGAATGGGTCACTGAAGAAGCAAGTACCAGTCTTCCCCACGGAGCCCTGGAAAAATGCCAAGATCATCATCAACAAGGGCTGGAAATATTTGTTGAATGATGTTGAATGAATGAGCAGCCTGTGTGGCAATTAGCAACATAATTAATTGAAGGGTTGCCAGCTCAACTGGGCTGTTCCTCAGCTCTGGTGCACAGAGGGCTGGCTGTGGTATTTTTTCTTAGGATATAACAGATGAGATTAACTCTCTACATAGTGGCAGCTCTGTATTCGGGAAAGAGAAAAATAACAGGAGAGCAGCTCTGTGGGGTAATGAAATGTCCTAAAACTCCCACTTCCAGAGAAGCGTCTTCCCCAGGTTACTCTGATGTACTCAGGTGAGTCATTAGCTTACTTACATGCTCTTTCCTTGCCCAACCTAAAAAGAGGTCCCTTTGCAGGAACACTCACATTCTTCCACCCAAAGAGGACAGGAGGATGCTCCCACTCCGGGAAGAGGCTGGATGTAGGGTGGGGTACCCTCTGCAGCTGCTGAGGAGAGCCAGTCGAATGATCAGCAGTGACCACTCTAGTTCTTCAATCATAATCACAAACAGACACTGACCGAGAAGCATCTCTAGGAACTGGTGGCACAGATGGTCCCCAGATATTAGCAGAGCCAACAGAGGATAACTTAACATTTCAACTACAATCATCAAAGACATTTGAAAGAATATTGAATATATGAAGAAAGGATACACTTGTTTAAAAATGAATCAAATGGTGAATAAGAAAGTGTGAGAAGTTAAAATCATGAATAGTTGAAGGAAAAAAACCCAAGAAGGACTGATTATTATAATAGACAAGGCAAAAAGTGAAATGTGAAGGAATATCCTAGAGTACAATGGTAGCAAAGATATAAAAATATTACTGTTGCTTTGGAATTAATCTTTTCCTCTCAACATATATAAGATTATCTATTTTGGAATTCAGCAGTTTGGCTATGGATATTGAGTATATCTTGTTATTCATATATTACCCTGGTTTATTTATTTATTTTGGGGGACAGATACAATTTATTTTTATAATATAAATTGTATCTGTCCCCCAAATATTATAATATGTTCTTTTCTTTCTCTAACAACTCCTTTTTCTCCTTGTGGAACTTTTAGTTCACGTTTTTTGAATCACTGGATACAATTGTCACCTCTATTAACTCTTCTATAGAAACAGCATTATCTCACTTTTATTTTAAAATATTTAAATATGTTCACGTGTTTAGAAGACAAAATTTAAAGATTTTTATTAATTTCACTTTCTTCTTTTTGTTAATTTGAATTTTTGAAAACA
This sequence comes from Microcebus murinus, assembly GCF_040939455.1. NCBI lineage: Eukaryota > Metazoa > Chordata > Mammalia > Primates > Cheirogaleidae > Microcebus > Microcebus murinus. The sequence continues at coordinate 5,117,779 of NC_134121.1, forward strand.
TCACAATATCATAGCAATTTAAATAGAAAAGAACATATAATAATATTTATAAAAATGCATGATTGAGTTTCATTTTGTACAGTTTTCATTGTTCATTGCTCTTTTCCTTTTGGGGGAGAAGCTTGGGCTATTTTATTATAGATTCATAGGCACACACTGTACAGAGCATAATAGATCCACAAGGTTTGTTATGCAAATGATCTGTCCCCTTCTAGCCCTTTTACCCCTCCTCCCCAAAAATACTATCAACTTTTTTTAGTTGATTCCTGTGTTGTTTCTGCATGTCTGTAAATAAAGTGCTGGTTCTGCTGCTTCCTAAGTTTTCAGCTTTACGTGCTACCTACTGACTTCCTGCTGTGAAAGAGAGGAATTTTAACCTTGTTTTTTCATTTCTTCCTTTGTGTGTCTAAAATAACATTCCCTTCTCTCTCCTTCAATCTTTCAATAGATTTATGCTGGAATTTTAGTTTCACCAAATATTCATTGCTCAAATTGTTACAATCATGTAAATTTAACAGAGCTGAGCCTGTTAAATTCTGACAACCTTTCCTTTCCTGCACAATTTTTTGCATCTCCTGGAATCAATTCTTATCTTTCTGTTCATTTGTTTGCTTCATTTCCTATACACTTATCATCAATTTAACGCAAAATCTCTAGCAATTATCTGAATCTCTTCCCAATAAATTTATTCCTATTAGTTATTTTAATGTTTTCATCTTCTTAGAAAAATTTCTCTGTGATCCCTCTGACCAGCTGCAGTTTGGAGTGGTTGTCCTCCGTAAAGATTGTGCTAGACTTTCCAGGCTTCATCACCAGCCTGGGAATTTTTCTTTCCTTCTATCTTGTGTTGCACGCTCTGTTTCTTGGATCTCAGGTCTCCTTGTTTCTGTTTCTTCAGTTTTTGGCTTCCTTTGGAGGAATGCTTGAGAAGTCAATTTTGGGAGACCTTGAATTTCTGCAATTGTTTCTCTTTTCGCTTGACACTTCGTAGCACAGCTAGGCACATAGTTTTAAGAACGAGAAGAGGTGGAGAGCATGCTTTCACTTTCACTGAAGGCTGTGCCTCCTCCCAATCTGCAAAAAAAAAAAAAAAAAAAAAAAAAAAGGAATAGGAAGAGGAAAATATTACTCATTTCTTTTCTAATTTTTAATATTTGCTATTGAGAAATCTGAAGCCACTAGGATCCCTGATATTTTGAATAAAACTTGTTTTCAAACATGTTTTTCTCTGGAAGCCTGCAGGATTTCTTCTATGCCCCCAGTCTTCTGAAACTGCTCAGTGAGGAGCCTCGCTTTCTGTCTCTGCACATTTGCTCTCCTGGACATGCAGAGGATGGTCCCTTGAATCTGGACACGCATGTCCTCAGTCCCGTCAAGAGCTCTTGAATTACTGTATTGACAATTACCCTCCCTCTATTTTATCTGTTCTTTCTTTCTTGAATTCCCATTATATAATTACTGGACCTCTGTAACTTACTTTCCCAATTTCTTACTACTTTTCAATTCCCAGTCACTTTGTCCTTTGAGTCTGTTTTCTAGAAGACTATCTCAACTTTATTCCTATTTTTTTAATTCACTTTTGAATTTTATTTTTAATTTCTTAGAACTTTTTCTGTAATGTTGATCAGTATAGCATTTTAATTGTTGCAACATATTCCTTTACCTATTTGAGGACATAATGATAGTTTTCGGATCTATTTTTTTCTTGCATAAGCTTAGTTTCTCTGAGTATGTTTCTATTTCTATTTTTCATCCCAGGCTTTCTTTACATGTTTGATAATTCTTTTGCCTGCTCATATTTAGTGGGCAACCTACAGCCGATTGGAAGCTCTGAACTAGTTGACCTGTTGTATTGGGGAACTTCAAAGTCTTTCCTCTTGAACTGGCCAGGCTCTTTAGCTTGGACTCTCCCAGGTTTGGAAGCCCAGGTACCAGTGTTCTGGGAGATGAGTGAGGAAGAAGTTTGGACATCTCAGATTTGCTGTATAGGTGCTCACTTAACCCATCTCTCAATGGTCTAAAAGTTTCATTTATATTCCATTGTCTAAAGACCCTCTTGTTTACTATCGCCACAGCATAATCCTTCAATCTTCTGCCAAGGAAGGGAAAGATATTTGGCTAGTGAAACTGAATAGAAATTAATTTCCAAAGTGGTTTCAACCAACTCTTCTTATTTTAGCCTCCTCCTCTTCTTTTACCCTCACTCCTCGGAGTAGCTGGTGTGCACACTTACTGAGACTTCTGAGGGCTTTGTGGAACAATCTCACCTTTCTTGAACGATAGTTTCCCTGTTATTTATTCATCTGCTTTTTAGATTCCAAAATTCTGTTGCTGTTTTCTTCTTTGCTGTATTTTTGTGGGTGTATGTCTTATAACATCTCCTTTATTTGCCTTTTAATGGAGTTTCAGGAGGGAAGTAAAGTATTATACAAACATATGTTTAATCTGCCATCTTTATCTGGAAATTGATTTGTGTATCTGATCATTGAAATAGTTATGCAGTATTGCACTTGACCATATTCAACTCTCTAAGTAATTGAAGTCTTGAGCATCTGTATTCATTGGTATAGGCTAATAGTGTGCTGTAGCAACAGGAACCCCAAAACTTCAGTGTTTAACACAACAGAAGTTTAATTCTCACCGGTGCTGAATGCTCATTATGGGTAGAGGGTAACTCTGCTTCCCAGTGCCTGGGGGTTGACAGAGGCTGACCGAGGCTCGATTATCTGGTAGTTGTACAATTGGAAACATCTAAACCTTTTGTTTACCATAATAGGGACAGAGAGCTGGAGGATCTCATGTTGGCAAATAAATATTTTAGGCTGAAAGGGACATGCTCACATTTCATTGGTCAGAATGTTTCACGACCCTGACTTACTGAAAGAAACCAGAAAGTACACTGCCCACAGGTATTTGAAAGGAAGAGATACTAAGTAAGCACTAGAAGTTTTAGATATGCAGTCATGTGCTGCATAGCATTTTGGTCAATGACAGACCAAATAACACTACAGGGTCCCATAAAATATAAAATCATATTTTTACTATACTTTCTGTGCTTAGATACACAAATACTTACCATTGTGTTTCGATTACTATAGTATTCGCTATAGTTTAACATGCTGTACAGGTTTGTAGCCTAGGAGCAATAGTGCATACCACATAGCCAAGGTGGGCAGTAGGCTATCCCATCAGGCTTGTATGAATATACTCCATGACGTGTGTACAATGTTCAAATCACCTAACGATGCAGTTCTCAGGACATCTCCCCATTGTTAAGCAATGCATGACTGTACATTGCCCTGAGAGTATGTATTTGCTAGGGTAAGACAAGACTGCTATAAAAAGTAGACTCAATTCAATTCAGGGGCTTAAAAGAAGATGCAGTTTATTTATTTCTCCTGAGACATATCAAAGTGAACATCCAGCGATGGGAGGTGGCTATGGTCCCTACTAGGTGCTTCACCTGTGTGTGTGCAATTGTAGTCTCACGGTTCTGCTCTAAGTCAATAGTGTGTATGCTAATGTTCACTTGAAAAGCCTAAGACTCAGAGAAGTTATGTAACCTGTCCAGGGTCACACAGCAAGGGAAGGCAGAGACAGAATCCTCACAGTCAGGGCCGAGGGTGGAAGATTTTAACACGAAATCCCAAACCTTTCTTCCTACACATTTCCACTTGTCCTCAGTGGAGGGTGTGCTGTTACGTTTGAGCATACAGGGGAAGGTGTTGATGGAGAAAGAAGAAAGCTGCTCGGGGAGACAGGACGGGCGCTGGGGAGGCCTAGCAGGGAGAAGATAAAGACGATTTTGTGGAGGGAGTATCTGGAAATACACAAAACAAGATGCCAAGTGTCACGCTTCTGTGGTTGCACTGCTAGGAACTCTGACTCAATGAAAGCCTGAGGCTTTGCTCCTCATGAGTGTTGCTTTCAAAGAATGTGATCAGCGAGTCCATTTTTGCAAGGAGAAGTTGCTTAGCCATGAAATGAACATTCCATTATTTCAAATAGCATACAATAAAGAAAAAAATTTCTCATTTGTGTTTCTAAATTCATTTTCTTTCTGTATTTATCACCTTAGATAAAAGTGATAATCAAACTTCTAAGTGTGTAGAGCTAAAAGATAAACTTTCAAAATCCCGTAATGCAGAAATGCCAGGGAAAGTAACAGACAGTCGAGGCACTGCGACACTGCCCACTGGCTTCCCCCGCCCCCCTGCTCCCGCCTGTCTTCTAGTATCCTGGCATTAATGGATTCTATCCTCCCATCCATTAGAGGAGGCACCACAGGGTGGGGAAGCAATCCGTTAAATATAATCTCAGACTACAAGAGGCCTCAACTTCAAGTTCAGAAACGTTACAGTAGGAGAAAACGTGGGTTTCCAAATAGGAGGCACGACATGAAACAGACTGTTACGGCCAATACTGGAGGTAATCATCCGCTGATGGATGGCTGGCTAGCCAGAGATATTTTGGCACAATGTGGAATGGAAACGCTTCCGGCTGGGCTGGAACTACAGATCCAAAAGGGATCTTCCTGTGGGAAGGTGGGGAAAGGTGGTGGGAGTGATAAAAGAATCATTTTTGCAGAAGCTGAAGGTGAACTTGAAGCTTTAAGAAATGGACCCTGAGTGCAGCCCAGACTGAGAGAAGAAGACAGAGACTGGATGAGATAAATGGTCTTCTCAGTGCAAGAAACTTAATTTTGAACTGAATTAGAAACATCATGATAGGAAAAACTCAGATTTCTCTAGGAGCTAAAATCTGCACTTTTTAGAGGGTTCACAATATGTTCATAGTTCTCATTTTTTGATATTTTTAACAGACTGTGTGATAAACCTGGTTGCTTTCACTGTTGAAAACAAACAAACAAACAAACAAACAAACAATAGCTTCAGAAATAAAGACAGCAAGTCACCTGTCCAGAGTAGCTACTGGGCTTAGGTGTCTCTGCCCAAGCTGGTCAAAATTGAAAAGTCAAAAAAATGGAACCTTTGCTTACCCTGCATGGGCTCCTTCCTGTCTTCTTGTGGGGCCCTCCTCCACCCAGGCGCTGTGCCCACCTCAGGGACTTTATACCTCCCCAGCGGACCCCTACGCAAGGTGCGGACTAATGCGCTTATCGACAGGATGCTTCCCAGAGTAGGAGTAAATTACAAAAAAAATAATAGGCTCCAGAAAAAGAAATGGAATTTTTTAAAACGAGATGGATTTTTGGTCTAAGGCCAAATGGTATGTTTAACAAAAGTGTGGAATAAACAATAAATCAGATGCCGGAGGGACTCACAGGCCGGTACCAAGAGTGATCTAGACCAAATACTTACAGGCCAACGCTGGACCCGGCGTCAGCCCATGCGAGCTGACGAAGGCGGCGTCTGAGGCAGGCGCGCTGCGTCTCCACTCGCAGGTGAGGAGAATCGCGGTGCAGGGACTTCAGTGTCACACTCAAGGCCGTGCAGAAGGGTAAGCGGCTCAAATCAGATTTGAATGAGCTTTGTCTGACAGCAGAGCTCGTGTTCTTTCTTCACCGCAAGCGACCTGGGGTCAGAGGGCAGACAGAGGCCAGCGCCCCCACCTTGCGACAAAAGGCGTCCTCCGGTGTCAAAGGAGGGCCTGGGGTGGTCTCACTGGGCCGACGGATTCAGCAATGTTCTGAAGCATCATATGCCAACGGGATCCAACAATTACTGATAATTTCTACTGCTTAAACTTATTTCTAAGAAAATTTAAAAGTGGAATTTCCTTCTGACTAGACTTGATAATTGCAGACAGGAAACTTCGCATGGTCCAAATGTTGGATATTTGGCATGGCCTCGTCCTACACGTCCTCCCCACCCCACTTCCTGTCCCCACCAGACACTGCCCACGTCAACGGCAGCCTTTGACCGAGGCGTGCAGAGCTGACGGCAGTCGGCGCCAGCTGCCCAGTGAAGCCAAACTCCGCAACCGTCCCGGTGTCCGTGCTTGTCTGTGCATGGGACCCCCCCCCCAGAATGCCCCCTCTTCTCTGGAAAATAGTTCCGGCTCTTAGCAGAGGCTGATTCTGGAGGGGATCACGGTCACTCGGTGTGAGAAGGGTAGAAGCGTAAGGAGATGGCCCGCGTCTTGGAGATGTAGCCCCATGACGAACATCGGGTCTCCGGGAGGTGTCCCCAGCGTCTCTCCCATTCAGGGGCACTCCTGCGGCGGGCCTTGAGGGTGGCCTCGTTCGGGAAGGCGCGTGTGCGCCCTGCGGCCCGGGCAGGGCGCCGCAGAGCTGGCCGAGAGAGCAAGGGGCACCCCCAGATTCTCCGCGCGCGGGACACGGCTCGACTGCCGCGGGGCTCACAGGCAGGATCAAGCGACCGTAAAGGAAGGCGCGTGCGCGTGAGCGAGGGACAGTCCAGTACGAGGCAAGGCCGCCGGGCCTGGGCGCACGGGCCGGAGCGCGTGCTAAGGAGGCACGGCTTCATCGCTCCACTTACTGCTGGCTGCTGCCGAGGCGGGCAAGCCTTTGAATTTTCCAAGTGAAGTGGAAATTTAGATTTTAAAATGTGAAATTTCCTGCTTTTCTGATGCTGGCATTAAATGTAAATGTCTGAAACGCTAAGAGTGTTTTGAAAACAATCACAGAGCAAGCTGGGCCCACAGCTCGCGGCTGCGCCCCTTCCCGCGCCGAGGCGAGCGGTGCGGGCTGGCGAGCGCCTCCGCCACAGCGCTTCGTGTGTTCGCTGTACAAGTCACTTTTGTGGGTCTTCCTAGGAAAATAAAATTTTAAATATTTCGCTTTCCTTACAAACACAGTCATGGGTCGCCTAGCCGAGGGGACACGCTCTGAGCAACGTGTCCCGCGCGGTTTGCCAGCGTCGCTGAGCGCTGCGGCAGGCCCGCCCGCACGGGAGCCCGACAGGCCCGCCTGTCCCCACGGGAGCCCGGGCAGGCCCGCCCGCACGCACGGGAGCCCGACAGGCCCGCCCGCACGCACGGGAGCCCGACAGGCCCGCTCGCACGCACGGGAGCCCGACAGGCCCGCCCGTCCCCACGGGAGCCCGACAGGCCCGCCCGCACGCACGGGAGCCCGACAGGCCCGCCCGCACGCACGGGAGCCCGACAGGCCCGCCCGTCCGCACGGGAGCCCGACAGGCCCACTCGCACGCACGGGAGCCCGACAGGCCCGCCCGTCCCCACGGGAGCCCGACAGGCCCGCCCGCACGCACGGGAGCCCGGGCAGGCCCGCCCGCACGCACGGGAGCCCGACAGGCCCACTCGCACGCACGGGAGCCCGGGCAGGCCCGCACGGGAGCCCGGCATGGAGCCCAGCATGGAGCCCGGCAGGCCCGCCTGACGCCCGCTGCCCGCTGCTGTGCTGTGCGGTCCGCCCGCGGCCTGGCCGCCAACCCGCCCGCAGCTTGCTGTGCGGAGCGCTGCAGACGACTGTGACACCTCGGTAAGTCTCTGTGTGTCTGAATACATATAGACACAGAAAGACGCCGTGAAACACGCGTGACAGACGGCGGCGCCGCGGGCAGAGCTGGAGGCCGCGGACACCGGGAGCGCGGGCGGGACGGGCGCAGCGCCGACTTCAGCCCGCCGCGCAGAGCCCGCGCCACACCGGCAAGGATTTAATTGATAAATTAACCTCAGCTTACTATGACTTTTTTACTTTGTAAACTTTTAACTTTAATTTTTTTGGCCTTGTAGCAACAGTTAAATCAGGCACAAGAGCAGCGGCGCGGCCAGGAGACACGGCGCGCACGGCGCCCACGCAGCAAGCGGCTGTTTCTAGGTACAAGGACACTCGAAAATAACAAAAAATATAGCACAGTAATTATGTAATCTACTGACATAGTTGCTGATCGCAGCAGCGCCGACCTTCTCGGCGCGGAGACCGGTTTTTGAAGACCAGGTGTCCGGGGCGGGCGTGTGGCGTGTCGCGTGTTGCGGGCCGGTGCTCCGGCCGCGGCCCATTTCCTGATGTGCCGGGCTGGTGCGGGGCGGGCGGGCGCTGGGGCTGGGGACGGCGGCCGGGCAGAGTTCTCCTGCGCCACACGGCCACACAGCTGGCGGCCGGGCAGAGTTCTCCTGCGCCACACGGCCACACAGCTGGCGGCCGGGCAGAGTTCTCCTGCGCCACACGGCCACACAGCTGGCGGCCGGACAGAGTTCTCCCGCGCCACACGGCCACACAGCTGGCGGCCGGGCAGAGTTCTCACGCGCCACACGACCACACAGCTGGCGGCCGGACAGAGTTCTCACGCGCCACACGACCACACAGCGCGCGGCCGGACAGAGTTCTCACGCGCCACACGACCACACAGCGCGCGGCCGGACAGAGTTCTCACGCGCCATACGGCCACACAGCTGGCGGCCGGGCAGAGTTCTCCTGCGCCACACGACCACACAGCGCGCGGCCGGACAGAGTTCTCACGCGCCATACGGCCACACAGCTGGCGGCCGGACAGAGTTCTCCTGCGCCACACGGCCACACAGCTGGCGGCCGGACAGAGTTCTCCTGCGCCACACGGCCACACAGCTGGCGGCCGGACAGAGTTCTCCTGCGCCACACGGCCACACAGCTGGCGGCCGGACAGAGTTCTCACGGGCTACACGGCCACACAGCTGGCGGCCGGACAGAGTTCTCACGCGCCACACGGCCACACAGCTGGCGGCCGGACAGAGTTCTCCTGCGCCACACGACCACACAGCGCGCGGCCGGACAGAGTTCTCACGCGCCATACGGCCACACAGCGCGCGGCCGGGAGGTTTGTTGGCACCGGCATCGCACGGACACGGGTGTATGTTGTGCTGTGCGCTTAGGATGGCTTCGCTGTCACTAGGCGACAGGAAATTTTCAGCTCCATTATAACCTTACGGTGCTACTGTGGTGTACCCGGTTTGCTGTTGACCAAAATATGCAGCACATGATTGTATTATATATACAATCCTTAATGATAATTATTTCTTTCAGAATAATGTCCTTAAGCAAGTCTATCATAACAAACCCGGGGCTTAGCTAACTAAGCAAAGTGACTACGTCTTAGATTAGAGATTGCAATTTGAATTTAGGAAGAATTATAAATTATTATAAACAAAGGGACGTACTTTTAAAAAATTTTTTTAAAAAATCAAATTATATTCTTGTTTCAGTCAAATTGTCTAACAAAAAACATGTCTAACAAAGTTGTTAGACAAGACTAAATCCTATAAATTACCTTCAAAATCAAATAAAGGTAATCTATACATCTGATTATAAGGTAATGATTTATGTGCTTCTCTTAATGCAGCAGAATACAACACAGTTTTTTTTTTTTTTTTTTCCTGTGCCATCATGATGTTTCTCTTCCAAGGTTATGATACTGTCTGATGACTAGTCAGAGTTGATATTTAATTGGGGCAAGGTTCTTTGGCATATAAAAACATATAATGTAGCACTTGCCCATAGGGGCTTATAACCAAGGCTCATGCACACATAGAAACAGAAGTGCCTCAGTGACCATTGAATTAAACTCCAAACAATGTTTGAGCAAATTTTCATCCAGCTTAGTCTTGAATCTTTCTAGCAAGAGAGAAAATGCAAACCCCAGCTCCTATTTTTATCTTTAATAGCTCTAATAGCCTACCTGGGCTTGTAGATCTCATTATTTTTACCTATTTATACATATTTGGCCATAAGAACAAGTACAGCCTTTGTTTCACATGGCCACTCTTGAAAATGGTTGAGGGTAGGTTTCATGTTTTCTCCAGGCTAAACAAAACATGAAATTCCATTAATGTCTTGACATCATGCTTCCTTCAAACATATGTTCTGTTTTTACCAACCTTGTTGGCCTTCCTTCCTTGTGCTCCAGTTTCTCTAAATCTACCCTACAGGGTTGTACCCAACAGTGATGAGGCCAATAAAGAGTATGGATATTGCCCTAAATTTCCTTTCATATATCCTGTGTAAGAAAGATTGTATTCGCTTTTTAAAAATTCATCAATTGGTTGAAACATTTTGAACTTATTGCCAGCCAAATCTCACACAAATTTTCATTTATATGGTGCTACCAGACACATCTGAATGATACTGTATTTGTGAAATGAGTCCCTTGGATCCAAAGATAGGGTCTTAGATCTATCCCTGTAGCATTTCGTCTTGTTAGATTCGTGCTTTAGTCTTGAAATGGCCGAGGGTCTTGCTGGGAACTTTGTTCTCAGAAGGAATATGGTGTTGTGTTGGGAATGAATTCCTTCAAGAAACCCTCCTTTTGGAACCACTTAATATTTTCATATTTTTGGTATTTTTCTCTTTTGCTTATCCTACAAGCGACAGGTTTATGTTTGTCCTGCAATCAGTATTTAGAAGGATTTGTTAAAAACTTTGCATGAGTCTCTCTTCAAATACTGAAGGCCCAGATCGAGACAGTAGGAAGTCTAGATTTCTGCTGGCTTGGCTTTGCCGGGTCAGAGTTCCATCTGTGTATGGGGAGTCAGGATGGAGCTCCAGCTGGAGCCGGCTGTGGGGTGTCACCTCAGTGATGAATAGTTTCTTCTCTGTTTGTTGTGGCAACCTGAACTGAACTGAGAAAGTGCCCAGCAGCGGCGAACTGGAATGGCTTTCCGGGATTCTAGGCATACTGAAGATCTGCAGCTCCCTTGACGTGCTCTCACCTCAGTGGGTGGCTCTGCCTAGGTTTAGACAGCCTGCCTCTGGCTACTGCCTTTGGTCCCAGTCTATACCTCATTCTTCCTCTTCAATCGGGACAAACTTTTGCTTGAGCATCGAGAGTTTTTTTATTCCTTGAGTTCTGAGAACTAGATTCCACTGGAGTTTAGAATTATTTTTAGATAGCATTGTTTATGATCATTTATCAAGATAGTGTGAAATGAGAACAGAATCAAATATGTTAAGGTAAGTAGACATAATCTAACAATGTGTACTAGTTCATTATTAAAATGATATTGTGTGGTTATGTTTTATCTTGCTAAGAAAATTAGTTGTTAACTGACCAATGGGAAATAAACACTTTTTGACAGTGCTATACAAGAGCACATTTTAGTCGTAGGCAGGGCGGTAATTGAAAAACAGGCTGCTGTCTGTAATTCATCTGAGATCTGCCTCAACTCTCCTGTTTCCCTTGGGCAGACAAGCAGATCAGCACCCAGGCTCAGCAAGGCGTGGTCTACAGTTTTGCCACTGTCTCGAGTCCCAAGCCCAGAGAGTCAGAAGTGAAATACCTTCTCCTAGAACCAAAGGGGCTTGACACACTAATCCATTGTGCTGACGCACAAATTTTAAAATGCTTTAAAATTAACCCAATGTGTTAGGGACTTTATGCTATAAACTTCTCCTTTTTCTGGAGTATTTAGGCCAGCCATGAACTTCATATCAGAAGGAAGACATAACCTATGGTAAACCTTTCTCCCACTCCACACCATAATAGTCTCACTTCAGGAAGTAAGATGTTTGATTTTGAATCAGTTCAGGTTCCCTTGAATCCAGAGGAGACCTGTTATCTGAGAATTCAAAAGCCAAAATAACATCTTATGAGTGAGAAAAAGAATGTCTTCCAGTCAAACAATGCTAGTTGAAATCTAGGTAAAGTCAGGTAGCCTTAACATTTTAAAGCCATGGCAGAGGCATGGATGATAATATTAAGACATTTAAAGACAAAAAACTAACATGACAAAGGAAAATTGAAATTTATATTGTCAGCAGGGGACAGTAAGAAGAAAATAAAGAGAAATAAAATAAAAATTTTAATAAATAAGGCAATAAAGTGAACTCCTATTATTGGGGATAAAAGTAAAAAAGATGTATTTAGAAAAAGAAAGAAGCTATAATCACAGATAATAATGAACTGCAAACATTTAAATGACATTTTCTGTGTACAGACCTCTATACTGGTATTTTAGATAAACTCTTAATACAACAATTCTGTGATATAGGTATTATTACTATTCCTTTTTTATAGGTAAAGAAACCAAGTTATGAACAGGTTATATTAATATCTGGTGTTTAAAATACCACTACCTTCCTAGTGTATATACAAGTTCTTGGGATAGCCTTGTTGCAAAACTTTAAAATATTGCTTTGATTTGTGTCTTTTTCTTGACAACCACATCCAAGATCTCAATAAGTCCTACAAGTTCTATATCCAACCTTTATGTAAAATCTTTCACTTGTCTCCATCTTTCCTCCTGCTATCTTGGTCTAATGCACCATCATTTCATCTGGAGGACAGCAGTAGTCTCCTAATTGGTCCTTCTCCCATTCTTTTCCCCTTACGACTCATTACCCATTCAGCAACTAAAGTAAGCTTGTAAGATCAATGAGTTCCTATTTTTTTCTTGCTTCAAATTTTCCATTGGTGCTCTCATTGTATTTAGAATAAATCCTAAATTTCTAACCACGATGTATAATTCTTTACATGATTTGGTTCCAGTCTACCTCTTTCCAGCTACATTTTATTTCATTCTCTTTCTCTTTCTTAGTGGTAGAGGTTTCGAGTCCCAGTAACTTCACCTTTTCCTTGGAGGAAATAGATCCTCATGTCACAAAGCATTGGATCTCTATAAACATCACCAATAGTGTAGGTCTTTGACACATCATAGTGTTCTTAATAATCCCACCCTTTATCATGTAGGCATCTCCAAGGGAGTCCAGAGTACTTGCCTCTCCCTGCTTATCATATCTGATTAGAATAACATTAATGTAGTGCTCAGTGTGCAGTTCTGTGGAATGTCAAGATAGTCAAGTACCTGTGTTTTTGCATTAATGATCATGATATATCTTTCATATGTCATATGTCATTCTGAAATTTTTAGCATAGAAGTCTTATATATCTCTTCTTAGATTAAATCTCAGGTATTTGATCATTTATGATAAGATATTTTAAATAATCTATTTTTAATTATTTGCTATTGATATATTGAAATACAATCAATTTTTAAAGTAAAAATAATCTAAAATGTATCACAGTTAATTATTAAAATGATATGGTATTATATTTTGCCTTGCTAAGAAAATTAGTTATTAACTAACCAATGGGAAAGAAATAATTTTTCTGAAAGCACAGCAGAAGAGCAAATTTTTGTCATAGATCAAGGTTGTAATTTTTATCTAGCAATTGTATCTTTGTTTATATAAATCTGATTAATAGACTTTTGTTAACTTTAGTGGTTTATAAGTTTTAAAAAATTCAGATAACTGATATTGTATGAGGATGACATTGAAAGGGAGACTCAGCTATATGTACACATTATAAACCTAATTTCAAGAGATTTTGATCAAAAGGAAAGGATATACAGAATAGAAATATATCTTTTGTAACTCAATGACACCAGTACTTATGTGAAACAATATGACAGTTTCTAAATTTTAGTCTTTAGGAAAGTTCTCTCCTAAAAAAAACAAAACACAAAACTCGAAAAAAAGACATTTTTCATTTCATTCATTGTATTTTTCAGGTCCAGGATTTCTATTTGATTAACAAAATTATTTCAATCTCTTTGTTAACTTTCTCATTCTGCTCACTTCTTATTTTGTCATTTTGTTGAATTGTTTCTCTGTATTTTTTTGAAGGTCATTGAGCTTCCTTAAAATAGTTATAGTGAATTCTTTGCCAGGCAGTCCATGTATCTCCATTTCTTTAGGATCAGTTGCTAGTACTGTATTTTGTCCATTTGGTGATGTCCTGTTTCCCTGATTATTCTTGAATCTTATGGTCATGAGTCAATGTCTACACATTTGAAGTAATACGTATGTACTTATTATAGTCTTTACAGGTGGACTTTGGGAATATCCTTCAGCAAGAAGTGTGCCCAGAGGTTCTGGGCAGGCCATAAGCCTGGGACCACTGTTACCAGCACAGTACCAGGCTGGAATCCCATGACTGATGTGACTGGTACAGAGCTGGGGTGTGTTTGATCCCTTGCCTCATGCTGAGGGTTGTTTGGAGCCCAAGGTCACTGTGGGTGGTTAGCAGTGATGTGAGCTGGAGACTGAGTCTACCTCACAAGGGCTGTGGGTTCCCACTCGGCACCACAGAGCAGGTCTAGAGTCTCAGTCCCTGGGTACTGACCTGGAGTCAAGGGTTATGGAGGTCTGCTCAGTGGTGGGTTTTAGTGTGGCAGGTCTGGTGTTAGAGTTCATGGCTAAGGTTGGAGGAGGAATGATATGGGTAATATAAAACTGCCCCTCCTATCCTTTTCAATATATCTTTTATTATTATTATGATATACCCAGATACTGTGATCTCTTGTCTGGTTTTCTTAGCTCTTGTTGAAGATATTTTCATACATGAGTAGTTATTCAAATTGATATTTTTTGGGGAGAATAATCATTGGAGAGTCCCATTCTGCCATCTTGTTCTGGTTTCTTCCCCAAAATAAAACCAGAAAAACAATGACAAAATAGCCATAGGCATTCTTAGAGTTGAGATAATTTCATATCTTAAATATCTTGTTGCTAGAGAGCAAAGAATCATTCTTAAGTTAAGAGATGATGTTTAAAAAGCACAAGAAGCCAAATTAAAAGACGTTTTCACTGGTCAATTTGTGATAATTTGAGTTTCAAAGAAAATGAAAGCAAAAGTTACAGTGAATTAGACAAGGTTAGTCTGTAAAACTCATGTGTTCATTACAATTCTCTTAAGAAAATTTAACATTTTTTCAATTAGTGCCATATTTAGGTTAATTTATTTAGGAAAACATATTTATGAAAAAAGCTGCCTATCAATGGAACACTTCTAAAGGAATTAATCCCTATGTTTAAAATGTCCTACTCCATGAATAGCAACAGGGCACATACTTTATAGGGCAAATAGCAATGAAAGTCTATGATGCTTTACAGAATGTGACTGCTCATGTCACTCGGAATTAGATGAGTCAGTAAAACCTGCAAGTGGGACTCTCATCATTTTTTTTTAAATGAGCATTTCTGAGGCCTTGAGACTTTCTGCTAAAACCAATCATATTCTTACAAGGACAGTCATTTATTAAATAATATTTTATTCTTTATAAATCCATAATGGGTTTTGTTAAGATATTCCATTAAAAATACATAGTCTCTTTCTGACAATCCAAATGAGTGGAGTCACAATCTACAGCATGTTCCGGAGAGTAACTCTATCTCAGATTTCATCCTCGTCTGGGCAAAATGATTTTGATTGCCAACTACGTGGAATTTCTCAACTCATCACCGAACTCTTCACTGGAAAAATCTCTTAAGGCTTTTCTTATCCCCAGAATCTTCACCTCCAGTTCTGATGGACCAGGTTGACTTTTGCCACCTTACTTTAGCTCTTAGTACGGAGAGACTACCCTGAGCACCCATTTTCTCCCAGGGGAAGAAAGGATTGAAATACTTTTCTCCATCTGAGGGGAAAAAACTCACTTAAAACCTCTCCAGTGGCCCTATAACTATTTTCACTAAGAATTTCTCCCTTTGTTAATAAAAGGACCTATAAATAATAATTAGAAGCTTTTTGACTGCCACACTGACAGTCTCTAGTGACTGCACTGACTGTCTTATATGGTAGGTAAAGAGAGTGGATCTAAATCCTATAGCAGAAAATATACACTTAAAAAAAAGTCAAGAAGCCCCACATGCCAGTATGTAAAATAAGTAATCATAACATGGATTAAAAATAGAATCAGAAATCAATTGAGAAAAAAATTATAAAAGTTTTCACTTTAAGATGCCAGTTTTAAAAAATTTTGTTTATAATTGAAGTATAGGCCAGGCATGGTGGCTCATGCCTGTAATCGTAGCACTCTGGGAGGTTGAGGTGGGAAGATCCCTTGAGGTCAGGAGTTTGAGACCAGCCTGAGCAAGAGCAAGTCACTGTCTCTACTAAAAATAGAAAAAAGTAGCCAGCCATGGTGGTGTGTGCCTGTAGTCCCAGCTACTCGGGAGGCTGAGGCAGGAGGATCGCTTGAGCCCAGGAGTTTGATGTTGCTGTGAGCTAGACTGATGCCACAGCACTCCAGCCCAGGTGATAAAGTGAGACTCTATCTAAAAAAAAATTGATGTATAATAATTATACATATTTGTGGGGTACGGTGTGCTGTTTCAATACATGCATGTATTGTGTAATGATCAGATCAGTGTAGTTAGCATGTCCATCATCTCAAACCTTTATCATTTCTTTGTGGTGATAACTTTTAATATCTCTCTTTTCTAGCTATCTTGAAATATACAATACATTATTATTAGTCATAGTCTTCCTACGATGTGATAGAACACTAGGACTTGCTCTTTCTAACTATAACTTTGTACCCATTGATTAGCCTCTCCTTATTTTCCCCTCTCCCCTCTCCTAACATTGTCAGCCACTGGGAACCACTATTCTTCTCTCTACTTCCATGTGATCAACATTTTTAGATTCCACATGTGAGTGAGATCATGTATATTTGATTTCTGTGCTTGGCTTATTTCCCTTAATGTCATGTCCTTCATGTTGTTGCAAATAACAGGATTTCATTCTTTTATAAAGCTGAATATATTCCACTGTGTATCTATACACCACACTTTTTATCCATTCATTCTCTAATAGTGTAGGTGCTTTGCTGATTCCATCTCTTGGCTATGCTAAATAGTGCTGCAATAAGCATGGGAGTGGGGACATAATATGCCAGTTTTTCATTAGTAAATTCCATTGCTTATAAACGTATTCATTTATTTATCTACTTATTTATTTACTCTGGCCTTGCACTTTACTGTTTTTTAACTTCCTAGTATCCAAGAAGAAAAAGATAGAAACTCTTTTCTTCATCAAATTTGGGATTTTTTGGTCATGATTTTCTCAAATATTCTTTATGTCCCATTCTCTCTCTGCTCTGCTTCTGAACTCCCAATTATGTGCTTGATACTGCCCCATAGGTTTCTGAGGTTTTGTTCATTT
Source organism: Microcebus murinus (assembly GCF_040939455.1). Lineage (NCBI taxonomy): Eukaryota > Metazoa > Chordata > Mammalia > Primates > Cheirogaleidae > Microcebus > Microcebus murinus. The sequence continues at coordinate 5,134,641 of NC_134121.1, forward strand.
ATCTTCATTCTTTTTTCTTTCTGTTCCTCAGACTGGGTAATCTCAAATGACCTATCTTCAAGTTTTCTGAGCCATTCTTCTGCTTGCTCAAATCTCTTGCTGATCCTATGCTAGGCAGAATAATGGTACCCGAAGATGTCCATGCCCACCCCCAGAATCTGAATAGGTTATATTACATGGCAAGGAGGAACTAAGATTAAAGATAAAATACAGTTTGCTGATCACCTGACCTTCAGATAATGAAATTGTCCCGAGCTCTCTGATGGGTCTACTGTAATCACAAAAATACTTAAATGGGGCAAAAGAGACAGAACAGTTAGAACCAGAGAGACAGCATCATGAGAAAGATTTGGCCTGGCATGCTGGCTCTGAGGATAGAAGAGGGCTTTGCGTGAAGGAGTGTGGGCAGCTTCCACAGCTGGAAAAGGCAAGAGAATAGATTCTCCTTTAGGGCCTCCTGAAAGAAACACAGTCCTGCCCATATCTTGATTTTAGACCTGTGAGATCCGTTCGAGAATTCTGACATCCAGAACTATAAATAATTAGTGTTGTTTTTAAGCTACTGAGTTTCTGGTCATTTGTATAGCAGTGATAGAAAAGTAATACAGAACCCCTCTATTGAATTTTTTGTTTCAGTTATTGAAATTTTCAATTTTAGAATATCTATTCGATTCTTAAAATATAATTTCTAAATATTGATGATATTCTCTATTTGGTGAGACATTGTTTTCACTCTTTCCATTAGTTATTTACAGTTTCCTTTAGTTCTTTGAACATATTTAAAACAGCTTATTTAAAGTCTTTGTAAGTCCAGAGTCCGTGCTTTCTCAGGGATAGTGTGTATCGACTGCTCTTTTCTCTGGGTCTGAACCATTCTTTCTTGTGTCTTTGCATATCCTTAATTTGTTATTGAAAAGTGAATATTTTAAATAATATAATATAGTTAACTTACGTAATGGTTAATTTTAAGCATCAACTTGAGTGGACTCAGGGATGCCCAGATAGCTGGCAAAAATATTATCTCTGAGTATGTCTGTGAGGGTGTTTCTAGAAGAGATTAGCCTTTAAGTCAGTAGAATGAGTAAAGAAAACCTGCCCTCCCCCAAATGGGTGCCATCATTCCATCCACCGAGAGCCAAAACAGAGCACAAAGGGGGAGGAAGGGCAAATCCTCTCTCTTTAGCTGGGACGTCCATCTCCCGCCTCCAGACACGAGAGCTTCTGGCCCTCAGGCCTTCAGATCCTGACACTTAACCCAGTCCCCCTCTCCCTGCTGTTCTCAGGCCTTCACTTTCAGACTGAATCGTATCACTGGCTTTCCTGGTTCTCCAGCCAGATTGACAGATTGTGTAACCTCTTGGCCTCTGTAATCATGTGAGCCAATTCCCATAATAAATCTTGTTTTACATGTCTGTATGTATACTATTTATTCTGTTTTTTCTGGAGAATCCTGACTAAAACACCTTGGAAATCAGATCCTGACTCCCTATTTCCCCAGGGTTTGTTCTTATGACTATTGTTGTTTGCTTGTTTAATAACTTTGCTGAAGCAAGTCAGCATAGCTTGTATTTGTCATGCATTGCCACTGAAGTCTTGCTTGGTTAGCTTGGTGGTCAGCTAATGCTTGAACAGAGATGTACTGAAATGCCTATAACCAATACATTGTCCTGTGCTCATTGTTAGGTCTTGTGTACCTTTTTTAGGGCATGGTTTACAACTCTGCCTTAGCTTTCACTTCCTGCTTGTGCAGAGCCTCAAGGTCAGCCAAAGGTGAAAGCCTAGGGCTTTCTCAGTTCTTTCCTGAACATGCACATAGCCTGGGCATGTGCACAACCCTACACATGCATGCAGCCTTTCTGACTCCCAGCAATAGGTCAGAGCTTTCCCATGCTCCCTCTGGACATTTTGTTTCCTGTATTTTCCTTTTAAGCTTTTTTGGTTAGCCTATCATGTGCCCCAAGTGGTATTGCTGTCATGATGTTAAAAAGTTATCTTTGGTTATTTTCAACAAGTGTCTCTGGGTAAAGGACTGTTCACGCTGGGACAACTCTAAGTCAGATCAAATAAAGATGGTCTTTCAAATGGAGTCTTCTAGGAAACCAGCAGGCAGGGAATGGGCCTTGGAAGGTGTTTCTACCCCAAATTTGCTTTCCAGTGGCTGCCAGGCTGCTGGTTTTCCCTGTGATTGTTTCTGTTGGCTACTGCAAACCCGGGAGGAATGTACAGAGATGGGAATAGCTACAACTCCACAAAGCTCGCTGTTCTCACCAAGATTCAACCATTTTTTTTTTTTTTTTTTGACCAAACACTCCCTGGATTGTTAACCTTTGGCTAATTTCCAGTGCTGCAAAACAGTTGATTCTGACAAGTTTGCAAGTGTTTTCATTGCTCTCATGGAAAAGAGAATTTTCAGAGGTCCTCACTGCACCATTAGTACCCCTGTCATTTTAAATTAGTGTTAAGGTTTGAAAATGCTAAGATCATTAATTGCAAACTTAGAACTACGTGTAATGTGAAAATCAATCATAGTTCAAAAAGGTATTAGGAAATATAAACAACCCCCAATAAAACTTCCTAAGCAACTTAAGAAGCGTTGTTGTCAAAGTAACTGTAAACTCTTCATGGTTAAGATGAACAGTCCTATCTGCTCTTCCTGTTTCTCTCCTGTCTTCTCTTCCTAGCTTCTCTCCTATTTCTGATTTCTGAGTTTTCTGCGATGCCTAAACATAGCTAAGTGCTTTTGTTCTCTTGATTATTATCTACACTTAGCAGCACTACATGCTGCTATTTACCCCAGAGAAATACTGACACTGATCTTAAAGAACTGGGTCCAGGGATTTGCAGAGTAGAAAATTCAGTAACAAGTTACATTCCTATCCATATGAAGATAGTTAAATAATTTTTGAATTTATGCAATGGAATATTATAAAGCTAATGAAAGATTTAATTGAACTTTGTGTGCTGACATGGAAAAATATTCATGTCATAATTTTAAGACAAAAAAGGCAAAGAGTTATACATACAGTGTTTTAATGCTAATTGTATTTAAAAAACAATCATAATACATGTGAATATGTATGCTTATAATTATATATGCTTATAATATATATAATTGTATATGCTTATAATATGTATGCTTATAATTGTAAAAAATATGGAAATGCACACATAAAATTAACATTATTGGATATTTCTGGTGATAATTGTGGAATTGAGGCTAGGTCTGGCTTGAGGTGGGTAGGAGAGGGTGCAGGGCAAGAAACAGATTATTCAAGAATATCAGCTTTGCTCTGAGATTTTAAACATCGATTACAGGCATAATTAAATTAACACAAATTAAATCTAATGCAAGTACAACAAACATAAAGTTTCATGTGTAAACATATAAAATTAATGTCGGATATACAGCAAAGCCAAGCAGACCTCTATGGCTGTGGCGATCATGCTTAATCTTTAATTTTCTTGTATGTACTTTTCTATTTTTCCACAGTTTCTACAATAAAAATGTGTTACTTAAGAACAAGAAAACTTTTAAAACTTGATACAGGTGTATATAAATCATAAAGAGTAAATAAGGAATTTCCAAATATTATTATAAAATACTGCTTAATAGTTGGGACAAAAATTATAATTTTCATTAAAAAATGAGTAGTAGTCCCTATTACATTTTGTAGAACAGGTGTAATATTTAGAGAAACCTATTTGTTTAAAACTAATCCTCCCCCCAAAAAAACTATTTGGTTAATAAAATAATGAGCAAAAAGTTTCTCTTTTCCCTTGTCTTTGAATGGGACTTCTGTACGTTATGACTGAGAATTACTGTGAGATTCCCAGAAGGTTCTCTATGAATATTATACCTCTAAATAAGCCTAGCACATATTAAAATCTAACTATGGGCCTGGAAAATAATACATACTTTAATTGAATATATGTGATTAAATCCCATAAGATGAACAGAAGTTTACGTAAATCAACTTTTCCATCAAAAGTCCCTAAGCCCTTTGAAGTTATAGATTGAAATGTATTTTATATACACATGACAGATGTGACCCAAGAAACTTCACTAAATTTTTATGCATTTTGAATTCATTACCTAACCCCCAAAAGCAATCTTTTATAGATTTGAATTTTGTTCTTTCTTTCAAGAAGCTGATATTCTGCATGCAAAAATCACTGTAATCACAGGACTGGCATCAAAGAGTTTCTAAAGATGTCTTGAAATGAAGTAATCTAATTACAAAGTCTATTCTCTAATCCCTCCTGATGTGCCCTGGTTATTATATCCACCACAGTCTTGCTGAAAGAAAATGACTACACCATCTTTTTTTTTTTTTTTTTGCCTTAGAAGAGCGCCAAGTTGATTTCAGTGTTTGGGTATCCCGATGTTACCTATGTCCTCCGCTCTCCCAGACATAGTGTGAACCACTGTCAACTCCCTTCCTGGGAATGCAGAAAAGCACATGTGACCCGAATGAATAATGTATTGCAAATGTCAAAATAAATTTCAGCTGAAAATGACATTTTTCAAGGCGATGTAATGAGAAAACTGTTCAAACGGCAGAGTTAAATTTTCCTGGTTCCGCATTTAATTAATTCAATCTGACTTTTATTATGCTTTGTATTATGTGTTTCCCTGTTCAGTAAACAAACAGCAGAAAATTAAACTAGGGCAACTGCCAAAGAGCAGTAAATTTCATTGAAAAATAATGAATTGTCATGGGGTACCGTAGGGTCTTGTGCAGATAAACTTATTTTTCCTGGCAAGTTTCCACATGCATTTGTCACAACTTGATATATAAAAGGAACAAAAGAAGTGAAATATGGTAGTTAATGATAGACATATAAAAGTGGAATGGCCTTGGAGAAAAATTCAGAGGCTGTGTTTGGACTTTCAACAGATCCACCCTGCTTCCTCCTGAAGAGTGGGCTGCCAGGGGAATCCTCACTCGCGATCGGCAGAATCTGCCGAGGCTGCGCCCTATCAGCTTTCAGCCAAAGGGAGCTCCCTGCGGTAGAAGAAGGGTGACCCTGAAACTTAGGAGTGTGCATGATTTAGGGAAGAGGGAAACTCCAGACAAAAAAACGTATACTCCCAAATAACTCCATGCTATGTGACTAATAACTGCTTAAGTCATTCAAACTTGATATGAATCAAAGCTATTCCTAAGCATTTGGCTATTTGTTTTCCTTACTTGATATCTTTTCCTGATGTATAGGTACTTCTCTAACGATCCTCTCTTGGAGTTTATGTCGGGGCAGGAGAAGGCTTGAATTAAATCAGGAAAATATAAGGTCTTTCTGAGTGATATGAAAACTGCTACATCTGGTTTTCTGTCTCCTGGTGTGGAGGGCAGGTGTGTGTTTATCTGATTGTAGAGTCTACCTTTCAGGTTCCAGTACTAAGAGTGGAAGAAAACTCCCATTCCATCCCCCAGTTCTCCCAAGCAGAGTGGAGCCTCTGGGGTCCACAGAAGGGTAATCATTCCCTGTTACTCTTGCTGCTAAGGAGGATATCAGTCAGTTATTCTCTCAAATGTCCAGTAGTAATTCCCATGAGTGGACCGGGACCCCCCTTTGGGCCTCTCTTGGGAAGCTGTTTGGCATAAAAACATCCACTATTTAGTGTCAGATATTAGTTTAAATTTATACCTGTTCCTTACTGGTTCAATAGGAATGCATTCATTCAATAAATATTTCCAAGTACCAGCTATGCGCCTGATGCTATTCTAGGTATGGCGGCCATGTCAGGGAGCTAAAAAGTAAAAAAAAAAAAAACCCAAAAGACAAAAGATCCCTGATTTCAGGTAACTTATGTCTTCTTGAGGAAAGACACACAAAATAAAGGGATATAGTACATCATAAAGTGCTAATTACCATGGACAGACATATGGAGTTGGAGAAGTCAGCAGATGGCTGTGAGGGACATTCCCGAGAAGGTAGCAATTGAGAAAAAACTTGAAGGAAGGGAAGGCATATCTTGAGGCTATCGGAGGACAGAGTGTTCAGGCAGAGGGACAACTAACTGGCTGTACCTTTGCAAGGTGCGGGGCAGCAGCAGGCCCGGTGCATCCTGGGGAGAACACAGACCCCTAGGGCAGAACTGGAGTGATGGAGGCAGGAGAGAAGTCAGAGAGGTCGCAGTGGCCAAATGGTGCAGGGCCTTTGCAGCCACCTGAAGGAGTCTTAGCTCTAAGTAAGATGGCAAGCTGCTAGAGAGCCTTCAACCAAAGTGACAAGATGTCACTGTGGCTTCAGCGTGGAGAACAGACTAGAGGAGGCATGGAGGGGACATAGGCAAACCAGATAGAGCCTGCTGCAGTCACGTAGGGGAGCAATGGGGCTCGGATCAGGGTGTTCATTGCAAGAAGTGAAGAGCTTCTGGAATAACCTAAACTTCTTGGCCAATTTCACAGTCTGTGCAAGGAGGAGATAAACCCTGCTGTCCTTAGTTATCTCAAGCATTGAAATACCATGTGGAAGATGCTGGCCACATAACACGGGATCAATAAATGTCCACTCTTTTCTATTCTAAAACTTTGCACCTGAAAATTGGTGCACGAAAGAATTTGAAGCTATAAATTATAATTCATGTACAATTTTAAAAAATTGCCCATAAAGAATAATACCAATGTCCATAGAAATTTAAGGGACACCTTTGTGTACTAAAATTATATATTTTTAAACAGTACTAGAGTTTACAAACCAAATGCAGGATAGTTGTTGCACTAGGAGGGAGTAACAGGAAGGGGATTACAGATAATGCTCGAAAGAGAATTAACTAACTTTCTTTCTTTCTTTCTTTCTTTCTTTCTTTCTTTCTTTCTTTCTTTCTTTCTTTTTCTTTCTTGTTTTATAAAAATCAAATAAGAGAAAAATATGGGCAATTATTAAGTCTGGATGATATTAACAAGGATACTTATTATATTAATCTTTGTTTTCTAAATAATATATAACATTTAAAATTTTAAACTTAGTTAAGCTTGTTTAAATTCAAACAGAAATGGAAGGTTAGGAGGAAATAGGAATGAAGGCAAAAGAGAGGACGGAAGAGAGGGAGGACAAGAAGGGAGAATCTATCAGATTAACCAGAATCTACTTTAAGTGGATTTTATTTTATTTTTGAAATATGGCTATTTAAATATTTACCAATGACTAGATGTCAATTGAAAATTATCCATATAATTAGTAACAGTTTTAACTAGCATTAAAGTGACACTTTATAGAGTAAGACCCTTTCTTTAGCTTAATGCATTCTGTCCTCAAAACAACCCTGCGTGGCCTCCATGCAGTCTCGGCTCTACGGAGGAGGAAATGAACATGGAGTGGCCAGATGGCTTCTCAAGGGCTGCTGCCCAGCCGGGCCCGGAAACCAAGGGGCAGGAGCTGAGGATTCACACAGCTGCTCTCTTCTCACGCCTCCAGAAGCACGTAACCGTAAATTTCCAATGGAATAGTAACTTTGTTCCTTTTACTTCATGAGAAACATCCGGATTCCGTTCCCACTGTAAAATTCAGACAGCAGAGGTGAGCTAAGCACCCCAGCGCTGCTCCCACAGCTCGGCTCCGTCACCTGGGACGTAACTGCTCTCACGGTTCCAGCGGCTCCTCGCAGACCCACTCCTGTTGTGTCATGATATCGTTGTGCCTACAGGGACATAATTTCATCTTTTTTAGCATAAGTGAGATGAAATTATATCTCATTCTGTAATAGATATTGCACACTTGCCTTCCAAAATGGCTAAACCAATATTAATACTATATAAGACATCAGTGTATCCTTATATCCTTGCCAATACTTGTTATGAATGGTCCCTTTTATTTTGCCAATCTGAGAGGGAAAAATGCAATGCTATTTTAAACTGTATCTCTTGAATTACAAGAGAACTTTAGCATCTTTTATGTGTTTGTTGGCCGTTTGCGTTTCTTCTGCATCCTCTGGCAATCTGCCTTGTGGACTGTTTTCCTGCTTCTGGATTGTAGGGTTGATACATTCATTTGGTTGCTGATTCCTATGTTTATATGTGTCTCAAATATTCTTTTTTGCAGTCTTCTTTTGCCTTTTAACATTCTTTATAGTATCTCTTCTCATATATGTGAATGTTACATGTTTAGGTGGTCAGACTTTCCATTTGTGCATTTTCTTTGGGCCACTTTTTAGGCCACTGCTATTCAGAAATTATAGACATTTTTATACTTTGATATGATTTTGCTTTTGTATTTAGTTTCTTAACTGCACTTGGAATTTATTTCTGTGAGAAATCAATGATCTGTTTCCTAAATGGAACACAGTAACTTCAGAACCACTTATTGAAAGCTCTATACTTTCCCCAATGATCTAAAATGCCTTTATCCTATATAAAATTCTCATATAACATGACTCTATTATGAACCTTCTACACATTTTAGAATTGGCACATTTAGACTGACACATTTTAGAATTTAAGTTAGTAAAAAATTCTGTTCATTTGAAAACTCAAGTAGTTCAGATTATAGAGCTAATAACACTTTAATTCCTCTTTCATTTCTATATTCCTGCCTCAATTCTAGGCTTTTCCCTAGAGATAACTAGTATTCTTGGTGTTTTTTTCTTCAGGCTATTTCTTTAAGGAAAATTTAAGAACATAATATATAAAGAGATTCTCTTTGAAAAAAATGAAAGTGTTAAGGGAAGACCTCAGGTGCCTTTGATAATCATTTTTAGCACTAATGTTTTCCTTTGTGGGTAATGACTATGAATAATTTAGGGTATTTCTTTCCAGACCTTTTTACATGCATTTACATGTATATAAGCATATGAAATACACATAGGCTGGAGGTTTAGCTGTCATACAATGATATGGTTCTATCAGTTATTTAAATATTGAGATACTTCTCTACTGTTTGCCAGAGAGCTTCTGCCTTAAGCTGTGGGAGTACCCTGCACTTTCTGGGCTACCCCACGCCTTCCTTGGTGCCTCACCTCCCAGCCCCTCCAAATTCCTCATGATACAGCAACTGATTGTGAGGAAGGGTCAATGCCTCAAATAACAGTACCCTCCTTCCCCACACTATAGCTAGCAAGCTAGCATCTATTTTGATCTACTGGTTTTCTTGCATACTAGCTGTTAAGTATTTTAAGTATCATTCCTGACTGCATGGTACATGTAGTAGAGCTTGAAGACTTACAATTGATTATTAAAAAACCAAGTCAGAGAAAATGGTAGGCAGAATAATACATCCCTCAAATGTTCATGTCCTAATCCCTAGAACCTGTAAATATGTTCTGTTCTATGACAAGGGGGATAAGGCTGCAGATAGAACCAACCTTTCTAATCAGCTGGTTTTGAGATGAGGAGAGAATCCTGGATCATTGGTGGTGGGTGGGTGCGGGGATTGATGTAATTGCAAAGGTCCACACAAGTGAAAGAGAGGCTGGAGAGGGTGATTTGAAGATGCCGCATTACTGGCTTTGAGGATGGAAAGAGGCCACAAGCCAAGGAATGCAGGTGCCTAGAAGGTAGAGAAAGGCAAGGAATGGATTTTCCCTCAGAGCCCCCCGGAAGGCATGCAGCCCTGCCAACGCCTTCGTTTTAGGCCACTAAGACCCATTTAGGATTTCTGACTTTCAGAATCGTAAGGTAATCAATTCATGCTGTTTTAAGCCACTAAATTGGTAGCAATTTGTCAGAGCAACAGGAAACTAATACAGAGAACTAAAAGTACACAATTTACAAAACAATTTATTTTGCACCATTCTATGTTGTTTCTTATCTATAAATTCTCAGAAAACTGTCCCTTTAATGACGACCTTCTAATGGTGGCATTTAATGGACTATCTTCAGCTCCTGGCTGATTAGAGTGTGTGGTACTGGCCAAAGTGGAGCCTGTTTCTTTTTCTAGAAATGCCCTCCTCCTTTAGGGTATAAAACCCTACTCTTTCTTTCTCGGTTCTCCTGCCTGCCTGCACAGCTGCTAGCATTACTTCATAGCCTTTTTTTCTTTTGCCTTTTTGTTTCTTTTTTATTTTTTTTTGCCTTTTGCTGTGTCTGAAGTATCAATGTCTATTCATGCTGTTCTTCCCCTACCCCCTTCTGAGTCTGTAAGGTCTCTTTTCACAGCCTCGCCTGCTCCTATAGCATCTCCGTCTCTGTGCTGCTGACTCTTAAATACTAATCTCCAGCTAATTATTACGACAATCATATTGTTTTGATTTTCCTTCTGTGTTCTGATTTATGGTTCTGTGGTCTCCACAAAACCAAACAGTACTTGAAGTTGGTTCACTGTTACCAAAGCCCTTGTTCTTTATAAGAAGACAACTTTGCTTTTCCTTCTGGCCGTTCACTCAGTTCTCTCAACTTAGGCCTAAAGGAATAAGATTCCTTAGTCCCCACTTTCCAGCCTGTCACAGAGGCCCAGAATGTGTTCATGTCCGTGCTAAGGTGAGACTGCAGGTATGATGAGAACCGGGGAGAACTAATTCCCAAACATGAGTGTTGAAAAGATAGGAAGCCCATAATCATCATCATCTTCTTCTTCATCTTCACCTTCATACAAAACCAAATCATTCTAAAAAGCATCAAATTCTTCTGCTACCTAGCAGGTGGCACTTTGGAGGGAGACTCAGTTTGGGAGAACGCCCATCTCATTTGTAACGTGAGTAATTTTGTGACCCCACTACCTGAACAGTCTGCCAGACATAATCAGAGAGACTGTGCTTCAGGGCCTTACAGAGAGAGGGTGGATTCCATGGCCAGCCCCAAAAGAGAACTCTCAACTAGTAAGAGAAGATCTAAGGCCATCTTGAAAGATCTTGCTAAGCCAGGCAGGAGATCCTTGCTGATCTCTCAAGACTGAGCGTGGCCAAGATCCATTTCTCCATCCAGTTGGACAGGTGGAGCTGCAGACAGAACGGAGGCAGTGGGCTAGGGGTGTCTTGGAGTGAACGTGGGGCTGGACCCAGCCCATGTCTTCTGTAGTCTTTCCACAGAGACAGCTGCTCACCTCTGGTTTACCCAGTGCAAGGGAAGTTTTGTCTGCACATATGGCTGAGTTTCCTAAGTGGGCTCCCGGGGTCAGTTCTAAGAAGAAGCCACATGTTAGTGGAATGAGAAACAACTCCTATTACAGGAGATACACGAGACTCCCCACCAGCACCCACTTAACCCAAACATGCAGAGAGCCAGGGGATAAATCAACAAACGGGTTCTAGTTAGAGGGAGACCTAGGTTCTTCCACTAGGGGTGGAGAGTACCTGTAAGCAGCAGTGTATGCCTTTGGGGTGCCACAGAGGCCAACTTGGAGAGGAGGGCAGACAGTGACAGATACAATTTTTTGAAAAACCAAAATGAATCTCTTTTGGACTTCTGGGCACAAACTCTTCTTAGCTAATTCCAAAACAGGCTATGCCTCTGGGGTGGGGTGGGGTGTAGGGGATCACTTCTGCAAGAATACAAGAATGAAGACATTCAGCTTTTGGTGTCCAAAGTAGATTCTGGAACAAAATAATGAGCAAGAAAGCCAGACCTCAGAAAACTTTCTGGCCCACCTGGATCATTTTCCCTAAGTGGGGAGATCCTACCCCTTCTGCATGGGGTAGAGAGGGCAGCAGCCACCTGCCTTGCTAGACCCTTCCCAATCTGGGAAAGGTTAGTGCATCAGCTGACCCTCATGCTTGGTTGTCATGCCCGCTTTCATTCTGCTGTTTTGCTGCCACTACTGCTGCTTAATGATTGGGCTGGAAACACAGGTGGTTTAACCTCCCAGCATCTCTTCCTTCTGCTGGGAGTAGCCAATCCTTTCTTCTGTAGTGTCAACACCCGCCCCACCCTTCCCCCATACACCCTGCTCTCACATGTGGTCAGAATGGTGTCACCAGCTTCTGCATGGACTGCCCTCTGCTGCGCAGTAGGGGTGGGGCAAAGGGCAGAAAACTTACCCGAGCCTATGAAAGAGTCCTTCCTCGAGATCTTTGGAACTGCCATGAGTGGCATCTTTTCCTTCTCTGATGGTGAGGAGCAGGACTTGTTGGAAACTTGGTCCTGGTGTTGTGGGGAAAGCCACGCAATGAGAATGAAGAAAGCCGCTGTGGAGTCTGGCTGTGCTCACAGAGCATTCCCGCCCTCCCTCAGCCCCCTGAGGACACCGGCTTCTGCCCTCCCTGCGACTTGGCTACACGAGCCAGTGTAGCCAAATTGCCTAAGCTTGTGCAAGTTTAGTCTTTTTTGCTTGCAACTAAGAGTTCTGCCCGTGGCGTGGTGTGGTCTGTGACTATCTGATTTATGGCGGCATTGAATGTGCCTGCCTACTCCCTCTCTCTCAAGCCTACAATACCATCTAAAGTATTCCTGATAAATTAACATACTTCCTAGAAAAGATTTTGCCAATTGTTGTCCATTTGTAGAAAGTTTAAAATAGTCTTTTCTTTTCTATCTCTTTTGTGAACAACAATAACACCCTCTTAAAATGAACAGACAAAAGGAAGAACTGTTCTCCAGAGATGCGGGATGCTGTGGCGTGATTCATCAGCACTTTCTCAGGGTATGATTTTGCTCTGTTTCTATTTATTTTTCAGAGGCCAGACAAGAAAAATTATGTTATTTTCTTTTTTGTGTTATAAAAGAATATAATGTCTAAAAAGTCAACAAAGACTTCTGGTACAAACCTGTATTAGTTTCAGCTAAGCTCCTTCAAATGCCATCACATACCTAAGGACCTCGGTAGAAAGATCTGTTTTCACAGTTCTTTCCAATTCTAATGAGCTCTGAAGAAGTTTATTTCAAAATAATCCTTCTGTATTAAGCACTGGCTCATTGACAGGTCCTCTTTTTTCATAATTGTATGAAGTTTATTTTCCAAATGAAGGTTTATTTTTGCATGGAATTCTGAGGTTTTGCATTGTGTATATGAAGCAATTAGTTTGGGATTTTTGGAATTTATTTTAGACCAGACAGATGTCTTCAATTTACACACCCTAGGAGGTGACAAGCCCCATTAACATTCGAAAGCTATCAGTTTGCTTTATCTTTGTTCTTGAGTTTTCCCAGCTAGGATCCAAGCTAACTCTCTTACTCTCTTCTTTTTGTTGTTTGCCTGTTTGTTTTCTTTTCTTTCTTTTCTTTTCTTTTTTTCTTTTTTTTTTGGCTTTGTGTTTTCATGCAGATAGAAACAGGAATTTAAGTAAAAGATGGAAGATAGCCTTAACAGTTTTATTACTGTCAAAACCCAATGGGTTACTGTAAGAACCATGAATCAACCTTTATTAGGAATGGGTTCTCTGACTACAATTCTTTCCCTTTAGTCGCCATCATTTAAGTCTTTACCCATGTACCGGTAGTTGCCTGTGTTTTTCGAAATCATGTTGGTGATTGAAGTCTGGTACTCCCTGCCTGCATTTCTTCAGTCAGTGGCCATTTTTATGCAAGTAATATAAACTTACCTCTAAGTTGTAAAGACTGCAGCATGAATTTGGGTGTTCTTCTACTTATTAGTCAAATCCCTTATAAGCGAAAGTAATCGCACCCCCATTGTGTGCAAAGTCCTAGACTGCGTTGGTTTGAGAAGGGGGTTCAAGTGATGTTACCCCCATTCATCTTTACTCTGAACTTGAAGACCACACCAGTGGTTTTGTTTCCTGGTTCTTTTCTCCTTTCAGGTGCGCTCTGCAGCCACTAGATGGCTCAGTGGACATGCTCAGCTTTTTTTCCCAGAGTCATTACTTCAAAAAGCTCACAACCTAAATCTCTACTCATGTCTCACGTTGAAGTCCAATACTGCACCCGGATTTTGCTGATTATAGGATTAAAAAAAAGAGAGCACAACAGACCTGGAACTTGATCTGAGCTAACTCAGCCCACTACAGGGCAATTTTGTTTACAAAATTTGCTTTTTATTATGGCTGCCATATTTTATTTTCAGCGAACGTGGGGCATATTGTTACTGGCACGGAAAAGGTTGGGGCCTAGCGGATGTCATCGGGAGTGTCAGAGCTAGATCAAATGCGGAATGATTATGCATCGTGACACAGTTGTTTTTGAAATATAGGATAATCCGTTGTGTGCAGGAGGATGTCTGACAACCCTAGTTTTAGTGACATTGTACTTGACTTTGAACTCAGGCTGTTTCCTTTATCTTGGATTAAGTTATTTATGTATGAGTGCAGTAGAACTGAAAACACTTAGAACTAAGATTAGAACGATACTTCCCTAACATAACTAGTTTAAACTATTTCAAAAAAATATATATCAAAATACATTTAATGGTAAAATATAGGCATTCTTATTAACAGGAGGAACAAGAAAAGTATACTTGCTGTCATAACTTAAAATTTTATTTCTGGACATTCTAGATAATGCAAGAAGTCAAGAAAAGTAGAATATTTATTACTATTCAGAAAGGAGAGACAAAATCCTCAGTATGTGTAAGTAAATCACTGCATCTTCCTTCCAAAAAAGGAAGGAATATATGATAAGGAAATATTGTAAGTGGGTCAGTTACAAAGAAATTATACAAAAATTATTAAATTTTGAAAGATAATTGTATAAAATTATCTTTCTATATACAGCTATTATCAGTTAAAATATAACAAAAATATATTCCATTACAACAATGTGCAGGTTTGCTGAAAAGAAATACATGTGACCATATGGCAAATACTACAAAAGTTTCCTGAGTAGCATAAAGATATCTTAAAAAATGAAAAGTTTACCCTCTTTCTGCATAAGAAAATCATTTAAATTTATCAAGTCTACTCCTAATTAGCTTAAAATTTTAATGACAATCAATCAAATGTTGCTTTAGGTTTTTTTAAAATTACACAAAATATTTTTTAAGTTCATGTGAAGAGTCAGTGAAGGAAAAGATCCCAGAAAACAAGAATGAGAGGCACTTTCCTTGTCAAATACTTTGTTCACAATTTATCATAAATCTAAAGAGATCACAAAAGTATAGCACTAACAATTCAAAGAGAATAAGAATTCATATATACGTGTGAATTAGTATTTAATTAGGTAGCACTTCAAATTATTGAATGAAAATAGATTTATTCAATAAATTTTAATATTTTAAAAATAATTAATTTAATTCCCTCACATGAACTGTACTACAAAATAAAATCCAGATAGATTATAGAGAGCAACATATTAATAAATATATAAGAAAACAACAAGTGTTGATTTGAACATTTGCACAATAATAGGTTAAGCAATTAAATAATAATAAATGTGTAAGCAATTAAACAGGAGAGTATTCACATATATGATTACCTAAAAATAAGTATTTTCCTCCAAAACTATAAAAAGATAAATTAAATTATCAAGGGAAGATTTTTTTTAAAAAGAGATTAATGAAAATATGCTATTTTCCTCAATATATTGAGCTGTTACAAATCTGTAAGAAAAAAACCCAAAATACTATAGTAGAAATGAAGGACAAAGAAATGAACTGTCAAATCACCAATGAAGAAATACAAATGGCAAATAAACAAGTTTAAAAATTTTCAACTACACTTGTGGCCAAAGAAATGAAAATTACAACAATTAAATACTGTTTTTGTCTCAAATTGGCAATGACAATAAGGAGTAATTATGCAAGTGCTAGGCAGGGTACAGAAAAATGGAAACTCTCATATTCCAGTGGTGGGTATGTAAATTGGACCAACATTTCTGGAGGGCAATTTGGCAGTGCATTTCAAACACATTAAAATGTGCATATCTTTTCACTAAGGAATGTCACATTAGGAATTGATTAGATGTATATAAAAATATCTGTACAAGGGTGATCACCATTCTATTTCTTGTTGTGAGGAAAATTTGGGCCACATTTAAGTGTTCAGAATCACAATATTAAATAAACTGTAATGTGTACATATGTATATACATTTCTTTTATCCAATCATCCAGCAAATGTTTATTTACAATTAGATAATATGTACTCATTAGAGAATCATAAAAGGCCTAAAGAAATGCTCACAAGATACTGCTGAATGACAAAAGCAAGCCATGAAACAATATGCAAGGAGAGATCCCATTTTCATGAGAGCTATGTGGCTGCCCCACCTTCAGATAAGGAGGGTACAATGAGATTATAGTAACAATGACACCTGCATTATGCTGGCTCATGGGAGCCCTGCAGGGGTTTAGATCCTTTCTCCAGATTTCCCTTAATTATTATTCTTAGATTCACATGCAATTGGCATGAATCTATTATCTCATACCTGTCAGGAGGTTGAATACCTTCCCGACATTCCTGAGAATTTTAACCACTTTGGTACGAACGTCAACTATAGTCGACAACCACAGATGAACTTGCACAGCCAAGCTTCGACTTTAGCATTAATAACAAAACTTCTACAACAGTACTCCGAATTGAGGCAATACAACCCTTGTACTGCATCAGAAAATCTCATGCATTTTAGAGAAAGACATTTTCCAGCACCTTACAATAGTGATAAAACAAAAAGGAAAAATCCATTAAGAAGATGTATTGTATGCTCAAAAATTAATAAAAGGTGTAGTACTAGATACTATTGTAAACAGTGTAATGTTGGGCTATGTGTAGCCCCATGCTTCAAAACTTGCCTTATTTCTTTATGATGTGAATGAAATAAAGCTATAATTTTGAATTGACTTTTCTAATTTTTCATTTATCAAAATAAAATTGTGAACATTTAAAAATAACATAATAAAAACATATATGTATATGTTACCTATTCTGATTTACATTACAAGTAAAGCTGCCTGTAAAGTAAAACAAGCTTTCAGTGCTTTCAAGCTTTCCTAATCACACAAGAGCAAAACAGATCTATTGTCAATGCACAGCACAGACCACCACGCGGACTGTGAGTGCCGCTGTGGGCGAGGTTTCTCGGGCGGTGAGCGCCGTACCGAGTGGTTAAGGATTTAACTTTTTGTGGTATTCTCAATGTTCCTACCTTCTCATCTATCAAATTCTGAACTTGCTAATTCAGTTTGAGTCTGGCCTCTCCTCTTTACCTAAAGCCAACCTAGACATTGAAATCAACCCCTCAATTTTTAGATAAATATCCTTTGTATGGTCTGAATGTTTGCATTTCCCCCGAATTCATGTGTTGAAACCTAAATATCAAATGATGGTATTAGGAGGTGGGACCTTTGGGAGGTGATTAGGTCATGAGGGTGGAACCTTCATGAATGGGATTAGAACCCTTATAAAAGAGGCCTCAGAATGACCCTTTTCCCCTTCCACCATGTGAGCACACAGAGAGGTGTGCTCTCTGCTCTGTGAACCAGAAAATGGGCATCACCAGGTACCAAATCTGCAGGTGCCTTGATCTTATACTTCCCAGTCTCCAGAACACTGAGAAATAAATTTCTATTGTTTATAAGCTGTTCAATGTAAGATACTTTGTTATAGCAGCCCAAATGGACCAAGACAGTCCCTAATTCACTGCACACACAAGCCTATTTGTGTGCAGCAGCTGTTCTGGATGTCTTGGATGATGTCATGGGGTATAACTCACAGCAGTCAAAGGCCTCTGGCTACCCACCTTACTCAGGAGTCCTCATAGATAGACAGTTCTCCACCTCAGCCTGGCCTGTCTCTCGGCCACTGCTTATATTCTCCAAAGTTCTCCAGAGAAACAGGACTGAGAACCTCTTGTGTCTCTTCCTCTTTTTATAAAGGCACTAATCCCATCATTGGTGCTTAGCCCTCGTGACCTCATCTAAATTCAATTACCCACCAATGGCACCACTTCCAAAATACTATCACGTGGTGGGCAGGGATTCAACATAGAATTTTAGAGGGATACAAACATTCAGTCCATAGCAGATGGATAGTAAAAGGAATATAGTTCTCAAGTTGAGATTGTGATGGGAGTATTTATCAATAAATCTTTACTTTGTTTTTTAACACAATGTACTGAGTTAAATAAGCACTCCAATATTTTTATGGAGGCATTTAGACAAGCACTATTTTTCTACAAGATAAGTAGCAATCTTTCTGAATTGCTGTCTTATTCTTTATAATAGTAAACCCATACCAGATTTTAAAGTTGTGCACATTTGAATGCCTATACATAGGTACTTATAACTTTTGTTTAAAAACTAAAGATAACATTTTTGTCTAAATTGAATACTGTTTCTCTTTTAAGGAAGTTTTGTCTCTCATGAAATGAATAATCAAATTTACACAGCATACATTTCCTCAAACTTATTTTAAAACATCTTTCCAGCATTATTCATAAATCTATACATGCATCACAAATACACAATAGATGTAAAAGCATTGGGAAAAAGCAAGAGAAAATACGCTAGCATATTTGTATAAATTTAAAAAATTTTCATATGTTGAAATCATCTCCCCCAAACTGAAAGTCAAAGTACAGGTTGACACAAAAATCAGTTCATAATCTCACTACATATTAACTACTTTTAAAATAAGAAAATGACAAATTTCCTAGTGAAAAATGGACAGAAATATAAGTAGAAATTTACAAAAGAAGAAACAGAATGATCAATAAACATAAGAAAATTTGCTCAAACTCATATCAATTGAACAATGGAAAATTCTTAAAAATTAGATACCATTTTTCACCTGTAAATTATGAACATGAAAATAATAGTATTCTCACTGTCAAATATGAAAGGAAATGATAATATAAGTTTTTGACAGTGGAAGTTTAAATTAATAACACATTTTTTATGAACCGCAAGGATTCAGAAAGACATTCATCACAGTCATGTTTTAATAATCAGATATTTAAAATGTATATCATCTATATCTACCTTTCTTTTTCTAGTAATATACAATGTGATATTTTGATCAATATTTATAAACATAAACCCCAGGGGAAAATAAATAGATACGATGATAATTTTTACTACATAAAAATATTAAAATTCTATACAAGGAAAGAAAAACTAAGTACTAAACACAAACAAACAAACAAATATAGAAGCAAACTAAGAGAAAGTTCCTATTTTACAAAAAAAAAATTAAAACACTCCAGTGGAAAAATTGACAGGGTATAGTTTTATGATTCCTAGGTGTGATAAAACAGAAAAAACATAAAGCATTAATGTAAATATTAATTAACATCAAAGCTTCTGTACATTGAAATATTATAGTATATGAAACATTATAAATTATGTTAGAAAGGAGGCCAGGCACAAAGTAGAAGAAGGTTTTTCCAACTCATGAAACTTACAAAGGATCAGTATCCAATTATTTAAAATTTCTGCAAGTCAATGCAAAAGATGTGAAATATAAGAGAACAAGGTAAAGAAAGGTAATAACGAATTCATAGAAGAAACTGAGTACCCAGTGAATATATGAGAAGACTTCCCAACAGGTAAGCAATGAGTGAACTAGGAATTAAAACAGGGTGTCTGTCTAGTCCATGAGGCTGAAGGAAGACAACACTGAGTACTGGTGAAAAGGTGGAAAAACAAAAAATTTTATAAAATCCTGAGGGGAAAGCAATTATTAGGATCTGGCAAAACTGAAAATGCCCACAACTCAATACTTAGTAATGCCACCTTTGGTTATTTATCCTAGAGAAATATTTGTAAATGTGCACAAGGACCTCTGCATGAGGGTGTTTGCTGCGGTATTGTTGTAATGGGCGGGGGTGGGAGAAAGGAAACACCCCAAATTACAATTGATGAATGTATAAATGAACTGTGATATTTAAGTACAACAAATTTTAATATAGCAGCTAAGAGAAACAAACTATTTCTATATGCACATCAACACACATAAACCTAAAAAAAATGATTGAATATAAAAGAAAATAGCAGAATAATGAATATAGAATTCTAACATTTTTATGTTTTAAACATGCCCACAAATAATATATTATATAGGGTTCATAGCTACATATATGGAAGTATATAAAAGAAAACAAAAATAAATGAAAAACATACACACTAAATTCATGGTAACAGTTACCTTGATGTGGAGAGAGAATAGGAGGGGTGAAAGAGAAATGGTGGATAAAGGCAATTTTAATTATATCTGTAGTTTTAATATTTAAAAAAACAAATAAAATATAAATTATGAATAATTAACAAAAGTACACATATGTATGTTATATTCCTTTATATTAGTTTGGTGCAAAAGTAATTGTAGTTTTAGCATTGTTGAAATTGGAATGCATTTGATGTTAGAATACATTCTTAAATAAATGTGGTTATGTTATACATCATTTTAATGCACATTTCTTGTTTTTTTGTTTGCTAATGACTTATTACTTGCTGTTTATTTTATATTTACTTTAGACTATGGAAATGATGTTAGACAAAAAGCAAATTCGAGTGATTTTCTTACTCAAGTTCACAATGGGTCATAAAGCAGCAGAGACAACTCACAACAAACATCAACAACGCATCTGGCCCAGGAACCGGGAACGAACGTGCAGTGCAGTGCAGTGCACTGGGGGTTCAGGAAGTTTTGCAAAGAGACGAGAGCCTTGAAGATGAGGAACACAGTGGCTGGCTATCAGAAATTGACAATGTCCAAGTGAGAGCAATCATTGAAGCGGATCCTCTTGCAGCTACATGAGAAGTTGCCAAAGAACTCAAGGTCGACTATTCTATGGACATTCAACATTTGAAGCAAATTGGAAAGGTGAAGAAACTTGAAAAGTGGGTGCCTCATGTGCTGACCGAAAATAAACACACACACACACACACACACACACACACACACACCATTTTGATGTGTCATCTTGTCTTCTTGTACGCAACAACGAATTCTTTCTTGACTGGATTGAGACGTGCAAGGAAAAGTGGATTTTATATGACAACCTGCTATGAAAAACTCAGTGGTTGGACTGAGAATTAGCTCCAAGTTTTTTGGCCAAACTTGCACCAAAAAAAGGTCATGGTCACTGTTTGGTGGTCTGCTAATGGTCTGATCCACAGCAGCTTTCTGAATCCCTGAGAAACCGGTCCATCTGAGAAGTATGCTCAGCAAATCTATGAGTTGCACCAAAAACTGCAACATTCGCAGCCAGCATTGGTCACTAGAAAGGGCCCAATTCTTCTCCATGACAACGCCCAACCGCCTGTGGCACAACCAGCTCTTCAAAAGTTGAATGAACTGGATGGACTATGAAGCTTCGCCTCATCCGCCACATTCACCTCCCCTCTCGCCAACCCACTCCCACTTCTTCAAGCATCTCAACTACTTTTTGCAGGGAAAACGCTTCCACAACCAGCACAATGCAGAAAATGCTTTCCAAGAGCTCGTTGAATCCTGAAACATGGATTTTTACGCTACGGGAATCAACAAACTTATTTTTTGTTGGCAAAAATGTGTTGATTGTAATGGTTCCTATTTTGATTAATAAAGATCTGTTTGAGCCTACTTATAATGATTGAAAATTCACGATATGAAACGACAATTACTTTTGCACCAAGGTAATAATTTCTCAAACTAAGAATTATGACAAATAAAATAAAATAGGTATATTGACCAAAAAAAAGTAGGTAACTTGTGGAAGAAATAAATACAAATCATCAACATCCATATGAAAAAATACATCAATATTAGTCAAGAGAAAGGATAAAAAAAGAACAATTGTTGCAGTTACATATTTGTTTTTTCACAAAAATATTAATGGTTACCGTTGATAAAGACATGACAACTTCCTTATATTGCTTGTGGTGGTTTAAATTGGCAAAATATTTTCAGAGGATCAGTTTTTAATATGTTTCAAATACCCAAACAGTACATCCTTTGAGTCAGCTCTAAGAACACATGATGAGAAAATAATTAAAGTATTAAAAAAGATATGTATATAGAATGTTTATAGCAATGTTATATCACAGTTTAAAATTAGAAACAAAATTGATATCTAACAAGTATTGCTCAACCACATGATATTGTAGAATACTATGTAGCCACTCGAAATTCTGCTGTGGAATGATGCAGAAAGTTCCATAATGTATTGGATGTTATAAATACCTTACAGTAGGCTTATATATATGTATAGATGCATGTGTATTTTACATTATATGCATGTGTGTACATACTGGGTGTGTGTGAGTGTATGATTAATTATTAAAAGAAGGTGGACTGAATTGGCTGAAGCTTGTCAACTGTACTGGAAAGAACCACTATTTTCTCAGAGTTGCGTGTAGAGACCCAATGCTTATGACAGTGGTGAAACAAGTATCCTCACATTATGAAGAGAAGTCCCCATGTTCGTTGCTAGGCCCATTCTTGCAAGACTCATGAAGAGTCTTAATTTGTCCTGTAATCATAACCCCAGCAAACTGTGAGGGAGACTAGAAATTTGAGAATGTACTACATAGTCGTCGCCATTGGGTGGCAGGGCTTCCCACCACTCCTGGTGTCCTACCCACCCACCCACAAGCTCAGAGAGGAGAGCTCTAAAACAATCTCTCATCAAGAATGAGGGTCTAGGTCCATTTTGCTATAATAGTGTATCTGCTATAAAGAGGAGACATTTATTCTCTCCCGGTTCTGGAGGCTGGGAGGTCCGAGGTCAAGGCACTGGCGTCTGACGAGGGCCTTCTTGCTGCATCACCACACGCAGAAGGCAGGGGAGGGCGAGCGAGGATGAAGGTGGTGCTCACCTGGCACAGGAGCAAGGGCGCGCCAAGCCGCTCCCGTGTGGCGGTGGCAGTCCACTCCTGCGGCCGGGGCTCTCGGGGCCTGACCCCCACCCGTTAGGTCCCGCCTCCCAACATTGCTGCATCGGAGATGAGGTTTCCAACACATGAATTCTGGGGGGCACGTTCACACCACAGCAGGGTCTGAGGCAGGGAGTCCAGCTGTGGGCCCCTGGCTGGAAGGCGACACAGCTCAGCAGCGCGCCGTCACCGGAACCGGGCGCAGTGCCCTGGCCCTCGGAGAGTCTGACCAGAGTACGCGAGTGTGAGGGCAGCATGCAGGCTTCCTTCTTGCCCAGGGAACACTGTAGTGAGTGTCTTATTTGACCAGCCCATGGTGGCAGGGTAAAGCCAGGGCTGTGGAGACACTGTCTGGATTTCCGGTGCATTTGTTTTAAAATGTAGGTTTTATTATCATTCAGGTATGTGGGGCCAACACATCAGGGGGTGACTGCTATTGAAAAGATAGTTTGTCGCTCATAATTCCTAAGAGGAGGGGGCACACCATGCCACACAGGGCCACCTAGGGAATCACCAGCATCCTTCAGGAAGCAGAGGGAGCGGGGAACACATGTGAGCAAGAGCCTTTATAGAGGTTTCTGCAGAAAGGAGTGGGCGAGGCAGGGTGAGCAGGTTTAGGATTGGCTCGTTTGAATAGTTTCAGCAGCTCTGGTACATAAGGGTGTCCCTAGTTTTCTGGGACCTGGTCCTGGGTTGATTAGGGCAGATGAAGAGTGGTCCTGAGTGTGAGAGCCCAACAGAGGCGGAGTGAGGTCTGAGGACTCTGGATCGGTTAGTTTGCACAGAAAAGGCCGACTCGGGGTGAGCTGTTATATCTCTAGGCACTGGCTAGTCCTGCAGGGGCATTCTCTCCTGGGTCAGCAAAGCCCCAAGAGGTCAAAGCATCAGAACTATAGAAGATAAAAATGAATGAATAAGACAGCAGTGGGCAGAAATTATTCAGGGGTATATCTACCCCATCAGAAAAGAATGCAGTGACGAGATTTCCTGCAGGGACTTATGAGAGTCCTTTTATTAATATGTCCCCTGGGAAGGTGCCATCCCATGGAGACCCGCTGTGCAGAGGAGGCCCATAGCTAAGTCAGAAGACAAAGAACATTTACCAAGTCACAGGTTCTTGCCCTTCCCCTCTAATCCTGCCCTATTGGCCCTCAGCTCAGGAAAACAGGAAGGGGCAGTCTGACCATGACGAGGAGGAGGAGGAGGTGAAAGGAGAACGGGGAAGGGAAAGGGGAGAGCAGGGCTTCCTGGCGCTAATGTTCAGGGCATGAGGCAGGCCTGGTTTGAAGGAAATTGAGAAACTACTGTACTGGCTGTGAGATCGAGGTTGTTTTCCTTTTCTTTTCTTTTTTTTTTTTTTTTTTGCTTGTGTTAGTTTAAGGACACTTTTACTGTGTTAAAATATATATAATACTTATAATTTTAAACATTTGCAAGTACACAGTTCGGTGGTTTTAAATTTGAGATTGCAAATTTTAACAGTGACTAGATGCAACAAACTTTTTACTTTTGAAAGTATATCTTAGCTGGTATGAGTATGTCTTGTGACTAAAAATGACCAGAAAGAAAGCCCCTGCTCTACACATTATCACGGGCAGCAAAGGTCAGCGTGGGGCCAGGCTGGGCATCTCCATCACCAAAGAGGGACCCTTCGGTGTGCGTGGGCATAATGAAGCAGAAGTCACTCCGGCCTCGCTCTAAGTGATCTGTTTTTCCAGATGATTCACTTCTTTTCTTCTATTTTGTGTCCACCAAGGCCCCTTTTATCAGAGGTCAGGCTCGACGGTGCACTGAACCTTGGGCTGGCATGCCTAGCAGAGAAGTTTGAGCGCCTGGCCACTTCACATCGTTACCATGCCACTCTGAGTGATTGATCGGCTTCATGGGTTTTCAGTGAGCATCACTTAAGCAAAGACCTTTTTTAGATAACCCAGTAAAACCCAACGTCTGGATCTGGTGACAGAGAGAGTGACCCCGGGCTGCCTCCAGCCATTGAACTGTGGCACCCGGAGGACTCCACGGACACATCTGTGAGGGCAACTCCCCAGGCTCGCCGTGAGCGGCTGCCTTCTCTTCTAGCTTAGCAGTCCTTGCAGACTCTCGCTCTTTCATAGCCAGTCCCCGGGTGACACTGTGCAGTATGTGGCACCTACTTGGCAATTATTAATTGCATTTTATTGCATTGAATGTTTTCTAGATATTTCCCTCAATCCAGTGCATCAAAAGCTTACTACCTTCCTTGGGGCATGAGTTCTCCATTTCTTTCTGGATCTAGTTCATCCTCTGTTTTAAACAAGCATCTTTCAGTGGAAAAAAATGTAATGTGGAAATGTGTTTAGATTTTGAGTATCTCTTACATTCCCTGAAAAGAATAAATGGCCCAGAACCCAGGAAAATGGCCCTGAACTAACCAGTTGCCTCGGTTTGCTCATCTGTACAGCACGAATATGTTGATCTAGGAGATGGTTCAGATTTTTTTCATCTCTTTAAATTCTATTATTATTTTTTTCTTCTTTAGTTATACTTCTCTAGCTTGAGCTACAGCCCAGTGCTCCAGGGCACAGCCTGAATCCAAGAAGGTAGGAATGCTACCATAAATCCATGGAGTAGAAAAATGCACCCAACCCACAGAGTGATTAATTTGCCCCTGAAAAGGGTTTTACTGCTACAAATTTTTGTCCAGAACATTTGAGCCAGCAGTAGTTCAGTCTAGACACAAAGTGGTCAGCATGCTTTGAACAAATCTGCTTTTAATGTGTAGACTACTCTTGTTTCCAGTGATTATTCTGAGCGATTAAACAAACTGCCAAACTTGTGCTGCAGCGGTCATCATCTATTACCAAGATACTTATTGGAGATTTAATAGCACTCCATTTGAGACAGTATCTTGAGCCTTATGAATTCAAAAGAAAAGAGATGTATTTTTGGCACAAATTGATAGAGTTTCAAGATTTCTGTAATAGATACATACACAATCATATTGTTGAGTTGAAAGAAATGTGTTTCCAATAAGCAGTATTTACTGGGGTTTAACAAGGATGTAATAGTTACCTGTCTATTACATGGTAGTCAAAGCTAAAGAAATGTGTTTTTAATAATCAATTGGCATTTCGAATATATAAGATAACTGCCACGTGAAATCTGAACCTAGATACACCCCCATTTTAGACTTGTTCTTGCTAGTCTCATTCATGAAACTGAAGAATCAATGATTGGCCATTTTAAAAGGAATATTATTATCAAATGGCTAGAATTTTTATTCTTTTCTCTTACACTTTCTCAGCTTTTCTTTTTCCATTTTCTCTTTTCCTTTTACTTCTACTTAGCAGTTATTTCATTACACCTTGTATTATAACTAGTTGGGATTGAATTCCATCTATATAAAGAAAATGATCCTTCCTCCCAACCAGAAAAAATAAAAAGTAACTGAGTTATTAAAATAACTTTTAATTATTTTAATCTCTTCCTGGAGAAATAGGTAGGCACATCCGAGAGGCTGGGTGATGGAATTCACGTGGATACGGATGCCCTCCAGAGGGATTACCCCTGCCTGGATTTGCAGTAGGCATTTCGGCCACTCTCCCGCCCTGGGCCACTGTGAGAGCGGTGCATTCTCCCACCCTGCCGCACACGCTGCCCCTTCCACCTTCAGACGCTTGGCAGATACCTGCAGGGTTCCCACCCGATGCCAACTAGTTCTAGCAGCTGCTAGCGCCACAGAAACAGAGGGCAGAACACCTGCTTTCCAGGAAGCTAGAAGGGGAAGAGGGACAAGACAAGCCATGATGACAGCACAGCAAGGTGAGCAAAGGACACCACCGTCAGGGCCCCAAGGAGGTGATTTCCCCAGCACAGCACAGCCAGCTTCCTTCTGTATAAAACACAGTGGGGAGGTGCAGGATAAGGCTATTTACATAACAATGGTGTGATGGACCGCCACTGTCTTGCATTTTGTGGCTTGCTAAGCTCCCGCCCCACAATCCTTTCCTTGCTGAAACTCTCTCCCTCTCACTGTGCGTGCCAGTCCCTCTACCTGGAATGTTCTTTCCTTGACTCTCTCCCTGGCTGTGACTGCTCATCCAGCTTAGCTCAGCTCAGGTCAAAAGGGTCTGCCGGAGCACCCTTTCAAAAGAGGTCTTTCTGATGCCCAGCCCCCCTTGTTCTCCCAAGAGACCCTTCTGCTGTTCCAACATCAAAGGGGCTCTATAAGGACCCTGTTAAGGTAATGGTTTGTCATCTGAGGGTAGGAACTCACAGGCAGGTAGAAGAATATCTGGTAGTCATGGGAACTTTGTCCTCATTTGTTGAATGAATGAATTCGCAAATCGGTCATGTCATGTAAGCTTTAGAGCAAGAGCTGCCCAGACAGACATTGGCTCTCTTCTTGAGCAATGAGGGTGCTATTTGGGGTATGGCACTGAAGTCTGGACAATACATGTCACTTGGTGCCCGTCATAAGTTTGCTTTGCCACCTGCCCAGCCAGCACTTTCTCTGCAGAGAGTAAATATAGTGCTTAGTCTAGGAAGAACCCCTAGATGTTTGTACTGAATGTCTACAGTTCTCCCTTTGGGCTGAACCCTGGCAATAAGTGCTGACACCCAGTGTCTCCAGCCAGATGTGTCCTGATGTGGCACCTTGGTGTGCAGCTAACTGCAGCCTCCCCTGCACTGAGTGTGGAGCAGATAGCTGGAGGAAGCACATGGCAGGAGGTACGCTTCTGTGATGCCAAAGCCTCTTAGGAATGAGAGCTCATTACCCGCATGTGCCTGGGCTCCCCACCTCTGCCAAGTGTCAAACTTCATTAAAGAGCTTGGGGGAAGATCAGTTGCAGAGCATGGTTAGTCTGGGCCAAGGCGGGAGTTTCTTCCCCAAGCTCAAGAGGGCTTTGGTTAGCAGTTCTGCAGAGATTGGCAACTGCGGTTGAACTTGTCAGACCGTGAGCTTTCCGCAGGATTTATCCACCCCAACACGTGCACATTTTGAAAAGCAGAAATCTGTTGAGAGGTGATTCATTCCTCCGTGGGGCCTTCAAATTCTACCTCCCACCACTCTAAGCCTGTCTTCCCTCCTCTTGGGATTCCGAGAGCCCCATGTCAGGAAGTGTTCTTTGCTGCTTAAGGTTATTGTTTGTTGGAAGAGGTCTACTCCAATAATAAAAATAATACCTTGGATTTTTACAGTCCTTTGACAAATGAGGAGTAATATTTCTAAAGGTACTTCTCTGAAGACATGGCAACACGATTATTAGCTCACTTTAAGTTTCGAGCCTGATTAAAAATTATGAGGTGGCATTATTCCAGTTTTGCATGAAAGGAAATTAAGACTCAGGTTAAACAGTTTGTTCAAGGTCACACAGCTGATAATGGATAGAGAAGGAAGTACAAAATTTCTATTCTCCGTACCGTTTTATCTCAGTGTAGGTCTCTTGGTAATTTCCCTCTAATTGGTTTAAAGAAACAGAAATTGAAAAATTGCTTCATAACTTAGGAAATATTCCTTTTTATTCTAAAAAAGATAAAATCATATTCACAGATAAACTGTGGGATTAACTATGTCACATACATACGTAAATGTAACTTACACAATTAGGCGTATGCAGTTTTCATAGACATTTTTAATATTTCAAAATATGTTCCCAAGGATGAATTTTTTGCAAATACACACTCAAGTTTCTCTTTAAAAAAGGCCACAATTTTGTAATTTAATATTTAAAAGAAAGCGATATATATTTTTTATAGTTTATACTGTTTAACACAGTATTAACATTATTGCTTGATATTTTTAATCTTTTATGAATATTGATCCTATTTCATTAGTTTCATTAATACACATAAAGTCTATTTATTCTGAACTCCACTCATTGAAATTCAGAAATTTTCAAACACAGACTTTTACCTTTGTTTGACTAATGGGAAAAACAGGTAGGCAAATGGAAAATGTAAACCCTAATTATTTGATATTCTTAAGAAGATATATATTTCAGTCTCTTTAGAACCAGCTACTTATACTGTATATACATCTTATTTATTAATTAGGATCAATCCCCAAGGATTTCTATGTGACAATAAGTACTAGCTTAAGTATAAATAGGGTATAGTCTTGAGAGTAATAGTAATAATACATTTTTTCTTAAACTTTATTTATGAAACTTTACTGATTCAGGCTACTAGTCCAGATTAGTAGCATTTAATAGCAGTGGAAAGAAAATAGAGTTTGGAGCCAGACAGACCTGGTTTGAATTCCAGTGCTGCCACTTTTGAACCAGTTGGCCTTGAACAAATGACATAATCCCAATGAATTGTGTCATCGGCCAAGCTGGGACACTTCTGAGAATAAAAGGGGGAGTTGTTAATTATTCCGGGACCACAAGCACAATCAGGGACTGGCCTGGGGAGCCAGACGGATGGTTACTCTATCAGTATGTGACTCACCTCTTAAATTTCTGGTCTTGGCTTATCTGGCTTGTTGGTAGATGGCGTTTTGTTTTAATTTTTCTACCACAGCTTTCAACTACAAAGAATCAAATCTCCCTATCCCAGCCCTATTACGTCATCTTGAGTCTGTCACGCTCAGTCTTAAGAATGTTCTTATTGAGGTCAAGTCACACTTTTCAGGTTAGAAAAGTCCTACAGTCAAGTTGAAAACTTCGTATGTAATGCAGAACTTTCCCTCTCCCTGGCATCAGATCTGACTTATGGATGTAGCACAGGGCTAGGGTGTGTCCTCCTCTTCTGTTTTTCTCTGCTCTTTTAGTCCTCTTTTCTCTTCTCAGTTTACTGCTTCTAGCTCCCCCAGGTGAGAAGAGTTGAAAAGGAAATTATGGGAAAGGAGCTTCGTGTCACCTGCTCCGAGCTTCCTCTGGCAGTACCCCACTGTGCACCGTACATGGTATCAAAATCTGTGCCAACTGAGGCTTCAGCTTGCATCCGTTTGGCTAATGGCTAATGTTTGAGTATTTTTTCGCTTGCACTTCTCTTTTGTACATTACCTACTTATGTCCTTCATTGATTTATCTTTCTCGGCTTTTTGTAATAATTTTTTCTTTCACTTTCTTAAAATAAAAAGGAAATAAACAACCATCCCTGTGCGTGGAAATGATCATTGTTAACATTTAATAACATTTTTTCTATCTGTTTTTTTTAAGACTTTAATTTTTAGAGCAGTTTTAGGTTCACAGCAAAATTGAATGGAAGGTACAGAGACTTCCCGTGTATTCCCATCCCCACATTTATAGCTGCTCTCATTATCAACATCCATTACCAGAGTGATACATTTGTCATGATCCATGAACTTGTATTGACACATCGTTTTCACCCAAAGTCCATAGTAATTAGGGTTATCTCTTGGTGTTGTAAATTTTGTGGATTTGGACAAATGTATAATGACATGTATCTGTCATTATAGCATCGTCCGTAATAGTTTCATTACCGTAAAAATTTTCTGTACTCCATCTATTCATTCCTCCCTTCCTCTAAGCCCCTGACAACTTCTGATCCTTTTACTGTCCTCATAGTTTTGTGTTTCTGTTTGTTTTTAATAGAAGAAATAAAACCCTGCAGGTAAAATTGAGCTACACTTTATAACCATAGTAACCACGAACTCTAAGTAGTATATTATTAATGTGTGTGTTTTAAATATATATATATATATATATGGTAAAATACTGTGCCCATATTCTATTATTTACATCCTTAGTCAACAATATGCTTTTTAGATCTTGCTATTACATATGTAACAAATAAGTATACTTTTAAAAAGTTTCTTTTAATTGCTATATAATATTCCATATGTATATGTTATTTAAAACTTGTAGCTGCCGTATATTATCCTATCATGTTCCTAAGGTTTGACCATTACAAGCAATGGTTCAGTGAACACCCTTGTATGTATCTTCCTCTGTTTGTGGGGAAATATTTCTTGAAGACAGTTTTTTAAGGTGAAGTCTGTGAGTGATAAGATGCATGCATTTTAATTGTGTGGGCTACTGACACAATGCTTCCCCCTTTGTACTCCTGCCAGGAAGATACGGTATGCTCCATTTCTCCACATTCTTACTAGCAAGGGATATTACCAAACATTTCAATTTTTATCAATCTGATGAGTGAGACTGTTAATCTAAATTTGGCCTGAGGACGCCGCTGTGCCTAGATGTCTGACAGCATACACCGCAACCGAGCTTGTTAGAGAAGCAAGTTGAGAGCCTAACTAGTAGTCTCAGCCAACCGCAGCCGCTGCGCTTCAGCAGCCAAGGCTGCGAACTGACCG
Source organism: Microcebus murinus (assembly GCF_040939455.1). Lineage (NCBI taxonomy): Eukaryota > Metazoa > Chordata > Mammalia > Primates > Cheirogaleidae > Microcebus > Microcebus murinus. The sequence continues at coordinate 5,165,523 of NC_134121.1, forward strand.
CTCAAGTCAGGCAGCCCGAGCTGTTGCCAGCCTGCCGTCTCTGTCTCCTGCTTCCGTTTTCTGTCCATAAATGCGCCTCCATCCACGCATCCAAATACCATAAGTATAAAGTCGCTACAAAAGTTATAAAGGGAAAGGCTGGTATAAAATTGCACAAAAACACGAACCCTTTCCACGCCTGCCCAGCTTGTGGCGGTGAGCTCTGTGTGTGTACCTCTTCTGGCTGTGAGGGCTGTCCCAATGGAGAATTGTTCTTTGTTCAGTTAAATTCCGTAAAGTGAAACTGTCTAACGTTTTTTTTCTAAAGAGATACAAAATTGTGGTTTGATTTCTAATTGTTCGATTTATTTTCTCCCTCCCTGTCCATTATTCAGTTAACATTGAGTGTGAACAATGGTTTTCATGCTTCCGTTCACTCTTGTTTCTTCATTGGTTAATTTTCCATTTGTATGTTTTGTCCATTTTTCTTTCAGGATAATAGTTTTATCCTTAATAGATCCCTGATTTATTAGCCTTGATTTTTGTTCCAGTTTATATTTCACTTTTTTTTTTTGGTGGTAGTGTTTTGGACACTGAAATGTTAAATTTTCAGTTATATTTATATTTATATCTATATCTATCTAGTTATATATCCACTTTCCCTTTATGATTTTGATAGTGCTTTTATACTTATGTGTGGATGCATGCATGGAGGTGAATATGGCTACAAAGCTGTTTTCAGATGAAGAAGGAATTTTATAAAAAAGCCCATACTGCCTAACTAATATTCTTAAATAGAATAGGAGGCAACTTACATGAAAAAGTTAATGTTTAATGTGGAAAGAAATAAAAATATTACCCAAATTTTTAGCAAGGTGTAATTTTGTTTGGTCAGAGTTAAGGCAGCATATCATGAGTGCAGCTACAGACCTGGTTCATTCTTTGTGGGAACTAGGGCAATCCCAGTTCAGTTAGCTCCAAGATAATGCTTTGTGATAATTATTTATTTCTGGACTGCATGTAACAAACAATAAAATGTTTTAAGAAACTCTTTTGAAGGGTTGTGTATTTAAGGAGTATATTCGTTTTAGTGTATAGATAACCAGAAAAATAAGGCTATTCTGGGAATAATTGGACACAACTATAACATAAAGACAAGTAAAATTATCACGCAGGCCTACATAAACAAACATAAACATAAGCAGCCTCTTTTAATAAGTGAAATTTGAAGTTCCTAGGTTAGCACAGTGAACCTTCCTGATATTACACAGAGACACTCTCTGACTGACATTTCCTGAGTGTAAATTCTACTCCATCTGTAACTGTCAGAACTGATTATTTAAGAGTCAGCCGGATGCTATACTTTTCTGGACGTGGCGTATGTCTGAGTCCCCGCCTCCCAGGACACTGTCCTTCATTCAGCATGCATGAGAATTCTGTGTCCTTCCAGGACGGGACACCTGCGAAGAAACCCAAGATTCATGGAACAGATTTGCATGAGGTGGTGCCCAGCATAGAGAAAACACTCAGCAGCTACTGCACCACTGTAGATAAAAGTTAGAAGTGAACTATTATTTTTCAGTGACTGGCCTGCAAAAATAACGAAACAAAAATTCTCACCCACGGTTTCTAAATATTAAAATGGCTCCAAATCCAAGTCACTAAAGCTACCCACAGTAGAGATACTTTGTGACTCCTTAGTTGAAAACAAGCTCTAAACCCAGTGAGGGTCTTCACAGCAATGCCGGCATATCTGTTACTAATCGTAAGGGCTCTGGGCTCAAATGTCTTTTGCTATATATGGGCCCAGCATATATTTCAACTGATTTCAACTGATTTCAGCCTTATTTCAACTGATTCTTTGAATGAAGATTATTTTCTCAATTTTCCCTGTAGCTGTCAGAATAATGTCATCACCACGGCTTCACGCAGAATCCCTTTTGTATCTGGTGGCAGAAGCTCTCCTATCCTCAGATGTAAAGAGGACAGGGCCCCTGTGAAACACACTCAGTGCCATGTGCTCAACCCTGGGTTGGTTTTTAATGCACTTTGTTATTTAACCCTCACAACAGCTTTGCAAGTTTGATGTCACGGTCCACGACTTTTACTGATCAGGCAACTGAAATGTAGAGAGAGACCACAGTCACTCAGTTTTGTACATGGGCAGCCCAAGGTTCAAACCTATGTTTGTTGGACAATAAATTATTTCTCTCTTTGCTGTTCTATTCTTATTGTACTTATTAGATGTTCTCATTAAGAAAAACAAAAATAACCGGATAATATTGGCCAAGCCACACTACCTTTCCATTATCTTTGTTGGCCTATTTTCTTGTGTAGAAAATGAGAGGAATGGGCCGGGCGCAGTGGCTCACGCCTGTAATCCTAGCACTCTTGGAGGCCAAGGCAGGCAGATTGCTCGAGGTCAGGAGTTTGAAACCAGCCTGAGCAAGAGCAAGACCCCATCTTTACTATAAATAAAAAGAAATTAATTGGTCAACTAATATATATAGAAAAAATCAGCCGCGCATGGTGGCGTATGCCTGTAGTCCCAGCTACTCGGGAGGCTGAGGCAGGAGGATCGCTTGAGCCCAGGAGTTTGAGGTTGCTGTGAGCTAGGCTGATGCCACGGCACTCACTGTACCCTGGGCAACAAAGCGAGACTCTGTCTCAAAAAAAAAAAAAAAAAGAAGAAAGAAAAAGAAAAGAAAATGAGAGAAGTGCACTAAATAATTATAAGCATTCTTTTAATCTTACAAGTTTTTCTCACTTTTGTAAAGAGGAATGGAAATGTCAAGGTTTCCAGATCAGTAATTTGACACAAAGAAGCGAACCGCTATCAAAATGAGGCAAAGCCTTCAAAAGACACGTATGGGTATGGTTTCACTCCGAACTAAATAAAACTTTTTCCTATTTTAAAAATTTTGTCATATACAAAATTACTGAAACATTCATAGTGCAACTTTTACTTCTGTCAGTAGCAATGATTTTTTAAAAATTTGTGAATTTACAATCCAATCAGCCTTGCTTTTCCTCTGAATGTTTATTTAGTATATGATGTGTTAAGAATCAAAATGCCAAGTAATAAATAGGTATTTCAAAAGAAACAAAATTTACAAAAGTATCCAGGAATTAATTAGAAATTTATGGGATCTGTAACTATGGACAAGAGAGAAAATTTAACTAAATACATGAAAATATTTTCTGGGAAGAAAAGATTTATTGTAGAAAAGTGATAGATTCTCTTCATATTATCATAAATTTAATAAAATGCCAATGAAAATTTCCACATGGTTTTTGGGGAAACTTAATATGATGATCTTTATGTTTTTATGGAATAAAGTCATAAAAAAAGCCAAAAATATTTTTTAAATGAAGATAAATAGGGTCATGGGAAGACACTTGCCAGATTTCCAGTTGCATTATAATTTTGGTTCTTAAAATTATAAGCAAAGTTTTGATGAAAAAATTAGAGAGTAGAGGTTCTTACTTATCCAATATAACAATTTAATCTTTTAAAGATTTAATTGGGGTATAAAGGAATCTAGTTATGAATTGTACAAAATAGTAAAGGATGAGAATAGAGCTCTTAAGACAAATGGTGAAGGCAGGGTTGTGGTTCATTAGCTGCCTCACCTCAACACACACATCAGATGTATCTATGTACAGAGTGAGGCAGGAAGGTATATTACTTAGGATAGAATTCAGCTCTAAACATGTAGCTCAGAAAGGAAGGAAGCTGTGCTCCAAAATATTCTCAGTTTCTTATTCCAGATCACACTTTGCCATTGCTAAAGAATAGCCTTCATCCTTTGGCTCCAAGATGGCAGCATCCACACTGAGCAGGAAGAGGCAGGAAGAGACCACTAAGTGGAAGAGGGCACAGGTCATGGGCCAACAGCCCTAAAGGAAGGTTCCCGAAGGTTCTTATCTTGGCCAAAACTTGGTTGCATGTTCCTTCTAGTTGCCAAGGAAGACTGGAAATTTTGCCTTTTTCGAAGCATCCCAGTGCCCAGTTAAGATTTTACTGTCATGGTGAAAATGGACATTAGAAGACAACCAATGGTGTTCACCATAAAAGAGAGAAACATAATCAAAGGAAGGGAAGTTGAAAATGTATTATAATTTGGAATTTGGGAATAACTTTGTGCAATAGTCTCAGAATTAAGCATAGATGGGGTATTTCTTGGCTGCCTTGGCATGAGTGTTATGATGAAACAAACAATCTAAAATCTCCTAAAATCCTGCTATCCCGCGTCACAGCTTCCTGTAGCATTAATTTGTGCTACTCCAGAGCCTAAACAACCCAATACTAAGAAAAAGAGCTTCTCATTCTAGAAAATGAAATGAAAAGGAAGAATTTATGAAGACATGGAATTGTGCTTTGTGTAATATTTTACTCTGTTTTAAAACTGAAAATTTTGATGATATTGTCTGGAACAATAACCAACATAGAGTGGCAAACTACCAAAAAAAATAAACATTTTTCTAAGTCATGATATGTCAATGTCTGCACAGCATTTCACTAGCATTCATTTTACCAAGACCCCATTGTTGGATTACCACATACATGTAGTTTTGTCATTACAGGGAAGGCAAACCGTAGCTTGACCATGAGAATGCCTCCTATTATCGAAGTCAAACAAACAACTGCTCAGCTGTTAGAGAACCCATTTAGCTTAAGCCTCCCACTCTGTTTTCCCCATAGCAATTGTCCTGGTAAACCGTTAATCCCAAATTGCTCACTGGGCTTTCAAGGATTTTTTCCCTCTCTTTCCCTTTAATCAGTGCAACAAAGCAAACCACAAATAAATCTGACTTTCAGGTATCAAAAGCTGTTTTCCAGGTCTGTGACAGGTTCAGTTGAATGTATACAACTGAGGATGCAGATGGATGCATGGAAAAATCTGGTGCCCAGATGGCCTACCTAGTCTCGTTTTTTTGTTTTGTTTTGTTTTGTTTTCAATTGAGCCAACATAAAAAAATCAGGATATTTCACATAAACATCCAGAGTTCTGGCATCTCTTAAAATATCTGACAGTTCTTGACCCATACACTTATGTGGCAACATTGAGTAAGAACTGGTCAGTGACCACCCTCTCTAGGATATGCATTCCACCTGCCCTCAGACTCAGCATCCTGTCCTTGACTCTGAGACCAAGTGTCGCTTGCATTTATAAGCACATATTGAGCATTGGTTTTCTCACTAAAGGGAAACCCTTCTCTCTGGCTATGTCTCCATCAAAATCGATGAAGTAAAAGATAAACCAGAAAGGCCATATGCTTCAAGAAAAATGTGAGAAAAAGCACATTGGTTTGTAGAATCTCAAGGTTCTTAATTACATGTCACATCAGCTCACTTATACTATCACCTTCCTGTCCCCAAAAGGTATCTGAGTTTGAGACCCTGGTAAACCTGGTATACAGCTTACTCCTGAAATATCTACCCAATGGGAAATCTGCTGTAAGTTTCATATAGTAAGAGGAACCATCTCTGTAACTTTACCCACCTCATTCTCCATCATAACACAGCTCTGTCTCCAGGTGATTGACTCACACCCCTGCTTATGCTCAAGATCCCATTCTTTCTCAGTGTCTGGTAGCTCTGCTTCAATGCCAAGTCCATCTGTTTTTCGCATCTCTACTCTTTTCCTGCACAGATCTCATCAGCTGTAAAGAAAACTGTTCCTTCCCTTTACTACTACTGTTTCTTCCTTTCATTGCTCAGATACTTAAGCAGATAACGTGTGGTCCCTGCTTCAAGTTTTGTGTCATTCATGCCATCTGCTATACATACCCAAAGCCAACTTTGGCTCCATGAAGTCTGGGGTCGATGCCAACAACTTCCTTGATAATTCTCTCATCAAGATGACCAATGGTCTCCTTCCAGCCACTTATAGTTACTTTGCTTTCATTGAGCTGTTTTTTTTTTTTTCAATATTGAGTTTCCATGCATTCTTGAGACTGTCTTGCTCTTGGATTCCCTTATAACTCTGGTCCCCAACCCCTGAGCCACTGACCAGTACCAGTCCATGGCCTGCTAGGAACTGGGCCACACAGCAGGAGGTGAGTGGCAGGCAAGCGGCGACGCCTCATCTGTGTTTACAGACACTCCCCATCACACTTCCCCATCGTGCACGTCACCACATAAGCTCCGCCTCCCGTCAGAACACCAGCAGTGTTAGCTTCTCGTAAGAGTGCTAACCCTACTGTAGACTGCGCATGCGTGGGATATAGAGCGTTCCTCCTGAGAACCTGATGCCTGGCGACCTGAGGTGCCGCTGAGGCGGCGGTGCTGGCGCTGGGAGCGGCTGCAAGAGAGGTCTGGCTGCACAGTGAATGTGATGCCCTCGATTCATCCCCACACCATCCCACGGCCCCGTCCATCTATGGAAAAACTGTTGTCCACGAAACTGGTCTCTGGTGCCCAAAAGTTTAGGGAACACGGCCCTATGATATACAGCCCAGATTTCCCACCACCTACTGTGAGTGATTCCTTTGCTGCTTTATTTTTTCTCTATGAACTTCAAATTCTCTCCTATGCAGAGTTTATTGATATTTACAGCTCTCATTACTACATGCATCTCTTATGCTTCCAAGATACACATCTTTATGAAATCTTTTACTCAAATATATGGATAGCCTTTTAGATTTTGAAAAGTATTCTTTACTTAGAATTAATTTAGTGAATAGGGTATCATATTCCCAACTGGTAATGTTGATATTGTTATTGTTATTCCCATTTTAGGAATAAATGACTCCAGAGAAGTTACCATGTGCCTGCTCATGATCAGGTATTAGTGTGATTTTCAGCATGCTGGATGAAGGAACTTAGTGCTGGGGAAAACGGCAGCTTACAAAGATGACTAGGCACCGTGACTTAATAGTAGAAGGTCCACATGGTGATAGAGACAGAGAATTTTAATTCATATCAGAGAATCTTAACTAGCTCTATCACTTAATAGTTATATGACTTTATTAGCTACATTAAGTAATTGCTCTGACCTATTTCCTTATCTTTAAAATGAACAATACAATAATAACTAAATTGCTTGAAGCCAGGGGCTAGAACACACGTCTTGCTTGTGGCATGAAGTCTTGCTCCCACTGTGTTCTTGCTCACCCAGTCCACACCACTGGGACTCCGCCTCCTGTCCCTCCACGCGCCGTGTCCTGGGTGTGACGCAGCGCGCGAATGCCCTGACACAACTCCTGCTGGGGACCTGGCGTGCGCTCCTCAGCCCCTGGGAGGTGATTGCTCCTCTGCCCAGCAGCGTCATGAGGAGGTACAGTGCCATCCTTGTAGGGGGCTATTATAATATTTCTGAGACGTTCCTGCAGCTATGACCCACCTCACAGGGAACTCCTTTGGATACTGAAATTAGTTCCTTATTATACCTGATTTCACTGGCCGAGGTGGCTGTTTAATCCCTACACAGCAGGGCCCTGGGGTCAGCCTTTGCTTTGGTAGGAGGGCTTGTCTAGGAGCCTTCCTTAAAACTGCACATAGATAGCGAGTTCATTATTTCACATGCATTCCTATGTATTTGAGGGATTTGAAGGTGCTAAGGCAAACCTGCTGCTAAGCCGCTGGGCAGCACCAGCCACTTTCACCTTGGAAGTTGCCATCGTGCCGCTGGCTGCGTCTCCGGCCGGGAGCGCGAGGCCCTGCAGCTGGGCTGCTCCCGCGCCGGCCTGTTTGTGCAGCCCCTTCCCACGCATGCGTGCATCCGTCTCAGCAGCCCCTTCCCACGCATGCGTGCATCCGTCTCAGCAGCCCCTTCCCACGCATGCATGCATCCGTCTCAGCAGCCCCTTCCCACGCATGCATGCATCCGTCTCAGCAGCCCCTTCCCACGCATGCATGCATCCGTCTCAGCAGCCCCTTCCCACGCATGCGTGCATCCGTCTCAGCCCCATCCAGAGTCAGCCAGCTGTCAATAAAATGGCCGTCTTGTTAGCCACACTGGCTATTTCCTCTCCTTCACTTAATAGATCATACCATTCTTTAAATTTGGAATCTTGTCATTCTTTTTGTCCATTGGATCAGTAGTGATGACCCTGCTTTCATTTCTGATATTAATAACTTGTATTTTATTTCTTTTATCCTTGCCTAGCCTGGCTAACCATGGCTCTTTTCAAAGAACCAGCTTTTAGTTTAATTGATTTTCTCTACTGTTTCCCTGTTTTCAATTTTATTCACTTCTAATCTAATTTTTATGCTTTTTTTCTTTCTTCTCACATTGGGCTTAAATCACTTTTCTTTCCCTAGATTCCTAAGGTGAAAGTTTGGATTATTGATTTTGAATCTTTCTTCTTTTCTAGTATATGTATTTAATGCTATAAATTTCACTCTAAGCACCACTTTTGTGGCATGTCACAGTTTTGATAAGTTGTATTTTCATTTTTATTTGGTTCAAAATATTTTTAAAGTTTATATTGAGAATTCTTCTTTGATCCATGTATTAGTTAGGAGTATATTGTCTGATCTCCAAAAATTGGGGGATTTTCCTACTATCTTTGTATGAGGGATTTCTAGTTTAAGTCCATTATTGTCTGAGAGCATATTTTGTATGATTTCTATTTTTTTTTAATTTGTTAAGGTATTGTGTTATGGCCTGGAATTTGGTCTATTTTAGTGAATGTTCCATGTGAGCTAGAGATGAACATATATTCTGCTGTTTTGAAATGGAATAATCTATAAATGTCAATTGCATCAATTTGATTGGTAGTGCTTTCAGGCCAAATATATCCTTGCTGATTTTCTGCCCAATCTATTAATTGATTAAAAACAAGATATTGAAGTCTTCGGCTATAATAATGATTTGTCTATTTTAATTGCAGTTTTGTCTCACATATTTTGATGCTTTTGTCATTAGGTATATACATATTTAGGATTGATATGTCTTCTTGGAGACATATCAATGTCTCTATGTCATAGAGACCCTTTGTCACTATGTAAAGCTCCTCTTTATCCCTAATATTTTTCTTTGCGCTGAAATATGCTTTTTCTGAAATTAATACAGCTATTCCAACTTTCTTTTGATTGGTATTAGCATGGTGTACCTTTCTTCGTTTCTTGACTTTTAATCTAGCCTTGTCTTTATATTTAAAGCAGGTTCTTATAAACAGCATAGAATTGGGTCTTGAGTTTTTGAAAAAATCTACTCTGACAATCTTTGTCTTTTAAATGGTGTATTTAGATCATTCACATTTAAGTGATTATTGGCATACTTGGATTAATAATTAGCATGTTTGTAACAGTTTTCTATTTTTTTTTCTTTTTTTTCTTTTTCTTCCCTTTCTGCTGTCTCTGGTTTTAATAAAACATTTTGTATAATTCCATTTTATCTCTTCCCTTAATGTATCAATTATACTTCTTTTAAAAGAAATTGTGTTGATTGCTGTGGAGTTTGTAAAATACATTCAAAACTAAATTCACTTTTAAATAATATCATAGCACTTCATATGTAGTACAGGTACTTTATAACAGAGTATTCTCATTTCTTCCCTGCTGTCCCTTATGACATGCTGTCATTCATTTTATTTAACCATGTGCTATAATTGCCCAATACATTGTCACTATTATTGCTTTAAGTGAAATTATTTTAAGTCAATTTATAATTTAAAAAATAAAAAGAGTTATTATAATGTTTTTGATTTCTTGCATCTTGATTCTTAGAGTTTTCTTCTTTCTATTTACTTAGGTATATATTGTTCTTTCATGTTGTATTTTTTTTTTATTAGAGCCCTAAATATATTTATCATAGTTATCTTAAATTCCCAGTTTGATTCAAAATTCAAAGCTTGCTTCTGTATCTTAGTCTGATTCTGATGCATACATTATATTTTCAGTTTTTTTCCCTTTTTTGACTTGTAAGTTTTGGTTGAAAGCCAGACATATCAATTAATAGAAATGGAAGTAAATAAGATTTTAGTGTGAAGCTTTAAGTTAATCTGGCTAGATAATGTGATATTTGTATTGTTTGCTGTAGCTATAGGTTACAGAGGTTTAAAATTCTTTCAGTGTTCTTATTTTTCTCTCTCCTGTTGACTTTGGGCTTTTCTAAGAACTCCTACTCAGATAATGTCTGGGTATTGCAGCTCTTTCAGCTCTAATATGCTATTATTATACTGGAGTCCAGTTCAGGTGGTAGAAGAGTGTTAAGGAGGGAGGGTGTTCATGAATTTATGATAAAATCTCAGTTTTAAGTGGACCGGTGACATTCACAAGAGTTTCTTATCCCTCTCTCATCCCTACCTCCTTAGGTGAGACTGGAAGTCTAACATGGGCTAGAGTGGAAGAAGTTCCCATCCCCTGGGTGGGATAGGGCTCTGTAAAGTCTTTGTCCTGGAGAGTAGGCTTTCATTTTAGAGAATTCTCTGGCCTTGTTTCACTGTGATTACTCTTCCTTTTTTCCTGCCTGAGTGATGAGGAGATCATATTCGGTTCTTCATCATGAGAACCTGATGGGTTCTGGAGGTAAGACCTATGAAAGTATTTCCCACACCTACACTGCTGACAGACAGTGTTCTCCACTCTCGGGCTAGTTCATTCTCTGCCTCAAGAATGTCCTCAAGTTTACCATTTAAGTGTTCCTACTACTTTATGGCTCTAGCATCTTTTGCTCTAGGTAAGTGGATCTCTGCTGAGACTGTCTGGATGTGCCAATCACTTCAAATTCAGGGATTTTCTCTGTGATCTCAGTTTTCTGAAAAGTCCATAAAAATCCATGAAAAGTCATTGATTTTCAGTTTGTCTAGGTTTTTCTTGTTGTAAAGTTGGAGGTGATGACTTCTAAGCTCTTTCTTTGTTAGAGCTGAAACTGGAAGTTTTCAACTCTTTTTTAATCACTTCTTTGTATTCCACTACCAATCTGATTTATGCCCTTGTCATTCTTTTACCAGACTTCCTAGGAGCCTCCTAAATGGCCATTCTGCCACAGCCTCATACATTTCCTGACATCCAAAACAGCACTTCTGTTATGCCAGCCCCCTGTTTATCAGCTACCAATGATCACTGGTTGCCTACTTAAAAAAATAACAATTTTCTATCCTGACATTCAAGGCTATTTTATGTCCTTACGCATCATTTGCCTTCATCTACTTTCCAATGAGAAGCTGATGATCCGGATCAGGAATGCTGTCTCGTTGCCACTCCAACCTTAGCTGTGCTCATTGTTGCTGGAATACTCAATAACCTTTGTCAAATGAATCCCTACTCTTCCTTTTGGTTATGTCTGGTTTCATCTCCATGAAGCGTTTGCCCACTATTCTGTGCACCATACATTTTTACATGTGTAGAAAGAACGATATTCCTGGAAGAAATGGGGAAGCCTTTGGATTCATGAGACAGAAGAAACTGATGGGGTGAGTGGAAGGGGCTTTCCCAAGGACACACAGCTGGTTGGTTAGAACTAGACTCAGAACCCACCTCCCATTTTCTTCCATCAAGTTTGGATTTCCTGCAGTGGTGATTTGCAAATGTCAGCATGTGTAAGAGTTACCAGGGGAAGAAGTTTAAAAAAAGAAAAAAAAAAAAGAAGTTTCCCGGAGCCCATCTCCTGAGATTCACACTTACTAGATGAGAGTTGGGACTCAGGAATCTGCATTTTGAGCAAAGGACTCTGGGGTTGGTGAAGAATTCACTCTGAAAAACACTGTCACAGAGCACATTTACACGATGTAGAATGGTGGTTGGCATTCAAGGAGTACCTGAGTAACTCTGGCAAAAATGTTGTGCTAGAGAACATGATTTCCATCTGGCTCTGTTAAGTTTGCTTGGAATATGAAAAGGTCTGCTCTTGAATTTTTGGACTTTCAACTACAAATAAAAATCTTGTTAGTTTTCTTAAACATGCATGCAATTATTTATCAGAGAAATTAGGAAACGGTTTAATGTAATTCAATATTGCCACTTAATGTGTATGTATTCACTATTAGAGTTAAAACCAAACTAAACCCTACCTTCACACTCCGATAAGTAAAGATAAAATACATGCTCATTGAGAAATTTGGGGAAATACTGAAAAATATTAGCTACTGTTTATTGAATTTGCTCTGTGACAGTGCACTGTGACTCTACATGGATTATATCATTTAATTCTTACAACTACTCTACATTGGAAGGGAGTGAGGCTTAGAGAGGTTAAGTGACTTCCCCCCAAACACCAGCAATGAAACAGTGTGCCAAGATTTAAATATTGCAGGTGGAATTCTGAAGCCTACACCCTTAGACATTAGACTCTCTTCTATCAAAATCCTATCATTTCTAGCCGTGTGGACCTCAGGAAGATCTCCTTAGTACTTCTTGCAGTTCTATCCAGTCCTTCTGAAGACACGTGAGTATAATATTGAAATATCTGGGCTTTGGAGATAAAGTGAACATGGTTCTACTTCTGACTTTGACATTAATCTTATGAGTTTGAGTAAGTTTAATTTAACGTCTCTGAACTTCAATTCATCCAGCTGTAAAATGGTGAGAATAATATTTATCTTGTAACTGAGAACAATTTAATAAGATAATAGTTGTGAATTACTTAGTACTGTGCTATATTGATTATAAGGACTCAATAAATGTTATTAAATATTATAATTATATACTTTAAAAATTACATATTTAAAAATTGGAGTCCTACTGAAAACATAGGTTTATGTACTATTTATTCTGCCTGCATTTATGATTTAGTTAAGTCAAGTGTCCAAATATCTGCACTTTACACAATCCCTTCTAAGCCTTCTAAGAAAGTCTGTCCTGCCCACAGTGACCGCTATTGAGAGAGCTGTGCTCTGCCACGACATATGCAACCAATAAAGGATTGGTCCTCTTCATATAGGAAGGACTCATAAATGATTAAGAAAATACACAGACCCTTATTAGGATAGTGGACAATGGATATCATCTAGGCAACATGATCCACTTTCTGTTATATGCTTTCTGTAATAACATATTTATTTATATAAGCAATACGTATTTCTGTAAAAGAGAAAATGGATATATTTTATAGTTAAAAAATAACTGAAAAGATTTATCCCACATTATAAAAAACATAATAAACTCATAGGTGATTTTTATTTGCTTCTTTCTATGTTTTCCAAGATCTTAGCAGTAAACAGATTTTACTTTTCTGTAATGAGAAAAGAAAAGCTTTAAAGAATAGAAGAAATCCAGTGGTGGGATGAATTGCTGTCTGAGTTTGTTTGCTCATGTGTTTTTCCCACGATGCTTTGGTTCTAGGTGGCTCCCGAAGCTTTCAGGCACTCGTGGAAGGTCCCTGGGGCGGGCTTCCCTGGAGGCCTGGGTGTGCGAGCCTAAGTTGGAATCTTTGACACAGAGGAAGCCCTTGTAAGAGCCGGGCTTGCTGGTCCAGACTGTCTCCAAAGGCGTGTTCCTGGGACCAAACCAGAGCACAATGAAGAAAGAAGGGAAAGTAGCCATCGGCTTGCATCGCAGTAAGGAGAGAGCATGACTCCAAGAACTTTCCAGGGCGTTCCCAACTTGACATTTCCTTCCTTGACCTTTGAGCTAAACTTAGCATTATCTTTAGAAAAAGGCAGTTTCCCCAAGAACTCAAACCACAGATCTCTGAACTCAAGAAGGCAGATTCAGGGATAGCTTTGCATCTGGCTTATTTAACACGGAGGTACATATCCTTGAAATCGCCCTGCCCATCTCAGGAGAGTCAGCCAATGGGTCCTGAGACTGGAACGAGACTTGGCTATTCTGTGGTCTTTTGCCTATATAAAGTATGACATCCTGGGTGATAATGTAGCCATTATTACATCGCTCTGCAGTTTTTCTCCATTGATATTCCTTGATCTGCATCCAAGCATAAAGAAAAAGATGTTGCTTTTGCCTTTGACACTGGTGACAGCCTCGGTACCTGGAGTGATGGGCAGTGGTAGAAGTCAGCAAAGAGGGTCAGGTCCTTATGGCTTTGGACCTGCCTGCTGCTCCAGCGTCTCCTCCTCAGCAGCTCCCAGCCGCCTCCCATGCCCCGTGTTTCAGTCGTGCAGATTGCTTGGGTCCTTTGAGTGACTCTTGCTCTCTGACAGTGTCTTGTCTCCCTCTAAAACACTGACCCCTTGACCTCTCCATCTGATTAATTCCCCCAGCAGGATACACCTGACCTCTTAACCTTGTCAGATGCTCTGTGAGCATCTTTTGATTTTCTGAAGCCAAGACTTTATATGCTAATGATCTGTTAACTTCTCTGGCTCTCCTCCTCTCTGTTTGCTAAACAATCATCAGGAGGTGCCACAGCAAAGTGCCCGGCTCTCCCATCAAAATGCCTGTGTTCAAATCCCTGTTCCCTGACCCACATTATTAGCTGTGTATATTAAGTGGTCAACTCAACTCTCTACCCTCTCTTCTCTCATTTGTAAACTGTGGATGATGATGATGTCTATCTTGTAAGTCTGGAGGGAGGGAAAGCACAGGAACAGTTTAGCCTAGCGCGTGGCTCCATGGTAGACAGTCAATAAGCTTTAGCCACCATATTAAATAGATAGCCAATATCATTCTTACCAGCTTCCAACACAGCGTCCACAGTTAAGGCACTACCCGTATTCCTGCTTGCCACCCTTCCTCGCACCACTGTCTGGCCATGCTGGCCTTCTGTATGTTCCTAAAACTGTTAAAACTTTTCCCTGCCTCAGGGCTTTTGCACTAGCTGATCCCCATGTCTAGAGCACATTTCCCTGACTTGTTTCCTGTGTGGTTGACTTCTACTGCTCCTATTTCTGCTCAATTGACAGAAAGCCCAAGAGGGCTTTGGTCTTATCCTACGTGAAGTAGACAACCTGAACCCCTGTGCTATCTGCTCTCACAGCACTGGATCCTATAGTTACTTTATCTGCTTCTAGATTTCCTGTGTCTTGCCCTAGCTTATAAATTCTCTGAGGGAAGAGTCTCACCTTCCTCTTCTCTTGGTATCTCTAGCATCTATCTGTGTCTAGCACACTATATGGGTATTTGCTGGATGAATAAATAAATTAGTGAAGGAATGCACAACTCTCAGAAAATTCAGCAAATGCTATAGTTGGCAAACACCAAAAGACATAGCAGAAAATCCAAGCTCTTCTTTAGCAGCAGCTGCTAACACAGAAGTGTGTCTCTATTTTCCCTTATCAAGACCGACAAGATGACACAAAGTCCTTTGAGCTCCTTGGAGGGAAATAGCAATGCATAAACACAAAAGATAATCTTGTTTCTTTTTATGAATTCAAAATAATTTTTGAAAAGGAACAGGCCCTCTCAAAGCATTATGCCCACGCAATCTTTGCTTTAAGTAGCAAAAAACCCCAAATAGTTTTATGATCTCTAATGTAATACAGATGTAGAGGGTAAGAATTTGATGGTCAATTAATTTAGAAAATATCCAGGGCCTAGAGAGGTTCAACTTATTGACTTTGAAATTTGACTCATGATTCCAATGCCCCCCTGCTCTTTTCCCCATCTCTAGATATAAAAAGAAAGGAAAGCTTGTAATATTGCCTATGGAATGTTCTAGAGAGGTTGTTAAGCTGTTCTTCATAAAAACTCTTGGACCAGGTTTTCCTGGCCCTTTCCAACTGGGCCCGTTCCTGAGCATTGAAGTGAAGTAATATTAAACTGGCAGGCTGCTGAGAGCTGATTATTGTGGGGAGTTGAAAGGAAAGAGCTGGCATCTTTGTGCTTCATTAATCTTCGAAGGAGAAAGAAAGCTCTGGCCACAGGACCAAATGCCCACATGTCAGAGCTTGATTTCCTGTTCTTCTGGGTTTCAGTATGAATGTAAAGCAAATGTTTCAGGGAGCTCCAGGCAGCTGGGGGCATGCTCCTCCCCCACGTGACCAGGCCTTGGATTCATGAATTAATATCCAGCTCGGAGAACGCTGATCGCTGTCGAGGCTAGCGGAGATCTGGTGCTGAGAGCTGTGGGCACAGCGATCGATCCATCAGCCAGCCGATTACATGGTTATTGAACTTCCTCCATATTGTTGGGCAAAGTGAGGCCCTCCTTTTCTTTGCTTCCAAAATACTTCACACATACTGTCACACACTCAGAAACTATTTTTGTGGATAACAGCTTTATTTAGGTATAATTCTTAGATCATACAATTCATCCATTAAAATGTACAATTCATTACTTTTTGGTATATCCACAGTGCTGCACAACCGCCAACACAATCAATTTGAGAACATTTGCATCATCTCCCAAAGAATATCTGTTACCTTTGAGCTATCATCTCACCAAAACCCATATCGTCTCTCTTTAAGCCCTTGGCAATCACTGATCTGCTTTCTGTCTCTAAAGGTTTGCCAAGTCTGGATACTTCATATAAATAGAATCATGCAATATGTGGTCTTTAGTGACTGGCTGTAATAGCATTTTGTTTGTGACTTGTTTATCTTTGTGCCAGGCCCAAAAAAGATTCTAATAAAAAATGTTATTTCAGTGACTAATTGTGCCTCCATTATCAACCCTTCACTGTGTAATAATTGTACTGAAGGAATAGAAGACACAAATCTTGACCACAACTTATTTTTAATCCAGAGGATGAGTGCAGATTGATCCAAAATACAAAAATTAGCTAAATTATATGATATAAAATGCTCCAATTGTGGTACATAAACTTGAAAAATAACATGATATATTGCAGGATGCTTTCTGAGAGCAAATTTTAGGTAATATAGATGCAGTTTGGGCTTGGTAAAACAGGAGTTAAACCTTTGATTTAACTTTTCTAGGTTTTAACCTTTCTAGGTTAACTTCTCATCAAAACATTACTGTGGCCTTCCATTCATATCTATATTTAAATGCCTGTGTATTTATATCATCTATTTCTACTTCCATTTTCACATCTCCATTTCTATCTATGTCTTTCTATATAATATTTATCACGTTTTAGAGAAAGCATCACAACGTTTAGTTTCTTTCAGTCATTGCCACGGTTTGTCCTCCTGAAACCTGAGTGAGGAACTCACAGTTTGATTGATGAATGCTAGACGACCGCAAATGAAGTAGCCCTCCAGTGGCTCCCATCACTCTTCCTCCTCCTTCTGATCCCTGACTGGGCATTGCCCAAATCTCGTCTCCGATGCGTGCATTTGCAGTGCACCATTGGACCTTTCTCCGAGGCAGGACCGCCATCCTCCAGCAGGCCTTCCCGCGTGGATGTTCGTGCTGTTGCAGACTCCATATGTTTAAAATAGAACCGATTTTTTTTTTTCTCATACTGTCCTCTTCACTCTGTTTCAATGAAACTGTGCATGGCTGAAACCTGAGACTCATATCTGACTCTTCCCAGTTCTTCATATTTTATGTCCAATTAATCATCAAAGACTATTAGTGTTTTCCCTTGATGGTATTTGAACAGTTATTTACTTTTGCTTGTGTTCAGCTCCCTAGTTACAAAATGCAGATAACTGTGGCCAACCACAAAGGAAACTGTGAGGAATGAAAAACATAGGCACTCAGTTCCCTCTGCAGAGAGCACGCATCCTAAACGCCACTCCCGACTGCAGCCTGCCCAAGCCTGGCTCTGTGGCCTTGGGGAGGTAACTTACCTTCTCTGTGTCTGATATAAAACAGGAGCACTTTGTGTCAGCAGCAGTGTGGGGTGGTGGCAAGGGTGAAAGGAGACGGTCTATGCAAAGTGCTTAGAGAGTGCCAGAAGTGCCCAGAGAGTGCTGACTCTCAGCGAATGTGCCACTGTGTGCCTCACTTTGCCAAAGGGTCAAGGTGGCCAGCATCCCAGTGGGGCTCTCCCAAGCACACATACGGAGGCAGAATTTCACAAACGTGTGGCTGTGGCTCCTCTTATGGTCTGGCCACTAAGAAAGAGATGCAGCTTGGGGCCTGTGATTTCTTCTGAAATTGTTGGAGCTGTACATTAATGAAAAGACACGTATTCATAAGCACTTCATGCCATTCTTTGCTTTAATGTTTTTTCTTTTTAAAAAAGAAAAAGGTTTGAGTATGCTGTGGCATAGTGAACTGTGATGGGTACTGAATGAGTTTCTACTCGCCACTTTAAATGGACAAAGCCACTTTACACGAAGCCAATGTCAAGTTTAAGGAACAATCTCAAACCTCCACAGGAGAGTTAAGACATAAATTATCTCATCACATTATAGTTTTGTCTCAC
Organism: Microcebus murinus; assembly: GCF_040939455.1. Classification (NCBI taxonomy): domain Eukaryota; kingdom Metazoa; phylum Chordata; class Mammalia; order Primates; family Cheirogaleidae; genus Microcebus; species Microcebus murinus. Next base: position 5,183,631 of record NC_134121.1, read on the forward strand.
ACTGACTCTCTCACTCCTTTTTTGTTTTTATTTTCATTCCTCTGCCTAAAAGAGAAGTATCCATTTTACTTACCTGCCCTAGTCACCCTATCGTTCTGAGTGCTTTTTAACCCTTTCTAAAAGAACGTGTCATAGGCTCAGGGGCCTTGCCCAGTACCAAGGGCTCCAGAAAGGATATGATCAGGGAAAATACAGTTTTTTATAAATGCACAGTGTCCCAAAAGGCCTGTGTTCAAGATTTTCTGAACTCATTTATGCTTGTAATAACTGGTATGTTTGATAAAAGAAATCAGAATCATTACCTACGTAAATTGGGAAGAAAAAGCCAACAATCTCATTATCTGTGAGCAAAATTAACCTGTATTTATCCTGGTACATAGCCATCTCCAAAATGCACGATCCTTGGCTGTGGGTCGCATGTGTGTTCACAAGGAAGATCTAAGAAAGCCCATTCAGCAGGAGCGCAGATGTGGCTTGAGAAGGAAGGGGTGTTCTCATAAAGCTCCCTGAAAAGGGCCAGTTCACGACTGGACTCCCAGATCCTTTCTCCACTGTGAGCATCAGTTACAAATGTGTCAAGAAGCCTCCTGGTTTTGCCGCTTTCCCTAACACAGGCGCCAGCGACATCCGGGAAGCCGCGCAGGCGCGTTGGGTCGCCGAGCCTGGCCCCTGCCGGCCCGCGGGGCTGCTCGCAGGAGGCGGCACTCGCAGGAGGCGGCACTCGCAGGAGGCTGGCACTCGCAGGAGGCTGGCACTCGCAGGAGGCTGGCACTCGCAGGAGGCTGGCACTCGCAGGAGGCTGGCACTCGCAGGAGGCGGCACTCGCAGGAGGCTGGCACTCGCAGGAGGCGGCACTCGCCGGAGGGCGGCACTCGCAGGAGGCTGGCACTCGCAGGAGGCTGGCACTCGCAGGAGGCTGGCACTCTCAGGAGGCTGGCACTCGCAGGAGGCGGCACTCGCAGGAGGCGGCACTCGCAGGAGGCGGCACTCGCAGTCCGCGCGGCAAGGCGGTGGCAACCATTAAAAAGACATCACTGCTAATAGCATGTGCAGAAAACCCAGCCACAGCCTGGTTTCCCTGTTTAGCCCTCATGAAAGCGTAATCCAAGCCAGCCTCACAGCACTGGGACAACTCTAAAATAATGCCAGACACTCCCCAATAACGGCCCGGGAAAGAGGAATTGTGTTGATTTAAAAAAAACAAAACTATTCCCTTATACACGGTTCTACTTCTTTTCGTATTTTGATGCGCATGTAGCGGTTGTTTGCCACTTGCCAGAAGCCGGTGAGCGAGGCAGCCGGCAGCCCGGAGCGGGCAGTCCGGAGCGGAGGAGGGGCCGGGGTACAGTGCAGCGGGCAGTGCGGCCTAAACCGAGATGCCACGGATGTGGCCAGGGAGAGCTCGGGAAGAAAGTGTGTTCCAAGCACAGAAAAACCTGTGCAAAGACCGGAATGTGAGAGAGCGAACGCGTTGGAAAAACTGGATTGCAGAAAGAGGAGAGAGGCAACAGTCTCCTGCAGGTGAAACTGAGGCCTGCATGCTGGCAGCAGGCACGTGGAGACGGAACTTCGTAGCTGTGCACTTCAGACAAAAGGGATGGGAAGGGACAGGATCTCAACCAGGGATACAATGGGAGACTGGTATGAAATTCTGGACAGGGGCATGGCGATCTGAACTAGGGTAGGGACAGCAGTGATGAGTAGACACAGACTTTGAGGTGTCCAATAACACTTCTAGTTGTCAATAACACCCCAGTTGCAAGAAGAGGCCTCTATGGAGGCTGGCCCCATGGTGCTGATGGGGCTTCCGAGGCCTAAAATGCAGGTATCATTACAGATGCATTTCTGCATGGTGCTGTCCAGACACCAGCTCCTCAGGTCTGCTTTGTGCTTCCCAAATGGAAACAGGTGGCAAGTTAGGGCAGTTGGGATTTGGGGGATATCCCAGGCATTGAGATATTTATCTTTATGCCAATATCTCACTTTTTCAAATACTATAGTTTTAAAACAAGTCTTGAAGTTAGGCAGAATTAGTGTTTTTCTTTTTCAAAGCTGTTTGGATTATTTTAGAGCCTTTGTGTTTCCTATGGATTTTAGAATGAGTTTGTCAATTAAAAGAAATACTGCTAGGAGTTTGAATACAATTGCATGATGGCAAATAATAAGATTTCGCAGGCATGGAAAGATTTTTAAAAATTGCCTTTCATGTGTCATTCTGAGGAAGTTATTTGAGGATATATACTGACAAAACCAGAGAGCGCAGAGAGTGGAAATTGTGGAGTCCAGGAAACAGTGATAGACTCCAGTGGTACCCGCAGAGCCTAGAAATCATCTGGCCTAAATTGCAGCAAGAGGTCAGAGGGGTAGATGGATGACCCCAAAAAGAAAGTGAATTCCATGCAGTTGTAGATGATATAATGGAAAGACTGGAATATTTTGAAGATATAGTGGGGGCACATTGTTTTAGAAAATAAGAAAAAAAGGAAGGTGTTTAGCCTCCTGGCAAGGTGAGAAGGAAACTATATATGGAAATCTGAGGCTGAATATGAAAGAAAATTTTAAAATGTCATTTTTAAAAAGGCAATTGTTAGTGCATAAAAAAATCCATTTACCCTTGATTCAAGAAATGTTATACTTCGTGTAGTGTAGAGATCACTATATTGAAGTGTTGAAGGAAGAAATGTAATGTTTGCACAAGACTGGGATACACAGTAAAAGTAACTAACATATAATGAGTCTTTTCTCTGTGCCATTAATTATATTAATATAACTCTCACAAAAATCCCGAGATGAGTATTATTTTCCCCTTTTTAGAAATGAAGAACTGATGCAAAAAAAAAAAAAAGTTAAATGACTTGTCCAAGATCAGAAAGCTAGGAAGTAGTAGAGAAAGATTCTTAAACCTTATTATGTGTTGTCTCTGTAAAGACACATGCATATATTCACACGTAAAATATTTGATATAAATAAATAATAACCATAGAATAGTGCCATAGAACACAGTGCAACTGCTATCAATCTTCACGCTGTGCAGACACTGATGGGGCAGTAGAAGTCGGTAGCTGGGATAGGCAAAGGAGGAAGACAGGGAAGAAGGGTGATAGTTTCATCTTACGTAGTGGGGAATGTGTTTAAACTTGATAATATTTAAGTCTGATGAACCAGACATAGAAGTGCCAGCATATTAAATTATAAATGCAATAAATGGGAAAACATTAAGAATTATTTAACTACCCAAAATGAGAAGCAAGGGGCTGGGGAAAGACAGAGCTGTGTAAGTAACTAAATCTTCAGTTCTCATAACAGAGAAGTGATGAATCATGTCTAAAATGGATGTGGAGCAATCCTCATGTGCGTGTATTCTAGAAGAGTGGTTCTTAACTCTCACCATGTGTTAAAATCCCTGTTGGACATTAAAAATAATACCACTGCTTGAGTCCCACCCCTGGAGATATAGATCAATAAATATCAGGGAAGCACCAGTATGGGAAGAATTCAAAAACTTCCAGGTGATTTTTAATGTAAAACTGGAAAGAAGGACCTTTGATTTAAAGATAGGAAGGTCCACCAGAAGTCTCAAAAATAGAAACTGTTAAAAGTGGTCACACCTAGAGAGTAGGGCATTGGTTGGGAAAGATTGGAGCAGGAGACTTTATGCTTTTTAGTACCAAACCATTTGCATAATTTGATTTTTAAATTACATGAATTTATAAATTCAATTTTATAAATAGCAAAGAAATACATACACATAATTTTGTAAAATAGTATTTAGATTTAGATAATAGATTACAAAAGAACCGTACAAACAATATCTCAGTTGTATGGGAACTATATTTCCCACAAACATGTCAAAATGTTACCAGTGGTCATTTCAGGGTTGATTAAAGTTTATGTTTTCATTTGTCTTCTCTATTCTGTTTTCTGAATTTCTTATGAAAGTATTTCTGCACAGCCTGTGGTAGGATCCTATGTTTCTTATACTTTTAAATGAGAAATGCAGCATTTGCACATATCTCAGAGAATATGCCAACAAATCCATAAAAGTATATGTTTCCCAGCTTGAGAAATAATTTCTAATGATACCAAAATCATAGTCTATGAAAATATCTTCCAACTGTGAATTAGCAGTGCAAAACATTTTTCATACTGATTGTGCAATAGAATATTAAAGCAAGACTCCCAAACTTACATACCCAGAGTTAAAAAATATATAGTAACTATCAAGTGTCCTCACTCTTAAAGATCAAGGTACTGCAGCTACCAAAAATTATAAATTAAATTCTACGGACATTACCCTGTTACCTACCTTGAGGGTATAAAACAGTAAATTGGGAAGAAAGCAGCAGAAAAATCTGCTTTGGAGAGAATTGTGGAAGAGTGTGGTAATCATCCATCCCCCTCCTCCTCCCCCACGTGGCAGAAGAGGAGTTGTCTCCCTTACACCTTAAGGCAAATAAAAGCACTCGAAGGCTTGGGTCTCTGCCCTCTGGCACTGAAGACACGGAGTCTAGTGTGTGCCACGTGCCTGCGAGGATGGAGCTGACAGAAAAGAAGAGAGATAAATCATTGAAAGTGGACTGCATTTTCCCTTGTGGCAGATGAAAAAATATAGATTTTTTTCCTTGGGATTCGGTATGGATTTAATGAAAGGGAGGCACCTTAGGGTTTTCAAAGGGTTCCCATCCCAGGGGATGTCTGCCATGTGGAAGGGATTCCAACAAAGATTTGGAATGCACAAAGCTCAGGCCTAACTCCACCTGAAGAGAGGAAAAACCACAAGTGGAAGACCCTGGAGGAGGCTCTATGGGAGACCCACAAATAATGCCACATCAGAAGAATTGGTCTATGTAATCTGCCACAGCCAGAGGGTTACAAGATACACTTGTTATTTACAACTGCACCATCAATGTGAGTTCTTTGTTGCCCTTTCTCCCTCTCCACTCCTAGGTCCAAGACTGTAGGAGCCAGCAGCAGCTGCTGCTGAGGAATAGAGAGCCCTGGAGCTGGGACACAGTGAAGAAGCCCCACCGCCCATCCCTTGATCCCGTTCTGAGATTCCTGGTCTGAAGCCAGCTGTCCTAGTTCATTTGTGCTGCTATACGGGAATTCCACAGACTAGATACTTTGGAGAGAACAGAAAATTTTCTCACAATTTTGGAGGCTGGGAAGTCCCAGATCAAGATGCCAGCAACTGGTGAGGGCTGCTCATTGCTTCCAAGATGGTGTTTTGAACACTGAGCTCTCCAAAGGGGAGGGACACTGTGTCATCACATAGCAGAAGATCAAAGGGCATGAGAGGCATTAAGCCTTTCATTAGAGCAGGGCTCTCATGACCTAGATACCTCTCAAAAGGCTCCACCTTCCAATGCTGCTGCACTGGAGATTAGGTTTCCAATACATAAATTTGTGGGGACACATTCAGATCATAACACAAACCAAGCTGAGGGAAGAGAAAAGTTTTTGTGAATGGAATTTGGAGTTTTAAAATTACATTGAACTGAAGTTATGTGTTTATTAAGATAGGACTGGAATTTTTATTTTATGAGCATGACAGAAAAAGCTATGGACCACAAGTGAGATTAAAGCTACAAGTGGATAAAAAACTTTCCACAGAACAAGTTTAATGGAAAGTGGTAAAAAAAGAATATTTCACCCTGCACTTCATTGAATCCATCTCTTTCAATTGAGAAATGATTTTCTTGAGTTGTTGTTAATTTAAAGTTTTTTAAAATATTTATTTGAGGGCAGTTTTTGTGTGTGGAAGAGTCCATTCAGAATTTTACCTGGTTTCTACTTCAAGCTATACTACAAGGCTATAGTAACCAAAACAGCATGGTACTAGCATAAGAACAGAAACATAGACCAATGGTTCAGGACAGACAACCCAGATATGAAACCATCCTCTTATAGCCATCTGATCTTTGACAAAGCACACAAAACATACACTGTGGAAAAGAATCCTTATTCAATAAATGGTGCTGGGAAAATTGGATAGCAACATGTAGAAGACTGAAACAGGATCCACATCTTTCACCTCTAACAAAAATTAATTCATGATGGATAGCAGACGTAAACCTAAGGCATGAAACTGTAAGAATTCTAGAAGAAAATGTTGGAAAACCTCTTCCACATAGTGGCCTAGGCAAAGAATTTATGAAGAAGACCCCAAAGGCAATCATAGCAACAACAAAAATAAATAAATGGGACCTGATTAAATTAAAAAGTTTCTGCACAGCCAAGGAGACTATCAATAGAACAGTCAACCTACAGAATGGGAGAAAATATTTGAGTGCTATGCGTCTGATAAAGGGCTAATAACCAGAAGCTACAAAGAACTCAAGCAAATTAGCAAGAAAAAATTGAACAACCCCATTCAAAAGTGGGCAAAAGACATGAACAGAAATTTTTCAAAAGAAGATAGACTAATAGCCAATAAACATAAGAAAAATGTTCAACATCTCTAATCATCAGGGAAATGCAAATCAAAACCATAATTAGACATCACCTAATTCCGGTGAGAATGGCTTTTATCAAAATGTCCCAAAACAACAGATGCTGGCATGGATGCAGAAAGAAAGGAACACTTATAGACTTCTGGTGGGACTGCAAACTAGTGCAACCTCTATGGAAAGGAGTATGGAGACACCTCAATGAACTGAGAGTAGACCTACCATTGATGCAACAACCCCACTACTGAGTATTTACCCAAAGGAAAAAAAGATATTTTATAAAAAAGACATTTTCACGAGAATGTTTATAGCATCACAATTCACAATTGCAAAGATATGGAATGCTGAAGTGCCCATCAATACATGAGTGGATTAATAAAATGTGGTATATCTATATCATGGCATATTACTCAGCCATAAAAAAATGGTGAACTAATATCTTTTGTGACAACCTGCATTGAACTGGAGACCATACTTCTAAGTGAAGTATTGCAATAATGGAAAAACAAACAGCATGTGTACTCACTATTAAATCGAAGTTAATTGATCATATGCACATATGATAGTAAAACTCAATGGAAATCAAGCAGGTGGGAGGGGGAGCAGGGGATGGGTAAATTCACACCTAATGGGTACAATGCACACTATCTGGGTGATGGAAACACTCATAACTTTGACTCCAACTATATAAAAATTCACCTAACCAAAATGTTTGTACCCCCATAATATTCTGAAATAATAAAAAAAAAAGTTTACCTGGTTTCTAAAAATTAGTATTACTTATATTTATAAAGTTGAAACCCTAATGCTTTCTTTTACTTTTAAATTATGCTTATAAATTATATCATTCTTTTTATTTTCTTAGTAATTTTTAACATTCACTTTTTTTTTTTTTTTTTTTGGAAACAGAGTCTGGCTTTGTTGTTGCCCTGGCTAGAGTGCCATGGCATCAACCTAGGTCACGACAACCTAAAACTCTTGGGCTGAAGGGATCCTCCTGCCTCAACCTCCAAGGTAGCTGGGACTATAGACACTCACCACCGTGCCTGGCTAAGTTTTTCTATTTTTAGTTGTTTGGCTAATTTCTTTCTATTTTTAGTAGAGACAAGGTCTCACTCTTGCTCAGGCTTGTCTCCAACTCCTGAGCTCAAACAATTCGCCCGCCTCGGCCTCCCAGAGTGCTAGGATTACAGGCGTGAGCCACCGCGCCCGGCCTTAACATTCACTCTTAAAGAGCTTTTTGATAATACTTGGTCCCAATTATAAACTGAATTCCCTTAAATATTTTAGAAGCATATTTAAATTTGAGATATTTTGTTTCCTTCTTAAAGTGCTTTAATTAACTTAACAAACTCCTCCTTATAGATCTAATAAACAGACTTTTGAATATAATGAACTTTGAGTGTTCTTCAATGTCTCAATAGAGTTCATAAAGTTGGAAAGATTTCAAATGAAAATCACAAGTCTAAATTAAATATTTAAGGACACGTTTAAATTTGCAGTTATTGGGCAGCCACTCTAGCAGGCCAGATTTTCTTAAAAATAACAAGTTCATAAATACCAAATGTTAAAACTACGGTGTTCTTTTCCTTTCACATTTTATTGCTGAATTCTAACTCTTATAGAAGTTATGAGATGCATACCACTAAGGGAGATATTTGCCCTTTTGAGTAACTGATGTGAATTTCGACAAGAGATTTCTGATGAGTGTGAGGTATATAGAGTTGCAAGCATTCAGGACAATTCTTTCTGACAATTAAGGACACTATTACCCATGTATGATGTGGAGTTGCTTTTTCAGCATGTTTAGGGTTGCAAAAGAAGAATATTAGCCAGGATGCTGACGGGACTCTTGTCAGCAACTTTGATTTGATGTATTAAACATCATTGCTAATTGTTATGTCAACGACTCTATAACTCAAAGGAGGTTTTCACATGGTCCAAGACCTCTAGATTCATGTCTCACACAATACCTAATTCTTTTTTCTCCTCATAGACATCTGCAACTTGAACCTAGGTTGATTACTTCACTGGATTTTCTATTTCCTTGGCTCTTAAGTTATGTAGGTGTATTTTTTGCCTACTTCTAAACAACTTTGAACTTCATGGAAGCCTGTATTGTTTCATTATCCCAGACCACCCAACTCTTACAAATATTGAAATGATAACCAACTGCACATTAATATCCTACACAGATACAAGGTCATTCTATTAACAATTTGTACAATGAAAAATCAAATAAAAAATTAATTAAAAACATGAATGCAGATAATTTGAAAGGCTCTGCTGTAACCAGGTCCTTCCACTTAGCAGTATAGGGCGCAGGCTGCACAGATGCTGTTTATTTTCTGTTTATATGCGAATGCATTTGCACGTGAAGAGGGTAGATAGATAATGTATCCCCAAACATGCCAATAATAAGTAGCAGAATTAAGACCCTCACCCAGGTTGGATTGCAAGTGTACTATGCATTCTACTCTACCTCCCTGTCTCTTCTTAAAAGTTCAGCAAAGGAGACTAAAACACTGAGAGAAAGTTTTCCAATAGTTTTTGAACTTCATTTAAAAAAATAGAAAAATAGCTTCAGAAAAGAGTCTGTGTTATTCGTGTTGAGTCTCACCGGCCAACTTCAATTCTTCAGGAACACAAAATGGCAGAGAGAAACGCCTCTGTTACGGTGTCTGTGATTGTCTGTCTGCCCGAGTGGGCACATGAAGAGTTGGTGATTCCACAGACGGGAGCACTGGCGTCTTCACCGCTGTGTTTCAGACCTTGTAGAAACAGCTCAGGGCAGATTCAGAGGCTCCGCTGGAAGTCTATCCCATATCACAGGTTGGTGCTAATTGCCGCTGTCCCCAATGGGATGGAATGAAAACCTGCCAAATGTCATTTCATAGATCTGGTTTTCACATCTTTTGCTCCCTGCCTTTTTAAAGCAGTGGAACTGTTTCTTCACATTAAATCTTAAGTAGAAAGCCAGTGTTTAAAGATCTAAACACAGGGTGGCTCTAGTGCAGACACAGGTTAGAGACCTGGGTCCTCCGCCCTTCCGCGGGGACTCCTGGGCACTTTCTCAGCACCCATGGTGGTCCACGAAGTAGGTTAAGTACCACTCTCCTAGTAAGTGCGTGATGTTCCAAGCATGCCATTTCTACAGAGCAAATCTATAGAGATCACTTCTTAGAAGACTTCTCTCCCCCCCAAGGAGAGGGAGCTTGAGCATGCTATCCGTAGAGGCAGGTATCATTCTGACTCCTCCATCCTCTCATACTGGAACAGTAGCATTATTGTTCCAGCCATACGGAAGCCCCGAGATGTTTGCCAGATGCGGCACATCTCTACCATTTTGTCCGACGCAGACACATATTTGTCAGAGAATAACTGGTAAGAATGACGGGGAGAGTCCGGTCTCTGCGGGAGGACTGCTCCTTCTCCTCTGCTTTATCTCTAACCCCAGAAGTGGTTTTGGCAAGTTAGGGAGTTAATCAGAATAAAGCTTTCCCATCAAAGGGGTTAGCCCGGTTACTCCCCAATTCTGCTTTTCTCACCAAATCTTAATTGGCTGCTGGGCATCAGGCAGAGAAATAACGAGGAAGGGAGGAAAGGCGCCCAGGCAACCTTGTCAGCTAACGCTGGCCTTGCGGAGCCCCAGACTGTGCAGTGCTCCACGGCTCAACGCACGTGTAATTTATATTACAGTTATTGATTGCTTCTGCTACCTCGGAATTACGGAAACATTCTTGGAAGTCATCAGGCAAAAAGGTAGAGACTATTATTATAGTGCTTGCACTATCCAACAGTTTGTGGTTTTCCTTTCACATAAACTTGGGAGTTGAAGCCCAAGGCCAAATGAGAGTCATAGCCATAAAAAACACGGGCATCTATTTTACTTCCTGAACCACATTGGAGAGTTCTCACTGTGTCATCTGCCCCCAGGTCCACCCCCCAAAAATTTCAACCCCAAATCCCCTTAAAGATTAACAAGCTGCCAAACCTTGCTAATGTCAAAGAGAGGAAAACAGCTCCCTGCTAGCTGCCGGAAATGGACTCCAGACTTCCTCTTTCTTCAGTGGAGGACACTATGTAACTGTTCAAAAATGTGAAGGTTCCTTAAAGCATGATGACTATTACAGGACTGAGACACAGGCCTCTCCTGGAGCCGGGTTGCAGCATTCAGCCAATGAATCAGACCCCAGGCTGGCCTGATGTTCAATCAGGAGACGATTTATCAGGGGGTACGGGGGCAGCCGGCGGATACGCCTCAGAGGTTGGATAATCCAGACCAGCTGAGCATAGATTGTGACACTTCTATCTCCTGCTTCATGTCACTTTCTCGATGCAGAGCACCAGCAGGGCAGGTCTTTGAGAGGGCGTCTTGGAGACGTTCGGCACATACAGAGGTAGGCTTATCAAGAACTGGTTCTACTATGTGTCTTTCTAAAACCCATGTCAGCCCAGAGGAAATACCCGAGCAGAAATTAGACTATATGGAATTCTGGAAATTGTAAAAAATGTCACAACATAGAGAAAGATTATTTCTTCCTTTTGGTATTTTTTTTTTAGGGGAGGTGGAGTGGTGGCTGAGTTTATAGAAGATCATCCTTTGTATTTATTTTAAAAAGTTATTAATTCCATAGTGTATAACATACCGTGTTTACCCGAAAACAATACAGGGTCTTAAATTTATTTTTCCTCATGAAGACACCCTAGGGCTTATTTTCAGGGGATGTGGTATTTTCCCCTCAAAGCCTCAGCTTGTAGCACGCACAGGATGGCCGGGACCTGACGGGGGAGCCGACCCTGTTGGTGGGGCTGCCCACACCTTTCTGGTCACCTCTGGGATGGTAGCTGTCACAATGGGGCAGATGAGAAGGGCTGCTCGTCTTCTTTACCGCTCTGCAATGAAATGCATGGGTTGTGCAGATACGCTGCGTAGGCACGCCCATCACTAGGTCTTATTTTCGGGAAAACATGGTACTTTTGGGTCTTAATAATTATATTGTTTTTGGTTCTGTAGATAAATAATAATACATTTTATTTATCTACTGTAAAATACACTATATTTATTAGCATAGAAATATACATAGTATATAATATTACTTCAATAAATAAACATTTAAATACTATACAAATATTATTCTAAAATATATGAAGTCTACGGACATAAATTATATGGACAACATTCACAAAATGGTAAAACATACATATTATGTTTTCAGAAATATCCCTAGACATTTTTCTATAGGAAACAAATATGAAATTTTATGTTGATATTATTTTCTGCACTTTAACTAAAGCTGAACCCACAAAGCTTAGTCACATGATTGTAGCCAGCAATCACTACTGTATTTCCTCTTCCCTTATTCTTTCCTATCTGCCTCCTGTCTCATCCCAAAATGAAAAAAAATAAAAAACAGATTATTTTTCCCTGCATTCACACAACATTTCTGACAGCAAATGTGTGCGATTTTTCTCCCATATCAACCGATTCTCCAGTTCTTGGCAGACATGGACTAGGTGTCGTCTAATTCAATTCAATTATAACACTATCTACCTGAGGTTGGCATCACATCCCACAGGTTAAGGGCTCACTCCCAAAGACGGCCCCCACTTCGGACACCAGCCACACGTCCAGGTTGTCACCCGTGCTTCTAATCGCCCAGCTATAAATCAGAGGTTCCCATGACCCCTCCTCAGGTTTGATAATTTGTTACAATGGTTCAGAAAGATAATATGCTACAATGGCTCAGTGAACTTGGGAAAAGTTTACTGCTAGAAGGCAGGTTTATTATAAAAAGACACAACTCAGAAACAGCCAGATGGAAGGGACGCACAGGACCAGGCATGGTGGAGGGGTGCGAGGCTCTCGTGCCCTGTGCAGGCGCCACACTGCCACACATCCGCGTGCTCTCCAACACCCTTCAGATAGGGTTTCTTGTGGAGGCTCTATTACATAGGCATGATCGGTTGTTTGCCCAATCGGAAATCCCAAGCTTCTAATCAACATTTAGTCTTTCTGGGGGACTAGAGTCCACGCTGAAGCTATTAAGGAGCCCAGCAGGAGTCACCTCATTAGAACAAAAGATACTCCTATCACTCAAGAAATTCCAAGGGAATGAAGAGTCTGTGTGAGGAACCAGAGTCCAGGGCCACATATTAGGACGAAAGATGCTACTAACATCATTTATGAAATTATAAGAGTTTTGGGAGGTCTGTGCCAGGAACAGGGGACAAAGCCCAAACACATATTTCTTATTATATCAAAATATCACACTCCTATTTCCTACCAGCTGTATAGCAGAAAATGTGCTTCTCTACACTGTACTATAATTTTTATTACAGTGGCACTCTATACTTTAGGAAATTGCTCTCTAAATAGATTTGTCTTGATTTTTCTGATATCAGGACTAAATTAATACCTAAACTAAACTTTTATAATTAAAAATATATTGTAAAGGTCACAAAGAGAGTAGGAAATCTTGTATAAAGTACCTAGTAAATTCTTTTGCAAAGAAAAAAAGGACCAGGCAGGGCTGAAACTGCTCTTCTTCAACATTAAATGCTTAAAGACATTGCAGAAATCCATATAGACTTTCCAGAGGAAAATTTAGTAACCCCAAAATTCCTGGACAAAATGTAATTCATGTGTGAAGATGAAAAAAAGAATGTTCAGATATGCAAGTCTTCATAAAGTACACAATCCGCATACTTATCTTGAAAAATGTTTTCTAAAGATGAATTCAAATGTCATAAGAAACCATAAAAATTTTTTAAAACTCAGACTCATTAATGAGGAATTAGAATAGAAAGCTTAGAAATGAAAATTAAAATTGTTTAAATGTATCATTATCTTAATAGATTTAAAATATTGCTACAAAGCACTATGAAAGTGCCATCAGTAGTTTAGAAAGAAAAAATTAGGCTTTAAAATGGGAAAAATCATAATAATCTGCTTCTAAAATCTTATACATAAAATGAGAAGTGGGAAAAGAGTTTTTCTAACCTTCTTTCCTGAATTGAAGGAAATCAGTAAAGATAATTTCATCCTTAACTTGAAAGTGATAATTAAAGAGCTAAAGAATACAGTTTTTTAAAAAACAAAATTAAAATTAAACTATAATTGAATTTAAAAAAGATTTATATCTTATAACTCCATAGAGAAAATAAATAAAAGCATATAGTCCCTATAACAAAAGACACAAAAGAAAAACAATGTACAAGCACATAGAGGAAAGAATAAAGCAAGATGGCATGAGGACAATAAATGTAAATTGGAAATCAGTTAAACATAAAAAGACAAAGGCCATCAGCTTGTTTTATAAAACAGGAGCAAACTACGTTCTGTGTACAAGAGCACACTGAAACAGAGAACACCAGAAAGGTTCACGTGCACAGGATATGAAAACATACCAGACAAACACCGAGTTAAAAACAAAAAACAGGAATTGCATTGTCAATATAAGAACGTCATTAATAGTTAAATAGTTAAAATATATGGAAAGAATTCCAGGCCCAAAAAAAAAAAAAAATAGCTTCAGTTGGAATTCCCTACCAGACTCAGTTCTCAGTGAAAATGACCAAATCAATGTATTAGAGAAAATTCCGTATTATGACCAGAACTTATAGAAAGATGCTATATACTTAACATCGTATCAAGGTGGGAGTAAGTGGAGAAAGCAAAGGCAGACAGAGGGAGAATCCCCAAAAGGAGAGAATGAACAGGCAACAAGGAGACACTGACTGATAGATTGTAACTGCCCAGCAAAGAACAGCATACAGGGAACAATGACACTAACAATAATTAACTCATAATCAAAAACAATTATTTCACATTTTGTGTTTTATTAAGATCAGAAGGCAATGGAACATCCTTAAGTGCTTAAAAAAATAACTCTTTTTCCATCAAAAATTATGGTGAAATAAAGATGTTTCAGATAAATAGAAAACAGCAAGTTTGTTACAAAAAGACCTGTACTATAATACATACTAAAATGTGCTCTTTTGACTGAAGAGGAATGATATCAGATGCCAAATTGCACCTACAGGAAGGAAAAAAGTGCTATAAACAGTAAATATATAAGAAAATAAATGACAACAGACTATAGTATGTAGAGATGAAATATATGGGAATAGTACAAAGGAGACGGGAGAAATGGAATTACACTGTCCTAAGGTTGTTACACAGTATGTGAAGTGGTATAATATTAATTCTAAATAAACTGTGATAAATTCAGGAAGAATATCGTAATTCCTAGAAAAGTCGATTAAGGATAAATAATAAAGATAAAGACAGAAATCAATAAAATAGGAAGAAAATAATATATTAATAGAAAATCAACAAAGTTAATACTTGGTTTTCTGAAAGGATTAAATAAAATTGATACAGCCCTAGGAAGACTGATCAAAAAGAAGGGAAGACATAAATAACCAATTTCAGGAATGACAGAGGTGATATAATTACAGATCAACATTAAAAAGGTTATTATAAAGATATTAGGAACAATTTTACACCAACAAATACTACGACTTAAATTAAACAGACAAATTCCTTTAAAATCTCAACTTACCAAAATGAATGCAGGAAATAATAGAAAATCTGAATAGCTTTAACTCTATTAAAGGTATTTAATTCATAATCAACTACTTTTCCCCAAAAAAGAAACTCCAATTGTATCAAACATTTAAGGAAAAATTAATGTTAATCTTACATGAATTCTTTAAAAATATAGGAGGAAGAAATGCTTCCCAATTTATTTTATGAGTCTAGCATAATGTAGATATTAAAAATATACAGATGCTATAAAAATACTAACCAATATCACATATAAACATGGAAACCATTAGCAAATAAAATTCAACAATACATATCATGTGAATTAGCTCCAGAAATGTATGGCCACTTTAACATTTGAAAATCCATCAAAGCAATTAATCGCATTAACAGAATTTTATAAAAGCTATCTGATCATCTTAATAGATACAAACAATAAATTTGCCAGAATTTAACATCCATATGTGATTTAAAAAAATAAAATGCAGCAAACCAGGAATAGAAGGAAGCTTCCCCAATCTGATACAGAATGTTTTTGAAAAACCTGCAGCTGACATCACACTCAGTGGTGATGCTGCATGCTTTTCCCCTAGGTGGAGAACAAGGCAAAGATGTCCACACTCACCACTCCCATTAAACAAAGTCCTAGAGATTTTAGTCAGTGAGACAAAGCAGGAAAAATAAGTAAAAGGTATATGTGTTGTATACAAAGAAGTAAGGTAAGGTTGTCTCTATTCACAATACGTTGTGAATCTATTAATGAAATTATTGCCCATGTAGAAAATCCTAAGGAAAAGCAATCACAACTAATACATAGCAGGGGCAGGCAACAAAGTCAATATAAAAATATCAATTGTATTTCTTCTTGGTGGCAAAAAACAATTTGGAAAATGAATTTAAAACATGCCATTTCCCATTGCTCTGAAATAGAAAATATTTGGATAAGTTTAACAAAATATATGTAAGACCTGCACACTTAAAATGATAGAAAAATGCTTTAAAAGAATTGAGAAATGTAAACAGTCTTAAATAAATGGAGAGGTATGCCATGGTCATAATTTGGAAATATCAATATTATTTAAATGTTTATTTGCCTCCAAATTATCTATAGATTCATTATGGTCCCAGTCAAAATCACAGCAGATTTTTTGTTTTTAATGAAAATGCAAAAGTCCTATGATAACAAAAACAAATCTGCAACAGAAAAACAGGGTTGGAGGACTTAAACTCCTTGATTTTGAGATTTATGTATAAACCTGTAGATATTAAGACAGTGCAGTACTGGTGTAAAGAAAGAACTAGAGCCATGGAACAAAATAGAGACCAGAAACAGACTCTAATCTAGTCAATAATAGTTTATGACAAGGTACAAAGTCATTTCAGTGGGGAAGGAAAATTCTTTTTAGTAAAGAATGCCAGAACAATAACTGGCTATCCTTATGTAAGAGAACGAACTTTCACACCTCATACTTTATGCACAAACTAATTTAAAAAGTATTATAGGCTTAAAACATTAAATCTAAAACTATAAAGGTTCTAGTAGAAAATGTAGTAGAATATTCTCATGATTTGGGGGTAAGAAAAGATTCCTTGAAGAAAATTCAGGAAGCATTAATTATAAATAATAAAATGGAATCCATCAAACTTTAAATCTTCTCATCTAAAGACACCATTGAAGAAAGACACAGAGTAAGAAAAAATATTGACAATACTTTTATATCACAGAGACTTGTATCTAGAATTATTAATTAGTGGTAAAAGGACAAATGATCACATTAAATAAATGAGCAAAAGCCGTGAAGAGAACTTTGTAAAGGAAGACATACATCACTCCTCATCGGAGAAATGCCAATTAGCATTTCCATGAGGCACCGTGTGGCACCCACTGCAATGGTCGCTGCTGAGACGACTGTCAGCCGCACATGCTGGTGAAGATGTGAGGCCGCCGGAACTCTGACACTTTACTGGGGAGATGTCAAATGGTAACGTTAATTAAAAAAATATGTTTGACATTTCTTTTAAATCTTTTTGTTTGATATTTTAACCATACATCTATTCTGTGACCCAGCAATTTGACTCTGCGGTGTTTACCCTAAAGAGGTCAAAATATATGCACACGAAAAGATTTCACCAGGTCAAGGAACTCATCCCGACCTGCTGTCGGTGCTGGTGGCTGGTGCCTCACAGCTGCTCTCAGGAGAACTGTCCTCAGCTGGCGGGTGCTACCTCGCTCAGGAAGTTATTCCCTCACCATGAGAAGGGGGCAGCACAACCAATGCAGAAGGCCACCCTGCCTTCACGCCTCAAGGATTATGCATGACCTGAGACCTCATCCTTGCTCACTTCCACCCTCCCTTGGCGGTTTCTCTGGAGAGTACTCCTGCAGTCAGTTTTCGTCACTAGAATTCGTGTACCAGGCTCTGCTTCTAGGAAACCTAAGCGGGGATAAGAGGGAATGACTCTGAAAATCCCTTGTACACAAATGTTTATGGCGCCATTATTTGTATGAACCAAAAACTAGGAGGGTGGGGGAGGCACAAATGTCCATATACTGTAGAGTGGGTAAGCAAATTATGGTCTTAGAGTTGAACTGAATTTGATTGCAATTGCAATGGGGTTCCACTTACAGGACTGATACCACTCAGCCATCAAGATGAATGAACCACTGACACATGGGGCAACGTGGATGATTCTGAAGGACAAAATCACTGCAACAAAGCAGATTTCATTCTCAGGACACAGGGTTGGTCCGCAGTTGGGAAATGCATCATGTTAATGTCCAGAGAGAAAAGCTATGTCGATCATCCACATCCATCAGTGACTAGATATACACTGATAAAATAAGAAATGATAATAAATTCTCCTCTCTCCTTCCTTCCTGACAAACATATATGTATATTTATGTGCAGTGTATATATTACAGTAACTGAATTTGAGACCTGGCCAAGCTTTCACCTTTTTCTTGAGTAAATTTTCATAATTTTCATAAGTCTACTTTGTTGCAATATAATTTTTAGTATTACTTCTTAAATCAATTCTTTTAATCATTTCTATTTTTTCAGAATATAATTCATCATATTTATATTTTAAATTTAAAATTTTCTGTATATTTTTTCCTGTGGTTACTTCCTCTTTCTTAACAGCAAATTTATTTATCATCTTCTCTTTTTTTGACCAAAATAAGCAGTTTTATCTATATTATTTTTTGAAAGAACCAACTCTTAAATTGATTTTATTATTTCCTTTTCCTTATTATATTTTGATTTTATATTTATTTTCTTTCTCCTGAATGTCATAGTTTTCTTACTCATATTCCTTCTTACTGGATTGAACATTCCATTTAGTTTTTCTTATTCTTTTATGACAGAAAGCATTAAATCTGTAATTTGCCTCTAAATATAGTTTTGACTAAATTCTGATGTTTCATGTTTTTGGTTTTGTTTTCATTAAAATGTTCTATAATTGACATTTTCATTATTCTCTTTTCACAGTATTTATAGGAAATGTTAAGTTGTTTTTTTCCATTTCTAAGTATTTGGGATTATGTTGTTGTTCTTTTGAATTTTGTTAATTTCTGGTTTTATTGCATTGTAACCACATAAGGTAACTTGTACATTCTTTTCCTTTTAAAAATCATTGAAGGATTTTGTATTCTAGATTATAATCAATTTTCAGAAATCTCCCTGGGGCTTTGTCTGGAATATCTATTCCCTGTTGGTTAAAAAGTTTGACATATCTTGTAAATCAACCTTATTTCTTTTATTATCCAATTATGCATGTTATGTCTACTTGACCAAATGTGGTATGTTAAAATCATCAACATTCATATTTCTGTTAATGCCATCTACACTTACAAGGGTTTTACTTTATATATTATGAGGACATTTAATTTGATGGATAAAGTTACATACCAATTATCTTTATTGCAGTTGATAATTATGATCAAACTGAACTGATTTATTTCCCCTTTAAAGCATTTTGCTGTGCATTTTATGTTTTATGTTGTCTAATGGTAAGGTTGTCTCTTTGTTTTCCATATTGTGCCAACTTACCTGTGTTCTAACCTCTGCACTATTTTGTTTGGGATATATTTCTTACATTCATCAGATAGTGAAGTTCTTTGAATGCATTTAAGTGTGCTTACAATTTAAAATTTCTTTTGGTTTTGAAATAATTTTAAACTAATAATAAAATACAAAGAGATTCCAGAGGATTCCTATATACTCTTCACCCAACTTCTCCTAATATTAACATCTTATGTAAACATAGTTGGTACATAGATTCCACCAGTGTTTCCACTAATGTCATTTTCTGTTTCTAGATCCAATCCATATTTTTTTGGTCACATCATCTTGTTTCCCTCCAATCTGCGACAGTTTCTTAATCTTTCCTGTTGTTCATGACAGTAATTTTTGAAGAGTATTGTTCAGGTATTTTATAGAATATCCCTCAATTCAGATTTGTCTCATGTTTTCTCATGATTACACTAAGTTATAAATTTTTGTGGGAAAGTAGACAGAAAACATGCCTCTCATCACATCACAGCAGGAAGCACAATATGTCAACATGACTCATGGCTGCCACTATTAACTTTGATCATTTATGGTGGTGTCTATAAGGTTTCCCCACTATAAAATCAGTATTTGTTCTTTCTATATGCTATTCACCGGAAGCAGTCACTAAGTCCAGCTCAAATTCAAGGGGAGGGGAATTAAGTCCTATCTTCTCAAAGGGAGGAATATCAAAGAATTTGTGAACATATGTTAAAACCACCACAGGAATTAATAAATACAATGGGCCGGACGAGGTGGGTCACGCCTGTAATCCTAGCACTCTGGGAGGCCTAGGTGGGCAGATTGCTCGAGGTCAGGAGTTCGAGACCAGCCTGAGCAAGAGTGAGACCCATCTCTACTAAAAATAGAAATAAATTAATTGGCCAACTAAAAATATATAGAGAAAAAATTAGCTGGGCATGGTGGCGCATGCCTGAAGGCCCAGCTACTCGGGAGGCTGAGACAAGAGGATCGCTTGGGCCCAGGAGTTTGAGGTTGCTGTGAGCTAGGCTGATGCCATGGCACTCTAGCCTGAGCAACACAGTGAGACTCTGTCTCAAAAATAAATAAATAAATAAATAAATAAATAAATACCATGGGAGAACTTTGAGGCTATGTAAATATCTTGTTTTAAGTATCCTTAAAGTTTCACCCACTAATTTTAGGATGCATGAGTGGATCTAGCCAGCAGCAGTTATTGCTTTGGTATTCTGATAGTGATATTTTACTTCCCTTATTTCTTCTCCATTTATTAATTAGAATTCTTCTGCAAGAAATATTTGTCCTTTCTTCTGTTATTTATTCATTCAATGATTTTTATATCATTATAGACTTGTGGATATTTGTTTTTTTCTTTGTGTTATAATTCAACACTAAATGTTATCATTATTTATTCTGTTGCTCAACATTTTCCAATTTGGCCATTGGGATCTCTTTTGGGTTAACTTTTTTATTCTTTTGACATCCCCCATCCTTTGGGTTTGTTTGTTTGTTTGCGTGTTTGTTTAACACTTAGCTTTCTGACACTAGAAGATCCTCCAGGCTCATGTTATATTTTCTCTGCCTCAGCTTAGAATTAGCTATTTCTCTAGAGAGTCCTGGTTCCTTTTATTGGAGAATGGTATTTAAAAGCTGAGATCTGGGTGCTTGATGTGCTCATTGCTGCTGGGGGTTCACATTGAGGAAATAGCATACAATATTTGTATGTCTAATAATCCATGTATACTGTACAAACATTTCCATATTTCCATAACTACCTACCTACCCACATATTAAATAACTATAAAGTCATACTGGCAGCTCCGACTTTTACGCAGCACCAAAAGGTTAATTCTAGCCTTCTCTCCTTACTTGTTTCTAAGTTCTTTCTCTGACAGTGAGATACTCGATTCCCCTTACCTGCGGTTTGCTTCCGTATTTGTGCAGCCACAGCACATGTACAGTTTCAGAATTGCTAATCTTTACCCTTGTGTGAAACAACTTTATCAATGTTTGTGTCTACTTCATTTTCCTTGCAGTAACCAATAAGAATCCTGTTCTCCGATTTCCTTAGGCTATCGCCTTTTCTTTCCCACTGTGCTTGTGTTTTCACCAAGGGTTGAAACCATTTGAAGAAACTGTGGTCTTTTTTCACTCTTTTCTGGAGTTTTAGAAGCAGAGAAAAATTCTGTTACCAGCCTGATTTTGCTTCTTTGAGTTTGGATTTGTTCCCCTTGCTTGGATATATTTATAACAATTTCCTTAAAACTCTAAACTATCAAGATAAGTTTGGCTCTTCCCCTTGTTTCCGAAAATGTACATGACATTTAATAAACCAGTTAGGTCTGCCGACTGACGTCTTTCTTTGATTTGTGGAAAATTTTACTTTTTGATTTGAGGCTAAGATGGAAATGCTCTGGGTGAAATGCCTGCATGCCTGGGCAGGCTCTGGGATGAGGATGGTGGTTTCCTCTCCAAAGGTAAACACGAAGACTGGGAGAGGATTGTATTTTGTCTGCATTCCCCACAGGGTTTCACGGGGCCCTTGGCTGTAGCAGTTCCTCTTGCAAACCGTGGTTAAGGCCAGGGGTCCATGCTGACTTCATCAAGGCTGAATGTACACACACTGGGGCTGATAACCATGGCTAAAATTAGGGTGGCTATGAATGGGACGTCACTGAAGTCAGACAAAGTCAGTAAGTGGCCCTTGAGCTGAAGGCTTTGTGTCAAACTGACTGGTATTTTCATCTCATGACAACAGCTGATTCAACATCAGTACAAACCTGGTTAGGAACGGGTGGGCAGGTGTGTATTCCACTCCCAGGCAGACACTGGACACCGGGGCATCCTGGGGCTTGGCCAGGGTGAGGCTTGGGCACTGCCAAGACCCTGCGTGCCCGAGTTGCCAGAGCGCGCTCCTGCGGTCATCTCCCACCCTCCGTCCCGACGCGCTGATCCTGGACAGGACTCCCTGGCAAGGACTCAGGAAGCAATCTGGACTCCGCGCAGGGTTGGCTGCTTTCCATTCAGCTACACACACAGGATCATGGCGGAGGGGAAGCGAGTGAACGGGTAAGAGTTTGTGCTGTGTAAATGGTGTAGGATTTGCCCCACAACCTCCACTCTCAACTTCCCCAGTGTAAGGGACTCAATATCAGAGTCGCGGGTTCCTTAAAGCACATCTGGAAGATTTTATTGCACCGGTCTGAGCCCCTGGTACACGCCCTGTCTGGATGTGGGTCCTCCATGCAGTTGGGGAAGATCCTCCGGTTTCTTCAACCACAGAATAAGGACTGTAGTCCTTGTCCCGGCCACCACGCAGGGATGTGCTCAGCCTGCCACCACGGACCGCGAGGGTGTGAGAAAGCCAGCATGGCGATCCCACGGCCCGCCGTCGTGTGGCGGGACGGTGCGGCCGCTGAGGAAACAGGCTCGGCTCCGGTCACCAGGATGACCCCTGCTGTGACCCTCAGCAGGTGTGGGCTTGGAAAGTTGCTTAATCCTTGTGCCTCGGCTTGCCGGGAAAGGGACGCTATCAGTCCCCAGGGTTTTATTGAGAACACAGTACGTGTGAGCCAAACGTCTCCGCGCCCGGCCCGGCCCGTGTGGCGGTTTCTCACAGAGCCCGCTCGCGCCGGGCGTCCGAGTCTCCCGGATTGCTGCTCTTTTCTGTCTCACGCGGGCGGCCATGGCTCCGCGTCAGCCCGGTGTGGCGCTTCGAAACGAAAAGGGACAGTTGGGCTCCTTCAACCCCAGAGAAGGAAGCTGAGTCAGCAGGTTCAGACAGCGTCCCGCAGACACGCGCCCAGCTCGGCGCGGGGCCTGGCCTCCTCGCGCTGGGGCCGGCGTCTTCCAGAACGCCCGGCACGTTCCCGCCACGTTCCCGGGATAAAACGCGCTTGTCATGTAGGGAAGACCGGCCCAGCCCCTCTCACCGCGTTTCCCAGCGTCCCGGAGCCCAGGCTCTCCTCTGCTCCAGCGCCGCTTCCCCCGCGCAGCGCCCCGCCTGGCACCACGCGACCCCGCGCCCGCCCCCCCCCTCCCCGCCCCCTCCCCTCCCCTCCCCGCCCCCTCCCCTCCCCTCCCCTCCCCGCCTTCTCCCCTCCGGGCCCTCTCCCCTTCCCGCCCCCTCCCCGCCCTCTCCCCTCCCCGCCCTCTCCCCTCCCCGCGCCCGCCCTCCCCGCCCCCTCCCCTCCCCACCCCCACCCCTCCCCGCCAGCTCCCCTCCCCGCGCCCGCCTCCTCCCCTCCCCTCCCCGCCTTCTCCCCTCCGGGCCCTCTCCCCTCGCCGCACCCGCCTTCTCCCCTCCCCACCCCCTCCCCACCCCCTCCCCACCCCCTCCCCTCCCCCTCCCCACCCCCTCCCCACCCCCTCCCCTCCCCTCTCCTCCCTGCGCCCGCCCTCCCCGCCCCCTCCCCTCCCCGCCCCTTCCCCTCCCCGCCCCGCCCTCGCCCCTCCCCTCCCCGCCCTCTCCCCTCCCCTCCCCGCCCTCTCCCCTCCCAGCGCCGGTCCTCTCCCCTCCCCTCCCCGTGCCCGCCCCCTCCCCTCCCCTCCCCGCCTTCTCCCCTCCCTGGCTTCTCCCCTCCCCTTGCCCGCCCCCTCCCCTCCCTGCCCTCTCCCCTCTCCGCCCCCTCCCCTCCCCTCTCCGCCCCCTCCCCGCCTTCTCCCCTCCCAGCGCCTGCCCTCTCCCCTCCCCGCCCTCCCCCCCGCCCCGCGCCCGCCTTCTCCGCTTCCTCTCAGTTCCAAATCCCTTTCTTCCGGCAGTCTCCCCGTCTGTCACAGGTTCGTTCCCCAGCCAGGTCCGTCCGCGCTCCTGCCGCTCTCTCCCCTCCCGCGCCGGCTCCCCCGCGCCGGCTCCCCAGACCCAGACCTGGTCCTTCCCTCCCGCCAAACACCCCGCAGCGTCACGTGGCCGTCTCCAGAGGGGCGTGGCTTAACAGGCATTCATGAAGAAAAGCAAAACCCAAAATGAATTCTTCCCGTTTCCCCACACAGAGCACCGACTCCTGAGCTCAGCTCGGGGACACCGAGGCCCAGGGGGCCGCTTGGCGAGGAGCGGCCGGCTGCAGGCCAGGCGGCGCCCTCCCTCGGCTGTGCGGCGGTGAGCGCCGCGCCCGGCCTGCTTCCCTGCCTTGCAGTTCCCGCTGGAAGAAGACGTCTTACTAGTTCTAGAAAGCACCCGGGAAGACTGACTTCTAACTTGGGACAACGTTCATTCCTGGACTGAGCTGACGGCCAAGGCGGGTTCGCCCGCCCAGACCGCGTGGCAGGCGCAGCCCCGCCAGGTGGCTTCGGCGCAGCGCGCACCGCGCCAAGAGCGCGCCCTGCTGGGAAGAGGCTTCCGGCCTGGAAGACGGGAAGGGCGCCGGCCACGAGGACGCCAGCCATTCTCCCTGTGCTTAAGCTTCCTAAACCCTGCGGTTCTGAATCCCTCCCGCACTCAACACCTTTCAGAGACTTCCCTTTGCTCAGTGGATAAGCCTGGTTGGCTGAGTTCAGGGGAATCACTCAAGGTCATCTACAACCCGTCCCCAGCTTACCTTTAATTTTAGGCCCTGTCTCTTCGCCTACCGTCCTCATAACGCTTTTCTCTGGGACAATGGTCTCGGTGCTGTCCCACAGATGCACTCTGTGGGGTCGCGCAGAGGGGTCATCACGCGAGCTGTGGCGCTTGTGGAGTGCCTCCCTCCTTCACCCCTAAGGCCCTCGCCCCCCTGCAAGGCACTCGCAGCCCCCCCTTGTGAAGCCTCCTAGGATCACCCACTCTCCACCAAGCAGGACAGGAGCAGGCAGGAAAGGGGTGCGGCAGTGGCCATGGAGAGAGCTTGCTGCTCTCAGGAGACCTGCTTAGGAGGCATCATTGTACATCTAAAAATCCTAGGTTACTTACACTGTCTGTGTCCCAGTCACTCTTCAGGAAAATAATAGTGTTGAACTAGATGATTTTCAAAGTCCCACCTAACTCTAAAATTGGATGGGAGAGCCTATAAAGCTAACATTTAAAACTCGCAGTTGTGTGGCTCCAAAGTATAAAGTTACTTTAGAAAACACACCCCTCTGAGAAAGACACGAAGTGCCCCTACATCCCGGCCAGGCCTCTGCCTCGAGTTGTTTTGCACTTTGCTCTCAGGAAGATAGAAATAAACACCGACCTCTCACAATGTTCACTGGCCCCTCAGAAAAATGAATGGAAGAGGCAGCTTGAACACCGGCCTCTCAGTCTATTTTAGAAGAATAGAAATAAAGTCTCTGTTGATACATATCTGGTCTTTCCAGTAGAATCAATCAAACTTTAGAATTGTGCTTATTCATCCACTTCTTTCGTAGGGGTGGGATGGTAACAAAGTCTACCAGGAAAACAAGTTGCAAAGTATAATGGATAGCAGTACAAGTTTAGAAATTTGCATGCAAGGTGATTTTTAAGTTATGGTTTATTAAGCATAACATATGAATAAATTTCCAAGAAACAGGCTACACATAAAGGTGTAATGAATATAATAATCTCTATTTCCAACATTTCATTTTGTAGCTCCATTTACTCGAAATGATCTGAAGCAAAAAATATTGTACGACATATTTCCTTTTCATGAATATACTTATACACTATGAGAGAAGATGCCATCATTTCAGTTTGATGGGAAAGTAGTAAGGACACATGTAGCAGACAGACAGTTCAAGCTCAAGTCTGTGTACTGTGCTTTGTTCAGCAGTCAAACAAATTTCATATTATCTTTTCCCAAGGTGTCGCTCCCACTGAAGTGTCAGGCGATGCCATTACACTGTCATGCTGTCTAACAGTCTTTAGTAAAAAACACCAGCAGCTCCATAGGTCAGGCACTGCTCTGGCATTTGCTGATGAGTTTATTAACATAAATGGAATCACTTTGTCAAATCTGCTTGTTAATCTACATTTACAGATGCACAGTAACTGATGGGGTTGAAATGCTTCCCTGGGTCAGGGCACACAGTGGTCTCAAAACATGTAGCAGAAACAGCAAACAAGTGTCGCAGTTAGGGGTGGAAGGTACCTCCTTTATTTTATGAATTCGAATATCTGCAGTCTGCTGACAAGGTCTGTATCCTCAGATTTTTCTAACACACAGTTTTTTTGGAAGAGCTTAAGAACACCAAACAGATACAGTTTTCCTTTCAACATGGTATAAAATGTACATGAAAAGGAATCAACATTCCCAATGTATACTACCTGCGTGGTTTTTGACTAGCAAGTAAACACTTAACCTGTTTTCTGATCTATCAAATGAGGATTCATCCCTCTACCTATTCATTCATTCATGGTCATCCTGTGTTTTCGGACTAAGAGTTGCCAGAGATTAAGAGCTTTATCTTGCAAGAATTCTTTATCCTTTTTCTAGTTCTTTCTTCCTGGCAACCTGACCTCCTTCCCATTGCTGCACATGCGCTAGGTCCCAAGTTCTCATGTGCTGTAGGTCACCATACAGGTAAGCTCTTATGTTTTCTCATGGACCAGCCTATGACCAGCCCCTTTGCTGCTCTGCCACTAATGGCCATAGTCAGCAGCATTACGCTGTCTATTACCTTAAGAGCCTGCCATCAAAAGCCCTGTGATCTTTTCAGGGTCATTACCTGGGGTCCCCTTACTCATGTAGAGTGTCTTCGGCTTCACTCAGACCAGCTGTCATTCAAACCCACTTGGGAAAACACACAAGCCCTGTGGAGGAGGCCACAGGCACTGGACCATCCGAGCCGGGGGCTGAAAGCACTGCCTGAGGCACAAGACCGGCAGTGGCTGCCAGCGGAAGCCCCAGGCCAGAGGAGCGAGCAGAGAGAGTAACAGGGCGTGGACGCCAAGGGTGAGCCTGAGAGAGATGCTGCTGATTGGAAAGTTGTCACAGTACTCAGAGCTGGTGAAAATGATAAGGATACTGCATTTGTCTTGCTCTTCCATGTCCCAGGCAATACGCTAAGTGCTTCTCATGCATTGTCTCATTTAATCCTCCAAATGACTCCAAGGGTATTATTGTTCCCATTTTAGAGATGAGGAAACTACGGCTCATAGTTAAGTAACCTGACCACAGACACACACTGAGCCAGTACATGGTAGAACCACAATTCAGACTCAAGCTCCGATGCCAAAATCTGGCCTTCAACTGCGTCTTACAGCCTCTCTCCAGCCAAAACCAAGAAAGACAGACCAGCGCAAGGGTGGCTGGGAGGATGCTATTTCTATCCTATTCATGTTGGAAATATATACTCTGTTTTTGAAGCTTTATCTATGTCAAAGAAATAATTTCTGTTCCTACCTTTTTTCTTTGTAAGGTATAAGGTTAGAGGTATCAGGATGCTTTGAACTACGAATAACCAACACCTAAACAAAAGTATCATAAGCAATAAGGGCTTTATTCTCTCACATAGCAGGAAGTCTGGGCTGAGGGCAGCCTGGATAATTTTAATCCGGTGGCACAGCTATGTTCTATGTGCTTCCTACATTTCCACTCTGCCATCTCAGCCTCTTGGAGCTGTCGAGCCTCATGAGCACAAGGTGGCTACAGCACCGCCAGCCATCACACACAGGCTCAAGATGTCCAGTGAATAAATACAGTATTTCTCCCATGCATTTCTATTTGGTAGATAAGAAAACTTTTATGAGAGCTTCTTTGAAGACCTTGGACTTTAATCCCTTCCCTATGCCTAAGCTAATCCCTGGCACGGAGGATGGAATTGCCATAGGTAGGTCAGACCAATCGTGATTGACTCCCTACCCAAGTGGTAAAGCAAAGTCTAAAACATAACTGGAGAGGAAGAAAAGGGGAGTGAATGGGGAAGTGGTGTGTGAGGTGGGCAGGGATGGAGGCTGCTGGGTAAGCAAAAAATAGTGACTGGCACACCAGGGTCTGGATGCCTTCCTATGTGGTTCCCGTAAAGTTAATTATGCAAATTGAGGATACAGCAGAAATAACCTCAAAGAATCACAATGTGAATTAAATTCACAACATAGGTTACCATCAGTCTGTTCAGTGGGTCTATATGGCTACCAGCGCCTATGGACCCGTTAGAAACAAGGTGATGTTCAAGCCCTCAAGGTCGCTGTCTTACTCCTAAAAAAGAGCTTCCTTATGGGATATCTCTTCACTCACTGCTATTTGAGGACACAAAAAATAATTAAGAAAACAATAGTGCCACCGCCCAATCACAGGCCGGTTATCCCGTCACCCCCACCGCCACCCGCATTCTCATTTTGATAAGCAACTCAAGACCATCTTATTTTTTGTGTGCAACACACCACAGCCTGGCTGTTAATGTCATGGGGGTCACTCTTCAAATAGTGCTTAAGTCTCTACATAGCAAAAGGCTGGGGAATTAATATCGAGGGGTCTTTTAAGTGTCCCAGGGGTGTTCTGTGTCCCAGGGGTGTTCTGTGTCCCAGGGGTGTTCTGTGTCCCAGAATGGTTCTGAGGAGAGCCTTTCGGTTTGCATGTGAACTGCATGGCAGGATGCAATCAACTGGGTCCCCGTTTGGTGACCGGCTTAAAAACCAAAACTAAATGCCCTTGTGGAGACGCGGTTTAGAAGTTGAGTCCCCAGAGTGGTATTTCTACTCCTAAGAGGAAGGTCAGTAGAATATTAAACTGATGTTAAAAATATGAATTCCTCTACCATCTTTTTCTGCACTTAATTCTAACTGCACACTTGTTACTCAGGAAGCCCAGCCTAATTATCAGCCTTCAGCCTTCTGGTGTGAGTCATTCAATGCCACACTCACTTCCTGTTTTTGAATCCTACTTATCAGGTCTGTGTCCTTTAGGAATCATACACAATTCTAGGAATGGCCTCAGGTTCAAGGCACCCCACTCTTAATGATCCGCGCCTCTGGGAGGGGTGCGGGAGGGGTGTGGACGGGCGCAGCACGGAATCATAGCGCAGTCCACAAGCTTGCCTGCAGCTCCCAGCCCGTAGCCTGGTTTGGACACTAATCTATCTTCCTCTAAATTCTTCACTCCTCCTACTTTATCAGGCTGCTTCCCACATTGCAGGACAGCACATATTTAAGAGGAAAAGCAGCCAAGAGCAAATGGGTCTCCCAATAAACGAGAAGTCCAGAATGCACCCTCTTTGTCAGCACCTGCAAACCCCTGCAGAAATATAATAAATACCAGTGGGAACCAAGCTACCAACAACACGAGCTGTCAAACTGTTTGTAAAGAGGCTGAGTGTGTTACACTCACTGCCATCACATCCCGTCCCCACAGTGCAGGATGTCACTGTCACTGTTACTGTGTCTTTCGGAGTCCTAGGCTCCTGATGGAAAGCTGCTCTGTAAACATGAAGGCCCCTTTGCTGACACCCTCTTCTGGTATCCCGGCTGGTAACCGGTTATAGTGAGGCTGAGCTGCTCCTCTTCGCAGACACTCGAATGGGCCTCCCCACGGAAGCAGAGACACTGAGACGGTGAAACGGTTGAGGCCCCTTAAGCGGACTCTGTTGCTTTTCTCCAGCTGAGAAAAGACTGAGATGAGTAAATCGCTCGCCTATTAAGTATCTGGATGTGTCAGGTGCTTCGTAAGGTACTTTTTCCCGCCATCTCCTTTAGATCTCACAATAAACAATGTTCTTCTGAACAAACAGCCCGGAGAACTGAAATAATTTGCTGAAGTTTAGTCACAAAGTGGCCAAGCTATGGGACTCAAAGCAAGGCTTCTTCCTCCAGATATAATATTTTTGGCAAGGTGACATTCATTTTATCTGCACTAGCATGTAACAGAGGGCAATCCAAGGAAGTAAAGGAGTGTGTATGTGGGAGTACTGTGTGCACAGTGTAGCCGCGAGGTAGAACTTGAGCCAGGCTGCCAGGCTGGGCAGGACCCAGAGGAGGAGCAGAGAAGCGGAGCAGCATGGAGACTGGAGGAGCAGGAGGATGAAGGGTGTGCGTGTCGCCAGAGTGCGGCAGAGGCCAGCAGGGCCGTCTGCGCAGACACAGCCTTATTCAGAAGCTCTGCCTTCGTGAACTTAACATTCTGGATTCCAAGAGAATTCCTTGAGCTGCTGGCTCCTTTATCCAGAGCTCCAAAGAGCACAGCAAAGGAGTCACCCAGTTTGCCCAGTCGTTTGTCAAGAATAGATGGAGCTGCTCCCACGTGCCAGGCAAGGACTAGACACCTAGGGCCCTGCAGAGGACAAGACAGGGCGCTTGCCTGTGGAAATGACATTCTGGAGAGACAGGCAGTATGCGAGGGAGCAATGACTGAACGAGATAACCGTGCCGAGAAGGCACAGTCGGGTAACGGGACAGACAGTAACTGGGGAAGGTGGCAAGGCCTCTCCAAGTAGGTGACGTTCGAGCGAAGGGCCGAAGGGCTAAAAGCAGCTAGCACGCAGATGGAGAGCACTCCAGCACAGGAACGGCAGCCCACTGGGCAGGGACAGAGCGGACGCTGGTGTCCCCGCATGCAGGATGAGCGGAGATGTGGTTGAGACGACAGGAAGGCAGGAGCCAGAACTGGGAGGTCATTTTGGGTCATGTGAAGGAGTCTGGATTTTATTCTAAGTCTAATTGGAAGCAGGAAAGTGACATGATCTGATTTAAATTTTTAGCAAGATCCCTCTGGCTATTGGGAAATGGGCTGTAAGGCAGGGTAGAACTTAAAAATCGTCTTCCGGGGGCAAACAAGATCACGTGGGGACAAAGACAGTCCTTTAGAGTAAGCTGAGCAGTGGAACAATCACTTTTGATATTACCCTTTGTCCCTTTTCAAGAGAGCCGCACATTCATGGATCTCTCTCCTATCTTAGAATAATGATAGCAATTATTTTTTACAAAATATATTACTCTGCTTTATAACCTGCTTTCTAAAGACATAATGACATATTATGAGCCTGTCCTCAACTTATTAAATATTTTACTACATATTTTTAATGAATGGTTGTCTAATGTTTCAACATATTGATATGTTTTTATGATATGAACTGTCACTATTATAAATAGTACTGTGGTGAGCAATCTCAAAGACGAAACTTACTGAATACTTCTGACACTTTCCTAAGTAAAATTTCTCAGAGATAGAATTGCTTGCTTAAAGAGAAAAGCTTTAGAACTTTTGATGCACGTTGCTAAATTGGACTCCAGGAGTTCTTATTGACTCATACTTTTACCAACTTTTGCCAACACAGAAAATTATCAGACTTGATAAAATAAACTGTTGGCCATTTGGATAGCTATAAAATAATATACTAATTCTTCTGTAAACATAGAACTGCTCAAAAAATAGTCAATTTTCATATTCCTTGTGCTGCTTCATTTATATTTTTTTCTGATTGAGGAGTTGACTTTTTCCTTATTTCCTCAAACATATTTTGCATTAAAAACAAAGAGGCACGAAAGTAAATTCAGATCAAATCAGAACTTCTTTTGAGTACCCAAACTCAGTGAAACTGGAACTGAGCCTTCACTTTGACCTTAAGTTGGACACGGTACCCAGCATCCGTGAATGGATCTGTTTATGCTATGAAGCTTCCATGGAATGGAAGTTTGTTTTAGGGGAAAAGTTAGGAGGTAGGGGGAAGGAAATACATGGAAAAAAAAAAAAAAGCGCACCAGCTCTCTAGATTTTACTTATCCTCCTAAATATTTTCGAGTCTTAGGTTCCCATCCTCCTTACAGACAGCAAGTGCCGGGCCAACTCAGTGCCTGCGCCGGCTCACACGATCCCAGGCGCGTGGCTGTGCCTGGGCATTCAAAGGTAGCTCAGAATCTATCTCTGCTCCCAAGGATTTCGGAATTTCATATACAAGATAAACAAGCCCATAAACGTGCCGCAAGTGTGACGAGGACGGCGTTGGAACGTCGCGCAGGGTTAGCACGAGAGGGCGGTGGCAGGTGTGAAAACCTGCCCGCCTCACGGGACAGCACCGCGTCTGTATCGCAGGTGAAGACAAGTGTCCTCAGCCGCAATCAGACGGAGGCATGAAGTGGCCTGGAGTTGGTGGAAGTTCGGGAGAAATGCGGACAGAGGAGGGGCCAGAAGGGAAGGTGCACAGAGATGAGACGGACGAGATAGGCAAACTCCGTGGACCAAAGCCAGGACTCTGCCTGTTTCCAACAGCCTTCCAGCTAAGGACAATTTTCTGCATTTTAAAATGTAAAATGTAGAAAAGACTATTAGCCTTTCTATAAGAACAGTTACTTGATTATTATTATTATTATTATTTTGGCTGACAAAGCCTACACTATATATTCCCTGGCCCTCTGTAGAAAATGTTTGCCAACCCCTGGTGAAGAGTTTTGTGTCTTATGCTCAGAGTATTAAATTCTATCCTGTGAGTGACAAATGCAATCAAGCAGAGGATAAACATGCTCTTTTCTGCATTAAAACAAATCTCTTGTTGGGAAAAGAACGTAAACTCAAAGGGAGAGACAGACAGAAAACCAGTTAAAAGCCTACTTCTATAGGCTAGAAATCATCAAGAAGGGTAATCATTTTTGTTAGATGCTTAAAAGTATATACATCATTTAAATAAATGACAAATGAAAAATATCTTGGATTTGATGACTAAACCCTATAATCAAGGCAGGCCTTCTAGGGGAGGGGAAGAGAATTCTTGCCCATGGCTGTTGACTATGCCCACACAGCCTGAACACCATTACCACCACGCTGCAGTCACTAGACATGATCGTTCTCAGAAACCAGGATGTCCAGAAACGAAAACTCCAGATTGTATAAATGTCTACCCAAAGCTGACCAGGAAAACCTCAAAGGGGTATGGTGATTGGGAAGGGAACAAATGTTTCAATTCCTGTTCAAGCCATAATTGGACACCATCTCTTCCTCAAAAAGTCCCTCCAGGCCCCACAAATCACAGCACATAGAAAATAATGCACATTCTAGTGCAGGGATGTGGCCCTCTCTCTGCTTTCTTGGTTAATTCAGACGGAAGAGGAAGAGGGGAGTGCTCTAACAAGCCAAATGACAGGGCTGTGGAAACTGGGGTTAAACCACAATGAAAACAGCTGTTTTCTGTCAAGCTTCCCTGGAAGGCAAGAGAAGAATGTGGTCTGAATCCTTTTGTAATGGCAGAGTCTAGACCAGGGTGGGGAACCTGTGGAAAAAATCCTTTTATTTTAATTAATATATTTTTGTTCATCTTTTATATTTTTATTTTATTTTTAAAAGGAACATATTTAAAATAGCAAAGAATAAAATAAGTTTCAATGAAATGATCCTCCCAAATTGACCAGCACAATTAGAACATTAGTAGCCATAAGGACTAAATTGATGGCTGCTACGCTCGTGATTTAGTTCTACCTTTCCTACATGACTGGCACCACTACCACAGGAAGCTGTTCGGGGAGAGTTTATGGGGGTCAAGTACGCCAGTCTGTTATCAGTTTTTGATGCTGGTGTACTGTGTTTCTGTTTGAAGTGGAATTTGCGAATACTTGCACAGTTTGGCAGTATTTTTTGATTCTGTCTGCTTAACAGCTCATCATGTCAAAGAAGACTAAGAGAATGCTGAAGGAAGAAAACAGATTGTTTAATGAGGATTGGGAATATTGTCATGTTTTGCTAAAGGTAAGATGATTTGCTTGCTTTCTGATACTGTAATATCAACCTTAAAGAAATTCAGTGCTTGGGGGCAAGGTGGGGCAAAAACAAAACAAAACAAAACAAAACACTAAAAAACAAAAAAACCCCACGAAATTCAGTGCTCATCAAAATTGTAATGCTGGTAATGACCGTACATATTTTTAATTGGAGGGAGAGTCATGAAAGGTTGTATTGCAGAAATTAAAAGATGAAAAGCAAAAACAAAGACAATTCTTTCAAGCAGCAATAAGACCTGGCAATAATGCCACTGAAGGAACTTATAAAGTAGCTTATATACTTGGGGAAAAAGGGGAAGCCATTCAGTGATGTAGAAATTGGGAAAGACTGCATCATCGAAGTTGTAGGATACTTAGTCTCTGATAACGTTTCAAAGTACAAACAACTGCCTCTTTCAAGGACCTTAACTGATCAGAAACATGAATTAGCCTTCAACTTAACAGAACAACCCATGTGATACTTCGAAAGGAAAATATATATTATTCAGTCACTTTGGATGAATGAACTGATACTACTGACTCAGTTGGTTTTATACTTCATTCGGGTAATAATAGAAGATATTCTTTGCTATGAAGAGTTACTCACTTTGGGCATTCTTGCAAACAGAACATGGGGAATAGATATGTTCAGCAATTTTCAAGATAAATGTCAAAAGTTAGACTGAATCTGGTAAATTTAGTGAGTGTATGTACAGATGCTGCACCTTCCATGACAGGAAAACATGAAGGGTTTATTACACAGATTAAAAAAGTATTAACAAATCCAGATGCTCCCATTTCTTTTCATTGTAACTTGCATCAAGAAAATATCTGTGCTAAAGCTACTATTTTAAGTGACACTTTGCAACAAGTTATAAGTATTGTTAACTATATCCTTGCAAATGCAACATGGTATGATCGGTTTTGTAACATGCTAAATTGAAAGATGAGGTATCCAATGTGGATTTGCCATATCATTCCTAAGTGTTTTGGTTATCACAGGGACAGATGTTAGCCAAAATTTTATCTATGTGAGAATGGATAATTAAATTTTATGAAGAATAGAATCAGCAATGTGAATTATTGAAAGAAGATCTGGATAGGAATGCAGCATTTCTGTGTGATATCACGTCAAATCAAAACAACTTGAATATTTCCTTGCAAGCTAAAACTAAGTCTATATGTGATATGTGACAAAAAATCCAAACATTTCAAAAAATGCTATCTTTTTTCAAAACAATTCTTCTTCAAAATGAAATTTTGGATGAACATTTTCCCCAGTTTGCAAAGGTCATTGATGAACGGGTTGATATATGGGAACCATTTGAAGAATGTGCAGCTGTTATAGACTTATTAATTGGGGAATACAATGAAAGGTTCACTGACTTTGAGAATCATGACATGACACTCAAATTAGCATTTCAGCCTCACCTAGTTGACATCTCCAAAGCACCTAAAGAACTGCAGATAGAATTGGTTGAGCTCTCAGTAGATGACATTGTAAAGTCATTGATGCCGAGAAGATGCAATTGAAATATGGAAAAATGCAGTAGAATATGCACACCTTCGGCAATAAGCCCCCAAAATGCTTTTTTGCTTTTCAGCAACTTATTCCTGTGAATCGACATGCTCCTACCTAACCCAAATCAAGATGCCCTTAAGGTCGCAAACGACCGGCACCACCTAGAGGATCCACTGAAACTGCGGACCTCCACGCTGCGACCAAACATTCACATGCTTTCCAACAAAACGAAGACACAAGAAAGTCATTAAAAGGTTAATTAATTTTAAAATTAACAAATAGTTTTTATTATTTGAAATTATTAAGTACAGAGTTAGAATTTTACAATATAATGAGCATTTTTAAGTATGTCTAACTGAAGTTTCTTGAATGCGGCCTTATTTGATTAAAGCTACGGTAGGTAACGCAGCCTTCCAACACGGAGGGTTCCCACCACTGGTCTAGACTGGCCCTTGCGTTAACTGCACTCCCATGGGAGAGAAAGGCTCTGACTTCACAGGAGACAAATTTCTGGGTGCTTCCTTTGTCTCCTTTCGAGTCTTCCTGGGCAGCAGAGCTCGCACCTAATCTCCAGAGCAGCAGGAGACCGGCGGGCCGGTGCCTGCCTTGGCGCCCAGCGCTCGGAGCCGAGTCCGGGCCCGGCGTCACGCACCAGCCGAGCGGGCGTCGCGGGGCTGGAATCCCCACCGAGCCGGCCGCCTGCGAGCCGTCCCCGCAGGGGCGGCGCAGGTGGCGCCTGCCCTGGCCCGCGGCGTCCCGGCCGGTCCTCTTAACGCCCTATCTATCCGGTCCGCGTCCCCTCGCCCTCCAGCCTCCCTCCTGCCTCCTCGGAGCGGTGGGAGAAGCGCCGGCATCTCCTCTCGCGGACCCCGCAGAGGCCCGGAAAAGACAACCTAGGGAAACGCAAGGGCAGCTGCGGCTCTGAGGGTTTTGTGTGCTGAGGCCTTGTCCCCTCTTGGCCCGGGAAGTGCCCTGGACCCCAGGCGTGCCCCTCCACCGCCGCACGCTTCCTCCCGCGCCCCCAAGATGCAGGCGAGAAGCACACGTGGTGTCCACAGATAACCTTAGATATCCTGGGTCACCGGGGAAGTAGGAAAAATGACCCCCACCTGGTACGGCTTTCATTGCGGTTGTGCGGTGTGACCGCCGGCGTGCAGAGACGCGGCAGACACCTGCAGGGGCCTCGGCGATCCCTCTCCCCCGCGTATCCGCCTCGGGGTGAAATCGCCTGCGGTGGAGACAAATGTGCGGTTTACACACTTGAAAATGTAAAGGAAGTAGATCTGAGTGTAAGTATTGGAGTAAGAAAAATCAATATTCCCTATAACTGGAATTAAACAATCAAAGTTAATCATTTTCCTTTAAAAATTCGAGTCAGTGAAGCATTTATAATGGAAAAGTACAGCATTGTCCAGAGATTGCTGTGGGCGTCTCGGGCGCAGTGAAGACAGCACAGCGGCGCCCGGCAGAGGTGTACGGGCGGTCTGTGTTCCGACGCGAAACAAGCCACCCTCAAATTCTGTGGTTTAAAGCAACCACCGCCACCTGTTTACGAATCTGCAATGTGGACAATGGCCCATCTGTCATTCACCAGCATAAACTGGGGCCTTACAAAGCTCCAGCCCGCTGGGAGTTTGCTGGGCCGAGCACCAGGTGTCTTCACTCCTTGTCTGGGCCTGAGCTCGCTGGGCTGGCCTTCCCCGCAGTGGGACACCCAGACTAGCAAGTCATGGCCAGAGGCTCCACGACAGCGAAAGGGTTCTTGTTACGTTCTGTTGATCAAAACAAGGTACCAGGCAAGAGTCAAGCGGAAGAAAGTCAAGGCCGCCTCGCTGGGAGGAGAGGCACGTGGGTAAGTGCAGAGGAGGAATTGCTGGAGTCGTGTTCCAGGTGACCCACCACGCTTGCTTTTGTGTTAGAGAAGCCAAGGCTCTCTCCTCGGCCAAGCTCTAGCCAGCCCCTCTGAGGCCTCTTCCCAGCTGGGCCTCCACCTAGGCCAAGGACTAGACCTGCAGCACAAACTGCCGGTCCACGCCCCAGCCATCCCTGCGGGGACACTTGAACAAACATTAGCACGGTTTTCTTTTTCTTCAGCTGAAGTCTGTGCCCCTGAGGAGATGACCCCAAACCCCACAGATGCCAGCCCCAGGCGGCTCAGCTCGGCCAAAAGAATGTATTGTTTGTTTCCGCCAGAACCTGACTTCCCTTTCCCTAGAGCATTTCCTTTAGAAAACTTGCAATTGTGAATTCTTTCTTTGTTCCTTTGAGTTGTACCTTAATCCAGAAATTTCCTTATGAAGGACTTGGGAGCCATGCTTTGAAATGACTCATCAAGAGGAATAGAGCCCTGTCTCCCTGTCTTTGTAGGTGGGTAGAATCCTACCCGACAGGCGCCGGCTAGCACACACGATGGCCTGATCCCATCCACAGCCCCGCTCCTCGCCTTTCCCAACTTTCCGCTTCCCTGACTGCTCAAGCTCCTGCCTTCTCCTCCCCTCCTTCCTCATTCTCCCTTAAAGCGTCCGGTCACCTCTGCACAGGCCAGAGCTGGCTCAGTCTCTCTTCCCACTGCAGTACCTGAACACAATACACCTTATGATTATCATTTCCAGCCAGGGTCCAGGGAATGACTTTTCTTTACTCCACTCCTGGTGTAAGATGATTTTTGCTTTGAATCAGGATTTACAGTGAAGGTACAGAGCGGTTAACGGAGCCAAGAGGCATTCAGAAGCTGGACCAGAAGTTTTTGGAGATGAAGGAATGAGAAAGACCAAAGGTAAGGTTGAGGACTCAGCCCCGGGCAGCGCAGGTAGACTCGGGCCCGAGACGGGCAACACGAGGGAAGGGCAGACTCGGGCTTAGTTCAGACACGCTGATTGGGAAAAGGCTTCCGAATGGGGAGGCTCGTTACTGGCCGCTGGTGTATGGAGTTGAAGCTCTGAAAAGATGTGAGCTCGGGGAGAGCATTTTGAAGCCTTAAATATTTAAGCCATGTGGATAACTGAGAAAAACTAGAGAGGGTGTTTGGAAGGAAAAGAAAAAAAGTCTCAAAGATTAGGAGGTGAACAAATTAAACACTGACCATAAGGAAAACCGAGGGAGGCACCAGAGAGAAGGCAGGATGGCACTGGTCCGGGGTGCGGGGACAGGGCGCACCACTAGGCCAGCATCGGCGAGGGACGGCGTGGAGGGTCGGCCGGGGTGCCGGGCGCGCAGAGTGAGGCTGCGCTGTCTGAGAGCTCCCGGTGTGGGTGGCTGGGAAGTAGCAGGGAATGTGGGCTGCTGAGAATGAGAGCAGAGGGGCAGATGGAGCAAGGTGAAAAGGTTTGAAGTAGCTGTTACAGGAAACGAGATCAAAAACTGGACCAGGCTCGAGGTTGTTTTATCAAGACTTTCCAGCAGGCGTGTACAATGGAGGCGAATGCAGAATTAGCTGCCCAAGACGGCCAAGGCTAAGTCAGTGTTGAAAGGAAATAAAACTCATCATAGGACCGAAAAGTGAAGTCTCTCTATATATCTTCCCTCAAACACATCAATATATACAAGAATATTTTCTCCATTCTTAGAGGTTGGAGCAACATGTGGGAAATGACAAATTCTCTTTTTTTCTGGTTTTTTTCTGTCACTGCATTGACACTTCTCCAGAGCACATGCTTTTCCCTGCGGAGAAGAGTGACTTGAGGGGCTGTGTCTGTGCAATGCCAGCACAGTCAATCCTAAGCGGAAGGTGCTCTCGCCCCAGGAGCTGCCTCCCTGCCGCAGCTGCTGCCGGGTTAGGGCCGGCGCCCGGTGCTCCGAGTTCAGCTGCGGGGACCTGCTGCTGACCGGGGTGCTATGGACGCCTCAAATCAACAGCGACTGTTGTTAAATGCCTAGGACATGCCAACGCTCCGCTTCCTTGCTGCTAATTATGGGATGTTTAAGAGTACTTAAAATTAAGGGTATTGTAAAACTAACTTAAAAGAACTGTTTAGATGGGGTTTACTTTAGTTGCTAATTCACTCTAGGCACAAGGCTAGGGAAAATACAGTTTGAAGGCCACCTTTGACCCTCAACCTGAATTTATCTGTGCTTGGGAAAAGGATAAAAAACTAGAATATTGAGATGTTCCCAGGAATATGAAAACACTCTGCCACCCTGAAGGGCTGACTTAGTCTCAGCATCTGGAAGGTCTGGAGGGATGTTCTTGCGTGGAGCCATCTCTCCTGGACTCTGTCCCCTCCCGCCGTCTTTCTTATGGACTGCAGTGAACATGGACCAAATGTACACTGTGTTAGTATTTGGTGACCAGAATTACATGCTCCTTTTCAAAAGCTGAATTAAAAGGTGACCTTTGTGAACTAATCCTCAATGAGCCACACTAGTTTTTCTTTTCCTATAGCTTATTTTTTACTGTAGCTCATGATATGTGAAAGAATTATCCCATCTCTGTACCAGATAGCAAGGTTCAGATGAAGCTTGTCAAATAACTCAAATTTTAAAGGGAAAGGTGGCATAAGCCAGAGTGTCCTGAATTTTCCCTTCGTTTTTGTTTTTCTACTTAGCCTCATGTAGCCTCTTTGAAAACACACAGGGCACAAACATGATTTCAAAGGATGTTGGCTCACAGACAAATTTTCTTTCCTTTATACCTATGATATTTATTTTCATTTATCCAAATCTTAAATGAATGTAACTTTGTAGAGTGTAAAAAATTGTGAAGACAAAGATTGCGACTTTTAAGTCAGTTTTTCACTGAACACCTGGGCATGATTCTGTGACTTTGGAGAGCTTTAATGGATAAATCAGTATCATGATCCTCTGTCCTTAAAAAGATACATTTTACTTGGACCATGTAGAGGTGCCACCAGGTCCATGGACAGGGTAACTTTCTGGGCAGAAAGCAGCAAGTTTTATTTTCCTAAAATAAAGCTTGAGAAATAGTTTTAATTCTAATTCTTTCTTTCTAGTTTAGTTTTATGCTGGAATTGTGGATAGAAAGATTAATATTAAGAACTAGTGCTTATTTGGTGATGGTTGTGTAGCAGACACTTCTGCGAGTTCTCTGCATGCACTAACTCACTTAATTCCCTCTGTGACCCTGTGTCCCCATTTTCAGATAAAGGGACAGAGGCACCAAAGTGCTACCCCTTGACACTGCAGAGCCCAGTGTGTGCTGTCAGTCAGCTTCCGTGCTGCCTGCACCCACTAATGCGTGTGACACAGCCACCACCTATAAGCAGGAGCTTCTGGTGAGTGAGGCAGACTCCGACCTAGATATTGATAATAAGATGTGGAAATACAACAGTAGAGAGAGGTGCCCAATTTGATGGGAACTCAGAGAAGCATATGCCTGAGCAGACGGGGGAGAGGTGGTCTGCGAGAGCTTCTTGAACGAGGAAGTTCCTGAGTTGAGCCTGACAAGACTCCAGTCTTATAAGACGAGAAATCATGAAACACACGAGGTGGGAGGAGCATCCTGGGCAGAGGGAGGCACGGGCCAGGCGGCACGGGGAAGACATGCACAGCGCGCGTGCGCGGAACCATCGCACGCCATCACGTTGACTGTGAGATTTTCCTGTGTACCACTGAGAAGGGAAAAAGGCAGTCAAATGACCCTATGGTTTATCATCAACTGAAATATGCATCTTGATTTCAGAGAGACCACAATGTGGAAAACGTGCACCCTAGACTGATGAATTCTGATACCGACAGTTTGGTGTAGCTGGCGAGTGGCTGACAGGGAGAGCAGAGAAGGAGGCCGTTGCAAAATCTAGTCCCGTGGCAGTGGGAGAACAGAAATAAGACCAGATTTAGGTAGTTTTTGAACTCGAATTAATAGGACTTGGTGACCACCAGCTGTCTTGGGCATCTAAATAGTTGCTACTTATAATAAGTAGTACTGGTTTTTCTATTTGTGTACTAGTGATATAAAGCTTCTTATAAAAAAAATTTAGATAGACAGATGGAATCAATTTAAAGAAAAAATATTAAATGAATACATGTGGCACATGGCCATGATAAATTTGTAAAGATGGCTCTTATAAAATTAATGAAGAATAGCAGAGTTTTGGCCTAGGATTCAGATGCTGGCGTCTTCATCATGGAAATGCTAGAAAGACAGAAAGACTCAGAGAAAGTGCAGAACTTGGTGCAAACTGATACTAGCAATGAGAATCCTCAAAATAAAAAGTGAAACATTTATCGCAAAGTGGGAAAGCACCCTCAGCATGGAGCCTAGGCAACAGATATCTTAGACAAACGCATCTTTCGCTTCCTGAGTTGACATTATGAGCTCATAATGTAAGTTTTGCCAAATGAAGTGTGTCTGGCAGCAGAACATGCAGACCCTTTGTGAATGGTAGGCATTCCAGGAGGTGGGGGAAGAAGGAGCCAGACTCATTACTCACTAGAGAATAAAAGAGCTATCTTTAGAATGAGTGGAAAGTTGATTTCCAAGGTCAGTGGGTCATATCCACAAATACTCACCGAGCACCTACTTGGGGTAAGGTGGACTCGGTTATCACGAAACGACTCTTGGTGAGATTCCTGCCCCTCCTCCATCCACACCCAGGCAGCCCGAATCCAGGGTCCTTGTGTGTAGGCCTCACCCCATCTGATAACACCAGCGATGATGTCACCTTTGGCGTCTTGCCGAGTCCCTCAGAGTGCTCACACAGGAGCCGATGGGAGTAATCAGCTGTGGCCTCAGTGCTTGCCAAAGCCGTGGGTGGCAGGGCAGGCCGGCGCACTCAGATCTCACTCAGAACACTCGCGAGTCTAAGCTGTTGCCTGACATTCGACTAAGAGTGTTTAGGTTCCACACTGGGTTTGTGTTCTTGCTCTGATGTCTCTTTCATTTTTGAGCAGCCCTCTGTTTAGGAAGCTGATGTGACACCAACCCCCTCAAAAAACACAGCTAACGCACATCCAAGCCCCCAGTGTTCCTTTTGGAGGGGCAAGTAGTAATTTTCTATTTTACAGATAAAGTATCTGAAGCACCAGGTACTAAATTGAATTGTCTGGCTTCTTCTAAATTAATCTATGAAGGAAAATAAGCTCCACTGAGGCTCCATGAAACTGTGAGTTTAAGAAAAAGCTTTGAGTTTTAGAGAAACATGACTTAAAGACCAGTGAGACTGAGCCGGATTTGCCTGACATACAAGCATCCAGTTAATACTATAAAATGACTTCATCCTTGTACGGTTAAGAGAAAACTACAGATAGATAGGTAGATGGAGACAGACAGGAAGGGAAGGAGGAGGGCAGGGAAGGATGGACGGATGGACAGACATGTAATAGATACATGGATGGATGACAGATGGACAGATAGATAATGTCTAGCTAGCATGGCCTGGTGTTGAATACTAAAATTCAGGTCAATTTTAGTATACAGTGAAAGGACACTGAATTTGGCCTCTTGGGATCACTGCTTCAGCGTGTGGCCTGGAACCAGCCCCTCAGTTTCCTCAGCCTCCCTTGCCTCATCTGCTAAATGGGGGTAAGCACGTAGCCCTTGTGGAGTGAGTGATAGTCCCGTGATTATTAATAGTAGCTAGCATCCTACTGAGTATCAGTCGTTGGGTTGAGAATTTTATATAGAGAATCTTACTTGGTCCCTAAGGCAATCCTAGGAGGGAGAATATTTTACAGATATTCTTTTCAGACAAGAAAAATGAGACACAGAGAGGTTTCCTAAGTGGTCCGAGGCCACACAGCTTGCTGGTGGAGAAGCCAGGTCTGAACTCAGGTCTACTGAAGCCTATATACACATATTTCAGCACTGTGCCTGTGACACTGGACATAAAAATGTTTGAGAAATTGCCAAGCGAAATACAAAGCAAGCACATAATACATACAAAATGCATAGACATATAAAATGAAGTTCATAATCAACTAATAAGCACATCTTGGCTGTGACTTGGCTCAATTCCAGAGAATGCCAAATCCTGGCACATGTTTCTATGTAACTGATTGGGCAGGAGCCCCAGAAGGTGTAGAGCAAGAGGCAAGGCTGGGGAGAGCCACAGAGACGCTCACTTCCCACCCTGCCCCCAGCTTCAGGGCAGGATCCCAAAGGGCAAGTCTCTGCATCGCAGGGAGAAGTCGGTGGTGGGCTTATCATCCCTACGTTTGGAACTCAAATGCAGCAAGGTGAACCCCAGTCATAGCAGAGGAGGCAAAGCCACAACACACAACAACAGCTCTGCAAGCCCAGACGGGGATTATAGAAAGGAGAGCAAGAATCCCCTCATTGAAAATTATAGAGATGAGGGGATCAGAGGAAAGAGGTGAAGGAGAAAGGAAAGCTCACTCTGCATAGCCCAGCCACATGTCCTCAAGTCCCCTTCGATTGCTGAGTTACAAGAAGAAACTGAGAGGACACACACACACACTTTGAGAGCACAGCTATTGGCGCGGCCGCGCGCAGCCCAGGCGGTTCAGATGTGAGCTGTGAGCAGGGCTCGTCGTCAGGCCTCATCACCACGCCTCTGCTGCGGTGCACTGGCGCCCTTCCCGCAGACGTTATTTTGCATTATAGGCCTTTGCGCACATCCCATGGCAATCGGCAGACATGGAGACATCTTAGCCACTTCGGTGCCATTACAGAAGGTGGTGCCTGACCGTTTAAATGCACGTGGGCTGGAATTGCGAATGCCAGCACAAAGCGGAAGAATTCAGCACAATCAAGCCGGTCTTCCACTGGCCTCTTGGAGAGGCTCAGGTCCCTGTCCTCAGTCCTTCCTCCAGAACTCACCTGCCCTGTCTTCGCCTCTGTCCTAAGCCTCCAGTGGAGACGTGAGCTTCTCTGTTAACCGGGCCTCTCTTTTTCTCCTGCCCATGCTGCTCTCTCCTTTCTCTGCCCTGACTCAGTCTCCCCTCCACACACTCAGAGTCACCGTCCCTGATAGACACACCCGCCCCAGGCAGTCTGTCTATTTGCAAAACGTTTCCTCCTTGACTGACATGTGGCCTCCGGCAACTGCAACTCCTCTTGGCAGAGCTGTGGGTCACGCCCCTCTCTTGCATTTCAGGGTCAAAGGTAAAGCTTGCCTCTTTCTCACGCTGTAGAGCTGCTTCTGGAGCTTAATAAATTCTCCAACTTCTATTTCTTTAAGATTCATATCAAAGAGCTATGCCTTCTTTTGCGGGTTCTCATTCCTTTCATCTAATAACAATAACATGACATGATGTTGAACACATAGAACTCACAGGTTTAAAATAAAAACCTTTATTTTATTTCTCATTGTTCCTCTGAAGTTTTTTATTCCATCTTCTAAAAGAAAATTCACGTAGTCCCATAAATTTTCCCATTGTTCCAAAGTAATAAAAAGTCTCAGTCACATTAAATTACCAGGCACGGCCTCGAGCTAGAAACTAGGCTGCTGGTCTGATGAGGCCCAGAGCTTCGTCCTCATTCAGAGCTGCCTCGCCATCCCTCGGCGCTGCCCAGCCCGCCAGGACGCTTCTGGGAGCCACCTCTGCTCCCGCCTGGCTGCCGCTGCCCTCCT
The DNA here is from genome assembly GCF_040939455.1 of Microcebus murinus. Classification (NCBI taxonomy): domain Eukaryota; kingdom Metazoa; phylum Chordata; class Mammalia; order Primates; family Cheirogaleidae; genus Microcebus; species Microcebus murinus. Next base: position 5,228,232 of record NC_134121.1, read on the forward strand.
CCTGCAGCCAGGGGACCAGGGCTCCGCCTCCAGTGCTCCCTGCCGCTCCATCAGCCCGACTGGACAGGATGGAACCCATCACGCAGGAGCCCTCGCGTTGGTGCCACGGAAACGCCAACCCAGCTCTCACCCCGACCAACTCTGGGGGTGCTGGCTGAGCCCAATGAGACACCCTCCTGCGGCTAGTCCATCCACAGTTAGCCCTTAAGGTTTCTCAGGAGGGAGCGAGAACCTGGTACATTCTCTCTCTCATGCCCCAGGGCTCACTCTGGCAGTTTCTAGTAAAGCCCCCCCTCACTTTTATGGAGAGGGGACAAGGAAGAACCTTGAGCATCTCTTTCTTTAGGGAAAGTCCGTTAACAAACGTCTCTCCCTATAGACACCCACCGAAGCTTTCACATATTCTCTCCACATAGGTAAGGGGTTTAGGAGCCATAAAGCAATCCTTATTGTTGTGTTTTTTGTTTTATATTTTAGATACCTTCTCTGATAATTTACACTCACTCAGGTGCCTCAACGTGGAATCTTATACCTAATGTCTTAAGGTCTTGACTCCTTGACCAAACTACCATGTGCCGTTATTCTCATAAAATGGTCCCATAATTCTGGCAGGTACGTTATGATTATTTCCCACCCAGAGAGGAGCAGGATGAGGATTAGAGAGGAGCAAGATGAATTACCCCAGACTGCACAGGAAGTGGCAGAGCTGGACTTTAAACTGCGTGTCTCTGATGTTGGAGCTCGGGATATTATTCCACACTCCCTGTCAGTCCTTGGATGTATTGACTCTCCCAGCTCTTTCTTCCTCGGTTACTGACTTCCTCCCCACCCCATCCTGCTCTGATCACAAATGGCTTCAGCTTCCCTGTTGACTGGCTACCCAATGGCCTCTTGGTCTCCCCAGCTCTGGTGGCCAACTCCTCTTGGCCACTCGTGCCCTAGCCCCCACGTCCTTTCTTTTAGTCATTGCCACAGTACTATTCCTTGGGTAACATCCAGACCTCCAATGCCTGATGCCTTTAATTATTTTGCTCTATGAGTCCCCAGCTGTGCTTCTCCTCTTTCCCTCTCCAGCCCTGTTTCTTTCCAATCTGGTGTGGCCAAATTTCTTGAAAGACATGGCAAATGTGCTTTCTCCACTTCATTGTCATTCAGTCTATAGAGAGATGCTCCTGATAGCCACTATGGTGGGATAATATCTATAATACAGTCATGGATCACTTAACCACGAGAATACATTCTGAGGAATGAGTCATTAGGTGATTTTGTCTTTTCGTTGTGCAAACATAATAGGAATAGATTGGACTTACACAAACCTGGGTGGTACAGCCTACCACGTGCCTGGGCACCGTGGTGCAGCCTATTGCTCCTAGGCTACAAACCTGTACAGCATGTGACTGTGCTGATTATTGTAGGCAATTGGAACACGTGGCAAGTATCCGTTTATCTAAACATAGAAAAGTTACAGTAAAAATACAGTATCGTAATCTTATGGGACCACTGTCATATTTGCAGTTTGTCCTTGACCAAAATGTTACATGGCACATAAATGTAATTTTTTTTCCATTTATCTCAGTTGATATCTATTGCCCTTGTAGGGAATCCTTCTCTAAACCAATGCAGCCATTTGGGGAACCTCTGCTCGATTCATCCCTGGTGTCTGTACTCATCCCCATCATAAAATTAATTAACCCTCACCAGACAGTAAATTGCTTTCTGTCAGGAATACTATTCCTTGCACCGCGGAGGGGTCCTCTTTACTTAGCAGATAATTCCACACACAGTAGAGGTCTATCAAATGCGTTTTGGGTGGAGAAAGAAATGGGCAATGGGTAATCCAACTAGGATGGCAGAAAAACCTATCGAGAGACAGGTAGGGTAAAGTTGTAGAGAAGACAGCTTTGTTGAATAGTCCAGATGGAAGGAAATATGTGGAACTTGGCCTTGAGTCATAGCTGGGAGTCTTGCAGGAAGGAATTGGAGGGTGAAACATGAGTGAGCAGTTGTCAGGGCAATTTTTACTTTCCAGAGGGAGAAGGAAAACCAGAAGAAATGCCTCATGTTATTATTCATGAAAAGAGCTTAATGGCCAAGTGGGAACATTTGTTAGGGGAAAAATTGAAAGGAAGAGTTTAAAAGCTAAGACAGCCTGGTGACTATTTTAGAATAGCTTGCTAAAAGTCCAGAATAAATGCATGCCAAGAAACTAAAAGACCTGGCACTTTAAGGAAAACAACAAAAGCACACATACAACTCTTCATGGTCAACTGGCAAAATAAAATAGGTTTTTCTCCTACCATTTTTCAAAAATGGAAAGACAAGCTAAGTGAGGAAAACAGGAAGGCATACACTAGAAATTAGACATGCCCAGAAAAAGAATTTAAAAGAGTATTGGTGAGGGACTCCAAGGCTAAAAATAATAGGCCCTTTATATCCAGAGAAAGGGTGAGGTCAGTTGGAGGCTCAGGGAGTTGGTTAAATGGATGTCACACAAACCTAGAACTCAGAGAAGTCACAAATAACAGCAACAACGTAACAACAGAAAACTTTTAGTGACTATCAGTCATACAGTCCAGGCACTGTGCCAAGTATTTTATATGTATTGCCTCATTTAATCCCTGGAACTTCCTGTTGTTCATCTCACTTTATAGATGAGGAGACTGAGGCACAGAGAGTTTAAGGGACAATGTCACACAGCTGGTAAGTGACAGATTTGAGATATGAACACAAGTCTAAGTCTGGAGTCTGAATATTCTGTGCCTTAGACTTTGCTAGTAAATTACAAAACAGATCCTGGGCCAGTTAATGGAAAATACACAGGATGAAACTGTCAAGGCAGATATAGATACAGCAGGTAAAGACAGGATGACATCTGCATAGGGCTCATTGAAACTGGCACATGCTTCTGAGCTGGAGAGATAAACAATGTGACCTATACCTCACCCTCACTCTGCTCCCAGTCCCCAAAATAAGCCCAGAGGGAACTATGGAGCAGTGAGTTTTGATTTCATACCAGATAACACAGTGCCACCTACAACCAAAGTTAAAGTTACAGAGTATTTCATAACTATCACCTAGCCTAGAAAAAAACCCACATGGTGTGAAAAAAAAGAATGCTTGCCTGTCTTACTTACTAAAGCAAGCTCCATTAGTTCGTCCCTTCAGAGTGTTAAAAAAAATTAATGACTTTGATAGATTTTGACATTACTTACTTTGCATTATTTGAGACCCTACCTTATTTCTAAAGGCACTTGAATAAAATATAAAGTCAATTAAAATAGAAAGCAATAAAAGAAAGGCAAGTGTAGGGAGAAATTAGGCTAAACTCTTGTTACATTGGTTCGCAAATTTAGATTCTAAGTTGTGTAGCATGTAACACACTCAGACAAAAAGAAACATTGCCATTTATACAATTTACAGTTTCAAAGAGATGAAAGCAAATCAGTTTCTCAGTAGAATCTATTTGTTGATGATACTAGCATCAGGCAGGAATTTATCTGAGAGGTTCTCATGAAGAGGATCCTGTGTGATGTAACTAAAAATGTATCATCCTTAGGGTGAATGCAAGGATGGGTTCAAAAAGCTATTTCTTACACCTATTCTCAATGAAGATATCAAAACAAAGCATTGTATAGAAAATCCCACAGGGGGCAGACTTTGATGCCTTTGAAACAATTTTGTGGGGAAGACTTTTATTTATTTACTTGGGTCACTAAAGTATTGCAAAATGATTTAATTACTTGTTCTTTAACAGGTAAGATTAGGAGGGGTAAATTGTCAATTCTCTGAACAAAGAAGTATTGGTATCTTTCCCAGGAAAGAGCATTCGTAAATGATCCAGAGGAAAGTGTGTAGAGTGAAATCTTTGGGATTGGTAATGGTGCTAAATTGTCTGAAGTAGTATATTCACTCGTTTATTTATTCACCAAATATTTATTAGGTACAAGTACGCTCCAGGTAAGCATGGCGTTATTAAGTTCAGGGGCTATATGAGTCTTATCCTCGTGGAAATTCCATTCTAGTTGATAAACCACAGGACTCTTTCACAGAACTGGGCAAGAAGGCAAATATTATCAGATGCTTTTAATGAAAAATGTACAGTGGTTTCCATTTGTGCAAGAGACACATTTCTGAAAACCCAGTACAATTCAAGACTAACTTTTTCTTAGGAACAAACATAAAAGAGGAGTGAAGGAACAAATTAAATTTGGGGACCATGTACTCTGACAACTTTTTACATACTTTTGCTTTAAGACTTATTTTTATTTTCTCAGCAACGTCTCTAATACTTCTCTTAGTACTTTCTCCAAAATTAACAGCACAGCACATTTTGGTAGTTTGACCTACTTGTTACTAGTTTATCATGTCTACCATGTTTCTAAAAGTTATTGATTTCCAGAGTCAGCCCTATACCACAACATAGTGAATAGTGAATGTTTGGATGATACTGTTAAGGGAGATATTTGTCAGGATTATATTAACAATAGCAATATTAGTAAACAATGGGTTATAAAAATAATACCTATATAGATAGCAACATAATGATTACCAAAACTGTGTAGGAGCACTGATGCATATTAATCATAACATGCTTCATGGGATACTGACACAAATGGAATGCGCGCGCACAGACACACACACACACTTTTGTTTAACCAGCCAAAATTACGCTCTCCTGTGGTAATGGCATACAAACTTCCTACAATTGAGTCTTCCAGTCAGTTTTAAAATTTTGCAATTCTCAGCATTAAAAAAATATGTGCTCTATATACTTTATTTTGGCATAAAGTAAGATCTTAAATAATATCTTGTACTGTAGTCTTTTAAATTTGCCCAATTCAAATTCACACACACACACACACACACACACACACACACACACACACACACACACAAAATGTGACTGCCTCGGAATTCAGAGCAGTTATATATTAATAGTGTAGACTTAAAAACTGATTTTTATAGCCAGGCAGCCTTGGAATTGACTCTTAGTTTTACCGCTTACTCCTGTGGTCAAGCCTCATACATCTTTTCACTTTAGAATCAGGAGCCAAGGATGAGGACGCTGGAAAATAAAACAAAGGAGACAGGTCCCAGGATTGAGCTACTGAAGAGCTGTGCTTCAGCCCAGCAGACGTCTTTTGTGTTATTGGCCTTGATTTTTGGCTATTAAATGCTGTAGAATGTCTTTATTGGCATATTGAATCTTGCCTAAATCATTGTGATTTCCAACTTCATAGGGTTCCAAGGAGGTTTTCCTTCCCCTACAAACCAAGCTCACAATTCCTCGGTTAGTACAGAGTGGTGTCCGCTAGCAACACTCCTGTCTGGTAATTACATAATACCAATGTGTGCACGTCACGAAGGCAGAGGAACCAATCAAGGCACTGCCATCAGGACCCTTGGGGGACTCAACTCAAAACAGGGTGTCGCCCTGACTGCCTGTTCTGCCAGTACTCAGCCTGCCTGTCTCTGTGGTTCTAGCAGTCAGAGGGCTGGGGCAGCTGCCCAGAAAGAAGTGGCAGATTACAGCCTCAACCCTTCTTCTTCATCAGTCTTTGTAAAATGGCCACTCAGGTTTCATATTTAAGAAGACTTTGTACTCATTTTCCTTACCTTGTGAAGGGATTAAAATCCACAAGGAAACTTGATTAAGTTTGGATTAGACTGAAGCACCAATGTGTAAATGTTGCAATGGGTAACCCAATGCAGTATGTTGAACTATGGCTGCACAATTGCTGTTGGGGGGATTTTGCGAATAATCGTGATCTAGTTTATTTTTTCCTTAGGAGAAAAAATGTAGCTGTTGTGATCGGAGATTCTAATCACGTGTTGTCGGTGTCAGAGGTCGGAGCCTAGTCTTTTGTTCTTTCACAAGTCATGATGCTGATCTACAAAGAAAAACTTCAATGACATTTTCCTAAGATAGTCAAGCGGTTGAGCTTTCTGTTGGAGCTTATCTGACTTGCCTCCATTTATGAGATTAATATAAAGACAAATTAGATTTTCAATATACTTTCAACTTTACTAAATTGAGATGTGACTAGAAATAGTTTTAAGGTAATAAAAGAATTCTGATTTTTGATGTGCCCTAAAGTACCTTAATCTTATTTTTTAATAAAAATAGAGCTCGTCAATAGGTTCCCATTAGTAATATGTAACTGGCACCAATACAAACTTCATGAAGAGTTTATATTATGGCTAAACACCTCATGTCTGCCATTTTGTCATAGATCATTATTTTTTCCTACAAAAATAAGCATGATCTTTTGCCAGGTATGGAAAGGATATGGCAGATAAACACAGTTTCCTTGTTTTTTTCTTACTGATTTTTAAAAGTAACTTAAAAATACAGAGCCCTGTAGGTAGAGTTTCTAGATGAAGCAAGAACAACAACAAAAATACAAGATGTTCAATGAAATTTGAATTTCAGATGAATACTTATTTTTGTATATATAAGTCCCATGAAATGTTTGGGAAATACTTGCACTAAGAAAAGTATCCACTGTTTTCCTGAAATTGAAATTTACTTGGGCATCCCACACTTTATCTGGCAAACCAGCTTGCATGCCAAAGATTTAAAGTAAAAAAAAATAAAATTCCCTAATTAGGGCCCTGAATAGAGTGAATCCAAATTAAGACAGGATCTGGCTCAATTAAGTCATCTTCCTCTTGGGTCAGAGGAAGTCAGCCAGTCCGCACTGCTTCAGCCCCCATCCCTGAGCTTACCTCCTTCGAGGGAGGGCCAGGAAGAAAGGTGGCCACTGTTAGCAATGCGTGAACGAGCTCAGCACAGAAATCATTTTAACAGACTTAAGCTGCATTAGAAAGCAGCTGGGAAAGGGTCATTTCCTGAGTATTTGCTCAAAGCCAGAATATTCTGAGCCTATGGGAGCACTTTATTTTCCTCATTCTTGCCCCACCCCTCACACTGCAGCCATGCACACAAACACCCCAAGCATGTGAAAGCATTTTTTGTGTGTGTTTTCAATTAGGGTTAAAAAACTTCCGTGTACTACTTGTTTCTCTAAGAACTATAGGTATTTTGCTTTCTCCACACTGCATATTGTATGATGCCCTTGCCATCTTCAAAAGATGAGCTGTGCCATGCTTTTGTCTAAACAGTCCCAGCATCGAAGCATCTCTTAATAACACAGAGATGTTTAAGTGAAATCAGTGTGATATTGTTAAAAGAATATCCCAAATTTCCAAATCAAAATGACAACTGGCTGGCACTCATAACTTTGTATTGAAAGACCCATGAAGACAGAAGAAAAAAGAATAAAAAACAAACGAACAAGCAAACAAAAACAACCAGTCACCACCCCCAAAAGCCTAAGACACAGAACAAACGCAATAGTATTTGGGGAAACAGGCCAGTGGGTAGTAGGCAAAATATTTGATTTAAAAAAAAAAAAAAAAAGTACTCAAGTTTCATGTCATTGCGTCCCCCCAAAACCTCTGAAAGAAAAGCAGCCTGTGTGACCCTTGGGTCTGTCACATTGACCAGGGGCTGTGCTGGCCAGGGACCAGGGCTTAGGCAGACATTCCTCTCTGGCCTCTGTGCCATGCTCAGAAGAAGGCTGAACACCGAGCACTGTGCTTCTGTAGATCTCAGCGTCCCTGGGACTCTCTACATCCAGAGACTAGATCCGAGACGGCGCAGGGCGCCGCGGCAGGCCAGCGTGCGCCCGGCGCTTTCTGGGGTTTGCTCCGGTCGTCAGTGAGGCGTGGACTCCAGAACGTGACGGGGGCCATAGTTTTAAAAGAACTTAGAAAGATTTCAAAATAAGCCTACAAAAATGTACAACGTGTAAAAATCCACAGCAGTGTCGAAATCTGAATTGTTGATCAAATTAACTCAGATGCCCCTTTGAATTCCCTGCGGGTGATTTTCAGGTGGCTCTGAAACCTGCCACCTTAGGAAACTCTGTCCTTAGCTTGGTTATTTCCTCCTCCCCTTTCCTTCTGTAACTCTTTCTGGAAGAGTTTCTAGACAGAAATGTGACTCTTCCAAACTTAGAGCAGATATTATATTTAGTTTCTTTGGCCCCCAAGGCAAGTAACTTCGATGGTACGTGAGATTTTTCTCCTTTTAACAAAATTTTGCATTGTCAAGGTTGGATCCAACTTTTGACCCCAGAATCAGAGCAAGAGGGCAGATGGTAACCAGCTCAGTCCCCGGTAGTTTATGAAAACCAGCTTCTTCTTAGGATTATTTTTGGGAGGTAGAGCATCAAAGAGGAAGTTAACTGAACTCCTGAACAAATGAGTGCAATATGAGGGGGACCCCGAGAGGCATTTGGTGTTCATTAGTGGGCATTCAGTAGCTGCTTTGTCATTTTTCTTGTTTGTCATAAAAAATAAATAGAGTTTAATAGATGATCTGACCTAGCAGGCTTTGGCAACAAAGTAGACTGTGTCCCATTATGATCTTGGTGTGTATAATTTAAAGTAAGATGGAACATAAAACCATTTCCAGCACACATAGGGGAATGAGTGACATAGATTTAGTCCCTGATTGTGTAGAAATGAAAACCAGCGCTGTCTTGGATGGTGGGTGATATCATGTATTCTGTTTTATGGAGTTTGGGCTGTAAACAGCATATTTCAGAATAATTAACCCTGTCATTTTTGACTTAAAAGTTTGTTTTTAAAAATAGGAGTGTTTTATGTAGAAGGCAGAAGCTTAAGTGCCTTAATAGATTGCACAGAGGCCAAAAGAAATTCAAAGGGCAGTTCCTGTTAACTCATAGGTCAAAATTACCATCAGTTAGCAAGAATTAAGACATACCGGGCAAACCCAGGGGAAATTCTGTGCTTGATGGGAAAGATCTGGGATTCTGACCAGGGCCTCTCGCCTGCCTGGCCAGGGCTGTGAGGTGACCGGCAGGGCTGACACAAGGTATGGCTTCAGCATGACACATTGGATAATCATCTCCTTTTCCACCGAGCAGCATCAGG